>NC_080103.1:53132655-55532655 GCF_950005125.1 Chionomys nivalis | reverse complement strand
TGCTATTATGCCTGGCACCTCTCCTGAATCTGCCTTTGATATGGAGGTGCTTGTTTACCCACAAATATGCAATTATTGTTTGCAAATGAAAAATATCTTTCACTGCCATTTCCACCTCATCTCACCCTTGATTGTTAGAAACATAATAGAAAGAAACAAAGGTGAGAGAAATATGCGCTCTGAAGAGCCATGTACCTTAGCATTGTGAGAAACTGCCCCTCAGGTCTGTAATGTCTGGTGTTATTGCAGGGGTGGAAGTGTTGGAAAAGCTTGGCTCCACAATGACACCCATGAGCTGGGGAATGCAGAAATCTGCATGATTGCGATGCTGTGTGAATTAATGCATCCAGTGGTCATCTTCACCAACCACAAGGGGAATCTGACAGAATAACCTCACATCTATGTTGTCAGCTGAGTGAATCTAAGACTACAACTTCCCCCTCTCCGCCCTGCAGTACCAAGCTCACCTGTTGCTATGCTGGACCATCTGGTTCTTCAAGGACCTGGTAGGTCGTTCTGGCTAATTGGCTAAGTAGGATTACAGAATGGTATTAGTGCCTAATAATGATTTAATGTGATACCCTCCCATGGTTTCCTAATGACATAGTAACTTTACCAAGAATTTTCAGTGTTTCAGTGGATGGAAATGATTCCTGATGGAAACAGGGAACAGTTTCTAGTGTTGACTCTCAGTGATAGGCACTATGTGCTCAGAATTTTGACAAAGTTTATTCCAGTCTTCCAAATTCTCTCTTGAAGAAATCATTTTCCTGCAGAACAATTATTTGCTTACCTAATATGTAATGTGTGCAATTATAGTTACTTTATTTTGTATATAACTGTGATTAATATTTATATGGAGACTGAGAGTGAGAACATAGGATGTAAGCTCAAACGCCCATCAGAGCATGTCATTTTATCTCTTCTACACTAGTACATATAATTTTAAACACATACTACTGCTAATTCACAGTCAAAAGTTTAAGATGTGGTTCCTCTCAATGTAGAAAAATAGATTTATTGTCAGGGGAAATAGTCATTATATTGCCAGTGATCTTGGGCTTGCCCTAAACTAACCAGAACCTCGGTTTACATATTGATCAAAATCTCAATCATTGCTATCATTGCTAATCATGGTGTATGCATGTGGAGGCCAACAGCAGAAGTCTTCCTCAGTCTTCCCTAAATTTTTCAGAGAAGGTCTCACACTGAACCTGGAGCTCACTATTACGGCCAACCCGCAGAGCAGCGAGTCCCCAGAATCTGCTTGTCTATTTTCCCTACTGTTGAGGTTACACAAGTGTGGCATTGTGCCTGACTTAAACAGAACACTGAGAATCTGAGCTCAGGCCCGCATGGCTGCACAGCCAATGCTTTGCCCACTGAGCCACCGCCCAAGCCTCAGAACTATTGTCAGGACGAATCAGGATGGTGCTTGTTACGTCTTGTTACACTAGCATACACTTTGTTAAGCTGGTGATAACAGAGTTGAATGTGGGAATTACATTTTGGAAAAGAACAAAAATTGGGAGATTCTGGGATAGTGTGCTCTCATCGTTATTATTAGAAATAGTTTTACTAAAGGCAGTCAACACCACAAGGTCAGATTTGTTAGATATATTTCTAGGATACTAATGTACTCGGGTCATAGTTTAAGAACTTATACTTTTTATATAAGAAATATATGTGACCTCTGGAACACAGAAGGCAGCTCCTAACCTCTGCCTGTTAGGAGAGCCAACTTGTGAGCACATCCCATGGGCAGTTGTGAAGATGGAAAGCATCAGAAACTTCTTGAAAGTTCCCTGGCTTCAGTCTTGGATGTGGTGTGAGGGTCTGTAATGGACATTTCCTCCCCAACCGTGCAACCAAGTAGCTTTCTCTGATGAATGGCTAATATTATCAAGTTTAAGTTGAGACTTTCACAGAAATTGTGTCTCATTTTAGTTTTGATGGACAGAGTATTTAGAACTGAATTTAAAATAATCATGCCTTTAACACAATTATGCAATAAGGTGTTTTTCATGACAACGTGTTTTTCATTTTGCAAAAAAATAAGGAAATTATTTATGTCACTTTAGATGAGTTATACGATATCTTTTAATTCATCTTGAGGATCGAGTTATTTTCTTATCATAACTTTTTTAAAAAAATGCACCAAGTGAGTGAAGGTGAAACATTTTATTTTGCTCATTTCAGTGATGGTTTCTGTTTTATTGAACTCTTGGAATTAAACAATCTACAAAAAGTTCTACTTTCACAGAGCTTATCCTTATTTGAAAGTACGTTGATGGAACATTCTTTGATAAACCATGCACTGGACCCTTTGCAGTGGCTGTGGTTAAATTTACATGAAGTCTTTCATGCTGTGTTGCTGTAGTCTTGACTCCTCTCTCCAGGAAGAGTTGGGATCTTTCCCACGTCTTATCTTTCAGGTCCTTTACTATACAGCTGCTAGAAGGGCTGGGAATACCCTTGAGGATGTGTGTCCCTCACATCCAGGTTCTTAATAAAATTCTAAAAATTGGATATTTGCCTTCAGTGTGCACTGAAACTCAGAGGATTTTGGGTATTGTCTGCCTGAGGTTGTGGGATGCAGACGTAAGATTCATGAGAGACGATCCCTCATTGTCTTGAATAATGTATAGAAAGTATCATGTTTTAGAGCCTGGAGTCTTTGCGCTTAGCAGACTTCCAGGAAAAATCTTCCGGTTAGTCACAGGGCATGGGCAATGGCTTATCACTGCTGGCCTTTTGCATTCATATCTATAAAATAGAAATGAGCTTCTTATCTGTATTTTCAGAATCCAATGAGTTAACAGACAAAGCAGAATCTCAGACAACATTGATATGAAATACACTGAAGTTTTTCTATACATCTTTTCCCTAGGTAAACTTTTCCCCTCATTTAATAATCCCCTTTCCTTTCCCCCCTATTATGGACTGCCAGAAAGAATGCTATTTGGGGCATAATAGAAAATCTTTCTCAGATTTTCCTCCCACAGAGAACAAAGAATATAGCCAAAGGACCTCTATTCTTGGGCCATTATTATTCTTGGTGTCTGGCTGACGAGGAGCAGGCACATGGCCATATTTGAATGGCCCACTATTTCCTACAGCAGCAGTCAAGGTCACGATGATACTATTGACCATCAAAAGTACAATCTGTTGGATCTTGAAAGGCTTTAACTAGAAATTCTTTCCTTCCTCATATTCACCATCCTAAAGGCCATTTTTCAAAGCGTTTTAGTTTCTCTTTAAGACTTTTATTTCTGGCCCTACATACTGTTGGCGGTGTGCACTACCTTGAACTCTCCGAGCCCCTTTGTTTATTTTCTTCTTTGGCGTGTACTCCCAGCGTGTTATTCTTAGTGGGCTTTTGTTAAACCTCTCAGTACCCTTAGGTGCTAAGACAACGATGAATTAAAATTTTATATCTGATTATTTCTTCCTTGCTTTAGTTCCATCTTCACGTTTGAGATCATTTTGCCTAGGAGCGTCAACGTTTTCAAACATCTGACTCAAAACGTATCGCACTTCAAATTTCTGTCCGAATTTATAGTGACCCCTAACTTTATCTCAGAATTTACAGAAACAAGCAAATTTTGTTAATTTTACAGAGTCCAAAACAGAGGTTTTAACACCTGAAAAGCCATGCTGTCCTCCACAATTCTTTTGATTGGTTGTGATTTTTCTGAATGGTCTCTAGAGAAGTTGCAAAGAGAAGTTTCCTTGGTGACAGGTGAAGACGAACTACATTTTCTGTGGGTATAAGAACAAATGTCTGTAGATGGTTGTTAGGGATCGGCAACTGAGTAAAGCTGGGGAAGGAAGAAATGGATTTCCCTAGTGCCAAACAGCACTAAAAACAGACATGCAGACAGCATTTATGTGTGCGATAAAAACTAGTTAGAAAAGAGACCATGAATTTGAAGGGCAGTCGTGAGGGGTGTATGGTAGAGTTTCAAGGGAGGAAAGGAAGAGAGAAATGATATAATTAAATTATAATCTGAAAGAAGTAAAAAAAAAAAAAGGAAAGGAAAAGAAAGGCACATTTTTCACTTCTAGGTTAGGTCTGAACTTAGGATCTGCTAAACTGTTGGATGAATGGAGCAGTGATAATACATGTCTTTAGCTAATGACCGTTTAAAGTGCACCCAAATGTTTACCTGGGACATTTTAAAGTTCATTTTACTAAAGACTCTGCACACTGAACAATGGTGGTTTCTCCCCAAAGTGTGTATTATAAATAAATAAATTTTATATAGTAACACTTTACATTTTGTAAGTTTGCTTCACCCTGGAGGATGGTAGCATGTTTATATTGAAGGAATTTCAGTTCTACTGAAGATTAATTTTGAAAATACAGATAATTAATCTTAAGCATTACAAAATAGCTAGAGATAATTTTTAAATTTAAAAAAATCAAAGAAAAATATTAGGAAGAGATTATGCAGCACTTGCAACAGATATTGGAAGATTGGGTCATAACACATCCATCCTAACTGAAACTGCTATGTTTTTGGTGGGCCTAAAATAATAGTGATACTTTCTTTGTACTAGCCCAGAATGGGATGTTAGTGCCTTCCTCCCCTCATAGATGTTCAGATCCAAACTAAAATGTACTAGAGATGCTCCCCTGTACTGTTTTGTCCTTGGCTAGAATACACCATCCAGGTAAGTTTTTAAAGCCCTAAAAATCACAACTATTAACAGTTACCATCATTTAAATATTAATTATTGATTCATTAATTGATGAAATTAGATGTACATTTTCTTGGTTTTCTTTATGTCTAAGTGTTTCCTGGTTAGAACAATATAATTGTAATATTGCATAATTATCAATCAAAAATGTTTGTAGGCAGAGTTAGTAATCTTGAAACCATAAATCTTAGCAAAGAAACTTGCAGAGAATGCTTAGTTTTTAAAGTTGTTTTAGAATGAAGATGGGAAAATAGCACTTGAAAATAAGCAGCACTGGGGTTGAAAAGATGGATCGAGGGTAAAGTGTTGAGACTTCAGAGCCCCAGCTATCATGTAAACATCTGCTCATGATGGCATATACCTATAATCCTAACATTGGAAAGAGAGGCCAAAGGCTCCTGAGTATAGGGCTTGCTGGCTAGCCAGTCTAGCCACTACTGAGATCCAGGTTCAGTGAGAGGCCCTGCCTCCAACAGGGAGGTCAACTCTTGTGGGATAGGCTGTACTGATATGTTGTTTGTGATCTAACCAATAAAGATTTCCTAAAAATCCGAGTGCAGAGTTGAGCCACTAGTTAACTATAGAAGCCAGGCAGTAGTGGCACACAGCTTTAATCCCAGCACTCAGGATGGACATCTGATCAGGCAGATGGATCTCTGTGAATTCAAGGGTACCCTGTGCTATGTGAGATTGAATCTGTCTAAAAGAGAAACAGAGCTCACACAAAGGTGATCCCAACACTTGGAATCATATGCCTTTAATCCCAGTACTAGGGAGGTGGAGACAGGAGTGATATGGCTGGGTATATAGCTCAGATACAGTCTGAGGATTCAGTCTGAGGGTTCCTAGAGACACCAACAGTCTGAGGTTTTGTGGAGGTGGCACTCAACCTGAGGATTCATAGACAGAGGATCTCCCCTTTGGTCTGAGCATTGGTAGAGGAAGAACTCTCTAGTGCTTGGCTGCTCTACTTCTCTGATCTTTCAGCATTAACCCCTTTATCTGTCTGCAGATTTTTATTATTAAGATCAATTAGAATTCTTGTTACAGTAATCTTCTTATATATTGTGCAGACGCGTCTTTGCCTAAGGCATGTTTTGTTTGGCTTAATAAAGAACTGAGTGGCTAGTAGCTAGGCAAAGAAGAATACGAAAGGGAGGAACTCAGGAAAAAAATCTGAGGTACTTGGGATTAAGCCAGCGAAACTTGGAGAAAGTTGGATGCACACTATGGAGGAGAGGTAACAAGTCACGCGGTAGGATGTAGATTGATATAAATGAGTTAATTTTAGTTATAAGAGCTAGTTGGGAACAAGCCTAAGCTAAGGCTAAGCTTTCATAATTAATAAGAAGTCTCTTGCCTTATTATTTCAGAGCTGGCAGTCCTAAAAATGTCTGACTACAGTCAAGAATAATAGCAAGTGACATCTGATTTTAACCTCTGGATTCTGTCTATATACATAAGTATGGAGAGAGAGAGAGACAGAGAGAGAGAGGCAGAGAGAGAGAGGCAGACAGACAGACAGAGAGAGAGAGAGAGAGAGAGAGAGAGAGAGAGAGAGAGAGAGAGAGAGAGGAGAGAGACTGGAGTAATCTAATGAAGAATTTTGGACCCAATGGTTTGATAAACTAGTTTATGCAGAAATGCAGCAGATGATTGATTTTCCTCTTATTTGTCTTTTCCTGTGATCATATATGATACCCTATTTTGTAGACAAAATAAAACAGAAACATGTGTTGCATAAAAGGCATCATTTTCGGCTTTTATACCCCTTGAGTTTATTCGGCGAGTTGTTTTCTGCTCTGACCTCTGGTCATTTGAGGTCTGTCAGGTAGGAAAATGAGTTAACTTGGTATTGGGGCACAAAGCTTTAGGGCAGCATCCTGAAAACAATGAGTCTGTAGAAATCAATAGAACTCGCAGCATTATCAGGGAAATGGCTTACTAATGTCAATTAGTGATTTGTACCAGATTTCATGTGGCTCTTTAACATATGCTGATCTATCCAGCTATCTATTTATCTATCTAATGTGTGTGTTTACATAAATATAAATGTTATGCAAAAAGTATGCTGAAGCAGATGCCTTACGAAGATTAAATGTTATTTTTTATATGTCTCTAAAGTCTGTGGCTCATATTAATACAATGGATTGTCAGATTCTTCCATTGTTCCGCTTCAAAGCATGCAATTATATTGCCTTAATTGGAAGCACTGATGTGTTTTCACCAAGAATGTTTATTTGTGTTCTGACTACTGAGATATAAATATGGGACCATTTGCTATTTTTAGTTTCTATTAACACAAACATTTTTAAATTAAAAAAATCTTTATAAACAGACACATTGAGACACATTGTAACTCGGAATTTGTAGTAGAATCTTATTAAAAAATTGTACCAGCCAGGTATTGAAATGAATCTTAATCCTGAGAGCCCAGTGAAGAGGCCTAGTGGGGACCTGGAAGCATAGTTTAGGAGTACGGTGTATTCAGCATGAATGAGGCCCTGGGTTCAATTCCTTTATCCAAGAATAAGTTCACATATTAGTCAAAGTATAACATGGAAAATAAAAATATTAAAGCAATTCCTACATATAAGTGCAGGGTTTGATGTGTTACATATTATTACAAATCCAGCTGGCATATACTTTATCCAGAAATGGTACCCATTCATTCACTTAAGAATTTAAATATTAAGTTTTGTTTTTTTTTTTTTGTTTGTTTTTTTGTTTTTTTTTTTTTTGAGACAATGTCTCAAGTAGCCCAGGCCGGCTTTAAACTCTAGGTACTTGGGGATGGCCTTAATTTTCCACTCTACCGTTTAAGTAGATGGCAACTGTGCACTGCCACACCCAGTTTCAGTGCTGGGGCATCAAACCCAGGGGCTTCATGCATGTTAGACATGCACTCTACCAACTAAACTACATCTCCAGTACCAAATAACCTTTTCATATCCGCATACTGTTATTGAAAATGGAGTTTGAGGGTGTAATCTCTTCGTAGATTTTATTGGATATAACACTATCACCCTTTTACTTAGTCTGAGCATCGAATGATATGAATTTCCCACCTAAACAGAATTAATAGGCTTTTTTAACCTTACATGTATTATTGGGCCTCTACCTACCAAAGCAGTGAGTAGTCTACCTTCCATATAAAACACTGAGATGCTGAAGATCCGAACTCAAGACTTTAGGCTTATACAGCAAGCAATAACACCCTGAGCCATTTCCCCAGTCCCCATACTTAAAATATCACTAGAAATAATTAATGCTTATTAAGTATGTTGTCATCCACCTGGAAGTTGTAATCTCAGCACTAGGGAGGCAGAAGCAGGAGGACCACATGTTCAAAGCCAAACTGGTCTTAATAAAAAAAGAGAAGTGGCCATCAGAGCAGCAAACTTCCATTTATGTTTCTACAGTGTCTTTCTTCAAGACTCTCGCTCTTTATGGAAGTGGAAATGCAAAACAAAGAGCTAACAAATTGAAATAGTTGTGGAGAATGTGATCATTCATTCCAAAAAAAAAAAAAACCCCAAAAACCTATATGTAAAAGTCAAACAAAGTCTCATTAAAGTAAAAATGCATTACAAACCAAATAAGGTCACTATAGCATGTGGTATATATTTAGAACAAAAGAATGGATGCTGAAAAAAATGCAAAGAAGACTTCTTTTAGAGAGGGATAGTCATTAAATGCTCTCTAAGAGGGTTACATTGTAAATGAGATACACATAGAGGAAGTTCTGAGAAGAGCCAGGAGAAGAATATCACAAAATCTTGAGCCTAGAATGTTCCAAGTTAGGGAAGAGTAGGGTGTTGGCCAACATGACAGTGACCTAGGATTCATGATTGATAAGAAGACGAAGAAGGGCCGGGCGGTGGTGGCGCACGCCTTTAACCCCAGCACTTGGGAGGCAGAGGCAGGCGGATCTCTGTGAGTTCAAGACCAGCCTGGTCTACAAGAGCTAGTTCCAGGACAGGCTCCAAAACCACAGAGAAACTCTGTCTCGAAAGACAAAAAAAAAAAAAAAAAAAAAAGAAGACGAAGAAGGCAAAGCAGACAGACAGTGCTTTTGTAACCAAGGCATCGTCATTCAGTGCTCTGTCCCCCTTTTCAACAGTATCACTTCTGGATTCTTGACACATGATTCTTGGTAAAGTGCATGCCAATTGAGTCTCAGGACTCAGATTTACTAACATATTTTATACAGTAGTCGTAGAAGGAGAAGTTTCGAACAGTTTCCATGCTCTCATTTGTTGCTCACAACCCTGTAAATAAAATGTGGATAAATTTACAGATGTTTAAACAACAAAACAGATATAGTACAAAGTATCCTACCAGGGATTCAAGGCCACAAGTGAGTAATGGACCATAAGCATGACCTTAGAACTTAAGGTCTTTCTTCTATGCCATGTCACCTCTCTCTGAAAGTTACTGCGGCAAGGTGCAGAGGTTGAAAGTCAATGAGATTTCACATACAAGTGTTCAAGATAGAGGATAATGAGTGAATGTCATTGCCTCCAGGTGAATGTGAAGGCTCCCACCAGAGGCTTGTTGGGTCCTCAGTAACTTGGCCTGTGTTCAGCAGCCATGGGGAACATGCTGAGACATTGAACAAGACTCTGGGGATGCTTTAGACCACACAGATGATGGAAGAAGAAGATTTATGTTAAGAGTCTGGGACATTTTTTCATAGTCAGTGTTAAACAGCAAGCATGGACAGAAGTAACAGGTAAAAATGGGGTGTTATTGATGTGGGCATTAATCAGTTTAGCCTTGGTCTGGCTCATTCTTCATGTGGGATCTCCATCTCTGACCATGCAAAGGTCTTACATACATGAGACTACCTGAGAATATGGCATCATTGTGTGGGTAGTGACATTTCTAATAGACTTAAAGAATTGAGGATTTCTGCCTCTTTTGTAGCTGGAAGGATGTATGGCCCTTAGCATTAACATAATTTCCACACTTTTGTGTTCAAGTTACATTCGCATGATTCTTTAAAAATTAGAGGACCATTGCTTTCTCTCTTCAGAAATTTGAGCACCGGTATCATGTTGTACTTAGTTGTTCCATGGGACAAGATGGATTACAAGTCTGTGAATTCAAATGGTGGCCTACTGCTGCTTTTTAAATCACCAGGATCCTGAATATTAATTTCACATGTGCACAGCTTAAACCATAATTAAGTTGAACAGCGATTTGATGGAAGGCTCTCTCTAATAGTACTTAGAACTGATTCTCAGACTCCTTGGGGACATGATAGCTCTCTTTTTCTGTTCAACATCCTTCACTTGATACACCTGGTTTGTGTTATATGTTTCCATGAAGTTATTTCAATGTAAGTTTTTTTTTAATGGAAATAATGTCTCCAGTTTGGGGCTAGTCTAATAGTTTTTCAAAATGGTGTAAAACAAAAGACTAGGGCACACTCAACTTCTATTTTTTCAGATGAGATTCCTGGTCAGCGAACAGTGTGAATTTACTCAATCAACAATTGTTGACTGTGCGGGAAGAAACCAAGGAAGAAAAAAGAAGGTGGTGACTGTACCAGTGGGCTTTGTTCACTTTCGTTTTCCTGAAAAAAATCAGCGTTCTGAGGGCTATGAGATGAAAATGTCTCCAGAAACTCTAGTTTCCTGGGAGCTTGACAAAAGGACTTTCTCTCTTAGGGTTTGGGTTTCGAGGCAAGTGTGTTATGCCCTTAGACCCATATGGACTAGGGTTGGCAAGAACAATTGTGGAAATTCCGTAACAGCAATACCTAGTAACAGAATGATTTGTGGTGTTTAGTTCAAAGTCCCTCAATTTATACCAAAATTTTATATTTATTAGCAGGGTTGAGGGCTTGGGTGCTGGTGGAAGAGCTGGGAGTAGAAGGCATAGACACGAATGCCTGTCATCAAAGCTTTCTTGTCCGTTCCTGACACATAACATATTTGTGCATTAATGAGTCCAGGAGCAAAGTCATCATAAGGTGATAACTTTGCTCAGTCACTAAGGGGATCTTCTCTTTTTCCCACTTAGTTCCTCCATGTAGAAGAGATATGTCATAGACCACCCCACAGGTAAGCACCAAAGAGGAGACTCTCCCCACTAGGGTGTTTGCATTGATTTCCTTTCCTCTTCATCCCTTTTTCCTTTTTGTACCAACCAAATGCACTCTGTTTATTTCGAAAGAATTTTTAAGATGGCCAAATAATTCTGACCTAAGAAAAATTCTAAAAATACTGTGAAATACCGATAAGAACTAGAATAGGTGGACATTAATCATAGTGATCTAAAACATCCAAATCTATTGTTTGGTTAGCTGTTTCTTTTATTCCCTTATTAAATTTATTTCATAAAAATATACTCTGTTCATATATGCTTAAGGTGTTCGGCAGGGTGATCCTATGCCTTGTTTCTAGGTGACGGACTCTGCCATAGCCAGCTCCTAATATTTCGCCTGTCTTCACGAGGAACCCAGCACCCCTGGACCTTCCTTCTCGAAGGTTACTGCCTTCTCAGGTCCACTGCCACTGTGCTCAGTTACCTCCACTATCTTAGCACTGGGGTCTAGCATTTCTTGTCTGTCCCATCTCCTAACTGTGAGTCTCAATGGTATTAAGGCTATCACTCCGTGGACACTGTCTCAGAGTCTCCTGCATCTCAGATTTTCAAAAGTCTCTGTGCCTGTAATCCCAGCATGTTAGCATTCATGCTCCTTCTCTCTAGTGCTAGAATTAGAGGCACGGCTTTATATGGCTCTGGGGACAGGACCCAGGGCTTGGTGCAAGCACACTACCAATTGTGCTACAGCAGCAGTCTTCAGGACTTGGCTCTCTAAATGTTTTGTCTTCTGGTTGGTCCTCCCCACCATTGTGGCCACTCTCTGTTCTTCATTATCACACTCATTAACATAGCTGCCATCTCTGGATGTGGTTTGTTTCCGAATCATTTCCTTTTTCCTTTTTAAGCCACGGAGCATCTCTTCTCTATGTTATCGGACACCTTGGTTATCACACATCTTTCAATAAGTAATCCCAAGTTAGAAATCTTAAATAGAATAGATACTCTCAACTGTTTCATTTGGATAATTTAACTGAAATGACTTCCTTTAGCAAATATTTATGGACGCTTCTTTGTGCAGTGCACCAGGCTTGGGCTTTGAATCAAAAAAGAAATGTCATGGTGTCTTGGATTTAAGAAATTTAAATTCCAGTGGGAGAAGCAATAAAGTGGTGTAGATGTAAGATGGACATACAGTGACATAACTGTGCACAGATGGCTACTGAGTCGCTCAGCCCATGAAGCCATCATAAGATTGTAGGGAGAGAATGATAGCAGACACAAACATTTGATGGCCTGGCAGAGATGGTAGCTAAAGAAGTAGGGAGTCCCCTGTGGATAAGTACCTCTTCAGTACTAGTATGGAGATCCCAAGATGTGAGTGATGCATAGACATTGTAGGCCTATTGGGGTCTGTGCCAGGTGAGGGGGACAGAAGGATAGAAGTACAATGGAGAAGGTGATGGTTTGTTTCCTCCCTGGGGTCCTCTTGTGGAGCCTCAATAAGGAGTGGTTTGGCTCAATGCCTCCTGAGGATCAATAAGTAGAATGAGTTGAGAGAGTGATCTCAGAAAAGTACTGGTGGGTGCAAAGAGGCTACCCAGAACACAGCAGTGACAATTTGCAGTTTCTGATTAGGGCAGCAGTCATGATAAAATTAGAGAAAGGATTTAAGACATATTTAAGAGTGAAGTTATAGGTAGATTGCTCAAATCTTAAATATTTAAGATCCTCTAGGTTGTTAAAATCAATATCCTCTGAGTTCTTGCGTGAGTGAAGTAGTAAACAGCCCAGACAACAGCCCCTGCTGGAATGAAGCTTGTCTTCTGGGGGGGGGGGGGGCGACATGAACAAGAAAGCAGAAGCAATGGCCGAGTGTTCCACCTGTGATGGGTGCTGTGAAGCTGAGTACAGAGGCAGGAAGTTTAGGAGCTGGAGCTCCAGGTTCAGAGGAAATGAACAACATGAAGCTGCATGTGTGTGCTGTACTTGAATTTCTGTACAGCACACACCCGACATATACAGTGCTTCTTATCTTTTAGAGGACGCACTAAAGATAAACTTATTGTTTGCCTGAAATTTCTCTAGCAACCACACGTGTGAGTGCTAGGACTATTTGTTCAGAGGAACAAAGTATGTGATTTTTGAGTATCACGTGGGAGGACGTACAGAGAACACTCTGGAGGATCTACTGGGGATCCACATCAAGACACACATCATACAAACAATGCCAGATTTCAGCATGTAGAAAGTATATGGGGACAATTCCAGGCTCATCATAATGTCATGGAGATTACTTTAAAGACAAACAAAGCACACAGTGACAAATGCTAGACCATGTTTTCAAATGATGTCATACTTTGGAAAATTAAATGCATGAGTTAAAAGCTAAAAGAACAAAAATACAGCAGACACCACAAAATACAGAAAAATAAAGTACCAATTACCTTCCTGGCAAACTTTTATAGCACAAACATCTGCGACTGTACCTTTGGGCTATAGACATTGTGGTCTTGTGCTTCTTATGAAAAACAACAGGTGAATATAATTTGGGGGCAAGCAAAGAAACTCGATTCATTCTTTCTTCTTGTATAACTGATTAACACTGCTCATTAGCAATGCATCGGGCATGAAGGTGGGAAGTATATAGGGGAAGTTGGGGGAAGGGAAAAACAGTTAAATATATTGTATGAAAAAATGAAGTACAAACAATTTAAATATCTCTCTTTGATCCTTATAATTTATGTTAGTGTTATGTAATGATTTACATATTTCTCCAGTTTGATAAAAATAACTATAAAAGTTTTTTTTAATATCTAAGTATATTGTACATCAAGGACATCGTAAATTTTATGGTTTTGTTTTCCTAATACTTTGACAGTTTTGAGCAGTGTATTTTGTCAACACTCCTCTGCTTCCCCAACTTCTCCTTCTTCTAAATCTCTACACACCCAAATTCGTATCCTCATTCTTGTTAACCAATCCAGTCCTACTTGTACTGCCCATATACTGTTGGCCTTTTACTAAAGCATAGTCCACCTACTAAAGGTCATATCCTTAAAAAGACTGACTCCCTCAGTCCTAGCAGCTACCATTTGATAGTATCTCCTTAATCAGGGTTAGGACCTATTGCATCTATCTCTCCTCTCTCTCTACACTGGGATTTTGTCTGTATTGAGCTTGCAGAGGTCTTGTTTATGCTCTCACACTGCTATGAGTTCATATGTATAATTGATACACTGTGTCTGGAAAAAAAAGATACTGTTTCATTGAGTAATTTGCTTCTTCTAGCTCTCGGATGCCTCTTTTTGCCTCCTACCCTGTGATCTGAAATCTTGGAAAGAGGGAGTGTGATGGAGATATCCCATTCAGTGCTGCATATTCTGCTGTCTCTTATTGTTTTTACCTTGATTGGCTGTGAATTTTTATGTTAATTGTAATCCACTACCTGAAGAAGCTTCTCTGATGAGGGTGACATTGTAAAAGTGGTCAGAGATTCTCCTTGAGTATTGGGAATGGCAACTCTCAAATAACTTGCCAGTGGTCTCATTACAGCAGCCTCCTGTAAAGGTTCTGCTATTTATATTGATGCCAACATTGGCTTACAATGTGGTACCTGTTTCTAATAGAAGATGGTTGTTTTATTTAGGCTTTGATAAGAACTGAATCTTGGAGATATATCTTGCTATGTTTCAATCTTCATTTCTCCTTCATGCCTTTAGTGTTCTGTATCCTACACCCTGATCATATTGCAATATCCTTATCCTTGTGTTTTCCTCATGATGTTTTATAAGTTTACATGGAGGAGTAGTATGATTTGACAGAAACCAGAGTCTAGTAGCAGTACAAACTATCCCTACAAATGTAATTACGGTTAACCAAATGTCTTCATCTACTTTGTTACTATTATAATTGAGATGTAAGAGCTAGCTAGAAATATGCATAAGCTAATGGACTAAGCAGTTTCAAATAATATTGTTTCTGTGTGTTTTATTTCGGGTTTAAGTGGCCAGGGAACCAAAGAGCAGCCTCTGCCAACAGAAGGGGGCTTTGGAAGAGTGAGACAAGTTGTTTCAAAATGTTCAGCCAGAGCATCATGGTGTCACAATGCCCAACTGTTACTCTGGATTGCTCTGCTTTCTTTTCCTTGGTTGCTATTATACTTTTTTTCTGTTTCTATTGTTATTTCAAGACTGTAGACTTACTATGCAGTCCAGGCTGACCTCAAATTCATGATCCCTCTGTCTCATCCTTTTTGGCATCATACATGGCTTGCTATCAAATCTGGCTTTACTCTAATTTTATTAAAATAAAAATATTAATATTTTTGATAGAGTTTCGAGTCAGATGTGAAGTAAACAAGTATGTTACCAAATAGTTTATTTTAGTGTTTTATATTCAGATAGAAGAAGAAGAGAAAGAGAAGGGGAAGGAGAAGGAGAAAGAGAAGAAGAAGAGGAAGAGGAAGAGGAAGAAGAAGAAGAAGAAGAAGAAGAAGAAGAAGAAGAAGAAGAAGAAGAAGAAGAAGAAGAAGAAGAAACTGTAGCTGCCCAAGGCTTGTCTCTAGCTAACTCCAGAGTGAAGCTACTCTTAAACATCCTTTTGTCTCAGCCCCAGAATGATTTACAGCTGTATATCACCATACCCAGCTCCTTTCAGAGTTTTAAAAATGTTTTCAAGGGGTTTCCAATTGTGTAGCTGTGTCTGGCCTCTATGCTTCTGTTTGAAGCTGGCCTCAAACCACAGAGATATACCTGCCTGCCTCTACCTCCTGAGTACTGGGATTAAAGGCATATGGCATCACACCCAGCCATCTTTCAGCAGAAGGTTAAATCATTCAGATGTTTAAAATCTTTTCACTTACTTTTTCACTCCATCATAATGACAATAAATGGTCTTAGAATGGGATTTGATTCATATATGCTTCTCTTTTTTAATTATAGGCCACACTAAGTTATCTAAGAGTATCCAGTAAGTTCAACCATGTCTCCCATTCTTCATAAAACAGGAATCTTAAAATGTTTTATTGTTAAATAATCCCTAAACCAATTATAAAAATGAATGATGTCAAGATTATGTTTAGAAAATTCATCACAGCATTTGGTCATGTATCCAAGAGCAAAGGAAAGACGCTTTAAAAAGACATGTATTAATACATTTTGATAGTGTTCTAAATCGTGGCTGTGTAGCATTATGAAGTTGATTAGATTGATTTCAGATGATGAGAAATACTTATTAAATGATATTCAAATTCTATGCTTTGTGATTATTTAAAACAGAACTGTCATGTTTAATTTTATAATATGCTAAACAGTTAAATAATTTAATATGAAAATTTAATGTATCATTTTGTTAATGTACCAGGATTTAAAGAAAATTAGTTTCTTTTATCTTTAATTCCCAAACCTCTAAAATGTCAACCTGGGAAATGCCATCTGTACTTTCTCCTGAGAAGACAGAATGTAGGATACACGATTCATAGGGAGCTAGTAAAAATTTATACTTTGGAAATGGGTGTGTTTAATCATGATTTCCTGGTGGATTTATGCTTGTGTTCTTGTCCCTACTTGTTGGGGTTTTAATCTAGAGCCATACAGCAGTCAGATGTCCTGGCTTTTTGTGTTGTATGTTCTTGTGTGTGGACATCCATGAATAGCAGGACTTCACATCGTCCTGTTTACTTACATTACTCCCTCACTGTCATTAGACAGACATTTCCTCTGCTGTATTTTGAAAACATCTTCTTTTCTCCCTTCCCTCAATCTGCCACCTTTGCATTATGGGCTGTGTGCGTAATTACTGGGTGGAATTCTTACATATGTATATCAGTGTAGCTAATCATCCAGCAAATTTGGGGTTACTCTATACTCTGTAATAGTTTTTGGTAAAAAAGAGGCCAGTATTATTCTTGCTTTGAACACAGACTTTGGAGTTGGACAATTTAGGGTTCACTTGGCAATTTTTCTAGTTGCATGAGCCTCAAGAAAGCAGATAAACTTGAGGTCTCTAGCTCTCATTTATGAATCTGGAATAATGATACATAGAGGTATTTCCTCCCAAGACAGGAAGGTCAGATGTGAAACAACAGGCTTTGTGGAATGTCCCACCCATTCATTGACACATTGTCCCAAGTCATAGAACAGCTCGTCTGTGGATCAGGGTAAAGAGCCACACCTTTCTCAGCCCTGGAGCTCTCAGAGAATTTTGTGGTGGGATTTGGAGCTTCTGAGCCTTTTCGTTAGAGCCCACTACACCTTTGCAGAACCACTGGACAGCTACTTTCTCTTTTGAGTAAACCTCTTGCAGGCAATGCTTGGGCATGCTTATTCCGTTGTTTCATTCAGTTGCCAAGAACCTGGAAGCTTTCATCGTCATGGAGACCCATTTCAACATGATCCTTGCTTGAGAAAACTCATGGACTTACTCTGTGCCCATCTACATGCAGGTAGTCCCTTCTCCTCTCAAGGCTCACACATTCATGACATTGGAAAGAGCCCCTTCGTGGAACCTGCTTACATATTCCTAGGTCCCAAGAGTTAGAAAGATAGGAAGTTTTCATAGCATTATTTTTCTGCCCTCCATAGTATGTAGTCTGAATTATTTATTTGTTTGAAACTTTGGTTACTCTATTCATGGAAGATATTTTTAATGCCCACCCCCATCCTTTTAATTAGTAAACATTGTTTGAAAAATATGTGACCTCTGTACCACACTGTCATAAAGAAATTTAAATTACACTTGTATTAGCTAACACTGTGTTACTCCTTAAATTGCCATCAAATTACACTTGTTTGGTAACTCCCTTTGAAGCAAATGAGCAACATTTACCCTCAATAAGGATTTCATTTAAACTAGGCGTATTAGATACCATTAGCACAAATTCATTATAAATTACATTTCAGCTTTCATACAGGGTTTATTTACCCAGAGCTTGTTATATATGAAAAGTTAACTAAGATAATATTAATATTAGTTTTAGTAAAAGCCATGCAGTTAGCAAGAACCCACTTAAAATGAGAAGTAACTCTTGCTTTCCTTTGTAATATTCACAATGGACAAATAACGGATCCGTGCTTGGTTTACACTTATTAATCTTTCCATTTGACATTGATTTTTTTATTCTAATGTAATATGCAAATATAAAAGCATAATTTAGAATAGACGGATTTCAAATTTCAAACTTCAGTGTTCCACGTCATTAATTATGCTAGAAGATTCAGAAAATTCTTGTAATTACCCAGCTTATCACTGTTTAACGTAATATCCTCTTTTGAAAATGTAATTTCAGGTTGTTTTTTTTTTTTTTTTGACATTAGCCTTCGATTCATATTTTACCCAAACACCCCAGTCTCAAATATTCCCTGCAGAGAGATCCATTTCTAACGAGAGCCTTTTTGGGGGAACTTAGTAATAATTATAATGCTGACAACAATCCCCGCCACTCTTCTCAGGCACTGGCTTTCCAAGGCAGAATGGTACTCCTTGATCCTGCTTAAGCCCCTGTTTAAATGTAAATTAGAGGAGACTCATTTACATTACTTATTCCAGGCATCCATATGCAATACCAGATTGCAAAGGGAAATATTTGTAAGCTATCTGTCTATTTATCTTACCACGCTCATCACTATGACACTTTAGTGCTTGAACAGCCAAACTAGAATCATTTCAATTATCTACCTTAGGGAAAAGTCATCGAAACAGACAGACCTTTGTCTCTCTGCGCTAACTTGAGTAAGAGAGAGACGTTGCTTTTGCTCTAACCTGTTAACAATTTGGTCGACGGGGATATTTGCATCATTTTTTGAGTTAAGGAGATTAAATGCCCTTAGCTGGATTTTGAGAAGTGGAAAGGGATTTGGGGTTGATCAATATCACCTTGTCTATGACATATTTTAATTTTTAAAATATTTCAACTATACATAAATGTACAAGTGTACAGTTTGACACGTAAACAGGATGGGCAGAAGACAAGCATTAGCATTCAAGGATGTGAAGGCAGCTACAGGTAAACCTTCTCTCTAGCTTAGAGGTGCCCCAGAAACACTGAGAACTCATTCTCTGTTGAACAAAGGAAAATACTGTGTTCTGTAAATTGAATAAGTTTTCTACTTAACTCTAATTTTGGCTATTTTATATAGCAAGCTTGTTCATTTAGAACAGTTTTGGTTTGGGTTTTTTGTTTGATTGTTCGCTACACAGCTGGCCTCGCTGTGTAGCGAAGGCTGTCCCTGAACTCTTGATTCTCCCACTTTTATCTTTCAAGTGTTAGAATCACAGGTGTGTACCACCAGACTCATTAACTTTTAGAATTTTGCTTTAAAAAATCTTTAAAGTGTTATTATGTCCCCAAAAGTCCTTATCAGCAACCTTTGAGAACAAAGAGGTAAGAAGAGAGTGCTCCTTGTGTCTTCTTGTTAGTAATGACGAAATAGACAAATACTCCTCGTTGTCCACCGTATTAGATGCCACCAAACATCAATAGGAACCAGTCTCTGTGCTTTTCCCCTGACAATCTATGGAATTTTAGTTGTGTCTTATTTTTCTTGAATGCACTCTTCTGTTAGTACTACTCATTTGGTAAGCTTCTGTTAGCAATTTCTGAGTTCTTGGCTGGTGTGTCTTTTTGCTTATGCTTATTGTCTCAATATTCAGTAAAAGGAAGGTGCCATTAATGTTGTTGTTTACATTTGAAGATATTATTGGTTTCATTTATAAGTTTGAAACTGCATGAGTATATGGGCACCACATGCACTCAGGAGCACTTGGAGGCTCTTAAAGGTTGACAGATCCTCTTGTACTGGAGTTAGAGGCTGGAGTGTGAATGTGTGCTGGAGTGTGTATTGGAGTGGGAGGCAGGGAACTAATCCTGACCTTTACAGAAACAGCAAAAATTTTTAAACGCTGAGTCATTCTCCAGGCCCTATTTACTTACTTTTATTGCCCACTGCAAACCTGTGGAATGAGTAAGGCAAGCTAATGATTATGACAATAATGTGTAGTGTCGCCTCACAACTGAAAGGACAACTTCAGCATGAGCCAGTGGTTGTCATCTCTATGATGGGAGGTCCATCATTCTTCTATGTCCCATATCTGCTTCTTTGCCATGTGATTGCTATCTAGACATAAAGGAAATATAATTCACAGCATTTTAAATGTAAAGATTATATATATATACATACATATATCCATCTATCCTGATACAGCATACTGTAAAGCATGCTTCAGGAAAAAGAAGCATGGTTGCTGTGCATGTCCTGTTAAGCACACTTGAGGTTTGTGATACAGTTTCTGGTCCTTCATAGCTGACTCAGAAGCATAACCACATTGCTGAGGTCACTTCTAGCTTACTGCTGTCACTAATATATGTCCTTTTACCTACTAAGGTGTTAGTGTCAAAGTTGGTTTTATTCTTCATTATTCTTTTGTAACTAAACACTATTGGTTACATTTTATTTTTTCCTGGGGCTGGGGAGATGGTTCAGTTGGTAAAATGTTTGACACATAAACAGGATGTGCATTCTCTTACCAACACTCAGGTGAAAATGCTAAGCATGGTGGCATGTCTGTAATGTCAAAACTTGGGAAGGATTGCCGGGGTTTGCTCAACAGTTAGTCTAGCTTAATCGTGGACTTCAAGTTCAATGAAGTTGCATTGAGAAACCCTGTCTTAATAAACAATACGAAGAATGCACATGTATGTTCATAACTGCCACTCCCCGTTGAGTAGATTTTCTTTGGCAGATAAGCAGTTAACCTTAACCTATGTACAATGAAACACATTATCTCCTTTAGGCTTTCATTTTAGTGTCTATGAAAAAAATGATTAACTTTGAGAAGGAAATACAAGAACTACAGATCTCTCTCTCTCTCTCTCTCTCACAGACACACACACACACACACATACACACACACACACAGAGAGAGAGAGAGAGAGAGAGAGAGAGAGAGATACACACATGCCATTTCATTATTGGAATCAAGTAGTGCTGGATCTTTAATGATAATGTTAAAGAGACATTTGGATTTTTCTTCTCCAATAAAGATACTGACCACACAAGTTTAAAGAAACATACACTACTTATAAAAGTTTGAAGTGTTGAAAATGATGTAGATTTTTAAAAAATACATACTTGTAAAAAAAACATTTAAAAATTGACAGTATTACCCTGTGAGTGATTTAGGAGATGAATGAAATTCATTGTGGGCTGAGTAGGTGGCCATGGAGCACATATCATGCTGACCCATGAGTGGAATCTTCAACCACATAACTTTTAAAGTACAAGCATCCAGGATGAGTTAAGTATTGGCAAATTGTGTGTGTGTGTGTGTGTGTGTGTATCAGGTGAAATGAAATTGAGAAAATTAAGAGTGACCAAGAGAGTATTTGCAAAATAAAATGGCATTGGCAAAGCTCTGGCTACGGTCAGAATCCAAGGTGCACATATTTTATCTTTCTCACCCACTCACCACTGTTTCTCATCCCCTTCCACAATGTGAGATCTGGTTTAAATCTGTTGGATAATAAGACAGCTCAAGTGAGTTATTTCCCCCACCAGTTTCATTTTAATATGAGGTCTGCGTAACTGGAAAAATCTGTCCTGAGACAAATATCAGGCCCACAACAAGAGAACCTTTCTGAAGATGGAGGAGTGGGATCATCAGAGCAAATTCCAACAGCCACCTCTGAAGGCTGCTGCTTATGGAAATGCCCATGTATCATAGAGAACAAAGCTAGTTGTCTTAGTTTTTTACTGTGGAATTCTCATTATGTAATTCAAACACAAGAACTGGCCAGAATACCTTATTTTTATGGAGATGAAAACAGATAAAACCATTTATTCTACACAAATAACTGCAAAAATCTCCTTGTTTGTTGTTCTGAGCTAAGGTCTCATTCTGTAACCCAAGTTAGCCTCCAACACATGTCAGTTCTTATGCTTTAGACTTCCAAGGGTTGGGATTACCTATGTTAGCCACCACTCTTGGCCCAAAGGACTTGTTTTCTTAATAATTTTTCAGACAGAGTAGGATGTGTTATGTGGGCTGTCCTTGCACTCATGAGCCTTTGGTCACAGTCTCTGGAGTTGCTCGGATTACAGACAATATCTAAAACTGTGTGTGTGTGTGTGTGCACGCATGTGTGTGAATATGTAGATACACATGTGTATGGGGGTTATGTGCACATATTTCATAAGGATGTATAGAGGGCAGAAAGCAGTACTGGGTATCATACTTTGACTACCCTACCATCTACTCTTTTTTTTTTTTTTTTTTTTTGAGATGGGTGACCTATCAGTCTACAACTTACCAAGTAGTCACTGTCTGGCCAGTAAGTCCCAAAGTTCTTCCTGTCTTGACTCTTCGGTCCTAGGTTTACAAACGCACAACATCACACCCAGCTTTTTAATGTAGGTATTAGGGATGGAACACAGATTCTCACGTTTGTAAAGCAAGCACCTTATAGACAGAGCAATCTGTTCAGTCCCACGCTTGAAACTTTTGGCATTGTCCTTTTTCTGGATTTTAGATGCTCACCACATTTTAGAATCCACAGAATGTGCTAGAACTAAATGAGCTACTTTCTCAAGCTGTCTACGAGTAGTATACATGCCCCTTTCATGATAAACATTGATTGTGTTTTGTAACTTTATAGGGAGAAGGTATTTCATAAAATGTCAGGATAACAGTCACTTAATAGATATATTTGCTAAGTCATATGGTATCATTAAATATGTCTCATAAGATAGCAAGATAGAAATGTTTTGAATAAGGATAAAGCTAACTTTCCAGAAAAACTCAAACATTAAAAAAATTAGGCATTTAAAGAAAATAATTAAAAGAGGTGAAATTATTGCTGAATGATGTTTTGGGATGACTCATCTAGCAGAATTAACTTCCTTTCTTCATTCCTATTTGTCCTGTGCCTTCCTTGTCACCCAGCTCTGACTGCTGCTGCATACCTCTTTCTCATGAGTATTACTTCCAAGCTGAGGAAGTTTATGGGGCACTGCAGTTCCCCGGGAACATTCTGTTTAGTAGAGATCCACAGTCTCAGGGACTGAATACACTACCTTTCATCAGTCCAGGATGCATTTTTAAAAAAATGTCAGGATGGCTGCAAAACTGATGTCACCAACTTTATACTCACCCTCGCTATCCCATTATCCCGGGAGTACCTACCCCAATTACACAGGATAAAGAAATGATCAGAAATCACTTATTTAATGCCAAGTTTGAGATAAGAGCTGAAAAAGACAAAAATATAACTCTGAAGAACCATAAATAATCATTGTACTGAGTATCCGGGGGGGGCAGGGACTCCTTCTGAATGTATTGTGAGGGATATAAAGAAAATACATAGAATAGACACCCGTTAAATGAAACTGGGGCATTTTGGTGTCTTCCCCGGAAAGCACTGCACTTTTTCTTTTGTCTTCTGTTTTTGAGCCATATTCTCACATCTGAGTTTGGTTAGTTGATATTTCAAACATTATTATAGTGAAAACGTTATTATACAAAGAACTCAAATAATATGAGTTTTGCCTACAGGTCTCAGATTCCACACAGAATTCTTTAATTATTGCTGAAGAAGGCTTGATTTTTTTCCATATTGAAACCAGTCTCCTTAGTACTTCTCGGACTCAACTGTTTTTTATTTTAGTTTCATGATCAATAACGGATGGAGTCCTCAGGTTGTGCACATTTTATTACCCATTATTTGCCTAATTGGTGATTACTAGACTAGAAGCGGTAAAGCATGCCCTACATCATGCTTACTAGCCATGTGCTGCATGTAGCATTGAGTTACATCTTGTAATTTTATTGTTTTGACAAACCTGAGACTGATAGCCACGTACTAGCTGGCATTTCTGGGGAAATTATTAAGAATTTGGAGACACTGAACATCAAAACACTTTACTAGGTAGAGAAGAAAGTCATATTTTTGTAAGTGAGAGTATCCCTTTCTCCTCCATGTTAAGATCCATAGCAACTGTCCTCTAACAAGAGTTGAGTTAACAAGAGAAAATCATCACTAATTTGTCTCACCGTTATTTTGCATGAAAAGGAAAACATTAGATATGATGACCTCAAACTCAGGAAACACTGTTTTTTGCTTGTTTGTTTATTTTTTATGAAGAACAACAGCTGGGGAGAACTATTCAATGAATCATGCAATCTGATGGTAGTGATTATGCTTGGATGATTGGTGAGGTCTGATGGTAGTGAATATGCTTGGATGATTGGTGAGATCCTATGGTAGTGAATATGTTTGATGATTGGTGAGGTCTGATGGTAGTGAATATGGTTGGATGATTTGGTGAGATCTGATGGTAGTGAATATGGTTTGATGATTGCTGAGGTCTGATGGTAGTGAATATGGTTTGATGATTGCTGAGGTCTGATGGTAGTGAATATGGTTGAATTAATGGTGAGGTCTGATGGTAGTGAGAATGAGTGGATGAATGGTGAGATCAAATAGTTGTAATTACGTTTAGATCAGTAGTGAGATCTGATGGTAAGGAATGTGATTGCATGAAGGAGGCGATCTGGAGGTAGCAACCATGTTTGGATGAAAACAACCATGTTTGGATGAACGCTAATATTTGATGGCAGATAATGTGTTTGGGTGAACAAGATTTGATGTAGTAAATATGATTGAATAAATAGAGTGGCTGTCCTGGCAGGCAGCAGACTAAAGTGGCAGATGCAGCAAGGCCAGTGTTTCTCGATACTTGGACTCTCCACTTACTACTACTTACTTCCAAGAAAGAACATTCAAGAAGAAGTGCACCATATTCAATTCAGAAGAATACCAGAGAGATTTCTTTGTCTCCAGCGCTTATAGAGAAAGGCAAGGGAAAGTAAGAGCCACATCTCTGGTTTCTATTGCTGCCAGATGTGGGGGCTGGCAAGATCTTGGGAAGAGACTGAGCCCAAACCCCAGGTTCTGTTTACTGTCAGAGAAAGGATTCACACGTGAGTAAAAGGGGAGAGTGTATTTATTGCACAACAAAAATGTTCACTTGAAGGGTGAATGTAGAGGGTCTTGGAGTGAGTCCTCTGTCATTGTGAATAGGACATTTTAGGATACAGCTTAAAGAAGGGGAGAATTATTCATGAGTTAAGACTAGAAAAAAAAGCCTGGAGGTTTTCCTGGGGAGTAGAGTTTACTCGTACATTCTGTTCTTAGATGAGCCTTTGGATGTGTCATGACACCAGAAACATGATGGAAACAGCCAATTCTGCAAAGGTAGCGATACATAGCAGCCATTGTAATGAACTTAGAGGTCATCTTGATCTGCCATGTAGATCCCTGTGGGTCCTGGAAAGGCTTGTTTTTCACTGGCAGCTGTCATGTAATGTTCTGCTATAATATAGCTCTGCGGTTGCATCAGCTTTTACCCAGCGTGCCTATTCCCCTGCGTTATTCGGCCTGCCTCCTTCAGACCTGGTTTCTAGGACTCACTGTGAAAGAAGAATGACAAGCAGGAGATAGGAGGGCAGAAGGTCACTGAGAGACCTTCTGAAACCCTCAAAACATCCTTCCCGGAATAGCACTGAGCAAACCAATGTGTCATATGTTGGAGCATCACTTCCTGAAACCCAGTGCTTATAATCAGATAAGCAGATAAGAGTGGATGAAATAAAAAAGGAAGATCAGGAACCTGTCTGAGAAAGGCAATGGAGGCTCTCTGAGAGATGCTTTGGAGAATTTGAGTAGAGGAGTCTAGAGTAGATCTTTATTTAAAGCAGTGAGAAGCAACAGAAGGCAGTGGTTAAGCACACTAAATCCTCTGGCCCTAAGCTTATCTTTGATATTTCCTGTTGTTCCAATGTTAGAAAACACTCAAGCTCCTGTTACTTAGATATGAAATGAGGCTAATCATAGTACCTACCTCATAGATCCGTTGGAAAGATTCCATGAGACAAACCAGGTCTTGATCCTTAGCTCAGGCCATGATCCTTGCTGTAAATGCTAGCTGCTGTCATCGAGAAACCCTGGGAGGATGCTGAGGTCATGTCTGATGGAGCTTAGAGAAAAGCTTGGAAGCTGCAGCAATAGAGTATAAAATCAGTTTTGTAGATCAAGATTGGATAAAACAAACTGATAGGACAGTGGAGAGGAAGAAAACTGACTGGAAACAGCTTTGAAAAAGAGTGGGATCCCAATGACCATTTTAAGTTAGAAGAAAAGTAGGTTAGCTTCTTGGTCCAAGTAGATTGCCTAACGAATTCCACATGTGTTGTTAAGCTCGATGCCTGAATTACCTCCTCAGCCAGTTCCACGTGGAACTAGCACAAGGTGTGTAGGCATATGAAGCATTTGAGGCTGTAGATTCATCATCCCCAGGGACTCTGATGAGACGAAGAACTGCAGAAATTCCTGGAAGGGTTCACAAATTTCCACAGTGTCTTCCCAGGAGAGAAAACCTCAAGGCCATGTTGATGATCCACTGAGGGAGCTGTTTGATGGCTGAGCTGTTTGGCAGAGATTTGGATATAATACATGGGTGTGCTTACAACACAGCAAGGAGAAGGTTCCCGTATGCATTATAGATTTCATACGTTGAAAATTGTCATAATTGTGACTTCTTCACTGATAGGTTATGAGAAATGAAGACATCTATTATCAAAAACCTTCTCAGTCCGGTGTTTGGCAAACAGCCCTCTATTGTGATTAACTCCCTGTCTTGCTTATTTATTGGTTCAGAATTTCTTCTATGACCCTTGTTCCTGCTTATGTCCCTTAAAGAGCACTGAGGCAGGATGGAGAGGTAGAAAAACATTATGAAGGCATTAGAAAGTGAAAGAGTCCCTTACTCCAGAGCCTGGTGGAAGACTGAGAAGCAAGACTTTCCAGCACAATTAACAACTGTAAAAGACCTGACTTTCCTTCTTCTGCCGAAAATCTGCGTGATCCAGTAATCGCAACAAAAAACAGATGGGTCCTGATTTTACTTTATCAGATTATAATTCCATGCAAGGTGTCTGCAGACCTACCCTAGAATCTTACTTATTTTTAAAAAAGAAAGGAAAGAAAAGTATTTCTTAGCAGTCGTTTGATATTTAACACGAGAGTAACCAAAATAGCATATGTGGCTCAGACGCTAGGTTGCAGCTCTCCTTTGAGGCACCTGTATGACACTTGAGTATGTTTTTCCTAGCATCTTCTTCTTCCTTAACCCTCTTGCTCAAAATCTGCACTAAGCATGTGGTTTGATAAACCGTGATTTTTCCTTGCAGAAGCTCACACCAACCTTTTGTTGTGTCTTTCTCAGTGACTTGGTACTAACCCCTGGGCTTAAAGTTTTATTGGGAAATAATTAGCAAAGTTCTCTTCCACTTCCTGTTGGCTACTCTTGAAATGATTTTCTTCATCAAAGCACAAATCCTGAGTTTGCCTCAGTCACAGTCCCTAAAAGACTGAGGATGTCTTCTGACTGTGTAGAGCTATGGCTCTGTCCTTCCTGACTGCTGACAGCAGGGTGACTTGCCATGTATTTATTTTGCCTGCTTAGTTGATAACTGATTTCTTTCCCTTGAAGTTGGTATATGTCCTTGTCTTACTTTCTTGGTACTATAATGGGCTGCCCTATCCTTTTTCTTCTGTGCTCAGTATCTTCTATCCGTCAGATCCGTTTGTCCTCTCCTACTTAGTAAGAGCCTTTATTTGTGCTCTCACTCTTTCTGACTTTTAGAAAGCTTGTCAATGAGGAGGGAAAATGCTGATCATGTGAAATGTGTTTCTTCATTCTATTCTCATAGGAGTACCATGGATTAGTTATCTTAAGTTACCTGGTTCCTTCGACATCTCTCTGCTTCCTCATTTAGATTTGCTATACCCTGTTGAACCTGTTGGTGACTTCCAACTGTTACCAATCCATGATTCTTATGACAAGATGCCATTTAAAGATCTTCTGATCCTCAAGTTAGATGTGTGTCCTCCGTCCGGCTGCCATCATAGGCATACTTTGTCTATACACCTTTTTACTTGGTTTGTGCCCCGCTCCATCTAATTGCTGTGTGTTAGCATTACCAATCATCTTACATCTTAAAAGTTCCAAACAGAAAAGAAAAATGAAACAACATCTAACCATTTTTCCAATATCAATTATTCTGATTATTAGCCACTGTTGGTTTATATACTGCTTTTCTGAAAGACTCGGTTTTATTCTGTAAATAAATTATTTTTTTTGAGTTTGGCCTCTAATTCAGGCCAATATTCCTTTCTCATCCTCAGAAGTAGTAGGATTACAGATGTGAGGCACCATGATTTTGTTTGTAACTAAAAAGTTTTGAGTACAAAATCTGGAACCAAGACAATAATATAGTATGTATTGTGGAATTTGGGTTTTCTTTCAAGATATCTTGCTTAGAAGATGGTGACTGATTTTCAGTGAATTTTATAACTGAGATGCTTACATGTATAAGCCACTGGGGATAGGAGTTCAGTGAGGTTCTACACTCTTTGTGTCTATCTTTATGGCTATATGCATATACATGAATATACTGAATACACACACACCAGTAACCTAACATTACATGAAAGGATAGGTTAGAATATTTTAAATGGAACTACTACCATCTTAAGGCTTCTTATGACATGAAATTTCAAAGATTTGAAACCCACATCTTAGTAAAAATATTCTCAAAAACACACAAAGCATGCTAAGAAAGGAAGCTTATTATAAATTAAGTGTGCTTTTTAATTAGATCTGTTTTTCACATCTAAGGGAAATCAAATGGCCTTTAGCAAATACTTTACAAGCGTGGCTTTTGTGTAAGGAAAGGTAGGGGACAAAATGATCAATTACAAGGCTGACATACTGTTCTTTTATCTTTGGTTGCTCTGTTAAAATTCAAAGGGCTGTGTTACACTAAGGCATATCCTTTAGGAACCCCATTAGATGTGTGTTTTTGTTTGCTAATTAGTATTGGTAGTTCTCTATTTGTAGCCAAAAGGGCACTACACATTGAAATGGAAAGATATCTGGTATATGCTAAGTGAAAGCAAAAATGGATTTCATCATATTTACTATTTTTCTAGAGAGACTAGAAAAGGTTACTTTGATGTATACATATTCATTTGGATAGTTATATGCTAAGGTATAATTTAACAATCGGATGCAAGAAGAACTGGCACTCTTGCATAGAAGTAATCTCATCAGAATACTATGCTAGATGTTGCAAATGGCTACATACATTTTTCTGATAACAGCATAGGTAAGTGTTCCCTGCTCGATTAACCCCTTAAGGAAATGCCCTCAAAGTCCTGAGCACAGGCATATCCCAGTTAATTTCAAATCCAGTCAAGGCGACACTCAAGATGAATGCTCACGATGATTGCTGCAATCCATGTATCTACCTCCTATTTGTTGGCTTGTTCATTGACTGTTAAGCGAGAGACTGTTGTTTCAGGCTGTAGGGCTCTACACAATATCATCCTTAGGAACATGACTTACAGTTGAGATTTATTTGATTTTCCCCACAGTAAACATAAGCATTTAGGATAATTTAGAGACAGAAATAGGAAAATGAAAAAAGTATTGTTAATGAAGTCCTCTGTGGGGCTGTTAATTTCAACTTAAAGTCAGAAAGATACGAGTCCCCAAATTCTTCTCCTTTCTACTCAGAATCCATGAAGTTTGTTCTGTTAGCAAAGTTGTTTTTCCTTAGTTTTTAGTTTGAGAACTCACTTCAGATAGACTGATAATGTCATTACTAACTAAAATATTGTGTGAGTTGACCTTATTTGGATGCTAATAAGCAATAATTTAGAGGCTGTAGTGGTTTGGATGAGAGTGATTCCCATAGTCTCATATGTGTGAATGCTTGTCCACTAGTTACTGAAACTGCTTGGGAAGGATTAGGAGGTGTGGCCCTGATGAGGAGGTGTGTCATTGGAGGTGGGCTTAGAGACTTCAAAAGTCTCCAACCACTCCTGGTGGTTCCTCTCTTTTCGGCTTGCAATTTGAGATGTGATCTCTTACCTGTTCCTGCCACATGATATCTTTGCTGAATTCATGTACTCTAGTCCTCTGAAACCATATGCCCAATTAAACAGTGCCTTCTTTAGTAAATTGCCTTGGTTGTGGTGTTTTATTGCCACAACAGAGAAGTAATTAATGCAGAGCATTAGAAATCCTACAATACTTATATTTTTGCTAGGCATAAGGGCCTGTTAATATTGCCCCAAAAACCTGATTCATATTGAGAACATCATTATTTGTTCTCTAGTTTTATATACTGTGCAAAATTTACAGAATAAGGAGAAGAACAGGCAATTGCCAAGTAACTCATTGTTCACTTTTACACATGTAAGAGATGCCCAAACAGACCCCAGGAAGGGTTCTATAATGACAAGCTGGCAGAGGCAATTCAGAGACTCTGCTGGCCTCTCAAGACATAGTCCAAGATTTTGTTAATATTATATAACATTTATAAAAAAAGAAATGAGAAGCAAATGAAAACAATATAATTAATATTATTTGATAGTAAAATGATGATAATAAATAATTAATAGCACAATAAAATGAAAATATGGCAGAAAAATGTAATAGGATGGGATATGACACAGCACACAGCTGTATATTTTAAAAGGCATTAAGTTGCAACTGTTCCCAGCATGGTCTCCCAAGTTGAATATCATGAAATGGCTAATGGTTCACTTGATACTTCCTAAAGTTTAGAGAACAGCAGGGGTAAAAAAATTCTCATTTGTTACTTGAGCTCTTATAAACGACTAAGAGAAATTTGTGTCCCATCAATATTCATCAGGCAACCACAGGGACAGGGGAGACTGAGGTGAAGACATGTGACATTCAACTCCAGATCTGAAAGCTGCACGGCTTCTGGTACAGGGAGGGGATGTTGTCAGGTGGGGTGAGTATAGAAACAGGATTTGCTGGAAAGGAAGGTAGGGTTTCAGCAGGAAGGATTTTCAGGTCTTACGATGTTGAAATCCCTGATCCTGAAAACTGTGTAAAAGTATTGAATCTTGATAGACCCCGAGGTCATCATTAATCACCTTGGCCATGGTTTCCTAAACCTTGTGGGTATGTGGACTGAAATCAGCTCTACATGTGAAAGCCCATGTCTGTTAGACATGGCTGTACAGACTCTATTATGAATGAAATAAAATAGACTGTCTCAATGCAAATTTTTTCTACTGGCTAGGTGGGATTATTTCAAAACATTAAAGAACAGTTACTAGGTGGTAATGCTCAAAACACAAAGAATTCTCATAAAGACCGTTGAGTAAATCATCAAAGGCCAAAGAATGTAGAACATTCTCTATGTCTTTGATGGTTAAGGATTTTGAACATTTCTTTAAGTTTCCCTCATTTGAGATTCCTTGATTGAGAATTCTCTCCTCTAATCTGTACCCCATTTTAAAATTAGATTACTTGACCTTTGCTGTCTAGTTTCCTAAGTTCTTTATCTATTTGTAGATATTAGTCTTTAATTAGATATGTAGTTGGTAAAAGTCTTTCCCCATTCTGTAGGATGACCCTTTGGTTGGTTTATGGTGTCCTTTGTCTTACAGAAACTTTCAGTTTCCTGAGGTCCCATTTGTTGATTGTTGATCTTCAGTGCCTGCAAAACTGGTTTTCTGTTCAGAAAATCTTTTTCTTGTGCTGATGAGTTCTAGGCTATTCTCCACTCTCTCTTTCATCAAGTTCAGTATATCTGGTTTTACGTTAAAATTCTTGGGAACAGTATAGAAACCTAATACAGTGGAAACTTCCTGGAATCCATGACGGTGATCTTAGTGAGGACATTTGTTATTGGGGGATCTATATCTGAACTGGCCACCTCTTGTAACATGGCAAGACTCCAGGTGGAGAGGCAGGGTTGCATTCAGTTTAGTTGTTGAGGAATCCCCATGAAGATCCTCAAATAAACCAGGCTGATTCTAGGACAGATAGTTGCTCTCTACAAACTGACAACAGGGCTCTATTCCTGAGGACAACATACACACAGATCATTGAACGTGGGAAGGTTGAGCTGGTGTCTGTATGGAGTCTTCATCCCTGTGTTCTAGTCTTTTTGGTGTGGAAAGTACTCTAGAGGCTACAAAGGAGAAACATGGACACCAATCCAGTTACAAGACTTTGACCTACCATCTGTCCTGCCTGAAAGATGCTCTGGGGCAGTGGTGGATATGATGTTATGGAAGTGGCCAACCAATGTTTAGTATAACTTGAGGCCCACTCCATGAGAGGGAGCCCATGTCTGACACTGCATGGATGGCCAGGAACTGTACACTGTGCAATTGGAGACCTCTGCTTATTCATTTCCTGGCTACCCAGACCTGAAATAAATACAAAGAAACTATCTTAATTGCAATACTGTTTGGCCTATTATCTTATGCATATTTCTAGCTAGCTCTTATATCTTAAATCAACCTATCTCTATTAATTTGTGTATTACAATGTGGTTGTTGCCTACTGGTAATGTTCCATCCAGCATCCGGCATCTGTCTTCTGCAGTGGCTACATGGCTTCTCTCTGACTCCACCTCCTTTCTCCTCTTATCTCTGCTTGGAATTCCCACTTTATTCTATTCTGCTAAGCCATTGGCCAAACCAGTTTTATTCATTAACTAATGGTATTCACAGCATGCAAAGGGGAACCCCACATCAACACTGGATAGCCCAGAGACCTAAGATAGAACCAAAGAGAAATGGAAAAATAAAAACAAACAAATCAACAAGCAAAAACAAATGAAATGATTCCTAATGATACTCTGACATACTGATGGATTGGTGCCTTGTCCAGCCATTATCAGAGAGTCCTGAAGAAGGCAGTAGAGCAGATATTATGAACAGGAAGAAAGTCTAAATTAGAGGTCTCCATTGGGTTCCTCTCCCTTAGAACATGGAAAATCCTGTCAAAGAAATTGCAAAAAGATTGAAGTCAGAGGGGATGGAGGACACCAGGAGAACATGGCCCACTGAATCAGCTAAGCAGAGCTCACACAGGCTCACAGAGACTGTATTGACAAGCCTAAGGCCTGCAGGTATCTGCTCCAGGTCCTCTGCTCATGTGCTGTGACTGTTAGCTTGCTGTTTCTGTGGGTCTCCTAGCTGTGGGAGTGGGTGTGTGGTTAATTCTTTCACCTGCTCTTCAGACTCTTTCTCCTATGGGGTTACCTTTTCCAGCCTTGGCGTGAAGGCTTTTGCCTTGCCCTGTTGTATCTTGTTTTGTCATGTTTGGTTGTCTCCTGGAGGCCTCCTCTTTTCTGATAGGAGGTGGAGGGGGTGGTGGATGGGGGGAGAGGAGGGGTGGGGGGGTAGGAAACTGGGAGGAGTGGAGGGAGGGGAAGCTTGTGCTCAGCATGTAATATATGAAAAAATAATCTATTTACAATAAAATGATTTAAAATATAAAATAATAAATTAAAAAGAATTCGGGGGCTGGATAAATGGATCAGCAGTTAAGAGCACTGGCTGTTTTTCCAGAGGATCCAGGTTCAATTCCCAGTATCCACATGCCAGCTCACAGCAGTAACTCCAGTTCCAGAGGACCTCATACCCTCACACAGACATACATGCAGGTGAAACACCAACATATATAAAATAAAAAGAAATAAATTATTTTAAAAAGGAATCCAGAACAATAACTCTGCGGATTAGAACTCTTAAATGTGAAAATGTGAAGGACAAAAGTCTGTGGGTTGTTCTCTTGTGTGATGGGCACTGACCGGACACAGGTGGGCTCTATTACAAGTAGAGTGGTCTCACGTAGGTGTGATCAAGTAGAGTGGTCTCACATAGGTATGATCAGCAGGTGGGGATGAGGGATTGTGGACACTGCTAACCCAGTCACAAAAGATAGTTTACACTGAGGATTGTCAACAACCCAGAACCCAGTTTCATATTTAAAGGATATTTTCGGGTTTCTTAAAAACAGGAGCTAAAAACCTTGGCAGCACAGGTGCACACATGTAAGATTGATTTTATTGCTGGCTTCATTCCGTAGTTATTATATTCAGTATCAAGGAGTCACTGGCCAAGACATTTCTATAAAGTTGGTGAGGTGCAGAAATCCTTAGAATGTATTTTACTTAAATCTTTAAAGGTAATATATAAAGCTCTGCTAAGGGGAAATTATAAAAATTATAACACTGTTACTTTCTCAATTTTAAAATGAGTTATCTGTACATTAAATGCTGACGGCCTGAGCTGAAAGTACTCGAGGAGAGTTTAAATGTCTGATCGGGGCACAGACTGCATACCCTTATTTTCCATTTTCCCTGGCCACTTTCAAGCATAATGCAGCTTAATTAATTTTCTAATCCATTAAGAATGGTGGTTTCTCATTGGAGTATAAGCCCATGAAAAACTAAAGCTATTCCAACTCAAACTATACTGGGCTGTGAGCGTTCATCTCAGTTGTAAGAGAGAAATTGATTTATGAAATCAAACTCCACTGATGGACAAAATCACACAGTCAAAGGGAATGACCCTTTCGTGCTTTATCCAAGGCTCTAAACTCTGTGAAAATAAAAGTAGTTGGGGCAATGATGTGCCATATGAGGTAGGGAATTGGAAATAAGGAAACCACAAATATCTAGGTACTTAAACAGAGAGCAGCAAAAGTGCCAGATACGCCAAGATATGCAGATCACACTTGTTTACAGTGAGCCCTGCCTCATACAGCATGTGGTCTAGTTAGAGTCTGAGAAAGGGAGCTGATATTCACTGAAAAGCCAAAAACAGCTGAAAAATGGACCAAAAACCACGGGACCTTCAAATAAAATTGGACATTTCAGGCAGCACTTACCCAAGAGATAGTGAAGCCAAGAGGCCTCTGAAATGATATGGAACTCCTGGAAAACATAGACAAATCATCAAAGAAGGACACGTGAACTAGGAGTGCAAAACCCGGACCACAAATACTTTCCCGAGATTTAAGTTTGGAAGCCAGGCCTTGTCAGTTTTTATTGGTTAATAAGCTTGCGGAAATAGATGGCAAGTGCAAGGCATGGTGACTGTATTCTAGACACAGCTGGAGCAGCCTGCCAAACCTAGATCTTTCCCATGATTCTTTCCTAGAATGCCCTTACTCTTACTTGACACTCTCCCAGAGGATTGTGCCCACTGCTCCAATTTTAATTTCCACCCACATCCTGCTGAACTCTACGTAATATCTCCAACCCCAGCACATCTCAGAAAGCCCAGATCTGAATTTCCAAATATCTTCTAGTTGTGTTCACCAGACGTTTTACAGGCATTGGAGTCAGCTAGTGTGCTGCTTTCTCACTTGTCCTGTTTTAGAATGTCCAGCCTTAGTGATGCTAATGGAAGCATCACTGTACAAACCCATGTCCAGCTTCTCTTTCCTCATAGCTCTCCAAATCCACCCCATGCTTGGGTGTTTGGCCACATCTTTATAATCCGAAACACCTAGGTTGTGGAGATGAAAGGAACAAGATTTCAAGGTCACCCTTGCATGGCAAGTTTGAAGTTAGCCTGGGCTAATGAAGCCATGTCTCAAAAGACAAAAGAAACACCAATCAACTGATCAGTGTTTGTTTCCAATTTCTGTAGACTTTGTTCTCTGTAGGAATCAAGCTGCAAACAATCACCTACCCACCCACCCCACCAGTTTCTCTCTCTCTCTCTCCCTCCCTCCCTTCCTCTCTCCCCCCTCTCTCTCCACACACACACACACACACACACACACACACACATACACACACACACACACACTTTTTTCTTGATTTTCATCCTTCCTGGGGTTCTAGCTGCTGTCTACCACTGATAATTCCCAAAGGCAAGTGTTCAGATGGAATATTCTTTTTAAAGGCACACTCAACTGTGTACTTCATATCACAACCTGAATGTGCAATTGGCATATCACACTTAATATATCCAAAGCCACATTCCTCAAGTTTCTCTTCCTGTAATAATTCTCATGTCAGTTAATTGTCCTTCTATTTCTCTAGTGGCTCAGATTAATGTTGTTAAATAACCCTTGACCTGTTTATTTTTCTGGACTCTCACATCATCTTATCTAACCTCAAAACCTACAGGCATTGCTGTCCAAGTATATTTCAAATAATACTAATTTCTTTTCCTCTTACTCTACTCCTCATCTTTCTTTGCTTGTTTTTGTTTTTATTCTCTTATAAACTTTTTTTTGGTCAAAGCCTTAGATGGCTTTGTTCTAATATTTTTAATTGTTTCATAAATGGCCCTGATCTATTTCAAATTGTCTGTGGCATAGAAGCCAGAGGAATCAGTGTACATGACAGTCAAAATGTCCAAAGCTCCTGGACCTCAATTCCCAAGAGCATTTTGCTGTGTATCTCCTATTTTCATCTGCTTTTGTCTAATGTGGCTGTTATATTCACTGTGTCTTAACCCGTCTATCTTGGCCTCCCCTCCATAGAATTTGACCAGTACAACTTGTATACATAAAATTGTTTTATGTCTATAAAAGATTTTCTCTTAAGATACCAAAATAGTAATATGTTATCAGTCTTCCTTTAACTCTCCACTCAAATGTCACCTTCCCAGTGAAATTTCATGGCGACCAGATTTAAAATTCTAGGACCATCTCTTCTTTTTGCTTCATGTTGACTTTCAGTATGTATCTGCTTTACAAGAGCCTACGTGGAACTCTCTAGGAGGAACTAGTTATTATTATATAGACAATAAAAGCATGCTAACCTATTTATTTGTCATAACAATATTTTTAACAACACTGTGAACTCTGCCGTATCATGAGTCCCACTTCCCAGCAAAGAAGACTGAAGCTCATATAGGTTAATTGATGGTAGTCAAGATGGATGTACACAGGTCTCCTAGATTTTTAGGCTGTGCGGTTTAACTATCATGCCTAAGGGGCATCTCCCATGCAAACACTCTATCAGACTCTACTATTCACCTTTTGGATACACTGTTTCTCTGACTAAAATGTAAGTTTTCTAAGGACAGGATTTGTGTTCGTTCTATTCAATTCCATGTATTTTCTAACATATCCTGAATAATAAACATCAGTTGCATGAACGAATGAGGGAAGCATAGTCCTTTATTGAAGAATCAGGCGATATTGGGATGAACATGGAAGTTATGAATCTCCTGAAGCATTTAGATTAATGTTGTTCATTGGCAACAAAGTGTGTACACAGGGCTCATCACTACGAGGGCATGCTACAGCTGCTGTATGACTGTTTCTCTTAATAAGTTGACGTGGAAACGTGGCAGAGTTCTGATTGTGCCATGGTTCTAAGAAGGAAGGGGTGACTCTCTGATTGTGCCCTGGTTCTAAGAAAAAAGAGGTGACTCTGATTGTGCCATGGTTCTAAGAAGGAAGGGGTGACTCTCATGAGCAGCTGATGGAGGAGGCTTCATTCATTTGATAATTTTCAGAACTGAACCAGTCCTCCTTCCCAGAACACAACCCGTGTAGAATATTCTGTGTGGTCTCCATGCTCTGGACTCTCATTGGTTGTGTGTGTGTGTTTGTGTCTTCTACATTCATCATTAACTGGAAGTCTAAAGAACAAATACCAGTGGTGTTTCAACTGTTAAATGTAACTCATACTTTGAATTTCATATTTCATTTAATTTAATGTGATATGTGAGTATTGAAGTCCATCCCATACCCTTGTAACTCATGGATGACTTAAAAGTAAATAGTTATCATTCATTTAAACCTTTGTGAGCACATTTCAGATTTGGGTATTCTTTTCATTTTATTGGTTTAATTTATTTCTTCTCCCTGTACATTAATCACATGTGTATGATTTTGCCAGTCACGGTGTGTCCAAAATCCACCTCATTATCACCATCTCTGCCTTATGTCTCATTATCTACTAAGTTTATGAGTTGACAACTTATTTGTAAGTTTGGTCACATTTTGCATGCTGTACATATACTCAGGGTTCTTCTTCACCCTCTGAGAGTGTGTGTGGTTGGTAATGATGCCCTGTCAATTGATTTTTGTTTCTTCTAGCTCTTGCTTTTCTGGGCACGCTCTGTTCTCTGTACAGGCTGGGCAGACCTATTCTCCGAAGGCTTTTCTTAATTTCCTCTCAACACTTGTCCCCTTCTTATAACACGCCTTAGCCAGTTCTAATCCCTTTTCACCACTACCTTTACATTTCTTGCCTTAAACAAGGTCAGATTATTTATTCCTTGAAATGTTTTTTGGTCTTCATTGTCCTTAGGTTTAGGAATAATACTGTAGGGCATGCCATGCAAGGCTGTACATGGTCAGGCCTCCCTTACTTCTCTAGAGTCATTTAACTTTACTTTCCTCTGAACTTGATGTCTCATTGTGTTAGGAACAGTAATGATTCATTGACTAGAACATTTGCCTTTCATATCTATACCTTAAATTTGAGTTTGTGAAGGTGTCCATACTGTTTTCTTCTAAATGCATCATGTCAACTCTCAGTTTTTCAAGCCTAGTTATTGTTTTGAGTTTTTTCTTTCTGCTACACGTCTTTTGTACTTCCGTATTCAAAACCAGAAAAGTCATTTTCTTTAATATTAGTCAGTTTGGGGACAACAAGGAGCTCATCCTCATATAGCCCTTGAATGAATGAATGAAAGCATGCTTTGGACTCTGCATGTTTCATACTTGTGGAAAGAAAATGTATCTTCCCTTTCTTTGTATTGGTAAACTGTGTGAAATAGAATCACAGAGATAAAGTAGAGCCTGCTTTGCAAAGTCCTTGCAATTACAGCGTTTTGAAACTAGTATCCATTTTAGGGTGACACACAGATGTTTTAAAGATGAATGTATCAAGGAACTATATAATGAAATTGAGAGAGAGAGAGGTAACATTAAGTACGCAGGTAGAAAAATACTGCAACAAGAGTCACAGAGTTATAAAGAGTGGTGTATGTTAAGAAAAACAGCCATGGAATTGAGAACAAAGAGATGGCAATGGGCATCAGAGATGAAAGAGAAGAAAGACTTAATCCCCACTCTGAATGTTTAGCATGATGCAAAGGAATTAATGAAATCAGACACAGCAATATTTTGAGGAGAGGAGATTATGTTGGACAGGAGAAAAGTAAAGGCAAAGCTTGAGAAGGGGCTGTGGAAAATAGCAAGTATGGCGAGGCATGCATGGTGGAAAGGGGGGAAGGTGACCTTTTCGTATGGTGAAGCATGCACGGTGAGAAAGGGGGAGCAGGTGGCCTTTTCGTATGGTGAAGCATGCATGGTGAGAAAGGGGGAGCAGGTGGCCTTTTTGTATGGTGAAGCGTGCACGGTGAGAAAGGGGTGAAGGTGGCCTTTTTGTATGTTGAAGCATGGCATGGTGAGAAAGGGGGAACAGATGGTCTTGTGTGGCCTGTGTGTCGTGTAGACGTGGAGACTGTGAAACAGGCTTTGCGCTGAGTCACTGAGTCGGATCATCTGGGCGGCCTGCTCAGGTTATGCTCTCTGTCTATACAATGACACCTGGATTTTAAAAAGCATATCCTTCAAAGGTCAAGTCCATCTTGGAAGTGCTGGGTTAGAAGGGAATATGAAAAAGCCACACCTGTATATCTTATGGGATCTGTAATGGAAGGACTTGCAGGACACAGCTAGTGACTGAGTTGGAATAAAGGAAGAGACCGCTGTAATATCATCAGAATTAGCTTCCAAGTCCTGTTGGGTACATCTCCACCCCACCATGAAACATCTGTTTCAGGTATGTGCAATCACTTACGACCAGTTATGACCAGTATAGCAAGGTTCAGAATGACAGATGCCAACTCTGAGACTGTATTTAAAACAAAAATGAGGACAGAACACAAAACTACTGGCGTGTCTTTTCTACTCTTTCCCCCTTCATCACCTACTGAGCCGTTCGTGAAGGGTCCTGATGTGTAAGAATGAGCTGGTGGTAGGATAGCTGTCACAGAAGGACAGCTGACAAGACACACTTGGGTCCTCCCCATGATTGCACAAACAATCCAAATTTTAGACGTTGGTCTTTTGTGAATAGCACCACCCATGGATACAAAAGGTGGAGGCAAGATTTGTGTCATTGAAGGGCCCAGAAAGAGAAATAATGAATAAAGAGCTAAGGACAGAGTCCAGAGAAATGTGGAGTAGAAAGGCTGTGCAAGAGGAAAACAGAAATCATTTTAACCTGGCTCATCCTCACAGAAGCCACAGCAGGGAAGGAGCTCAGTAAAGGAATGGGTCAAGATCAGTCAGAAAATGACATTTAGAATTACCAGAAAGAGGTTATTTCTAAATTAACTGAGCACACTTGGTAAAAGTTATTTAAAAGTAGGAGTAACTGAGTCTTTCTGAAGATGGACATGTAAGTGCCAATATGGAAAGGTTAATTGAGGAAGCTAAGGAGAGACCTATGGGATTAAATTATCATAGAAAGTGGGAAAGAAGGAAGTTTCATATTGCAGGTAAAGGGTGTAAATTAAGAAATGTAGAGAGAAGTTTCCAAAGACGGAGAACAGTGAGCCATATGGACACAGGGCAGGTTTTGGTTCGTCTTTCAGGAAAATAAAGATGCCACAGTCTGACTAAACTCAGGGATGCAAAACGACATTCAGATTCGTTATCACAGATCACTGTGCCATGCAGGGATCGTGAGAGGTTTCTAAATTCTTCTTGATATGACTTATGATACTTTTCCAATTCCAATTTGAAATACAGAGTCCAGAGCAGACATACTTCTAAACTGTTATGTTTAAACTATGCAGAGTACACATCCTTATTACCCAGTTTCAAGCCAGTAGCTGAGTGTGCGTGACAACATAGACCATTAACTAGTGCAGCATCTGGCAAAGGACTATGGTAACCCCCCCTCCACAAACACACACACACACACACACACACACACACACACAGAGAGAGAGAGAGAGAGAGAGAGAGAGAGAGAGAGAGAGAGACTCTCTATATTTCTCTTTCTGATTGGTTATTCTGTTCTCTTGGTTGGGAAGAACTGTTAGTAATCTGCAATATTCAGAAAATGATGTATTTGGTAAAAGAATACAGAATCAGTTGCGTCCAGGCTCTTTCAGCCTGACCACTTAGGTCCACACAAGTTATAAATTATCTTGTAACCTGAGAAACATGAATGTTTCATACATTAAAATTTTGGAATAGAACAGTTCATGACACAATAACAGCTAAGCAAACAATTCATTGATGGCAGAATAAGGAAAATAGCGTACTTTCTTGACTAAGAGAAATCGGGGGCTGGTATTGTCCACTCCCTTCCTTTATCTAAACCAGAGCTAATAGTTCCTGATTTTATGTCTCAAAAGTCCACCCAATACAGCACCAGCAGGTATCATTACCTGTTTCTTTCTTGATAAGCCTGTAATGTCATTTATAAAAATATAGAGAGTAGAGAAACACATTTTAAGTTAAAGACAAGAGTGATATGGTAAATGTTGTGCTGCTAGTTTTCTAGGTAACATCTGGGCAGGTTTAAGTGATTATAATGTTTATGTGCAAACTTGAGAACTTAAAAGCATTTTATTCATAATCTGTCACACCACCTACTTAGATGTGAATTGAATTTCTAGTAATATTTGTTGTTGTTGCCCTGTGTGGTGTGTACAAGTATGTACTTGCATGTATGTGGGGAGGTTGCATGTGTGCATGCTCATGTGAGAGTCAGAACTTGGATCCAGGTGTCTTCTTCTACAGATCTCCATGCGTTCGTTTTGTTCTGTTTTGAGACAAGGTCTCTTTCTGAAAGTAGAACTTGCCAATTCAGCTAGGCTGGGTGGTCTGCAAGACCCTAGTTCCTACCTGTCTCCAATCCGTTTGGATTTCACGTGGGTACAGAGAATCAGCACTCAGGTCTTCATGCCTGTTGAATCAGCACTTTACCCACAGTACTCTTTCCAAGTCCTCGGGCAACCAGGGCAGTATTAGTAATGTCTCATACGCTGTGCCGGTCCTGGGACTCCAAGTCTGTTGAGCTAGAGGTCTTCAAATGTTGAATGCTGATCGTAATCGGTGCACATAGCTTTTGAAATAAATTTAAGAAAAGCAATTCCACGTAGACTGAATTTAAAAAAAAAAAAAGCTCTTTTTGCTGTGCAATTCCATGGCAATTAGCAGTAGTAACCTGTTATTTATTAAACAGAATTCTTACATGATTTGGCTGAAGGATAAAAAAGTGTGTCAAGTTAGAAGAAGCTGCAAAGCGGGTGACTTCAGCCTTGATCACCTTGTTTTATTCTTTTTGTGGTTTCGAGAAAACGAAACAAACCCTGGTAGGAAGTAGATCAAAGGTTAGAGAAAGAGGTGGCATCTTCTCTCCGGCCTGATTAGTCAGGTAGGATAATTAATTAAGCCAGAGCTCAAAAGCAGATTTCTTCATTTGCTCTCTTATTTTCTTTTTGCAGAAAACTATGACATATTATATAATCACAAACCGTTTGAATGCTGTCTTCCACGTTGAGATGCCTAGGGTCTATTACTAATTGGAATGCCTTTGCATGTGGCCTGTGTTGGGATGACATGTCTTGCTGAGGGGACTGTGTTGGGTGGAAGACAAGCATAGAGAAACTTTTTACACTTTTATTATTTCCTTGTGCATTGTAAGTTTTTCCTAGGTCAATTAACTCTTTCATTTATTATTAAGCTTCAACAAGTTCTTCCTTAATATTTAGCTGCGCTTCCAATCTCATGATGCAGATTCTGGGCAAGGTTTTCCCCCCTGCCTGACTCATGAGTTTCTTTTGACTTGGCATTTTTGCAGCTGAGTATAGAATTCACCTGAGCAAACAAAGAAGTTTTTGTTCATATAAAATTTTCTATATCTTCCAATGGAAAAGGAACATCTCTGTTTAAAAAGAGTATTTAGGCAAAACTGAATGGCTCTTTTTCAATGTTACAAATATGAAAAAATTTCATTTGGGCCTAGAAGACTTAGTTTCTAATCTTGGTTACCCAGTGTAAAAACAAGAATAGCTACTGTCTTAGTCTGCTGCTATTAATATAGTAATAATATTTTGGGAATAATAATCAGTAAAAAAATAAATTCAGGGTGCTGGAGAGATGGCTCAGTGGCTAAGAGCATTGCCTGCTCTTCCAAAGGTCCTGAGTTCAATTCCTAGCAACCACATAGTGGCTCACAACCATCTGTAATGAGGTCTGGTGTCCTCTTCTGGCCTGCAAGCATACACACAGACAGACTATTGTATACATAATAAATAAATAAATATTTAAAAAAAATATAAATTCATTGTCTAAAGTTCCGGAGGCTAAGATGTTCAAGGGGTGAATCCTGGTATATTAAGGATATTGTGAGGTATCTTTGACATTAAATTGATACTCTCGTGCTTGTCCTCACAAAAAGAAAAACAAAAAGACAAGTATACTTTCCTTCAGTGCCTTTTATAAGGACAACAGTCTCATCCATGAAAGCACAGAACTCATGTCACAATTGTTAATACCTCCTAAAAGCCCTGCTTCTTCATACTGTTGAACTGGTTTCCAACAAAGTTTTACCATTGTACATATTGTAAAACTTTCAACATGCTTTTAGGCAAGACATTGTGATTCCAACCAGAGTAATCATTCTATCTGTGTCTGTCTGCTTGGTTCACCTGTTTGAATACCTAGCCTTACCCAGTGATGCTGATTTGACAAGATGCTGACCCATTGGAAGATAAGACTTATATGGAAGAGGGTCTCTTGGAGTTTATAGTCTGTCTCCTTTCCAGTTCTCTCTGCTTTCTGCTCCATTTAGATGTGAGCAGACAGGTGAACTCCTTCTTATCTGCAAACCTTTCCTGTGACCAAGTCTTCCCCACCATGATGATGGTACTCTTAAACTATGAGCCCAAATAATTCTTTCACCCTGTAAATTCTTCTTGTCAGGAGCAAGGAAAGAATCAAAACCAGAGAACTGATTCCAAGAAATGAGTTTGTCCATGTATTATAACTTACCTTGATGGTTACAGGGTTTCTGAATTAGTTTTTAAGAGGAGTGAGTATGTGTTGGGATTGAGGGCTAGAGAAGTCCTAGAATGCTGTAAACAGAGCTTACTGAGCCATTCTGGTGAGAGCATGAAAGACCAGAATTCCTGTGGAACTTCAGCAAAGGCCCAAGCATATGAAGGGAAGAAGGATTTCATTGGAAATTGGACTAGAGGCCACTGTGTTACTTCCTGCTCATGCCCTGAAATCTGAGTGAAGATAAATTCAGCAAAAAATGATCTAATCATTGACTTAGTGCTGTGAAACATAGGAAAGCCTTAGGCAAGGCGCCATTCATGGAGACCTGCAGGGTGTAACAAGACAAATTCATTTGAAAGCAGAGTTGCTAATAGCACAGAGTCTTTGGGCAATATTGTTTCAAAAAAAAGAGTTCCCAGGAAAGTTCTTTCTCCACTTCAGCCTTGAAGGCACACAGAGGTGGATACAGATGCCCTTGAAGGAGGGGACAGGCTGCATATGGAACTGGCAGCAAAGCTGGGCACCGTCCATGCGGTACTACACTTGCAGGCATACAAGAGTGAAGAGGTCATGGAAGCTTGCACCAAAGCTGAAGAAAGCCACTGAAGCCACAGGTGTGTTGGAAGGTTGAATTCCCTGCACCAAAGTGTGGAGGTAAAGACTAAATTTCACTGGAGGCCCAGGATATTATAGATGCCAGAAATTAAGGACATTTGGCCAAAAATGCTACAGGTTTCTTACTAAGCAGAGCCAACCCCCAAAGAGAGAACATGCATCACAGGCAACAGATCAAACCCTTAAAGATCCTCAAGCCTTTTGTAGCAAAGACAATGACACCATAAGTGAGCTCAGATACTGGAATGTACCATACAGTTGTTATTTGCTCAGTTGGTGTTTCAGTCTGGCTTCGATTTGTCTATCGTTGCCATGCCTCCATTATTCCTCCCTGCAGTAGAAATGCTTACCCTGTGCCTTTGTCTGTTGAAATTATATAAATTGTTCAAGATTTCACAGGCACTTATACGTAAGATATTGCCTATACCTTAGAAGATACTTTGGATGGACTTTCAGATAAAATTGAGACTGTCAAGACTGTGGGGGATAGTTGAACTGAATGTAGTTTTTCATTTCAAGATGGTAAAAAGCCTGTGGATATTGTGGATTTGGACATAAAATGTCCCCCACAATCACAGGTATTTGTTGGACAGTTTTTGTTGTTTGGATTTTCTTTCTTTCTTTCTTTCTTTCTTTCTTTCTTTCTTTCTTTCTTTCTTTCTTTCTTTCTTTCTTTTCTGGAGTCTGTGGGTCTTTTGGGATGTTGGGAAGAAGTTAGAGAAGGTGGGTTAATGGGAAGAAGTTATTGAGCTTTACAGTTTATCTCCTTTCCACTAGTTTCTACGCATCCTGGTTCATTGAGATATCAGCAAGGGGCTTCACGTTCAACTCATAGCCCTGAGCTATTCATGCTACCATACCTTCCCTGCCATGGTGGAATGCACCCTTTAGCCACGAATCAAATTGTATCATCCCTCCCCATACTCTTGCTATAGATGTACATGTGATGAGGAATAAAGATGATATATTAACTTTGTTTTCTTTAGAAGAAGAGAAATGGATAGAAATAAGAAGTAGTGTAATGAAGATTAAAGAAGGAAATGCATAGAAATAGACTCCAAACGTGCTCTCACAAAAGATGCTTGGTGTGAGCCCCAAGTTGTAGGGACTAAGAAAGCCATTTGCTGAGGAATGTAGAAAGAATGGGCTCTGTTGGGACAAGGATGGCCAGTGGGCCACCTGCAAACAAATTTATACAATCAGAGGAGATGCGTTCTCTGGGAAGTAGAATAAGAACATGGAGGCCACAGTAAAAGTCAGAGGAAGACTTGGTAGGTCAACCGGTTGGAATGATCCTATTAGCATCACTTCAAGTCAGATAGATATAAGGCATGCTTAAGAGGAAATCAGCCCTGGACTAGTGCTCATGACCAGGACCTGTTGAACTATTCTTGTTTTGATCAGCTTTTGATGTTAAGTTAAAGGTTTATAGATTTAGGCTGCAGCAAAAGGACAGACAGAGATGGTATCTGACAACACAGATAAGGGCAATAAAAGATATTTAATCTGGGGTATTTCACTAGTTCACCAGGGTCAACCTAACTCACTTTATTCTTTATGATCTTTAGAAGTTTGAGATTAGAAAGAAATGATTTTGACTTAGAGGTAAGTGGCTCTAGGGCCTTTTAAGAATATGTTCCTGTTGGTTAAGTGATGGTTGGCCACATCTCAAAAAATAATTTGACACAGAAGGGTACACTAATATACAGGTTCTGATGTTAATAAAATTTATTTCAAGTTAAGAACCTACCACATGCTAATTATGGCCTTTCACAGTGTGTTTGGATCTTGACAAGATGGGGAGATTATCCTTAATGTTGTTATTAGATTTGGTTGAAGTATTGTTTGTGATCTGCACACATAGTCATTAACTATTAAGGCTTGGGAAGCTGAACAATAAGAGAAAATGAGACCTCATTTCAGTTTGTTCTCTTCAAAGGTTAGGATGTAGATATTCTAAGAGATTAGATGTATTTCCTCATAACTCAGTGCTCATACTTGAATGGTATAAGTTTATAATCTTTACTGAGTACTCCACATATCTGGTATAGATTTACATGTTGAACCTCAGATATCATCTGAAGATAGGTTTGTGTAATAAGGATTTCAGTTAGCCTGCGCTGCACTCACACTTGCTATATGACTGGACCCAGCTCGCTCTGATGACCACCTAAGTGTAGGGATTGCAAGGTGTGCACCCACACCCAGCTGCAATCAGCATTTTATTAATGAAATCATGGGTGCCTAATGACTGATGGAGGTAGCCCTCAAGCATTTGAGTTTCACTTTTCTCCCTGAAGAAGTCTCTCAGGCATTCCTATCAGCACAAAACAGACTGGCCTCCCACTGGGGACTGGGAAACCCTAGTAGACAAATAGTTCATATTGAGAAAATCTGTTGACTTATCATCTATTGACAACTGCCCACCTGCTTTTCTCCCTACTGTGGAGAGCCACTGGCTGAGTCATCAGGGTTGATTGCTAGTTTAAAAAAAACAAACACAAAAAACAAAAAATCCAGATTTTTCTAGTGTGTCGGCAGTACGTATTCTCACATACAGAGCAACTGAGAGTGAAATTAGTAAAGTTTTGGGAGTAGTAACAATTTAACATATGGTGACTCTTGGGTATGGTAATCACACATTTGTGGAATAATTCTGAGGAAATACTTTGTATCTGCAGAATACAAGAACAAGGGTGTCCATTGCAACAGTATTTATAGAATGAAAAATAAGAACTGTCCAGTCATCAAACTGTGTTCACTTCTCATGAGATGAGATAGGAAAATTACAAGTATTAGATCAGCCTGGAGTGTGTAGGATAGGATGTGACATCATCTCAACCAAAATAGAAGAAGGAGGGGGAGGAGGAGAGGAGGAGGAGGAGGAGGGGAGGAGGAGGGGAGGAGAAGGAGGAGAGGAGGAGGAGGAGGAGGAGGAGGAGGAGGAGGAGGAGGAGGAGGAGGAGGAGAAGAAAGAAGAAAGAAGAAGAAGAAGAAGAAGAAGAAGAAGAAGAAGAAGAAGAAGAAGAAGAAGAAGAAGAAGAAGAAGAAGAAGAAGAAGAAGAAGAAGAAGAGGAGAAAGAAAAGAAATAATGAATGAAAAAGAAAGAAAAGAAAAACAAAACAAAACAAACAAAAAAAAAACCCTCCCATTATCCTAGGGCAATGGTTCCCTGGAAAACATGCTCACTTTACAAGCATGAGGACTTTAGTTTGATCACTGAAACCCTGGAGAAAATGCTGGGCATGATGGCTGATGTTTGCCATCCTGGCAAGCAGAAGCAGGAGGATCCTTGGGGCTTGTCTGTAAGCCAGACGGACCAGTTGGCGAGCTTTAGCTCTTGTGAGAGAGATCTTCCTTCAGAGATAGTAGATAGTGTTCCTGAGAATGGCACCTGAGCTCGTTCTCTGACCTTCATATGTGCATGTACACACACACACACACAATGATACAAGAACCAGAAGACTGTAAAATCACACAGTTCTGGAGGTACATATGTATGGGAGGCCTGACTGACAAACCATTCCTTTGCTCTAAAAGAGAGGGTGTGAGATCTTATCTCTGGTTCTCCACTCTATGTCCAATATCACCACCACCACCTAGTCCCAGAAAGGGCTTGGCTCAATATTCACACATTCCATGAAGGAATACCTACTCTGCTCTATATTTCAAACTTTCCTAGAACCTAGCACTTTCTCCTGACTATTACATTAACATGAATAAGTCTCTAAATAATCAGCTCTCTGTGGGAGCCTTTCCATACAGAACAGCCCTAGAGACAGAAACAGGATTTTCTTGCTTTAATCAGTACGTTTCTGTTGTTTGTAGAGTTTAAAGTGGGGACCAGCCAGGACAACTGGTTGTGCCTAAAAATGTTGTGTACTCATTTATTTTTTGTGGGTTTTTCAGCAAACATTTACTGCATACTTTTATAGCCGTACATGAATAAGTGTTGGAAATATGAGAGCAAACAGATAAAGACCTGTGTTTGTGTGTCACCAGATAGGCCTCCCAATGTTTCCTTTATTCCGTCCTTATGCTTATTCCTGTCCCATGTAGGTAACCTTTGTCTCTAAGGTAGATCTCAGAAACATTTTCCAACTTCCCGTACAAATGGAATATGACTTAGGTTCCTTCTATCAGACATGCCCGAGTAAGATTTTATTTGGGGAACATATGTTGGGAAGGGGGTTGAGTGTAGGAACTTTTTTGCAAGGAGGAATGATAGATAGATGACCTGAGTTGCCTGAGTTCCAAAGCTGTAACCTGGGAATTCAGTGTAATTTGGATTTCAGCCATGTTGGGAAAGTTCTGATTAACCAGGCAGTACTGAAGCACTGTGACACTTCATTGTTGCCTATCTGGGTCATGCTAATTACATGTCTCATTGTTGTAATTAAATTCCTGACAGGAAAAACAATTTAAGGAGATAAGGATTTATTTTGGCTCAAAGTTCAAAGACATACAGTCCATCATGGTGGGGAAGAAATATTCCCGAGAAAATGAGGAAATTGGTCACATGGTATCTATAGTCAAGAAGCAGAGAGAGAAATTTTGGGTTTTGGGTGGCTTTCTCCTTTTATTTAGCACAAGATCCCAGGCCATGGGGTTGCACTACACTCATTCGCAGGGCTTTTGCACCTCAGGTAACTCTGTCTGAAAGCATCCTCATACACAGATCCAAGGGTGAGTGTAAAACCTTTCAAGCTGACAAGTTTAACCGTTCCAAGGTCTAACATATTTCTGTCTTTTGAATCTCTGAGTGGTCTTCTTAAGACACCTGCTTCATACTGGAGAGATGGCTCAGTAATTAAGAGTAATGCTGCTCAATCATGAGGATGAGAGTTCCAACCCAAGCACTTATATTGGGTATCTCATGACTGCTTATAACTCTAGATACGATGTTCTCTTCTGGCATGTGTCATCATCTGTATACATAGACAGACACATCCCAGTTCACACATAATAAATTTTTTAAAAATTTCAAAGGACAGATGTACTAGTTACTTTGTTTATTGGGACAAATACCCCCCAAAAAGGAATTTCAGAGATGGAGGATTTATGACAGCTCAGAATTTTAAGGCTCATTCCTTCATGATGGGAAAGGCATGGCAGCAAAGGCAAGCGGTCAGTGGTCACATTACACCTGCAGTAAGGAAGCAGGATCAGGCTCTACAACCCCAATGAGGAAAACTCAGAGATGAACTCACTCACTGAGGCTTCACCCTGTAAATGCTTCATCGTCTTCCCAAACAGTGTCACCACCTGAGTACTTAAACACCTGAGCTTATGGTAGGCATTTTGCATGCAAATCACACTGCTGCCATTCTTCTTGTCCTCCCCATCCATTGTCCTCCCCAACGACTACATCTCTTGCTTACATTGCATAAACCTAAACATACATTCTCTCTATCTTTGCCCATGCAGTAGGTGAGCCGTTGCTTCTCTGCAGAGGTCAGCCTAGAGTTTTGTCTTGTAGATTCAACCCTGTATCAGCACCTACCAAAGAGCATGGTGATTGGTCTCTTTCTATCCAGCATGATCTAGACTTTAACTGGCTTGTTCCCATGGGTGCAAAATATGCTGTTATGTAGTCTACGAATGATCTTCCTCTGCGTGCCACCCCTCCAACACACGCACAAAATTTAGCCATCTCTCTACCCTCTCCTGCAGCACAGTTCCTTAAAAAGGCCTGTCTGTGCTTCTTGTTTTCCTTCCCGGTGTCTGCAGTCACCTCAGACTAGATCACCCCCACACCCTACTTTACTGGCTTTGTCAGGTGTCTCTCTGTGTCCTCAGTGCCAAGTGTACACATTCTATTTAGAGCGGGAAGAGGGGGCTAGTAGAAATAAGAGCAAGACCCAGTCGCTCCTTGCTCAAAATTTCCTGATGCTTTCTTTACACCCAAATAAGAGCCAAGAGCCCTTGCCAGAGCATACAAGAGCTTGAATTGGCACCAGCTACTTTTCTGACCTCATCTCCTGCTTCTCTCCCTCCCCCATTCCCTGTTCTCCTTCACTTCTCCTCAAACATTCCAAGTGTGTTCCTGCATCCAACTGTGGGATTTGCCGTTCCTTCTTTTTTGAATGGGCTTCTTTTTTTTTTTTTAAAAAAAAAAAAAAAAAAAAAAAAAAAAAAAAAAAGCAGCCACCAGTCTCCCCCGCCCCCACACCTCACATCTGGATTGTGCTCAAATGTTAGTCTCACCTGGAGGATTTCCTCCTCCTCTGCAGTTGTAGCTGGCCCTCATTCCTTCCTCTTCAGAGTCTTTCTAAGCCCCACCATATATCATGCGCTTATTTATTTATAATCTGCTTCTACTAGGTTACTATTTCCATGGGAAAGCATATTGTTTTGATCACTGATGCACCCTCGGTGCTTGGAGGCATTGAATAAATATTCGTAAGTATTGAAAAATATTTGTTAAAAGAGTGCCTGGGGTTGTGTGAGAAAACAGCAGGGAGTACCACACTCTTCTTAAGAGACTCTTCTCCAGGGACGACAGTGTGGGAAATGGGAAAAGATGCTAGGCAACAAGTGAAGGACGATGGAGAGACCATTGTAGCAGAGCCAGCCATGCATTCAGAAACACAGACGGTGAGTCCTGGAGAGAAAATGACAACCCTTAGTAAGTAGAAGTGATGAGTAGGCCAAGTGGAGGCTGAGGGTGGGCTTTCAGACCTTATAAGAGTGTTTGATTAATCTTTAAAAGTTTGGCAGTCTCATTTTATGAAAACTGGCACGCCAAAGATCTTTTTCTACATTTTCCTTTTGCTTATTTTACTGAGTCTCAGAAAGAAAATTAAGCTACTCTATATTGCTCTGAACGAAATGGGAGCTGCACTAAAAACCCAATCTCCAAACTTAAGTCTTCCTCTCGGAGAAAGAACTCAATGTTTCCAGCATTTTTCAGCTTCCACCAAGTTGTGCAGCTTGTGCATCAGGTATGCCCACAAGCTGTGTCTATATGAAGGGAGAAATATGAGTTCAAACTGTTCTTTATTTAAAAAGCAGTGGCTTGAAAATGGCTTGTGCCATTCCGGCACAAAAATAGTAAAGAAAAATGATTGTCTGATCTTACATGCTTATTTTTAATTTACTGAGCCTCTGAGAAAGCTGTGTAAGATCTAACAGAACAATACATAGAAAACCATATATGCAACTTTGAACAGTTTTAGTGTTAGAAGACACCTTAGCATCACTGTGCTTCCCTTAGGTGTCTCTCTTAGCTGTCTTAGTGTTGGTGTCTCTGTCTTTCTCTCTTTCCCCTCCCTCTCCTTCCTTCCTTCCTTCCTTCCTTCCTTCCTTCCTTCCTTCCTTCCTTCCTTCCTTCCTTCCTTCCTTCCTTCCTTCCTTCTGCATGTGTAAATATAAATGTGTGCACACACACTTTTGTGTGTGAATGTACCTGCAGGGCAAGCATAGAGATCAGAGGACTACCTTGGGTGTCAGGCCTTGCTGTCTAACTGGCTTGAGACAGAGTCTTTTTCTTGTTTCTCTGTTGTGTGCCTCAGCTCCCTGGACTTCTAAAATTTTTCTATGTCTGCTTCCCATCTCTTTAATCTTTGTGGTCTGCTTTATCTGGGTTTGGGGGCTTAAACTCAGGTCCTCAAACTTGTGTTACAAGCACTTTCATGCATACCTGCTACCTCCTAGAAAAAATACTCTAAAAGGAGAATTTCATTTCTTTAAAATGAAATGCTCATGAAAACTTTAGCATGCAAAATTTAAAACTTTATCATGCAAAATACATGATAACAACAAGCTAATGTTTCTAAATTTCTTAACCAAAATATTGAGCTCACCAAAAAAAAAAGTTTTGCAAATAGTACCTCAGCAAAAAAAAATTATATTTGTAAGGTGAATTAAAAATTTTAGGCTTTTCTTATTATTGAATTTTTTGTGGATTTCTTATCATACACCCTGATCCCTTTATCTCCCAGTCCTTTCGTATTCACCTTCTGCCTTTGCAAAACCTCCCCATCAAAAACAAAACAAAACAAAACAAAAAACCAGTCTTGGCGTGGAAGCTGTACTGTGACAGACACAGTGAATCTCATAGTGTATGTACCCATTAACCCATAGATCTTTATTTGTAAGTGATCATTGCAATGAGTCGTTGGTCTGGTTCAAGGCCTGTGGCTTCTGCAGCACTCTCTGTACTGGGCTCTCACTGGGACTCCTTTTGGAATTATTCTGTTGCTGCCTTGTGTCATGGAGATCCCACAGCTTTGGATCTGTAGATATAGCCCCTTCACAAGCTCCTTCAGAAAATGAACCAAATTTTTAAAAAGCAAAGTTCAAATTAGGGCATTCCCAAATTACTACAAAATAGAATAAAAAGAAAGAAAGAAAAGGATAAAAAGGAGGATAGAGACGGATAAGAGAAGTTTTAAACTGCTTAGTCTCAAAACTTCGACCTATAATCCAAAGACTGTAGGTATTTTGAGCTGATTAGAATGCAATTGACTGCAATTATCAAAATACACATCTTAAAATGCTTTTATTTAAAAAGTTTACTGTGTCACATTTGAAGTTATGATACTAGATGCACAAATATCATCAATCATGATCTGTTTCATCTTTTCGTGTAACGATTTAGGGAATTGTCTAGGCCTTCAGGGCCTCGAGGGACGGAGTGCTGACCACAGCTCTACAGTCCTTATTTAGAGATACACAACAGTAGGATTTTTTAAATTATTTTTATTTAGCTCTACATTTTTCTCTGTTCCCCTCCCTGCCTCTCCCCTCCCCACTTCAACCCTCCCCCAAGGCTCCCATGTTCCCAATTTACTCAGGAGATCTTGTCTTTTTCTACTTTCTACTTCCCATGTAGATTAGATCTATGTAAGTCTCTCTTAGTCCTCATTGTTGTCTAAGTTCTCTGGGATTGTGGTTTGTAGGCTGGCTTTCTTTGCTTTATGTTTAAAAACCAACTATGAGTGAGTACATGTGATAATTGTCTTTCTGTGTCTGGGTTACCTCACTCAAAATAATGTTTTCTAGCTCCATCCATTTTCCTGCAAAATTCAAGATGTCATTTTTTTTTTCTGCTTGTGTAGTACTCCATTGTGTAAATGTACCACATTTTCCTCATCCATTCTTCAATCGAGGGACATTTAGGTTGTTTCCAGGTTCTGGCTATGACATACAAAGCTGACTGTTGATGGTAGGAATATCATGGCACTGTGTTGGATTTTTTGAGAACAGTGCAAAATCAGAATCTTTCACAGAATATATATTTGTTTCTTTTTCTTATGTAGCTCCCTGTAGCTAGGGTAGAACTTGTTTTAGATCATTGACTAGAATAGAGCATATCCCATCTATAAACCAGTTATTTATAAGGAGAATGATATGATCAAATTAGTCAGAACATATTTCTGAGTAAAGAACACAATTGCATTCTCTATGGTATATATGTGACGACAACATGATGTTACTTTGACAAAGAAGAAAGATAGAATAATGGTCAGAAAGTAGTCCTCTCTCCTTCAAGTGCTAAAAAATATTGAAAAAATTAGAAATATTTATACATATATGTATACATAAAGTATTGGGCTCAGTGATGATGGTTTTACGAAAATGTCATGAAATGATTACTTTATGTAAACTGATCAGTATGCTTGTTTATTACAAGCTGAAATGAATAAAAGTTTTTCAGAAATATCTCAATATTTTAGAGATATCTTATATTTGTTTAAATAGATCCTTCTATCTTTCTAAAGTTAATCTCATTTGAGAAGTGCAGGTATGGCAAAGCAGCCTGCTTCAGATACTTGCCTTGGGAGATAAATTATACGTGCAAAGCTTCCATACAAAGACTCACACATGGTTCAAAGGTTATTGCTTTTAAGAACTAGGCAGTGATAATCTTAAACTTTATTTATAGCTAGTGCTTAAATACTTTTGCAAATTTAAATGAGGCCAAGTGATATTTTTGCTTATATTCTCTTTATCACTTATTTCAAAGCATGTGCCAAAGCTGTTATCAAATTATTGTAAATGACACTGTTATACATGTTAGAAAACAATAACATATAGGTAATGATTCTCAGCGTCGAACGATTCTTTATAAAAACCTTGCTTAATGTTTCTTCCTAAAACATAAACTATTTAGTTTAATGTTAAACCTTGTATCTAGCATTTTTGTCTAAAAACTACTTAGGTCATCTACAGCAATGAGTTGAAAAGTTTTGGCTATGAAAGAAAAGTTTGATTTTCTATGACAAACCAGCACTAAAAATAGTGCAAAAATTTCTTTCTATATGAAAGTATCAGAAAAACATATATACTGTGCTACTATGAGAGTTTCTATATTGCTTAATTTCATGAGAAACCCTGATTATAATTTAATAAATTAATTCATGGTGAACAAATGGTTTGTGATTCAGTTTATAAAACACTAATCTGCAGAAGAGTGAAAAAGTGGTGAGCTAGAAATACATTGTCCTCCATGCTCAGCAGGACTTTGGCAGATCTGTTAAGTTTGACCAATCTTTGTGTTTGTTTCTGATTTTATTATAAATATTCACTTAAGTTCCTATCACAACCACTGAGTCATAATATGTATATGAAAGCACAAGTATACATGCTGTGAAAAATTCTCATTTTGCACTGTTCTCAAAGTGGCTCGTGCCTTTAATCCCAGCACTCGGGAGGCAGAGGCAGGCAGATCTCTGTGAGTTCGACACCAGCCTGGTCTACAAGAACTAGTTCCAGGACAGACTCCAAAACCACAGAGAAACCCTGTCTCGAAAAAACAACAACAACAAAAAAAAATCCAACACAGTGTATTGATCTTCCCACCATCAATAGTCAGTTAGATTGGTATTTTATTAAATTCAACATGCCCCTTATTAATTTATCTCCAAATCAGTCTTGACATCATAGGCTCATATAATTTAATACTTGGTCCTCAGTTAGTAGAGCTGTTTGGGAAAGATTAAGAGATGTGGTCATGTTAGAGGAGGTGTATCATTGGACTGGGTTTTGAAATTTCAAAAGCCTATGACATTCCAAGTGTGCTCAATTTGCTTCCTGCCTATGGATCAAGTGTAGGCTTTTAGCTACTGCTCCATCATCATTCCTGTCTGCCTGCTTCCTTACTCTCTGCCATGTTGGTCATAGAGTCTAACCTCTTGAATCTTTAAGCTCAAAATAAACTTTCTTCTATAAGTTGTGTTGGTCATTATGTCTTATTAGGGCAATAGAAAAGTGTGCACTAAGACAGTGTCCATCCTTTTCTCTTCCATAGATTATTTTCTGTAACTGTTTCCAGGCTCTACGTTTTGACTTGCAGGTAGGGTATCACTAAAATATCACTATATAGTAACTCCATGTCCCTTTCCCTCAACTCCTCATAATAAACAAGTCAGCTCAACTCATGTTTCTGCTCTCACAGATTGTGCCATCACTATTGGGTAATAATTCTTTATTTAGACTATTGCAGTATACCCTTAAACATTTATCTTTCCTTGTTCACTTCAAATTGGTACTTAGTGCTACAAAATAGAGATATTTTGGGAGCGTCGTAACATAGAAGTCTTCAATAAATGTTTTTACAATAGAATTAAATCTAAAATGATTTTTAGCAACAAAGAACATGATCTTTATGATCTGATTTCACAACTTTTTCTATTTTAGTTGCAGAGCTGTTCTTTAAACCTATTTTTAATAGCATGTTTTCAGCCCATTTATTCTGCTTCCTGCTTCTTTAGCATGGTCCCTAACTGGACTACTGGTCAACCTGTTTTGTCTCCTGGCTCTATTTTGTCTTTATTAAATCCAAATTTTTGCAAGTTACCAGGTGCTGGGGAGCTATTCATATGTCTTTGTTCTGTCTTAGTTTCTGTGGTATCTAGTTTTGCATGCCTCTTTGACTGGGCTGAATCTACCTTTAGAGCTGATAAAACAGTGTGTTTCTGGGTATAGGGTGTATAGGTGATTGGGATAAAGATTATCATTTGAATTAATAGAGCCAGCAAAGAAGATTCCCTTCAAAGAAGATTCATGTGGATAATTATATTCCCTCTATTGAAGACCCAATAGACTAGACAAAGCAACAGAAGGTCAAATTCTCTGTATATCTTTGAAGACATCACCTGCCTCACACACTGGAGTTCCTTGTTCTCAGCATTTCAGACTCCAACTAAATTTCATCTCTGACCTTGTTTGTTCTTCATCTTGTAGATGGTTCATTATGGAACTTCTTGTCCATCATAATTGCATGAGAAAATTTTCATAAGATAAGACATTTTACATGAATGAATATGATATTTGTGATTTCTTGGTATGCTGTTATAATTTTTACCATATATCACTAATACATATATCTGCTTAGTACACACACACACACACACACACACACTCCCATTTCCTGTAGTACTTTGATCTCAGTTAATGTCCCTCTCTAACCCTTAACTTGTTGCTTTGACTAGAAGGGACCTTCTGAAATTTGGACTTTCTATGTGAGAATTTTACAGCAGAACTCTATGTATCTAAACTGGCATTCCTAAACATTGATCTTATGTTTCAGTGCTTAGCCTTGGCTGTTTGTTGCACATACTTAACACGGTCATAATTATTTGGCTTTGAACAAATGGTGCATTATCTAGAATTCACATTGAGTATTTGCTTTGTGCCTTTGCATTGTTCTGCATCATGTCATAAACTCCAGCACCCTGTTAAAACTTTTATATTGTTTTGACAGCAATAATGATTTCTGTAAAATATTTAGCTTGGAATTAACTTATCTATGGTGAGGAAGGATCTCAATGCTTTCAAATTGGGATGGGTTGATCAATTTGAGGAGGTTATGAGCCATAACATAATTATTATTCATGATGGAAAACAGATCTCCAATGTTCTACATAAGAGTGTAAGTAGTACTTCAGTATAATTTAAAAACAGTGCTGGTATTTCTAAGATGCATCCACTGTCATAGAAATGGATCACATTATTTTGAATCACAAACAAGGCTTATAGCTACTGAGATTTAAGAGTAGGATGGGACGAGTTAGTGAGAAGCTTAGGTACACAAGGTAGAAATGGCTGCTGGGGTAAAGTGAGAGGGGTGCCAGCCTCCACCAACTGCAAAGAACAAGGATGTCATTGCACAGCCAAAGAGGCATTTCCATAGCTGATGCTTTGAGGACACTGCGTTATAGTCTGTCAGTCTCTTGAGGGTGCAGTAAACACAAAAGTGTTTCCATGGGAAGAGCTTCCATGGGAAGGGATATGTGGCCTTCCTGCTAAAGAAAGAAAACGCCTAATGAGGCTCATTCTAGAGGAGGAACATGAAGCAGCGAGTGATCCTGTTCATATTAGAACATTGCAAGTACCCACAAGAGGGAACTTCCATGCAGGGCCCACGGGACCAGAAAAAGAAGAAAGAGGGTAAATGATTCAGCAAAGTCAGATTTTAGGTTTACTATTCAGGGAAGGTGATGAGAATTCATTCCCATCCACTTTGCAGAAATGAGCTACTTAGAGAGTGGGTGAGAGAGCGACACCATCACAGAGATGCTAATTTCCAGACCATACAACTTAAGATGTATTGCTTTAGACTGATTCTCTGTCAGGACAAGATTGAAAGGATAACCTACTTGGTCTTTCCTGGCTCTGACTCTCTTTCATTTCTACCTCCATTATTCTGTGATTATACAAGAGAGGGATGTATAATACCGTTATGGATCAGGTATGATTTATTGACTTGCTGTATCTTTAAGATAACACATGTACTTTGTGTTAAACTTGATAGCATATTTTCTTCTGAACAGCTGTGAACAGAGCAAACAGACTCAGAAAGCCTGTCTAAAGTGTCAGTACATAGCTTACAGTCAGTGGTGGCTAGGGGCTGCATTAACCGGTACTTGCAATTTTTCTTCCTTCCTGTTCTTTCTCTCCTCCCCTTTGTAATTAATAGATTTTCACACTCTCGAGCATTTAGCATCGCCTTGTTTGTTTGATGTAGCCCCCTTCAGGGATTCCCCTGTGAATGTGGTAGAAGGACATGGGGGAAACCATTTGATGAATCACAATTTGTTGAAGGCAGTTATGGAAGCAGCAATAGAGAAATGGAATATTTGCAAAATGCCAGAGGTGAAGGAATAGGACTCACATGATTAAAGTTGCCATAAAATCAAAGCTGTCAAAGCAACAAAAGCCATAAAAAAGAAATATTCTGGCAACGTCGGTCTCCCACATCCAAGGGTGCCATGAAGCATATTACTGAAGACAGTCCATTAGGAGTACACGAAATTTTTTTTCCCATTGACTAGGAAAACATGTGCGGAACTATAAATGTTCTTTGCCCCGGGAATTTTAGCAGAGACACCTGGGGATAGCAACAACAACAACAACAAAACCCAGCATTCTCAGAGGGAATACTCCCGGCTCGGCTGTGAACAGCTGTAGGAGGGGAGGCGGTGGAAAGGCAGCGGCTGACTTTGGGAATGAGTTTAGATGAGGATCACACATTCAGAATGGCAGCAGTTAGGAGCACAAGAAGGTCTGGGCATGCCCCCATGTGAAAGTATGGAGCATGTCCCTATTGCTTCCTGGATTCCACAGCTATGGGGGCAGATGGGTTAGGATTAACCTATCAAGAGTGCATTGGAAGAACAAAATTATTTCTCATCTGAGGAAGTCCAAGCTGGTCTGGCAGAGGAACTTGGTTACTAAAGAAAACTATCTGAGTACTCCATGAAGGATCTTAAAGATCCAACAAGGTAATGGGAAGTGGTCACAGTATTAACTTCTGCTATCCTGATGGCATCTCAGCCAGACTATAGGAGAGAGGCCTACAACTCCATACAAGTCCCGAGGGAGTGGTTCAGGTCTGGATAGGTCAGAGAAACCTAGAACTATAAAGGAATTGGAATATGACTTAAGTGGAAAAAACAATGGACTACTTCCCTGTTTGGATAAACATATATAAGATTTTAAAACAACAGCAAAACCTATTGCTTCTGTCTGGCTATAAATAGCATAGTTTGTAATGCTTGAGTAAATAAACTTTTTAGTGAATACTTGTTGGATTTAATTGCTTTCCAATGCCCTTTGACCCATGAATCTAGGATACTTTGTAAATAGGGGCTTAGCCTCTTTCCCCACTAACTGTTTTGGGGTTGCTGTAGCAGCGTTAGCAGAGCTACAAGAGAAATATGAAATGTGGGGAAACTGACAATCCTGCTTGCCTCTGAGTAGCCTCCCCACGCCCCAACCACCAGGAGCAGAGAAGGAAACACAGGATTGAGACTGAGTAGGAGGAATATTGCAGACAGTTACCCCCAAATCTGTCAGAGTCCTCAGTCCTAATGTATTCTTCCCCAAGTTTTCCAAAAAGGCTTCTTTTGGAACTAGGGGAACATTTGATTATTTTCAATTCTTATTTTTTTTAAAAGACTTAAAACAGCAAACAAGCCTCCCCAAGGTTTCTCCTTGGCGTGGAACAGATGTTCAGAAGAATCCTGCTGCCACGTCTCCTGTGCCTGCATAGTGGGTAAGCAGCAAGGCTTGGCTCCTTACCGGAGATGTGGTCCTAGGAAAATCTATGCACGAGTCCTTCAATTCTAAGACAAGGGGGCTGGAACCAAGGACCTGAAAGAGGCATCCCTGATGGAAAGGCTTTGTAATGCTCAGGACATGGATATATATAATCACCCTCCTCGCTACATTGCTGTAAACTACTAGCTTCTTTTGTTGTTACCAACTTTACACTGTGATGTAATTATAATGCTATGATCACTACTACCACTGCCACCACCGCCATCATCGTCATCATCATCTTTTTGATTTTAACATTTTCTCTAAACATAAAGAGTTCAACTTGGGAACCTCTTTAATTTCTTTGAATGGATCAAAAGCAACACAATTCACTTCTGAACACATTTTGTAAATACCGTCTTGAATCTTTATCTTTGAAAATCTAGGAACTCACTTTGTAACAAAACGTATACTGTACTTGTGTGTACCATTTCCATGGTAGCGGATTGTGAGGAAGGCATCACACCAAACACTCTGAGACTTGACTGTAGTTTCAAACAGCAGGAGAAACTGGTTTGGGATCCAATAAGCTCTTACTCAAGTACAACTGTGGAGAAAAGCTGCTGAGGGAATACAGGAAATAACTGAGGAGGAGATTGCTTTTGGAACAAATGTTCTGTCCCTCTGGTTTGCCCTGTGGAAAGTCCCTTTAAAGAGACTTAATAGGACCATTGCAAGGAAAAACATGAAATATTTTATTAAATCTTAAAAAGGTTTAGTTTATAACCATTTCTTCTGAAGGTACTTACACTGGAAAGAGAAAACGAGGAGGTGGAATCTGTATTCTTGATCACAAATCATAAGACGAAATCGATATAGAACTGGTACTTGCCTCTACGTCTGCTCTGAAAACCTTGTCTGTTCCCTTCTCTGCCATGATGGGTTGTGTGTGTGTGTGTGTATGTGTGTGTTTGTGTGTGTACGTCCATGTGTCCTGTGCTATCTTAATTCCTGAACATCGAACCAAGGTACTTTGTGTTCCCAATATATGCACTAAATTTCAGTGGTTGCTCTTAGTTTTTTAATTGAGGTTTATTGGATTTCTCTCATGATTTTGTTGAAATCTTTTTATGTAACTTGTTTTTAATTTATCAGCTACTGACCATCTGCTATGGATTGAGTACTATTCGTTAGATTTTTCAACAAATATAAGTTAATGGCTGTGCTAGGAATGAAAGCACATATAAGATGCTTTCTGCCTCCATTAATTTTGAGCAGAAAAGATTTAAACTTTAAACCATTCTAAGATAATTATAAAAGGCTATGGGGAGGATAGCTGGATGCATTGAAAGTTGAGTAGAATGTGTCCTTCACATGGGGAATGAGAAGGTGATTAAGAAAGCAAAGAGAATCCATCTCTAGTCTCAGAATGGGAGAAGCTTGGTGACTATTTTAGGGATGCTTACTGACTGGCGCTTAAAACAAACGTGCTTTCCTATAGTCCTGGAGGTTAGAGGCTCAAGATCAAAATACTGACAGGCTTGGCTGGCACGTGGCTGTCCGTATCTACATTGCTTCTTGTGCTTCATTCTTTTCTTATAAAGACACTAGGCCTACATTAGTGAAGTCATTCACCCCAACTTCCTCCTTAATTTCCCTACTTGCAACTACAGTCACATCAGGGCTTAAAGCTACAATACACATATCTTGAGGCGCACGTTCAGTCCAGACCAGAGAGTAATGACCTAACTTCAGCAGTTCAGTATCACTCAGTGTAAAAAGCAATGAGGGAGGTCATAAAGTGCACGACTTAGGGTACTGGTGAGCCATTCAGAATTCTGCACTTTAGGCTAGACTAATAAGGTTTGCCCTGAATGGGATTATTTTAGTCGAAGGTTGAAGGATGTATGGAGGTGAGGTCAGCACAGCTGCAATTGACACACAGACTGCGTGATGGAGGGACGGTGTAGGCCAAGCTAGAGCAAGGATGGCCAGTTCAGATGAACACGTACTAAGGAGAACTTTCAGAGGTAGAATAATAGGGATTGATTGTGGGTATAGAGTAGGGAAAAGGAAGCTACTGATGTGGCATTGGACTATTTGGAAAGACTTAAGGAGGCAATGAAATAAGAAACGAGGGGAAATTCACCTGATTTAGGAATGCTGGAGAACTATCTGATCTACTTGAGTGTGGCTATCTCATAGCTTGTAGAGTATCCAATAGAGAAGTTCAAACAGACTGACAGACCTGACTCTTGAAATGCAAAATATAGATTAGCTCAGTTTAAAATACTTAGAATATGGACAAGATCAGTTTCAGACATGGGAGTACATGAAATTGTGGAGGTTGATGTAAAATGAGAAGATGAAAAATACTTAAATAAAAAGATGGTAACTATTTACATCTTATGTAGAAGTAAAACAAGACTTTTTTTATTTTTTCTTGGTAGATGTTTAGAATATAGTTCAAATATCACTCTAATTGTTCTTGAGCCAATGCCCAAATAAATAGCAAATTAAAATTATCGCGTGATTTACAATGACTTGTTACGGCCTTTCTTAAATATTTTAATTTCCTCTAATTTAAACTTAAACCATAATTTGATTTTTCAACTTTATGTATTTGTATAGATCATTTTTCAGTTTGGCTATGTTAATTTTCCAAGTGTTCAGTTACTCTAAGATTAAAGCCTCAAATCTCTAATAACTGGTAATGAATTGTAAAACTTGAATACCTCCATTAGGACATTGCAATTTGCAGGAAAATTGGCTTTCTAAGCATTATATTATCTTTGCCTTTAATCTCAAGTTCCATAGCTTCAGTTGCTCTATTCCATTTATCATAGTCACCATGTGCAGGCACACCCCTGAGGAAATTCACCTGAGGATATCCGTTATGGCTGGCCAGACTGTCAAAGGAAAGAGAAGACCATAACCATGTGGTGGTTAGTATTAATTGCCAGCCTACTGGGATCTTGAATCATCCAAAGACAAACTTCAGAGCATGCACGTGAGAGGTTATCAAGTTTGCAGGAGAGGTCTGCCTTGGTTGTGTAGGTAGGGGCTGTTTTCTGGGGTATATTGGGTTGTGTGAGTGGAGAAGGAAAGACACAGAAGCACAGATTCTTTGCTGCCAATTATGGGCAGGACATGGCCAGTTTCTTCAAGATCTCACTGTCTTTACTTTCTCACCCTGGTAAGCTATTTACCTCGAACTGTGTTCCGAATAAACCCACCCTTCCTTAATCACACTTCTGTCAGCTAGTTTGTCACAGCAGTGGGAGAGATATGAAGACACAGTGAGTCAGGTGTCCCGAGTACTTTCATTTCCGGAATGTGTATTCATTGTTTTATGCGTTGTGCTAAGTGCATTGAATACAGGGATGGGATGGGAGCAGATCAGACACGGGCCCCAGCTGGCTAGAATTTGATTTGGAATTTATCTATTTTGTCTCTATTGTTCACAAGTTCCATTGCATTATAGCTGATTTTAAGACATGTAACTTGGAGATCCTTACCACATTAATTTTTCTATCACCTCCTTTCTTACAGATTTCCCCTCCCCTTACCGTACCTTCCTCACCCTCTCCCTCTTCTGTCTTGTCTGTCTGTCTTTCCTGGTTCTCTTCCTTTCACTTAAAAGTTTATTACTGTGTATATATATGGTGTGTGTGTGTGTGCACGTACACGGGCTTATGTGCCATGACACGTGTATATGGAAAAATTTGGAAAACGGATTCATTACCACCATGAGTTTAGGAGGTGGGACTTGAGAGTTAGGGTTTGTATAGCAAACTTTTTCACCCATCGAGCTGTCTCACCAGCCTACTTCCTTCCCTCCTATTCTGTGGCAGGAACAGGAGTTCTTTTCCGAGTAGACTGCCACTCTACAGAGCATTGCCACTGACCATGTAGCGTCTCCAGGCTGTGTAATGGACGTCTGACAATCACTTATAACTACCAGCTGTAGCCTTTCACCAGCTTCTTCTCTTTGTTGCCCTGGAAACTCATATGACACCCCTGCCTTTCTGTTTGTCTCTTTTGGGGTTGACATACTCTCCTGTTACATTCATTTTTTGGTTTCTGGCTTTCCTCATTTAGCCTAATGTCTGCAATGGTCACTCAAGCCACAAATACCGGTCTCTCTCTTTAATTGTCAAATAACAGTCCAGTGCATATGACACCAATTTCTTTATCACTTGTCCATTGACGGGCATTTAGGTTATTTCTGTACTTTGCCTGTTGTAAACAAAATTACTTCAGTGAACGTGGACTTGGGAATACAGGTTGGGGTACTCTTGCGCCTTGGGGACTGTTGTCAGCATGACTTCTTTAAAATTGGGCCAGAATATTTTTTTCACTGTAGTCTAAGGATAGATGGCCTACCCCTTTGGCTAGAAACTGCCAATGTAACTTGTCGTTTTAATCCCTGTGTGAAGGCTCATTGAAACTTCCTCTTCCTTGGCTCAAATCTTATTTCAAAATGGCTGGGGAATCATTTATTAATGAGGCTAGCAGGGTAGAAGTAAAGGCCATCTTGGGCGGGAGAGGGCATGCATTTTGAATTGCTTTCAAACCTCTACTCCTGGCTCTGCCTTCCTGGTGTTGAGTATTCCAGAATAGGCAAAAGCAAGAGAAAGGCATCTGTAAAGTGGTTGTGGCTACCTGAAGAATGATTGCCTTCTGAACCCTATAAACTGCACTAAGAATTCTCCGTCACCCACAGCCCCTTGAATGTTGATTTCCACTGCTGCTGTAAAGATTAGAATGAAGGTGAAGAACACCATGCCTCATTATCTACATTAGATACTTATATTCATGGAAGCATAGGGAGTCCACAGAAAGATAAAGGGTCATTGAAAAAATCTGTATTTAACGTGCTGATTGCTGTGTTAAATAATATTGATTGAGCCTCCCATCACATCAGTGGAAAATGAAAGACTTCTAAAGATTTTCATATTGGCTTCCCTTTGTTAAAGCACATACACACAAAACAATATTTGGGTAAACAAGCTATCATTTCAAACAGAAATATAACTAATTATCAAATGAATGAATGCTTGTGTTGCTAGTTATTTTTCCTATTTTTGATGTAGTGGATCAGAAAAAAACACAATTAACTTATTTTAAAATGTTCAGACTTAAATGAACACATATTGTTCATTAAACTAGCCTGGGAAAATCAGGATCTTTCTTCAGGGCCACGGTTACATGTGGGTGTTTCTTTAGGGTTACAGTTTCACATCAGTCTTCAGAGACCACAGACCCCAGGTTGTTTTTAAATGCTGGCAGAAAACGCTGTTGGTCTGAGTGCTTCCTTAAGAATCCTGTATGCAATTTCTGCTCACATTTGACAGAATCTTATGACATTAGAACCACTAATTTCATTGAAATTCCACATTGGCAGAGATCCTTGCATGAGAGATAACACTTTTGTTTCTGACACAGATTCAAGATGGGACCTAAGTAATAAGAAAAAGCAAAACAGAAACAAACACCCCCCTAAAAAAAAACACCCCAAACCCAAAACAAACTCCCCCTCCCTGTGAAATCTCATTTCTAAATAAAATCAAGCACACCAGAGCAAACTTTGCTTTTTAAGTGCGGAGAAAGGAGAAGATCTAATTAACAGAAGACAGACTTTGCTTCTCAAGTTCAGACAACTCATCTTGTCTGTCTTGTCTGTCCTGTCAAGACAGTACCAGATAAATTTGAAAAGTAAATAGTAATAACTCAGATAGCTCTAGGGCAGCTTTGTCGACCTCTCTTGTTCTAGGAAGTATGATTAATAGGAGAGGTTTTTTTTTTCACACATTCTTGACTTTCCAAAGCTTTTCCAACTTCTCTTCAGAAATTCATGCCCCAGAAACTTCCAATACATTGACTTGTTCCCAATTTACCCCATTGTGGTTCTATCTATGCAATAGCTACTTGGAGATAAAATGGGTGAGCTGATTGAACTGAATGCACATTTGATATAAGGCAGAAAGCAACACAATCAGAAAGCCCTCCTTTGCCATCATCTGCTTTGCAGAGTGCCAGGTGAATACAGTGGCACTCGAGTAGATGATGAGTCTTCTCCATGGAAGCTGTGTTGAGAAGACAAGAAACAAACACATTGCACCAAGATATGAAACAGGCAATGCATTTGCTGTGCTGTAGAAATTGCATTTTGTCAAACAAAGACAGGCAATATTTTCACCCCAACTACACAAATATTTGAAAGCTTATGAGAAGTCAAACACTGATGGACAGATCAAGCCCTACTTATGAAAGTCTGCTTATTATACTTTCAGAAGATATGTCCCATTTAAACTGGCACCATTATTTTCATATTCCTAAAAGATAACAGACTTTGTTGGTTGGCCAATATTATCCTTGATACCATGAATACCGTATAGCATGCTTAGTCTGTATCAGGCATTGTGCTGTGCTTCTAAATAAAAATAAATGCTGGACTCAGCTTGACACCAAATATTGGCCCACTTGTAAAGATCTTGCTTTTCCTTGTATGTCATGTGTAATCTCCAATAGGGCCAAAATGAATGACAAATTAAAATTTGACTACAGCTATGTTGAGAATGGCAGAAATAGAATTTCCAAAAAGAAAATCATAGCTGAACTTCCATGGTTGGAAGGATAGAATATTCTTAGCTGTGACTATCCTCCATGAGTAGATATTTATAGACTTCATTCTGCTCCTTACCAAGAATGACAGCCTTTAGATGTGAATGATGTATGTGCCTGTATGTGCACACTTATGTTTGAGTGTGTGCGCTTGCACTCACCTGCATTTGAATATACCTTCACAAACAGCAATGATCAAATAAAAAGCTGTATTGCACCTTGGAAGAATGATTCATACAAGGGAGCCCATGTTTTGCTTTCTGTCTTGCATATCTTCTTTCTTTACAACCCGTTCCTGTCCTGAAATAGCCATGCCACCACTGAGGCTTAATTTGTTCCTTTCTTGGAATTTTATTTCTAAGTATTTGTGTCCTATTTGGAGTTGTAAGCCCTTTGTGCACCTTGAAAGTTGAGCTGTACTTAATAGAAAATAATGTTGATTCAAGTTAAGGATGATTTGTCACCTGAGTAAGGACATTGAAGGTTAACCTTGACCTTCTCAGAGGAAAATGCTGTTCTGTGTTTCAGTTAAGCACGTGTATTACCACACTTCTTTCAGCTAAAGCAGACACATAATTTCAGGGTAAAGGGGGCTATTTTCTGGATGGGTCTCTAAACATGAGTTGGTTACAAAGACTGCAAAAATAACTCCTGAGTGGCAATATCAGTACTAAGACAGAATGTCATGAGTTGTCAAGAATGACTCTGGTAAGAAGGGCATTTGTCCCCTGATTTGTTTTTCTCTGGCTGAGAAGATGATGTCCCCTGTGGAAATAACTTAAAATATTTTTATGTAATTGGGAATAATCTGTAGTGGACACTGTGGCATGCTGCCTATGTGCCACTAGAAGAGGCGCTTGTTGGCACAGATACTGGGAGCGTTTGGGTAAAACTGTTCAACCTGGACCTGCTTCCAAGCTTACCTCAGCTACAAAAGTGGTCCCTGGTCTTCCTAAATCAGATACAGGTTAGGGAGGATGCAGACATCAAGGCCTGGCTGTTCATCCCTACTTGAAGCTATCTTAAGGATTTAAGGGTCGCCTATGGCAGATGAAGGGCAAACTGCAGGGTGCCCTCATCTAGTCTTCTCTTAGGTTCATCTATCTCTCACTTGTGTATCTTCTCTGAACAGAAACTACCTGAGAATGTATAGGATTAGAGGTTTCAGGCCGCTTGGAGAATCACCCAGAAATACATAGCTGTTTGAATCCTAAGCACAAGGACATTCTCCTGTAGAATATCATCACTTCCAAGAACAAACGCTGATATATCATCTTACTCAGCCCATATTCTAAGATTGCTAGCAACCCCACGGTGGCTTGCTTTATTTGTTTCGCTCCACTGTAATCCATAGAGGGTCAAATATGCCATTTATCTACCTCCTTCATCTTCTTTCTTCTCTTTAAAAAAGATTTATTCTATGTGTGTGGGTGTTCTTCCACCTTGTTTGAGAGGGGCTCTTGTGTGTGTGCTTGTGTGTGTGTTCTTGTCTGTGTATGTATATGCAAGCATGTGAGATGCATATACCATAGTCCTTCCGTAGAGACTGAGGCCAGCTATGGATGTTGGCTCTTATCTTCCACCTCGCTTGAGACAGGGTCTCTTGTGGTTCTCAGGTGTGTAAACCAGGGTACCTGATCTGTGAGTGTTCTAGTATTCTCCTGTCTCTGCCTCCAATCTCATGGAAAGAGTATTGGAATAATAGTTGCATGTTACCACAACAGAATTTACTTGGGTTTTGGGGTTCTGAACCCACATCATTCACACTTGCATGGCAAGAAGCACTTTGCCCAATAAGCTATCTCCCTAGCCATGACTTTTCAGTGTTTATGAGTTCTTTATAAATCACATAGGTTATTACTTTTTTATCTTCTCTTTATAGGAAATATTATTTTTTGTTATCATTTCCCATCTGAAGTTCCACATAACATCCCGTTATTGATGTAAAATACTGTGATCAGAATTATTAAAATTTTACTGACATTTCATTTGAGCCTCACCTATGTGGTTTCAAGATTCTGATGCACTTATAAAGAGTGATCTTTAATTTCCTTTGCCAGTTTGGCTGGGCTGTGGTATCCAGTGACGAGGTTAAGCTTATTTTTCTCACATTGTGTCTTCAAAGGTAATTTTTGGATGAGATTAATATTTAATTAACAGGACTTGAAATAAAAGATTGTCTCCCATAACATTAGTTGGTGTGCATTAATTATTCCAAAGCATGAAGAGAACAAAGGCTGACCTTCCTTTAGCAAGAAGGAGCTCTGCTATCATTTAGCCTTTTGACTCAACCTGTAACTCTCCGGAGTCTCCAGCCTGCAGCACCCATCCCCTTCCCTTACCGAATTTTGGATTTGCTAAGTATCCACAGTTGCAGGATCCAGTTCCTCTTTAAAAAAGTAATTCTCTCAATCATCAATCTATTGATCTCTCTCTCTCTCACTCTCTCTCTTTCCCTCCCCCTCTCTCCTATATATGTGTAGATCTATCTTCTCTTGGCTTGGCCTTTCTTTAGCACCCCAACTGCGTCTAGTTATCCATTTTGAATTTATTATGATGTAGTTATGAAGTATGGATCCGATTTACCAGTTATGCAAGTGGATATCCAATATGTCAACACCATTTATTAAATGTCTGTTACTTGTCAGTGATTTGAGAAGTCACCTTTATCATAGGCAAAAATATGCTAAGTATGCCCCAACACATGAGTCCCTCACTGGACATTCCGTGCCATTCCTCTTGTCCATAAAGTCTTTCAAATTACTACAGGTGTTGTTGTTGTTGTTAAATTTTAAGTTAAATATATTTCCATGTCTACTTTCATATTCCTTTCCTCTACCCAAATATTTTAACATGGAACATCTCAAATATTCAATAATTTTGAAATAATCCTAAAGTCATCAAACATGCACTGTTCTCCATCATGTCATGAATTTTGTTCTCAACTTAGTTGATTAAATATTCCTTTTTCATTTCATCTTCTTTTTTGATGTTTCACAGAGAACTGAAGCTCTTTTCTCAGCTCATCAATTACTTCAGCATCTATGAATTCAAACTAAAGTATTTCTGAGGACTCCAGTTGTGTTCATTTTTATTGTACTTTTACCCTTTTAGACTTTTGGAGGCAGGTTTTCATTTAGTTCAGGCTGGTCTCAAACTCACTATTTAGCTGACCTTACACTCCTGATCTTTCCTGCTCCACCTCCTAAATGTTGGGTTAACAGACATAAGCTTCTTGGCTTCCGGTCTTACTTTATCACATCTTAAATAAATTCACATATGATGAAATTCACAAATCATAAATGCAGCATCTGTAACAAACTCAATAAGTTTCGCTCCTCTATTCCAATGTCCTTTTCATACACTTTCCCTGAAGATATCACCCATCATTACCTATTGAACTTCTCCCAGGATATCGTGTCGATGGACTGCAACCAGTGCTTTTTTGTGTCAGTTTTCCTTCACTCTGAAGGTGTTCTGTCAGTCACTCTTGCTGTGTGTTTGTGTGTTTGAGTCAATGTTTGATTCAGCTGAGTGGCATTCTATCGTATAAACCCAGAACATTTTAAGTAGTGCTATTAGACAAACCTTGGTGAGGGGATGACATACCTGAAATGAAGTACTTCCCTCTCTCTCTCTATCTCTTTTTTTTTTTTTTTTTTTTGGATTACAACACTGAACTTTAGAATTCGTTTACAGTTTCAAAGTAATAATCTGAAGTGAATGTTGTTAGTACAGGAAAAACATTTCAATAAAAACAAATATAGATGAAATTCAATTTGGTGAAAATAAGATAAAATTTTCTTATTAATGGGCATTTTCTAGTTTGGGGTTAGTTTGCTTTTAAATATACTGTGAACGCACTTCTGATACTTTGGGGACCTGTGTTACCAGGCCTCTGTGGAGGTTATGGAGGTGAGGGTTTAGTTGTTGAGGGGCTGGGATTCCTATTGATGAGGTTTCCTGTGGCATTGGCATCCTCTCCAATTGCAGAGAAATGCAGTCACAGTAGGGCTTGACTCAGGTTTTATTTATTTTTAAGCTATTTTTCTTTTATTTTCCTCATGTATGAACTTTATATTTTTTAGCACTAATACAATGTCTAAAAAATACCTTGTGCCATCTAGTTTATATTTTACATTTGTTGGGGCAATAAATTTGAAAATAAATTTTTTTTCAATAATTTGTTCAAGGCTACATCTGTGATTCAGGAATCATAAAATGTTCTCTTATTTTCTACGTTTTAAGTTTGTTTCCTTTTTGTGTTGTCATTATAACTGGCTTTTCTCAATCATCACATTTTTTTATTGGCTATTCATTGCCTATCTGTATGTTTATATGTCAAGAGAGTAATAACTTTGAGGTCTATATTAGCTGAATTTTATTTTATCTATTTTCAGTTATTTCTTTATTCCACATGTATGGGATTTATTAGACTGGCTTACAGAGCGTGGTCCAGCTAGTCCAGCAATGGCAGTCTACCAAGAAGAAGGTCCACGAGACCAGCAGCTGCTCAGTCCACAGGTCTGGGTGTCTCAGGTAGTCTTCAGCATATGCCAGAATCCTGAAGAAGAGGTCTCTAATGCCAGTGAGGAAACAGGTTTGCCAGCGGGTGAGAGAGCAAGCAGGCAAAGAGCGTCCTTCTTCCATGTCCCTTATACAGACTGCCAGCAGAAGGTGTGGCCCGGATTAAGCACGGCTCTTCTCACCGTTAGATGATTCAATTAAGAAAAATCCCTCACAGGTGTACCCAGAGCCTGGGTTTTAGTTAATTCCACATGTAGTCAAGTTGACAACCAAGAATAACCATCACAGGCACTGCCCACTTTTTCCCCCTCCTTGGCTTGAAACTCACCAAGAAGACTGGGCCAGTGGACATAGGATCTTTCTGCCTGCGTTTCCCATTGCTGGATTACAAGTATGCATCACTGTGCCCAGCCTTTTAAGTATGGTTTCTGAGGATTAAGCCCCCACCTTTGTGTTTGCAAAGCAGCGAATCCTGTAAGCTGGCCTATATCCCCAGCCTTAATTTTTCTAATGTATGTGTGAAAAACACCATTTTCAGTTTTATGGACACGTTCCTCTTTTACTAACAATATTTACTTCAGATTATCACCTTAAAAATCAAATGAACTCTAAAATTCAGTGCTTTCATTTTTAAAAGAAATTTTTCATTTTAGCTATATCATCCATTCACCAAGATTAGTTTAATATATTGTTTAAATTTCCTGTTACAAAAATCATTGTATTTTATTTTATTTTTAACTCTTTTTTATTGATTTTATTGATCTATACATTTTTCCCTGGTTCCCTCCCTTTCTCCCCCCTCCCTTTCAACCTTCTCCTATGGTCTGCACACTCCCAATTTACTCAGGAAATCTTGTCTTTTTCTACTTCCCATGTAGATTAGATCCATGTATGTCTCTCTTAAGGTCCTCATTGTTGTCTAGGTTCTCTGGCTGGTTTTCTTTGCTTTATGTCTAAAAGCCACTTATGAGTGAGTACATATGATATTCGTCTTTCTGGGTCTCAGTTTCCTCACTCATTATGATGTTTTCTAGATTCATCCATTTGCCTGAAAATTTCAAGATGTCATTATTTTTTTCTGGTGTGTAGTCCTCCATTGTGTAAATGTACCACATTCTTTGGTTGAGGGGCATTTAGGCTAAATTTCCTGTTACCAAAAACCATTGTATATTATAAAAGTTTTATTTTCTGTGATTAGAATTTTTGTAATTCAAAGCAATTAGGCTTTCTTTGTGGCAAAACATTTTGTTTGTATGTTTGTGTGCTTGTATATGTATGATTTCAATTCAATTTAAAATATTATGTGTCTTGTATTATTAAAGTTTACCATTATATAATTAATAATTCTTGACAGTTAAAATTGCATAGAAATTTATAATTTTAGCTTTATAAACTCTGTTTTGTTGCTTTTAACTCCCTTCTATCCAAAAATCATTTTGCCCAGTAATTCCAAAACTGCTCATATCTTTTTCTAAGTATGAACCACTCGCTGTGACAAGATTTTCAGTATTTTTAATGTGTGTGTAGAAAGCTAATTTAGAGGGAGTCACGACTTCCTCAGTATTTTTGCTTACCTTTCCATTGAAAATGCTTTATGTGATTTTTGGCCAGTGTCACTTCTATCCTGTTTTAACTTTATTTATTCTCCCTTCCTTTTATTGAGATTATTCTGTATGCATCTGTTTACTCTTCCTTTTTTATTGCGATTACTCTGTACGCATTTTTCTGCCATGTTATTTCTAATGATTTTGAAATGCATTATTTTAGGCCTGAGCTCTTTCCCAGTCTGCAGGTGATTTTTGCTAACCTGCAACTGTTTTCTTGTAACAGGTGTATGCTACACCTGCTTGCATTTAGTGGATTGACGTGTTTGCTTGTCTAAAGTTCTTCCACTGAATTTTATGCTATGCTCTCACTGTGAATGGTTTCTTTTGATTCTCTCCTAGCATTTCCTTTTTCCCTTCTAGTTTGTCTTGTCTGTGAATTCTTTTTCATAATTTAAGCATGTGTGGGAGCAGTGGTGTTCATATACATGCATCTCTACAGATACTGAGACAGCTACACATAACAGCCAAAAGAGAAAGTTGGATCAATCTCTACCACTTTCTGCCTTATTTTCTTGATAGAGTCTCTCTCTGAACTTGGAGTGCATTGGTTAGGCTCCAAACAGCAGGCCTCAGCAACCCTCTTGTCTCAGCACCAACCATTGGGGTTGTGGGACACCTGGCTTTTTGTGTGTGTGCTGGAGATGCAATATCAGGTTCTCTTGTTTGTGCCTTACCAACCTCTCGTTCTGCTACTTTTCTCAATTTTTTTATTTTAATCTATTAGTTTTACCTTTTAATAATGTGGGATCTTCGAGCTCTGTGTTCAATGAAGTAACGATAACTGTGTTTTATTGGCTGGGCGGTGGTGGCGCACGCCTTTAATCCCAGGCAGACACAGGTGGATCTCTGTGAGTTTCCAGGCCAGCCTGGTCTACAAGAGCTAGTTCCATGACAGGCACCAAAGCTACAGAGAAACCATGTCTCAAAAACAAAACAAAACAAACAAACAAAAAAACCTTGTTTATTCCTTATCTTTTTTCAACTTCTATTTCTCTACACCTCTCATGTGTTTTCCCCATACTTGTATTTGCTTAGAAGTCTTGGGTTATTTTAACAATTAGTACAATTAAGAATGTGTGTTTGAAATTGTGGGGGTTTTGATTGCATTTCTTTCTAGGCTTCTCTCTTTGTAGTATCTGGGGGAAGATCTATTGGTTAAGGAAATCTGCTTGCTTAAGTAAAATGAGTTCTTCAAAAACTGAATTTATGCAAGAGGTTTGAAGAAGAAAGATATAATCACAGCCCTGAAGATTAGTAAGAACTCACTTTTAAATGCAGAAAACTCAAGATGCCACAACTGTATGTAAAATTTGTTTAAAAGTAACCATACTTTCTTGCACCTTCCCTAGGTAAAGGAGGCTTTAAAATTCTGGGCTTCTGTCCTCCAATCAATCTCTGCTGAAATCAAGTATGTTTGTGTTTCCTGTGGATGCCCTTGCTGTGGGAACTCCGCAAAAAGATGGCCAAATCTTGACAAGGTAAAACAGTTTTTAAATTTTTCCTTCCTCTGCAAATGGTCTATCAGTTACTCTAGGCCTTAGCCAAAGTTGGGTGTCCCCAAATTTCCAAATGAGACTTTGGGTGATTGCCCAGGTAGCTAGTTGTCTCTGTCATTTTTTTTTTGCACCTTTTGGAATCTGTTTGATGCACTTCCTGTTTACTCAAGTAAAATTATTTCTTTTCTCAGGTCTTTGATGGGGTTGAAGACTAGATAGTCATAGTTACTTTCTCCTCATGATTTAGCCAAGCCATTTCTAATATAAGATTTAGAGTTCTTAAGATATAGGATGACTAGTAAAACATTTAGCATATGTTTCTTGCTTGATGTTGTTCATGCTTGTTGTAATTCTAATATTTATACTTGATATTTGTTCTCATTGTGTATAGTTTTGTATTACTCTTAGAACTCTTTTATTAGACAAAAGGGCGAGGTGCTTTGGGAACTCCTTCAGTCAATAGCCTTTAAAATACTGGCCTACTTTGGGTGTGGTCTCATGTTCCATATACACACACAAAAAGCATGCATGGGCCTCTTAGCTGCTAGATTTGGTTCCAGTTCCCAGAACACGCAGAGGACTGTGGATCACTATTCTTTCTGTGAGTTTAGCCCCTAATAAATAAACCTTTATTATACTCCATTCTGGGCTAGTGTGGAAATTTTTCATACTGCAACAAGCCCTGATGTAACATGGTGCCACAAGACATCTAGGAAAGTTTTCCTCAACCAGTCAGACTGTTCTATTTTCTTAGCTACACAGATGTGATTATATACACAACCATTGTTACTTTACTATTGAGATGGAAGCCCTTGGAAGGGTGACTGTGTTCTGTTTGCTTTGTTTCAGATCCGTAGGTTTTTCTCATTTGCTGCCTGCTTCTGTTCACTCCTTGCCATTTGTTCTCTTATCCTTATTTGAGAAAAGGAATGACGTTTGTGAGTAGATAGTAGCAGAGCTTATACTCTGTTTGCTAGTTCTTTAACTTTTAGATTTCTTTCCCCAAAGGAAGCAAGTACCTCAGGGGACAGCAATATTTAGTGCCAGCTGGAAAAAAACCTAATCCTTATTTCTTTAAATTCTTCCATGTTTGTTTCCTGTCAGTGCCAAATTGCCCAAGAGAATCTACTCAGAAGGAGAAATAGTTCATTTGAGTCGTGGTTTTAAAGCTTGTTGCTCATGGTCTTTTGAATGGGTTCTTTCAATAGAGGATAGCATGTGTGAACATGAGACACATGAAGTGTGCTCACAGTATGGCCACTTGGCAACAAGAAGAGAAGCAAGAAGGAGCGAGGCTCTCAGTATTGCCTTCAAGGTCATGTTCCCAATGACCTCATGTCCTCTCACTCCCTAAGGGTTTCATTGCTTTCCACTAGTACAATTTAGCGGCCCAGTCTTTTAACACAGGGGCATTTAAGGGACATTAAAGGCCTCACTGTAGTGGCGGCCTTGCACAATAGGAATAGGCGAACCATCATTATCTAAACTGACACACTCACACGGGTTGTAAGTTTACTATTATTAGTGTAGCCAAGGCATAATTATCACCTGGCCCTGGCCCAGTCTGAAGAGCTATCTGAGACCAATTTATGGCTGAAACTGATGGACGTCAACTTGTCCTGGCTGAGAAAGAGGCAGAACTGAGAATGATCATGTGCACATATTTGACAAGGCCTTTTTACTGCTGAAACTCAGTCTTTCCCAGTTTATTTCCTATTCCATAGTTAACATCTGAGTGTTAAATGCCACATTAACACTCCCTTGTTAGTCACAAGAACAACAGTGCCTCAACTGACTCTTTCTGATTAACATATTCCGTTCTCCCTTTAATTTTTAAGAGTCAAATTCTGTGGTTTTAATGTTACGGTTGTGTAAAACGTCTTTAATATTTGCCATAGTTTTGCCTTTTCTACTTCTGGAATAAACGGACATGTTTTATAAGCGTATACTACATTCTGAAATAACTAAGAGAATGGGTGCCATCAGATGAAATTCTAAGTTGCTGTGATTTCTTCTTGCTTTGGATAACATAATGCTACATTTCATACAGTTAATTTACAGTGTTTATTTCTCTATAGATAATTGTAACTAACCTCTTTGCTTTATGATAACAAGACTGAAAATTTTTGTGGATGGAATTCAACATATGGCAAGCATTGCTAAATAAAAACTTCTTATGAATAATTTTTTTAGTTATATGTGTATTTGTGTGTGTTTGTTTGTGTATGTGAGTTCAGTGTTTATGAACCTCAGAAGGGGACAACAGAGCCCCTGGAGTGGGAGTTACAGCTGGTAGTGAGACATCCTTTGTGGATGCTGGGAACTGAAATCTGGTCCCCTCAAAGAGCAGTGTGCATTCCTAACCCTTGAGCCATCTGAGGTTTAGCATGGTTGAGTGGACACAGGCCTACATAGTCGTTATTCAGATCAGTAAAGTCAATGCTATATGCACCCCAAATTCCTCCTTCACACACCTTCTACAATAGCTCCCCTTCTCTTCACCAAAAAATGGAACACAGACAAGATTTCTTAATTTTTCAATAAAGCAATCACATGCTAACAATTTTGGTCAATTTTCTTCTGTTTAGCTTTATGTGTGATGTCACCCTCATTTTTCAGGTTGTAAATATATAAATATTTTATGAAAGTTCCTGGGGCTTCATACCATGGCAGTGGTTAGAATTTCTGATTTCCATTGGTGGATCTGTTGCGTGTATGTGGAACTAATTTTGATTTTCATTTCTTTTTCTCTCTTAGTTGAGGCAGGGATTTTCATCTCATTTGGTTATTTTAATATGGGGTAAGACTATTCAGAGAGCTAGTTTTTTTTCATGAACTTTAATAAGTTGTACTTTTGTGATGATGTGAATTTTGTCAAAATTTCATGATTATATTTAAATTAAGAAAATACTTTAATTATCCCCTTGATGTTTGTGTTGGTCACTCCTCACTGTGACAAGAGACCATACAGTGGCAATTCTATAAAGGAAGGGTGTGTATGGGTTCATGGTCTCAGAGAGATTTTAGTTTATTATGATGAGGAGGCATGGCAATGGGTGCCTCCAGCTCTATCCAAGGCAGTGCGAACATGAAGGGTCGGCCCTTTCACATGGCAGTAGACCAGAGGCAGACAGCATGGGCTAAAGTTAGAAGTAGAAACTCTTCCTGAAGCCTACTCCTTGTTGGCTGCTTCAGCCAGCCATACTTGCCTTTCTAAGGAATCCGTGGACTTTAATATAGGACTTCAGTTAAGGTCCAAGTATTGAGAATCTGTGCCTGTAGGAGAGATTTTCCATTCCAATGGTCACATGGGTATGTGTATATTCTACTTCTTTAATTTGGATCAAATTTTGCTTTGTGATCGATGCAAATGAATACTTTCTTTTATCTTCCCTTTGACACCTTTTGTTGTTAAGAACCCCCATTATTGCTTTTTCTATTACAATTTGCGTTCTCTGTACTAAACAGACTACAAAAACCTTTCATCATATTCAATTTAAGCACTATCCAACAATTTTCAGGTATTATATTATAAATGAATTGCTGTATTTCAGATTTCTCAATGAGACTAATTTTGCTGGCCATTTTGATTACAACAGCACTTTTAGGTAATTCAGTAAAAAATTATGCGTTGACTTTTGTATTTACCTTTGAGACCTTAAGTTTCTCTTCACACCTGTCATCTAAGTAGCACCTGTTTCAGTCTTTTTGGGCTGCAATCACACAAAACGGTAGGAGCGTGACTTAAGTAAACAAATCATCTTGTGCTTCTGAAAGCTGGAAGTGCAAGGTCAAGTGTTCCTGTTGTTTCTCCCGAGGCCTCTGTCCTTGGTCTGTGGACAGCCACCTTCTCACCATGCCCTCCAAAGTCTTTCTGTTTGTCTGTGACTCCCTGGTCTCTCACGGAGTGTCCACATTTGATTTTCTTTTAAGAAGACACATAATTTTGTTGGATGAGATCTCAACCTACACACTCATTTGGCTAGTCAAGCCTTTAAAGACCCTCCCATTTTCAAATAGTGACATCAGGAAGTGACTACCAGGTAGAAATGTATGAATTCGGTGGCAAAGGTGCAATTCATGCCATAGAACCATATCTATTACTGAAATTGTGAGAAAATAATCTTATTATATGTTTTCCTATTTGTATATTCCTTATAAATTAGTACACATGCAATATTTTTGTTTATACTTTTTTACATTTAAATGATTTTCTTTATTTTAATGCACTTAAATTTTATTATATCTTACATATAAATATCTCATAATACTTCATCTTTAGAATTTATCTACAAGTATTCTTTGCTAATAAATTTTGTATTCACAAAGGGAATTTAGTTATTTTAAAAGGTAGAATATAAAGCATCTAAGTTTGAGGTAATTGTATCAATATGTTCAGTCATACCTAGATAAATTCAATATTTTTCTTAAATTTTAGACAGTTTATAACCCCCCAGAACTCATTCATTTTGATTTATGCCTGCTTGATTAAAAAATGAAAACTAGTGTTTTATTATGAGGTTGACAAGTTAATTATAAACGTGAAAGGCACCATGATTAATAACAGAGCCAGCAGTTCTTACCTTTGCTTGTTTAGAGGTTATTCATCAAAACTGAATTTCTAAGTTATACCTTGGACAGACACACATCTCAAATGATATGACAGACTCCCATACATCTATAAATAAATAAAATATTTTCCATTATCTCTAGGCTCTACTTCAAGTCCACGAGGTCCTTTTTATTGAGCTCTGAACAATTAAATTAAAAGAAAAATTATGAAAACATCTTCAGTACTTAATTACTGCTTCTACAGTCTTCTCTTGCCTTCCTTTGTCCTGCTGTGCAGAGTGAGCTGTGGACTCAGAGGAAACTGAAGCTACAGCACAGAAGGAATCAAGATCCATGGCTGACACCATAGAAGCTGCTCTCTAATCACAAATCTCTGAATTACTTGAATAAAAACACTTTTTCATTATAATAAGTATAGAGAACTAGGTTCCTACTTCTCATAGCATTGAAGAGTTCTTGAGATATAAAGATGGAAAAGCACAATCCATGTTGGGTAATGCTTTTTGATGGAAAGCTTCCTTTCTGATTATGTTATCGCAAAGCATTTCAACTCTCATTTCTTTCATTTTCTATTTAATTAAAATGTCGCTCATAGTCTATGTGATGTTTATTAAAAAATAGCTGCTATTTGCTTCTTCAGTCTTTCAATTTTCTATTCCAGGTATGGACTTGGACTGGCTAATTTCCTAAGAATCATTCTTCAAACATTCATATACTTTTTTTCTCTCCCATTTTTTCTTTTTTCTTTCCTTCACATCCTCACTAAAGTTCCACAAGTATTGATTCATACATGGTTATTTCCCAGTGAATCCTTATGATTCTTATTTTCTGAAGCATTATTTTTATTTTTGCCAAAATATTGTTTGATGTTAGGAAAAAAGAATGTGGGCTTTGTCATGTTTTTCTCATATCCAATGATGCATCGGAACTTATTTGGATTATTTTATATGTAGTGGAGACTGTCTACTGGGGACTCAGCATGTTCAGGGCACATCTGTTTGATCACTCGAGTTGTCTTATGAGGCAGATGATGTTCTGATTCTAGCCTGTGGAGAAAGAAACCAAAGGATTAAAAAATTTATTGACTTTATAACTCCTGGGATCTTGACCTGACAACCAAGCCTTCCCCACCATACCAAGCACTCCTCACGTTTCTGGAATGGTTCTAGGATGGTTCATCTTTGATTTCTAGAGTCAAAAGTCATGCCCTGCACTAAACAGGTGCACTGACATCTTATAATTAATGTCTACACATGTGTTCCTTTTGAAGCAGTGCTTATTTCAAGAGAAGATACCTAAAGCTTAAAATTATGAGTGTTGACATCTGACTTTAATAAAGTCCACTTAAGTATCCACACTTGCAACATGAATTTTTACTTTTTGATGGGATGCCTTGCAAATTACAAAAGAAATCAATATATTTTAATTGTAATTCCACAGAAATAGTAGAAAAACTCAGCTTCCTTAGGCTATTCTATTTTTTGAAAGGGTATACATGTAAAGTAAGTTTAGATACAGACTGTTTTGCTGATATCTGTTGAAATTCAAAGTTCATATGCTTATCTGGAAGAATACTTCTTGGTATTTCTATAAAATGGTAAATACTTAGAATTTTTCTGGTTTGTCACTTACTCTCATTCCTAGTTCATGTTTGTCTGTGGTAGAGAATTAAGAGAAGTTTAAAAGAAGATGAAAATGAGGAGGATGTAATTAGGGCTGTAATTTGAGTACAATCCTAATTCACACATTTAATATTATTTGAAAGTTCATCTTGTGTATTTAAAAAATGCATGAAAAATAGCAATGTGTTTTAGGCTTCCATGAATTTTTGTGTATATTTATTATTTTATGACAATTTATATATTTTATGCATTCCCATTTTCAGCAGAAAAATAGGCAGTAAATATGGTAGGATAATTGCTAATATATATTCCATGACTTTAATGGCCTTTTCTTCCCTGTGGACTATTATTAGTTTTCTCCTAAAATCCCTTTTAATTAATCAAAAGAAAAAGTGAGATTTCCATTAATATCTGAGCATCTTTTCCCCTTAATTTGTTCTGAAGTATGAGTGTGTCATGAATTGTGAGTCTCTGGACAGATAGAAGAAAAAAGAGGACCACCACAGTTTTAACACAAGTGAAGAAGGTCATCTCCTCATCTGGTAAATTACTGTTATGGCCATGATGACTCTTTCTGTACTTGTATCCCCGAAAATCAAGTTACCTAGGCACCTAGGCCGTCTGGTTTGGTAAGTCTTGGGAACAGGGTGCTCATTAATGTGAGTATATCAGATTCACCCTCTGTTTTTTTTCAAACTTATGCCATTCAAATTTGCATCACTTGGATCTGAGATATAAGGTAAGGACAGGTATCAAGAATTGCACTCTACAGTGAGTGTCTACCTGACCAGTAAATTGAGTACTACAAACACGGGTTAAATACTACCAACCTATGGTTATTAGAAGAAGGAAAACAGTAGAGAGCTCTGGGTATTTTGCCCTTGGGAAAGATGCTTTATTGAAAAATTAAATTCATCATCAATGTCAGATATCACTTAAAGGTATAAGGGACCTGTTGAGATAGCTGACGATATTGAAAACCCAGTAACACACACACACGCACACAGACCACTGACTACTTTTTATTAGTTATTCTGACTTTAATTTGTTAACTTCATAAAATATGAGGGAGAACTTGTCACTTAAAAATATACATGTCCAGGTGGAAGAGATCCCAAGTGTGAGGGAGTCAGGGTAACAACCAGGAGAAGAGCATCCATTGTCATGGGCACTGTGCAACCCACAAATGAAATTACTAGGAACCTATCATATATCCCTAACCGAATTCACTGGAACAGCAGAAGACAAGTGATAGTCTTTGTGATTTCCTGCCTGGAAAGATGAGTGTGCGTCAGTACCTGGAATCTAATTACAGGCAAGCCACTAATAAAACCACCAGACACTTGACAATGCGAGAGGGAAAATTGTACAAACAAAATTTATGACGGAGATCCACAGCACTGCTGCAATAAAAGAATCTCGTTTGAGTGACACTTCCTGAATAGTAATAAAAAATTAGAAGCCCATTCACCCACCAGGGATATTACCAATATCCACTCCTCCTTTCGCTGTCAGTTGCACGTCATGACCCCAAACCTCCTCCAAGGGAGAGAAAAGAAATGTAGTTTCCTCGATCTAAAGTAAATTTAAAGGAAAGTCTTTAGCCTTAAGGACCTTTTGTTTTTATCCAGGCAAAGGCAAGACAACTCTGGAGAAAAGAGAAAAGTTGTTTTGTGAGTTAGGAACACACACACAGAGACACACAGGATTTTGATTAAAGTCTCTGGTACTGCAATAATTTTTCACACAGTGTGGGCCAAACCCTACATTTAAAACAGCAAGTCTTTTTAGGGCAAAAGTAAAAAAGCAACCAATAGCTTTTGGAAAAGTTAAAGTTAATTACTTTTCTGGTATAGTATTTTAATTTGCCACTGACTTGCGTAAGTTCAACCCCATTATTGAAGATTGACCTTTGCTTTTTATTATTTGATGAGGGTTCTAAGAAAGATCCAAAATACACGTGTAAAATGAAGCAATAAAATACATTGGATGGAATATCCAATATCTTTCTTATCCAACTAATATTTCAACAGGTGCAGTTAATCACTGGTTGATATATTTTTTTTCAGTTTCTAGTAATGATTATTTTTTTTTGTAAAATGATCTTATGGACTGTGTCTTTTTCATTCCTGGTCTATGAGTGAATGAAAAATCAAAGTACCCCAAATGTGCACAGGCCAGCAACATTCTTATCATTTTTAGTTTTCTTGGGGTTCAGAATTCTTTAATTATGGGGTCTTCATTCCTTGGGGTGATATGACTGTGAATGGCGATTTCAGAAGGCATTACTAGGAACTAAGTATACAGGAGGGAGGAAAGCTCATTAAGACTGTATTCAGAGGCAGTCTAACTTGCAGCTGACGAAAAGACACTTCCTGGCATAACAAACAAAACCCACGCTCAATGGGTACCACGTTTCACGTAAAGATAAAAGCCATTCTTAAGAATTTTCATATGACAAGACAGGTAGATACAAACAGACCATCAAAAAATAAGCAGCCATGATTTTTCTTCTTTTATATTCATCATTTTGTCTACGGGGAGAGAAGAGAGCTGTAGAGACCTTAAAAAGAATAGCATCAAAAATTCATAATTTCACTCTTATCCTTTACCTTACTCCCCACCTGTACTTGGAGGATAGGGCCTTTGCGAGATCTAATATTCAGGGACTCCAGCCAAGACCAGCTTTAGTTCTCAGCTGTCAGTTATAAACCTGTGTCTGGAAGAGTGTGTACCTCCGCAGCATCCTTCATCCTGCTTGTCCATAGGAAACTTCCCAAACAGCAGGAGAAAATACAAGCAGCAAGCCTTGTGTTAGCTCTTGTGCCAACTGACTTGAAACTGTATATGTTTGCACTCTAGAAGACGCAGGGCTGTTTACTAGAAAAGTAAGACTTAACCAAAATTCAATATTCTTAAACAAAGCACAACATGGAAAATGCTTGTGCAATATTCTTACAAAAGTTATGGCTGTGACATGGCCCTCATAAGTCTGCAAAGTCCCTTTCTTGCCATGTGTATGGAGCCCTAACAGCATTGGGCGTACCTTCTTCAGTATCTTGATTTTTCTTTATTTTTGTCACTATTTTTCTGCAGTAATTGTATCAGAAGAATTACTATTAGGCTCATCTTCACTCTTTTACTCTTTCTATGTTCTGCATAAATTTGATTTTAATTTTATTTTATTTTTTGCAAATATTTGTTGGAAAGAGAAACCCCTACTTTCTCAAACTTCAAAAATTGGAATGGATACATGCAAGGAGTAGATAATAGGAGTAGGAAACACACAATAACAGAAACTATAGAAAAATATAAAATACAAATTCAAAACCCCTAGTAATAAAGTGCTGCAAAATTAAATTCAGTTGCATTTTAAAATTCATAAAATATGACCAAATTAATTTTGCTTCCAATATGCAAAGATGACTCAATAGGCAGTAATAAGTATAGCATATTGCCTAATTAGAGGGAAATATAAATTCAAGGATCATCTCCATAGCTACAGAAAGAGCAACTGATAAAATTTCACATCCTCTGTGATGAAATCTTTCAGTAAGGTACATCCATATGGACTATATTTGTATGAATGTAAAAGACAGGTCATCCTGGATGGGGAAGACCTAAAGCAGCTCTCTAAGATCAGAAAGAAGAAAGAGTATCTGAACTCATCACTATCATTCTATATAGGCCTACAAATTTAAGGCAGAACAACAAGGAAATGGGAAAAAAGAAGAAAGGAAAGGAAAGATAAACATTTGGTCAAGAAGCCAAATGATACCACCAATGAGCCGAGCAGTGGTGCTATAGGCCTTTAATCCCAGCAACTGGGAGGCCGAGACAGGTGGATCTATGTGAGCTGGAGGCTAGCCTGGTCTACAAGAACTTGTTCCAGGACAAGTTCCAAAGCTACAGAGAAACCCTGTCTCCAAAAAAAAAAAAAAAAAGAAAAGAAAAGAAAGAAATAACAAAACAACAAAAACAAATAAGCAAACAAATACTATCCCAATGTGCAAATGTTATTTTATAGCTAAAGATACCAGCAATTGGCTAATGGAATAGAGAGAACTCAGTGAAATACTAAGTCCATAAACATATAGCATACACCAACAGTGAACCCTCTGAACACAAAATGATGAAAGCAATCCCAGACATGGAAACCAAAGGAAAACAGACAATAGAAGCCCAACTAGGAATAAACTGAATTAAGAAAGTGAAGACTATATAGTGCTGACAAAAACTGATGAAATGTCTGAATCCCAGAAAAACTTTCACAGTCAGAGGCTGAAGAATCATCTTGGTGAAGGTCTATATCGTCCAAAGCCACCTAAAGACTGAGTTAAGCCTCATCAAGTTAGCCTGGGAATTCTGCAAAGGACTAGAAAGGACAGTGTTCAGATTCATCTGAAGCACACATGGCCCAGAATAACCAAGGTAACATAGTGACAATCAGAACTGGAGCTCTCATAATAACCAGCTTCAAGATATACCACAGAGCTACAGCAGTCAAAACTAATGGCCCCAGAATAGACGAACAGAATCAGGAACCTGGAAATATACCCACACATCAATAGCTAAATGATTGCATGCAGAGGTGACCAAAGCACATGTCAGAGAAAGGACAGAAGAGTCAACATGTAGCGTGGGAATAACGGGACAGCGTCAGTAAGAGGATTAAAACTTGACTCTTCCCAGTAGCCCTGTGGGGAAGAAAGGAAGCTCAAAATAGATCAAGACCTAAATTGGAGACTTGAAACAATGATAGCACTAAAAATAAATAAATAAATAAAAAATGAAGAGAGAGTATTTCATAATACATTGGTACAGGTAATGATTTTCTGGCTAGAAGCTCTAAATACACAGGAAATGAGAATAATGGGATTATAGCTAGCTTCAGTACAGCAAAGGAAACAGCCCGATAGGCAGGGGCAAGGCAATCTTGAAATTAAAAGGAAAATTTTCCAGCTATTCATCTAAGGTGTGTTTGTGTGTGTGTATTCATATGTCCTATATGTCTAGAACATATACAGAACCTCCAAATAGTGGGAAAAAATCAAGTAAACTAGGCAGTTCATCTGAGATTTATTTACTTATTTCTAGATAGTACCTTCCTACATAAACCAGACTGACTTTAAATTGCTACACAGCACAGGGTAGCCCTACATTTATGATCCTCAAGCCTCAGCTTTCTAGGTACTTGTGTTATAGGTGTGTGTCATTATACCCAGATCAGGTAAATAATTAAATGTACACTTTTCTCAAAAGGAGGTAGAAATCCCCAGTAAATGTGCAAAAGGTAATCATTGACATTCACTAACAGAAATGCAAATAAAATAATAATGGGTTTCCATCTCATCTCAAAGTTATTTTCAAAAAAGAACCCTAAATTGCATATATTGGTGAGTATTTGGGAAAAATGAGGAGGTTTTACACTGTTGGGGAAATATAGTGTAACCAGTACAGAAAGCAATTTGGGAGTTTCACAAAAGGACGGGTAAAATACAAACATACACTCACACAGAGACGCAGAGAGACAGAGAGACACACACAAAAACAAAAGAAAGAAAAAAAAAGAAAAACAAAAAATCATATACCTGATTTAGTTGTCCCAACCTTAGGTATATATTGAACGAAAAAGAAGTCAGCATACAAGCAAGAATCCAGTGTTGGTATTGCCTGTGGTACTATCACTTCAACCTATCTGACTTTTAGCACATGGGTAAACAAGAGTTCAGTGCTGGTGTTGGCTGTGGCACTAGGCCTATCTGGATATCAGCAGGTGGGTAAGCAAGAATCCCGTGCTGGTGTTGGCTGCAACACTATCACATCAGCCTATCTGTATAGAAGTAGGTGGGTAAGCAGGAATCCAGTGCTGATGTTAGCTGTGGCACTATCACAACAACCTAACTACCTATCAACAGGTGGGCAAGGAGGCATGGCTTGGATTCACTGTGGAGCATGATGTGCTTACGAAGATGAACAGCAATCTGTCATTTGCAGCAAAGAAGAATGGATTTCAAGGACATCATGTACTGTGGTTTGGTTGTGAGCTGTTCCCCACAGGTTCATATGTTTCACATATATGTCTCTGAGAGCTCAGATGTGTGTGTGGTGTACATAAAATAAGCATGGAAATAGGTGATATTTCAGATGCATCCTAGAATATTTCCAATTGAATATGTAAGAACACCAAGCTCTGGGGATTTCTTATTACTATCATTCATAAAGCAGTATTTGGAAGTTGCAGGAGATGGAAACAGCTCTCCCCCGGTTTAAGGGTGTGCAGGTTAGTGGCTGCAAGGACAACTCCATGAAACTGATTCCAGCAAAGTGAGTCAAACAAGGGGAGATGCACCGTGATGGCAACGACAGCTGTCTGGTGTTGTTCTCAGGTTAAAAACAAATAAAGCCTACAGTTTGCACCCCTCCCAATATCTTTCAAAAGCTATTTTTGAAGGCCACAAGCTGCTTAGTTGAAGTCACCATGCAAAGAGGTGATGAGAAAAAAAGGGGGGGGGGAAGAAATGGACTCATCCCTGGGGATTCTCTTGGGGATACTGCCTTGTTGAAGCCCTGAGCAGGATCTGGGGGATCTCAGAGTGTGGGGCTGATGAATGCAATCCACTCAATCACACCTTAATCCTTCACTGCTGGGATGGACCTGAAGCAACATAGATTTTTCTGTACCCCCTGCCAAGAGTCTAATAATCTACATCCTTCCTTCTGAAGGGGAGATGTCTCTGTGGGACTGGAAACAAGTCCTGGAAAGCAGGCCAGCACAGTTTCATTATACTAACAAACCAGCCCTCTCACAGGAATCCTTCCCTGCCTTGCCCTTGCTGATTCTTCTTTTTATCCTAAATATTTACCTAATCCCTTTAAAACAAGGCCCCACCAAGGAATCATTGTGTGTCTTCCCTATCTGGAGTCTCCTTCCTCATTGGAAATTCTTTGGTCTCTGCTTTAAATTGTTCCCCTGAAGGTTTTTGTTGCCCCTTTCCTTCCTTGTTCTCCATCATAATTTCATTTTAAGCTGCTAACTAGAACTCACTTTTCTCTTTCATGAGGAAGACAAGAAGGATGTGCACCTGGTCCAGTGACTTAAGGATGCAGATTTTGGTTAGGCTCAGAGAGATAAAAGCACTCATCCTGGGTTTTCTGCTTAAAGCAGTTTTGATTGAGTCAGTCAGAGCAACTTGCATCCCACTGTCAATCATGTAGAATGGACTGTAGAAGGTTCCACTGCAGGATGATCCTTGTGCAATTCCGCCAAGACCAGGCTGCACTTCTCTGCAGATGGAATGGATTATGGCATTGACCTACCAGCTCCTGTTCTTTGAACTGTTTGGAGGACAACCAGGCTTGACTGAGAAGACACTTGACTGAGAATAGCTAGAATTCAGATGCTAGTTAGGTTCTGGAATCGTTTTAACTGAAGTAAAGACAGCTTCTCTTGTTAATTATGTTCTGCACCCAATGTAGCACAAAGAAACAGTGAGAAGAGGAACATAAGGTTAATATTCTTATATAGAGAGGCACAAGTATTTGGGACCCTTCTGAGAGAAGCAGGGGTAAATTTAATGTTGGCTCATATTTCTAGTTCTCAGTGAGCCTCCCCTGAATGGTGCCTTGTGATCTGTGGCTCAGCCTATTTGTCTCTAATAAATCTACATTTTCATTTTGCACTTGGGGTTCTATGTAAAACCGAAAGGCCCACAAATAAGCTGATTTCATAATCTTCAGGGAAACATGGCCTCTTAGCATGATTTCCCATCCAAGTAACTTGTTTTAGACATGGCAATATTAGTAATGTGTTCATTGCTCAAAAAAGATGATTGATAATCAGACCAAGGCTAGGTGGGTAGTAAGAAGGGCTGTTCATCTTCATGTGGGAAAGCAACAGAGCAGATCCCTAGTTCTGAATTCAGGGCTTAAAGAGGAATCATGGTTCTAAGTAACATTTTCCTGGTAACACAGTGAACCGGCATCAGAAATATCTAGAAAATGTGGACATGACTATTTGGCAAGGAATCAAGCCGCTCACTCGGGATATGAATCCTTGGGTAAAAGTGGAAGTATTCTTTACAGTTCTGGCTTTCCTCCTGAAGTCAGTCCTGAACCTAGCAGTTTTACTTGGGTACAGTTCAAGTTTGGTAAAGTAGTAAATTGACTATACATGTAAAAGGGAGCTTGTGCTGAGGGTATGTACAAAAACTATGTAGTATCGGATCATTTTCTTTGCTCAGGTTGGTGTTTTCCTTCCCACAGTGTTATCTACTGGACAGGTTTAGAGAGTTCTTTGCATTTGGTTTCTGTGCTTAATCTCATTCTTATGATGAATAGGGAACATTTCCTTGTCTTTGTAAGTTTTTCTTTTAAGTACGGTGTACATTTAGTGAATGTGTTTTAGTCACTGTGTTTAAGTCAAACAAAACAAAAACAAAAACATTCTCCTTACCTTTCCTGGGGCACATCTCTCAAACAGAAGTGCAAAACTACAGATAAACTCCGTAAAAAGGAAGGCAGAGTTCTTAATTTTTTTTTTTGTTTTTTGTAAAGTTTTGTTTTGTTTTCTCTTAAACAAAAGGGCAGATCAGAATCATACTCTCTGTGGATTATTGTATGGAACCTTATTTTTCCAGACATAAAACTTAAAAGCTATACACAATGACTTTTCAGACTAGAATGATAATGAAGCAGTCAGACTTTTCTGAAACGTAAAGGGTTTTCTATAAAATGTGTATTGCAGGAATGTTGTGACTTCATGATTCTAAATGTGTATTACAGAAATGCTGTGTTGTGATGGTTCTGAAGTTGTAAAGGTTAAGAAAGTCTTCAGATGGCTGCTGATGCTCCTCAATTTTGTGTCATTTGTTACTAAACTACCCGTACCCAACCTTTGGAGAACTCAGAGCCTGCAGAGCCTATTGCTCCCATATGTAGGTGATCTGAAGCCCTGGACGTGGGTCAAAGAATCCCAGGATAACTCCAAAAGATTCCACTTATATTTTCTTTATTATAATGGCCAAAATCACAGAACAGAAATGAGAACTCCAACCTCAGGTGGGTGACATGGGAGCCAGAGAGCGCCAGTCTTGGTCAGGCCAGTGGTTTCCCTTGGGTACCCAAAAGATCACACTGTAACCTGGTCCAATCTCTCTCTCTCTTTTTTTTTTTTTTTTTTTTTTTTTTTTGGTTTTTCGAGACAGGGTTTCTCTGTAGTTTTGGTGCCCGTCCCGGAACTAGCTCTTGTAGACCAGGCTGGTCTCGAACTCCCAGAGATCTGAGGGCCTCTGCCTCCCGAGTGCTGGAATTGAAGGCGTGTGCCACCAACGCCCAGCCTGGTCCAATCTCTTAAAGCTGACAGAGGTTCACCATCACAGTTTTCTGAAGTAGTGGTGAGTGCTTTCAACCACTGAGTCATCTCTCCATCCTCTGCCTTTTCTTTTCATACTGTTCTCTTAAATGCTTATTGACTCTGTCATCCTCTATGACTCCTCAACAATCCTTGGTGGCAATACAGTTCTCTGAGGATTAGACTCTTCTTCCAAGTATGCAAATACCAAGTGCTGCTGTCTCATTGGGATTTTCTGAGACAGAATTTCTTATATCCAGGTTATATTTATTTTTTATCCAAGCAACTGGAGATGACCTTAAACTCCTGGTCTTCTTGCCCTCATCTCTTCCAGGACTGGGATTCCAGATGTGTGCTACTATCCTGGCTTGTGAGTTAAGCAAACTAGGGCTTTAGGTCTGTTCATGGGTGGCCTCAATAGAGAAGTGTAAGCCCCATCCATGGCTTTTTCTCCTAATGGGTGAGATCATGAACAAGCTGTTTCATTGTCTGTTCTTCCTCTAGTTTCTTCATCTTGACACTGAGGCCAGCCATACATACCATGGAGTCTTGAGGTGACTTAGTAGCTAATGTGAAAAGTTTTGAGCACAGTCTTGTAGCTTATGTGTGTATGTAGCTGTATAATTTCTTCAAGGCCATGTTGTAACTTAAATACAAAATTAAAACTTGGGTTTTATCTTTTATCCACTGTTTTTAAAGTTTTCAAGGTCTTCAGGACCCTTATTACTAAAAATTAAGGTCAATTTTCTTTAAATTAGTGATTTGTTTCACTGTGAAATGCTAACTACAAATCCATGAACCTATTTGATAGTAAGACAATGAAGTAAGAAAAAGATAAAAACAAAATCCAAATTCTATGCATCATGGTTCAAGGCCATTTCCTTATCCATATCTGGAATCTGAGTCACTAATAATATGATTAATGGTTGTTTCAAGTTTTGGAGCTGAGCATGGGCCTCGGAATGTATGTGCTGTCTTGTGAGAGAGTGTTGACTCTTCATCTTCATACAGCAACTTTTATGGCTGTTTATTTTTTTAAGATATCATCCACATATTTTATGATCTGTATTCACAGTTAATCAGGAGTTCACTCTGTCAGATTTTTGATTGTTCATTAAAGATTGCTCTTCTGAGGCATAATTAGGATCCTTGTGCACATCTTTGTCAGGTTGACTCGTCCCTCACTTATCCTCTGTCTGAACACACTCTGATGTGCCGCCGTCACTGTGTATCTACTGCACCAGGATATGTTGTCAAGTCACTAACATCCGTTGTGCTCTGACTGATATTCTCCCAAACTCTTTGCTGATCTTAGACTTCAGTGAGCAGCTGTGGGTCCTTCTCTCTCTATTCCGGGGTGCTAGATCACTCACATGCTAACTGTTCAAGTCAAGTCCTCTCCATGCTCAATTCAAAAGAAAGTTTCCTTTCTATACTGTTACAGAAATAAATATTGATAATATTGGCATATTTGTGTCAATACTATCCACACCTATGGTTGAAATACAAACTAATTCAGAATCTTATTTCTTCTGTATGTGAGTTTTTTCTTAATAATAATCTATTCAAAAGGCAGAAAAGTAAACAAAGACCCAAGAGGCCTATGAAGTAAAATTATGAAAGGCAAAGGAGAACAGCCTACATTAGCTATGCAGTAGCAGTGATAATCTCAGGAATCAGACAGTTATAGGTGTTCACATGAGACACACCTTGCAAAAATTCTATAAAGTGTTGAGTTTCTCCCCCTATGCTAGAAACATCTTGACCTGCAGGGTTAGTGGCAGCAATGTTACACTGCTGATGTATCCAAGATTTCAGCTGACTTTCAAGTTCCCCTGATTTCATATTTCTACCTGTCTCATAGTCTTCCAAAAGGAAAAAAGAAAAAAAAAAAACAAAATCCAAAAAGAAAACTCAGAAATAAGGCCTGTGCCACCAAAGTGAGCTGTGGGTGAGGGGTGTTCTGACTGTGAACATTTTTTCCTTCTTTCTTTTTTTGGGGAGGTTGGACACAGGGTCTCATGTAGCTAGGCTAGACTTGAACTTATTATGTAGCCAGAGATAAGCAAACTCCATGCCTATACTTCCTGAGTGCTGGAATTAAAGGCCTGCTCCACTACACATTGTCAACAAATGGATAGATAATTTAAAAATGCCTTTCTTGTTTATTTATTTTTTTCTCTTCTTTTTAAAGAATACTTAGTAGTTCCAGATACACAAAGCAAAGCAAACAGTCCCCAAAGTAGAGCTTCACAAATATGAAACTCAGAAACTGAAGTGATTTGGTGAACATATGGCAAGATAAACTCTCTCCCCAGGCTATGAACTGCCATTACAAAAAGGAACAAGTAATGTTTTTAAATCATGATCATAAAAGCATGCCCCTGGAGGTAGTATAAAATATTGCATTAAATAGATTTTGCAGTGTGAGGAAAGCTGAAAATAATAGGTATCAGTGTACTCCACAGGAGATTTAAACATCCATGCTGAAAGTTGCATAATGAGATAATGTGGTTTCTATCTTGAATCAAAGTGTTCAAATCATAAGTCTATGTAGTCATCACAAATAAGGTTCTAAAATTATGAAATAAATAGTCTTAAATAAGCTTAAAGCTAATTTTTAGTTCTAATTCTGTCATAAAATTTTGGGGAGATTTATGGTAGAAACATGCACATAATAAAATCAATAATGAGAGTGTAAGATTTAATGTAAAGTTCTACAGCTTCTGTTCTAAGCATTTATGACTCTACGGAGGTTCACTGAGTTGTATAGACTATGTTTGGTTAATTTTTGTGTATGGTGCTTTTATTTATTTTTAACTTTGTATTACTAAGTTCTATAAAAATATTTTAATTAAACTAAATTTTACTAATAAAAACCAATGGCACCAGAAAAAATAAGAAGGGGACTGATATTTTTCCTCAAGACTTAGAGCTGAATTTAGGGACGTATACTCCAAAAACCTGCATCACTAACCAGGTCCTTCGAGGCTCAGGGTTACGACTTTGAGAACCTAAACCTATGAGGTCACAACTTGTCTATATCGAACTGTTTTCATGAGCAGAACTTTTCATTCATCCTTTTGGGGGCAGAAAGTAGAGCACAATCAGAAAACGGCATCTACTCAAATTAATGAATGACCACAGACAATTATCCTAGACTTTATATTAATTAAAGGAATAAACTCTTTCCCATGAATTAAATTTAGAATCACAGTTTATTATCTTTTATGACAAAAAGTATTACTTGTCTACAGAACAGTTCTGATTCTATAGCAATTAATGAATAAAGAGAAAAATATGCCATTAAGGTGTGCATTAAATGTAAAAATAAAAGTAACATCTCACAATGGGAAAGATAATTTGCAACAATTTTTAAAAAATTAAAACTATAGCTAAATCCTATTTTTATTAAAATGGAAAAGATCAAAAATGATTATCACACTATTGATTAGAAAGAAGAAAATCAAGTGCTCTTGTATAATAGGCTGTAGAAGAATATCTGCTGAATGGACATGTTATTAATATGACTCTTAATGACTTATTTGTATACTCATAGGTCATTGTGTCTCTCAATCCTCATCAGAAAAGTTGTTACTTGCAATAGATAGACATTAGTGCAGGGATCTTCTACTGGCCAGCATGCAGAGAAAAATAAGCTGTAGAATTCTCAGCCCCAGCCGGGCAGTGGTGGTGCATGCCTTTAATCCCAGCACTCGGGAGGCAGAGGCAGGAGGATCTCTGTGAGTTCGAGGCCAGCCTGGTCTACAAGAGCTAGTTCCAGGGCAGGCACCAAAAACTACAGAGAAACCCTGTCTCGAAAATCCAAAAAAAAAAAAAAAAAAGAAAGGATTCTCAACCCCAACTGTGATATGTGTACCACGATCCTCAGACATCTTTGCAACAAAGGAGATAGGAAGATTTTAAGAGTTAGAGGAATTGAATGACTTTAAGAAACCCGTGTTTTTGGTAAATAAGACAAAATGGCAGCCTACAGAATGGGAAAAGATCTTCACCAACTCCATATCTGGCAAAGGGGTGATCTCCAAAATGTGTATCAAACTTAAGAAACTAGTCATCAGGATACCAAATAATCCAATTAAAAATGGGGTACATATCTAAACAGAGAAACCTCAACAGCAGAAACTCAAATAGCTAAAAGACGTTTAAAGAATTGCTCAACATCCTTAGCCATCAGGAAAATGCAAATCAAAATGACTCTGAGATATCATCTTACACCTGTCAGAACTACTAAGATCAAAAACACTGATGACAGTTCCTGCTGGAGAGGATGTGGTGTAAGGGAAACACTCCTCCACTGCTGGTGGGAGTGCAAACTTGTACAGCCACTTTGGTAATCAGTATGGTAGTTTCTCAGACAATTGGGAATCAACCTACCTCAAGACCCAGCAATACCACTCTTGGACATATACTCAAAGGGTGTACACTCATACCACAAGGACATTTACTCAACTATGTTTATAGCAGCATTATTAATAATAGCCAGAACCTGGAAACAGCTTAGATGCCCCTCAGCCAATGGATAGATAAAGAACATGTGGTACATTTGCACAATAAAGTATTAGTCAGTGATAACAAACAATGACATCATAAAATTTGTAGGCAAATGGATGGAACAAGAAGAAACCATCCTGAGTGAGATAGCTCATGCCCAGAAAGACAAACACGGTGTGTACTCACTCATAAGCGAATATTACACATAAAGAAAAGATAACTAGGCTACAATCCACAACCACTGAGAAGTTAAGAAACAAGGAGGACCCTAAGAAAGGCATGCATGGATGCTCCTGGGAAAGGGAAACAGATAAGATCTCCTTTGTGAATTGGGAGCCATGGCAAAAAGAGTGAAGGGAAAAAGGTACTGGGATGGTTCATCTGGGAGAGGGACAGAGAGGGAGGGCAAGGAAAAAGATATCTTAATAGTGAGAGCCATTATGGGATTAATGAGAAATCTGGTACTAAGGAAATTCCCAGGAATCCACAAGAATGACCCCAGCTAAGACCTCTAGCAATAGCGAAGAGGGTGCCTGAACTGGCCTTCCCCTGTAATCAGATTCATGACCACACTATTTGTCCTTATAGAACATTCATCTAGTAACTGACAGAAGCAGGTGCAGAGATCCACAGCTAAGCCCTGAACTGAGCTCCTGGAGTCCAGTCAAACACAGATTATGTGAGCAAAGAGGTCAAGATCATGGTGGGGAAACCCACTGAGACAGCTGACCCTAGCGGATGGAAGCTCACTGTCTCAAGATTGATAACTGGGGAACCGGCAATGGACCAAACTAGGCCATCTGAATGTGTGTGACAGTTTTGTGGCTTCGGTGATCTGTGGGTCTCCTGGCAGTGTGACCAGGATTCATCCCTATTTCTTGAATTGGTTCTTTGGAGCTCGTTCTCTATGGAACGATTCCTTGCCTGGCCGTAATACAGGGAGGAGGTGCTTGGTCTTGCCTCAACTTGATATGCCAGACTATGTTGACTCCACATGGGAGGTCTAACGCTTTCTGAGAAGTGGATAAGGGGGTTATGTGAAGAGAAGGAAGTGGGTAGCAGGAGGAGGGGGAACAGAGTAAACTGTGGTTGATAGGTTAAATGAAAAAACTTTTAAATAAAAACATTTTAAAAATGAGAATAAATCTGTATTTTTTTCAGACACAACAGGGAAAATACACATATGGACCCCACAGTATTGTGAGTGTGCTCAAGACCTGGGAAAGTTCAAACCAGAGAAAATTTCAACATGGAGAGGGAGTGGACATAAAATCCCACCACTAGTTGAGGAGCTATTGGCATTTGGTAGCTGATAGAAGTGGGAAAGTCTGCATTCTTTGATAATTTAACCCCTGGTAGGTCAGTTACACTATGGTAGAGTTCCAACTCCCAAGGGCAGTTGGGCAGCAGAAATTGTATTTCATTGGGGGGTGACTCAAAGTGGGGTGGGTAGATAGATGAGAGTGGATATGAGAGGAGTTGGAGGAGTAGAAAAGAATATGATCAAAACATTGCATGAAATTCTCAGAAAATGTTATATGGAGCTAGAAAACATTGTTTTGAGGAGGTAACCCAGACACAGAAACACAAGTATCACATGTACTCACTCATAAGTGGTTTTTAAGCACTGGGAGTACACGTAAGTAAGGTTACAGCAAAGCCCAGGTTGACAAACAGCTGAGATGACATGGTGTGGTCTGAAAACAGGATGGCTCCAGATAGAACAAAGAGAACTCCTGAGGGAAGACAGTGAGCACAACAATGAGGCTAAGGAGCTTCCTGGTTGCTTGAAGAATCACTGCAGGTAGGAATGTGGTTTGCTTCAGATTTTGAAGAAAGGCGTGTTCACAACTGTTGTGTATTTATTACCACCTCTGTCTTCCATGCCCTGCCTCCCATGTCTGTTTTACACTGTTGTGTAAGAAGTAACTCCAAAAGAAGTAGAAATGATTTCCCTGAATCGCCCTCAGATGTAATATCCATTAACAAGTATTACCGGCACCTCTGTCTGTGTGCTACCAACAAACGGTTTATCCTGATTCAAGGTCAAAGTTCAAAAATTTGAGATTTTATTATTTTCTTTAATTTGCGGGAAAGCAAGACTTCTCAGCTCTCCACAGTTCACGTTTGCAAGCAAAATTTATTTTTATTTTGTACATGTGTGTCACTGATTCTATCATGCAAATATTGGTTTATCCCTGTAACAGACCCTAATAGTCACAAGTCAAAGATGCCGAAAATGGTCGGCTTCCTTGTTGATCTCTGAGGCAGAGCATTACCTGCTCGCTTCAAATCTTCCTATTTTGGAATGATGTTGTGTGGGTCATCCAGGCATTCAAAATTCAAGTTTATAGTTCATGTTCTACAAAAATGTAAGATTTGCCAGAGACCTAGTCTCATGCCAAACTAATTTGACAACACATTTATAAAGCCATTGGTAGAATGCAGACTAAGGCATCCGAAAATTTGTTCCCAAACATGAAATAGACTCAGAATGCCATCAGTCAGTTTGTGTTCTTGGCATATGGAAATGTTGGCTCAGTGTCTCTTCCTTAATCCAAACAAAATAAAGTAGGCTTCTCATTCCAAACAGTGGATAATTTAGCACCTTCAAATTCTACTTTTCCTTGAATCATTTTGCTGTGAACAAAATGTAAAAGTTCAATTTAGTTTATCAAATACAGTAGTGTGAAGAAATAAAGAAAGAAAACACAAATGAAATCTCAGTCTTTCTGGAATCAGATAAAATAAGGATACATATTTTTTGTGCTGAAATGAAGATGAGTTTGAAGTAGGCTGGAAGAGTGGAGGAGTCTGGGGCTCTGACCTTAATTGGGCTGGAGAATATTGCATATGATCCCCTGATAAGGAAGCCTGTTCAGTACAGACAGTGTTCAGTCCCCAGTGTTCAGTTCAAGGTTTAGAGCTGTTCTTGGGGCCCTTTTCATAGCGGTCCTGGACTAAGACAAGGGGCTTATATCTGATTCTCATCTCTGCCAATAGCAGGTACTTAAACCATTCCTCTCCCTGTTTGTACTTCTTCTACCTCTTTTTTTCCCCCTAATTACTATTTTGAATCACACTTTCGAAAGATGAGCAGTTGGTTGAGGCTAAAATGAGAAAGATAAGAAAATTGTCTTGTCTTTTCATGATTAAAGCTGTGACTTTAGGCACATTTCCCAGATGTATTTTCTCTCACAGATTGACAGGTGCTCTGCTGACACCAGGGTAGTTTATGATACTGTATTCTCTCCTTTTCCCCTTTGCTTTACCAGAACAACAGTTCAGGCTCCACTGTCCCCTGCACAGTTTGTGCCCTGATCAGCTCAGTGCAGTGAAAAGCTTGCCAGGACCTGCTCTGTCCAAGTGCCCAGGGCTTCATTAGTTCCTTGGGGTAATGTGGAAATAGAGACAATGGTGGTACTAAGGGTAGATGCACTGAGCTCTTCTCATAAAAACAGTTTCCCTTGGAGAGAGCCTTGTGCTATGCCCATGTCTACTGGACCAGCTTTCTATTGACAGATGATGCATACTTCGTTCTGTTTCCATATCTGAGTCTGTCTGATTATCTTCCTCTTTCTTTTTCTGTGACCCTTCATCACCTCCTGTGGCCTTTCCTTCTGTCTGTTCACAAGTGTTTCAATTTTATTTTGCTACAGTTTTTTTAAAATGAAAATAGATTTTTCTCTTACATAATACATCCCGTCCAGTTTCCCCTTCTTCCACTCGTCTCAGGTACCCTCACCTTCCCTCCCTCCTAGATCCACTCCTCCTCTGTTTCCTCTTCAGAAAAGAACAGTCAAATAGGACATAATAAACTCTCTGTTTTGAGAGATATGTATATCATCTACTAATTTCACTTAATAGCCTGAAAGCACACAAATAGACAAGATCAATAAAATACTTTCTTCAAAAAGCTTTAAACCATATAAATGCAGATACTCTACTGTGGTCCAGTGTTTAAAGTGAGATAAAAATTAAAGTTCAGAGTCGAGCAGTTGGGGAGTGGATGAGTAATTTCACATCCATTGCTTGTAGAAAGTAGTGCCTTAGAAATTTCTTTTTATGAATAGCATTGAGCGACAGGTTGACACCTCTCTCTACCTTATTTCTATGCCCCCATTAGTATTAGCAATGGAGGGCAAAGCTACTTTATGACATAATGTGTTCAGTTTCAAATATGTAGAGAGGTCACTTAATCTTTTGGAGCCTCAGTTTCCTCTTTGTAAATGAGGAAGTAGGGAGTCAATCATTTCAGACTTGTCACCCAGCAGGAGCACCTTGTGATTCTATGGAATCTTGGGAGTCAAACAATGTTTTCATAACACACTTGTTTTACCTTGGAAAGCCCACAGTGGGGTATGAGATGGGAATTCTGAGAGCTATAGCATGGTGTCAAAGACACCCTCCTGCAGCAGAGCAGTGGCTGGGCATACAAGGAAGGTCTCGGCTTGGTTTGAATTTTACAGCTCAACAGCTCTCCGGTTGTTTTGTGCTTTTTTATCCTACACACAACAGCAGGCTTGTAGTAAATTTCACATTATTTGACTTGCTCTCACAGTAATTTATCACATTGGGGAAAAATACATCTAGCCTCAACAAATTAAAGCCATATTTGGTTTAATCATTTTCCCTTTAACAGGAAGTCATTAGCATGGTAGGACTAAGAATAAATTCTTGGTTTTGATTATTTGTGTTGAAAAAATTTATTGGACTCCTCACCAAATTACTCTTTACACTCTCTTGCTGCTCTGCCCTGATTTGTTTATTAATGATTGAGGTCAAAGCCTGATTTATGAGCAAAAGCGTCTGTCCTACTTATAATACCCTCATGAAAATTCCTGGTATTTACTGCCGTGCGTTGAAAGCATAGATGGTGATTAGTGTCAAGCAAGGCTCTAAATATTTATAAATTTGATTCATAAAATTATCCAAAGTATGGATTTTAGTGAAATTTGATCTGGGTATGAGTGTTATTTTCCATCATAACTATTTCCTATTACCCATAATACACTTTGGGAATTCTGGATGCTAGACTATGTCTAGAATGGATAGAATAAACCAATATTTAATGATTATGTATGTTCCAGGAATTGTTCTAACTCTCACAGGTAATCCTATGAGGTGTGAATTTTTATCTCATTCTCTTTTCTACTACCTCTTAGCTGGATAATGTTTGTGGTATCTCTGTGACTCTTGACATGTTCCAGGTAATCTTAAAGGGTTTCAGAGATACCAGAGCATCCTGATGATGGATTCTCAATCATCTTCTCACCATTGTGCAGAAGAGAAGCCAAGGAACAGAAAGATTCATTAGCTTGGCAAGGAGGGGCTAGATTTAGAGGCAGCTGGGTTTTCTAAACCAGTGTTTCTCAACCTGTGGGTCCTGATCCTTTGGGGTTGAATAATCCTTTCATAGGTATTGAGTAAAGCCTACAGAAAGCATACATATTTACATAATGATTCCTAACAGTAGCAAAATTACATTTATGAGGTAGCAATGAAAATAATTTTATGATTGAGGGTCACCACAACATGAGGAACTGTATTAAAGAGTCACAGTGTCAGGAACGTTGGGAACTACTATTCTAAAGCCCTGTCCTTATAAACTGATTTCTTCAATTTTTCTTAACACTGAAGTATTTTTGTATTTTATGAATTGCATATAACATTTTAAAAATATTCCTCACATTTAAATGACTACAACATATTTATTTTAGAAGGTGGCTATAAAAATTAAATGTGAAAATATTTGTTAAGGGATTTGGGGACGTATAGAATTCCAACATAATCGTTGAATTTCTTTGAATGCAGGAACTGTTCCTTATCCTCAGTTAGTCAATATTCACATTAACTAACTGCTACACAAATAACTAAACTTCATAATTTAACAGCTTGATCCATGAGTGAATGAATGCACGTGTTGAAGATCATTAGTAGGTCATTCGGGTCACTAGGGATCAGCGCTATGAGGTTTAAATCACTGCAGTCGGTCCTTTGAAAGTTGGTTTTCTGCCAGTGTGTTCAATTATTGTGCTATGAAACATTGAAGTACTGTGGTATTTGATAACATGTTGTATAAGAACATGGGTAACTGTCTATATTGCAGTGACTTACCTTAAAGTGAGTTGGCCCTCACAATTTCTTTTGTTTATTATCGTTCTAATCTCCACAGCTACACTTGGTGCCAAGGGACTCAGACATCTGACTTCCTTCTGAGTATCCCTCCACGTCTCGTCTACTTTCCACAACTTTTAATAGCCTAAGTTCACTGACATCCTTTATTGCCTGGCTTTTTCCTGGGTCTCTCTTTTTAATTCCAAAGCTTATGCTCACACACAATTCAACATCTCTGCTTGGTTACCTAATAATCATTTTAAATGTAACATTTCTAATGTTAAAGTCAAAGGCAGAGCAGTGTCCAGATCACTTAAGAAAAGAAGGTGTTTCAAGTATGTATAAGAAAGTGACTTCTCTGGGTAACAATCCCTAAAGTCAGTATTTGCAGCAGGAAGTCTGGCTGAATATATAGAGTGCAAGACTACAATGCTCAAGCATAGGTTGTTAGCACTGGAGAGGAAGGTCTCAGGGTTCAGTGTATGCTGAAGGCATAAGGGAGACAGTGGGCCCACCAGAACCCAGAGAGAGATACGGGGAAGGAGGAGCCAAGAGTGGTTTTTGTTTGGTTGGGTTTTTTTTTTTTTTTGCAAGGTTTGAACAAGTAAATAAGAGAAGTATCTTCTAAAAGGAAAAAGAACCAATGTCAGATGCTGGTAGGGATGGGTATTGAGCAGCAAATATGACAGCATTGGTCACAATTATTCTGTGTAATATCCTCATAGTGTGTGCAGAATCTGTCTGTAAGATATCTAGGAAAGATTTCTTCTAAACCTTTCACTTGTTAGCCTCTGTGCTTTCATTCCCCAGTTCTTACAGTCTTTAGCCTCAGTTCTGATTAGTAATTCTTGTCTCAGTTCATGGGTTAGCTATTTTCTTTATTTCAAAATCCTAGCTTTGTTTTCCGGTTTTCAATCTCATTTGTCTGCTCATGCATGATCCCTATATGACTGAGGGAAATTCCCTACTGAATATGTCCCTGGCTCCTATCTGGGGTATTGATTTCACTGAGGGCAGCTCTTGCCAAGGACTGCTAAACCTTCGAATGCTGATATAGACAGTGTTCATTCACCTCTTATTCCAAGTGTGATAGCTGATATTCAAACCTATCCTATTCTATTGTGAGCATTCAATAAGAAAGTCTTTGCACGAACACCAAGAAATGAACATCAAGCTTTTGCCTTAGCTCCTTATATCTGTTACTATTCTTAATTATCATTTAAACCCATTGGTAAGCAAGATTAGAATATTTGCTGGATTTTTTGCATCCATCATTCTTTGCCTAGGTTCTTAAACCCAGCTTATGTATCTTTGTCTCATTATTTAGATCTTTTACAAATTCTGTAATTTGTAACTCTTGTGGGCTGCCTCAAAACTTACCAAGACATTTTTTTACCCTTAGACCCTTTCTTTTGACTGCTTTCACAAGAGCAAGCTTACATGTCAATGTTTACTTGGGTCATTCTGAAGGTAGCTAAACTTTGAACTTGCTGGTTTTGAAATTTTTCTCCCCCCACTCCTCTCTCCATAGCATGATCATACACCCATCAAGTTCTCTTGCTCCCAGTGAAGATCAGCATGCCACAGGGTATCCAAATAAAGATAACCGGAAGTATAGCCATACCTATTAGAATTTTACATTCTTAATGAACTTATTATTTCCTCTCTCAAATCATTATTTGTTTCCTTACTTCCTATCAGTTTTGAATGTTCATGTTGATTTGGGGATCAGTTTTGCCCTGGCAACTTAAAGGAAAGCTGTTCTAAAGTGTTCAGTTTGAATAAAACACTTAAGACAATTATTTGAGTAGTACACTCATTAGTAAAGTCCTTTCTCTTAAGAATCCAAGACTGCATTAATTATACACTTTCTTTACTGGGGTAGAAGTGAGGGACTGAACCCAACTTCAGCTGTCAGCTTTCCATTTTGTTTTGATTCCCAAATTACTACTGCTGTGTGTCTTTACGTTTTGGACTATTTAAAAACTATGTCACACTCAGTTACATCCAAACTCTAGGCAGCTGTGGAAACAGAGCTGATGATGGTGAAATGGTAGTAGTTCCAGACAAAATAAAAGTTAGCACTTCTACCCTGCACTCACATTATTGGGGATGGGATAATAGATTTGGTCAATTTGGGGAGAGAGTATAGAAACAGGTTAAAACAGAAAACAAAACCACAACAACACCCAAGTCTTCCCCCACGCCACCCCTGTTGTCGAGGTTTCTGTCCTACCTGGTCCCCACAGTTGTTAAGTCCCAAAGAAATGACACAGAGGTCTACATTAGTTATAAACTGATTGGCCCAGTATCTCAGGCTTCTTTAACTTTTACAACTTATATTAGCCCATCATTCTTATCTGTGCTAGCCACGTGGCTCAGTACCTTATTCGGTGGGGCTAGCACTTACTTACTTCTTCTGTGACTGGGACAGGACTGTGGACCAAGCTTTCCTCTTCCCAGAATTCTCCTGTTCTTGTCGCCCTGCCTCTACTTCCTGCTTGGCTACTGGAATTTTTTTAAATACAGCATTTTATTAAAATACAATTGACAGGGGCTGGAGAGATGGCTCGGAGGTTAAGAGCACTGACTGCTCTTCCAGAGGTTCTGAGTTCAATTCCCAGCAACTACATGGTGGCTCACAACCACCTGTAATGAGATCTGGTGCCCTCTTCTGGCCTGCAGACATGCATGCAGACAGAACACTGTATATATAATAAATAAATAAATCTTTTTAAAAAAATCCATAGACCCTGTCTCAAAAAAAAAAAAATACAATTGACAGAGCGCAAACCATTGTCACACAGCACTTCCCCCCTTTTCGAAAAAAACAAACAAACAAGAACTCTGAATCTAATATCCTTTGTTTAGCTTTTCTCCTGACCATTGTCCACAACAACTTGTAACCAACATTCTAAACAAAGGAAAATATCCATAGTCCATTTTTTGGGAATGTGTGTGTAGTTTTCCAGGCTATTTCCTGCTGGTTGGGGGTGCTGATAATCTTATGGGTACCTAAAGAAAATTTAGAATTATGATCAAATCCTGACTGGAGTATCCTGTGAGTCTTGATCATCTCAGGCAGCAGTCTTAAATCTGTTCTGGATGTAGAACTCAGGCATCTGGGCCATCTGTTCCTACTGAATATTTCTCAGGTGGTCTTCCTTGATCAAACTGATTTTTCTTAATGCAGAATGAATGCACAGCCTCTCATTTCCTGTGGAAACAAAAGCAAATCCTCGTCTTTAAACCACCGCCCCCCCCATCCATCACTACTGCCCTTTCTTTCTAGGCCTCTGTTTTCAGTTAGCTGGCAAACTACCGCCCAAAAGAAACTTAACATGTCACAGCCCCCCAAAAAGTAATGTTTTCATTACTTTGCATTGCTTTTCTGCCTTTAAATACTCAATTGCTTATTATTTACTCTAATAGATTGTAACACCTGAAGGACCCTAGTACTCTCCTCTCCCCCACACAGTTGGGAATTTCCTTCTGCAGCCCAGATTAGATACAAGTTACTCCCATACCCCTGTTTTCACAGCAAAATCTTTTATTAAGTGGGAAAGAGAAGTTGAAATGACTGCTTTTGGACTCAGGGAGAAAACAGCAGCAGATTACCTTGCAAATGTAATTTTTCAGAGGAGAAAAAAAAAGGAGGTCTGAACTAGAATGGACTAGGACGCGAGGAGGGGGACAGAGGACAAGGGAAAGTGGGGAGGACTGTTTAGCTTGGAGGGACAAAGGACTTCCTCTGGATAAAGAGGAGATGTGGCATATAGGAAAATGGTAGTTTATACCTTTATGATGGGAAACCCCGTGTTAGGATGAGGCATGTAGTTTTAACTGGGCATGTTAATTAGGTGAACTAAACAGGTTTTTGATTGCCCGACTTTAATAGTTTGATAGTTGCCCCTTGTTAGTCAGCCCCGGGAGGAGGAAGTAGCCAAATAAGGGAATAGACCTTGGTGGCTAGATTTAGGAATGTAATCTAAGGGATTTTAGCAAGGCAGTGGGAATTGGGGAGAAGGGCACGGCTTGCCAGAGCCACATACTCTAGTGGGCTAGTGTCCCTTCAACAACAGGACCTAATTTTGTGGTCTGATTTGGAGAAACAAACTTGGCAAATCTCTTTTAGGAAATTCCCTAAAGTAATATGAACATTACTGTTTCCCGGGTTTGATGACTGTGAGACATAAATCTCCTTGGTACTATTTTACAAAGGACAAGTGAACACGTTTTGTATAGAATGTCACTGCAGACTCTGATTTGGTTAAATCAGAAACTAAACTGATATATATATATATATATATATATATATATATATATATATATATATACACACACACAAAAGCAAAATCCTTGCTGCATACGTTCTGTGACAGTTAATCACCACACAAAAGCAAATCACTACAACAAAAGAGATTGTTTGCTTTTTTTAGGAGAGCATTATAAACACTTAAAACACATTATTTAACCTGCTTTTAAGAGTCTCATGAGAAATATGAATCATACAATTAGACGATCTTCCAAGACAGTGCTATTGCTGCCTTGCGAAGGAGATGATGTGCAGATGAAGATGCATGGCAGTCTAATGAATAATTAGCTTCCTGTAATTATAAGAATCTCCCTAAATGTTTCTTTCCTTTAACCATGGTTTTCTAACCACTCACTCTCAGGATTAGATTAGGGTTTGTCTTTGTAATGATCAGCAGATTATTTTATTCTTACATCATTCCTTTCATCTGGATATCTTTAAAGTCTGTTTAATTATCCCACTTTAGATACAGAGTGTCGCAACTCTGAAACTTTAAAAGACTTAGCTCATCTCCCAGTGATAGTCTCCAGGATGGCTAGGGGTTTCTACCATTTTACAGACAGACGATACCCACATAGTGCTCCACAAGTTTGAACCCCATGCACTGTACTTAATGGACAAGAGGACCCATTGTGTGTGGCGAGCTACACTATGTATACGATCTGAATTCATTTACAAGAATTATTTGGTTGTCATGGAGTTCTATTTTGTTTACTTCTGCCAAAGCCACAGCTGTAACATATGTGTGCAGTAATTAAACTTGAATCAAGCTCTATGTCCAAGTATTACAGAGCCCTATCATTTAGATGGGCAAAGAAACAGAAAAATGAATACACTTCGCAGGGCTGAATGCCCCCCATTTTTTATTCTGGGAATTTACTGAAATATTGAATAAGTTAAAAGTGGAGTCTCAGGCAAACTGGCAGCAACTCTACTTTTCTCTCTCTTTTTTTTCTAAGTAAAATTTTTTATCTGTTCATATTATCTCAGATCAATCAATCTTTGATGGCATTTTTTAAAGGTTTTGAACTGAATTTTGGTGAAAAGACAAAAATTATGATTGTATTTGTTTTATGATCTTCAATATGAATCATTAAAGATAAAATATAAATGATGGTGATGATGGAAATATGTCCAATATTTGACATATAAAAACCTGATCATTTAAATAGCACAATTATAAAACCTGGATTGGTTCTCATCAAGGGTCCTATGTCACATTTCCACATTTCCGATGCAGAGTGTTCAGTCCCACCATGGTTGGGTTCTCTGTGGCATGCACTATTAGCACTCCAGTTACTTTCCCCTGCATTGTATGTCTCACCTGCCCTTTAATAAACACTATGTAATTCTGAGGGTAAGTTGGTCTGAGCTGTGTTTACCAGAATTCTTTGTTCCTCATTAACTGGAAAAAGACAAAAAGAAGTTAATGTTCTTCTTTCCATTTTTCTATCTATCTATCTATCCATCTATCTATCTCCTCTTTGTCTCTTGAAGTGACTGAATTCTTTTAAGGCAATAGCTCTTCTGTGCTCACTTGCTTCAGCATCTCCTGCTGAAAATGACCTTAATGACACACAGGTAACTGTGAAGACTTGAACTTCACTGCTGCTGATACAGTCACAGAATCTGCGGAGAGACAAAGACAACAAAAATTAAGGGCAAAGACTCTGCATAGTCCGGGTTCCAGAAATCAGTTTTCTTCATGAAGTCTAAGTTACCCTGTGTTTTTCATGAGATTGGTACCTCCTTCACATGACTTAAATAGAATCAGATTTTGGTTATGGTCATGCATTGAATGCCTGTATCCCTGCTGCCACTGCCTGTTTCCATGGACTGGTGGAATGCTAGTACACAGTCATGGATCCCACTTGATAGTAATCACCCCGAGGAATTCACTTTATTTCCTAGAAATAGCAGCAAGTTCTTTATTAACAAAAAGAGAATGTAAAAATATTTGTGTCAAAGTAAGAAATATTCACAAATGTTGTAGCCTCATTTCTGAGATTTAGATCAGTGATTGGAGGAATGAAAGCAGGAGGTTTGGTTGTTGATTCAGGGTGTCTGCAGCATGCTCGAGGGCAATGCCCCCACTCTGCAAGGTGGTGTCATCCGTTTGGTACTGTGACTAATACTCCAAGTGGCCAATCCATCACTCTGTCAGGCTAGCTGCTCCAGGGTGTTGGGAAACATGACAAGACCAGTAACTTTCGTGAACACAAGCCCATTTCCACACTTCATTTGCTGTAAAATGAGATTCCTGTTGAGAAGCAATGCTGGGTAGAATACCCAGATGGTGAATGAAGAAACCCGTGAGTCCATTTGGTTTTGGCAAAGGCATCCTAGGCCAGGGAGACAAATCTTGAGTAAGGATTGATTCCAATGTGAACAAAGAGCTGTCCCTTCCATGATGGAATTGGTCAGAAGTAAGCACCTTGCCTGTATGTAAGTAACACTGACTCTGGATCTGGTGATAAATCTACCATATGGGGCCTCTGCTGTTGTTCTCTGCCGTTGGCTGGGTAGATAGTTGGCACTGGTTGTTCCTAGGTTGGCCTTGACAAGTGTAAGTTCATGCTTGTGTAATATGGAGGCATTGTTGCCTCTGTGTTGTTTTGCTCATGATCCTATTGGGCAAGAACAAAGATGGATGAAGAACTACATCATATAGAAATGGCTGATTTTGCATTGTTCAATATTAACATTCAGACTTCACATACAGTTAAGTATTTTTTGTGCTTTTAAACCAAGATGCATGCCTTTCCCACAGATTTTCTTGCCACCAAGCTTTCGATAATATCTCTTCCCAACTCCTGGTCACCCACCCACTGCTCATGAGTCAGTGACATCCATCTGCACCTCTTGTTGTCTATGCCTTCAAGAAAAATTAGGAACCAGATAGGCTTCTTGGCATCCTGAGAACCTGCAGAGGCTTCATTATGTTCACTCTGAGTTACTTTTGAGTAGGGATTTGACTCTCTTCTCGTTTACTTAAAAGAAGAGACAGCATGGCAAGTCAAGACTCTCCTTACTCTTGCTACTTTGTAATAAGAAATTCTCTGTGAAGTCATAGCCATGGCCTGGGAATGAGGTATCAATGTGTCTATGGATCATGGAAGTCAGGGCCATTTGTGCGATTTTCTCAGGCTCATAGGATGTCCAGAAGCATTGGTGGTAGGGTACTTACTACTCTAATGGCTGACTGAGAAAGCTTGCATTGAGGTCAATAGGGAACGAAGATTATATTGTAGCTTGAAATACAGTCAAAACCCAAGTTTCTCCTATAATCTGGTAGGAAAGTAAAAGCTTCTATTCAGTGGAGAATACCTTATAGTATAAATTAGTATAAATACCTTATAGAGCATGATAATGCTTCAAAAAATTACATTTGTGAATTGCAGTCTCCATATAGAGACATGGGAAAGTTTGACGTAGTATTGCTGCCTGCCACAGACACTTCATGCACCAGTAGTTTTGCTTTATCCCATGTGAGAATCAGAGGATATTTAAGAGCCCAAGAAGCTTCATAGAGATAGACATGCTAGACAGGCAACAGGGCAGGAGGAGGCATCTTTTATCCTTGCTTATCAAGGCATGCACTTACAAGAAGGCATTTTAGATGTTTTATCCCAATTTCAACTGTAACCTGATGACTGGCTCCAGCTAGCTCACCAGGAAGCCTAGAAGCTGTATAGAAGAAGCTCTGACGGAAGTCAGCCCATGGAATTGTGGGAAAATTAAAGACTGCTGTTTAAAGCTACTAAATAATAGTGGAGTGATAGTAAATATTTTAATGAAATTGCTTTATATCATGTTATATGGATATAGGGCATGCATCCATATCACAAACTCTTCATTCATTACCTTTTAGGAATAGGATTGCAACCAAGTTCTGGCTTTTTCTATTTAGATTTTCCTTCAATTATTCTCAACCCATTTTAGTATTTATTTCAGGAAACTTGCTACAGTTTGAATCTAGATGGGATAACAAAGTAAGAGAGCACAATGAGTTAAAACAAAAAAAATGCTCAAATTGCTTCTCTTTAAAATAAGTATGACTCAGAAAGTTTGAAGGAATTGTTTTTCTTCTCAGTTCTGCACAAGAATCGGCTGGTCTCCATTCAGTTAGCCTCCCCAGGCACTCTCAATGGACATTACTGTTTGTAGGAAGGCAACTAAAAGATACTTCACTTGAGCAGGTTGCACATCAGTAAGATTATCCTCACCCAAAATATAAATATAAAAGGATGATCAAAGGATAGGCACATCCCACTTGCGCAAAAGGAAACTGCCTGTTTCACTCTACTTTGTTAGATTCTATTAATTTGAAACAAACAAACAAACAAAAGAATTATATGTTTCTTGTTCAAAACTGTGTACTTATGTTGACTAATAAATTTTGAACAAGGAATTAAAATTTTTTAGTTCTATCAATAGACGACTAATTCCTGTGGGCATCTTTGTGGATGCCCTTCACATCTCTTTTCACATTCTACTTAGAAGGCTTTCAAAATTTGCTCAAAAATTCTACTCCAGTAAACATTATTATGAACAAAAATAAATACATGTATTAAAGAATTAATGTTGCTAGTTCTATACATTAATCCATGCTCTCTCTCTATATGTGTGTATATATATATACACATATATATAGCAAATGATAAAATTGCTGTGAAAAAGTTATGTCAGTATATTTCCATGAGAATATTGTTCTCTGTAATGAAGGATACTATTTTAGTTACAAGTTTATTAAAAGGAAATGCTCAAAAATCCCTTAAAAGTTTGGATTTTTCAGCTTCCTTCTGTTATTAATATTTTTAAACGTGTGAAGGCACTCATTATATCTTAAATGACCCTGAAGGGTGGCAAATATTGAGACTCAGTAGGCTTAAGGTACTTTCTAGTTTCTTTTTTTGGGGGGGGCACCCTATAAGGGATTAACAAAACTTTTTATATATAATTGCCAAGTTTCTTTTCTTGGAGAAAGAATTATACTCTGATTTTCTGGTAAATATCTCAGGCTTATCCATCTAGTCCACATCATTCAGTAATGCTCAGAGGCACTCTTATCCACAGATATGATGGAATTGGATTTCTAAGTCGGCAACAGTCAACTTTGAGATAAACTTCTCCTTCTGGGAATGAAGACTGAAAAACTGCCTTCAATTGTAAAGGTCTATATAGACTATGGAGGGAAACACATATGTATGTGTGTGTGTGTATGAGTGTGTGTGTACGTGTGTGTGTGTGTGTGTGCGTGCACAGAGAGAGGGGTATAAGGGAACAATATTCCCATTAAGAACAAGGAACAAGTAAACCTTGAGGGAAAGTCCTTTGTCACACTAATACACACTGTTTCCCCAGCAACATGAGGTGAAAGGTGATGGCTGAATGCTTTCAAAATTCTCATCACATTCTTTCAGGACTTGGTTGTCAAAAACACTTGAATAACTCCTATTTTAACAATGCCCATGATGTTTTTCCTCTGTTTTATAATTTTGCAGAATAAAATTACTATTGCTCAAACCACCTGGCATTTAAGCCAGAGAATATTGCATGTATCTTAAAAGATCACTGTTTTGACAAGATTATTTATATTAGCAAACATGGTCCCAGTGCAGTGGTTTTGACAGATTGTCAAAGTCTTAATTCCATTGGCTTCTTCTGGTCTACGTGCTATAGTTTGAGAGCACAGATTTCTCTCTATACAAACAAAACAGAACCCTGAGGCTGGGCTTTTATGGTGAGATAAAAATGTGCTTCTATAATCTCTGTCTTAGACAATCAGGTCTTATGTTTTCTGTAAGGGTGACATAGCAAATGATGTCCATTTTAAGATACTTAAATCCAAGGAGAGAAAGAATGCTGAGAAACCAGAAGCAAGCAGATCTGTCTGGGTTGCCTGGATTCTTGGGTCTGCCTTTGTCTATCATTCTTGGCATTCTCCATATAGTAGCTTGGCCTCCTGGTATGTTCTGTTATCTGCATCCTCCCTTCCCAGATTTCATTTGCTTCTCCAGTTCTGCGTTGATTTGACCTTCTTGCTGCAGAGTTTACAGCAGCGAGCTGTATAGAGTCAGTGTCATCAGCCCTACATTCATTATTCTCAGGAGAAGAATCTGATTGGGCCAAATTCCAAAGTGAAATCTTTGTTGTCTCTGAAAGAATTCAAGCAGAGACAGGTTGGTCATCAGTCAATGTGGTAGAGAGAGTTCTAGTTTGGGCATGAAGATATGGCCCCCTGGTTCCTTTCAGCTCTGTGATTCAAGTAATCTGTCTTTGCTCAAACCCCTCTTCCTAGAAAGTATCTTCCAAAACAAACATGGCCATCATTACTCTTTCTTCAATCTCTGTCAGAAGATCTGTTACTGTCATTTCTGAAAAATGATGTAGAACATTCCAGCAATTTTAATTCTTTAAAATGCCAGATGTTGAGTTATTAATCATAAGTACATATATACATAAATGCATGTGTATTTACATTTCTGTATTATGAGATATGTATGCTCTATGTAGTAGCTTGTTTTAAAGAATGAGGACCAGTTCCTTGGTAAATTAATGAAACCCTACACATAGTCCAGGAATCCTAATCCCCCAGGTTTACCACTCAGTCTGGCTGTGATGTCCATCACACGCTTGAGTACTTAACTCACACAGATGATTTGACACTTTAAGATTGTATTTATTGAAGAGAGGATTAACAAGAAACATTATTTTAAAAACCTAAATGGAAACAAACATTAAAAGTTCTTGCATTCCCAAACAACTACCCTTAAAGTTGTTGTGGATCGATGCAAGTGTTTAAGCAAAAACTCAAGGAGACTGCCTGTCCTGGCAAGCTTCTGTTCTTACAGCTACAATCAGCACACAGAATTAGACTGGGTCTGTTTTGTTTCAGAGCAAAGCAATTCCACCACTTTCCCTCCATTCTCTATGTCTGGGAGTGACAAGATGATATCAATCCCTGGGCTGTTATCTCTAGGGGGAAGACTTTTTTCTGCCTTAATCTCTTTGGCTCTTTCTAATCCAAGACTCAGAAAGCTGCTTATTTTAGACATTTCTTTAAGAAGCTGTTTGCCTTTTAATTTTTTGTTACACAATAATTCAGAAATAATAAAGAAAAACTATAGAAAAGTTCAGAGTGGGGTTGATACATTTTGACAATTATGTATTTCTTTGAAACTGACACCTCAGACAAAACATAGAGCACTGCAGACCTGTGCCTTGTAACTGAAGATTATTTGTACCTGATTTGGGCTCCAATACATTTTAGTATGTATCCTTTCCCTGTATTTGTTCATCATATCTTTGAGGTTCACGCTATTGTATGCACCAGTAGTTCCTTGTTTTATGTGGCACAGGCATTTTCTATATTTTAACATATAGCCCCAATTATTTTTCCTTCTCTGCAGATAGCCATTTGGCTCTTTCCAGTGGTTGGTTATTCTAAATAAGTCAACCTGGTTCTTTATATACAAATCTTTTGTGGGTCTAGTATTTTAAATTCTTCTGGGAATAGAATTGCTAGTTCCTAGGCTTTATAGTTTTTCTGAGGAATTTAAGCTTCCTTCACAACCACCAGTCATGCAAGAAGCTCACTCATCCCCACCCCTATTAGTTTTTGATTTTGTCTTCATTTTGAATGCCACGATTTTATCATATCATACTATGGTTTTGATTTGTTTTTCTCTAAAATCAAATGATGTGGAACATCATTTTATTCAAAATATATTGATGATCACTATATGTCTTTGTGTTAGTAGGATACTTTGAAGCATTTTATGTTATATATTAATCAATTTGGGATGTTTAGGATATGCAATACCTCATTTCTTTGTGACAAGAATATTCAGAATGTTTCTTTCTAGCTATTTAGAATTGTGTGATGCACTATCTGTAATGCCCCTATGCATAATAAAATGCCAAAATTCATTGATCCCAATGTCTTTTGTTTTGCAACCAATAGCCAATCTCTCCCCATTTTCTTCACTCTAAAACCCACTTGATTTGCTTATATAGCTTTAAAAATAAAGTTTCTTGCGTTTGTCCCTTTTCTCCCCTACTTAGTTTTTCAGAGAAATGGGGCATGAGGTGTGGTGCAGCTCAGACCAACTATGAACTTGTTGTGTGTCTTAGGATGACTTGAAACTTCTGACTAGGCTGCATCTACCTCTGAAGTGTTGGAATTATAATCCTGAGTCATCATGTCCAACATTTTTCTTTATTTAAAGGAATATTTTTAAATATTCATTTCTTTCTTTGTATATATTCTTAATAAACTCTGTATTAGAGTTGTTCCTTTTCCCCTTAACAGTAGCTAATTTTCTGCTATAGAATTCAGTTATTGAATCAAATATTAACCTAGCATCCTACATTTTTTAATGCAAATGCACACATTTGTTTATATCTTTACTGTATTTTGCAAATATGGTTAACATCGAAGAGTCAGTTCACTTTTAAATAAAACCATGACTCTTTCAAACAGCTGAAGATCAAGAATGCACAACTAAAGAGTTCTCAAGGGTGGGGCACAGGTTTCTTTCATGACATAACATCACAGAGGCCTTGTGTGCCTTCTTTTTCAGCTTGCTAGTGTGCCTCGCAAAAATGTTCTGCTTTTAAATCTTGAAACTTTATGGTTAGTGATTTTTTGACTTGTCTAATAAATCTCTATCTACCCTGTGGTTACAAAATCATTCTCTTTTTTTTTCTAAAAACCTAACCTTCCAACTTAGGGATGCTTTTGTTGTACAAAATCATGCACATATCCCTTAGGTTTATTTCTAAGAATTGATATTTTCATATGCTGTTTTCATTTAAATATATTAATGCTTTTGTTTATTTTGTGGAGTTGAAGATATGTCGTGAAACACTTGTAGAGGTCTGAGGACAATCTGAAAGAGTTGTTTCTCTCCTTCTGTCATATTGGTACTGGTATGGTAATCAGGTCTCCAGTTTTGGTGGCAAATGCCTTTACCCACTGGGCCACTGATGTGGGATTCCCCTTTGTATGCTGTGAATATCATGGGTTAATAAAGGACTGTCTTGAGCCTGAGCAGGGAATAAAGTAGGCAGGGGAAACTATATAAAGGTATCTTGACTTCAGAATTTGGGTCTAAGAATGTGTTGTTTTGGAAAAGATGTTCTTTGGTTTTCACAGAGGATGAAAACCTGTGAAATCATTCCGTGGTGTAGGAGGTTCTTCTGTTCATGTGCTGCTTTTATTGGCTAATGAATAAAGAAACTGCTTTGGGCCTGATAGGGCAGAACTTAGGTAGATGGAGAAGACAGAACTGAATGCTGGGAAGTAGGGCAGAGTGACAGATGCCATGGATCTCCTGTCTGAGATGGACACTGGTTAGAATTTTGCAGTAATTCACAGTTATGTGGTGATACACAAATTAATAGAAATGGGTTAAATTAAGATGTAAGAATTAGCCAATAAGGAACTAGAGCTAATGGGCCAAGCAGTGTTTTAATGAGTACAGTTTCTATGTGGTTATTTTGGGTGTAAGCTAGTCAGGTAGCCAGGACAAACAAAGGGCCTCTCTCTTCTTACAACAAAGGGGCCCTGCTCCTTGTAACAATTCCAGGCTAATATGGTTTGGTGGACCAAGATCCCCTGAAAGGGTGTATTGAACATTCCTCAAAAAATTACTCTACCCAATAAATATTAGGAAGATGTTTTGACAGAAGTGTGCCCATATTCCTAAATATTGTTTGTAAATGTTTGTTTATATTTAAAGGGGGACACACTATAGATATTTGCATTGGTATGGATCTTGGTTTATTGATACAAATTTAAGATCAATTTGTTATATGTATATTTCTGCTCTTGATTAAGGTATTGTGTTAGTGCAGCTCATTTAAAAATGTAATGTATAATTTAAAAATATAAGTTAATAGATAATCATCTATAATAGTTAAGTTTGTAGTCATATTAGCTAGATTTTCTAGATGTATAGAGATTTATTTCAGTTAGATAGGTATTCTTCAAATCTTTCAGAGACCTTCAGAACATGGCATTTAAAATGTTTAAGAACTTAGGACTTTTCATACAGTGAGACATATCTGTTCCTGGAAGCACAAATTAAAGGAATATGGGCAATAAGCAAGCTTGAGAGCCAAAATAATAAAATATAATTCCAAGAAAGCATAGAATGAATATATATTTCTTTTTTCATTACTAGTCCATGATACTTCAGAATACACACACAAGTATTATGCCCTCATCAAGAACACTTCTCTTTCAACAAATGGAGAACACTACAGAAACCCACAACCAATCCATATATAGAGTTGTTGATCCCTGTCTCAATAGGGACATCTACAAAACACTCCCACACAGAGGGCTGAGGAGACATTGAGGAAGAGGGGTCAGGAAGATTGTGAAAGTCAGAGAATCAAAATCTTGCCTCTGAAATTGTGTCACCTAGGAATATCAGAAGCTATACCTGTGAAGTCTCACCAACTTCCTTACCAGTCTATGCCAAAGGCAGTTCTACTTCTCATTGAGAAATTCATTGCTTTCTGAAATTAAGTTTAATTTTGTTTCTTTTCTTCTTTTCTTGCATTAAGATCTATGAATTTTTAGTTTAACTGGCTCATTGTTAGAGTAGGATAATTTCTGCTCTGAAAGTTTCTGTATCAGAACCCAAATTGAAAGCACCTATTGGTCCTTTATTAATGGCATTTATAACACCAGAGTGGTTTTTCTAGGTCATGCATAATGGTGATATTTACTAAGTTACTATATTTACTTCCTTTATTCCATACTGGTAGGTATTAAGAGTAATCTAAAGCAAAATGACATGTAGTCAGATGACTGAACATCATCAGTGGTTTATGGACTTCTGGTGAATAATCATCATGTCAATGTCTGCTTCTACACACCAGCCCAAAGCAAAAACCTCCTTCAAACAATAAATTTCTCTTAATGAGCATGGAACAGCTTCCAGACAAAGGAAGATGTGGGTGTAAAGTTTTCATCCCTAGTGATCCTTGCAAGTGGTCAGATTTTTGCCAGCTGCACTGCAATCCACAGAACAAGACATGAGCTGTTCTTGCTTGAATGGTAGAGGCTACCTTCCCTGTAATTGTCTTGCTGTGCACTAAGATCTCATGACAACTCCAGAATGGAGGAACAGATTTATTTTATGTGAAATAAGAGAAACAGAAAACTGAGGTGAACTATGTGATTTTTGTTTTGAATCTTTGCTGTTGGTTATAGCTCAGGAAAGAGAAGACACTGAAATTGCAGTGTAGGCATCATGATCACTTGCATTTTAAGTACCAGCTATCTGTATATGTGTAAGATATATATGCATGCATTATGTGTAGGATGTATATGCATACATTATGTGTAGGATGTATATGCATGCATTTATGGAAGTCAAGAGATGGCCTCAACATGTCAGGTACCACACATTCTATTTTTGTAGGGGAGCAAGATCTTGCTAACTGGACTAGGATGTCAGAGCAGTAAGTCCCAAGGGTCTGTCAGCCTCCATCTCTCAGGGCTGGCAGTACAAGCAAAAGTTACCAGATCTACAATTCTTTCTTCTTGTTGTTTGAGACAGGGTTTCTCTGTATAGTTTTGGAGTCTGTCCTGGAACTAGCTCTTGTAGACCAGACTGGCCTTGAACTTACAGAGATCTGCCTGCCTCTGCCTCCTGAGAGATTAAAGGCATGCACCACCACCACCCAGCCAGATCTATAATTTTTTATGAGAGTTCTGGAGATTGAACTTCTGTTTTCATGCTTTGATAGCAAGAGTTTAACCAACTAAGTTGTCTCCCCATCCCCACTGCTCCATTTTTTAAAACTTTATTCTTATCTCATATATTACACACTGCCTGTGGTTTCCTTTCCCTCCTCTACTCCCAGTTCCTCCTCCATATTCACTTTCTCCTAGTTCTACTCCTCCTCTGTTTCCCTTCAGAAAAGAGAGGGCCTCCCAGGGAGAACTGATAGGAGTAGAAGCAGAGACTCAGAGTCAGATATTAGACAGAGCCTGGGGAATCCGACTGAAGAAGGGAAGAAGGATTGTAGGAGCCAGATGGATCAAGGACACCACAAAACAACTACTTCACTACTTCACTTCTATATGATGTTCAGAAGGGGTCAATAGAACCTTCTAATTTCTGTTAGTATTTAGAAAGATAGAGGACACAGTAAACTGAGAACTTGTGTTGTGGTCTTAAAAATCTAAGGAAGGAGAAGGAGGAGAAAGAGAAGAAGAAGAAGAAGAAGAAGAAGAAGAAGAAGAAGAAGAAGAAGAAGAAGGAGGAGGAGGAGGAGGAGGAGGAGGAGGAGGAGGAGGAGGAGGAGGAGGAGGAGGAAGAAGAAGAGGAGAAGAGGAAGAGGAAGAGGAAGAGGAAGAAGAAGAAGAAGAAGAAGAAGAAGAAGAAGAAGAAGAAGAAGAAGAAGAAGAAGAAGAAGAAGAAGAAGAAGAAGGAGTCAACCCACAAGCACCCATTGTGCTGGCATAAATGGCATAAGGACAGGGATGTCCATTAGGTTCTGAGGAAACTACAGAGTTGGTTACATGTAGAACAACACATAGAGCTTGGGTGCTTTCAGAGAGATCAGCGTTGACCTATTTATTGCCTTAAAATTTCTAGTATCTTGAGGCCGGAAGCAGGAAGCAGAAGCTGTGTAAAGAATGTGACAGTGAGATGTAACTCAAGCCGGAATCAAATGAGATGCTTGTGTACTTTAACTAGAGCAGCGCTAGGCAGTCTTTCTAATACTTAACACATAAAACAGATTATAACAATATCCTTAAGATTACCACACAAGTAATAGTGCTGTATAAAACTCATAAAATCAAAATGTATGGCTACAATCACCATATTAAAACAACTACAGTTTCCCCTTAAGTAACCGTATAACCCATGCTTAGAGGATATTATTGTATTTAGTGATTAAGTTTAGAAAGTGATGCTTTCTACCCATTTGAGGCTGGAAAATGGAACGAAAGGCCGGCTTCTTCTTTACCATGGGTATAGGTGACAAAGATCTCCAACTGCGAATGCCAGGAGTTGAGAAGGAAATTGAGTACAGGGCAGGACAAAGAAGCTTTTTCTTATGGAAATGTGGCAGTTCCTATGCATGGAGATCATTAATATTTATAACAATCTTATGAACAAGAAAATATATCCCAAATTATAAAGGAAAAACCTGCAGCAAAACATTAGTGATTTGGCAAGATTAAAAGAGCGTGATGAAGAATTTAGGCTTTGGCAAATGTCAGCTTACGTTCTTGAAAAGCAGTTGTTTTCAGCTTGACCTCAGAGATATCTGTGTGTCCTCATTGTCTTCACTTTAGTTTCCAGAAAATTCTTAATTTTCAACACCAAAGGGCCCTATTATTTCCACTCTATGTAAGGCATCTTTTAGTCATATGCAAAACTGTTGGTTGCATACACTAGAGCAAGTTGAAATGATACATGACAGAGATTTAGGGACATTGGTTGTTAGCCAATGAGTGAAAGAATTTTGTTTATCTTGATGACTTTTCTAAGAAAGATTTTGTCATACAGGATTAAAATCATGTATACAAAGCTAACTAGATTTTCTAAGTAGGATCAGTCCATCTGGAAAACTGTTGAGGGAGGAAGAAGGGGAGGCAGTCGATGTCTATTCATGAATAGCTTCAGTGTGCCTAGGCTTGCCTGCTGGATTATTTTCTCTAACTTCACCAAGAAATCAAGTTCTATCTCCTCCCTGGGTACAATGAAAGAGGGAGTGAAGGGGACATTGGTTTCACAAAGAGAATTATTTAACAAGGAAAGAGATAATGGTTTAACATAGCATCTCGACACTCAATAAAGTTTGGTGACTTTGCAAACTATCTTATCTTCTGTAATTCAGATGTGTTCTTTCATAACTCTCCATGTTTATGTCCTGTGAATTCATTTGTAAACTTAGGGTCATGAAATTTAGCACCATCACACATTCTCTGTGGTGTTTCACACAACTGTGCTTTTGTTGACTATGAAGTTATAGACCTAGCTTGTGCTAGGATTCGTGACTAATAAGCAAAAACACACTTTTCACTGTGGATTTTACATTCTACTAGCAGGTAGACAAGAAAACATATGAAATATATATTCTCTTTTTAGTTTTTTTTTATTGATTTTTATTGAGCTCTACATTTTTCTCTGCACCCCTCCCTGCCTCTCCCCCTCCCCCTTCAACCCTCCCAAAGTTCCCATGCTCCCAATTTACTTAGGAGATCTTGTCCTTTTTTTTTTTTTTTTTTTTTTTTTTTTTTTTTTTTTTGGTTTATTGAGACAGGGATTCCCTGTGTAACAGTTCTATCTGTTCTGGAACTAGCTGTGGACCAGGCTGACCTCGAGCTCGACCTCACAGAGATCTTACTGCCTCTGCCTCTTGAACATTTGTATTAAAGGCATGCACCACCACCACCACCCAGCTGAAATCCATGTATTCTAAGGAGAGGATTTAACAAAGTGATATGTTCTTTAAAATGAGAACAAAACTGCAAGTCCAAAATAACTGGGGCAATGGGAAGAACAAAGAGGAAGAAACACTTGGGAAAGTAGGAGTTTTCCAGACTTAATATATATGTTAGCTTCCTGGGGACACTGTAAAAAGAACAATAACACACCAGGTGACTTGCAAGTACTGAAATCTTTTCCTTCTCAGCCCTGAGAGTAGAAGTCTTAGATGGTAAGCCAGAGCAAGATGACATTCCCTCCAGAGCTCAAGGGAAAACCCATGCTTGCTTCTGTTAGCTTCCACTGGTCCCCAGCATCCTTTGACGAAATTTCACATAGCTTCAATGTTTATATCCCCTTTCACATGGCTCAGTCTCTGTGTGTATGCATCTTCTGTGTATGTTTCATAAAGACAGTGCAATGAGCTGTTAGGTGTTTTCAGATCATCCACGATGTTCTTGTCTCTACATCCTTGAACATATTTTCAAAGGTACTTTGCTAAATATGCACATTTTCACAGGTTCTGGGTCAGGATGGAGACATTCTTTTCAGGGACCATCATTGAATCCAGTACAACGTGTGTGAAGAGAACTGGAGCAGGCAAGCACCACAAAGTGGTTATTTAGGAAAAGAATGAATAAAGGGTGGAAGTACAGAGGAAATGGTTCTCTGTTCTGCTTGTTCACCAAAGACATGGGTAGAGGTCATCTTATACAGACGTCCCTCAACCTCCTTCTAACGTCCATAGGAAGATCTAATTTAGCAACTGTCAATTCAACATGGCACTGGTGACATCCTTAAAGTGTGTGTGTGTGTGTGTGTGTGTGTGCGTGCGTGCGTGCGTGTGTGTGTGTGTGTATGAGCTTGCCTGAATGTGCATGCGCAATTTGGGCAATCTCTGGTGCTGTTGACTTGACTCCTACCTTATTTGAGTCAGTGCCTTTTTGTTATTTTCCACTGCTGTCACAAGGTCAGCTAACTCGTGATTTTCCTGGGACTTTCCTGCTCCTCCTTTTCACCTCTCTGTAGGAGTGCTGGGATTGCAGGCTCATGATCTACATGTCCAGTTTTAATGCGGGTTTCAGGAATTTGAACTCAGATCCTCGTGCATGGTCCACACATAACCCTTTCTCCCAGGTTCAGGCCCAAGTTCCTCCTGGATGCCATTCTGTTCTTTCACCCCTGAAAACCTCGCAATGCTTGAATCTACTCATGAGTATATGCCCCACATATTCCCATCCCAACTATCAAACACACACTCACCCTAAGAGATGCTTTGATTTTGTTTTTATGATAGATACGTGTGACTTAATGAAAATAAGTATTCTGAACTGGAGGAACTTCAAATTACACCCATTGTATAAGGCAAAATTTGATGTACAACCCTGGGAGTTTCCCTGATTTAATACTTCCTCACTAATGAATTTAAGAATTTTGGTATCTATCATTCATTTCTTATTAAAGATATCTGTGAGCTTATTCTACTTTCCATACCATGTTGCAAACTGAGTAAAGATAGTGCTTGCTTTGAGTTATCTTTGTGGCCCTTTAAGATTTAAAACACGATGACTACTGATTGTTAAATATCCCTTTGAAAATAAGTGAGCATTAATTATGGTCATGCTATTATGTTTCCACCCAAAGGAATACTGCTTTTAGAAACCGAAATAATCTTCATAATTCTCATTCTCCCACTGTGAGAAAGTGTTGAGGAATGTACTTGGACTGTATATTCTAAACAAAACTTTAGAAAAAATTAAGTAGTTATTTAGACTGCATAACAGAAAAAGAGATCTGTCTTTTTCTGTTGTTTCTAGCTCTTGGATTTTTATCCTACTAAAGTCAAAACCACACATCCATTTGGACCATGTTTTGTTCCCATCTGAAAGGATGGCATAAAGTCTGAAATGTCAAGGTTGCCTCAAAGAATAAAACTGCAGTAGTTTAACTCATACTGTGCCTTCCCTGTAACAAGAAACATTTGCTTATTGCGACATTATTTATGGTTTCCTCTAGAAGAAAGTCAGCCTGTCATGCAGATGAAGTCATCAGGAGGGCGTGTTGCATGGGACATACCTGTGAGCCTACAACAATGCAATCACTGTCTGCTAAGCCAAGACAGGCAAGATTATTTCTGGCAGATTCAACAGCAGTGGTGTCTGGAATGCTCTAAGCGAGAGAGCAAACTGGCATAATTCCCATTCGACTTGGTTGTTCTATCATAAAGTGCAAGTTATTTGGGGGCTGTGTCCTCAATCATTTCCAACAACTAAATCTTGTTTATTGTGTTGATTTTTCTGCCCTATCAGCATAGAAACACTTATTGGCAGAGGCAGGTCTTTTTATTCCTGTGCCCATGGATTATCTCAGAGCTCAACTTGAAAGATAATACCGACAAGTTGGCACTTTACCTTTGCTCCTGTGTTGACATTAACCGATGTCTAAACAGTGTCATGAGTCAAAGCCGCCTTCTTTGTTAGGCAACAGTTAGAGAATAAGTGTCTCTTTGTGTATCTGTTGCCTATTCTTTGTTTATATGTCATGCTGGGTCAGTAGCTCCCACACATCAAAACTATAGAGGGGAAGCCGGGCTCATCCTCTTTAGACTCCCATTTTTAAAATGTTGTCTAGTTATAGTTTTGCAAAAAGATAGCTAAGAGGAAGAAAAGCTGTGGCTCCCCAAAGACTGGTCTCCCAGGCATGGTGGCATCTCTGTAGCTTCAGCTCAGCAAGATTTATTCTCAGACTGCTTTACAAGCTCTGCTTGTTCCAAAATGGCTGGGTTTTCTCAGACTCCTCAATGAAACACTGTCTCTATCACTAATCTGTGTTCCTCAGGGAGAAAGCTGTGCTGTGAGTGATAGTCTCTTTCCAGGTGCAACCCTCCAGACTTCTCCCCTCCCACAGACCTTCATTAATTTAATTCTCAGTTTTTACACCTGTCTCCTCCCTCTAGCTCCTCTTTCTCCCCTTGTTCCACAGACACATGTATCCATTCCACAAACACTTGAGTCTGGGTTTGTAGACCTAAGCACACAATACTATCTTCTGTGTGAGGACTGATCACATAGCTCAAAGCGCAGCAAGAACTCAAGGCAAACCTCCTTCATGCAAACCCAGGAGGTCCAGAAATAATGCTAAAGAAGTAACAACATTTGCCTAAAACGGAATAGGCTCCTTCTCTACTCATGACTCCCACAGTTGAAGCTTGTCTAGAGTTTCAAAATTAAAGCATTCTGAATTCTCTCGTGAATATGTTTTCTATGCTTTTACATATAAATACATTTGCCAAGACAAAGGTTACCATCCCTAGAAGCATTCTGATTACAGGAGTATCTGGGTATCTCATTTTTAAAAATCTTTGTGTGTACAGTTTTGGAGAATTCCTATATAGAATGCCCAAATGCTTGACTTATTTCAAGCAACTCAACCTGGAGCCTGAACAAGGCAGCTTCCATGTTCACTTGGTGACGGATCACTTCCACCCTGGGCGTGTTACCATCAGCAGAAAGATCCTCAGTAAGCTCTGAGCACTACCCTGTCAGCTCATTTGCAATGAGCACAAATAACAATGGTCCACGGATTGATCCCCAAGGAACCCCCATAATGACATCCATTAAATCTGACATGGCACTGTTTAATAACACAAGTGGTGTATGCCCTCTTAAGTAGCTAGTACACCAATTAATTAAGGACGATGCCATACCTAGTCTGTTCCATTTATTCAGCAAAGAAGTATGTGCTACCAATTAGGAAAGAAAATGATGTTTGAAGCAACAGTGCATTATTTATCTCAGCAAAGATCTCTTAACTCAAGCTGCAAACCCCCTGCTAGGCTTGCACATCCTTTCATTCCAAGAGCAGTTGCTCTGTGGACGTTTTCTTCTACAAATGAGAAGAGAAGCCTGATCTGAACTTGGACGTGCCTTTTAGCTATCATAACTAGGATCTTTTCAGTGAAAGCATACTTAACAATAATTGCAGTAGGTGGGCCTTTGAAGGAATAATCTTCCATGCTCACTTAAATAGTTAATAGGACAATTTAGTGCATGGGTATTTGACAGGAAGCAATTTCTGCATATTTATGCCATTGAGTGAAATGTAAAACATTGTCCAATGCCAGGTTTCCTTGCCAACAAATTTTTAACTGAGGAGCTTTAACCAATCATGGTAAAGGAATATAGGGAAGAAGCAAGATAAGGAACTTTGGGAACACAAAGTGCTAGGCGACAGGGAAGCAGAAAGAGAATTTAAAGTTTTATATTTACAAACCAGAAAGGGAATAGTGAGGGACAAACAGATCACCATACCTTGGAAAGTGTGGGAAAAGGAGGGAGAGAGTGAGCGAGCAAGGGAGGAACATGTTGAGCATCTGGGCCACCCAAGATAATGAAGATAATCCAGCATGATTGCACTTAATGGTGCTGAATCAATTTATGATGAGGAGGATGCGAGCCTAAACTTGAACTGTGTGGTGCCCCTTTGGTAGAAGGAATGCATCAAAAGAGTGAAGGGATGGGAGAGTAAAATGGAGAGGAAGACAAAGAATGCCTGAGCAGGTGGGGAAAGAGGGAAGGAGAAGAGTGGATTTGCCCTGCCCTTATCAGTTAACATACAGCCACTTTACTGTATTAGCACGAGCCAACCTAAAGCGTCTGCCAAAGAAGATAATTTCTTCAGGGACTAATGAGGCTTCATTGCACCTATTTGGGGAAGGAAATCAAAAGAAGTAAGTAATATCTTTATCCATTCGTCTTTTCAATAGGCAGAAAACAGGTTATACTGGAGACTAAAGAGCCTCCGGCAGATACATAGTCCAAATGTTTTCCCTCCTATGGGAAAAGCCAACTGAACAAGTGACTCTTAGCCCCACAGGTCAATTCAAGTCTGGTCAGAGTAAATCCCCCTTCTAATACCAGAGCGCTGGCATCCTCAGTCACAGCTGCAGCATCCTCTTTAGTGGAGGAGGCGGCTCTAGCAAGTGCTTGACATTTGAAGCTGCTTATTTCCTCAAAAACTTCAGTCTTTACAAATAGAAAAGTCATAAGTTTTCTATAATTACTATCTGGGGCAAGTGTAAATTGTGTCTGAATTGTGGAGCAGCTTCTGCCGGATTTAATCGGTATCACAAGGGTTTTAAAAAGCACAAGGACACTGGTGTGAGGCTCTTTATGAGTTAGGACTTCAAAGGGTTTAAAACTTTAATTGTGTAATTAGGGGGCCTCACCCACAGTGATGAGTGCGCATCATTATAAAACCAAGCTGGAAAATTAAGGCCACATTAAAACCACTTGAAGAGAAACTGAGATCGGAAGGGGAGATAGAGATGGGTGAAAGATAGCTCAGCAAACTGTTCTGTTTGTGACAAACCCGAACTTGAAGGAAAACTAAATGATACATATTTTAGGTTGGTGCCATGCAGACAGTGGTCCAGGTGAGTAGCGTCAAGAGCACCTGAGAGTTTGGTAGCAAGCAAGGTGGCAGCCTCCTCCTGAAACCAACCGAATGGGATCCCCTAGGCATAGAGCGCAGACATCAGTTTCTGCAGAGCCAGCATGCTTTTCATGACCACACAATGGCTTCAGACAGAAGATTTCTGAATACCCTACTTATTCCCTTGCCTTTTTCCCTTGATATTATTCTCCATGTGGTACGCATGTTCTGGCAGTTCTTTAATCGCTGGGTGGGCATCTCTCATTCTGAATAGTTTGCTCTGCATTTGGGAATTTTATGAAGATATCTTCACTACAGGGCCATCAAGGAAGGCGTGTGTGTTTCTGATAAGAGTCCTAGATTTCCTTAGTTATTCTAATTTTGCGATAGTTAATTTTGTGTGGCTACTTGTCTGGCTCAGTGGCGTCCTGATTGCTGGACAGACCTACTCTCATCTACCCATTATTGCCTTTCTTACCCCACCCTTTATTACATATTCCTTAGCTGTGCTTTTCCATTCTCTATCTTCAAAATGAGCCTGGTCCTGCCTTCTTGCTACCGGATGAGCTGCATCTGTGTACTTAGTAATTTTTGTTCTGCCAGTAACTTCATCAATAAAGGTCGGTCTTTTTCACTCTTTGAGGAAGAGGAAAAGATCCTGTCAGCGATGGCCATTTCTCCCCAGACCTCTCTGACACCGTACCCACAAGCAATTACCTGGCTCCCACACCATCTCAGAACTCAGGAAGCTAACTTTTTTGATGCATAACAACATCTCACTACGAACCCCTTCTCTTTTTCTTTCCCAACCCCTTATAGACTGGTGTCTTTCTGATGTTTATGTAATTGTTCTGAGATTTAGCTTTCCTAAGGCACTCCCCTTGAAGGAGTGAAAAAAAATACCCACAAAACTCCAGCTGAAGCTTTGGTCCTGGGTGACCCTTCAGTGGGAAGCCTGTGACCTTCCTTTGGATTGCCAGGGCCATGGGGCCGCAGTATGTCTCTCTGTAGAGATTTTCTATAGTAGGTTTCAAAGATTCACAAGGCAGCCTGGAATTGTCCCTGCTCAATAGAGGTTGATTGTGAACACTGATTCTCAGAGGCAGGTACAGGAGCTGGACCCCCTACTGGGAAAGCACCCTCCTGCTGCGTGGAGGCGTGTCTCCTGCTATGATATCTGATCGGTGTGCTTTTCCGTTTTTTTGATTTCACAGAGGCAAATCCCTAGGCTTGTACAGCTGCTTTTAAATTTCTCGGTTCCTGGGACTTTTATCAGTCGGCTCACCTCTGCCAGCTTTACACGTATCAGAGTTAACACTTCTGGCTCCCATTTCCCATTTGCTTTTTACGCAGCTTCTAGATTTTTCTTTCATCCCTTGGATTTCTAAGGGGCAAATTGAATGGCAAATATTTACAGTGGCTTTCTCTTCTACTCTCTAAGGAAGTTGGTTCTAGAGGAAGGGCCAACAATTTGTTGAGCAGATGGGTGAAAATTTTTGGAAAATGTCCACTGGAGGTTGAACTGCTATCTAGAGGGGAAAATAAGCATTCAAAGGAGGCAGTCCAAAGGGACAGGACCACAAAGAAGGGGTGTGAAGTGGCCTGAAAGGAGCTCTGGAGGAAGAAGTGTGTTGTGAAAAGGTTTTGGGGGGTGGGGAGTAGGATGCAAAGGATGATAGATTTTCAAGAAAAATCTATAGGAAATATCGCTAGATAACTGAACTGTTACCTAACAGTTCAGTATGAGATGGTGCACTCTGTTATACAGAAAACTTTAGGAACTATTTAAGTTGTCTTTGCATGCTTGGGAATGTAAGTTCAATTGTGTTAGGGACCATTGAGACTTTGATACAGCTACAATTGAGTTAAATTTTTACTTTACACAGAAGAAAAAATAACATGCAATTAAACATACACACATTACGTAATTTAATGACATATGTAACAATAGATCATACACACATTATGTAATTGAATGACATATATAACGACAGATCATAGATATTTAGATGGGCTGCTTTTGGTGAACCCTTTCTTGCTTATCATCCTGAAGTCTTTCTTGGAACACTGGTCCTTAGGGAAGATTGAGACTGAGAAGCCTGGGATACATACACACATGTAAATACTAAAACCTGGGAGGCATGGGAGAGGGCTCTGTGTGTATGATGCCAGCCATGCAAGCATGCAGAAATGGAGTTCAGAGTTCCAAGCACCCACATAAAAAGCCAGGACAGTAGCGGAGGTCTGCCATTCCAGTACTGGGGCAGAGAAGGACAGAATCTTGGAGCTCATTGGCCATCTAGCCTAGCCAAATTGGCAAACCTCGAGCTTCAGTGAAAGATGCTGTCTCAGAAAAACAAGAGTTGAGAGACAGAGGAGGACCCCCAACATGCAGATCATGTGCACACTGCATGAACACATAGTTTTACCCTCCCACACAGGAATTTAATGTGAGAACACTTCTGCACATGCCAAATAAACATAATCTTCTTGACTCTTGGGTCATAGTACGCCCTTGGTGCCTCTTTGAATGTTGAGTCACTGCAGTTGTGAAATATTAGTCCCTTAGACTTCGATATGCATTGGGCAGCCTGTGAATGTGTATTAATGCTGATAAGGAGCTGTGATTTCACAACCTTTATGAAAATTTCACTACAATTGAAGTGATTCTAGTAGTGCATGAACACACCACAATTTGGAAGCAAGATGGATAAGGTGGAGAGGGAACCTAAATCTGAGAGATTTTTGTTTTGTTTTAACACATTCACTTTTGGGGTATAATCAATGATTTCAAAACATCCTATTATGAACTCTATATTAAACTTGAATTTCATCTTAAAGTTAGTTCCTAACAAATGATTTTGAAGTACACAGAATTCACCAGAGTTTTGGTTACTTTTATCAAATAGTTGTCTATAATATTTAGGAAATGTAATTGATCATTTTTTTATAGTAAAACTCATTCCAATTTGTATATAATATTTGGTGCTTGCCTTGGTTGAACTTCCAGCTCTTAAACGTTATTCACCTTATGTAACGCTATGAAAGTCAATTTTGTTCTAATTGAAAGGGAGTTTCTATGGTAGCTCTTAATTCTCTTACATGCCCTCTTACCAGTTCAGCTATGGTGACAGCCAATAACAACATATATTGTCATCAACCACTAACAATCACTAATTGGTGATTCAGTGGCCAGGGTGTAAGTAAGGGTCTAAGTCATCTAGATAAAAAGGAAAACAATTACATCATCTGGATTGCCTCAACATTATAGGAATTATATTGGCTATGTGCTGAAGGCAAAGCCCCGTCCGTTTCTCCAGGCCTACAGGTTGTCTGGGTTTTGCTCTGCCTGCACAGCTCACTAAATAACCTTGTCAAAGTCACTCAACCTCTGAGTGTTCGTTTTCTCATCTGTAAAATGAGGATGACTATCCTTACCTGTCTCATAGGGATGGCGCTCAGATTAACTAATTAGAGATTAGAAACCACTGCAAGCCTCTCAGTATTATAAAGGAAAACCTAAGCTTTTTCAGTGCCTTTGGGTAAGCGAGCTAGTTAGCAACAACAATTCCCAACAAGAGTTTGGTAGGATGAGACACCGCTGGGTCGTCCCCGAGGAATGATGCTTGCCCAGGGACTTTGCCCTCCCTTGCCATTTCGTTAGTGAGCACCAAGGCCTCCCATATCGCAGACAGCGCTGTGATCATTGCCACATCTCCTACCTCTGACAATTTTAAGAGCTCACGAGTGATAGCAAGACATGCCACTTCAAATCGAAGAAGCTGTCTCTACCTACTCAGAATGCAGAAATCCCTGGGGGACGCGGTTCCTGTAATTGCAGCCTGTAATGTAGCCTTACACAAAAGGAAGGCAGCTGCACACTGTCTCTGCAGGTCAAGAAGCATCTGTTTATACCATCAGCCTTTCCTGTTTCCCTGGCACACTCCCCGAGATCCCTCAGACCTTCTTGCATGTGAAGTCTCAGTGCAGTGACCGAGTCTGGCCCTGCTGCATCACCCCATTGCTGAGTCTCTTGGCAGCTGGCAATGAGAAACATTCCTTTGGTGTGCACCAGAGTTCTTTTCTTGATATAAAGAAGTTCCTGAATTCCACAAACTCCTTTCTTTGCCCATTTCCATTGCGCTTGTTCATGTCCTCAGTTCTCTTCTTTGACTTACCACCCTGAGCCAAGGTCACTAGACAGTTTTCTATGTTGACACCAAGTTGTGTTAAAAACCCAAGAACTTTTTTTTCTTTGTGTGATGATGAACGTTGAACACAAGGCCTCAAACATTAGGCAACTGCTCCACCCCTGAACTGTATCTCAACCCCAGTTTAATCTTTTCTTATTTTGAAATAAGATCTTTCTAATACTAAGGCTAGCCTTGATTCCATCTGTAGCCTAGGCAGCACTTAACCTGTAATTCTCCTGCCTTAGACCCTCCAGGAGCTGTGATTCCAGGATCTGCACCACTAAGTCTGGCTTATTTATATATTTATTTTTTTGAAGAGTGATATACTGTCTTTAAGGTAAAAGCATTTGGAAATAAAAGTGTCTTAAATAGTTTCCCTGAAGATTTAAGATGAGGTAGACCCACAAAGATGACAAGGGCTCACCCTCCCAGAGGGCCTGCAATCTTCCTTCCAGCATCTTTGCTTAGCATTCCAGAGTTAAAGCACCCTCCTGCATCTCCACTTACCATTATCTTAATGGATGGTGTTAGGAATAATAACTTGCCCACTAAATAGCTTTGTTATCAGAATTAAATGAAATTAAGCAACTTACCTGCAAACACCTGCAGCAGGTTAAATGCTCCACAAGCTTAGGTTGATGTTAATGGTGGTTCTCACACTGTGTTTTAGATAGTGGTATGGCTTCTTTTTCAGTTTGGGCTGTGTATTCTCTTTCTTTCTTTTTTTCTTTCTCTCTTTTACCCTCCCTCCCTTCCTTCTTTTTTTCAAGTTCTTTTTTTGTATGTTCTATTTTTTCAATGTGTATCTGTGTTTGATGTGTGTTTGCATGTGCTGGGGAATCACAGGTGTGTAGGGATGGCTGCATAAGGTTGAGGCCCATAATTGAGATCAAAGTCATCGAGTATCTTCCTGGACCACTCTCTACAAGGTGTCTCATCTGAACCCAGAATTGCCGAGACGGATAATTAGCTCACCAGCTTTGTATGGGCACCACTGTCTCTGTCTCCTTACATGCTGCAATTACAAGCAGGCTGCCACCTCTCTTCAGCATTAATATGGGTGCTCAGGATTTGAACTCCCATCTTTACTCTTGTATGTCAGGTGTTTTACCCACCCAGCTCTATAGATGGCATCTTTCCATTCTTTCCACATCCACCCACACTGGGGGATGTAGCCGCTTTGTATTAAATTTCATAGGACCCAGATTCTGCACACCTCAGATAAATACTTCCTTAGTAAGATTAGCTACTTGCATGAGAAGGATATAAACTAAAACTCTCATAAAAACAAATAAACAAAAGCTGCAGTTGTTTTGATGGCTATAGATGACTGAGTTAAATAAAATTCCATGATTATGGAAAGTTAGAATGCTGCAAATCCAAAATCAAGCTATCTTTGATTACTTTTTTAATCCCGTTGAAAACCATTTGTTGGCCACCCCCATGTCTGATATAAGTTCCTTATGACGCAGTAGGAAAGTGTTGGTCTTTGAATACAATCACGGGGGCATGTCCACTTGAATGAACAATAACTTTGGGAGCCATGGTACCTACAATGAATGACCACCAAGCCCCTCTGGGCCAGTGGCTTCTGAATTCTCTGTGTCCTGAATTCCAAGAATGAACTTCACAGATGATGGGAGGCTTAAGTTCAGAAAGGAGTTTTATTGCAAGCTTAAGAGAAGAAAACAGCTGGAAAGGTGCAAGAAAAGGCTGTTGCCTAGGAACCCACTGGGTGCTAATGGGGCTGTATTGGATTGGAGAATGGGAAGTGGCTGATATGGTTTTCCCTCTCATAAAGTATTCAGGGCCTTTTCCCTCCTGGTTTCTGGGCAGACATTTTTCGTCACTTCCTCATACATATCTCCCGAGCAGCTGTGATCATTACAGTTGTTATGCAAAAGGAGAAAGATAAATGCAAGAAGTGAGAAGAAGAACCAGTGTCCTGAATCATCTCTGGCATTTCTGGCCTCTGAGCGGCGGGACAAAGGTGCAGGTCTGGCCCAGGACATTTCCTGTTGTCAAGAGGCAGAAGCAGAATTGTTTGTTTAGGTGGACATGCCTTTAAATTGCCTAACTCATTTCTTTCTTCTGCCCTCATCACTTGTGACTTTCAAAACCATTAAAATACACTAGCTTCCACCAATCCAAAACTAAGGTTTTAAAGCTTGTTGGAAGTTTTCCCCTGCTCAGTTGTTACTTGCCTACCAGGAGTCTCTACCAATGCATTTGATAAATGCTTTGATTTATTAGTTGATTTTCTAACTAGTAAGTTTTCTTGAAAGCATGTCTACAGTGGACCATGACTTCTGATGCCACCCAAATATATATATATATATATACATATATGTGTGTGTGTGTGTATATATATATATATATATATATATATATCTCATTTCATATCACTCTTAAAATTGTAATGACAAATACGTTTATGATTTCCCTAATAACAGGATATAATTAACCTATGAAAATTACTTGATCAAAAATACCATTTTTATTGATGCAAAAAATTCACTAAGCACAAATAAGATCAGCTGAACATGTCTTTACTGTGCAGTTAGTAAGGTTGTTGAATGTTTGGCAACAACTGTTGAAATTGTTCCAGTTATGATTGGGTATAAAAACAAATTCTCTTGACAAATACAATTTTCAGATTACTGGAGACACTATAGAAGAAAATGACATCAAACCAAAGAGGACTTGTCTTCTCTTGGTTCTGTTTATAAGCTTAGACTCACTCAGCCAATGCATGTGAGTGCTGTTAACTTCAGGTTACAGCAACTGGAAAAACAATTAGCAGATCTCATGCATGTTGCAGCTGTTTTTCACTGTTCTTTTGCTTTAGTTTCAGTATTAGTGCTTACTACTTCCAATAATAGACTTTATATCTTTAGCACTAAATTTTACAAAACTTCCACACTTATTGCATTCGATTCAATATTAGCATCAAACTGGCTTAAACTTTTTCAGAAAATGGATTTAACACAACAGAAAAAGTTACTTGAAAGTGTGCGTTAAAACTTTAAGAATTATATTTTCTGTAATCAAGAATGTGACCAAGTTCATCATTTGAAAGGCTACTGACAGAGCATTTTTCCCAAGATGATAGAGTAATTTAAACTTTTCATTAAAAGCCTTTTCAGTCTCAACTGAATACAACCAGCTGTTCTTTTCTCCCCCTGCTCGACAGCAACACATCGTAAACATTCAAACCACAGCTCTGAATGGCACCAATACTGCCTATCTACAACCACCTCCGTCCCAGAAACGTGACACAAGCTAGGAGTTGGCAGAGGATGAAAAAACAAGATATCTTAATTAGAGCTCTGCCCATCACTCCATCTGGAGGCGGGTGCCACCTGAGACTACAAAGTGGCATTGTTTGAAACGCAGTGGCTTACAGGTGGAGGGCGGAAAAGCACGTGGGGGAGATGTTGCTCAAGATTGCTTCTCCATTGCTCCAGCGCCGCCTTGAACCAGAAACCAAATCTCAAACCTGGGATGAAAACCACGAAGAGGAAAACAAAACAAAAAACAAACCAAACCAAATGCCCAGCTTGCTGCCTGTTGTCGAATTCTCTGCCAACTAGGACGCCTTGCCTTCTCTTGTCTCTGCTTCCTTGACCCCTGCTGGACTTTGCAAAGTAAAAATCTGAAGGTTCCACGTCTGGTCCCAGTCACAAAGGGTTCTTTGCAACCTCACAACTATGATCCATAAGGACACGATGCCACCAATTTTCATTCTCTTGTCTTGATTTTGCTTTTGAGCTTTATCTTTGTATAATTCACTCTTCTGAACTTTTCCTCAATGTCTCTTCAATCTAGTCTGTCTGACTCCCTGCTGTCAGATACAATCACCCCTGCCACATCTCTGATAATGCCACTTCCCAACGCTAAACCTCAATGTCTTTTTGTTACTTGTAGAAGAGGCATAAACTCTTAAATAAGAATCAAGGTGCGTCCCTGTCCATCTTCTGCCTTTTCCCTTCTCATCTCTTTTTCTTTTTATATCTTCAGTTATTATAACCCAGTATTAAGATAATATAAGCCAGATATGTACATTTAAATTTTAGTATTGCACTAACAGAAAAGTAAACTTAAGCAGAAAATATTCACCATCTATATACATATATGCAGAATTATTATATTAATATTGTCGATATTTTTGTGTTGACATTTATATCTAAGCATCTTCAAAAATTAGTAAATGTATCAAATGACCCATAAAGTATAAAATAATTAATTAAATATTTGTGGGAGAGGCTGTTTCCAAGAGGAATTCAACAGCGTCTAACAGTATAAGGTCCTCCCACATATTGCCAAGATCGCTTGATATAATAACCAATACTTTAGGTAGTGTGTCCTTTATTAGGCTATACAAAAAACAAAACAAAACAGCAAAACCATTTTATGGATGAAGCTAAAAAGTTTGTGCTTGTCCAGTAGAAACACTAAGTTAGGTGGTAACAACCACCTTTAACTCCAGACCCAGGGGATTTGGCTCTTTCTTCTGGTCTTGTTAGGTACTTGCATTCACACACACACAAAAGCTATACAGAGAGAAAGAGAGAGAGAGACAGACAGAGAGAGAGAGAGACAGAGACAGAAAGATATAGAAATAAGTAAGCAAATAAATAAATAAAAAAAAAAAAACTCCTATGACTTCTGTCTTTCTCTCTCTTACATCGTTTATTCTGGGAAACACTGCCGCCAAGAGAGAATGGTGGCTTTTTGTTAACAAGCAGGCAGGAATTGACTTCTTCTGCTCAAAATAACATAATTTATCCTATCATGAAACAAACTATCTACTGTCAAATTTCCAAAGGCATTCACTCTGGCTAATAACTTCATAGTGAATGTATGAGCCAACTAGGCCTCGAACAACCCAGTCCAATTGGCTTTTCTATCCCTGACCTGTAGAGATTATATAGTTAAAAGATTTTGTTTTCATAAGATCCTTAATTTTGACATAAATTGTTAAGCAACAATCATAAGTTCATAGTTGGCAGTAAGCTGTGTTTGCAGGCAGCACCTCAAATATGGGAATGGCTTTGGGACCAGGTTATAGGTAGAAGACAGAAACTGAAATGTTCTAAGAGAGAACCTTGTAAAAATATTTCCTGAAACATGATACTCTTTGAAGAACTGTGAATGAAGTTTTAGGAGACATTGGGAAAAATCTGGGCATGCAATGGCAAGATGTTCAGCAGGTTGCTGCCTGCACTAACGTGGCAAGTAGAAGATGTTTCTAATAAAGTCAGTGATATAACTAAGATTTTCTGGACAAAGTCCTAAGGAGTCTAACTGGTTTCTTCTTGATGATTATGGTAATTTGAGAGAAGAGAAGAATTAACTATTAGGGAGGGTTAATTAACAGGAAGGAATCAGGACTTGATTTTATAATAATCCTCAACCTTTCTATATAGAAGATAATAATAGAAAAATGAAGAACTATCACTGAGCAAATTCAAGTCAATGTCAAGAAAATGATTTAAAAATTAAGTTATGAATGGGACTGTACAGTGCCTTGTTCAAGTGTCAGGAAGATCACGGGAGTATCTGGTGCACAGTTCTGTGTGGTTCAGACAGGCCTGCCAGAAGATCTGACTCATCAAGCGTCTTAATTCTACCACCGAACCCCATTAATTTAAACAAACCAATAACAGCAACAAAAACCCCCAACCCTTTTATTGTGTTTATGTGCATGTGGCAGAAGGGAAAATACATGCCACAGTACCTGTGTGAAGGTCAGAGAATGCTTTTTTTTGGAGTCAGTTTCTTCTAGCTTAACATGGGTTCTGGGGTTAGAACTCAGGTCACCAGGCAGACACTGCAAGCACCTTCCGATGCTGAGTCATCTACCTAGCACAGCTGGAGGCTTCTTAGCACAGAATGGCATTGTCTCTAAGTCATCTTAAGAGAAGTAGAAGGTACAGACAGCACTCACAAAATAGATCTGTACTTCTCCAGTGGGGTGGACTATGATAAAACTCACAGGAGACCCACACACTCTTAAAGAGAGATGTTTCCACAGAATGCGGTACATATGCCTAAAGAGCCAGTGTAAGGATAGCATATGTAGGAGCCTCACATATTCCTATAGCCATAGCTGGCCTAGTTGACAAGTTTCTGTGTAAGTTTCAAACTTCTTTTTTTTGGGTGAAGGATAGTATATAACAGAAAGGATGGGTTTGGCTAACAATCAGTGAAGGCATTTGCCACTGAGCCTGAAGACCTGGGATAGGTTGAGGGTACCTACATAGTAGAGACAGAGAATAGATTCCTGTAAGCTGTCCTCTCATCTCCACATGCACACGATGACATGTGTGTGTGTTCCATTCCAACAAATAACTAAATAAATACACAAATAAACAAATGGGTATGAGCTGGAGACCAAGTCATAGCATACTTGGCCCATGTACTTGTATCTCCCCTTGAATCACTGCCTCTCTGGGGAGCAGGGAGCCCAACAGGGAGGACTGTAGTATGAAGAGGTGGAGGCTGGAAGGGAAGAGTGGCTCACTGGACCCTGAGCTCCCCTCTCAGTGACTGTGATATAGTAGCATGGTTGCTAATTCTGCAGCTTAATTCAACCGTACAGGTGTCTTTGGCTTCAATAATACTTTTATTGAAACCTTGGAAATATCCTCCAATGCCAGAATACTAAAAATGTTGATAATAGATGCTAATAACTGGAAACCACTAACTATTTATGATAATAAATGATTACCAAGTCTATTTTCAGTTTGAAAATATTCAATCAATTAAATCTAGTATGTAATCTGCCTATCTGGGTCCTTCAAATTTGATTAACCTTTACTGCAAGTGTTCAATAACTATATTTGCTTAGTGACTAACACTAACATATTAGAGATTATAGCCCTAGAAGACAAATTAATGTCTATATATCAATTTGATTCTCCCAGACTTCCTGTATTTTCAAATATATGAGCATTTTGCTTCCTTCCCTAGAGTGTCTTTTGTCCCTATCCATCTCTTCAGTCCTCAATATATTACTAAGCTATGTAATATATTGTATTGCATATTTCTATGTTCATTTACTTATTAGCATGCTTTTGTACCAGTTATATGGCTATAGGCATCTCCTTGCTACCAGACAAAGAGTCTAAAAGGCAATGATTTACCAGTCTGGTACAGAGTATTTGAGTGTGCTTAGCTTATCACTCAAATTTCAGTGTTCAATACATGTTGAAAGCATAAGCAGTAGTCATGGAGACAGGTCCCTACCTGTGATGTTGGTGAAGAGACTCTTGCATCACATGAAATATTGATCTATGAGGTTCCTGAAAACTGTCAGCATCCTGGAAAGTGTGTCACTGAGAACATACTTCCTGCGAGCATCTGAAGTCATATGAGAATCTTTCCTGCCCTGAGTGTGAGGACATTTTTTTATGCAGAACATAAATGATGGAGTGAGTGTTCCCATTCTAGACTGAATTTTACTTTAGTAAAGAAAGTCCAAGTTTCTAATTCCTTTTTTCTGTGTTCAGGAAATGGCACTTCTGCCAGCTTAGAAATGGTGCTCCAGTCATGCTCCTGTGCCAGAACCTCTTACTAAGCGCTCTCATCATTTTGCTTTTAGTTTCCTGAGGCAGATGGCAAACACCACTGACCAACTATAGGTCCAAATATGTCTTTTCTTTAGATGGAAAGTAGGAGAACTCCCCTTTTTTCCTGTTAGTGAATGCTCTTCAACATAAGTGTTATTTTTCAGATAGAGATAAAGAGAACAGGCACAAAGCTCAAGCTATGGCATTATATTATTAGCATAATGCAAACATGATCGGGATATTCCTTGGGAACTGGCGAAACACCGTCTCCCTTTTCAGTTTTGCAGATACAGGAACACAGACGGAGGGAGAGGCATGAGAATGGAAAAACTTTGTCCTTACAGCACTTTGACTGTATTTATCTGACCACTTCAGCCCTGAGCTGTTTCTCAGCATCCTGTGATGACCAGATACTGAACTCTTGTCCCTTGCTCTTGCCTATTTTCCAGAACAGACCGTGAACTTGTCACTCCAGCATGATAGCATACCCTGGGGGATCTTGGGATAAACTGCTTCTCTTGGCATTTTTTATTAATCAAGTACAGCTTACAGATTTCCTTTTCTTCTCTGTTTTCCCCAAAGGAAGAATGCCAGGGGAGACACATCAGGTTCTTGTCCTGTTAGTGAACTGAAGAAATATTAGCATCCTGATGAGAAAGAAACAGAAGCCAGTAGCCAAAAAGCAGAGCCATCGATTTGGTTTCCACGATTTACTCATAGGTTGGGTTCTCAGGCTGTGATCGCTTAAGTGAAAAAGAAAATGCAGAAGATCCCACATGCAACAGAATCAAGGGGAAATTCTTGTGTGTAAAATAAGAATGATACCTGATGTTTGGAGGCAATTTCCTTTGTCTACAGGGCCCCTAAAAATTGTTAGCCAATCACTCTGGCAGGAAGTATGCACAGACACACATGGGCACCCCCACAGGAAGGCAAACTCAGAGCTAGTTCCGCACCCACCTCACATTAATTTGTAGAAGGGAAATTGCTGTGGGCTAATGCAAGACCTTCTGCATTTGTGGCTTCTCTGTAGGTTTTCAACAGGGAAAGTGTTAGACAGGAAATTTGCATTGTGAAAACCACCAAAGACTTAGAGGTACTCTTAACTCCTACCACTTAAAAAAAAATGTCTCCTTCTAAAAATCTGTTAGCTTGTTTCAAAGAATGGTTTGGGTTTCATTGTCGCACAAATCTTCTACCATGAAGATCGTACTGAACATGGCCACTAAATGTCCACAAGAATTGGTGTGTTTGATAATGCTCTTCATATTTAGTTTTGATCTCTGCTATGAAATGCTCAGGGCTCTTGTCATTCACATGTGAATTCACCACTGCAGTGACTGAATTGCCCTCCAAATTTAAGCTCATCTAATATGTATACATTCTCCTTACTTCTGAGGATTATGTTTTCCTTAGTTTTATTTATTCTTTGAGGATTTTACATATTTACTTAGTATATTTTGAGCGTATCAATTCCCAAACTTCTTCAACAGTCCTGGTCCCCAACCATGTATATCATCCATATAACTTCATGCCTTCTTCTATGTAAATAATTCACTGAGTTCAGTTAGGGCTAGCTATTGCACGTGGGCCTATAAGGCCATCCACTGGAGTGTAGAGTCACTGACCTGGGGCCCACAGCCCTGAAGAAAACTGGCATTGGGTCCCAGCGGCTATTACCTGCCAAGAGCTCCTGAGGTTAGGTGTTTGTAAATGTCCTCTGTTAACCAGGAAGTGAGATAAAATGATGTTTATTCTTGTTAACGTGGATTCAGACTTTTGAAATTATAAATGTGATGGGAGCCTGACCATCAACTTCATAGACATCCTCCATACTCATTATTTTTCTCACATAGTAGTTTTCTATTTTTCCTTTTCCATACAAGGCCTTGTTTGTATTTGAAGTGGAGAACTAGTCAGGAGGATTAAGAAAAGCTATTGGAACAATGGATGGGTTGATGAATAATGACCCATATCCTTTAATTTAAAACACAATTAAATCAGACCTGAGATTTTATTAGTCTTCCATATTTTCTGATACATATGGCTTCAAATTATTTTAAGTTACTAGGTGTCTGTGGCCTTGTGTGCTTTCTGGATCCTAATAATTCTTGCCCATATAAACAGGTTAATTCTCTCTTAATTCTCACATGGCCATCAGAGGGAAATGTATTATCATAGGATCATTCAATCAGATTGAGATCTGGGAAATCATTTTAGTATTCACAAGTTGATCAACATGTCAAAACCATAGTTTCATCTCTATCGCTTGAGTTTCCTAATATCAAGTATAGAATAAGCATTGAGTGTTCTTTTTTTTTTCAAAAGATTAACTTGCAAAGCATGAAAAGGGAAGTGTCCTCTTCACTCTTTTCTTGTTGTTTATTTTTAAACTGAGTCTCATTATGTCGTTTAGCTAGCCTGGAAATCAACAAACCTCTACCTCAGTCACCTAACTGTCATCGTGTCTGCATTTCTTTCATTTGCTACATCTTGATTTCCCAATCTGTTGCTTTTTTCCTAACATGTTTAAAGATCTTGCTGGTAGGTAAATAGTGACAAAAGGTGAAAGGTGAGTGACCATCTGCATGTCTCTGGAGAAGCAACTAGTGATTAGATCTCAGGAGACAGGGGCGATGTCTTTCAGCCTCTTAGTAGATAAGCACTCCACCCACATCACTCTATTGTACTTATGTAGTTTAATGAAGAGATGTGATAACAGCAGCCATTGGGAGAAATCTGTTTATAAACAATACACGTGTGTTTTCTGAGTCAATGCAAAGAACTTCAGACCTTCACAACAAGCTTAATGTCACACTGACAGCTGAGGGTGGAAACATAAACACTACTAAACCCCTTCATATATTACTCAACAAACACTGGTGAAGAACTCTGAGACTAGAAGTCAGTATAAGAAAGGAAATAAATAATGCAAACTGGACACGCTCACTTTCTGCCTTCCCTTAAGGGTAGCTTGGCTTGGCATTATCTCTACAGACATTTTCTGTAGTGTGAGTCCAAAAACATTGAACTCTGAAGCACATAAGATAGTAAAAGTAGCAATGCTTATTTCTATGCAAGTATTCCATTTCCTGTTGACAATGTCAAGCTAAATATTTAATTGATATAATTAAACATGTTCAGGTATTTTTACATCACAGTTTGTGGGTTTAAAATGAGAATGTATTGATTAAAATAAGGTTCAGAAATAAATATTCTTCTAACCCTACCATACTGCCTATCACCCTTGATTAACAATTTTTAAGTTGCCCTGATGACTGTAAACATAAAAATACTAAGAATTTTAAACCTAGATATTAATGAGAGCTCATGGGTGAGCATGCGGGGAATAGATATTGAGCTCTTGGCCCCAAAATACATAAGTGAAATGAGGAAAAACAGTTTCATCTTCTACGTCTTTCCACAATTTTCCTGGGTTTTGTAGAATGAAAGCAAGTTCATACTTTGCACTATACCAGTCAAATCCAAAGCCAGTCTGACATTCCTAATTAATGACAGAATTTTTGACTTCTTGGTATAAAGATTTGTCATTATTATTGTCTAGGAAAGAACTTTGGATATTTCAGAATTGTATCTATTCTAAACAGTGAGGATGGCTTTCTGGCTCCTGGGAGACTGATACCAGACATAATTGTAAGAAAAGCTGCTCTCCATATTGCCATATGGGCCTTTCTAGACTTCTTGATAAGAGGGCAGATGCTGGTTTAACTTGCAGGTACAGGTTACTCTCCAGGCAATTTACCTATGCTCTGAGCACTGTTGAATTTCTCATTGCAGGCTATTGGCACCCAAACCTTGGCATTTGAAAGATGGACAAGTATTAGAAGTTTTAGTAGACTCTTCTCGCTAAGGTCTTCTTACTCTCCTAGCAGTAACAATCTCAGTGCAGCAGAGACATATTACCCTCTACTCTATGTCTCAGATGGGAACCGTTATATTCTCATGTCAATTTTTCTGAAGAACAAAAATCAGACAAAGAAGAATCACCCAAGATTTATGAGGTGCTGGGAACCAGGGAGAGATAAGTAAGGATGAGGAAAAGCTATGCTTAGCTTATATTCTTCCAGTTATTAATTCTTCTGTAATACATTAGCAGTGGAGATATAGTGTTAGAAGATAATGGGGAAAGAGGGTGCCACTGGAGAGGTCAGGTCATTTCCTCATCTCACGCTTACATTGCACAAAAGAGAATGAAGCTGGGAACTTGGAGGAAGTGGGTGAGTACTGTTGCAAAGACACTGTCTTTGCACTGGAAGAAGAGTACACAGCAGTCAAGGACCAAATGGCAATGAAAAGCTTTATTTAATAAATTCATTTGTCCATTTAACTTTTATTGAATATGGCTGTGTAGATACAAAGAATAGTTATCAGGGCTATGAGAGTACAAATGTGGACTGTGACTCGCTTCACTCTGGAGTTATTCCTCACCTAGGGAGGGGGAGCAATGATAATCATAGTTATGTCTGGGTACCTATGTGATGTATGCTGTACTAACTAGTTTGCACTTTTCAGTTAGTATTACTATGTAGTCATTGAGCTAGTGGAATCACGGTTGCCATATCACAGACTTCTGTGTGTGAGGGAGTTGCTACCTTCTTTTTGGCAGGACAGTTGTTACACAAACAGTGGATGTCTATTTCTGACACAAAGAGGAAAAAGGCAAAAATTCCTGTAATAACTTAAAGATATGGCCTTACCAATCAGAAAGGCTGGTGTTGATGCTTCTTAAAGTTGTGTTTGTTTCTACTATTGTATTTAAGTCTGAAGACACACTATTCTCTTTGCCTTCTCTGTCTTTAGAGGTGATTTAGCACACATTTGAAAATAAGATCTTCTGCAGATAAAACTTTGGATGTTTTCTAGCATTTTAGTTATGTGAATCGATGTTCAGGTGTGAGCCATAATTTTGTATTACGAGAAGGAACTCTGTGCCCGTGTGTCTTTGATCTCACTAGGCATCAGTTCCTACACTCAATGACTGTGTATAAAATGCTGGATATGATAGACTATGTCATTAAGATCTGTAAAAACTATGAGGGAGAAAAGAAAATCAAACTAATACTTTCGTGGTGACTTGGGAGAGGATTGAAAGGGAGGAGAAAGTCAGGGAGGAGAGCAGTGTGAAATGTAGAGCTCAATAAAAAATCAATAAAAAAAGAAAGTTAGTAATTAGTGAATAGAATGGGTTGATATAACAGGATAAACAGAAAAGGAAGCAGAAACTTAAAACTGACAATTGATTGCTTGTAGTCCTTCATCTAGGAGTCAGGCCTTGTGAAATTTTCCTCCATTCATATAGATATGTCAACTGTATTGTCAACATCCATATATTGTTTATGCTACTGTATTGTTGAGATTTCATGGGTGCAGTTTTCCTGTCATGTCTAGAAGACACTTTCTAGGAGCAAACCTCCTAGTCCTGTGGCTCTTATAAACTTTTTACCTTGGCCTCTGTGGTCTTCCCCCCTCCCCGAGCCTTACATACAGGGGGTTCTATTTTTGTAGCATCTGCAATCAACTCCTGGATTTCATCTATATCTAGCAGTTCTCTTTGAATTTTGACAGTCTCAGTGGAATTAAGACCTTTTGTTATAATCAAGGTGTGTTGCAAATTGCATTCTTAGCCATCTCTAGTATTGAGTTAATTGTGGCATCTTAATCTGTGGAATCTAGGAGATCTAAAATGGAGACACTGTGTTCATCTGCATCTCTTTCATGGTAAGACAGCGTGGTGATTTAGACGAGATTGGCTCCCAAAGGCTTATATATTTAAGTGGAACTGTTTGAGAAGGATTAAAAGGTTTGGGAGGTGTGGCCTTGTTGGAATAGATGTGGCTGTGAATGGAGGAAGTACATTGCTGCGTACAAGTTTTGAGTTTTGAAAATTGCTAGCCTGTCCCAGTGTTCTGCTAGATGTCTGCACATCAGGATGGAAAGCTCTTACCTGCTGATCCAGTGCCATGTCTGTCTGCTTCTTTCTGTGAGAATCACAGACTAAACCCCTGAAACTGTAACCATGCCTCCAGTTGAATCTTTTCTTTTGTAAGTTTCCTTGGTCATAATGTCTCCTCACTGTAGCATGATTTCTAATTGGTCTTACTAATAAAAACCTGGAGTCAGATATTAAGGGGTGAAAGCTGAAAGATCAGAGAAATGGAACAGTCAACCACTAGTTCTTACCTCTATAAAATCATCAGACTGAATGGGCTATCCTATCTTTACAAATCCTCAGTTTAAAAGCTCCCTCTACAAACCTCAGGCTGAATCCTGAGCTCCTATCTCCTCCCACCTTACAGTCCTCTCTCTGCCCAGCCATATCACTTTCTATTTCCACTGCCCTGGTGCTGGGATTAAAGGTGTAAGTCACCACCACTTGGCTCTGTTTCTCTTTTAGACTAAGTCAATCTTGTATAGCCTAGGGAGGTCTCGAACTCACAGAGATCTGTCTGCCTCTGTCACCTGAGTGCTGGGATTAAAGATATGTGCCACCACTTCCTGGCCTCTATGATTAACTAGTGTGGCTAACTTCGTACTCTGATCTTCAGGCAAGTTTTATTTGTTAATGCACAAATAAAATCTCACCACACCTCATAGCAATAGAACAGAGACTGTGACATAGTTAACACAGAAAGCAAAATACAAAGCATACAGCTATTCTCATTGTATTTTAGGTATTATTTAAAAATCTGAATTAATTGATTCTTTTAAGTAGTCCAAACATTTCTGAAGTAAAGGAAAATATGTTTGCTATAAGAAAGCCAAGACTATAGAACATCAGTCAAAATATCTCCTGTATTTTTGTGACTTTCATTTCAGGCCAATTTTTAAAATTAACTTGTTGCCACCATAAAGCATAATATTATGCATTTTTATCTGTTTATTTATCATTTATATATTTAATATCTATTATCTATAAATATATCCTATATCACCTATATCAATTATGTATCATCTGCCTATCATCTATTGACTATCTTCTTGAATTGATAATATCCATCTACTACAACCCATCACTGGAAGGAATCAGTGTCATTTTATGAAAGGGGTGAGTCCCTATTTGGAGTGAGGGTTTTCTTGATAAATATTTTTGGAATGAAGATAAAAGCCATGTTTACTGATCATATATCAAAACGATCACTTACTTGATACTTGGGTTTTCTGTATGCACAGACAATCCTGGAATTCACAATGTAGTCCATTTTTGTCTCAAATTTACAGGAATTCTCTTGTCTTAGTCTCTTGAGTGCTAGGATTTCAAGCTTGTGCTCTGACATCTGAAGTTATAATTTAAAACTCTAAAACAGAGAACATGTAACAGAAAATGACTTCACAGGTCTGCATTTGGGGTCCAAGTTTGATTCTCTCAACCAGCCAGTGGCTTTTACTGATCTAATTCAATGAAAAGTTTTCATAATATTTTGGAAGTGTTTCCTGTTTTAGTGTTATGTGCTAGAAGAGCAAGCAAGTCTACTGCTTAAATGAACCCTTCTCAGTGGAAAATACTGGAGTGTAAGTAGGATCTACTTAATCTGGGTGTACCTTTCACTCTTCCTCTTGTCATGCATTAGTCCAGATAGTTTTCGGTGTCTGAAAGTGGTCCTTTATATCATGGAGCATGCTGACATCTTTGCATTAATGACATCTGAGTCTCATGGTAACAAGCAGCCCAAAGGATTCCCAAGTGGCTTGAATAATATTGAAAGATCAGGTTCAGAGGAAAAAAGAAAAAGAAATGTCAAGATAACATGTCATATAAATGTAGAGAGTTCAGGAGGCTAAAGTTGCATAAAAATCAAAGCAAGCAGATAAAAATCAGTTCAACCTGAAAATTATTCATCTAATACCAAGGTTATCTGGCCATGTTTATGAAATGGTCACACTGCTGAAGTGATACAAACCTTTAGATTTGGATCAAGGAGAGTGTCAATTATCAAGAAAGTGAAAGGCATATTTTTAGGCAAGTACTATTGAGTGAGCTGAAATGAAATGATATGCTAGAAAGGGATGCTAAAAAATTTAACCAAGAAAGTAAATGAATAACCAAGGAAAAACCATCCATACTGCTTTATGTATGTGGATTCTTACCATTGAAAAAAAAATGTGTATTTGAGGTTAAGAGGGGTACAGACAGAGTAAAACAAAGTACACACACACACACTGAACAAACAAGAAAAATGAGATGGTATCTGTTGTCTTGAGAGTAAAATGAATTATTTGCTTGCGTATTCTCCAAAGAAGAGAAAGGTGGTGTTCTAGAAAATACATTCATTTTCCTTAGGGGAAAGCAAGATGTTAAAAGGCTTTACCATCACACTAGAGCAGATAATTAGGCAATTACGACTATTAAATTTGACAGAGCATTATTTTAAATGTGTTATTCACTGGAATTCTAAAGAAAGTAACAAATAGCACCTTTTTTTTTTTTTAAAATTCATCTATTTATTTTACAATCTGGCCTCAGTCTTTCTTCTGTCTCCTCCACTCCCACCCCCAATTCCTTCCTCTTCCACCAAATTAGTGAATACTTTGAAAACTCATGGAGGACTAAAGAGTGCTAATATATTCCTGTGTTCACAACGAATCCCCATCTCCCACCTCACCCACGAGGCTGTAGAAAGATTCCTCAGGAAAGCATGAAACTTCAGAAGTCTTTCTCCTGTTTGATATGCAATTACTGAAATGTTCATATAGCTATTAACCCACTAATCATCAAAGACCTTTGCCAAGAAGACAGTAAGTATCATTTCAGCACCTCCTACTTTGATTTATAGGCATTAAAACAGAAACAGAAGAAGTCACCTTGAAAGTGGGTGAAAAGACCAAGCCTAAGATTTAAGTGATGGACAATTAGAAAACATTCAGTAATGTGTAATTTAGTGATGGTAGAGTCCACTCAGAATACTGTCCTTGTTAGAAGGGTTTTAAATGGATTGCTGCTGCATTTTTAAATATACCATGAAATATAGTGATGTTGAATAATAATTTAATGCAGTAATCACCCAGTGCTCATCGCTTGCTCCTCACAGTCTACAAGAGTCTCTAGTCTCCCTGGACTGAGCTCCCATGTGTATGAATTATAGAGGCTGAGAATAAAGAGATCCTAAAGAAAAGAGTCATGTCCATGTTCATGGCACAAGACATCCCAATATTATATCAGAAGATTATCTGTTGCTAAGTGTCATTGTTGGTAGAAGCATCATCATGAACCATTTTCTGAAATGGTAATGGAGAGCTATAGCCTAGATACAGTATAGCAAGTTATGAGTATATGGATTTTAGCACAGTCTAGTACCTGTTCTCTTTTAGACTCTGTGGTAACGATGGAGGGCTCTCAGACTAGATTGGGGCTTCATTCGGATGGAGTTCTATCTTATTTATCCATTTATTCCATCCCAATGTTGATGCACTATGCCACTTAATAAAGTTTAAGTTGGAAGAAGTGGATGAACAGAGAATCGTTCTATTATGCTGTTCTTTTTCTGGTATCTCCATGAATGAGTTAGATAACCCTATTAGATTGATTCCAAATTGGCACCTATTCAAGTATTTGCAGTTTCTTGGTTAGGAGTCTGCTAATTTCATTGTTGAGCAATCTAGTTCTGGCTTAGAACTGCATTTTTACTAACTGGATATTCAGTGCCTAATACAGAGTAGGTGCCCAATGAACATTTGTCAAATGAATATACACAAAAGTTGCTCTGTAACAGGTCTGCGAAGATTTACTTCTCCACAAACAGTCAAGGTAATGTTCATTTTCATACTTCAAAATTTATTTTGAGCCAGGCGGTGGTGGCCCATTCCCATAATCCCAACACTTGGGAGGCAGAGGCAACAGATCTCTGTGAGTTCAAAGCCAGCCTGGTCTACAAGAGCTAGTTCCAGGACAGGCTCCAAAGCCACAGAGAAACCCTGTCTTAAAAAACAAAACAAAACAAAAATTTACTTTGAATATGTCACTTTTGTATGGAGACTGTTGCTGTATCTGAAAGGTGGTTACAATTTTATTTCTCAAATCTGATAGCATTTTTTTTCTGTGAGTGTCTGTGTGACTTTGGTATTAGCATGAAGTAGCGGATACTACATTGTGGCTTGCCAGCAGAACAGCTACAGATTTACTTTATTCAGAAAGCGGTGCTCTCACCATTGGCTTGCTATGAAGAAAGACACAAACTTCTTAGTTGAGTGTTGTTGACATCTATGAAATGGTGAGATTAGAATAGGTGGTACTTAAAATATTTCAACCCCTTTACTCCTAACAAGACTTATTCTAGAGCAAGTAAAGTGAGGAAATATCTATGGATCTCAGTGTAATAACAGGAACAGAGGAGATAGAGGAAAGACCGAGGCCAAATGCTCTTGGTCAACACACTGGAGATTGCAAAAGTTCTTCAGTGCCCAGTACAGGAGACAGTGAGTCAGAATCATACACACTCATGTAGCACTCAAAAACTCTCACAAAGCTAGTATAATTGACATACTTACTTCAATTTAATTTTGTCAGTTTTAATTTAATAGCCACACATGGGTCATGGATTCTGCATTGGGCATTCCAGGTTTATGGGGATACACACAGAATACATGACACTGTCTGGATCAGAAAATGAAGTACTCAATGAGACAAAATATTCAACAGACTTCTTAGTGACTTAAAACTCTCAACCTATGAATATGTAAAACAGCAAATAATTGGAAGTAATCGAGCAGTGAGTCATTTGTGTAAATAATCTTTTCAGTGATCTAGAAATAAGGTAAAGAATTCTATCAGAAGAAACAAATCTTCTAATAACACAGAGTTTTACTAACATTTTGAAATTACTGAACCAAAAAAATCACGAGGTTATTTCACAAGGGGTTAGTGAGATTCTAAATAACTATTATGATCTCAAAATGCCAATAAATCACAGGAGAGGGAAAATCAATACAAAAGCCATTGTCAAAGTCCAGGTACAATATCAATGCTGGCTAGCGAAAATAACATGAAGATGGCTCACGCATGTATCAGCATACTAAAATCTTCACTATAAAGTACTTCATCTTAAAACAGCAACAGAATTTATGCTTAGAAATATTTTAGGAGGTAAAGAAAAGCTAGCTATTTGGTGCAGTAAATTGGAGATAAGGTTATTGTGTCAGACTTGAGGAGAGTAAAGTAATTCATGGGGTCACGTGCCAAATTCACTCACTTGAATCTATTATTGTTCTAAGCTAGAAGGCTACACCAGCCTTACAATATAAGAGGTCAGGGAATTAATAATGAGGAATCAAATGTAGTCTCAGGAGAGATGTGCTTCTCTGGATGAGGAGAATGTCTGCAGTTTGTGGAACTCATTGGGAAGGATTAGGTGTCTCACGTGGAGTGCTTGGGATCAGAGTTGGATTACAAACAGAGTTACCTTAAAATAATTCACAGAGTAGAAACATCTATAGCAGATCATGTAAAGACTGGAGGATCACATGAGGAAGGAATCAGGTCAGGGTTGGACATAGTTAGTCCTTCCTATTTGGCTTCAGTGACAGAGTAGAAGTCATCTGGATTTTCAAGAGGATACAGTTTCTGGAATGAAGATGTACCTTGGGTTTCTTCACCCAGTTTCTCATCTGTTTCCCTCTTAGCCAAGATACTATTTTAAGTTTCAATAATAAATGAATATTCAATTCCTAAATTATTGATTAAGTGAATATATTGAAGTTTAATGATTATGTTTATATTTTTTGAAAGTAGTTTTAAAGAATTTGATGTTTATTACTTGTACTTTTTGTTGAGATCAATGTTTTAGCTGCTTTCCTTAAAAATATGAGGTTGGAGAGGAAAATCAGAGTCATGTTGCTGTAAAAACAGTAACTCTACACTGGATTTGTAACTCTATTTCCCCATGATTCAAACCCACTCTTGACTTTCATAACCTCACTGAACATGAATGTTAGAAGTTGATGCACACATACTCTCTCTCTGCTTCTCTCTATCTCTGTCTTTCTCCCTCTTCAAATTCCATTCGTTGTCTCCTTGCCCAAATAACCATAAAAAGCATCCATTAGTTACTCTATGCAGTTAAGGCCACCTAAGTACCAGGCAGAATTTAGCTGTAAATGGCTGTGTTTAAGAGGTCACTCCAGTGTAGGTTAAATGATGTATGGGTGAAAATTATATACTAGTCTGATAAATTTATTCTGCTTAAAACATATTGCAACAGATAAGAAGATCTTATGACATTAAAAGGTGGTCACAGGGACTGGGCTTATATTTTAAAAAGCTGAATGAAGGGGACTGAAATTATATTTGCAGAGACTTGGGGATCAAGCACAGAAGGACTGTTAGTTAGGTATGCTCCATATTGAGTGGGTAATAGTGAAAAGGTAAACAATAATTGCTAACTGATTTGTTAAATGAGTAACTTTTATAATTTAATTTTCCCTCCATTTGTAAGCGATATTTGTAGCAGTGAGACTGCCTTGACTTGGCTTCTGGGAATTTTCCAGCATGTGACTATGGGAACATCCACCTTGCTCTATGAGAGCTTTTCCCTTTAGCTCTTCCAAATTAAATTGAACCCGAGTTAGACCTTGCTTCTTAGTTGAGTTCATATTGGTCTCACCAGAGGAAGAAGCCAGGACGTAAACACAACTTTGACTTCCAATTGCCTTATAAAAGAGAAACACAGCATTTTAAAAATACTTACTTTTGTCTGGGACTATTTATTCACTATTTTTGAAAGTCCAATGATAAATAATCCAACAGAAGGCAGTGAAGAGCAAGATGGATTAAATTTCAGTTTAAACAATGTCATTTTCTTTCATGCGTTAGGTTTTTACAAACTCTTTCAAATAAAGAGTCCAAGAAAACTTGGGAATAATTTAATATCCCTAATTCAAAATGTATTTAAATAAAGGCTGGATAAGGAATGATCTTAGACACAAAGGGGACCTGGGGTCTGAGAGCCTAGGTCCTGGCCTTGTCTTTTTGGGGCCAGACTATCTCTGGATGAGTCATTTAACTCTCTGGTTCTTTTCTTGTCCATCTGTCACACGGTGAAAGCTCTGCTTTATTTCTTGATAAATGGAATAAATAAGCATTTCCTAGTTTTTTAAAGGGCAGTTTGCTCCAAATGCCTTTGAAAACAAGCGCGATAAGACAGCAGAGGGGGCTTTGTCTTCCTGACAGCTGGAAAACACAGAACATGGAAATGCTGTTTGTCCCGCAGGCAGTGTTAAATATTGTAACTCGTTTTCATTCACTGGCTTGATGTTTTTACTGGCTGGTGAGAGACAAAACAATAACTTTTAGAGTGTTGTTGTTTTGCGCATTCAAATTGCTCAGAGACAGCAAGCGGAATGCTGACGTGTGAGCCTCTTACCTGCCCTAGTGTTACCTCTGCATGGAACCAGTGAACAGTCCAGAGTCTCAACTGATCGCCATTGTGACTGAAGTTTCTGAGACAGCTGGTCAGGATTACCGGAGGCACAGAATGTGTCTGATGAACAGATGTCTTCTTGTTTGAAGTTAACTGGTCTGTTTAGGTCTCAACCTTTGACCTTCTCCTTAGTTACTCAGAGTAACTCGGATTAAGTGGCCTTATTTTCCTACACGTACAGCTACTGAGGAGGATTCTTAGGGAAAAAAATTAAATGCAGCAGGTGTTATGATCTCTACTTAGCGGCTATTGATCGCCTAAGTTCACTTTTTCTAAGTTGCAAGGATAAAATAGTGAGTAGCAGGATGTCAGTTATCTTCACTGAAGCTTGGTTTGCTTGTGGTCTTCCAAGTTTTCCAAAGATAGACGATGAATCATTATCATTTGCTGTGCTTGCAATTTTTGCAGCATTTCCCTAACAGCTGAAATCAAAATACCAAAAGTATTCATTGGGATGCTGTAACTGTGGGAAAATGAAGATCTCCCTCCACCTGCACGTTACAATGAGATTCAGCCAGGAAGACTAATGTCCTAATTCTACACTGGGATAAAGGGGTAACATGGGAAAATGAGTTGATAAAGTCCAACTACATGACAATTAGTTTTTGATATTAGATATCTTATTAGATTATTCCCTCTTAAGCATGGATCTGTTAAAGGTGAAATTTTGTACAATGCTGTGTATCTCTAGGAGATAAAGTGTTTTGGAAGATGTTTGATTCATTGTGCCTGGATGTACATATTAACTTATGAAGGAAAGACTGACAGGAGACACCGTGACAGGGACTACATGGGAAAAACTGCCTTCACCAGACGCCCCTTCTCCGGTGTAAAAGACTGAGTCTGGGTGAGGCAAAGGGTAGGGACTTTACCAAACTGCCATCTTTCATAGGAAGGTCACTTTGGATTTCTACTTAGAAGGGATATTTGGCTCATCTGTGGCATGGGGAACCTGGAAAATAATCATAAATTCATTCGGGGTTGAGTGTGTTTTCTCACACTGTTTCTGAGTCATTTCTGATGAAATGTATGTAAATTCACTAGTTACAGCTTCTATTAAATTTTAATGAGAAACCAACTATAATCAATGTCAAGTATCACTTTGGGCTGACATTGCTTCAAACTTTTCTCAAAAGCTAGTATTTTAATATGAACGTCACTGCATGTTCTATTTATTTATTAATATATTTTCATTTATAAGAGTGTGCTACCTAGCCATCCCATGCAGTTCACTTTCTTAGACTCCTATGGACTATTTCAAGTATTAATCTACTCATTTTTATTCTCTTAAGCTAATTAAGGACTTGTATCCTTACTGTGCTCATACCGTTTAACATTTAAACCTGTTGCCATTCAAATTAATTGCTGCAACCATCTCAGATTTTTAGCATTAAAGGAAATAATCTTCATTGTGGGCTCACTTTAAAAACTAAGCCTTACTTTGTAATGTATAAATTTTTAAAAGCTGATTTTAATTTGCAGTAAATATTTCTATCAAGAATTAAACATTACTTCATAATATAGTTTTATCAAACTCTATGTTTGAAAAAATAGCAAGAAATAAATGCTGTTTGGCAAAAAGATAAGAGAAAGTAAGTTTAAAACTTAGCTATTTCTTAATATGTCATTGCTCATTTAATTGTGTTGTGTGCATATCTATTCATTGTTTCTGCTCTCTCATCCTTTTCAATAAAGACAAGTTTAAAAACAGGAAAAATGAAGCTTATTGGTTTACTATGAGAATTCTTGAGAAGAATTAGCAATCAGGTGCTAGACAAGAAAGATCCAAGTCCCAACACGTGTAATCCCAAGGTGTGCGATCCTAAATGCTACCAAACTTCTTTATTTGAGGAATGAAACAAATAATATATATTTGAAGTGCTTAATGGAGTCGTCCTCACCATTATTACCCGCTCTCTGCCTCCTTCCTTCCTTCCACCTCTTCTGTGCTTAAGGGTTAAGCCAAGGCTTTACACATATAGAAAAACACACCACTGTTGAGCTTTTAGCCCAGTCCTCCCACCAACTTTAATGCCATCCCTCCTTCAATTTAAGTGTGTGTTTGTAAAAAAGTTACCCACTTCTTTACTCATTGGGAGACATATCAGATTACTGAAATGCAGAAAGAGAGATTGAACATAGAAAAAATTTCACAAAAAAGCATACAAAACAAAACAATGAACAATAGGAAAGGTTTTATAAAAGGGTGGTTCCATTTAATCGTTTTCTGTGAAAGTTTTTATGCTGAGCATTGGAACCTCCATGGAGCCCAGGACACATTTTCTGGTTTCTGTTCCCTTAAGTCTTGCCTCCCTCCAGGTGTGTTCATGTGCTGGTGTGCCAAAGAAAGGAAAGGAGACACAGATGACAGGAAAATCTCTTTAACCTTGTCTACCTCTTATTTTCCTCCCGTGGGGAAATTAGGCCAAATAAAAGGAAATAAGCTTTATATAAAAGCCAAAAGGTCAGAGTGTTACTAATTGGGTAAATAAACAGAGTGTCGTAAAACCCTGTTAATTTGATACTAGGATCATTCAGTATAGCATGAAATTTGAAGTAACTGCTATTCCCCAGCCTTATTAGATAAGATTTCTCCCATTAAGATCAGTCATTTAATCCAAAGTACAAAAATATGTATAATTTGAAGTGGAAATTGGGTCCCAAGAGCACTCGGGGTTGTTAAATTGGTTAGATAACTTGAAGTGAATGTCAGTAAACAGCCATAGAGTAAGGATGATCTAGGAGCTACTGTGATTGCCTGTCAACAGGGGAAGAGGGAACAGGCCAGACTATAAAGGAAGTAACCTTTGTACATGACCCACTGCTATTGATGGGACATATGGGCAATTTACTGGTTTTCTTTGAAGGATCCTACATGCTCAGCTCTCCTGCAGGTTTAATGAGACACAAACATCTGAGAGCCAAGCCCCTGTGCCTTAGAATTGCCTTTGTCATCTAATTAACTAGGTTTTATGGTATTTTTTATTTGTTTTCTGGTCTCCCTTTTAGCCTTAATTAAAAGAGACAGTATGATAAAATGGCTCTTTTCCTTGTGCACGAACATGGATGGATGTGCGTGTTTGACTCGGGTTTCTGGAGAGGAGCTCACTACATTGGGCGGAACATGCATTAGCTTGCAGATATCAAAGTTAGCTTTAGTGCGACTTTGTGAGAGTCTGAAAGCAGTACGCTTTGTTGCAGTGCTCAGATCCCATCAGTGATGCAGTTCTGAGGATTATATATTTGTCTCGTCCATGTCAAAAGTCCCATCCCCTGTGACTTTACAACTCTGTTTCTGTATTTAATGTAAAAGCGTGATAGCTTCGCATTGATGATTGCCAGCAGTGGCTATTTATCATCTGTCAAAAGTTTCCCTCCTAGGAAAGCAGAAAATCAAATGGATTATGACTGTTTTTCTAGTTGCTTCAAGGAATCTTACGTGACATAAGGGGAAAAAAAATAAACAGCAGTGGTAAAATGAGTCCTTGACAAGTGACTTAGCATTCAGGTAAATCTGTGATTTTATGCACATACCAACACTGCCACTCACCCTGACAACACAGGGTCTTCTCAATTGTTGTGTCAATTTGCCTGTTTGACCTCTAAGCTGCTTTACCACCTGGCCTGGTACTTTAAAAAAATATTAGATTTTTTTTTTTTAAATGCCAATCCAAATCCCACTCCTTCCCCTCCTCCCATTCCCTCCACACACCCTCCCACCCCACCCTCATCCAGTCCTCAGAGAGGGGAAGGCACATTGTTTTGGGGAAGGTCCAAGACCCTCCCTACTATATCTAGGCTGAGCAAGGTATACATCCAAAAAGAATAGGTTCCCAAAAAGCCAGCATATTCATTAGGGATAAATCCTGGTGCCACTTCTAGTGGCCTCTCAGTCTGTCCAGCCATGCAACTGTCAGCCACATTCAGAGGGACTAGTTTGGTGCTCTGCTTGTTCTTTCCCAGTCTGACTGGACTTGGTGAGCTCCCATTAACTCAAGTAGACCGTTTCAGTGGGTGAACCCATTATGGTCTTGACCTTTTTGCTCATATTCTCACTCCTCTCACTCTTCAGCTGGACTTTGGGAGCTCAGTTCAGTGCTCCAATGTGGGTCTCTGCCTCTGTTTCAATCAGCTGCTGGATGAAGGTTCTATGGTGATATTTAAGATATTCATCAGTCTGACTATAGAGCAAGTCAAGATCAAGCCCCCTCTCCTCTATTGCTTAGGGTCTTAGCTGAGGTCATCCTTGTGGATTCCTGGGAATTTCTCTAGAGTCAGGTTTCTTGCAAACCCTACAATGGCTCCCTCAATCAATGTATCTCTTTCCTTGCTCTCATCTCTGTCCTTCCTCCATCTCAACTATCCCATTCCCTCAAGTTCTCCTCACCCCCCTTCTCCCCACCTCTTCTCCTTCCACTGTACGTTCTCTCCTAACCCCCATGCTCCTAATTTTGTCAGATGATCTTGTCTATTTCAACTTTCCAGGTGGATCTATGTATATTTTTTTAGGGTTTACCTTATTTCTTAGGTTCTCTAGGATTATGAACTATAGGATCAATATCCTTTGTTTTTTGCTAGTATCCACTTATGAATGAGTACATACCATATTCACCTTTTTTTTAGATCTGGGTTACCTCACTCAGGATAGTGTTTTCTAATTCCATTCATTTGCATGCAAAATTCAAGACGTCATTGTTTTTTTACTGCTGAGTAGTACTCTAATGTGTAAATGTGCCACATTTTCTTTATCCATTCTTTGGTTGAGGGGCATCTAGTTTGTTTCCAGGTTCAGCATTATTACAAATAATGCTGCTATAAACATAGTTGAACAAATGCTTTTGTAGTATGATTGAGCATCTCTTGGGTATATGCCCAAGAGTGGTATTGTTGGATCTTGAGGTAGGTTGATTCCCAATTTTCTGAGAACCCACAATACTGATTTCCAAAGTAGTTGTACAAGGTTGCATTCCCACCAGCAGTGGATGAGTGTTTCCCTTACTCCACATCCTTTCCAGCATAAACTATCATTGGTGTTTTTGATCTTAGCCATTCTGACAGGTGTAGGATGGTATCTCAGAATTGTTTTGATTTGCATTTCTCTGATGACTAAGGATGGTGAACATTTCCTTAAGTATCTTTTGGCCATTTGATTGAGAAATCTGTTTAGTTCTGCACTCTATTTTTTTTAAATTAGGTTATTTAGAATTTTAATGTATAATTTCTTGAGTTCTTTATATATTTTGGAGATCAATCCTTTGTCTGATGTGGGGTTGGTGAAGATCTTTTCCCATTCAGTAGGCTGCCTTTTTGTCTTATTGACTATGTCCTTTTCTTTACAGAAGCTTCTCAATTTCAGGAGGTCCCATTTATTTATTGTTCCTCTCAGTGTCTGTGCTACTGGGGTTATAAATAGGAAGTGGTTTCCTGTGTCCATGCATTGAAGACTACTTTCTGCTTTCTCTTTTATCAGATTAGGTGTGGTCAGATGTATATTGAGTTCTTTAATCCATTTGGACTTGAGTTTTGTGCATGACAATAGATATAGATCTATTTTCATTCTTCTACATGTTGACATCCAGTTATGCCAGCATTATTTGTTGAAGACACTTTCTTTTTTCTATTCTATAACTTTATCTTCTTTGTCAAAAATCAGGTGTTCATAGGTGTGCAGATTAACATCCGGGTCTTTGATTCGATTCCATTGGTCAACCTCTCTGTTTTTATGCCAATAGCAAGCTGTTTTCATTACTGTAGCTCTGTAATAGAGCTTGATGTCAGTGATGGTGATGTGTGTAAGTTTCTTTACTGTACAGGATTGTTTCGGCTATCCTGGGTTTTTTGTTTTTCCATATGAATTTGATTCTTGTTCTTTCAAGGTCTGTGAAGAATTGTGCTGGGATTTTGATGGGGATTATATTGAATCTATAGATCCTTTTTGGTAGAATTGCCATTTTTACTATGTTGATTCTACCTATCCAAAAGCATGGGAGTTCTTTCTATGTTCTGATATCTTCTTCAGTTTCTTTCTTCAAAGTCTTAAACTTCTTGTCAAATAGGTCTTTCACTTTTTTGGTTAGTGTTACCTCAATATATTTTATGTTACTTGTGGCTGTTGTGAAAGGTGATGTTTCTCTGATTTCCATTTCAGCTTCTTTATCATTTGTTTATAGGAGGGCTACTGATTCTTTTGAAGTGATCATGTATCCTGCCACATCACTGAAGGTATTTCTCAGCTGTGGGAGTTCTCTAGTAGAGTTTTTGGGGTCACTTATATATACTATCATATCAACTGCAAGTAACTAATGTTTAACTTCTTTTTTTCCAATTTGAATCCCTTGATCTCCTTTTGTTGTCTTATTGCTATTGCCTAAACTTTAAGAACTGTGTTGAAGAGGTATGGAGAGAGTGAACAGCCTTGTCTTGTTCCTAATTTAAGTGGAATCACTTTGAGTTTCTCTTCATTTAATTTGATGTTGGCTATTGGCTTTCTGTATATTGCTTTTATTGTATTTAGATTTGTTCATTGTATCCCTGATATCTCCAAGACCTTTATTATGAAGAGGTGTTGGATTTTGTCAAATGTTTTTTTCAGCATCTAATGAAATGACCACATGTTTTTTTCTTTCAGTTTATTTATTTGATGGATTGCATTGATAGATTTTCATATGTTAGACCAGCCCCGAATCTCTGGGATGAAGCTGACTTGATCATGATGGCTATTTTTTTTATGTATTCTTGGATTCGGTTTGCCAGTATTTTATTGAGTATTTTTGCATCTATGTTCATGAGTGAGATTGGTCTGTAATTCCCTTTCTTGGTTGAGTCTGTGTGGTGTTGGTATAAGGGTAACTGTAGCCTCATAAAAAGAGTTTGGCAGTGTTTCTTTTATTTCTATTATGTGGAACACTTTGAGGAGTATAAGTTTTAGCTCTTCATGAAAGCTCTTGTAGAATTCTGCACTAAAACCATCCAGACCTGGTTGGTTTTTTTTTCTTTGGGAGGTTTTTGATGACAGTTTCTATTTCCTTGCAGTTTATATGTCTATTTAAATTGCTTACCTGCTCTGGATTTAATTTTGGTATATGGTAACTATCACATTTCTTTTACATTTTCCAATTTTGTCGAGTACAGGTTTTTGTAGTATGACCTAATGATTCTCTAAATTTCCTCATTGTCTGTTGTTATATTTCCGTTTTCATTTTTGATTTTGTTAATTTGGATGTTCTCTCTATGCCTTTTGATTAGTTTGGATAAGGGTTTGTCTGTCTTGTTGATTTTCTCAAAGAACCAGCTCTTTGCCTCATTGTTTCTTTGTATTGTTTTCTTTCTTTCTATCTTGTTGATTTCAGCCTTCAGTTTGATTATTTCCTGTCTTCTACTCCTCCTTGTTGAGTCTGTTTCTTTTTGTTCTAGAGCTTTCAGGTGTGCTGTTAAGTCACCAATGTGAGCTTTCCCCATTTTCTTTATGTGGGCATTTAGTGCTATGAACTTCCTCTTATCACTGTTTTCATAGTGTCCCATAGGTCTGGGTACATTGCACCTTCATTTTTGTTGAATTCATTGAAGTCTTTAATTTCTTTCTTTCTTTCTTCCTTGACCCAGGGGTGGTTCAGTAGTTTATTGTTCAATTTCCATGAGTTTGTAGGCTTTCTGAGAATAGTATTGTTGTTAAATTCTAACTTTAATACTTTGTGATCTAATAAGACATAGGGGGTTACTTCAAATTTTTTTGTATCTGTGGAGGTTTGCTTTGTTATCGAGTATGTGATTAATTTTAGAAACAGTTTCATGAGGTGCTGAGAAGAAGGCATATTCTTTTGTGCTTGGGTGGTATGTTCTATAGATATCTGTTAAGTCCATGAGATTCATGACATCTGTTACTTCTCTTATTTTTCTGTTAAGTTTCTGTCTGGTTGACCTGTCCATTGGCAGAGTGGAGTACTGAAGTACAGTGCAGGGCAGAAACTTCTGTTGATTCCTTGGTGGCCACATGGCCAACCACGGTTGGAGTTGCAACTGTGTTATAATCAATATTTGTGGAGAGAAATCTGCATATACTTTGGAATCACAAGAGTGATCTTTGCTGTGACTGTCTGGTGGAAAACTGAGTCTGTTATTTGCTTTTTTTCTCACCTCTCTTAGACTTCACCTAGTATATACTGACATCTCCCCAGTACTTTCTGGTTAGATAAATATTCATAGTGTATCAAGTGCCATGAATTAAACTTAAATACCAAGAGGTATTTATCTGCATAGAATACAGGCAATGGTGAACAACACTTAAAAATATACAATCTAGGCAGATTCCTAGAGGGGAAAGGTATAACATACTAAACTGTAGGTGCGTGTGTGTGTGTGTGTGTGTGTGTACTCAACAAGTCCCAAATGAATCCAGATGACAGGAGAGAACAGAGAACATTTCTTTCTTAAAATATAAAGAGTATAAAAATATAAGACATGAGAAATATAAAAGAATAGTTACATAAAATATGTCAAAAATCTCCCTACTAGCTGTGAGTAGATCCATGGAAGCAAGAGTTGATTTTAGCCTTTAAGAAGGAATTTAAGTTTTCAGAATGAGAAAGAAGATGGGTGTGGCTCAAAAAAAAATCAGAGAGTAAATGTGTTTGACATGTGACCTGGGAAGTTCCCATTTTTGTGTGGAGGTCTTTAGAGGGAAAGGGAAACATTAGAAACAGCCTTCAGGAGCTTAGACAAGTGAGAAGCCCTGAAGTTTAAATTGGATTAGCTTCAAGCTACACATCTGCTGATGCAGGTGGTAAAGTGCCTGCCCAGATGACAGAATTTTTGTTGCTGTGGCTTTGAGACAATGCCTTCCTATGTAGCCTAAGCTGTCCCGGAACTTGCTGTGTGCTGACTTCAAACTTCTGATTCTCCTGTCTCAGCTTCACAAATGCTGGAATGGCAGGTGTGTCTGCCTACCCAGCTTAGTCAGTACATTTGGTGGGGGAAAAAGAGATTTGGGAGAAGATAGACTTTGAGACCTCAGGCTGTGGGAGTTTTTCCTCATTGCCATGATGTAAGCATCGGCACCTTCAAATGATTACTTTTAAAGACCAAACAAGTTTAGGAAATAAGTTTAGGTTGGAAGACCCTTAGAAGGGTGTAAAGAGAGCTCACTGGAATAATAACATTTTAACAGACCTCAGCAATGTGCTGTGAATAACTGTTCTTTATGAAAGTCACACCTTTTAGTAATGCTACCAGTGACAAAACAGAACACCATGTCTGGAGAAATCAGTTGCAAGGGATGCTTTCATATTAAGATCGTTTTACTTAATAGGTTTCAAGAAAAATATTTAATGAATTACTCTAATTAGGGCATTTATAAAATCTAATACGTATTGGATAAGTCAGACACAACACTCTTCACCTGAGATGTTATTTTAAACTCCATAATAAAGTTATGAAGAATTCTTCTTTTGTTTTGAGTTTGATTGACATGCCTGTGCTGAAAGATGGTGGGCCCAAGACTCATCTCCCCCTCTGTGCTCAGAACTGCAGACTTCATGAAGTGCTTCTCATGGAAAGAGTCTTTGAGCCATAGAGATTCTTGAAGGAAAATTAAGGCAGGCTTTCATGATTCTTCAGTTGGCAAATAAACATAAAATTCATTTTTTTGGAATCCCAAGAAAATAGTATGGTTTTTTTTTTTAACAAATGTCAAGATTTCTTTAGGAATTAGATAAAAATCAAATTTTAAGAAGTCAGTGGGAAGAAGAGTTTGTGATAGTTCTTAGACTGGGCTTAGAAAGCCACGTCGCTGAAGAAAAATCAACCTGCTTTGTCAGTGTAAATATTAGCTCTGGACTTTTAGGTCAAAGTGGGGAAAAAGGCAAATGTTAAATTGACAGTAAAACTGGGATGGCAGCTATAAACTCATCTTCCAGGGAGCATCAATAGATGCTGGAACAAGACAACTTGGGCAATTTAGAGAAGGAATCTTATTTAAGAAAAGACGACAACAACAAAAGGCACAGAGCCTTTTGAATATGTTGGAAAGAGAGAGGGGGAGGAATTTTAAATGCATTGGTTTCTGGGAATTAAGTATAATGATCATGCTTTCAAATAATAGCTTAGGCTACTTAGTTTTCACTTTGGTTTGCTTTAGGAACATGCATGCATGTGCCTTTGTGTGTGTGTGTGTGTGTGTGTGTGTGTGTGTGTGAGAGAGAGAGAGAGAGAGAGAGAGAGAGAGAGAGAGAGAGGAAGCATGAGCATGCATGTGTCTACATGAGTATATAGCAGGTGTGTGATAGTAAGGGAATTTTTCTAATACCCTCACTGGGATCGTGTTCCTCAATGGAGTGCTGTGTGTCCATTCCCTCTTTCCACCTCTTTCTGGAATGGCCAAAATGAAACTGAAAAGCTTCTTGTATGTAGAAAAATAACACATTTTCAGACTGTGCTGATTCTATTTTTCTTTTCTTTTTTAAAATTTTATTTTATTTAATTAATTTTTTAAATTTATTTTACGTACCAACCACAGTTTTTCCTCCCTTCTCTCCTCCCATTCCCTCCCCACTCCCACTTCCATCTAACTCCCCTTCCTCATCTACTCCTCCTCTGTATTCATTCAGGAAGTAGCAGGCCTCCCATGGGCTTGAACCAAGCATGGTTCATCAAGGCGAGGTAGCACTGAGCTCTGTCCCTGCATAAAGGCTGGGCAAGTTTTTTTTTTTCCTGATTGCATTTTTCATCACTAAAAAAGAATTTTCAGTTATTTCAATAAATAAATAAATGTACAAAAGTCATCTAGCTTGGGCCTCTACCAGTATTAGCATAAAAGGGAGACAGGAGTCTTTGAAATTTGAGAATTTTGTAAAAAAGGCTTCCTCTACCACAGCCAGTCCTTGGGAAGCATGTCAGTTTGAGGGGTACAGAACCCTTTATTTGAGGAATAAAGCCCTCCATGTTGGGACTCTCTTGGCTCTCAGCATCTTTGCTATGCACACATTGCTTATTACTGTCATTTTCTAATCCTGCATGTGTTTCTGGATTCTATTTGCGTACTACTAAGTAATATACACAGGCTTGTTTTTCTCTGCTGGCTTCTCCTTGCCCTTCTGTCTAGTGGCACTGTCCTTATCAGGCCCTGTGACGATGTCTTTACAATAAACAGTAGGGTCACAGAGGCCTTTCCCTCGTTACAGCCCCGGGTGATGTTGTTGGAGGCAATGACAGAAACTGGAGACTCAGGCGGTTCTGGTCACTGGGTTCCAGGTCTCCAGCTTTCTTCTTGCTCCGGCAGCTGCAGCCGAGGTGGAAGTTGCAGTCCTTCACATGACCAATACACCATGTCTGAAACACTGTCTGTTCCACATCTGGGGAACATTCAATTTCTTAAAGTGTTTGTATTGCCAGGCCAATTTGCCATACATGACAAAATAATTAGACCACTTATCTGCCGGTCGATGAAAAGCTCATTATAGGGTGGGAACCTATCTGTCGTTGCTACCTCAGGTCTTTCCTCCCAGGTAAGTGTCAGTACCACTGTTGATGACATAGGTGAGAATCAGAGAATCAGAGGGGAGAAAGCACAAATCACACCTGCCTGGGCCTTAGGTGCTGAGATTCCAGCCTCTGGCCTTTGTTACAGCAAGCGGCAATAGCATGATGTTAAATTTTATTTGAAATGTTATCTTCTCGCTTGCTCATGTCTCCTTCTATTATTATCTTTTGCAGCCTTAGCCTCAAGAGGGGTCACGTGACCCCATCTGCTGCATTGCGCAATAGCACAGGGGCAAGGTGCTGTTCTCTGTTCCCTAACCATGCTGACTGCCTCAAATGGTGCTGTTCCTTAGAGAGCCCGAGAATGAATGAAAATCTGTGCTCTGAGTCCCAGGAAAAGGAAATTAGGAGCAACATCTAAGATAAGATCTCCTGATGTTTTCTTTCTTTTACAGGACAGGTCTCCTCTAATGAAACAAAGTTGAGATAGGTTTTTCCAAGGTCATAAATACACTGCAGCGGGGAATAGAGCAGGATTACTGGAGGCCATTTATGCTTTTGCTGCCTCCAAGTATCTTAACCCCAGGCTCGAACAGCCATGTCACTGCCCTGTCTTCTCAGACCAGGTGGCAGAGTTAGGGAACTTGCCTTGGGATGTTGAGAATTTCTGTGACAGGATGCAAAGACTATGGCTAATTCCCCCAGTGTGCTGGCTGAACTTCCCAGCAGTTCTGATCCTGACTGAACCCAAATCGCAAGTCCTGCTCCATGCTAGCAAGGTTCTCAGGCTGTGTCTATCTGTGTAAAATAAGAATATCATTGTGGCTTCCCTGAATGAATTTATAACCTATGTTTGAAGACAAAAAAAAACATTAAAGAAGAAAAATGATAGGCCAATCTATAATAACCCAGTTATAACATGCTTAGGTCATATGAGGACCGAAGTGAATGGCCGTGATCAGAGATTGAGGCTGGTCTGCTGGTAAGAGCATAAAGGGAAGAACATATCCTATCTGGTGTGTGAGGAGGGTGGAGTTCCCATGGTACCTAGAAGAGAAACTGGATGATGAAATGTTGAGTAAAGTTCTAGGTCCAAGCATTTGCTGAGGACATTCTTTTTCTCCCAAAGACTATAATTTAGGGAGTGTTATGTGGCCATTATAGACAGATATTCATCAGATCAATTTTTGCAATGTTATTATTTAAAACAATTTTACTTTGGACACATGTATGTATGTGTGGCACATGTGTACAGTGCTTCTGGGGGCCAGAAGAGGGCATCAGATTACCTAGAACTGGAATTACAGGTGGTTGTGAGCTGTCACGTGGGTGTAGGAATCAAATCCAGGTCCTCTAGAAGAACAACCGGCGCTTTTGACTGCTGAGACATCTCTCTAGTACATCCCAGATAGCTTTGCTCAGTCTAACAATTTTTACCATTCTTTTCATGACAGGGAAATTTAAGGAACAAAATAAGCAAATACTTATGGATGTTTCTGTCTACCACTCTCTTTGCTTACAAAATTGTTTGATGGCAGGGCTGAATGAAATTATAAACATCTTTAAAGTAAGCAGTGTCTCTCCTTTATCACACTACTGCTAAGAACGATGACTGGGGAACTAATTATTTCTATTCATCTCAGAATAAAAGAGAGGTAGAGGTAGAAGCTACATTCAAAATGTCCTAGGAAGAACTAGACATACCCTTCTAGTATCCACCACTTGGACATTTAAAGCAGAAAGCAACTCTATATTTGTTGCCCAACATTTCTGTAAGTCCTTAGAGACATATTGGTAGCATACTTCAAAAACTTCAGACCTCTGTTAGTCACTGGACCAAAGCTTCACTGATGAACTGAAGAGATAAGGTCTTATGCTGTTAGTAATAATACAACACTTTGTACTTCTGATAATCCTTTTATCTCGGGAGCTCAAGGCACATTAAAGCAAAAATAGAAATAGGGGACATGGGGTGATAATAGCATGGCTTTTAAAAAAGTAGAGAAATATTCTGTACAGATCAAGGTTAAGAATTTCCAAAATGGATCATTTCTGAGGATGCATTGCTCATGGTCTCGTGCCTGAATGTCACAGACAGGAAGATCTGTGGCAGCAAGCAGCCTCAGAATCAAAATCACAGGAATATTCCTCCAAAGAACTTGAGTCTTGCGGCAGATCTTCAGATGAGGGACTTATAAGAGATTCAGAATCCCGTGTAACACCTTATGTGTTTTCTAGTGAAGTTTTAGATATTAATCCATAGACAGTATCAGGAAAAACTATGTACCAAGTTAACATTCTTTATTAGCACATGTTCCACAAAGGCAGGTACAATGAAATCAGGAAGAAGAATTCAGCTACAAAGTGGTCTCAGCCCATTCAGTGCTACTGTAGCAAAACACCTGATATTGTGAAGAGAGACATGGTTATTTGGTTCACAATTCTGGTGGCTGGCACTTCCAAGCAATGTACCACAGGCATCGGACAGAGGCTCCATGGCTGAGTCATCGCCTGGTAGATAGCATTGCATTCAAAGACTGTATAAGAGTCCGAGTGGGGAGCCAATGGGAACAACATGCTCTTGCCGGATGTAATTCACCCTGAAGCCTGAAGCATCTCTTAGTAGATGCACCACACCAATCAATCCTCAACATGTTCTGTGCTGGGACAAACCATATTTAATTATAGCAAAAGGGTAGAAACGATTTCCCAATGTGCTGCCTGGGTCTCTGTGAAATTTTGTTAGGTAGGTATAGCTACCATTATACAGGGCCAAACAGTTGTAGGCGATGGTTCACACTCTGTGAAAACTAAATATATGTACAGACTTTTACACTTTTTCTTACAATAATTTGGAATGCCCAAGTTTTAGTGAACAAAGTACATTTAAGAAAATCATTGTGGTAGAAATAAAATTTCTCAAGAGATTAAGAGATCTTGATGAAGTCAGTTTGAGATCACATATACTGGTCTTCTAAACCTTCATTCATTTTCCAATCAAGTGAGTAGTTTGTAGAATAATCCTAGGTTCTTTATGGCCACAGAAATATGTGATTCTATTTGAAGTATTCTTTCCAAATTGGCACCTGCAAATATAGCACATGGAGAGGAAAAAAAAAAAAGCCTCCGCTCTCTGGTTCTGGAGTGTAATTTCTGTGGCAATAATTTACTAAAGATTTTGAAGTATCGCTCTCAATGAGGAGACTTTGCACTGAAGGCTAGTGTGTTCCGGGCAAGCACCTTCCCAACACTGGGAACCCAGGGTCAATGAGACAGATTCTCACGTGCAGGCATGTGGAGAGCTCCCGTGACTAGGCTCTGCTGAACAAACTGCTGTGAAACTGCACGTAGATCTGGATCCCAGTGCCTCTTGTGCTTCCTCTTCGGTTCAGTCTTCCAGGGCTAGCCTCTGCCTTGAGTTGTAGAACTATAAGGAAGGGAATTCACTCAATTTAGGGAACAAAAGAAAATGAATGCTTGTTTTTATTTTCTTTTCCCCATTTACTCAGCCCAGAGCTCTAGCCCTTAGGATGATAGGTAGTGCCTGCACTCAGGGTAGATCTCGGCTTAGTTAAACTTTTCTGGAAACACAGTCATAGACATACATACAAGCATGTTTCCATGGTAACCATAAATCTAGTTAAATTGGCAATAAAGATTAACTGTCACCCTTTTTTTTTTCCAATTTATTTATTTTAGTCAAGATTTGACTCCAGTAGGACAGCCTCAAGAAACATTTTTCTCCTGGTAGTCTGAAATGCTTCCCCATGTGAGGTCCATAACACTTCCTGCTTATTTCAGCAGAGCCTTATATGATGAAAACAGCCAACCTTTGTTCTAAATCCCTAGCACAAATGCAATGGCTCAAAAAATATTCAAACTACTTTTGCTTTGACACATCATCTCTCAGTCAATGATTTGAAGTTTGCCAAGTAGATGAGGCTTGCAGACCAAGAAACACTAGTGATCCATCTGGCTCCACTTTCCAGTGCTAGGACTATAGATGCTTGCTTTTATCTCTGTCTTTTTTCTTGCCGCCTTCTTCTTCTTCTTCTTCTTCTTTTCTTCTTCTTCTTCTTCTTCTTCTTCTTCTTCTTCTTCTTCTTCTTCTTCTTCTTCTTCTTCTTCTTCTTCTTCTTCTTCTTCTTCTTCTTCTTCTTCTTCTTCTTCTTCTTCTCCTCCTCCTCCTACTCCTTTCACCTTCTCCTCTTCTTCCTCCTCCTCCTCTTTTTTTTTCTTTTTTCTTTTTTTTTTTTTTACTTTGGAGATTAAACTCATATCATTATCCTTTAAAACAAACACTTTAAAACTAAGCTATCTCTCCAGCCCAATGTTTAGTCATTATCTTTTAAGTGTTCATTGGGTGCAGTTTGAAAGCTTCACTACCATCCACACAGGTGGAACACTTGAAATAGATTCTCTGTAGACTGTATAATAGAGAAACTCTGGGGAAGGTGATAATTAATAAAGAAGAAAAATAATAACTAACAAAAATATATTAAAATATAGATATGAAATGGAAGATTTCAAGTGGAAAACTGAGGAGAGGGGTTTCCTGGTATGTTTTAACCATTAGTCTTCTGAAATTTTCCCCCAGGATCTTACCATTTAGACAGCAACCCTCCCCATATCCATATAAGTTGACCTGTTTTTAAGAGAAATAGCCCCAAACTAAGGACATTGGGATTCCTTGTTATAATTTTCCATCTCTCCTGGATGACTCTGTAATGCAGAATCATTTTCATGTGATTCGGTCTGGCTGATCAAGCCATGACATATTTCTGCTTGTGTTCCATCATGATTTGAAGACCAGGGAGTATAATTCAGTAGGTTTTGTCTTGATATACACCCACAGACATGCTATAAATCAGTGCATTTATGATATTTTTTGTTATAACTTTTGTGTGTTAAATTCTATGTATGAGGCTGTGAACCTCTTAATTCTTCCATTACAAAATGATGATTTCACAGATAAAATGTTTATTTTTGATTTTACCAAATACCTCACTTAAAAAAAAATAAGAACTAGAAACATCATAAAAAGTTAGCTTTCAAAATGAAAAGTGTCCAAGGATTTTTTTTTTTTTTGGCAAAAAATGAAGTTCTGTAAAAGCATCTAACCATGAAAAGTAGAACTTGGAAGGCACAGAACAGCTCAGATTACTAAAGAGGCGCGCACATATCCTGTTTTATATGCGTGTAATTCCAAAGACCCCACTGAGAGTTGTGCAATGGTCCAAGACTACAACTTTGTAAGATGCTTACATTTTCACCGTATTTCATTGAATTCTTATATCTTCCGCCTTTACATCCCAGTCCACATGAATCTTCCAATACATTGTATGGAAGAGAGCAGCTTTGTTTTTGTTTTATAATTTCCAGCTATTATGACTCTGGAGTATTGCTCAGTACAGCTTTTCCCTAGAAATTTAGGATTTGTCAAAATTGTTTAGTGTCTTCTGTCACTTACCATGCAACCTAAGACACTTCATTATCAGTTACTACTGTTTCTTCCAAGCTCTTACCATCTCACCTGCACTGGTCTCGTGGCATAGCATGTAGTGTCAATTCCTTACTCTTTATTTTCAGTTTTATATGCTTTTATTTTGTACATAAGTTTTTATTTATGCTTGTCTCAAACTCAAGGCTGAGCTTCTTGCTGATAAGAAGATTCTCCATCATATTTTTACATGTGGTCTTAGCCAGCAAATGGGATTCAACACCTCTCTCACACTAAAGGAACAATCAATTCAATTTTGTTCAATTAACTCTATCATACATTATTCAGTGTCCTAGCCTTGATCTACCAACATCATGTTTTCTTTAGTGAAGACTGTATTATGCTGTGGGAAAAGACTCTTAAACGGAGAACGCACATACAGTTGTAGCTGTGTGTAGCCCATGCTTTCAACACGGAGTGTCCGGTGCTCAGGAAAATCCTTTCTGAGATTTGTGCCAGTCTGATCCCTGGAAGTAGCATGTCTAGTCATTGTGGTGCATCCATGTGAAAAAGTTATGGATCATTAAAACAAAACGAGGTAAATGAATCTAGGATGCAGTGGAGCAGAAGGGAAATGCATGAGTCAGTTTTCCATGAATAAAATGAAAAACTTGAGGCAAACAACTTATAAAATAAAAATGTTTTTCACTCATGGTTCTGGAGGCTACCAAGACTCAACAGTCCAGTTGCTTTGGTATAGGCAGTGCATTTATACATCAATTAACTAGTTGTGGGGCTATCACATCACAGTCTGAGATAATTTTGAACCATCTTTGTATTTTGTGAAGGCAAAGGATTTTCCTTTTGTGTATAAGGCCACTAACCATGACAGGTTTACAGGGAAGGAATCACTGCTCCTTTTGGGCACTGTATTTACAGGCTTCTAAACTCCTTCCTCTTGAAACTGTATTTTTTTTTTTTTAGTTATTTCCCATTCTCCTTTTGGTTCCTGATTCTCATTCACTCAAAGCAGTGAGGGACACCCACACTGTCGCCTGAATGCTCAGCGGAATAGAAACCTTGGCTGCCAGATAAACTAGTTCATCTCCTTTAAGATCAGACACAGGCATCATGTCATGGACAGAATGTACTCAAAGCCTTGGACAGTTTCCATATGGTGGGGTTTCATCCGATTTTCAAACAATCTCATCTGCATAGCTGTTATTGTTCGCAATTCCACCAGTGTTTTGTTCTTTTGAGACTCTACCAGAGTCTTCTATTTAGATCCACGGAAGAGCAATCTAAGATTTTCGAGTCTCATCCACCAAGCTCTTGGACAATCTCACTTTAACAAGTTTTCAATGTTCACCCACATATCAGGCATAGCAATAACAATGACCCAGAACCTGGGTCAGTCAATTTTATCAATTTTCTATAGTCAGCTCATCATTACCTTGACAAGATATCAGAGGTAGTTAACTTACAAAAAAAATTTTTTATGTTAGTTCACATGTCTGGATATTATAGGATGAGTTTGCATAACTTCAATTGTTTGGGAAATCAGGAAGCTGGCAAATGTATGTGGTAGAACAAATCCTTTCCTCAAGAGCCAGGAAGCAGAAAAAGATAGAATGTGATGAGGGTCCTATGTTCCCCTTAAGGGTACACTCCTGGTGGTCTAAGGACTTTCTGTAATGTTCATGAGAAGGATATTAACTATAATGAATTCTCAGAATCACAGGGAGCAAAGCTGGGAATATTTGGTGTTTTGCAAGTAAGAAGTGTACTTCCAAAAGGATCAAGGAGTTTGAGGTGACATTGTATGGACAGATAAAGTTTAATGAGCTTTTGAAATTAATTATTCAATTTAATGACATGGAAGAGCCACTGGAAACACAAATTGCTAAGAGGAGGGCAGACTAGGGTGTTTGGGGTCATGAATGAAAGGGAACACATGATTCATTGACCTCTTGTACATCTTAGCATAGTTTTCAACATTACTATGCATAATTAATTATTTGAAGTAATTAGGACTGTGATAACTTTACACATGTGTATCTAATTTGCTTGGCCTACGGTTAGCATTTAGAAGATGCCTGCTGTTTGTGGGATTTGTTCTTAAATTCTCATTCTATCTTCAAAGAAAGTTAATGTGAAAGAAGGACCTATAATTGCTGCAAAATGTAATGTGGCATATATTGGTGTATTAGTTGGCTGAGACTACCTCACAAAATAGTCTGGGTGCATTAAATAATAGAGATTTAGTCACTGTATTTATTAATACCAAAAACAAGGATCAAAGGATCTGTTGGAGGGAAGGCCGCTTGTTCATTCCCACCTGCTCAGCCTCAAAATAACCACACAGAAGCTGTATTAGTTAAATCACTGCTTGGCCCATTAGCTCTAGCTTCTTATTGGATAACTCTTACGTATTAATTTAACTCATTTCCAATAATCTGTGTATTGCCACATGGCTGTAGCTTACCGGGTAAAGTTTTGATGTCTATCTCTGGTGTTGCTACATGGCTTCTCTCCAAACTCTGCCTTCCTTCTCCCAGCATTCAGTTTAGTTTTCTCTGCCTATCTAGCCTATCAGGCAAAACCAGTTTGTGTATTAAACAATGGTATTCACAGCATGCAGAGGAGAACCCCATATCAAGGATCAGCAAGGTAGATTACATTCTGAGGTCCTTTTATTTTTTTTGGTTAGAGGAGGCTGCCATCTCACTGTATGTACATTTAATGTTTTCTTCATGTATATATGTTAGAGAATGGGAGAAGAATGGGGGGAAAATAAATGAAGAGAGAAGAGGAGAAAATGGTGGGAAAGAGAGAAGTGAGGATAAAAGAGGATCAGAGTCTTTGCACTTTTTCTCATTTTTTTCTTTTTTTTTTCTTTTCTTAGCAAGCACTTCCCAGCTGCAACCTTTTCTGTCTCCTCATAATGAAAAAGCAGAAGAGTAAAGACACTCTTCTAATAGAATATATGAGTTTGCTCACTCTTTGTTGGAACAAAAAATTTTTTTCTAACCATGAATTTTATGAAACTTTGTTGCATGTATCACATCTAGTTCATAGTCAGAGCACAGAGGTCCATATGGAACTCAATTAAATCAAGATTTTGCCATGTTGTAACAAAAATAAGCCTTTATACACTTTGAAATAAAATGTTGTTCTTCATTTTCTTCAGATATCTCAATACAAGAAACTGTCTATATAAATGGATGTGTTTTATTCTACAGCACCCCCAATTCTGGTACTAAAATCAATTCTACTAATTCTTTCTTGGAGCATCCACCCATGGTCTCACAAAGAATTCTCTATAATGACAAAGCAGAAGATTCAGGATGAAGCACCATTATTTCTTGATTATCAGACATTGCACCTCCTTTCTAGAATATTCATGATGGATAGTGGCTAAGTAAAATTATTCCTGGAGTAGAAGCTTTCCTAGTTCATCTGGTGTTTTGCTGTTTTAAAGAATAATTGGCAATGGAGTGATTGCATACTAATTAATTGTGAACAATGGTTTGGCCAGGTCAGAGACTTGGAAGGAACATATCATGGTCTGAAAATTTGTGACAGGGAAATCTTGGGACAAGGAATATGGATGGGAATTTCTAAATGTCAAAAAAAAAAAAAGAAAAGAGAAAGAAAAGAGATGTTTTATCTTCTATTTGATAGTCATCATAAGGTGAACTCAGCAAGAGATGAGTAAAATAATCAAATGAGGTTTTAACCTACTATGTTCATATTACCCAGCCTACTAAAATCAGTTCTGCCATTGCTCAGAGGTCTCATGAACACTGGAGATTATACAGACTGAGGAGCATAGACTTTCATTTGCAAAGGCACACTTCCCATAACCTCTGCCAGTTGCATGGTCTGTAACAGCAGTGGCATGGCCAGCTACTGGATCTACAAATGCCAAGATGACATCATTCATGAGGATGCTCAGCAAAATACAAGGCTGCAGGTTGTTTACACTGGACCATGTTCATCATGGAAAGGACAATGTATTTGGATATATTAGAACACACTAGCTACAGATATTGCCTTTCCTTCCTACAAAGCCTTTAATAAAACAGTCATTTGTGACTTAGAGAACATCCTAACTGCCACTATGGTATTTGACAGTATTTCTTAGGATATCAAAATTTATTTCCAGGTGAACAAAATGCAGCAATGGATTCATTCTCATAAAATTCATAAGGTATTGTTGCTTTTGTTGTTGTTTTAACCAAATTCTCTAATTCTCAGTTAGATAGCTTGACAGAGGAAAATGATGATAACCATTCAAGACTCAATTATGGTTATACTGGGCAAATCTGAGGCAAGATTCCCTAGAAGGGGATAATACTGAATATTATCATGTATTTAATGCCTATTTCTCATATTCACAACTCACAAATCTAAGAATCAAAATACAGAATATAAATGTGTGACGCACTAGTGACCACTAGTCAAAGCTTTCTTTTCTATTCCTGTGACCTAGGTCTAACAGCATAGAGACTGTGATTCCAAAGGAAGTAATGTTGCCACTAGGAGATAACAGTGAGCCCACCACAGCTAGCCTCTTTGGAATTTACATAACTGAGTCCGCAGGTGGGGAATGGAGCCACAGTATTGATTAGAGTAATTAACCCAGACTACCAATGGGGAACTGCAAACAATATTTCACAGTAGAGCTATATTTTTCTAGAATACAGAAGACATTTACAATACTTTTCAGTGTTACTGTTCAACATAATTAAGGTTAGAAAAAATGACAACCTGACTCAGATTGCATTAATTCCTATTATGAATGACAGAGGTACTTCAGGAAAAAAGGTATGGGTCTCCTAGCCAGGCTGAGAACCAAAACCACTTGAGATAATTGCGGAAGATAAAATGATAATATTATAGAATGGGCAGTAGAGAAAAGTAATTATAAATTATATGATCCTCTGAACAATAACAAAAATTGAGGACTATGATTGCCAAGAATTTTTCTTCATTTGTGTTTGAATGTGTTTTGTGAATGTGTGTTGAGTTTGTATATATTAAACACATCTATTTTTTTCTTTTCTCATTTCTTTTCTCACTCTGTAAGACAAGGTGAAATGATTTTAAATCACAATTTCCATCCATTGTTGACTTTACAGCATATTGCTTAAATGTGGAGCTATCAAGGAGAAAGGTCAGTAATCAGCCTTTAGCTTGTTTTGAGTCCAGGGCTCCAGTGCTTTGGGCATGCACAGTACACAGAAAAGATGAATCCTATTAGGGAGATTTATGATAATGCCTTTGCCATTATTTTGGGGGTATGGCTTATTTGGAAAATTATTTAAACTGTGTGTAGATGCCAAGACAATAAAGTATGAACTTGTGCTGACTGGTATTTTATGTTGGGTTGGTCACGGGCTTCACAGATATCTAGTTAAACATTTTTTTTTCTGTCAGGATTCAAACTGAAGTAAAAGCTGGTCACATATCTTGAATTGTGAGCCTTTAGGTTGGAATATTCTTCATGGACTCCTTTGGTTTTCTAACATTCACACTAGGCTACAGCCACACCAGAGGCCATTTTTATCATTTGACTTTCAGTGGTTCTAATTGTGAACCAGTTACTTGTACTTAAGTTTGAATGCTCTGGAGAACTCTAACTAGCATCATGATGGTAAAGAGGTACATCATTTTGAGTTCATTACTAAGGAGCTACTACATAACTGAATTGAAAGATATATGTGACTGCCAACTCTCAGACTCTAGAATTGCTTTTGAGACAAGCCCCTGGGCATGCCTGTGAGGAACTTTCTAGATTGGGTTAGTGGAGATGGGAAGATGCAATGCAAGCAACAATCTCTAGTTCCTGTTGTCATGACTTCACCATGATGGATTATACTCTCAATCTGTGAGTCAAAGTAAGTCCTCCTTCTTTAATTTGTTTTTCCTGGGTATTTTGTTACAAGAACTAGAAAAGAAACTAGTACAATACAGCTATTTAGAAAAATACAAAAGTATTAGAAATTGAGATGATCGTTGCTGTGAGACAATGGTCTATACCCTATCGATTGTATTTGGATAAAATGTTGATTGGCCAGTAGTCAGGCAGGAAGTAGAGGTGGGGCAACCAGAACAGGGGAATTCTGGGAAGAGGAAATATTCAGTCTGCAGTCATCATCCAGACACAGAGGAAGCAAGATGTGACTGCCTCACAGAAAAAGGTACCAAGCCACGTGGCTATTGCAGACAAGAATTATGCGCTAATATAAATTAAAGAGTTAATAAGAAGCCTGGCTAATAGGCCAACCAGTTTATAATTAATGTAGACCTCTGTGTTTGGGACTGAATGACTGCAGGACCAGGCGTGACAGAAACCTCTGTCAACAGACCATGCTATATGAAAATGTTTTAGTAGCTGGAGAGATGACTCAGTGGTTAGATGAACACTGGTTGCTCTTACAGAAAACATCCGTTCAGTTCCCAGGAACAATATGGTGACTCACAGTCATCTGAAACTCCAGTTCTAGGGGAGCCAACAACTTCTGAATTCCATGGGCCTGTGGTACACACACATACATGCAGTGAAAGCATTCATACAATAATACACAATAAATAAATCCTTAAAACTGTTTAAAAATATCCACACATCATCTACATTCCTGTTTCCATTTTGTCCTTGACTAGAGCTTATTCTCTGAGAAGAGAAGCTATGATACAAGAGCTTCATATGGTGCTAAATTGGTGTCTGTTGTCTAATGGGTTAATTCCATCACTGTTGAATTTATATCTAAGTATAACATCTATCTGAAGAAACAAGAAAACTTATGACCAGCCCCTAAGCTCAACTTGATGTCCATGGTCTTGTAGAAATGCTTGTTTCTGATTGTACAACATAGCTCACAACACACCAAGAATTCATTCCCCAAAGATTTTGTCTGACTAGAAAAATAAAGTTTCTTCAGTTTCATCTATGAAGCTAAAAATCTAATTTTAAAATGCCAAGCAGAAATGTTCAGCAATATTTTGGTTTGTCTGTAGATAGCATGATCTGTTTCTCCAGAGAGGGGGTCAGATTGTGAAACCTGACTTCTGCCAGCTAGCTTTATCTTCCTGCCCAAGTTTAAGCACAATCACCTGCAGAGAGAGGCTGGAAACTCTAAATAATGCACTAAGATATCTGTGGGGAGCCATACACCTTATGAAGGGCAAGCCAGGCTCATTTCTCAGAAACCTGTTTCCCCTAAACTCTCACACCTTACCTACTGTAATCAAAGATGAATGCTTATAGATTTTCCCAGTAATAGGGCACAATGCAACACCTACTTTTTGATGCTTCCTATGTGAAAAGGGAAACATTTCAGGACAGGTATCTAAGAGGTCTGTGACTGCGGCATTTGGACAGGAGAGGCTATGGCATGAGGTATGTGTCTCAATTTTCACTTACTCTCAAAGAAGTGAATACCACAGTTTTGCATTATAAGAATTGAATTCAGAAGCAAGCATATGCAGGCAGTAGTGATTTCTTCCTTGTCACTGTCATAATGATATCCAGCTACCAAAATCCTACACTAGAATCTAAATTCTCCTATAATGGAGACTAGATTTCCACACATCAATCTGGTTCATACACATTCAGTGTGTAATGAGAGTCAAGAAATCTCTGCCTGTGCTTTATGAATCTGTATTGTCTGAGAATTAATTGTTACAGGTAGCATAGCACCAATGTGCTAGGACAAACCTCAAAAAGAAGTAAGTGTTCTTAGAAAATTGTAAGGTTAAATTCACCAAAGGAATTTGCACTTGTAGGTAATTTGGCAGTGTAATGAGTGAATGAATTGGAAGAATGTTTATGACATTTTATAACATTGGCTTTGTTTTACTGTTTTATTTGTCTGACTTCCTATGACTACATTATCTTTTCTGACACAAGTTATTAAGTTAAGCTTAATACATAATGTTATAATTGTGATGTAGACATTGACTGATTCAGAGCTTGATCTATATTAAATGATATGCACAATTTTAATCTCTTTTTCTCAATCTCTCTCTCGCTTCTTCTCTCCTCTCTGTCTCTCAGTCCCTGTCTTTTTGACTGATGATAAAAATAATCATACGTTTGTGATGACTTAGGATTGAGTTAATATCACTTCAATGAGTGAAAACAATAATAGTAATAATAATTTTGAGTTTAGGCCTATTTACCCTTTGTTTCTCTTTTAACATTTCAGAGATAACCTATTAATAGAAATGTAAGGGAATTCTAAATAAAAGGATGTTTGACTCAAACATTTGAATCAATGGAATCCTGAAGATGAATGAAAATAACTGACTTCATCTATCTGAATCACAGGGAGCTGACACAGACTAGAACTACTTTCCCATCAGGAAAACAAATGGAGTTCAAGAAACTCTTGGTCATCTCAGAATAACAGAGAAGTAGTTTAAAAAGAAAAATAGATTTTTCTATTAGTTAGAGAATAGAAACACCCCTTCCCACCAGCTGCATTTGACCAGTGAGATAATTTCATAAATGCAAAACACAAACATCAAATAGTATGTCGGACTAAACTAAATGATTTATTACAGACATTATTTTCCCTTTAATTGACTGTTTAACTAAATAAGCCAGATAAACTTATTATCCTTTGAATCTTTGAATCAATCTAAGAATTACTAAATTCTCAATCATTTCCCTGAGAGACCATTAATTTAGCTGTGTTGTGACGCTTGAGGAAAATAATTAAGAGAATCAATGTAAAGAGCCTTCCTCTGAAAGATGAACTGACAATGATGTCTCCAAAGTTATTTCAGTCTTTATAATAAGCAGAGAAATAATTATGGTGTTTTCTATAGAGCACATGATTACTTGGGCCAGAAAGTTCTAGATTCTATTTCTCTCTCTCAAGATCTCAGAAAACACTTCCCTCTCTCAAACAGGTGGTATCCTCTCTGTCAACTCCCTTCTTACCAGGAAGATATGATGGAATTATCCATGGAACTTTTAGAATTATAATATACAAGCCCGTGTTTACCAATGAAACTTTACAATTTCCAGGAATGCCAGGACCCAAAACCAGAATGCAGAGCAATGCTGCCAGCTGAACACCTTAGTACAAAATTACTTTGCATTTTACTGGCCAGTTACTGTCTATGATGAAAATGGAAACTCTCTGCCATGGTTAAAAGGAGGCATCACAAGTTGTTTTAAATTAGTAAAAACAAGTGTTTATAAATATTTAGAAAGTGACAGACATCTCTCAATAGAAAGGTGCTAACAAATCACCAAGCTATACAGTCAAAGACGGCAGGCTATAGAACCTGCTTCTGACCATCACTGGGGCCTGGATTCTATTACTGTGCTAATCTTTCTCTGAAGATACTCATATCTGCAGTGGGGCAGGGCTGAGTGTCTGAAAGGCTTCCAGATTCTCCTCTCACAAACCCAGTGCCTTTCCCAGCGTTCACTGACAATGAATGCTTCCTTTTCTGTTGGATTGGGGCATTTTGAAGACAAAAGTCAATTACTTTACATGATAAACATTTGTCGGTAGGAGCAAGATAGCAAGTTTAGACTGGTGTCTTCTATGGATGTGGAGACAGTGCCTATGAGAAGGCTAGGGTGGGGATGTCTTCTAAACAAAAAACGGGGCCCCAGGCTGTGCTATAAGCATCTAAAGCAAAGGTTTTAACACACCAGAGCCTGGGTTGTCCACCGCATAAACCCCAGAATCTTAAACTGCATATTACAACCTGAAACTGATGGAATAGACAGGGAAGAATCAGCAATGCCAAATGTTTTCGGGATCTGTAACTACCAAAAACTAATTCAAAACCTAATGTCAAATGAGTCCTAGGTCTGTTATCTCTCACCCAAGTGGCATCAGGTGGCATTATTCTAGTCCTGGTTCTGAACTTGGTGTGTTGCATTTTTGCGGCTCCTATGAACTGTCTGAAGTTTCTCAAGTCAAATTAGAGATGCTGTGTTATGGATTGTAGTGTTTTTACTACTCATGCAAAATGTTTCTGATTTTGTTTTTTTAAAAAAAACTAATGGTTTAATTAAAAAAAAAGCTTTTCAAGTTTTCCCGCTGTCATTCCTTAGCGTATAAGCACTGAGTTGTGATATCTTTGTATTTGGGTCACGATGTTGGATGCTAAAAATAGCTGTTTGCTTTACTGACTTGGTTAGCATTAAAAATTGTTAAAATGAATTTTGATTTGGGATCAGACCAGCATTCCAATGATATCTGAAACTTCTCTAAATATAATCTGTTATTTTTCACTATGTATTTATGCAAAGTGACATACATTCTCAAACTGACACCTATGAATTCAAAATTTTAGTTGACTTTGGAAAGTGTTGTAGATGCCTTATAATATTAAATATTTAGCTAAGATCTGTTTCTTCACATAAAAATATATAAGAATATACATGTCATCAGAATTTATATTTTTATTCTTTTAGCAAATGTTAAAAATATACATATGTCAAATATTTTGCTTAAAATGAATTTCTTTGTAAGTCATTACTAATAAATATTTGATTTGTGAAACTATTTTGCATATCTGTGTTCTTAAGATTGTGGGAGGTCCTTGGACTTCCCAAAGGACAGGGAACCCTGATTGCTCTTAAGACTGACAAGGGAGGGGGACTTGATTGGGGGAGGGGGAGGGAAATGGGAGGCGGTGGCGGGGAGGAGACAGAAATCTTTAATAAATAAATAAATTTAAAACAAAACAAAAAAAAAGATTGTACAAAAGCTTCTCAAGCAAAAATTGGGTTGTCAATGATAAAGCCTAAGAAACTTTGGCTGAATTGTTCTTGCTAATTCCCATAACGGAAGAACCTAAACGTGATTGTGTAACAAAATAACTTGGTATTCTTTAAGATTTAAGAAAAGATATAATGATAATGTTGTGTTTTCTAATTTGTCTTTCCCACTGCTTGCAATAATTCCATAAACCCTCTGAAATGTAAAATTTGCAAAATTCATATAATAGGAAAAGATTAAAATGAAAACTCTGAAATTACCATTGTATTTTAATACTATTTTCTGCCTTTGGGATTGTTATCTTTCATGGTAATATGCTTGCTTATGGGGTTTTTTGTGACTATAATTTTCTTTTAAATTCGGATTATATTTTGGTATGTACCTTAAATATTATTATGAATGGTGTTGGAGTCAAATTTATAGTATAATAACTTCATTTCAAAAATAAGTGAGTGATGATGAAAATGGAGGGCATGAGAAATGGGGGAGGTAGCAAGCATTTCTTGGGATTCCCAATACAGAAGCTGTGCCCAGCAAGTGGACTGCTACAACAGTCCTCTTGCAGGAAGACATACAAACTTCAAAGAGGGATAGCTATGGTAAGAAGCTAGCAGAAAACACATGACTTTTCTTCCCATTTTGGTGCATATATTCCTGGAAAACACAAAGCTCTACAATAAGAAACCCATCTAGTTGTAATTAGGGGACAAAGCAAGATGTTTCATTTATGTAGAGAATTTATAGAGAGAATAATACCTCTCCTCCAGGAGCAAAATCAAGGGACTTTCTACGGGGGTGTGAACATGGAATCTGATTAAGGCAGTTTGGTTGGTTAAGGGACATATTGGTTCCAAAATATGCACATAAATTGTTGATCTCATATTGAGAATTTCTTCTATTCAGAGTCTGCTATAGGTTGAATGTGTCTCTCAAAAGTCATATGTTGGACTCTTCCGTGATACAACAATGTGAGGACTTGCCGTCTAAGGAGAGTGATGCCAACAAAACTGTATCTACATTCCAGGTTCCAGAATATGAATACTGAGATCATACAGCAAGACAAAGGAACTAAAATTGAGGAACAGTACCTTGTGCTCACTAAAACAATTTGTATTATTTTATATGGAATACCCTTTGCTCAAACAAATAGCCAAAGCTAAAATAGTGCTGTGTGAAGGAAAGGAATCAATCAAAATCTGTAAAGACCTAACAAGCGACTCCAAAAAATATATGGGATATTATTTAATTGTAGTTATATTTATATGACTTTCAGTTACACAAGTTCCACTCATATGAGAACTTTGAGGAATTGCCTCTCTAAATTGCTATTGCAAATGTGTAACGAGAAGAAAAATAACAGCATGAAATCGCAAATGATAAAGAAGAGACTAAGTTTGCTTATAGGAATTTGGAGTGAATTTATTTGACATGTTCAGAATGATTTGTGACTGCTTAATTATTCTTTTTGTATTCCTTGGAGTGCAGGATTCTAGGGTAAAATTGAGCAAGGGTATTTAAAGAACTTCCTGCCCTAGGAAAGTATTGGGTTTCAGGAAAAGCAAGAGAAGGAAGTTTAATAGCTAGGGACTTAGGAAAGTCAATAGTGCCAACATATTAGAAGGTTGATGTTAGGAAGCACTTTCCTCCTCTGGAGTGTGCATGTGCGCCAGATTGCTTACCCACTTTTCTCCTTTCTGTTGCCCCATTCAATACCTAAATCTGATGACATAAAATGGCTTCCTTAATTCTTGAGCTAGTGTTACCAACACTGTTCTGCCAGAAAAAAATATTAAAACAATCTTCATGTGGCTATCTAGATATCTGCTCAGAATTTATCATTTACCTGATGCTCACTACCCCTTAAAGTGACAAAATAATGCATAATACTCCTTGACTCAACACGGAGAGCCATTATAATGGGGACACAATTTACTTGAGTGCATGGTTCTGCACTGGAAACTTTTCCAATGCTGTATGGGTTCATTAAGGCAATTATGCCTTAAATTCCAGAAAGACACGACTGGCTTGGTCAGGGGTACAGTTAGTGATCTCCCGTGGTGCGATGTTTATGATAGCGGCATAAACCCAGCATGAAGTTACATTTGCCTGGGGCCTCTTGTAACTTAAGTGCTTGCTTTTTTGACATTTGTTCACATTCTTCAGGAAGAAAATGTATTTTTGTTGGTTTGTTTGACCAGTTTTTGCTGGGGGGAAAAGAAGACAGACAGAAAGAAAAAGATGTGTGTAACTTACATGACTTAGAAATGAATGTAAAATGTTCTTTCAGGGAGGGGCTCTGCTGGCTATGGCCAAAGAAAGCTCTTATTTCATACAACATGTTCATAATACTGAAGTCCTTTGCCTTAACAATTAGTATTCTCTGAATTCTGGGAGCTTTTGTTTGTTTGTCTTTTCTGTAAGTCAAGAGATCATGAAAGAATACTGGTATGGGATTCACAGACACGAATAGCTGTTTTAGAATAAGGACCCTTCTAACGCCCATCTTACTGAAGGCAGTCAGCAGAACTGGCTCACAATATATTGCCTCATTCAAACTGATTTGGCTTGGTTATGATTTGATTAAATATGCAGCATAGCTCTTGCTTTTCTTCGTATGAAAATCTGCATTTTATGACGGAACTTTATCTTTTATCATGACATCAGTTTTAAAAGTATTATTCATATAAAATGAGGGAATTTCTTCAGTGAGACTGGTGCTGGCCCTCACTTTGACAAGCTGTCCACGTGGAACAGATGGGAGTTTTAGGATCTCCTCATTCTGCTTCTATACAGGCTGCATGGGACAGTTGAAATCCTGTTAAGTCTGTTCCTCTCAGCTATCTGCAAACACTGTCAGATCATACAAACATCTATGTTAAAATGAGAGTGTCATTATTACACTGTTGTCTAGAATGAACACTCCGTGGCTCGGGCTCAAGGGCTGGGAAGTGAAGCTCCCCCGCCCCAACCCTTTTGTTCTTCTGAAAGTAAAATTCATCCAACTGGTTTGGACCTTCCTGAGTCTCAAATACCAAGCATAATAAGGGAGACATTTAGTCATATCAAATGACATTATTATTTACACATATTGTCTAATCTCAAGTTGGATAAGAATACATCATTTTTTTTGTAAATCTTTTCATTGGCAAAGTTGAATGTTCTGCACAGAATTGAGGAGCTTTAAATAAGCCCAGTGATATACTTACAATACTTAAAAGATTACGCTTGTAAATGTTTTGATAGGGAACCAAATTAAATAACCATGAATCATTCAGTGGCAAGTTGAAGGATTCAAGTGCAGATTAATTCAGTGTACTGTTTGTTAACACTAAGTCAGTAAGAAGTATGTGATTGTCGGCCTTGGTTTGTGGGTCGAACTCCTCAGACGCCCTGAATGCATCATTCCCTCAGTGGCCAAGTCATAGGGAAACTGGGCATTGAAGTGGTCCCTCCTCCCCCATAAGGACTTCTGACCTTTGGACTGGACCCAGGGAAATCCCTGGGAAATAACAAAGCAGGGTTGTTTATATACAAAAGCAAGATACTTGTTTAGAACAGATTTTAAGCACTTAATCCATGCTGTAAAGCATAATTAGGTAAAATAAACACTGAATTGTAAAGGGAAATAATAAATAAACAGAAACTTGATCCATTACTAAGAGGGTGGTAGTTCTGACCAGCTTTGATTGCCCTGCTTTCAGAGCATTGCCAGCATGACTGCCACCACTCCCTCTGCCCCATAATCTCTGTGCTTTATTATTTCTTTAAGAGAGCACCTACAGTCTACAGCCTACTGGGAGGGCACACGTTTTAATATCTAAATTTCAGTTTTCTCTGTAAAATGTCTGAGCTCAAGGCTTTCTATACTATCTGTGAATTTACTGATGAATTCAATTAATATTTTAGCAAAGACTTACTCTTTGCAAAATTCTATGCAGTGTGCTCTAAAAGCCATAAATAAGCATGAGCTATGACTTCACTTCAAAGAGCCTATGATGAAGTAAGGATTAAAAGTCCACTAAGAAACTACAAAATAAGATTTTACAAAAAATAAGTGTGCACACATATGTTACATCAGGAATTCTAATAGTCACTAATGCCTCTTGCATGAATAGTGCCCACGCTTTTCTGAGAACTCAAATGCATAAGCTCATTTGATTCTTCCTGTAATCTGAGGAAGTTGACGTTATTATAAACCTCAGTTTACAGAAGAAACTAAGGCAGAGAAATTAAATAATACCCGAGTTGAGCCTTAGGAGGGAGCACTGTGTGCTTTTGTTCCCATCAAAGCCTTGGATCTTTCATCCTCTTATACATTGTCATTGTATAGTTCTGGTTTCCAAGGAGCACTCCCTAAGGGGTGTGTGTGTGTGTGTGTGTGTGTGTGTGTGTGTGTGGACACATGCATGAGGGGTGACAGCAGGGATTTCTAGAGGTTTGTATTCAGTTCTAATAGGAGGGAAAAACACCTAATTACAACTGGGTTGTTGTGATTACTTTTTGCAGAGAAGGAAGCTTCTGAAGAACAACTGGAAGAACAGATGGGATATTTTGTAGTGATCAACTTTCCCGATACTAAAATCTAATAGCAACAAGTAAAAATCACTCTCAATATTTATACTTAGACTCAGTAACCCTCAAGATTGTAATATGTGTCCTTTACGTGATTATCTTCTTCTTTATGTTTTGATGGATCTTTCAATGAAAAGAATTACATCTGCACCCAGAAAAACTACACAGTTATTATGGATTCTTTTTAAAAAACAAAACAAAACAAAATTCTCCTAAAAATGGAAGGATAGTATTTTTAATAAGGAAATTAATGTCCTAGTAAAAATATTGTATACTTGTAAAATGGAAATTTTTATCAGGATAACATATCAGAAAAGGAATAACTAGAAGAAAGGGAGTTCATACTCTAAACTGTGTTGGTCCACAAAACAAACTTGCCTGAGAGAGCTTAGACTGATCTCACAGGCGCTCAGTCCCACTAGGAGCCATTGTTTCTAATATTGCCAGATTTAATATCATTATGGAATTGTTGGCTTCATTCCTGGGGTTCCATAATTCAGTTAATTTCCTTTCATTTTATTGATGCACCTTATGATTATCTTTTGTTTCTATTTCAAAGAATCTTTCTTTTTATTATTTTACTGAGGTCTCAGTTTGAGTTTAAATTATGTATCAGAAATGTTTAATTAAACAAGCCGCTCTGGCTAGTTTCTTTCCTCTGTTTCTGCAGGTTTAAGGTTTTATTTTTTTTCCTTGCTTCATTGATTGCCTTTGTGTCTCTTATTATTAACTGTTGAAACTAGGCCTACTGTCCAGAAACAACACAAGGAGACCGGTTCTCAGACACCCACTCATGCTCCCTCGTACATCTTATGGCTGCTTTCAGGTCTCAAGCTTTATAGCAGTCAATGTTACTTGAAAATTGACACATGTGCTGGCAGAGGGCATGTGGACCAGGAAAATTCCAGCCCCACTGTTACTTTCCTATTTTAGAAGAAATCAGAGTCACACATAAACTCATCTAAGCAGTGACATCATAAAGGCCAGTTTATCAAAAGCCTGGGACAGCGAGAAAGACGTAAGCTGAAATGAAGGCCAGATTCAGAGAACCTTGAAAAAAATGAAAACTAAGATTTGCCTTTTGCTCTACAGTTTTCAAATCACTGCACATGTGCTGGTTCTTTATTCTTATGACAATTCTGAGAAATAGATATCATTTCATCTTAACAAGGGACTGGGAAGTTTCTGTTCTGTAACCAGGGCATTCAACTTTTAACTACAAAATCCAAGATTTACTCTTTTTTTTTTTTAAATATTTATTTATTTATTATGTATACAATATTCTGTCTGTGTGTATGCCTGCAGGCCAGAAGAGGGCACCAGACCCCATTACAGATGGTTGTGAGCCACCATGTGGTTGCTGGGAATTGAACTCAGGACCTTTGGAAGAGCAGGCAATGCTCTTAACCTCTGAGCCATCTCTCCAGCCCCAAGATTTACTCTTCTACCTAAAAGAGAAGCAAAAAATCAGGACTCATGAGTTTTAATCTATTAATTGCATGATATACTACAGAAAGAAATATATATATATTACATAATATATATATATTATAGTGACCTCCAGGTTCCTAAAAATGAGTTATAGAGAGCTAGGCCTAGTGAAGAAAGCCTGTAATCACAGCTACTCCAGAAACTGGAGTAGGAGGATTGCAAGTTCAACATGAGCCTGGACATCTTAGAGATACTCTGTCAGTAATATATACATTACTGCATCTGTTTGGGCTACTAAAGCTAGTTACTATAGGCTAGGTGACACAAACACTAGAAATTTGCAGTGCACACTTTTGGAGATTGGGAAATACATGATCTGGTTACTGGGAGATGCATTTCAGCCTCATAGGAACCTCTCTGCACATCCAACATGGAACAAGCAAGTTCATTGGAGACACTATTACAGAGGTGTACATCTTACTCATGGGTAGAAAACCCTCATAATCTAACTGCTTCCTGAAGACTCCACCTCTTAATGCTATTGCCTGGAGGATTTTAATATGCCAATTTTACAGAGACACAGTCAGGAACAAAAAGAAGGAAGCAAACATTCTGACTCACCGAATGTAATAGTAATTCAGCAAGGTGCTCACAGGGTGTGGACTCTGTAGCCAGAGTGCATAGAATCATGTCTATTTTCCCCACTTCCAGGCTGCATAGTTTGGGACCAGTTACTTAACTGCCTGCACCTCATTTTCCTCATTCTTTTTCACATGCTTTGTATTTTTCTTGAACTTGGATATAAAGTACTTAGGGGTGACTAGCACACAGAAAACGCTTGAAAAGCTGCAGATATCTTCAGACAATGTCCTCTGACCAGGTCCTCTAGGGGTCAGTTTGAACTCAGCTTTGCTAACACTGCGAATGGTTACTTCTCCTGAAAGTTCTGAAAGGAGATTTCCAACACCCTCCATGTAAATCTTACTTTGGTTTGAACCATTGTTGGCACCACTGACAAAACTTTCTTTGCATTTGTCTCAGTGATGCTGACAATATTAGATGGTTGATCTCCCATAGTATCTGCAGCAGTTCTGTTGTTCAGTGTCTAGACAGTGATTGCTGTTTATTGATGGTAGCGACGATTTTTAATGATGTCGGTTACATAACAAATCAGGAAGCAGAGTGGCAGAAAGTTGTTCATTAAGCCAAAGAAAATGCCTTAGATTGATGCTCGCCTGGGGGATGTTCCGTCACCTTCTTGTCCCAAAGAAAGTGATGACATGAAATTTTCTACAATCTACCTTGAAACAACCCGCCCAGAGTAATTCTTTACCACTTTGTTTACTTCTGTTCTATGCTTTACTAACCCTGCAGGCATTCTAGACTAGCAAACATTCCCTGCAAAGTTGGCACTGCTATGAAGAGTCAATAAACTATTTTTTTTTTTTTTACTCCATTGCTGACACACCCATGCTTGGGAAGAGGAGAACATCAGAAGAGAGATTTGCACGACATCTGAGAATGTCTGAGGCAAGCAGTGAAAGATAATAGCCCTCTTCTGAGGGCAACTCAACTTCTAAGTCCAGAAAAACTTCGAGATGTCCCCCTCGATTCTTTTAGACCATTTAAGAATCTTGAACTGTGCATCAGTATAAAGATAAGGTACAGGAAGTGTGTACAGTCTTTTCAGGCCCTTAAGCTTTTCAATGAATCCTATGACTCATGGTGAACTTCAGTGTTTATCTATCACAAGGGCCGCAAGGGCCAGATAATGAGTTCTCAACAATGTCTACTTACAGGTAGACTATAGCAATATAGTAATAGATCAGTGTCATCTACTTCTTACTTCCCTGCCTCCGCCTTTTCATGGTACTGGTAATTGAACCTAGGGGGCGGGAAACAATGCTCAGGGAGTTTTCCATTTCTCTCCCCCCATTTTTCTTTAGCTTTAGATAATCATACTTCGAATTTTATCTTTGTTTTCCAATTATAGGTGATCATATTCTGTGCCATTTAAAATAACTGAAGGATAAATCTTTTAAAAAAAACTGATATCAATTGTGCATAGCAAACTTTTCTCACACATTAAATATGTGCGTGTGCCCTCAGCATGTCAAAACAACACAGTTTAAAAACTCATTTCAACGTGTAATATCCATTTTGAATGAACTTGATGGGAGTGGTCAAACATTCAATACTTGTAAGCTTCATCTGCCCTAAAATTTAAGAACATAGAGGGGTCCTAAATGTTTTGCCTATTATCATTAGGTTTTATCATTAATTTATTATGAAAATAGATTGAGACAATAACATTGTCACATGCTGCCATGTTTTACTTCTAAAGATCTGGTTAATGTTTAATAATGTTTATGTATCTGACATGAAAAGCCATTGACTTGATAATGGCTAACAGCTGCTAAGATCTAGTTCTTTTGTAATGGCTTCAAAGGAATTGGATCAAAAGGGAATTCTTTAATAAGGTACTTCACACATTAATATCCTTTAAAGGAGCTAGTTCAATGGACTACATTTTGTAGAAAAATCTCAAAATTCATCTAAGAAATTGGTGTAACTCCCACTTTTATTTAAATAGGATGAAGAGTTGTGCATATTTTACTATATGTGCATATAAACATGTTAATATTGGTTTTTTTTTAAATTAAGATCTGTTATTGTAAAATGGCAGTAAGCCAACACTTTGAGCGCTATATTTATGAAGAACTTTGCAACCAAAAATTTCTTTTTCCTTTTTTAAAATTTGCCTTCTATATGCATGTGTATGTGATATGTTTTGTACTTGTGTAGTCACAGTGTACATGTTTGCAAGGATGGAGGCCTGAAGCTGATATCAGAATCATCAAAGCAGAGCGTCTCAGTAAAATTGAGACAAAATATGTTTATTAAATCTCAGGGTTTGTTAGGGTCAGTTTTGTAATTAATAGTTTTATGAAAGGACAAACATTAAATAAAGTTAGAATTGAATATACTGAATATAAAGTATTCACGATGGTTGACCACACATTCCTTGTTCACATAGCCGTACTTATTCTGAAGGTGCTGGTATTACAGCGACTCAGTCTGCCAGAGCCCCATTTTCCTAAAACTTTAGTGGGAAGAGTAACACTGACCAAGCTATCAACAAGTGAAGAAATAAGATTCCTTCTTATGTGATTAATTGGAAAGATAACATAGAATAATTAGGTTTCTCATTACTAAAATCAAAACCTAAGTTTTAGTCCTGGAAAATGTCCTTGGAAAGTGACAATTAAGATTCCCTTTTATTTCAATTAAATTTTTCTTGAAAAAGAAAATGTTTCAAGAAAAATTTAACTCAATATTTTCTTTCCCAGAATTATAGGAATAGTTATTAAGATACATTGCTGGATCCACAAATGTTAATTAATCCTAAAATATAAGAGGTGAAAATGAGCTAGAGGTTGTCTGCTTGAATACTTTCACTTAAAAATTAGGAGATGGGCATTTACAAAGGAATGGTGGTTTGCTCATAATTTTATAAGTTTAGAGGAACTACAGGATAATGTAAGATTGCAAGACTGTATTTTGGAAATAATCTCTTGTTTGAGGAAAAAAGTTTCTGTATATATTCAAATATATCAGTATTATTATTTAAACTTTGAAAAATATATTGAAAACAATATAATTTTTAAAAGATTTATTATAAGGTGTGCGTGTGTGTGTGTGTGTGTGTGTGTGTGTTTGTATGCAGGTGTCTGTGGAGGCCAGAAAAGAACTTTGAATTTCTAGAAGTCTGCCTAGGTGGCTCTGGCCCATTGGATACAGGTGCTGAAAACATAACTCAAATCCTCTGAAAAAGCAACAAGCACTCTTAAAGGCTGCGCCAGATTTTTTTAAAGATTTTATTTATTATGTATAGTGTTTTGTCTGCATGTGTGCCTGCAGGCCAGAAGAGGGCGCCAGATCTCATTACAGATTGTTGTTAGCCACCGTGTGGTTGCTGGAAATCGAACTCAGGACTTCTGGATGATTAGCCAGTGCTCTCAACCGCTGAGCCATCTTTCCAGCCCCAGCCCCAGATTTTTTTTAATGTGGAAAAGAAAATAACTAAATCATACTTAGGTGGTTCCTATTCACGTAGAAGAATTAAATCGAAAAACTGAAACAAAGTTGTTTTAGTTAAGCATAAAGATTATAACCAAATCTTTTAGACAAGTCAATACAAATTAGGTAACTTTTATTGTCTAACTCATGGAAGCTTATCATTTTAAATAAAGAAAAAAACCTATTCGGTTGTGAATATTATTTAGCATTTTGCTGAGACACAGAAAATTGCAAAGGCTACCCTTACAGATGCTAACACTTACCAATTCTTGTGATTGCATGGGATCAGGGTGTGTGGTGGCATCATATTATTGAGTTTTAGTTCTTTAATAGCTTAGTCATCTCGGCAGCCTGATTTTGTTCTTTTAAAACGCCTGAGATGAGAAGGTAAAAAACAGTGACTGTCACAGGAACATCATGTAAGAATATGGGCAGTCCTGGTTTTCTATTCATTTGACATAAAATAAGGAGGCATAATATAAATAGTTGAGATAAAATTACATTCTCACAGAGAATCTGCTTTTGTTCTGTTAACACTAAAAAGGAAATATAATTGCATTATGGAAAGAGAAAAAGTCCAAGGACACATCCAGGCATGCTCTGACTTACCTAAAGGATGATTGGACCAAATTTGGGTAAGGGATAAAGACTTCAAAGGTGAAAACTTGCTTTAATCTAAGGGGTAGGTGGGATCTGGAGGTTAGTATATCATTTTAAATAAAGAAAAAAGCCTGTTTGGTTGTGAATATAATTTAGCTTTTCACTGAGACACAGAAAATTGCAAAGGCTACCCTGTTCAGCCAGAGCTTACAGATGCTAACACTTACCAATTAGTGAACCAGAAAGGTGTCCTGCTGCATTTCATGGTGGGTCCATGGAGAACACTTTTGTCTCCGATCTCATGCTACCTCACCTTCCTGGACAGAGATGGACATTGCAAATCTATCTTTTAATCCTTTTCATGTGTAACTCTTCCACTATTGAAAGACCAATAGATTTAACTATAAAAAATTTTGGATTCCATCACAGGAGATGATCTGTAACTTTCTAAGATATTTGCCAACTCTTGGGAAGTCACTGCTGTGTTTCTGGAAACCATGCCAATTTTATTGTCTATCAACCTTAGTATAGAACGTTGACATATCAATAGAACCAAGTAAGTTCAAACCCTTTAGGTAGGTTTACTAGAATTGACTAAAGTTTTCTAGGTTGAACTAAAATGTAGGAACTTCCTAAGAGGAGGCTATGTCTAAAATCAGTCTTCAGTTAATATCTTCCCTTCTTTCAGGCTTCAGTTTCTTCCCTCTTACTCATTTATGGGATTATATAGTTTCTGTTATTTGCCAATATCGTTGGTATCACAGTCTCAATCTCTCATGACTCAATAGCAACATAAAATTTTTTTAAAGAATCATGGTGTTACTACCAAAAATGTTAGATAAAAATGGTTTGTCTCCATCCTACTCTTATTTAAGGCATGGAGTACACAAAGTATTTCACATTTTCTGTATAGAGTGATAAAGAAAGATAAATGAAACACAAATTTGGAAGTAGGGCATCTCTTCCCCTTCAGAGAGATGGTATTGGGCACACAGAACTGTGATAGTACAGTAAGTGGTATAACTGGGAGACAGCCACAGAGGGCTAGTCCAGCTTATACTGGTGTAGAAAAACAGGTCTCTGTGACCAGGGAGAAGGAAAGAGAGCCATTGCCTCCTCCTTTGTGTTGAGCTTCGATGGCTCTGCCATGAACAGGAAACTCACTATAGCAGTCTTACTAGAAGACTGTGACTAGTATGTCTCCTGGGGAATCAGAGTTAAATTGCTAGGAAGGGACATAAAAAGGGTATTAAGTGTCAGAATGAACTGCTGCGTCAGGCAGTAAACCCAAGGCATTGACCGGGGAATTCCTGAACTAGAGGGAATTCGAGGTTCACACAGTACGATGAAGGAGGGCTATTCCTGAGAAATCTGACTGGATCACTGCCTTTTGTGAACTGGTTCTACTTCTTCGGTTGATTTGTTTTGAGAAATCTTGAATAACACTTGCACTGAACATATAAATAACAACTTACCAAAGACATTACTTCTCTCTGTCTGTTTCTGACTCTCTGTCTCTGTCTTTCTCTCTTTGTGTCTGAGTCTGTGTGAATGTGTGTGCATTTGAGTCTGGATAGGGATTTGTGATCCTGTATGTGTGCATGTATGCATGTATGTGAATGCTAGGCTCCATCTAAGGTTTTTTGGTTTTTTGTTTTTCTCACTGGCATGACACTTGCCAGATAGTTTAGGAATGCTGGCCAGTGAATCTCAAAGATCTGCCTGTCTTTGTCCATTAAACCTTGGGGTCCTCTGTGGAGCCACAGTACACTCCAATCGCAGTGACACCTCTTTCCTGCGAATGTTTACTCTAGAACAGTCACTTTCTTGTGATCTGCAAAGAGTTCCTTGTCTTTATTCATGTCTTTATTGCTGAGAGGATGCTTTAAGATCAGAGAGGAGATCACAGGTACCTGAATCATGTGGGGTGAGGAGGGGAGCTTAATGATAATTTGGTGAGTTAGTGCCAGTTTCTCTAGCTCCTTTGTTGCAACCAAGGTCTTTCCTGAAAGTGGGTATTTTCGAATAGTCATCAAAATTTAATAATTATTTTGTGAAATTCATAGTTGGAGACTAAATATTCCATATATTAATTACTTTGCTAGTTCTTTCTCACCCTTCAGTAATTGTTTCTCCAATTTTAGGCCTTTGTTTGTCTTTCATTATTATATGCATGACACTCTAGAAAATCATACTCCTAGGTATTCTAGCAAGCTAACAGTTTTTGCTATTTACTAGGATATGGTGCTTATGTACCTTATATAATTTAATCTTTGGTGTAATTTTCCATGATGTTTTCATCATGAGCTGATTGTGCGGTTGGGACTTACAATAAGATCAGGTCTTCTATTTTCTCCTACATAGCAAATGCCAGTATTAGGATTGCAAGTATGAGATTTTTCTGGAACCAGAGACCCTGAGAGCAAGTGCCATGCTGTACTTCTTCCTAAATTTCAGTCATAGAAATGTAACCAGGGATAAAGAACAAAGAGATGTTTGGCGTATTAATCTCTGTGGTGGTGTTCCTTTGAAGACTGTTGGAGTAAGATTCAACCACATTTCCCAGAACCCTGTACTTTATGGAAGTCCTGAGAGCTAAGCAAGAGAGATTTGGAAGTAAGAAGCAAAAGAGCAGTTTTGACTGTATGAAGGTCCCAGTGGGACACACAGAACCTGAGGCAGTGGCAGATTCTACCTCGCCCTCATTTTCCCCAGTCTGTCCAGCTGGTTTTCTGACCACTCGACATTTTCTGGAAGTAACAAGGACTGAACAAAGAGTGTAGCTGCAGCAGTCCAGGTTAAGAGTCCACAGACTGAGGTTAGGCCAGGGGCATTCCAGGAAACCAATTTGCAAGACCACATAAGAACTTGACTTTTACTGAAAACAGAATGTGCCAAGCTTTCTATGAATGTCAAGGTGGAGCTTTGCAGTGCTCTTGGTATCAACCTATTTGTGTTTGATTGGGTCTCTAAGAGTGGGTGAATCATATGCTTCTAAGGACTTGGGTGCTATTTGCAAACAAGGGCCCAGAGGAGATTACTTGGGTAATGAGTATCAATGCTCAGGTGAGGCCATAGGAAAAGGCCCTCCTGTTGTTACTGAAGGAAGAGAGTAATATCTGTTAACAGAAGTGGAGAGGAAACACTGAAGAGAGAGGAAATATTAAGTGTTGTGACAAGTAGAAGTATCAAAAAAAAGAAGGCGATGATCAACTTGGCTAAACTCTACCAATAAATTTCATTAGATGAGATATAACAATCGACTAAAAATAAGCTACTTGATTCTATCAATTAACAAATACAAACTGTCAAAATGCATAGTTACTGTTCTGTTGCTCTGAGGGACACACCACGACAAAGGTAATTTACAAAAGGAAACATTCACGTGGTAAATGGTTGCAGTATTATGGGTTATTTCATGATCATCATGGTTGAAAACAGACAAGCATGATGCTGTAGCAATAGTAGAGAGAAAGGGAGAGGGAGAGAGAGAGAGAGAGAGAGAGAGAGAGAGAGAGAGAGAGAGCGAGCCTGGCATGGGGTTTTGAAGCCTTGAATCCCATTCCTAGTCACAGACCTCCACCAATAAAGCCAGCATCTCATTCCAAAGGTCACAGTTCCTAATCTGTCTGAGTTACACTTTCTGGTTACAAAGCAGGCATAAATAAGAACCTATTAGGTCCTTCTAATTCAAACCACAACAATATGTAAAAAAAAAATTCAGTTATTACTTCTCAGACTGATGCTTCTACTCATCTGGATTTATCAATTCAAGGAGAATAATGTTATTGAAAACCTATCATAATTATTGATAGAGACAGTCTCACCATTCTCTGCTCCCTTGGTTTTCCTTCAGACCACCACAAGGTATAATGAGATATGACTAAATTGAAATATATATATATGTGTGTGTGTGTGTCTTTGCAAAGTGTGATCTTCTGGAACTAGACTATATGCTCTCACTTAGAGTCTAACATGCATAAATACATTCACTAAATGGAAAGAAATTTTACTGTATACTGAACAAAAGACAAATCTCCTAAGGAGTTATTATTTTGATGGCATATTATTCTATAATGCTGATTTTTTTCTAATCAAGTATCGTATTTAGGAGTTCTATTGCTGTGAAAAAGAAGTCACGACCACAGCCACTCTCTCTTTTCACATCGCTGCTGCAGTTTCCCTCCCTCCTCTCTCCAGCCCCGGCCCCTACCACTGCTTTGTTTCCACCCCTCAATATCCTCCTCTATTTATGTTCAGGAAAGAGCAGGTTTCCCATGAATATCAACAAAACATGGCACACTAAGTTGCAGCAAAACTAAGCATTTTCCCATATATTAAGGCTAGGCAAAGTGACCCAATGTAACAAGTAGGATCCCAAAATCCAGTAAAAGAGTCAGAGACAGGCCCTGCTCTCACTGTTGGGAGTCACACAAGAAGACCAAGCTACATTGTAGCGTATATACAGAGTGCCTACTGCAGTGCCATGCAGGCTCCCTAGTTGTCAGTTCCGTCTCTGTGAGCCCCTGTGATCCCACATTAGTTGATCTGTGAGTTTTCTTGTGGTGTCCTTGACCCCTCTGGTTCCTACAATCCTATCTCCCCTTTTTCTGCAAAATTATTCAAGCTCTGCCTATCGTTTGGCTGTGTGTCTGCATTGTTTCCATCAGTTGCTGGATGATGCCTCTCTAATGACAATTGGGCTAGGCACCAATCTATGAGTGTAGCAGAGTATCACTAGGCATCACTACATTGACATTTTCCCTCTAATCAAGCTTGGTTCTATTCTAGGTCTTTGGGTATTCCAACCTGTGGGTTCTGGTACTCCACGTGTGTCAGGGCTGGACTTCCTCTTCTGGCATGGGTTTTAGGCTGGACTAGTCATTCATTGGCCAAACCCTCAATCTCTAGGTCACCCTTACCTCAGCACATCCTATAAGCAGGACAGATGTAGGTCAAAATTATGACCGTGGCATCTCTTATAAAGGAAAACATTTAATTGGGGGTGGCTACAGTTTCAAAGGTTCAGTACACTATAATTATGGTGGAAAATATGGTGGCAAGCAGGCAAAGGTGGTGCTGGAGAAGAGCTGAGAGTTCTACAGCAGAATGAAACAGTATGCCACACTAGGCCTAGCTTGAGCATATAAGATCTCAAAGCCTATCCTTACAGTAACATACTTCTTCCAACAAGGCTACACCTACTCAAATAAGGCCACACCTACTCCAGCAAAACCATACCTCCCAACAGTGCTACTTTCTACAGGCAATCAAAAACAGAAGTAAGATTCTTATTCACATCATTTATATTACATGTTCATGTCTATGTGAAATGTGCACACAGAGAAACACACACACATACACAGTATTTACATTGAGAACACAAATGGGATTTGGAACCATTTTTGATCTCAAGACTAATGGTGTCTCCATGGGCTCTCATTTATAAACAAATACAAACATGTTCAAAGGGTTGACTGTGGAAGAATTTTCATGACTTAGCTCCTGAGATGCTGCACAGCACCCCAGTCCCTTGGTAGATGTAAAGAGAGTACTATGGACAGCAGCAGCAACATCCATATTACCACCAGCATCAGAATTCTAATGTCCAGTGTTTTCCAAGGATAAATTTCCAAAAACAGAATATAAGTAAATAAAGTGAAAATTACCTTGAAGAGCCATTTTCTTTTACTATGCAACTAAAAGTTTGGTTTCCAACTTTCTTTTCGCAGGTACAACCTGACCACTAACTACCTCTTGAGAATGTTGACTATTTGCTTTACTTTTCAACAGAAATTCTTTTTTTATTGATTTTTATTGAGCTCTATATTTTTCTCTGCTCCCCTCCCTCCCTCTCCCCTCACTCCTTTAACCCTCCCTCAAAGTCCTCATGCTCCCAATTTACTCAGGAGATCAACAGCAATTCTTCATCATCATCATTATTATTTACATTCCAAACACAGTTTCCCTCCCTCTTTTCCTCCCACTTCCTCACCTCTATTTTCCCTTCACCTTCTCCACCATCTTCTCCTCTGTTTCTATTCAGGAAAGGGCAGGTCTCCCATAAATTTCAACAAAATATGGCATATCAACTTACAGCAAAAATAAACATCTTTCCTGATATCAAGGCTGGACAAGGCAACCCAGAATGAGAAAAAGGGCACAAGGTAATAGCATCATGCAGGCTTCCATAGGTTGCACAACTTGATACTTAATAGAGCTTCTTGGATCCATTGATTAATAGGAGGAAGAAACCTCCCTACTCCTTTAACTGAATTCAGAACAACTCTGAGTCTTTCCTGGATCTTAAAAGTACCCTGAAGGTCATGATGAGACAGGTGTTGAGGCTTCACTGTAGCTCGTGATCTCCAATTCTGCTTCCTCCTGTTCCTTTCTAAAGGCATCTCTGATGATCTCAGGGGTTATTGAGCCCTATGTCAGAACCCCATCCTAGGGAATGCAATGCCTGACATTCCCATAATATTCACTAAATGGCATGTTTTCAATCTTTGACAGTTTTTGCAGAATATAGGAGTCAGAGCACATGGTTGAAATTCCATATGTACCATGTATCACTTGTCAGATGTTGAGAACCAGAAGGTCATATCTACATCTATGCTTCTTCATCTGAAAATGGCACTAGCAGTGATAGGGTAAACCGTAGATTACAGGCAACATTACCACAACTACAACACATTGAGATCTCAGGACATTAATGGTATTTGGTTAAGGGAGACATTATTCCACCCCTGAAATACTGAACTAAGGAATCATGAATAAATGATAGATGAATATAAGATACTTATATAGATGGGATAAAATTGAAACTAAAATACAGGTCTCTTGTGTTTCTTATACCATGATGGCTTTATAATCCTCAAATAGCTTGAGAGCACAAGAATGATGCTATATAGATATGCCTGTTTTAAACATCTGTGCTTGGGGCTGGAGAGATGGCTCAGAGGTTAAGAGCACTGCCTGCTCTTCCAAAGGTCTTGAGTTCAATTCCCAGAAACCATATGGTGGCTCGCAACCATCTATAATGAGATCTGGTGCCCTCTTCTGCCATGCGAGCATACATGGAAGTACTGTTGTATATAATAAATAAATAAATAAATAAATAAATAAATAAATAAATAAATAAATAAATCTTTTTTAAAAAATAAACATCTGTGCTTAAGAACAGTTAAGTTTTGAAAAGAGTGATTATAATTACCTTTTGTATACAAATGTCAAATTCAGATTTTTCTATGGAATTGGAAAGAATTTTAAGAAGGAGCCCAGCCATGAGTGTAGAATACTATATTGCAATAGGTTTGGCCAAGTATGGGGAACAGAAACAAAACATAAATAAACAGAAAAATCTTTAATTTAAACATTATCTGCCATCATTTGTAGTTTTGTAGGGTTTGTGCTTCTGACCCCAATTTCATAGAAAGGAAAAGTCTACAGACTTTTAACTTACAACTCTTATTTCTGAAGCATTTCCCAGACATGATGTAGGTGTGCTAAGAACTAAGGGTCAAATTCGTCACACTATTACCTAAAGAAAGAGAAGTCTTTTTGGTCCTCACGTGAAAATGATGTCTTATTTTTTAACCATAAAGCCTAAAGCTATAAAAAGTATTTCTAAGGACAAAATTACCAAAGTCATAAAAAAGTAGCTGTACTGTTATCTAAAATTGAAATTATTCAATAAATGACTTGAACCAAGGATTATGAGTCACAGCCATAAACTACCTTTGCCAGGACTTTTTTTTAGTAAATATTTAGCCAATCAACAGATATTTATTGAGCATTGACTCTAAACTTGGCAGTAGCTATCTTTCTTTATTTCCCAGGAGAGTAAAACATACTTATTCCATTAAAGCATGAAGTCTCACCTTCTTATATTTATAGAATACATTTAAAGTGTAGGTTCCAAAAGCAGGTCATCACAGTATTAGTTTTGTATAGACTTTTCAGAACCGCTACTTCATCACAACCTTCATTTTCTTCCTGTGATAGTTGTTTGAAGTCTATCTTGATATATAATAATAATTAAAAGTATCATTGATAGGGCCCTGGCTGAATTTAACACAGCTTTTATGGACGCTCTTGTTCTTGAGGCTCAGATTGTAGGTAGCAGAACATATATGCCACAAGTATATTTTTTATTTGAAGCTCTGAAAGTTAATTAACAGTAGCTGCATTTCACATCAAAATGGTGTCACAGGTGAGTGGAATTTTGATGCCTGCTTCTCAACACAAGCAAGAAATATTGACCCAATTACAAAGAATAAATATCAATAAAACAGCAGGTCCCTGATAAACAGATATAATTACCAGAAGGACTCTGCCTGTTTACACATCAGGACCACTGTCTTCATCTATCTTATCCTCTTACATAATTATCAAATAAAACAGTAATTCCAGAATGAGTAATAACAGCCACACAGAGTCCTGCATGGTTCAATATTTTCATCTTGGCAGGGGGATGTCCCTAAGTAACATTGAACAAAGAGTCACCATGAATAGCTAAATGGTGAACTAGTCCCAAATTAATATCTCAAAAGCCAATCATGAGCCATCCAGGGGCCAGGTCCATGTTATTTTTGTGGATTTTCACTGTATTGAAATCGGAGACTATCCTGGTGATGGTGTGCTCTGTTTATATCTTGAACTTTTGATTTGAGTGGGGAGGGGGATTCCTTTTGTAAAAGTCAGAAGCCCTTACAGGAATAAATTTGGCAACACGACAAGGGCTTCCTTTGCTTTTTAGGCAACTATCTTGGTATTCTTTCTCTTGAAGTGCTGTGATGGGCACAAGAAAAATAGCTCCTTGCTGAGCTGTGTGTTTCCTCCAGATGAGAACAGCAGGAGACTAGGCAGATGGCCAAGGCAGAGTGGGAGAGGAACTAAGATCACAGCCAAGCCTGCAGAAGACGTACTGCACACAGGCAGCAAAAAGGAAGCAGTTTGCGCTGAACCCTAGGGTGCCCTGGCTGCCTCCTGGGTGCAGAGCTTGCATTTCTCCATTGACCTGGCTTCTACAGACACAGTTTTCTAAAGGGAGGCCTGGGTTTGAGCCACAGCTTTGCAACACAATGGATTTGGCTAAGTCTTGGGTGGAAAGAGTGTACAGGTGCCTACAGCCTCAGAGATTGATTGCTCAGCCTCTTATTAGCTGTCATTCAGAGACACTCAAATCTCCAGCATTGGAGGAGATCTTGGCTAGTTTCTTTCCAGGTCATTAAACAATAACAACAACAACAACACACACACACACACAAATCAAAAGCAAAACCACTTTATTTTCCTTTACTTTAGACTTTGTGGCACTGCCCTTCAGGCTGGGCAAGTAGAGGTATCCTATTGTCAATCAAAACTTGTCAAATGCAGACAAAGAGCAGGGCCTCCAGTTTGGATTATTGGAAGGGGATGGAGGGGCTTACTTTGTCCCTTTGTAAGACTCAGCACTGGGGTCCTAGGGAGAGCAGTGAGAGATTCTCAGAATCTATACAGAGTTCAGTCTGAGCCAGTGTTTGTTTATAAAACTGCTCTTAAGTAATTCACACCAAGTTTGCCATTTAACCTCTTGGACCTGTGGGTTTTGGCCTACTGAGGAGATTTTTTTCTCTCTCTCTCTTTCTTTTCTTTTTCTTTCTAGAGTTATTCTTAAGAGTGCTGAGTTTGATACTGACAGAAAGGAATCTGAGGTCAGAACTTCTATTTTAAACAGAGGCCCATGGGATTTATTAAAGATGTTTCTGATATGTTAAAACAGCTGGAAAAGACTTTGAGATCTCCAGTGAAAGCAAGAGGCTTCCTAATTGTATTACAGGTGAGGAAACACAGGCCCAAGCAGATTGGCTGAGTTTCTCTTGCACCTTCGGAACTCCAGAAACATATTGCCATCCTGAAGAGGCTCCCAAAGACTGCGACACCAGAAACTAGAAGTGAAAAGTAGTCCATCATTAGAGCTCCCCGGACCACTCTCAAGTAAGGGATGCTTTCTACGGGAACGGGATCCCAGTTTCTTCTCCTGCTGAGGGTCTTTCCATCTTCTCTGGATTAAAAGGAGATTCTCAAGGTCATTAGCTCAGTGCTTCTCTGGGTGGGTGGGGACTGGTTTGGCTGCTGAGTTATTCTGATGACCCAGAAATTGCCTGCATTCATTTCTTTCTTTTGAGATAAAAGAATTTCTATTCAGGTTTTTCTATGGCTCCTTTTCAAGAGAAGAAGGGGGAAAAAAAATCCAACGTCTTTGCTAGCAGACTCTCCTATTCTCTGCAGTCTTTTATAATCTGTCTTGATTCTCAGCCCATACCGTAGTCTTTTTTTGTACTCTGTGTCTTTTAATCACTAAAGAATCTGACTCAGTGTCTGTCCCTGTGGCTCACAGGCTGGTCTCCTTCATCTATGTCTTCTGGAGGAGAGGGAGGGGCCGGGTACCTTTTCTTTCCTATACAGGCTCCTGCCCCAACAATATAGCTGCCTTTTCTCCAAGGTCTCCTTTGGGCTGTTATTCATTCCTAAGGTTGACTTTTTAGAAACACTTTCATATAACACCAGGAGAATCTGATAACTCATCTCATTATTAAAAGAGCCAAGACGTTGTCTCTTATGTATGTGTATATAAATGTCCAGAAAAACAGTTTAAAGATATCTACTTATATAAATGTGTATCATAGAAAACCAGTATTGCAGTATTTTCTTTATTATGTGCAACAAAGACAAGACAAAATAAAAGAAATAAAATTGCCTGTAAAGTAAAAGCATTAATAGGGGCTTTGAGAGAGTTTGACTCTGGGGAAGGGTGAGAGGTGGGAGGTCATATGATAAAACAGTTTATACATAGATCACATCATATCGAAAGCTTCTTTATAGCTTATTAATAAGAGATATTGGTGGAATAGAGATACAGCAGATCCTCCAGCGACAGAGAAAGAGAAAAACAACAGTTGCTAATATGTGCAAATCTCTTTCAAGTGGAAAACGCCCGTGGAAGGAACAGGACCAAACCTGGTTGTGACTACCCACCCTAGGATCACAGGCAGTTTTATCTTGGCTAAGATTCTTCCTGTTCATGCCAATGGTTTTCTTTGGAAAGCAACTTTTCCTATTTTTTTTTTAAAACACTGTTCTATACTCAAGTTTGCCAACTGTCTGAAGTTTATAAGAGACAATGAATGTGACAGACTATCATCTCATTAAATTGGCACTTCTAGATTTTCTGATAGTCCCAGGTGCTGACTTTCGTTTAGAATGTTTTTAGAATTTTGTGTTGTCTTTGTATTTTCTACCAAAGAGACAGGTGATAAGAAATGCACAGTTTAGAGCAGCCAGCACACTGAAAATGGAGCCTCCTGTGTGAGTAGTCTGTTTCTGACGTTGACTCATGTGTTTATCCACGGAACTCGGTAGATGGAATTTCACTAGGGTAGAAACTGAAATCACAACCTGAGCTGCTCTGGACTCCACAACATCCATGCACATATCAGTTCTCATCGTCTCTGCATCCTTGTTTCTCTTCTGGTGGCAATAGTCAGAGAAGAATGGAAGATTTGAAAAGGCATTTAAGGAACTGTGGGTGGGGCAAAAGAAGTATCATGCTCACATCACGTTAGATATGTCAGGGAGGGTCTCATGCCAAGGTCAGTGCACCACAGAAAAACAAATCCTCATGCTAGAGGTGCAAACATCTGGTAACTATCCAGGCTCTTCTTTAAAATATTCTCTCTCTCTCTCTCTCTCTCTCTCTCTCTCTCTCTCTCTCTCTCTCTCTCTCTCTCTCCTCACTGTTTGTGTATATGTATGTGTGTGGTATTATGTGCACAGACACATACATGGATATTTGTGTTATGTGGCATATGCTGCCTACGTGTAGAAACGATGGGATAACTTCAGATGTTGGTTCTTGCTTTCTATCTTGTCTCAAATAGGATCTCTTTGTTGCTGGCGGATGCACACACTAGGTTAGCTTGCCCTTGGCCAATCTCCTGACTCTCATTCCATATCATCACAGGTACGCTGGGATGACTGATTCATACGACCACAAAAGGATTATATGTGTTATATGTGGTTTCTGGAATTTGAAATCTGGTCCTCATGCTTACTCAGTGAACACTTTACTCATCCTACAGCTGCCCTAGTTCTACAAGCATATATATATATATATATATATATATATATATATATATCACAGGATGACCCTCAAAACAGTCACAAGCAGACAGGACCTGCAGAAATTCCATCTCCTAAGTCATGCTCACCAAGACCCATCAGTATGCACTATAGCAGTTCTTCCTCCAAGTGTTTTCCATGTGCTTATTCATTTCTGCAGTAAATAATCATCAGGAGCAAACTAAATATTAATCCTCTGCAGCAAATGATGTATTTAACGGAGAATGAAGTGTGTTCAACACTCATAGAACAGAACCACCATGCACAAAATCACAACAAGGCAAATGCATTTGAAGGAAACGGGACTGCAGTGATAGGATGAGGGAGGGTTCCTGCAAGAAATCAAATTAAAGAGCAGTCCAGAACACAATCAGTTAACTAGGTATTTAATGAGTAACTAGTTCAGATATAAAATAATCATGCAAGGCTTTGGGTGACAGGAAGCATGCTATATGTATGAACCTACAAGATTTCATGGTATTTAGGAGAGAAAAAAGGGGTGAGGTAGAAAGGAAGAGTGAACAGGAACAAAGGAAGACTGAGAATAAAACAAAGCCCTGCATAGAAGTGAAATCTCCTGTAGAAGTCATTGCTAGTGGAGCCAGGGAGTGGCCCAGCCTGAGCACAGGTCCCAGATGGGGGATCTGTAGCAAGCACAGCTGGATATATTTGAGAGATAATGTTATTAGTAATCTTTCTGGTTGCTAGGACAAAACACCTAGACAAAAGCAATTTATAACACCTCACAGGTACAGGGTACAGTTCATAATAGTGAGGGAGTCACTGTGACAAGAGCTTGAGGTGACTGGTCACTCTGTGTCCCCAGTAAGGAAGCAGAGGAAGATGAACACTTGTTTTTTGATTGGTTTCTTCTTTTCATTGGATCTATTACTCTAATTTATTGAATGTCACTTCCCACATTTAGGATTAGCCCTTCCTCCTTGATTAATCTAAGACAGATAATCTTTCATAGACATTTTCCGAGATTTGTTTTCACGGTGATTGTAAATCTCATCGAGTTGATACTGAAGTTTAACCATCGGGAGAAGAACTATGGAAAAATCTCATCTTCTATGTACAAGGGATTCAGATGCTCCAAAGTTGATACTTTAGAAGGTTACAATGATGAGATCAGTTCTTTCTGGAAATGTGTTAGAGATGGTTTGCAGGCTTTATGGTAATGATGCTAAACATCTGGAGAGACTGTGCTATAAATATCCATTTGGGAATATTAACATTTAAGTAGTGTTTGGAAGCTTGAAGAATAAATGGGATCTGTCCAGGGAGAATGTGTCCAGTGATAATAGGAGTGGACCAAGCTGGAACCCTAATGAATAGCAGCATTTAAGGCAAGAAGCTGGAGTGTGTGAGGAGACATGAATAAAAAGCAAATTGACAGATTTATAAGTTGCAACCATTTAAGGCATTGAGATGCTAAAACCATTGGAGATCCAGGCATGGTGGTTCACTTGGAATGCTGGAGGGGGAAGCTTGTAAGTATCAGGCCAGCCTGGGCTACATGGATTTTTATCTCAAGGTTAAACAGACAGCAGTGAAAATGAATCAAGTAACTAGAAGCATCATGAAGGACAAGCATCAACCACAGGACATGAAAGAGAGTGCCATCCAAGAACAGATGTTAGGGGGTAAAGTTATTATGAGATCATTGCTGTCAGATTGGAAGAAGTAGACTGATAAAGGCAGAAGTTCAGTTAGGTCAGACCAGGAAGTGAAAGAGAGAGGCAAAGGTTGGGAAGACTAGAGACATGAAATATCAGAAGATGTGTGTGTTGTAGGCTCAGGGAGAGAGTTCGTAATGAAGGGAGTTCAGAGGCTGGATTATTACAAGGGCAGGGTGACAACTGAAGACAATTGAAGAGAATGGTATTCAAGACAAATAATCGACTGAACTTGAGTAGATCTGAGGAACTCTAGTCTTTGCGAATGGAGGCCAATAGTTGAGGAGACTGTCTACATCTTTTCATCAAGATTTCTTCCATTCATCAGGGTTAAATGCTGAAGAGAGTACAGAGACAAACAATCCTACATAATAAAACAGATGTGGGTGAGAAAGGAATAGAGATTTTAAGTCAATGATATATTCACATACCTGAGCCTATAAAGGCAGCACTAACTGGACTCAATAGGTCAGAAAAAGAAAGGAGAAGAAGCAAGAGAGTAAAGAAGTAATTAATAGAAGATAACACGAGACTGAAAGGGGGTGTGAGAGTGTCTGGGGGAGTCAGGGTGGAAGCCATCTAAACATATTATATTTAGTTATGAAGTTATCAAAACAAGTAAAAACTGCAGGACTTATTTTTCCAGTTATGAATAACTGTATCTGTAGGTCAAGTAAGTCTATGATTGTGTGTTCTTAGAAGCAATAAACATAAATTCTAAGGAAAAGAAATGACAAGTTCATCGTTCTCCACTAAAATTCACTATGGTCTATAATTTGATTATGAAATATGCACACGCACACACGACATTGTGTACACACCTGTAACTTTTCATGATTTTGTATCCTATGTTACTACATTGTGATATTGAGACCCCTTCCTCATAAGTTTGATGTTTGGATTAATGAAGATTCATTACCTTAGTCAATATTCAAACAGGAAGGCAGAAACCATCCTAGAGAGTTCAAACAGGAAGAAATCAGAGCAAGAAGCTTGTCACATCGATGAGAGAATAACTGAAAAACCAATTAAAGTATAAAGAAAATCTTGACACTGGATGTAGGGTCAGCTACACTCACCCACATTTTGGGAAATACATAAAGAGATGGTAACTTCATTATAGCTTCTGGTCTAAGGCAACCTGTGTAATAGAAATCTGTTTACATGGCAGTGACTGACACCCAGAAGCAGGTGTCCCTAAAACCTGGAGCTAGAGTGTCCCAAGCTGTTATACACACTACAGAAAGGGTCTGGTGTAGCTATACATTCCACTTGCCAAATCCAAGAGACAGCCAGAGGAGGGGGCGGCTTTAGAATATAGATCATGGAAATCAGCTCAGAAGGAGAAAGACTGGGCAAGAATCTTAGGAAAATGGGTGAGGGTCAAATCATAGGCTTCTGGGTTTATCTGGTTCCTGGTCCTGGTGAACACTTCATAAATGTGGCATTCCTCAGTTACACCAGTCTGTTAGAATGAAAGGAGCTGGCAGTAGTTACTTGAGAGGCAAGCTGCGTTGAAGAGTGGAAGAATTACGTTTGAGAAGCTGCTGGTAACAAGTGAAGTGACCTGTGCTTCTGCTTAGACCCCCGAGTCTTGAAGTAGCTGCAGGACTACCTCATCACAAAGTTGGAAACACATTTTGGGAAACTTCCTGAGAACTTTAAGAACACTTTAATCATCTCTTAAATTTCATAAAAACCGCGAGCACTGTCTCGCTCTCCACATATTTCAGCAAGGAAGGCGATGCCTACCATTCCACTCTGCACCTCTGGGCCTCATGGCTGTTAACGTAATATCCTCACGGCCAGCACAACAGGATATACTGCTGGAAGGATCTTGTCTTTGAAGTAAAATGAAACCCTAAAGCTTTCATTTGCCTAATGAAAACTCCAGCCAGAAAGTTTCCCGGTGTCTGATCACATATGGAGTCTTCTAGGCTCATTTTGACTTGGGACGCCAGATGCTGGACCTGAGCTCAGCAGTCACATCCAAATTTGGAGCAGGTGCTAATTATCAGAACAGGAAACAGATACTCAACCCAAAGAAAATTCCTCCCTTCATTCTAGAAGGAGAGGGCTGCAGTGCCATATTCTAAAAGGAGACCTATTAACTTACAGCCCGGAGTTCCAGTCTGTGAAGGTAATTGTCTTCTGCCTGCCCTGTGATTTCTTGACTACTTGGGCATAAACATTCAGGTCCCACATTAGAGGGTTTTATGTAAATATGAATGTGATTTTCCCCCACACATAAAGGTGGTTTTCATTGAAGAGCAACATTAGACTCACTCTAGCAGCCAGCGTAGCTCGAGGAAAACGATTCCAAGTGAATGTGAAGAAATGGGCTCCAGCACAGATGTTTCTCTGTGGGTACCTCTGCCCTTCCTCCCTTTTCTAAATATACAAGACTGAGTGGAGGCTGTCAGGGTCAGGAAAGAGGAAGCTCTCAGACACCCGTGCAAAGCAATAATCTTCAAGTGGATGCCATGCCGACAGGGATGTGGTGTTAGTTACAGGGAAGTCAGGAGGCCGAGACGGGTAGTCAAAGAAAGTTAAAAACAAAATCAGTGTGAGGGGAAGGGTCACTGAGGGAAGCAGAGATGCACGTCAGAAGGAGAACATCTGTAGGCTTCGCGAGAGCGGACAGGGAGGCAGGACGCTTGCTTTTTTTGTTTTCTTCTTTCTGATGCATGCATGGTTTTGATAGCCTCTCTCTTTTTTTCTCTTAATATTCACAGTCCAGATGACTAATGTGTGGATGTGAGCTACTCTCTCTAAATTGAGGGTCACTAAACAAATGTTAACACTCGCTTCCTCTCAATCTGTTTAACTCTGACTTTATTACCAGACAACTCCTACTGACTCTCACTTCATTCACCAGACAACCCCTACTGCCTAGGTTCAGCTGGTGTCTCACGCTTGTGTGCCTGGGCCCTCAGGGAACACGCTCAAGCCTTCACTTGCTGCCTTCCTGAGATTACTTTCTGCTACTTCAGTCAGAGGAATTTGTGTTTCTTCGTTTTAAAAAAATTTCTAGTACCCAATGAAAAGTATGGTTTTTAAATATACTTTTTGTCATTGGAAAGAGAGATTGTGCCTACACTCATTTTCATAGTGTGTTATCAATTCAAGTCCTGTTGGACATCTACACTAATATCTTCTCATTTGTTTTTTATGTGTATAATTCTAATAAAACAGCACCATTGAAGCATTTTAAAGTACTGGTGGTCCAACTTTTCTGTTCATTTTGCCCCTAAACACATGCATCTATTTAGAATATTTCACCATTTTTTAGATACTTGTGTCTTCATCCTCATGTGGACATAGTCTTAGCATGCTGCAAGTCCCTTCTATAAAACAGCTACAATGAACAAACTCACATGTTTCCTTAAAGCTCAAGGAAGTTGACAGCCGGAGCAGGGATAGCCAGGCACTGGCTGTGCATCCAGCCCACATTCCTATCAGACTGTAAAGCAAGTGTATTACTATTCTCTTAGACATTCCGTTTCTATTTGATCTTCAAAATGTACAAAAAAAATATCAAACCCATGCCCCAGAACCTCCTCTTTTGTTGTTATAAAATTGCCTGCGTAAATTTACTTCTTCCCACCTGTTGTGGAACCACATTGTGGCCCACAGACATCCTGCTGTATTGAAAATAAGACACGGCTTACTTTGGAAACAGCCATGTTGCCTGTATTACAACAGATATGGATTGTGGTATCACAATGTGATTTTTAAGGACACTACTGTTTCTAACCCAATCAGTAAACTTGCAGGTCCATAACATTTCAAACCAGGCTGGCGGGCCCAGCTGAGATGTACTTCATGCTGAGAAAGGTGGGTAAAGAGTCAAGTTCTTTTCCAAGTGCCCCGGATCGGCATCGCAGGCACAGTTGCAACCTCTTAAGATCAGGCAATAGTGTTTCACTCTCAAAGGAACAAAAGCTATGAAACATGAATCTTTCACAAATGGTTTTGGTAAAAACATCTCATAAAGCTTCTGCAACTCTCTCTCTTTAATAGTTATAAAATGCTGGCATTTGTTGATGGCAAATATAAATCCTCCTGTATAAATCTCTAGTCAGGAGGATCTGAGCTACAGGCTCTCCTGATTTTCCTCCAATGCTGTTGTCTGTCTGCTCCAGAGACGTGTTTGCAACCTTTCCCTACAGCTCTCCCTGGGAGAACTCTTGCCTGCGTTCTGCACCCCCTCTTTCAACTTAATGGGACTTCCCTAGAAATAGCTTTCCTACCCCATTGTTAAGTCAGTTGAAAATCTCTTCTTTATTCTCTTCACCGTCCTTTTTCTGCCCATTCTTTCTGATATGTCATATATTCTAAGTCTTGCTGATAAAATACATATTTCAAAAATTCAGAGTCTCTGCTTGCCTTATTATCCTGTTTCTAGTATGCAATGTCTCTTTATTGGATGGCTCCTGACAAAGGAACTCTAGCGTTTCAGGCTGGGTTTTAGCAACGTGACCAGAGGAAAGCAATACTCCCAAGATACTCTAGGCCTCAGGTGTCTCTTGTCTGCCCCCGATTGGGGGGAATTGAAAGCAATCATGTCTCAGAACCCTGCAGTTGTCTTCACGGTCACCTGCAATTGAGCTGAGATTCCCAAACACATTCCTGCCATTGTGTCCTGAGAAGACTCTTTAAAACATCACTTCACTGAGAAATTTTGCATTAATTCATTTAAAAACAACAATAGATTCATTGCATGTTAAGTAATGCAATAATAAAAACAATCACGTTTTCAAAATACCTAGAAGAATATGACTATTTTACAATCTTGAAAATAAAAGGAGGCATTTGTGTGACATTTATGTAGCATTCAAAGTACTTTTAACCATAAAAATATCTCTTTGAAGTTTTGTTGCAACCTTTTGTAATCTGCAAGCCAAATACTATCACTCTGTTTTGAGGAATAAGACACTTTAGAGGCTATACTCAGGAGGTTTTCCACAAGCTTTGTCCAAATGCACTGAGATTCTGTCTTCTCTCTTCTAATAATTTCTGACAATTTAGAAGTACAGGAAAACTAAGCAAATACTGGTCTTTGATGTTATCAATTTCTATGACTGAATCTCCTGAGAATTTGGAGCATGGCTAGTTTGGTTTTCTATAGACAGTTCTTCCAAAAGGCTGAAAGAGATATTTTATCATTTTACCACATTTCTTCATTATCATTGATGAGAAAGAACCAAGAGAGCTAGAAGAAAATCAAGCACATTTTTCTGATGGAGAATGGGGTAGTGTATAATTTATAGCCGATGTATTCATGGTTGAAAATGTTAAACTTCCCATTTTCTTATCTTTATGATTATGTGATTCAGAAATCTCGTCTACAATTTGATAGCAGAAATGTTTTACTTCTCAGGTTCTGCAAGAAGAAAGTTCAAGGATTACAGCTCTGTAAATGGAGGTTCAGAAAGGGGTACTCCTGGCTGATTGCCATGTCAATATTAAATATCCATTATGTAGATGTTCACTCTGTTGCTAGTTTGTACAGAGTTTGAGTTCACGTTGATTTCTACCACATTTGTTGGCTCAAGCTAAGTTAGGACAACATGGAATATGTTTTATTCTTGAGGAATATTGCTGTGTGAGACACCCTATAAAAGTTAAATTTATTTAATTCTTGCAGCAAGTCAACACTTTTATGATTAATATGGCTATTGACCACAGCCTTTTTATATACTATTTCTAGTTTGTGTTTGAAGATCTCAATAAATCATTGAATTTCACTGAATTTGGGGCACTGCCTGAGAAACTGATCCAGTTTATTGAGCCACACACAACAGATTTGCCATAAATAATAACATTTTATTCATGGCTTTCTCCACTCCACTTAATAAAACATAAAAACAAATGATGGAATAAACTTGGAAGACTCATAGTAAAACTGGGTAAATTCTTACTTTCCTAGCCAGAATACCCTTGCATTTTCTACTGCCTTATTCAGATGCATGCGTACATGGTACCTGGCATTTTCTTTCTCTGACCATCAGTAGATCAATCTTATTCGGTGTGGATAGATTTTAGACATTGCTGGTTAATTTTCAAGGTTGTTTTTATTTATGGATCTACTGAATTGTGTTTTTACTGAAAATAGTTAATCTGGAACTTTCTGAAGGAGGTCTGTCATAGACTTCAGTGTTTATGGGCCACCAAACAAAAATGTTCCTTTCTGTGTAGACTGCAACTTTTGTGACTACACACAATACTTAAGTAAGACACAAAGAAGTATATGGAATATAGAATATAGGAATTCAACCATCTGTTTTATCTTACCCATCCTTTCATTGTTAAAATGTGAGAATATTATCTATCAAAAATAAATGTCTTAAAGCTGGAGTCATAAATGCCCTCTTTATTTTAAGGAAGAGGCATGAAGACTCCTTCCTTCTACTGATTTTCACTCATGCACAAAGAGTAAAGTAGATTAACTGGTGAAGAAAATAGCCTGTTGTTAGTTTTCTTTTCATTTTGAGTTACAGTTTCCATAGTCAATGAGTATTGGGTTGTAAAGCACCTGGCACAAGGTTGCAGAATGATCCAAGTACTGCCTGGATGTGGGCACATAATTTTATTATTACTTCACATCAACTTGTAGCTATCAGATTTCCAGATAGGACTTATCACCCACATTGTTGACTTGTTTGGGTCTTCCAAGATGACATAAAGGGTGCACTTTGTCTGTTATTTATAAAGAAAAGGTCTGAGAGTTTCACAAACCTCTGCTACTTGGCTGTTCAGACCTGGCTTCTCTGTGCATGTCTCTCCACCCTCTGCACAGAATGGATGCACAGCGGATTGTTGCTTGCCTTTTGACCACCCTGGGCACAGTGTGGGAAGCCTATTCTACAAAACAATATCTTATCTGAAATAGGGGCAAGACACACACAATTACTCACAGAGTTATACTATTTCCTCACCTTCTAAAAGTACAAAGGATTGGGTAAGAAATAAAAATTAACATCAATTCATCAAACCTTCTCAAGGGTTTATGGAGGAGAATAGACAGGTGCTACTTCATCACCGTAGAGGTAAGGAAATTAATTAGGAAAGAAATTAACTTTTTGTTTAAAGTCACCAAATAGCCAACCTATCAGTTTAGGCTTCCGGTGAGGTGCAGATGGCACAGGCTCATATGGGATGGGGATGGCTGAAGGAGGTTTTAAAGGGGGTTAATTATAAAATGACAATGAAAGTTTAGGGATTTTGGCCAGAAATTGTACTATATAGAGGCTGATGCCCTCTGGGAACTATTTGTATTCCTCAACCTGAATGGACAAAGGAAAGTAGTGCAGGATTCTCAGAGTAGACCAACTATCATGCCAGATGGCCTTCAATAAAAGGCCACAAGCTACTTACTGTTGCCCAAAAGGGAAAAGGAACAGACAGACTGACTGACCTCACTTTCTACCTATTCTTAAGTATCTTCCTGTCTCTCATTATCTCATGAAGGAAGAAAGAGTCTCATTTACAGTCCTGAGATCAGCTGCCCGAGAAACAGGGTACTTGTGAAGGAGAAAATAATAATTTAGATTTTTTAGACATGTATTTCAATATAAGTACCTGTCTTTATGCATGCCCTAACAATTTCTATGAACTGGATATATTTTTTATTTCTAATTTTTTCATAGAATTATACTTTGATTTGTGGTTTACTGCTGTGGGACAATGGTTTATACCCTGTCACTTGTATTTTAAATAAACACTGATTGGCCAGTAGCCAGGCAGGAAGTATAAGCGGGGACACCAGGCAGGAAGCAGAGGCGGGGCAATGAGAACTCTGGGAAGAGGGAAGTTTCAGTTTACAGTTGTCACGCAGACAGAGAGGATGCAGACACAGAGCAAGCAAGTTGTAACTGCCTTGCAGCAAAAGGTACCGAGCCACGTGACTAACACAGACAAGTATTATGGGCTAATATAAGTTATGAGTTAATAAGAAGCCTGAGCTAATAGGCCATTCAGTTTATAATTTATGTAGACCTCTGTGTGATTCTTTGGGACTGAATGACTGAAGGACCAGGTAGGACAAAAACTCCAGACAAACATTTATCATGTGTTCATTGCTTAATATTGTTTATGTTGTTTGTAATTTTATACTTAATATCCTATTGTATATAGTTTATATAGTTCCTATTGTATATAGTTCCTATTGTATATAGTTTTGTCTAGGGTTTGGATTACTCTTGTTTAGACAAAAAGAGGAGGTGATGGGGAAGCTTTGCTAACCAATTATCTTCAACAGGTGGGACCAAGTTAGGGTGTGGCTTTCTGGGACCCGGAGAAAAAAAGGGCACACAGCCCAGTGCCCTCTCTTTGTGGTTCCCTCATGGCATGGCTGAACTTGGAATTCTTGTTCCTGTTTCATGAGATTTTTTTCCCTTATAATAAATAAAAATATAATTGTTTATCTTTTAGCTATCCTGGTTATTTCCCAAATCGGGCTAACTTTTATAGTTTACAAGTCTATGTCTTGAGTATTCAATTGCTTAGAGTGGAAAATGTTTGAATATAATTTTAAAGACAGGGATTATGTTACTGTTCATGGGTCCAGCTTTTATCATAAAACCTATATGACATTAATGAAGAAGTTGAATCAGTGTGTAGTTATAAACATGTAACTTTACATATGAACATGTCATGCTAATTCTAAAGATACAAGCTATAAGTGTTTCACCAGATTATGACAATTTTATTGCTTCTCCCAATTTCTGGCTATTCCTCTAGCTCCCAATTGTACCTCTCTGGGCTCATGTAGTCCTAAGGTCAGCACTTGTGGGCACAGGGCTTTCATGCAGTATTTACAGTTCTATGTAAATTAAAGCATGAGATCAGCTTTATTAAAATCAAATTAAAAGACATCACGGTTTATTACTATAGGACCTTGATCACTTATTTATTGAAAGTAACTTTTCTTAGGTCTTTTAACCAAGATTAGCCATGGGAAGGTGTAAGGTGCTCAGATGAATCTATACTTGAAGATAAGTCTTAAGGTGCTGCTAACAGAATGTGTTTAGTTGTATAGAATTAGGGAAAAATGCCTCTAAAAAGCTGAGAAAGAAGAGCATGTGTGTCAGACTCTTCAAATCAATGCTCAGGAAACAGATTATACATAACCAAGCTTTTGATCAAAGAGGCCACATAGAAACCCTCCATCAATCCAGACTATTGCCAAAGCTATTGAGTGTTCTTCATAAACTGATGCTAAGGTCGTATTGTTGAAGACAACACCTATACTACTCATTTAATATGGAGAAGTCAACTGGTGCCTTCACCCCTACAGGCTAGTGTTCATGATACAGAAAGGTACTGTCCAAAGGAGAACAGCAAATAACAACCCAGCTACAAAATCTTACAGGATCCTTGCATAAGAATTTTGTGTTTCTATGGGATTCCCATGTATACAAATGTGTGTTTCTGCATCTGTATGTATTTCCTGTGGTTTTTCTTTGTTCTTTGACTCTCTCCCCCCTCTCATCCTATTTAGTTTGTTTGATTTTGTTTTACCTTATTTTATTATTATTCTGCTTTTTCTAAGAAGAGACAGAAAAGGTGTGGATTCAGAAAAGAAGGGAGATGGACCTAGGAGGAATTGGAGTAGAGAAAATTGTAGTTAAAATATATTATATGAAAAAATTATTTCAATGAAAGAAAAATAGAGAAAAAATCAGTTCTTGGATCCTCATTTGTTTAGAGGAGTGACTGAATTTTCTTCAAGGGTAGCTGATAAACAGACAGGTTTATAGAAGGTGTATTCTGTGATAAATTCTTAATAATTAATTCTTAATAAAAAGCTTACAGAGAGGCCCTATGTACCTACTAACACCTCTTAGTATCCCTCATTTCTCCAGTCTTCAGTATGCCAGGCAATTACTAGCCCACTTCTGTTAGATAGCTAAACCACAGAGAAGAGATTTAATAGAATTGTATCACTGTTACTTCAGCTCCCATATATAATCTCTATAATCTCTCAATATTGCTATCAATTAGTACACCTAGATGATGGGTTAGTTCATTATACTTTACTCATTTTTTTTCCATTTGAGGCCAAGTTTCTTGCTTGAAAATAGTATAGTTGGATGAAATCAATAGTTATCAAACCTGAGTATCAAGATAGTCTAGGGAGTTTTTTTTTTGCTTTGTTTTGTTTAATCTACTTGTTCTTGCCAGTGAAAAACCAAATCAGAAGGTTTGGAAAGGAATATTCAAAGTGTATCCTCTTAGGAGACTTCCTTGGCTAATGGTGATACAGTGGGGCCCACAGGCTGGCCCATATAATATGCTAGAACCCAGTGATTAGTGCTGGCTCTATCATCCTAAAGACCAGGGACCACAAGTGAAAGACATTAAGTAGAACAAGTGCTGGCTAGATGCCTTATTATACTCCAGAAGATTTTCGTTCTCGACAGATATATCATCACAACTTTAAGGAATCTATTGTAGCTATTATTACCTCTGCTACAGAGAAAGGTTCAGAAGACCAGGGGAAGGAAGGGAATTGTCACCAGAATTGGATTGCAGAGAGGGCTCCTGGCTTCTGGTGCAATGATTTTTAAATTGTAGCCGTTTTTATCAGTAGAACCATACTGAAGAAGGGTGCTTTAAATGTCAGTATCAACTCATTAATGCACTCTCTTTTCCTCCATCGCAGGCCAAAGGGAAGAAGTGACTTCTTCTGAGTGTGCTGTGGGTTTCCTCTTTAAACGAGCCCATTAAAAGTGCCCTCGCCTCTTCCTGCCTAACTACTCTCTCTTGGTTCTCAGTTGATGAAATAACATATACTACTTAAGATTCATATTTCTGTTCTAACTATGCCTTGAAGGAGCATGATTAACTTTCTCTGCTTCTTCCTCAGCAGTAAACCCTAATTGGTTGACAGCTTGCTCAGACAAACACGCAGCCCCTCAGGACTTTTATGGTGAAAGAAAAGAAAACATGGTCACAGATCCACCATTTTTCAATACATTTTCTCCAACAAACTATAGAAATAAGACTGCATCAGGAGGCTGGACAAAATAAATTACTCGACACTGACCCATAAAATGTGAAAATAACCCAATATCGTTCCTTCTATTTGGACTCTTTTGTCATTTGCCCCATATAAGGAAATCTTTGCAGACTGTAAATACCACCCAGGCATGATGATGCACACTACCTTGGTGAAAGACGTGAGCCAGAGAGCTTGTCACTATCTCAGTTGACCACTGATACTTTGTGCTTCCCTTTTCCTTGGCGAAGGTCTAGATACCATTTCCTACACTGCCAAGAACTACGGACTTTTAGAGAGACAGTTCTTGTCACCACTAACAGTCCCATGTGCACACGTACTGCTTAATTAAAGTGGCATAGTTCCAAACAGTGTTTGGCTTCCCTTGGCACTGCGGTGCATCCAAGACTTTCTCAAGGAACTGGGCACCACTGCATGCTTCTTTCTGGATGTTATGGGTTTGAGAACCTGAGGCTATTGTAATCATTTTATTATCAAGATAAAAAGCCTTGTACAGGTGTTGTTGGCATAATAGTGAGGTGGGAGACACAGCCTCAGAGCTGTTTGTCATTACAGTTTAACAATGATAAAATGGATCGGTAATATCATTTGGACCTAGGATTTGCTCTTCCTATTCACCACTAAGCTATGAATCAAAGGGTTTTGGTGAGAAGCTAAGAAGAGAAATGTCTTAGGCTTTCTATTGTGAAAAAAACACCATGACAAAAGAGCAAGTTAGGGAGGTAAGGGTTTATTTGACTTACACTTCTGTACTACTATTTATCCCCTATAAAAATCAGGACAGCAACTCAAATAGAGCATGAACCTGGAGGCAAGAGCTGATGTAGAGGCCATAGAGGGGTGCTGCTTACTGGCTTGTTCCTCATGGCTTGCTTGGTTTGATTTCTTACAGAATCCATGAACACCAGTCTAAGGATGGAGCCATCAACAATGGACTGGGCCTCCATCAATCACTAATTAAGAAAATGTCATAGAGCTGGATCTTATGGAGAATTTTTTGCAATTGAGGTTCCCTCCTTTCAGATAACTTTAGTTTGTGTGTCAAGTTGTCATAAGAATAGTGAGCACAAGATATAAAGAATATGTCAAGGACTTCAGGGAATCTTTGGGTAAAACCTATTGGAAACTTGAAGTACTTGGAGACACATAATTTGTCTGAATGATAAAACAGATCCCAGTGTCTCCAGGACAGGGTCACAGAGCTCCTGGACAATCTTTGCTCACAAAACTAATAAGTCAAGAAATAAGAAACTTGCTTAGAAAATTTTCAGGTTTGTGGAAGAGATATGAAATGAATAGTTCATGATTGACAGTGTTCACAATTGACAGTGTATGAATAAAGTAGACGAATTTAAACATATATGTATAAAGTTTTGCATTTGAATAGAATCTAAATGAGGATGAGTGGGCATGGAGGGGAAGCGTTTCAGTGAAGAATTCATGGGTTTTCAGTTGATTACAGATTTCATAGAAAGGCATTTTGTGATACAGCCATAGAGGAAAGTGAAGCAGGCTCAATGATATGATGGACAGCAAGCATGGTGTCTCCTTAAACCTCCCCACCAAAAATATAATTGATTTTGCTTTCCTTGCACTTAATAGCATTTGGAGGTACATGCATCTTGTTAATAGGAACATTAGCCTCTCTTCTGTGATAAAACACCACAACAAGGCAAATAATAGAAGGAAACATCAAATTGGGATTTACAGATTGGGAGGGCTAAGAGTCCATCACCATCACGGCAGAGTAAGCATGCCGCTGACCTAGTACCTGAGAGCTCACATACTGATCCTTATACAGGGATCAGAAAGTGCACTGAGTGTGATACGAGGTATTTGAAACATTAAGCCTACTCTCAGTGCTAGATCTCCTATAACAACGCCTTACTTCCTAAACCTTCCCAAGCAACCACCAATTGGAAGCCAATTATTCAAATGACTGAACTTTATGAGAGACATCTCATTCAAACCACTTGTGAAAGTTCACAGTTGGACTTTCCTTCCTATAACTGTGAAGAATTTAACAAGAACTTCTTTAAAAATAACAAGGTTATTTTCACCAGAAAGAGTGAAGACTTTCAGAAAGCAAAATGAGAGTCTTGATATATCTACTTATTCCCTCAGCCAGCATGACTTCTACTTCTTCAGACTGGAGGTGTACAAGGGTCTAGGGACCAAACATGAGCCAGAATAAAGGTAGAAATTAATGAAGGATAATGACACAAGAAGGAGAAATTACAATAAAGCACCATGTGCTTCCTAGGCACTAGGGATGGGTTTGCTAAGCTGAATTGGATGAGGATATTGACTTCTAATGGATCTAGAAGGAAGAACAGAAGATTCATTATGTAAAAAGGGGTATATTAAAGCAACCAAATACAAGAATAAGACAAAGAAAGATGGATGCTAAGTAGCTCTTATAACCAATCCACAGGGAAAACACGAGCAAAGAAAAAGAGAGAGGGTGAAGCAAATACTACATTATTTAATTAAGATAATTTGGTTGGGTTGTAAAAAATAGATTAGAATCCTAAGGACATTTATTAAGGAAAATAAATGGTTAAGAATAACCAATACAACTCTGAAAATAAGGGAAATGAGGGGAAATCTAACTAAATTAGTAAAAAGAATAAGGTAGTTTGGATAGGATAATTGCATTAACAGAACAAACATTTTTAGATACACTCAAGCACATGTAAGTAGTTGGTGTATGAAAACGCTGAAAATTTCATAAATATGGGGAAAGATGGGTTATCCTACAGATGAATCAAAGTGTTGAGGTAATTGTTAAATTAGATGGCAAGATTTAGATTATAGCTCATAGGTACATATTTAAATTCATTCTAAATGAAACAGTTTCTTAAATACAGGCACAAATTCTCAAAACAACTAAATTATACATAAATATGTATCTCAAAATGATGATGATTTTTGAGCCCCAAACTAGGAGTATGATTGGAGAGACTAGAAATGGAAAATATTGATGATTTTTCAATTTCTCAAAGAAACATCAGGGTGGGGATGTAGCTCACTTAGTAGATTTCTTGCATAGCATATACAAATCCCTGGTTTTGATACACAGCACAGCATAAACCAGGACCAGTGATCCATACGAATAATTCAAACACTCAGAGTACAGAGGGAATACAGTCAGTGTTACCTTTGGCTAGATGGCGGGCTCAAATCCAGCTTGGGATACATAAGTGGGTTTCTGCTTAAAAGAAAAAACAATAGTTGAAGAGGAAATGGAGAAATTGAAGAAAACCATTTGTTTCCCATTAGGCCTACCTGTATCTAGTTGCCCTCACAGAATTTTTCCTTTTGGTCAATGGCACTCACTCCCTCTTGGTTCTCAAACTGAAACCTTATACTTCCTTCTTGTCTCTTCTGTCACCTCACATCCACTCTCTCAGGAAATACTGTCTCATTTATAAACAAAATCTACTCAAATTATGTTCATCGTTCTCATTTTTCCCTCCCCATTGACACTCATACAAGGACCAAGACTCAGATTTCTGTAATTCCTGCTTTCTCAGTGCTTTCCTGGTATATCCTTGGTGCTTGAAGATCCATTCTCCAATAATGGAAAGAATGTTTAAGATGTTGCCTACGTATTGAGAATGCAGTATATCGTAAAATTGTTCTGGAGCTTGACACAATAGCAGTAAAAGATGCTATATGCTCTTATGGGACTGAGACTCAAAAGGGTGTGGGAACACAAGACTAAAATAGTGAAGAAGTATGTAAGATGTTATAAACTGTGTGGAAATGCAAAGCAGGCATGGGATGTGGGATCGTTCTGGGAAGCCATCTTTGAGCCATGTATTGTGTGTGTTGTGTCAAAGCTTGGCAGGGGAATGGAAATCCCAAAGAAGTCTTTCTTTCTAGTTTTTCTTCCAACCTGATATAGTTTTCAAATACATCTGTTTTCAGTGACTTTTTTTTTAATTTTTCAAAAGTCACAAATCTTGGACTTTACAGATGGTTTGGTGTTTTGGGGGGGTTATTTTTAATTGATGTTTATTGAGCTATACATTTTTCTCTGCTCCCCTCTTTGCCTCTCCCTCCCCTTCAACCCTCTCCCAAGGTCCCCATACTCCCAATTTAGTCAGGAGATCTTGTCTTTTTCTACTTTCCAGGTAGAGTAGATCTATGTATGTCTCTCTTTGGTTTCTTATTGTGGTCTAGGCTCTCTGGGATTGTAATTTATGGGCTGTTTTTTGTTGTTGTTGTTGTTTTATGTTTAAAAACCGCTTGTGAGTGAGTGTATGTGATAATTGTCTTTCTGGGTCTGAGTTACCTCACTCAAAATGATATTTTCTAGTTCCATCTAGTTGCCTGCAAAATTCAAGATGTCGTTATTTTTATTCTGCTATGTCTATTGTGTAAATGAATCACATTTAAATGACCACTGGTTCAGATACTGAAAACATAATGCAAGGATAGAGTTAGGGATAAAATATATATAATAATAATTTTAAAATTCTAGGTGAAAAATTGCAGTGATATGTGCAGTACTGTGGTAGTAGATGCTGTGATAAAAGGTAGTGTCGATGTATAGTTCAATGCCAGAAGAAATAAACAAGCAAAACAAAAATCAAACAGCAACCCCATAACTGTTTTGACTATTTCTTACTTCTAAACAAATCCATAGTCCATCTGAGATGTCTATTCTCATCAACTTCCATCTGTTCTGTCTGATACTAACAAAATTTCAAGTGTATTGTGCATTTTTCTTATCCATAAAGAGACAAAGTCTGTCCTCAGGCCAGTATCCAGGCATTTGTCTAATCTGTCATTGGGTCCTTCATTCCCCAGATTTTGCATGGCTTACTTTCTTAGACTTTGAGTTCAAATATTGCCTGCTCAGAGATGTTTCTGACCACTACATTGAAAATGCAATTAGTGGGTATCCATAACATTTCTACTTATTTATGTCCTATACATGTCTCACCTCTAGTACTGAAGAGTTGTTACTCAAACATTTTCATTCTTTTTAGAATGCAAGATCAATACACATAGGAATAGTACCTAAACTAAACAACGCCCAATATTTCTTCAACAACAACAACAACATAGGATCCCCCAAATTTACTTTCTACAGATCTCAACGATGTTCAGATAAAAGCTTTCCCAATTTGGAAAGAAATGCATCACTGAGACAGGGGACTTTATGTTGCACAGTATTGTCAAGAAGGCACTGATACTCACATGTGCATGCTTACCAAAGTGGAAGATGGAGTCTGTTCATTTCACGTTTCTGAATGCTGTGTATGTTCACACCAATGCTTAGAAATTATTTTATACTGATAGTACCCAGTTCTGTCAGGGATTAGGAACAATCAGGAGCATGGGGATAATATAGGCTTATATTTGTCAGAGCAATCACTGAGAATGAGGTATGCCAGTTCTAAATCGATAATACAATATTTTGCTATCACATATAAAACGTCAATTATGTACACAAAGGGTACATAATTGTCTATTTATAAATCCTGCCTAGGGGTAGTTTAATTCTATTGCCAAGCTTCCAGAAATTCAATTGAAGCAGTGCAAATTAATGGTCAATTCTAATAATACAAAGTTTATGAGATTTAGATCCAAAATAAAGGCTGTTACAAATAACACTTCAATTATTAGTAATCCTTGTGGTTTTTAATAAAAGAGATGAAATAGTTATTATTCTAAAGCTCTGGATAAGTTTTAAATTTTTTAATGTGTTTATATTAAAGACATCATTGTAGAGACAAAAAATTAAAATTTTTTGTATGCTAATTGGTATATAAGAAGATAATTCCAAATAATAAGATATTCATCATATGAATATAGTAGCAAAGATAGTTTTGGCTTCTTTCTTAGTTATATAAATGCAAATCCATACTGAAACTATTTAACTGCTTATAGATTGAAGGACTCCCAAGCTGGCACTCAGTAGCTGAGGAGTCAAACGCCATTAGTATACTCAGAATGAACTCAAAGTGTAAAGTCAAGGCAAACTTTAACAACATCCATTTGAGTTCTTACAACTATGTAGCACAGCTTGAGGACAACCTTGTGTGTGACTCTTCAAGCCTGCCTTCTAGTTTTGAAACAGGGGCTCTCTGCTCTGGGACACACCACCTAGGCTAGGCCCGCTGGTCAGTGAGGCACTAGCATCCATCTGCCTACCTCCACTGCTCAATTCTGTGATTATAATCACATGTATCATGTCTGACTTTTTAAAGATGGTTTGTGGAGTTCAAACTCAGCTCCATATGAAAGAAAGACTGAACTAGGTCTCTATATGAATATTTTTAATGTAACATTCTTTTGACTTTGGGTGATCTATTCCTGAGATTTTATCAAGCCATATGGTACTGTTTTTGAAATATTATATTAGAAATTGTAAGGTCTCCAAAACCATCACAATGCATCCTGTCATATTTGTAATATATTTCTGGGGTGAGAGATTGGTTTTGTATTATTTCTGACATCAGTCAAGCATAGTGGAACCTGTTTTGTGGATGCTTGTGGTTTTGGAGGGTCCCCTTCAAGATCTTTTATTCTTGGAATAGTATCGCTTTATTCTACAGGCCTCAAAACTCATAAAGATCATAAGAGATGCAGCTTAGTGTGTGCATGCACTATGACAATTGTGTGATTAAGGACAAATCAGGTAGACATGGCTCACACAAAAGAACCTCGGTCATTTGTCATAGATGGACACCCACTTCTGACTTGGTGTGTTATCTTCCATAGCACGCTTCCTGTGGCCCTGTTCACACAGCATCTGGTTACTGCAAATCTCTAGAGCCAATTGTTGACTTGTGCTCCTCCATGAAACTCTTCCAAGCATCAGCTACCCTTGAACAAAAAGTATCATGTGTCCAGGGTCCCTGGAGAACACCTGCTGAATCTGTCCTCTCCTGGAGACCCACGTGCCTCTGAGACACAATTTGCACCTGGTGGGAAACATTGCGGAAAGTCAATACTCGGTGAAGGAGAGCTTCTGGAAAACACTGAAACGTCAGAGCAGCTCAAGGCTCCTTGCTCCAGGGGGAATAAAATCAGGATCTGGTGTGGTTACCAGCAACAGAAAGCCAGGTGTCACACTACTGACTTACATTCTCAGTGAACTGAGCTGTTAAAAGGTAGAGTAAAGAAAAGGGCTGATGAGAACTTCTCTGAAAAAAACAGAATCCTTAAGAAAAGATTACATATCAAAGGGAAGCAGGAAGCAATACCAAGTGCAGAATTTTGGTGATTCCATAGTACACATTTCATATATTGATTCAATGACTGGGAGATGCTCAAAGAAGAAAGAAAGCTATTTGTTTGCTGAGAGAAACTTTGGTGGGGAAACATTAAACTATACAAAACTTATTTATGTAAAAAGGAGTTGGAAGCAAGTATGTTTGTTAGAAATACTGCATTTTGTGTTTTTATAAACCTTATGTTACTGCCATCTGCACCACACTCTTCAGGATTTTAGCTGGTTTAATTTGGAGTTGATGTTTGCATGCTGTGTGCGTTCCCACAGAACACGCTCTTATCTGTACCTATGGTTTCTAGCTAATGTTTCTCTATCAAACACAAAAATGACAGGAAAAGTTTATTGCCCAGTAGTAGTCTCCCAGAAGTAAGTTTTCCTGAGAGTCCAAAAAGATCATACACAAATAAATACCAGTAGAAAAAAAAAACTATGCCCAAAATTCCTAGTTTGAATTTGTATAAATTTAGCTAAGTGTTGGTGATTCAAATAAAGATTGGAATATGAGGCATGAGGCAACCCCACTGAAGCTATGATTGCTGGAAGCTCCAGGTAGTGAGAACACTATCATTGAAAAGACTTTAAGGTCATTTTATCAAAGCAAAGCACTTAGGTTGGAAGCTGTGTCCATCTCCAGTTAGTATTGTTTTTCTTTTAGTTGAAATAAAAATTGAAGTCAGGAGGTCTGGAACTGGATTAGTATTTGACATGGAAAACAAAAATCAAAGAAGGCCCAAGATGTGGAACTTAGGTTTTGGGTGTTTTCTTGGACATGGGCAGAGCAGTGAATATATTTTCCTTACTCATCTCTCTGCTGTGACAAACACCCCGAGAAAGGCAACTTATGGACAGAAGATTCTTTCTGGCACACAGTTCGATGGAGCAGTACCTCATAGCATGACAGCGCAGAGAACAGGGGTTTGAATCTGGTCACACTCTATCTGCAGTCAGGAAGCAGAGGGAGAGAAATGATAGTGTTCAGTTGTCTTTCCCCTTCTGATCTAGCCTATGGAATATGGTGTTACCCACAACCACAGTGGCTTCTTTTGAAGCCATCAATCTTATCTAGAACCCCTTTAATAGACAAGCCTAATGGAATGTTCCCATGACAATTCTAAATACCGGACTAACTATCACAGAAGGAAAGCAACATAGGTTTAGACGAACAAATTATAAACTCAAAACAGACCTGCTGAGTTTGAGATTTGGTGAGATTTTAAGTTGGATGATACTGTTCATTCTCAACATATCAAAACTATTTAAAACGTGAACCTGAGGCATGCAAGCAAGGGAAAGGTTCCCTGGTATCCCCATTTGGTTTGGAGTTTGAGCAATTTCTACAGCTATATTTTATTTATGTTTTAATAAATAAAGTTTGCCTGAAGATCAGAAGAGTAAAGCTAAGCCACTAGAAGTCAGATAGTGGTGACCCACAACTTTAATTCCAGGATTTAGGAGACAGATGCAGGTGAATCTCTGTGAATTCAAGGCCACACTGGGCTACACAAGATCAAGACAGGTGGTGGTAATCTACACACTATCTCCCAGTACTAGGGAGTCACATGCCTTTTATTCCAGTACTAGAGGGAATATAAAATAGGAGGAGAGAGGCTCTGTCTGTGTAGTTAGTTTAGTCTGTTGTCACCCAGCCTTGGGAGAGATAAAACTTCTCTAGTGGGTTGGTTGCTTTGCTTTTCTGGTTTTTGGGTTAAACTCCAATATCTGTCTCTGTTTTTTTGTTTTGCTTTGTTTGGTTTGGTTTTTTTTTTGTTTTTTTAATTCATGCTACAAATTTCCTTTCAGGAATTTTGGCAGCCTATTTCCTTCACCTGCATGTACTATCTGCACACCTCCCCAAACAGTGCACCTAAGTGACCTCAGAACCCCTTGAGCCCCCACTGGCATCAGGGTACAAATACTCCCACCTCGGAGGAAAAATATATTTACCCATACCTTGTAACAATCAATTTTTTTTTGCTTTTAGCAGTGCTTTAATAATGTTTAACACCTGCTGAGTGCCCCCCCGCCCCCCCGCAACAGTCTCTTCTATCAAAGTGACAGGTCAGGATTTACTTCCAGGCTGCCTACTAGCAGAGTCCTTGCTCTTTCTTTTTCATAAAGACTTATTTTTATCTTATGGGAGCTTGTAACAATCAAATTTATACTGTTTCTGTTCAATTATATTCTCAATATATCTGGGTATGAAGAATAGAAGGACTGAGCCAACCAGCACTACGTTGGTATATGTGTGCTGTAAGAAAAAAACAAGTCCTTTAATAACCTCAAAGGAGAATCCCCGTTTGCCGTCTTATACCTACTCACAATTGGACATAAATATGATTAAAATCAGATGAATTATGGGAAGGGACATGAGAGGTAGAGAAATAGTTATATAGTCTAATCTATTTTTTGAAACAGAGAATCTCCCAAACTATGCCCTTCAGTCTGCAGCTCCTCTTTCTCTTGAACGCCATAAAAAGAATCCCTGGATAACCATCTTGACCGTTGAGTGTCTTTACACATGTGGCCTCTGTCAACCTTGACATTGTGTGCTCTCTTAATCTGTAATATTGCTTAGATTCAAATAAAACCATCTTGTGTCTTTTGCGAATCTGTGTAAGCACATATTTTCAGTTCTTTGGGAAAAGGACTAAGAACCTGGACACTCTGGCCTAGACCCTGAACATCACAGACATAGACATGAGTATAGAAGCCAGAAGTGGCTATCTTCTGATCAGTTAGAATAAATGTCAAAATCAAACCGCTCCAGAAAAATAAGCTCTACGTTTCAGATATTTGCTAAACAAAAACAAACAAAACAAGACTGTAGGAGGGAGCTGCTTGTTCGTCATGGCTGCCCAGCTAGCTTAACCCCAAAATAACCAACAGAAATTGTATTCACTAAAACACTGCTTGGCCCATTAGCTCTAGCATCTTATTGGCTAACTCTTACACATTAATTTAACCCATTTCTAGTAATCTGTGTATAGTCACGTGGCAGTGGCTTACCAGCTAAGTTTTGGCAGCATGTCTTACTCTGGCGGCTAATCCATGGCATCTCTCTGGCTCTGCCTTCTTTCTCACAGAATTCAGTTCCATCTTCTCTGCCTACCTAAGTTCTGCTCTATCAACAGGCCAGGGCAGTTTCTTTATTCATTAACCAATGAAAGCAACACATAGACAAAAGGACCTCCCACACCACAAGACTCCAATAGAAAGACAAAGTGATAAATTAAAGGGGGAGAAAAAATAGGTGCCTGCTCTGTAAACCTTTCAAAATAGTTTAGAGGAAACAATCACCAACATTATTCCATATGATAAATCCATAGAATAAAACAAAAAAAAGAAATTGGAATGAATTAAAGGCTGTTTATCATCTCTAAGAAACATACTGAAAGTGTGTGTGCCTTTCACTCAGAAGCCAGCTATATGGAGAGAATTTTTAGAACCATGCGTGTTTTATAGATGAGGTACATAAAGAAATGTCACTTGTTATGTTTCTTATATTGTCTTTGACATTGAGCAGTAAGTCATTTATAACCTATCTTGTCTTTATTGAGTTGTTTACTTTAACAGACAAGCATGACTACCTGGTTCAAGTGTTATTTGAAACAAAGATACAGCTTCGTGAGCATTTTTATTCAAACAAATGAAAGGGAGTGGTGAAATTGGGATGGCAAGTTCACAGGCATGACTTCACAAGCTAAAGCCTCCCAGCCTTTCCAGGGAGTAATTTAATCTAAGGCTTGACTCAAAGAGCAGTGAGCAGGTTGTTGGGTTTTTATTAATTTTTTTCAGGAAGGCATGGTTTCAGATAATATGGCTGAATTTTCTCAAATGAGACCACACAGAATTTCAAGATGATACAAATTTTCTTCTAAAATTTTTGTTTTTCCACCAACTTTTTTTCACATTGTGTGGAGGTTGTTATATCATTGTTCATTATTGTTAACTCATGAAAACTACCTACCACTAACTTTTGTATCATAATTTTCAAAAGAAACAAGACACTCTAATAATAGTTCTACTTTGCTAAAACTGGAGCATGCAGAAGTCATTTTCCCACAGCCATTTTCCATACAATTATTTTTAAAATGGAGACAAGTTGCCCATATTTAAATTAGCACTCTACAATGTAGCTTAAGATATATAGTTGTGCTGAAATATGTCAACTTTAAGCAGTGTGAATTTGTCAATCAGTAAATATCATGTAAAATTCACCATAATTTTGGTAGAATTATACAGATATTGTGTTTTTATACTTTAAGCCTTTGGCTTGATGATTTAGCCCCTTAAGAAATACCTTATCTTTCATTTTTTATACACTCAAGGACGGACCTAGTGTGTGAATGATACTCCAATTACTATTTGCTGAACAAAATTGATGGCTTGCTACTTGTTGCTTTGTAAGTTTTGAGGACAGGATCTTTTGTATTCCAGGCTGGCCTGAAATGTGATATATGGTGATGGCAACCTTGGTCTTTCTGCTTCCATTTCTGGAGTGCTGGGATTATAGATGCATGCTACCAACTGCATGTATACATGTGTGTATATGTACACACTTATGGAGAGAGAAAGGGGAGGGGAGAGAGAGAGAGAGGGAGGGAGGGAGAGGGAGGGAGGGAGGGAGGGAGAAAATCTAGAAAACAATACATTCCTCTCAGATGAAAGCATGTTCTTGCAAGTGTACCCTCAGATGATTTTGTGTATACTCACCAACTTAAATGGTATGCTGCCCTGCTCATCTAGGATGTATATATCAAGTATCTATACAATCCTATTGCTTTTAGACTATATACTTGCACAGCTTATGACTGTGGGCAATTGCAACACGATGGTAAATATTTGACTATTTAAACATACTGTTTAAACATATCATAAAGATAGAACAGGTACTCTTAAAGTATGGCACAAAGACAGAAATATAGTGAGCTGATATAGTGCATGCTCATGTCTAGACCTTACCGAAGCAGAAGTTGCCATAGTACAGACAGCATGAAGCTTTAGTGTGCCCCACCACCCTGTAGTAAATGGCGGTAGACACTGAACTTGCACTATAACAACCTTATAAAAATAATTTTATTTCTTTAATATTAAATTAAATTTAAATTATAATTTTTACTTTATTGGCATTCCATTTTTGATTTGTTTTTGCTTTTTCCCAAGAACACCCTTAGCGCAAATCCATTATTCCACTATTTATTTTCTTTCTTTGTGTCTTATTCTATAAGGTTGATGTTCTTTTTCTTAAACTTTGTATTCAATGTTAAGATACAGACATATAGTAGGCCCATGCTGTATCAGACTCATCAAATCACCGTGGTCTGTATCTCATTGGAGAGTTTCCAAGAGCAACATTACATGCAATGTGCAATCCCCCCCCCCCCGTGACAGCAGTAACTACCAGACCCCTCATGAAGGGCCTCCAGAGCTCATCTTGAGGGGTACCTTTCTCTTCAGCTGTATAATCATGTTGCTTCCTTTGTTTCTTTTTTCCATTGGTAGATTTTTTTATGGACAAATACTGTTTTGAACATTCCCTGCACTGATGAAAAGCTGCTGGTTGTGGGGTTTCTTCTTCCAGATTATCTAAGAAGCTGTGAGCTCTGTGAAAACCTCTGCTAAATCCTCCACTGGAGTTTTTAGGGGATCAAGGGGATTCGAATTGGAAAGGAAGAAGTTAAACTTGCATTATTTGCAGATGATATGATAGTGTACATAAGTGACCCCAAAAACCCCACCAAAGAACTCCTACAGCTGATAAACACCTTTAGCAATGTGGCAGGATACAAGATCAACTCCAAAAAATCAGTCGCCCTCTTATACACAAAGGATATGGAAGCAGAGAGGGAAATAAGAGAATCATCACCTTTCACGATAGCCACAAACAGCATAAAATATCTTGGGGTAACTCTAACCAAGGAAGTGAAAGATCTATTTGACAAGAACTTTAAGGCTTTGAAGAAAAAAATTGAAGAGGATACCAGAAAATGGAGGAATCTCCCCTGCTCTTGGATTGGGAGGATCAACATAGTAAAAATGGCAATTCTACCAAAGGCAATTTATAGATTCAATGCAATCCCCATCAAGGTCCCATCAAAATTCTTCACAGATCTTGAGAGGACATTAATCAACTTTATATGGAAAAACAAAAAACCCAGGATAGCCAAAACAATCTTTTTTGGAGAATCTTTTTTTTTTCTTTGAAGATCTTCATTACTCTTGTTCTCTTTCTTGTTCCTATATGTGTCTAGTAGGAAGCAGGTACAGCTCTGTTCCACTAATGTCACATGACTATCAGCAGATGTGTGGGTTATCACTGACTGATACAGTACTGTGTAACATGTGACCTTAATGGGAGTTATCTGAGGGATAAGTACATCATAAGGATGAGGATAAGATAATATACATCTTAGCAGTATTCCTTCAGTATTGTCTGATGTGGTAGCAACATTTCCATAAATGTTTATTGTATTTAATTAAATGAACTTTTAAAAAAGGATCACAAAAGTTACACTGCCTTTGCTTCTAACCAAACTCTAGAACTCCTTCCCCACAAGAACCTATATTTTCCAAGTTTAATTCTTAACCATTATGTCTTTCTCTTTTGATGATATTCTGAAGGATAAATTGTTTGTTCACTTTTACCATATCTTGAGCAAATTGTATACACTAACTTCAGACTTTATTGAACTTCAAAGTTAAGTCAGTGCACAGACATGAAAAAAGTTTGGGTCAACTGGAAGCTTGGGCTGAGGTCTCTGGTCCATGAAAAACTATGTTTTTCTTGATTCTTGCCTGCCCTGCTCTAAGGCACCCCTAAGATGGTGCACATTTTTTTCATATACAGGACTTCATCAATATTTAAGAAATAGTAATAAACACTGAATCCTCAGTTGAAACTTGGTACATAAATCCAATCGAAGTTAAGTTTAACTGTGTCTTCTGTTGTGAAGGCCTGGCCTTTTATTTTTGTTCATTGGGTGAAAAGTTTCGGGAGTTCTGAAACACTTCTGATCACTTAGCCAGTATGCGTTTGATAAATGACTTATGTTTCTGATACTAATTATGGCCAGAGGCGATGTTATGTGTGACTGTTTCAGATCTGAAAACAAATCAAATACAATGCAATTTCCAAATAGGTTTATCTTTTCCAGAGGAATGAATGCCTTTTTATTTTCAGCTCTGCCCTTTTCTTGTATCAGAAGCTGTAAATTTGTATTTTCCTTATCCCTCTAAATAGATGTTTCATAATACAAGTTGGCATCATGTTCTGAGAGAATTATAAGCTGTCTGGAAGTTTCAGCTTCTGTAATACACTTTCACAGTTATTAATTCATTTCATTTCCCCAAAAAGACATGAGAAGTAAATAGAACAAGTATTAATTTTGCTGATTATAAAATATGAGAACCAGGCACAGTGCTTATGAATAACTGTTATGAATAAATCAGAGAGCAGAGACTGCAACTCTTTAGAGGCCAAACTGCTGTCCCTTGTGTCCTTGCTATTGCACTCAACTGAATTAAGCTGGGTATTGGAGTCTGGTTGCTTACAGAGCAGTGCTGATGGGTGGATCAGACAGAAGAACCTAAGAGAAGGTGAAGGATATGTGACTCTGGAGAATTTCCAAAACTAAGGGAGCTTCAACAGTCATAGACATACCAAAGACTATTATGCTAGGACATAATAACTGAAGCCACTCATTTGTACACATGGATAAGATAAAAATCAGATATTCTTAGAGACAATTGGTGAATTCTTTTTGTATATGACAAATTACCCTCTCTTCAAATAGTCGTATTACCATTAGACAAATTCTATATATTTTCTTAGTCTATAAGAACAGGATTAAACTTGTAGTTAACAATAAATAAAGCTCATTTGCTACAATGTCTGCCTAGCACACATGAAGTCTTGTGTTAGATTTCCAGCACTACATAAAACTCAACATGGTGGTACACACTTGTGATCTCTGTACCGAGTTGGAGGCAGGGGGTCAAAAGGTCAAGTCTTCCTTTGGCAAATCAAATGAATGAATGAAGTAGGAGGCTAAAATGGTATTGCTTTATCTATCTATCTATCTATCTATCTATCTATCTATCTATCTATCTATCATCTATCTATCTATCTATCTATCTATCTATCTATCTATCTATCAATCTATCTATCTATTTTCCCAAGACAGGGTTTCTCTGTAGCTTTGAAGTCTGTTCTGCAACTAGCTCTTGTAGACCAGGTTGACCTGGAACTCACAGAGTTTAACCTGCTTCTGCCTCCAGAGTGCTGGGATTAAAAGTGTGTGCCACCACCGCCTGGCTAAAGTAAGGCTTCTTAATATATGTCCACACATATATAAGAGTAATTCAGTTTTTAGCAGCAATATGGATATTCAGTGCTTTAATTGTGTTAGTGAAATCACGGTTATACATCCAAGCTCATGAAAATGTATATATATTAAATATGTGTAGTTTTGTATTCACAGTACTCCAACAAAAGTTTTAAGGAGGAAATTGCCAGAAAGAAAATCCAATGCATTTATTCAGAGTACTCTCTGGTTTTCTAGTCAAAAACAAAATAACAAATTTAACCAAGGTTGACAGCAGCACAGTGAGGGTTGGCCACTTAAAATTTCAGTTGGCTGTTGAGTCGGTTCCTGGAGGTGGCTTATGTGAGCCTCACTGTCATGTCGCCCATGAACTTTACACCTCATTGTGCAGAAGCCTATTTGGAGATGTGAAGCCTTTGGCAAGATACAAGATCTCTAAATCATCCTTGCATGGTTTAGAAATTCTTGTTCGTGAACAGAACCAAGAACAACACGTCATGTCATATTTTCAGTATCGAGCTTCTGCTGCAGTAAAGGAAACAGCTGTAGTTAGACCCTGCAGGGAACCATGTTTAAGTTTCCCTCAATCACAGAGGAATGTCAGCAGTCTTACTAAGGGCACCTCTAGGAGAAAAGATGAGCCATGAATACTACCAGAATTAGAAAAACATTTTTGGTTTGATAATATAGTCTTCTTTACTGCTCTGATTATACAAATCGGCGTTTCAACTCACAGATGTGTATGATACACTCTGGCTGTGTTAATTGCTTTACAAATGCCATCACCAAGTACAGCGAGAGGGCCATGGTAGGGGTGCTCACTTTCGCACAAGTTTTGAGCATGGAGCAATATATATAAATTCACTCAGGTCAGATTTACTTAAAATACATGATCAGCAGTTCTAACTATCAGAGGGAGTTTAATTGTTGAGAATGGGGTGCGATTTAATGCAGAAGATACTTGATCAAAATCTCCCAGATAGCTTAAATTTGAAATGTGAGAAATTATTTGTAATATAGGCCATGATAAGAATATTTGACCTTACTAGACCTGGAAGGAGGTAGGAGATCCTTGGACTTCCCACAGTGCAGGGAACCCTGACTGCTCTTCGGGCTGCTGAGGGAGGGGGAGTTGATTGGGGGAGGGGGAGGGAAATGGGAGGCGGTGGTGGGGAGGAGGCAGAAATCTTTAATAAATAAATAAATAAATAATATTTGAGTTATGCACAGGTATGGGGCAGTGAGGAGGTTCACAGACAAGACGCAGAACACACAGCTCAATTTGATTATGACATATTAACGTAAGTCTATCTATAATATGGCATGAGAGATGCTTTTCCTAAAACTTATGAAAGCACTTTTGCCAATTTATATATAGAAATGTATAATTATAATTTTCTACAAATTTTCCAATGTGTGGTACAAAATGACAGTTTGTATCCAGTTTAATGCAGGATTATGGGACACCTGGAAGGTTCGATCTGAGGAAGAAACATTAAAACAACTTCTAATGGGTGAATAGGAGTTGAAGAAAACCAGAATGAGAAGATACTTCAAATATATAACATATCATATTAGAAGATTCTCAAAACATTGAAGCAGCATGCTGTCTAATGGGGCAGAGAAAGCTCGACATTGAGACTCAATTTGTGAGAGAGGAAAACCAACAGGAGATGAGAGATAAAAAGACTCCTGTGGCCACATCGCCCACGGTACTTCACCTGGGCTGTTGGGTCTGAAATTCTGACCCTTCATTTTCACACATACCCAGGGAACTAGCAGGAAAGACCCTATAGGATTGGGGAACTTGCCTAGAGAGCTGGATGTGACAGGAAAATGCTGTCCGTGACATATGCTGGTTCTTTCTGTTGTCCACACTGATATAGCTCTCTTATAACTTACAGAGATTCTTGTTTTGTTTTGTGTGTGTACATGAATATATATATATATATATATATAGAGAGAGAGAGAGAGACTATATATACATATACACATATATAGTATGTGTGTGTATGTGTACATGTGTGTGCGTGTGTATGTGTGTGTGTGTGTGTGTGTGTGATATTTCCTCTACTTAAACTTCTCTCCATCTTCAGGCTGGGCCTATTGGGCCTATTGGTATCTGCTCCCTTCTGTTTCAGTTGTGAGGCTATTCCTCTGTGAACGCTGAAGGGAGGAACGGTTTGAGCAGTACACATCTCCATATCCAGGAGTAACTGTTGCCAGCCCTCTCCCCTCTCCCCCAGGAAATATTACAAACACTAATCCTAATCCCCCAGAGTTTGCTCTTCTCCCATCATATGGGAAACTTAAATGCACTCTTTAGGCATGGATTATACTGCACACAGACTTTGAAGAGTTTTGATGCTTGGTTTTCTTTAGAAACCAAGAATGGCATTATACTGAAGAAGAAAATCTTTCTTTCCTGCTCTCTTGGCCTCATCACCTCAACCGCTACCCACCCGAGAGATGACTTCTGTCCACTGCTTCCGCACGCCACTTTTGAGTGAGTATGTGGGCCAAGGAGTGGCAGGACCGGGCCAGAACTCACAGTGATGAATGTCAGCACAGCAGCTGCAGTCTTCCTGCCAGACGGGAGGCTAACAGGCAAACAGCAGGGAGTTCACAGGCTTGGTGGGGCTTGTTAGACAGGGTTCAGCGTTCTGGTGAACATCTCGCTGCCACTCCATGCAACAGCTGCAGCTTGGCAGTGGGAGTCCTCACACTGACTTTTTGAAAATCTCCCCCTATGCAATTTAATGTCATATGACCCTGTTAAAAGCCCAAATCACAGTATATTCTGATCCATCATTCCTCATCCTTGGCATTTATGGCAAAGCTGCTAATTTGGTTAGAGTATTTCATATATTGGAATGAGTTTTCTCTTGTTTTGATGCTCTTCAGAGAATCTGTCAACTGTATACATACAAAACTTTCCTGTGCAGACAATACAGTTCATGTTTTGTATAAATGCAGTTAGTCACTTTGAATACTCTTCTTTTCAAGAAGCAAATGATTTATTGGGGACAAAGATGCTAAGACAACAGTTGAGACATAAGTAATTGATCAGCTTCTAAAAATATTTCATCTACTACATTAGGCAGAAGTTTGAAGAGTCAAGAGGTCCATTCTGGGGGATTACCTTCTGTCTATACCAGAAGCAGGGCCTGCACAAAATAAAGCTCCTGATCCTCAGAGAGATTGCCTTCTACAACAGAGAAACCATCAGTGTGTAGTTAAATAAGACACGAAACATAATTCCAGAACATGATTCTGCTGTTTGTAAAAACAAGCACACGATAAGTGCTGTAGTTTAGTGTCTACGTGTCTTCTCCAGCAAGTATGTGTTGCAAACCTTCTCTTGCATTCTTTCCACCACAAAATGTATCATAGAAACCTTCTCTTCATGTGGGCACTTTGCCCTCTGATCTCCCAGCCTCAAGAAGCATAAACACATAGCATAAATGGTACAAGTTTCCCAATCTTAGATATTCTCTTTTAGCTGCATAGAAAAATAGTAAAAAAAAAAAAAAAAAAAAAAAAAAAAAACTACAATGCATTGATGAGAAAAGTAGAGTGGGAAGATTGCTATTCTTGAAAGGACAGGCAGCCAGAGAAGGGCTTTATGCAGAGGCAATGCCAAAACTAAGGTCTGAAGACATGGATGGTTTAATGGCACATACTCATTGGAGATTCTTGAGGCATTAACAAGAAGAATGTGTCTAAGAAAGTGGTGTACCAAGCTAATATTAAATAAACATTTGTCGACTCTGTCTCACAATATGAATACTACTTATATGGAAGTGAAGAGTATTCTAGGCTTAAGAGAAGATAAATACACGTGTATGGTTTGGGTTGTCCTGAAAACAAATCTGTAAAATCAGTGCATGCATGTGTTCATCAGTGATCTTGAGAACACTCCATGGGAGTAGAGAATGAGAAAAGTATGCATTTTGGTGCCCAGTGCTAAGTCTAGCTGCAATGAACTTATCATGGGAGCCTCAGATGGAGTTTCTGAATGCACTTTTATAGGTGGTATTTTTTTGTTTGTTTGTTTGCTTGTTGTTTTCTTTTTTCTTTTTCTTTTTATTGAGCTCTACATTTTTCTCTGCCCCCATCCCTGCCTCTCTCCTTTCCCCTTCAACCCTCCCCCAAGGGCCCCATGCTCCCAATTTACTCAGGAGATCTTGTCTTTTTCTACTTCCTATGCAGATTAGATCTATGTAAGTCTCTCTTAGTCCTAATTGTTGTCTAAATTTTTTAAGACAGGATCTCTCTGTGTAGCCTGGGTTGTGCTGGAACTCAGTCTGTAGAGCAGTCTTGTCTCAAACTCAGAGATATATCTATCTATGCCACCCAAGTCTTGGAATTAAAGGTGTGTACCAGCATAACCCAGAGATATAGAATGGTTTAAGGCTAACAATCTAAGCCTTCATTTCCTTATGTGAACCACACATCCGACTGACTCCCAAAGGGAAAGGAAAGGAACTGGTTGTTCTGTTTGACAGGGCATCATTCTTCAGTCAACAGAGTTCCTCAGGGATAGCGGAAGCTGGTTATCAGGAAGTGATTTTCCATCAACAGAGGAACTTTGTTCCACAGTAAGTTTTCTGGGATCAAATCATGTAGTGCATGCTCTGCACAGTCCATCTCATGATTCCTGGGTCAGAACTCCTGAAATCTGTGGGTCCTTTGGCAGAATGCTCTTGCACCCTGTAAATATTTGTCATTCTGTATTTGTTTAATAAAATGCTGGTTGGCCAGTATCCAGGCAGGAAATATAGTCTGGATGACCAGACTAGGAGGATTCTAGGAAGAGGAAAGACTCAGTCTGCAGTCACCAGCCAAATGCAGAAGAAGCAAGATGAGAATGCTTCACTGATAAAAGGTACCAAGCAACGTGGCTAACATAGACAAGAATTATGGGTTAATTTAAGTTGTAAGAACCAGTTAATAATAAGCCTGAGCTAATAGGACAAACAATTTATAATTAATATAAGCCTCTCTGTGTTTTGTTGGTACTGAATAACTGTGGAACAGGGAAGGACAGACACTTCTGCCAATATCTGAGCATGATCCCAGTGTTGGAGGATCTCTGTTCTGGGTCATAAGAAGATAACCAAAATGCAATTTTCTTACCCTATAATTCCACAGCATATGTGAGAGATTTTCCTTGCATTTAAAATGTTGGACTCAAGTATTTTAGGAATCATGGTCTTAAAATGTCTCTTTTGAAAAAAATTAAATTAATAATTTAGTATACTCTTACTCAATTTGCTCCCACCCAAGATTTCTACTCCTTTTCCCCAAAAAAGAAAAAAATAAACTTTCAGGAAATGTACAGTAATTGTTTTCCTCTGGTGCATGGTAGGATATTTTTTTTTTCTTGCAATCACAAGACTCATTTTACAGTAGGAAATGTCCAGAGATTATTTTCCTCTGGTACATAGTAGGACACTTTCATTTCTTGTAATTATAAAACTCATTTTACAGTAGGAAATTCCATTTCCCTCTGTCTTCCTGGTTGCTGGGATGCAAGCATTCCCTCACAAGACTCCACACCGATTCTACTGTAGAATCTGGTGTTCAGCTCTCTGTGCTGCAGGGAAATCACATTACCAACTGAGTGCTCCTAAGTCTCTCATTTTGTCATTCTGCCCTATTTTATATCAAATATTTTAACTTTGAGGGATCCATAATTATGCATTTTAAAATAAATTGTAGCACACAGAAACACTTTTAGGTAAAACACATAATAAAAAAACTGATAATAAGACTGCATGACAAATATTGCAGACAAACATTCCTTGTAAGGTAATCATAAGTGTGTGCACAAAGCAACCAATTTGTGTTCAAAGAAAGAAAGCACATTATTCAAATTTATTTCCCTTTAACTAAAACTGCTGTTGCAAATAAATTGGCAAATGCATCTTTGCCTGACCTCAGAGTGTAAAATTGTCACACCCTGTAACATATTTATTTTCTCTACGTGAGAAATCATAAGCCCCACAATGCCTTGTATAAACTAGAGTGTGATTTTTGCTAGAGCCTCTCCACATAAGAACTATCTCTTATGTGGTCATTGTAAGAGGATGAGTCAGATCAGGGCATTCATTATTCTAACCAAGCTAGCAATAAACAATAGAATTCTTTAGATGGAATTGATTAGGGTGGTATTCTCGTGAAAGCAAGACAGTGTTTGGTGACAAAGATCGTGGCTGCAGTTTTTAGAAGCATCAAGGGGCACTCAAACTGCAAACTGTTCAAAGGGCAGGTAGAAAGATGGAGCAAGGATGGTTCTCTTAGGCAGACCTGATGTCAGTGCAGCCCAGTATGGGCTTTTTAGGTTACTGCTAAGTTGTTGACAGCCATTCTGGACTACTGACAGTCATCACTGACCAAGTCATGGCTTCCAGACTTGGAAACCTAAATTCTCAGTAAATCCATGTGTTCTATAAACCCATGGAATAACCCTGGAGCCAGAGCACAAATCTGATGATTTTCCAGGGTAAGCAGTGATGCTTTGTAAGAAAATGCTTCCAGTTTTCCCTAGCAAGTAAGGTCAGCCACTGATGCAGGGTGTTTAATAGATGTTATTTGATAATAATTTGAAGAGCTGGTGCAACTGACCCAAGGAAGCCATTATCCAAATACCTTGATGGAGACAAAGAAACGTATAGATTAAACCAAATAGCAACCACTTTTCTTCGCTACAAGGGGGCTCACAAAGCTATTAAAATGTCTTTAGCCGGGCGGTGGTGGCGCACGCCTTTAATCCCAGCACTCGGGAGGCAGAGGCAGGCGGATCTCTGTGAGTTCGAGACCAGCCTGGTCTACAGAGCTAGTTCCAGGACAGGCTCCAAAGCCACAGAGAAACCCTGTCTCGAAAAAACCCAAAAAAAAAAAAAATGTCTTTTACTCAGTGGCTCAGGATCTTTTGATGAGAAAATTTGTCAGGTTTAGTAACCCATTAGTGGAAAACTTTGCCTGGTCAGTGCTGCTTGTGTTCACTCCAAGGACTCCCAGAACTTTAATTTCCGAATTTCAATCTGTATTTTATTTATGAACCTAAACTCTTCAGTTAATTCCATGACAAAACACTATTGTGGAAGATGATGCATTTCCAGAAGATGAACAGAACAGGACTGTCATACTTGGGGTTAAAATAATGGTTCACCAGACAAGCATATGTTTAAGTATGATACATTTCAATATATATCCAGGGGAAGGAGTGGTAGTTCCGCCTTGAACTGTTCCTGCTTCCTGCACAAGAACAAAGTTCTTTGCACCCATATCTAGCAGATCAAAACCACCAGTAAAAACAGTTCCAGAGTATTTAACACTCTATCCTGGATGTCAAGCAGGCATAATACATATATACACATAATTAAAAATAAATCCTAAAATTTGAACACATTATGATATTATTTCTGAACACTAAGTGGCATTGCAATACATTGTGATAACAGATATACCTGTGAGTCTACTACAACCAGGCTCCAGAATTGAGTCTCAATTTTCCAAATTGTTTCTAAGTTTTCATTACAATATTGTACTTACTACATTAGTGCTATTATTACCCAAAGCAAGTATGTTTCCATCCCAGTACGGGTAGAGAAATATTGATGTGTAGGCAGAGTGGGTTTTTTTCTGTTTTTTTTTTTGGGGGGGGGGAGTCAGGACTGCTGACTCCCCAAATAACCACACAGAGACTTAATATTAATTATAAGTTCTCAGTCGATTGTTTAGACTTGCTATGAACTAATTCATTCAGCTTCAATTAACCCATATTTCTCATCTGCACTTTACCATGTGATGATACCTTTTTCCAGCACAGTATATTCACCTTGCTTCTCTCTCACACAGTGACTCCAGCCTCCTTCTTCCCTGTACACTTCTTTTACCCACAGGTCCCACCTAAGCTCCACCTACCCAGATATGGGCCATTCTACCCTTTATTAAACCCATGAAAGTGACAAATATTCACCGTGTGGCAAAAGATTGTTCCACAGCAGCGATGGCCCTTGAGAAATAATTCAAACATGAAAGCACCCTGAGATAAGAACAAAATTCTATAAATAAGGTATTCTTCCTAAGAGAAGAGTTTTCTATTTGAGATGACTGTCAACAGCAAAATGTTATCTTTATAAGATGACTCAATATTTATCAATTTCTTTCCAAACCAACTTCCATTATTTCATTTTTATGACCTTTATGAGATAGGCAGAAGAGATACAGAATTCTTTCTAGGTAAGAAAAGTTAGCAGACTGGAAAAGCTGGACCAGAGATCTGCCCAAGTTTATATATAGTGACTGTCAGTGCTGGGCCCAGAACCTCAAATCTGCTGTCTGACTCTGATCCAATGCTCTCTTTATTGTGAACTTGAAGACAGATTATGTTTCTAGGGTGGCAAATAGCATTGCATGCCAGCTCTAATAAACTCAAAGTATGCCTGAGATGAGCTCTGAAGGGCACACGATATACCCAGAGGGCCAGTTTATAAATAAAAACGTCATCATTTCAGGTAGAGTGGCCAGATAAGTAAAGGTCCACTTACGCAGCCTGTACTTCATTCAAAGACTCTGAGGTCTCACTCCACTTTAATGACAAAAAGACTGTATAATTTTAAGATTGCTTGCTGTTTATCTCTCTTGTGGAAAATCTTCTGGCTATGCCAGGCTCCTTTGGGACTCACCACAGCTCACCACAGCGGGTTCTCCACCATCCTGTCAGGACTCTGGATCAATTATCTCCTATTTCTGCCAAGCTAACCTGATGGCACTCCCCAATGAGTGTTTGCCCTAGAAATTTGTTCTAGATGATTTAGGAAGAGGCTCAAATACATCATGTGGCTGGCTATGCAGATTTCTGGTTCTCTAACAAAAACAAGATGAATAATCATATTCAATAAAGAGGTGGAAACTTTGCTATTTCTAAAAAAATTCTTTGAAGATTCTTTGTTTTCATTTAGTAATTTATAACTATTGCCATTATTATTAAAATTTGCACTAAAGTTTTATAATCCCTAAACATTATTTTTCTATTTGCTGGATTTTTAAAAACTCTCTTGAGTACCTTACGTATTTATGTATTACATTTGAAATCCTTACAAAAACATACTAGTTTATATTTTATAACTGAGGCGGAAAAAGCTTAGAACTGTGATGTAACTTGATAAAGTCATGGAATCATAGAGAAAGGAGAATTTCCATGCCCATCTTTTAAAGTGATTGGACTTGGGTGCCTGTTACAAGCATTCTTTATGTCACCAGTGTTTAACTTAGAAGCTAAAGTAGGACATAAATACTTCCGACAAACATGGGCATCCTAGAATCTCAAAGAGTAAATAAATGAAGAAGAAGAAGTAAAGAATATTTGTTCAGTGTGTGTCCCAGGCTCATGCAAGCAAGTCATGTCCTTTACATTCAAATATTTTATTATTTAAAAGTATCCTCTTAGATAAGTCCACCTCTGACACTGCCTGATTCACCAGAACCCACAGACCGGATGACTTGGAGACCTAGGACGGAACAAAGCATGACTGGAGGAAAAAGTGTCAATGTAGTGATGCCTAATGATATTCTGCTATACTCACAGATTGGTGCCTAGCCCAGTTGTCTTCAGAGGGGCTTCATTCACCAACTGGTGGAAACATCTGCAGAGACCCATGTCCAAACATTATGCAGACCTTGGGCAATCCGGCAGAAGACAGGGAGAAAAGACTGTAGGATCCAGAGGGGTCAAGGACACCATAAGTAAACTCACAGACTGAACTAACCTGGGTTCATAGGGGCTCAAAAAGACTGAATCAAAAACTAGGGATCCTACATGGGACTGAACCAGACCCTCTGCATATATGTTACATTTGTGTAGCTTGTTCCTACTGTGGGACTCCTAACAGTTGGAGCAGAGGTTGTCTTTTGAAACCCTTTTCCTCATGGTGTGTCATCTTGCCCAGCATTAATACATGGGGAGATGCTTAGTCTTAAGCTTAATTTGGCATTTTGTTAAGATCCATGGAGACTCGCCCTTCCTGAACAGAAACAGAGAAGTGATGGATTCAGGAGAGAGAACAGAAGGGAGATTGGAGGGAGGGACTGGGAGGAAAGGAGGGAGAGAAAACTACTGTCTACATGGAAAATAAAATAAAATAACAATAACAATAAAAAAGAAATGATCTAAGAAGAAGTATCCTCTTACAAAAAGGGGGTTTGAGTTTCTTCTGTCTATTGTGTGGGATTGAATACAGGCTGTCAGTCTTGGTGGCAGCCACTATTACCTACTGAGGCATCTCTCCTGCCTTCTTTATATCTTAAGGCAACTTTTCTTTTAACTGTTGTTGCTTCACGTTCATAGCCAAGAGGTGTTTGAGAAATCAGTGCCCCAGAAACAGGAACTGGTAAGAACTTTCACATGGGTGGAACCTCCACACCAGTCCCCTGGCTTAAGATTTGTAAAGAAAAGAAACCACAGAAGCTGGATGGAGTATGGAGACTCCTGCTGACTTTTACTAGGTTGTGGTGGTGCTGTCCTGTTAGGCACTGTTGATCTAGTTTCCTTTGATTTGCAGAGGTTAGCATAAAAGCCTGAACAATGAAACGCTCCTCAGAACAGCAGCTGAATGTGTTTGAGATGGCATGTCTCAAGAGGATTCTAGGTGCCACACTAAGAGACAGGCTTTGCAATGATGATGTTAAGAAACATCTCCATATACAGAAGGAAGTAAACTACAGGATACGGCAACGGTGCTTCATTAGGAGCCATGTTAGGAGAATGAATGAAGACAGATATCCAAAGATAGCACTGCTTGCAGGAGTGCACGGGATAAGGCGAAGAGGAAGGACCAAAGAAATGCTGAATAAACAGCATAAAGGAAGACTGTGGAACCTTGGGTCTGACAGTAACACAAACATCTAGGACTGCCCAGGATAGGAACAACTGGAGAACAGCCATAAGCAGGCTGTCCTTGCATGCTTAAGGATTTCCATGGCAGAAATGATGATAAATGATGAGCATAAAAGAAGATTAGGTGTATCTTGCATTTGCTGGTTCTCATTTAGGTTTGCCCCTCCCGTGATAATCCGTTTATATGAGGCTGTCTTCCTTCAGTAGGTGTCTTCAAAAGCTGCGGTGAGTCAGAATCCATAACTCAATTTATTGTGCCAAGGGAGAAAAAAAGTTGATTATCAGGTGTTTATCTGAGAGAATTTACCAATGTTCTCATCTTGATGAGCACAGTTATTCAAAAAAGTTCAAACAGCCATAAAACTCCATAATCTTTTTGTCATGAACTGAACATATTGATTGCCTGGAAGTACGAGAGCTTAGGCAAGCATTTAATAACAGCACACCCCAAACGAAATACGGGATTAAAAACTCACTCCACTGCCTCTAATGATTTCTTTAATAAACCAACATGAATTATTCAATATTTACATTTTGCTGGGAATTTGTGTAGTGTCCTCTCTAGAATATAGTGTGGACATTACTGTTGCACTTCTTGACGAAGCTGTAAGAAACAAATCACTTTGTTTTCTTACTCCTGTGTTTTGGAAACGGTTTGTTTCTGTGTTGTATCATCTGAACAATATCACGCAATTTCAACAAACTAGACTTTGGGGCCAAAGTAAAAGGCTTCCTGACAACAGAGCAGGATAAGGTACATGGATTCCTTTTATGGAAATGTTCGTTTGACTTTGGCCTAGAAATTTCTTTGTACCTTAATTAAAGAGTAGGAGGATTGCAGTAAAAAGAGTATGGTGGAAAGCAAGGGAATGTATTCTTTCTGCATTATTGGCTTTTGTTCTGTGGCTTATCCAATAAGCCATTTTCCATGTGTTTATTAAATCAAGCAAAACACTGTTTTGCACATTTCCTAGTCCTCCTGGAATCAAATCAATTCAAAAATAGGTGAAGAGAGAAGTGTGCAAATCATAATTTACATTGAGAAATTGATTCCTTTCCCCGAGTGAAACCATGTTCCCTGTCAGATTGCGGGAACATCAAAGCCACTATGAACAAGGCAGATGAAAACAGGATTTAACAACAGAAATTGAACTCTGCCTACCGTGTATCCAATGTTACTACAGAGTAAATAGTCTCCCAACAGACCAACTTAATATATTGATCATTGTTCACTGTTCCATGGAATAAATAAATGCATGTACATTTATATGCAGTAATGTATACATGTATTACAGTGTAATCTGTCAAAGGTTTCTGAAACAAATATAGAAAAAATAGTCATTTTCAAGTAGTTCAGTTCTGTTGTTGGGTTTGAATATTTCATAGTGAAAGTTCCCAGACAGTGCTGTAGGGTTACAGGCCCTTTGATTTTAGCCAAGCCCATCTTCCTATGTCCTTTACATCCCTGCAGAATTGAGAGATTTTGGTCTTCCTCAGGCCTACACTTTGGTGATTTGATTCTGTGAAGTGTGACTGATAAGTGTCTCTAGAACTGGGTTCCTAATATAGGACAGATATTTATATTCTTGTCTTTTTGTAATCCAAGAATGAGAGCTTAAGATATTATTTTTTTCCTGTAGAAATTTGAAGAACTGTTTCAGGATTTCATAAAATATATTATGTAACGTCAGGTTGTAAATAATGATTCAAAGACCTTACGCTTGGGCTGGGTAGTTTTTGATAACAGTTGCTCTGTTTTATTTATTTATTTTTTTTTGAAATGGAGTTTTTCCTGAGGTACAGCAGCAGAGCCAAAGTAAATGACAGTGCTTAAAACTCATATAACAGTTTGTTGGCCAAGCCACATTAACAAATACAATCTACTTAAGTGTGTTTTGGATAAGAAAATTACACATATAATACAGAAATTTAAGTATTATTTTTCATTGGCTGTTCTGAGGATTTTTTCACATATTATGTGTGATAGAAGACATTTCAAGAGCTAAGTTGGCATATGAAAACATGTCATGAAAGAAGAATAATTTTAGTCATAATCCAGGGATAAGCATATGCGGAGCACCGTGCCCCCGTGTCTGCACTCGGTGCGCTGGCACCCAGTTTGCGAGTTTAGGGCAAAGGGGCTGGATGTTAAAATACACAGACACACACAGACAGAGAGCAACACGGGTCATCCTTGAATTCCCCAAGAAGCCCCCTTTATTGTGTTCAGGAGCAGATTATATAGAGATAGCCACGCCCCAGCCAAACCCACCAGAAACCACTCTCCTGCCATCAGGAACTCCTGAAGGTCTCGTGCTCAGAGCAGCTGTAGGCACTCAGATCAGGTTATTACAAGAAATTAAGAATCTGGTGTCTCACTGCTCCCAACAAGCATAAGCCATTTAGTTTTGTTTGTTTTATAAGTACTTGGATTTATTAGGGACCATTATGTATGATTCCCTCTACTGCTCCGTATATTTTCTGTTTCCCACAAAATACATGATTTACCATGCTCTTTGTCACTATGTGGCTTAACTCAACAAACTTTCCTGCCATCTGGATTCCTACTTTTTGAAATCAATGAGAGCAGCAGCAAGAGAGAAGGAGAGCAGAGTGAGTTCACCTGGCGGCGTCCATATTGAGTCTTTGCTCAGAGCTGACTGTATCCCTTCATGGGTACCAGCTTTGGTCAGATCATTCTACGCTCACTGCACTCCTGTCCTTCCCTGGTTTTGCACTCTTCCCCTTCAGAGGATGGGTACACATGGTAGGAGCATCTACGATCCTGTCTGAGAGCTAGAGCACTGGCATATTTCATGTGCTTTCCTCTACCCTGTCTTTCATAAGATGCTTTTTCCTTAGGCTATTCATTAATTATAGAATCTGAATGGCTCATATGTTTCCTTTCAGGACTTGGATTGGTATGCATGGAAAATGATAGAGTAAATCCAAGCCTCTTCCAATTGCAAATATTTTTGGTTCTAGTTTAGCAAAGCAGCATACTTGAAATGGGCAAGGAAAGAAAATGTATTACTCGTGGAGAGAGAGAGAGCATGGGTGGACAGAAGTTTCTGATGCTGCTGCAGGGAATGTGGAGTCCTGTCTGCACATGTCTTCCATCGCACTCCAAATAAGGAACACTTGAAGACCCCTCATTGTGGGTTTTATACACTGGGTGCTTCTTGGTTTCACTAAACATTTTCAGTCTTCCCACAGTGAGTGAAACTAAAAGAATAATATAGGTTGCTTTGGGCATTTCCTTTTTGTCTTTGCATCCTTGGTAGTTCCTATCTGAGAATTAGAAGCAAGAAGAAAGAGCTGAGTTTGTCAATATGTTCACAAGACCTTTCCCCATATCAGTTTATGTCTCTATCAATTGGACCATTCTTGAATTCGATGGAACTGATGAAAAAGCCTATCAGGATTCCCCTACTCACATCCATACACTGTCCTCTTCATCACTGATAGCCTCTCTTAAGAGTTCAAGCTACAAGCATACTAGTTTGCTTTAGTTCTTTCCCAGTGACTAAATGCCCAGCTCAAAATGTATTCTCTTTCCTTACCTCTGCTCCTCATCCAAGTTAGATTTACCTACCAGTGTTGCCCTATCCCTGTGCTTAAAACTGGATGATAAAAGAATTCTCAAGTGAGAGAATTATAGGTATGTATTATACAACCAAAAACATTCCACAAATATTTATCAGATAACAGGCTATGGCACACAAAGAGGAGAATAGCCTAGTGCCTGCCAACTTTCCTGAGAAGGATGGCAGTGCCCATCATTTAGCCAGCTGACAGTAACTTTCTACAGAAAACACTCCACTCTATCCTTCCTCTGGCTACTATTCCCTACTCCAGCGCAGAACTCCCAGCCTTTGATGCCTGTCTCTGCTTTCAAAATAAATTTAAAAATTCTGGGTGCCATATGGAAGTACTCAAAGTCAAGGACACCAGCCAATCCAGGATTCGTTTTCATCCCAGCAGATGAGCCTTATGAAGTTTGTTCCCCATTGGATAGCCAGCATTCCATTGCAGGCTGAGCTCACTTTGATTCTGATCTTGCCCTGGACTGTCATCTCCAGCTGGTAGAAGAAAGATATTCCCACCAAGATCCAGACCCAGTGCCAATTTTCTCACCAAATCATTCCCACTGCATTGAACATTCATTTGTCACTGGAGTTTGCCATTTACTTGCCTCAAAAGTGTGGATAAATGCCTTCCCAATTAGAGTCTAACTTGCTAGGTGAAGAGATCAAACACATTCCAGTTTATAACCCAGGAGTGTCTAGCAGAGGGCCTTCTTGGCACATGCATTTGGAGATCAGTAAATGTTTCTGAAATGCAATGACTTCTAGTGCTGTAATTATACTTGGTGTGACCTTCCTTTGGACGGAAGCAGGAAGTAAGCCATACAGCACGAACGGTATTAGAAAGTTAGGTAAATTTGCAAGTTTTAACCTTCACAGTCTTAATTTAAGTTAGAAAGCACTTTCTTTTTCTCAAATTGTATATAGACAGAAGCTTATGTTTGACTTCCCTTCTTTCTCTTGCTAAGTAGAATTATTCTCCAAACCTGCAAAAGACAAGTTACGTGAGGTTATCTTCTTTATACCTTTTGAATTTGGATTTTGCTTTTTAAAAGATAAAGCTTCAAAAAATTATAGGGCTGCTTTTTGAAAAAATTATGTTCAGCAAAATCTGAAAAAGTGCTTGTGTAAGATATAAATATTCACAATTCACAAATTAAAAGGTCCTCTTTGTTCCAATTATTAAATTTTGAAAATACTAAAGGGGTTTTTAAAAACACATCTAAGGATATTCTTTTTCAAAAAATAATTCTCCAAAGGTATCTATAGATTTATTGAAATATTTATGATAAAACGAAACCCAGAGGCTTTATGTTGGTGGCATCAGAAAGAGGTTGTGTGATAGGCAGGGTCTGATTCTTGGGGTGAATTATTAAAAATATATTCTTCTGTACAGATCAAGAATTGAGAGATCAAGCAGTGCAGTTCAAAAGTTGAAAGAGATTAGATAAAAGATGGGTGTGCAGGAAAGCCCAAGGAAGAGATAAAACGGCTGCAGAGTTGGGCATGGATTCTATGCCATGCTCCGTGTGTGCATGACGACTTACATTTTAAATGAGAGCATCTGTATGCACGGCTAGTGTCAAATATTAAATCTGCAATTGTCCCATAAGAATTAGGTAGATATTTATTTAATACCATCACTCGATTAGTAAAAATAAATTTCAACTCATTTGAACATTTATCAAAGTCCCCATTCCTTATTTCATTTAATCTCAATAAACCCCTCACGAAAAAGGTGTTGCTATGCCTGATATTTTACAGAAGAGAAAATAGAGTGGGATCTTATAAGTGGACCAAAGATGAACAAAATATATGGCAGAGAAATTATTTGCCTATAGAGAGGCCTGTTTTGAAGTTTTAATTAGTTACAAAATCTAAATACAAATTAAACTTTATCTAAAATACTCAGATCATCAAATGCACTCTTTAGGATTTTAGTCCATGTAACACATGTCCTATCGCTGTGACATACCCTAATTATTCATCAATACAGTCTATAAATACTGACGGGTAACTACTACGGATCATGTGTGCTATATAAAGCATGGCTATGATGCTATATGAAAGCAATCTTCATACTAAATAATTCTTGGTCTAGTACAGAACACAGAAAAATCAACATGTACCTGTGACATTACAGATAAATGACATCATGTTATTATAACAAATCCAGAGGGGACTGCTCTGATATCTTTGTCTCTCTCTTTCTGTGTATGTGTGTGTCTGTGGGGGGGAGAGTGTATGTTTGGAGAAGGAATATCAGTATAGCCTGATGTGCAATGACACTTAATTTGATACCTACATAATACAAACTGAAAGTTAGCTGGAAAAAAAGCAAAAAGATAATTATGTAGAAAGGTGTAGAGCTGCGGAAGAGGACTAGATGTGCTAATAACTGTGCTGAGTGGCTTACAGTGTGACGAGGAAGAGCAGAAGGTAGGGGATAAGTGGCAGACTCCCTCACACCACTAACCCTAAATGTTGAAAATAGTGCTTCAAACTAAGAGGTTTACCAAGGCCTGCATTTCCTTCTCTTTTTTAATTGATTTTATTGAGCTATACATTTTTCTCTGCTCCCCTCTCTTCCTCTCCTCTCCCATTCTTCCCTCTTCCATGGTCCCCATGCTCCCAATTTACTCAGGAGATCTTGTCTTTTTCTACTTCCCATGTAGATTAGATCCATGTATGTCTCTCTTAATGTCCTCATTGTTGTCTAGGTTCTTTGAGATTGTGATTTCTAGGCTGGTTTTCTTTGCTTTATGTTTAAAAACCACTTATGTGTGAATACATATGATATTTTTCTGGGTCTGGGTTACCTCACTCAATATGATGTTTGCTCCATCCATTTGCCTGCAAATTTCAAGATGTGGTTATTTTTTTCTGCTGTGTAAAAAAAAAAAAAGTCCATTGTGTAAATGTACCCCATTTTCCTTATCCATTCTTTGGTCAAGGGTCATTTAGGTTGTTTCCAGGTTCTGGCTATGACAAACAATGCTGCTAAGAACATAGTTGAGCACATGTCCTTGTGGTATGATTGCGCATCCTTTGGGTATATACCCAAATGTAGCATTGCTGGGTCTTGTTGAAGGTTGTTTACTAATTTTCTGAGAAATCACCATACAAATATCCAAAGGGGCTGTACCAGTTTGCACTCCCACCAGCAATGCAGGAGTGCTCCCTTTACCCCACATCCTCTCCAGCGTAAGCTGTCGTCAGTGGTTTCGATCTTAGGCATCTTACAGGTGTCAGGTAGAATCTCAGAGTTGTTTTGATTTGCATTTCTTCATGATCTTCAACAACCCAAATCATACAGATATACATAATATACAAAGAACTCGAGGAATTGGTCATCAAAAGGACAAATAATCCAATAAAAAATGGGGTACAGACCTAAACAGAAAACTCTCAACAGAGGAATCTAAAATGGCTGAAAGTCACTTAAGCCTTTCCTTCTTAATTAGTGAAGAGAAATGCAAGATAACCCAGTCGCTTGAGCTCATCTAGTTTTTTAGGTTTTTCCCTGGGCTGTTTACTGGGTATTGCTTATTACAAGGCTGTGTGGAGCACACATGTCTTTCCAAAGTCTTTAGTGTCTTGCAGATTCTTGCTCAGTTGGTCCAAGCCCAGGACAGTACCTATTGTTAGTAAAATGAACTATAGTGCTAATCTGTGGGAAGTTGGAATAGATCTCTTAAAACTGGTTTGGAAAAAAAAAAAAAAAAAAAAAAAAAAAAGAGGAGTTAGACTGCAAACACACACACACACACACACACACACTTTCAATCTCAGCTCTCCATCAATGCAAGCATATAACATACTGTGCTATTGAGACTACTCTTGACTGTTTTTGCAAAAATTTTGGCTCACAAATTGCTACTTGATTGAATTTGTGGTAATCCACTCTTTCTTTAGGATCCATAACCTGTTTTTATTGACACTATGGATTGGTGTGATGACTCAAATGATGATACAAATCATTTGGTTCCTAAAAGTCACATCAATCCCACATTTTCTCAGAATACCAACTGTTTTATATTTCCATTTCAGTTTGAATGGAGGGGGGTGTTATCCCTGGTTCTCTTTATCTCTCCAAGAGAAGGAATCCATTGTTCTTTCTCTGATCAAACGTGTCACTTTCACCTTTCCATTAAACATTTGGAAACTGATTAGTAAGATTATCTGCAGATAAAATAGGCTTATTCTCTGCTGGACTGAACAAAAGGATTTCTTTACTGTCTGGTATTCATTTTTTTTTAAATTTTATTTTACATCACAACTGCAGGTTCCCCTCCCTCCTCTCTTTACATTCCTTTCTCCCAGCTCTCCTCTAGTATCCCCTCCAAACTCACTCCTCCTCTGTTTCTGTTCCCAAAGGGGCATGCCTCTAATGGTATCAACAAAGCATGGTATATCACATTGAGTAAGACTAAGCACCTCCCCATGTATTTCCCCTGGGCAAGACAATCAAATATAAAGGAATAGGTTCCCAAGAGCCATTCAAACTGTTAGGGACAGCCCCCGCTCCCATTGTTAGGAGTCCCACAAGTTGACCAAGCTACACAACTGTCACATTTATCTAGAGGACTTACGTAGGTCCCATTCAGGCTCCCTGGTTGATGGTTCATACTCTATGAGTTCCTGTGATCCCAGGTTAGTTGTTTCTGTGGGTTTTCCTGTATTGTCCTTGACCTATCTGACTCCTACAATCCTTCCTCCCTCTCTTCAGCTGGAGTCCTTCATCTCAGCCAAATGTTTGCTTTGTGGATCTCTGCATCTGGTTCCATCAGTTCTGGATGAAGGCTCTGTGATGACAATTGGAGTAGTCACCTGTTGGGAGCAGTGAGACCCCAGATTCTGAATTTCTTGTAATCTCCTGATCTGAGTGCCTACAGCTGCTCTGAGCACGAGACCTTCCGGAGTTCCTGATGGCAGGAGAGTGGTTTCTGGTGAGTTTGGCTGGGGCTATCTCTATATAATCTGCCCCTGAACACAATAAAGGGGGCATTCTTGGGGAATTCAAGGATGGCCCGTGTCGCTGTCTCTCTGTCTGTGTGTGTCTGTGTATTTTAACCTCCAGCCCCTTTCCCAAAGCTCGCGAACTGGGTGCCAGCGCACCGAGCGCAGACACGGGGGCGTGGTGCTTGGGATAACAGGAGATGACCAGTTCAGGATATGTATGTACTATTTCTGGGAGTCTTAATTGGGGTCATCCTTGTAGATTCGTGGGAGTTTCCCTTGCGTCATCATTTCTACCTGACCCGGAAAAGCACCTCCTTTCCAGTTTTCTCTTTCAGCTTTCCTTCCTCCATCCACTCCCAATCTAGTCCCTCAAGTCCCATCAGTACCTGCTTCCAGTACACCCAGGAAATGGTTTCTATTTCCCCTTCCCCCGAGATCTGTTTGCTGCCCACCCACCTTGGGCCCTCCTTGCTACCTATCCTCTATGGGTTTGTGTCCTTTACTTTACAAATAATATCCACTTATGAGTGAGTACATACCTTGTTCGCCTCTATGGCTCTAGGCTTCCTCACTCAGGATGATTTTTTTTCTACTTCCATCAATTTGCCTCTAAATTTCCTGATGCCATTGTTTTTTAACAGCGGAGTAGTACTAAATTGTGAAAATATACCACATTTTCTTTATCTACTCCTCTGTTGAGGGGCATCTAGGTTGAACTGCTAGGAACATACTGAGGAAGAGTCCTTGTGGTATAATTTAACATTCTTTGGGTATGTTCCCAAGAGTGGTATTGCTGAGTTATCATCAAGCCCACATATGAAAGAGGATTGATCTCCAAAACATATAAAGAACTCCAGAAACTAGACATCAAATAATAATAATAATAATAATAATTCAGTATGTTACAGACCCACATAGAGAATTTTCACCAGAATAATTTCAAAATGGCAGAGAAACCCTTAGAGAAATACTTAACATCCTTAACCATCAGGGAAATAGAAATCAAAATGACTCTGAGATTCCATCTCACACCTACCAGAAAGGCTAGGATCAAAAACACAAGGGACAGCTCATGCTGGAGATGATATGGAACAAGGACTCTCCCACTGTGTGTGCAAATTAGTATAGCCACTTTGGAAATCAATATGGCAGTTTCTCAGAAAGTTGGAAACTTAAATGAGAGGGAAATGTGTTTGAATGCTTGGTTCCTAGTTGGTGGCACTGTTAGGAGAGATTGTGAGATTCCAGAGGTGCTGATGGGGAAAGTGTGTCCCTGGAAGTGAGTTTGGAGAATTTGTAGCCTTGTCCCACTCCCTGTTCTCTCTCTTTCTGCTTTCTGTGTATGAATGACATGTGATCAGTTAGTTTCCCGTACCTGCCTCCAGCTGTCCTGCCTTCTGAACCACTATTGGTATTTAACCCTCCGGAACTATAATCCAAAATAAACCCTTTCTTCTTTAACTTACTCTTGTTCATGGTGATTTTTCACAGCAACAGAAACATGACTGACACATCTGGGTACCATATGACTGTCTTCTAACAAAGAGAATATTTGAGTACACTAGGCACCATGGTCAAGTAGATATCACCATGTGTTCACAGTCTTCAAATATCTGTCTTCCCGCTTGCAGGGCATATGGTGACTGATTAATAAGCATCAGAAGCTCCAGTGGAGCCCTAGAGAACTGTCACCATAAACATTGGAATGACAAGCACCTTGTGCTGAGGCACCAACTTCTTCAGTCAAGGGGTACCAGGTCTGAAAGCATGGGAACCTGAGAACTAGGAAAGGAATTGGATCCTCTTTTGAGGAAGCTTCTCTGGACTTTTGGGTCATCCACTCTTGTCTTCTGTGGAAATTTAGGCTAAACATCCTTGTCTTGGTGATCCATTTTCACTGAGTTTACAAAAAACAGTTTTATAAGTCAAGACTTCATCATTGCCTCCTGCTGTTCATTAAGAAACCTCTGCCTTTCCCTTCTGTGGTCCTCAGGCACTGAGTCCTTGTCTTTCTATTATGTTTGAATCGTATGAGGTTCCCTGCCATCAGAAATCTCTCCTCTACAGTCGTATTTTCTATGGTTAGTCCTTAGCTGAAGAGGACATTTATACTGAGACCCTGAAATGTTCCTTATTTGTTGGTAAAACCAGTGTCTTCTGGAAGATCCTCTGCAACTTACCTGCTAGGGAGCATTTCCATCCTCACACATCAAATGGTTTTATCTTGTCCACTCCCCTGAGCCTTTTGGCCACTTTCTCCAGCATTTTTCACACCAGTACTTGCTTCATTTTCCATGGCACACTCCTTCTCCTTGTGTTCCAGCACCATGGTATCAGAGTTTCACAGTACCTCCTAGGTGTCTTCAAAAGGCATCATATCTTAAATCAAGAGTGAACACTTTTATTTTAATAAATGTGTCTGGATTATCTTCTGTAGATGTTGGACTTACTACCCTGTTTTTTTCAAAGAACTCTTAAGTAGTCTTTTTCCCCCCTAGTACCTGTGTGTTAACTACTACCTTAGCTAGTAGTCTGAAGTTCATATAGATGATGCCCGTTGTCTTGCAGGACAAGAGAAGCTTATAACACATTATGATGGTTAATAATGGTTAGATTGACAAGGGAAGGAAGCCATGTTTGAAGGCACACTTGGTTCAGAATTGACTAAAATTTTGAACATGCTAAATTAGATGTTCCCTACTAAAAAGTCAAGTTCTTCTTCTCAGGCTAGTCCTTGACATTGACAAAGTGACTAGAGTTGAAATCCAGCTTTCTAGAGTGCTCTTATGCTTAAGTCCTGAGCCCAATCCTTTCATCCCCTATATCTAGAAGATGTGAGAATGATTTTATTTATTCTTTGGGGCAATTCTTTGGGAGGCTGTAAACTGTGAGGACTCAACAGTAAGCATTTTTGGTTAGCAGAATGATAGACACTGTTTGGAAGTTGGCCTATTTGCATAGTCAGCCTCTACCATAATAAAAGGAATCATTTGTTACAGTAGTGAGCATTGATTCATGCTATGTATTGATGAGAAAACATAAAAAGGAAAGAAGAAAAGCTACGTTTAAAGCAAGAGACCAAGTGTAAATGGTCAGTGATGCCTTTGGGAAAATGTAGAAGGGTGAAAACATTTGCTAATTGAAAAATATCCATGGTGTTTCTGTCATGTGCTAAGTTAAAGAATAGGAAGCGGTATGTCTAGAGAAAGGAGATAAACCTGACAGGCATTGGTGAGGGAAGAGATGAAGAATATTTTGTGGGAGCGGCTTGCCTTGTTTTGTGACTTTGTTCTTTTCGGATGAGTCAGCTCAACCAGGAAAATATACAGATAATTCAGAGTTCAATTTTTTTCAGAGTAAAGGCAAGTAAGTTGTAAGGTGTCTCTTAGTGAAATGGATTGACATATAATTGACTATTGTAACTACCTTAGAGTGATTTTATTAAAAAACCATTGACTACACAAACTGGAAATAGATGCTGTTTAGGGAACATTACTTGGGCATGGCCATCATCAGGTGACTTTAAAGTAGATTGCTGATATGACACAAGGAATCACCACAGGTGGGGAAGTCAATGAACTCGTCCCCACATAATCAAAACACCAGTCCCCTTTGTGCCCATAAGGTCATCCTCTTAGCAGTATGTTAAAACCACAAATAGTTTTAATAGATCAACATCTGCTGTATCACTTTGCTCTCACCTTGGTGAGTAACTCCCCCTTTCGATGACTTTTCCATGACTTTCACCTCTTTCTAAGCAGTCTTTTCCCATCACAGTTTGCCCTCAGATTCCACTTACACATATGGATTCAAGTACACCTATACAGTAATGATTCTCAGATTTTTCCCTTCTCCAGCCATTTCCTATGAACTCCAGACTCATACATCTAGTTAGATCATTCATATGTACATGTGGCTGTTTTATCTTTTCCTTAACTTCTTCACAATTGAATTCATCTTCTTCCCAGGAGCCTATCCATTTTAATACTTTCCTATAGGATTGTGTTGTACACAGAAACAGTCAAATGTTTCATATTCATATATAACACACTCAGTTGAACTTTCAGTCATCCTATAGACCTGGTTTGTTTCTATTTCCTTACTCCATGAAATAGTATTACGATCAATAAGTTCTGTAACACAAACCCTTAAACTCAATGTGACCCTGCTCACTCTCCCATTGTCTCTATCCACTTAATCAATAATTTCTTTTAGAATGGCCCATGTTACTGATAAATGTATAACTTTCTATATCTCCTACCACCACAGCAGCAGTGTTTTTATGAAAATATGAAATAATGTCTTAAATGCCATCCTTTTTATTATGTAAGTAAATATGATCATGCAAACCAGATCTTGTTTCATCTCTGTTTAAAAACTTTTTATAACTTCTTGTTATTTTAAGAACTAAGATAGCAGAAAATGGAAAGATCTCCCATGCTCTTGGATAGGTAGGATCAACAGATTAAAAATGGCAATCCTACCAAAGGCAATCTATAGATTCACTGCGATCCCATCAAAAATCCCTTTACAGACCTTAAAAGAACATTACTCAACTTCATATGGAAGAATAAAAACCCAGGATAGCCAAAACAATCCTTTAAAATAAAGGAACTTCTGGAGGCATCACCATCCCTGACATCAAGCTCTATTACAAAGCTACAGTAATTAAAACAGCATGGTAGTGGAATAAAAACAGAGAGGTTGACCAATGGAATCAAACTGAAGATCTGAATATTAATCCACACACCTATAAACACCAGATTTTTGACAAAGAAGCTAAAATAATACAAAGGGAAAAAAAGAAAGTATCTTCAACAATTGGTGTTTGCATAACTGGATTTTAACATGTAGAAGAATGAAAATAGATCCATATCTATCACCATGTACAAAACTCAAATCCAAATGGATTAAAGACCTCAATATAAATCCAATCACACTGAACCTGATAGAAGATAAAGTGGGAAGTAGTCTTCAATGCATGGGCACAGGAGACCACTTCCTAAATACAACCTCAGTAGCACAGACATTGAGAGCAACAATAAATAAATGGGACCTGCTGAAACTGAGAAGCTTCTGTAAAGCAAAGGACACAGTCAGTAAGACAAAAAGGCAGCCTAATTGAATGGGAAAAGATCTTCCCCAACCCCACATCGGACAAAGGCATGATCTCCAAAATATATAAAGAACTCAATAAATTAGACAACAAAATTCTAAATAACATAATTAAAATGGGGTACAGAATTAAACAGAGAATCCTCAATAGAGGAATTTCAATTGGCCAAAAGATACTTAAAGAAATGTTTAACATCTTTAGCTATCAGAGAAGTGTAAATCATTTGAGGGAATGGGATAGTTGAGCTGGAGGAAGAACAAAGATGAGAGCAAAGAAAGAGATACATTGATTGAGGGAGCCATTATAGGGTTTGCAAGAAAGCTGGCTCTAGAGAAATTCCCAGGAATCCACAAGGATGACCCCAGCTAAGACCCTAAGCAATAGAGAGGGGGCCCAATATTGAGTTGCCTTGTAGTCAGACTGATGAATATCTTAAATATCACCATAGAACCTTCATCCAGCAACTGATGGAAACAGAGACAGAGACCCACATTGGAGCACTGGACTGAGCTCCCAAAGTCCAGTTGAAGAGTAGGAGAAATACTAATATGAGCAAAGAGATCAAGACACCTACTGAAACAGTCTACGTGAGTTAATGGGAGCTCACCAACTCGAGCCAGACTGGGAAGGAAAACACATAGGACCAAACTAGTTTCTCTGAATGTGATTGACAGTTGTATGGCTGGGACTGACTGAGGGACTTGCAATGGCACCAGGATTTATCCCTTCTGATTGTGCTGGCTTTTGGGGAACCTATTCTCTATGGATGTATTCTTTGCTCAGCCTAGATATAGTAGGGTGGGCCTTGGACCTTCCCCAAAGCAATTTGCCTTATCCTCTCTGAAGATTGGATGGGGGTCGTGTGGGAGGGTGTGTGGAGGGAATGGAAAGAGGAAAGGGAGTGGGAACTTGGATTGGTATGTATAATGAAAAAAAAGATAGTTTGTTTTCTTTTAAAAACATAAATAAAATAAAATAAAATTTTATAAACAAACAAACCAAGAACTAAGCAAGGCCAAAGGGGGGTCTAACTACCTGACTTGTGTTTGTCTGGTCATCAGCTTAAATCTTTTTATACTTTCTATTACTTTGGTTACTGTGAATGGGGCTTCTTTTTATTTGATTGCTACATTTTTCTTTTACCCTTATTTTTTAAGTCAGTTTTATTCTCATTTCTAACCGTATCTTAGTTAAGTTTCATCTACTTTTGTCATACAGGGAGTGTACTTAATTAAGTGGGACTCAGCTGCAACTGCTGTGTCACTTGAGTTGAGTAACTTTTGTAGTAACAGATGAGATCTTGCTTCCTTCTGACTCCTGCCTGCTGCCCCCAGTTATAAATGTTTAAGGTTAATTGCTCATGGAACCGTTCACAGTACCAGTTTAGTAATCGACTGCTTAATATATATCTTCCTCTTTTTCTTTGGGTTTGATAGCAATGAGATAAATAATGTCTTTTGTTTGTTTCTGTATTTTAGAAATTCTATTCTGTTTATTAGATACTCAACATATATAGGCTGAAAAATAAGTAAATGAATAATTAAGTAGTTCATGCACAAATGAGTGACTTGAACCAAATACTTAGGATATGTACTTTACAAGTGAGTGCGCCAGTGTTTCCATTTTATCTTTTATCTTTTGTGTACCAACATGGTAGGGGCATTAACATGGAATCTCATTTAGAGCTGAGCATGCGCCAAGCCCTTAGTCCCTGCAATGACTACTGTCCCATGCAAAAAGAACTTATCTGGCCAAGGTTTAAAGTAGCACAGACCTATTGAAATAAATATTAATTTTTAGTAGAGAGTTGACAACATTTCTAGTTGGAGAAATAACAATGGCAAGTTCTATGATCTCCTGAACGATTGACCTTTGTCTAAGCTTACAGTTGTAGACGTGAGCTCATTCTGTGGAGAAGGTCTCATACAAAATCAGAAAGTGTTTGGTTTCCCCCATAACAGTCATGCTACTATTGTACCAGTGGGCACATCTTGTCTGGAAAGTCAGTATTATAGCATTCAGATTTTACACTAATGGTGTTTCTCCCCTTTTGTCTGCATACACCTCTAGTACTATGAAAAGTGTCCAGCAGGGGAAACGCTTTTAGGTCAGTCCTGGGTTGATTTCTCTATGTTCTGCAGTCAGTCCGTTGTATTTTCACCAACAAAATCTTCCCATCTGGTGCTGGTGGGCAATGTAACAATGCCAGTAGCCTGTGATGTTATAGGAACTCTGGGAATTCCCTCACCAAACACTCATAAAGAAGTATCTTGAATTTGGCACTGAGATTTTCTCCTAATATCCGTTGTCTTCTGAGGGACATTGTACACTCATAAAGGTACTTGTATTAAAGTTACTTCTTTAAAAAAATTCTAAAAAGTTAGTTTACAATTTAGTGGATTGCCACAAGGGTTTTTCATAATTTTAGTTTTGGTTACCCCCTCAGCCCATCCTCTTCTCTGACATCCATGTATCCACTTGCATAACACAGGAATAGCCACCATCCAGGGCTCTGAATAATAAAATAAATTGGCAAATTTGATGGTATCTATAAAAAACTTTTAAGTCCATAATTCCACTTCTTGGAATCTCTCTTAAAAATTCAAAACCCGTATGAACATGAATAGAAAGGTTGTCATTAATATTATATTAGTTGAGAACTAAAAATCTACCTACAGTTTTCAGCAGGGGACAGGAGCAACAGCTTAATTTATATTAATGTATATCCTGAAGTGCACTTCAGTTATTAGACAGGAGTAAGATACACATCAACAAGCTTGTGAGCTTCAATTCAGCGTAGACTTTCTCTTTTCCCTAATCTATCACCAGAAAACAGAAAATGGCCTTGTACATTAATTCTGTTTAGGTGAATAAATTTGATTTTCATTATGAAAAGTTATCTGAAAACATATGAAGTAAAAATAAATTCAATTCTATCATTATTTGTGTGGAAACATCTAATTCATGTTCAATGAAATAAATGTATAAGTAAGGAACCAGAGGGTTGCTCTTTAAACTGCCACCAAACGCTCCCTTTGAGGGTTGGGAATTAAGGCGAGAACAGTCATACTTCACGTGCTTAGTTAGCTATTGCTTGCCTCTTTTGGAACAAGTAGGTATTCATGCATCATTTAAAAATCATCACGATTCATTTGAAAATCATTTGAAATTATAATATAAAGTAGGGCATTTATATTTTGAACAGGGAATAGTAATATTACCTAAAACTGTATGCTGATCACGAGCCATTCACTTTTTAAATAATTTGCCTGTATTAACTCACCTATTCCAGGCTCTTTTAATCCTCATGAGAGAGGCACCATTACCGTTTTGCAGATAAGGACATCAGGGACATAGTGATCATCTGAAGTCATGAAGTGACATGGTAGTTAATTCACAAGACAAACCCAGGTATTCGGGCTCCAGGTTCCATACTTTGGACCACCTCTGATATTCTGTGTCACTTTTATCAATACAGAGCCACTGCCACCATGCTTGGAATAATGAAAATGAATATAGGGACAACAAATTGAGCAAGGCTGATAACAGATCTAGAAATTAAATATTGAAATATTTGAATTTATATTCAACAGAGAGCTGAGATTATGAGACTTTCATATATGCTGATTTTGTATGTGTGTGTTTGAATGGAGTGTAAAATTTCTAGAAGACAGTTAATGAAATTATATAGCATAGCAGGGTGTACACTTTAGGAAGAAAATATCCTCAAATGCTGTATTGGTAACAAAAACATCAATGCTTAACCATTGGTAGTCATAGTACTGATAAATAGTGGCATCAAAACTGAATAAATTTTGTAGTTGACATCATTTTGCTAATAATAACAATGGGTTTTATTCTCGGAAAAGCTGAAGCCATCAAGTCATTTACAGGGCCTATCTGACAGTTCATTTCTATTTAATTTATTTAATAGTCCTGGACCATGTGTATCCAGGACCATGTGTATGCCAGACCAGTGTGCTCTATCTCAGGCATACTTTATTGCTGGATTCTAGGCAAAGTACTTAACCATTGAGCCACATCTGCAGTCCTAATCCCTAACATTGTGAAAGAAAAACTAGGGCTTCTTCTTGACTACAGTCTTCAACAAATAGTCCCAAGAAACATACAAACAGCAACAATAACAAAAAATTGCTTTTTTTAGTCATTTCATGTTGCTGTAGCCATCCAATTGCTATGACTGCAGATAGATATTTACCTAAATAAATATGATAATTTCTTCAAAATTTAAGGCTTTCATTTACTGAAGACCATCATAATATCTGCTCAAGAATGTGCTTATGAAACAGCAACTGAATGAAAGAATGGGCATATTTTAATGTATTTACTTAATTATATTATCCTTATTAAAATAATGATTATGTCATCCAAATTTAATGGTGAAATAAAATGCTAAATTTATTGAATTCTTTATGGTCATCCTAAATCACACACATACATGCAGCACACACACACACGCACACACACACATTTTCTCCCTTCTCTTAACCCAGCTAACATGAGCATTTTACAGTTACTAAAATTAAGGTATAGAAAGGTCAGTTTGACCAATGTCAGACAAATATTAACTCTCAAAGGTGGGCTTTAATCCCAGGCTTGTTTTTCATAAAGCTTTTGATTTCACTGAATGAAAATAAGAAGCGGTGATTAAGATAAGCCAAGGCAAGTTAAGTGTTAAGAAGGGTCTGCTGATTTGAGCAATGTGGATTTCTACCACAGATCTCACAAAACAGCATGATGACTCCAGAACATCACCTACTGGCACAAACGTCCATGCCATTATTTCCAAACAAACCTGAGAATAAACCAATGGCTTGTTTCTTCAGGCAGCGCTGTCATCATCCCAGTATTTACACAGAATGCGACACTAATTTTGTTCATTTCACAGCTTGCTTTGTTACCTTATCCTGAAACTTGCCTTTATTTTGTCTAAGCATAGACAAAGCACTGAAAGAGCTGCAGGCATCCTATTTCGAGATCGCCAAGTTAGAGACTGCCTAGAATACAGTGGGGTGGGGGTGAAGGAGAGCATGCTAAGTGCATTGATTGTCCATTGCCTTTCTGTCTGGAAAAATGCACCCTAAGAATAAGACTTAAAACCAAGAAGTTCCCGACAGCTTTCTGCATCTAAACTGTCAATGATTCTGAAGGAGAAAACATTCTTAAAAGCTGACTTCTAAGAGCAGTGACAACCAAGGATATGTCAGTAAATGTTGTGGCTGAATGGTGAGCAGGATGAAGAAAAATTCTCCACAATGTCCCATCTTTTACCATCTTCTGGATTACTGGGGAATATATTTAGGAGTTCACTGCTATGGATCTTCTTAATGGTGGCTAAAACCCAATGGATCCCATGTGACAGGGTTTTTCTTTATTCACCGCAAAGTGAGTGAGAGCTGCGTGAAGCAACGTGAGCTGATTCCTCCCCAAATTGAAAAAAGGTGCACCCTTCACTCCTCTCCATAATAATTGATCACAAACAGCTCATCATCTGATGGTGGTTCTACTTCACATACATTGTGTTCTCTCTCTCTCTCTCTCTCTCTCTCTCTCTCTCTCTCTCTCTCTCTCTCTCACACACACACACACACACACACACACAAAGCCATGACAATATGTTAACTGACTAAGATACTGTCTGACTTGGAACAACCTAAAAATTTCTGATTATTCTGCAAAGCGTTAAATATTTTGAAGGTTCTTTTCTGTAGTGAGTAAAAAGAAAGAAAGAGAGAGAAAAAGAAAGGAAGGGAGGGAGGAAGGGAGAGAAGGAAGGAGGGAAGAAGAGAGGGAGGGAAATTGGAGGAAGAACAGAAAGAGGTTAGGTGTTATATTAAATTTTGCCTTGGAGCATTATTACTTTGAAAGTAATCCAGATATTTTGTTTATATTGGAAAGTTCACGGAGACACAGTTAACTGCGAATAGAATTCAAAACCACACTCTGGAAGAGAGTTATTCCCTTTGGTCAGAGGCTATTGTGTGAGCAACTGTGCCAAGTCAATCAAAAAGAAAAAAAGAGAGAGAGAGAATCTAGCCCCGAGAATGGAGCTGTCAAGACAATTGACTAGGTGACAAGATAAAATTTGAGATGTTCTATGTCAAAAGATAAATACTCAGTTTTTGTCTGAGTGCTGAGAAAAAAAATAAAATAAATGTAACAATGTTTAAATCTTATGGGAGCATTATTATTGAGTAACACTAAAGAAACTATATTAATTCTGCATAAAATTGAAAACAATACAAGAAATTAATTGACCAATAGCATTGCACAGTGTTGGGAAAGCACTGTACTGGAATGCTAAGATTAATTTCAAAACTGCATATGTGCTTGCGTTGGCTTTTTTCCTCCTCTCTTTTTGACAACTTTGTTAAATAAGTGACTTGTAAAACCCATAAATTCTGTTTTAGTTACAAAAATTGTGTATTAGAAGAATTATTTGACCTTCGGGAAAAAACATTTTAAGAATTGGAACACCGAGAACATTTTTCCCCCTGCGGATTTGAAGAATAAGACTGACAACAACAGGAAGTTGTAATTGGTTTGCTCTGACTTTTATTTATGTGGCTAATTACTGCTGGGTTTCTTCTGAACTGACTCCAGTTGCCTTCTGCAATGCTGCTAAGAAAATGTTAGACACCAGGCAAAAAAGAGGCAAGTCTACTTGGGGCAATAAACGGCCAAAAGAGCTCAGGATACTAGTATGTTTTTGTAACTCATCTCCTTTTACTCCCTCTTATGTCTTCACTTGAGTTTCACTTTCTATTTTGTGTTTGACCTATGGAGTTCTTGATTAACCTATATCATGAAAATTTAATTAAAATGGGGTTTTCATTACTTTTTCTGCTCCTTCGTAGATTTCAATCATTATGTCAAAAGGGTTTTATTTTTTATATGCAACCTTTGCATTTCACCTGTGTAATCACACAGAAAACAATCTTCATAACTTATTGTTTTTGTGCAGGTCTGGTGCAGGTAGCCATAACTGCTATGTGGCCATGATTCTAGTGGCCATGGCATTCACAAGACAGCATTTCACAGAACTCTACAACCTCCAGTTTTGACTATCTTTCCACCCTCTTTCCCTGATGTCCCCTGAGGTTTTAGGATGGGTAGTGTAGACTATCTGTAGAAATTGTCACACACTCCATTGAGCAATACTCCGCGGAGCTGTTTGAGTCTCATGGTTCAGTCTTCCTCCTTTGCAACTCTGCATGAACTTGCAGCTGCATTTCCAGAAAGCTACGTGTTGCCTATAAATTGCTTACCCGTCTCTTAGTTTCACCTGTTTGCTCAAAGTGCAACCTGAGAAACCATTTCTATCAAGTTCCCGTTTCTCTGTGTTTCAATGTTTTGATATGTTTATGGAAACATTTTAAAGAACATTTACAGCCTCTCTTTTCCTTCACATCATTGTTCATAATATCACGAACTTGTAAAGGTATTTTTCACCACCACCAACAACAACAAATGTATTACTGCTGTTGTCTCATTACTCCGATGGATGTCTTTGTGAACACAGAATCTGTCCATCAGTGTTCCGTCAACCATAAGGAAAAGTAAGTTAAAAAACAAATCTCTAAGATAAATATTCACTACTGAGAAAATTGGAAATGAATGTGTGAAGGTTTATTTGGCAAGAGAAGAACTTATGAATGAAGGTTAGTATTTCAAGTGCACGCTTTAATCATCTTTGGAATTCTCTGTGCGCTCAAATTCATCACTTGCATTTATTTTCTTAGTACACTTTAAAATGGAATCATTTAAGTACCATGTAAACCTATTTCTTTCTTTTTCTGTTTTGTTTCTCAAGACAGGGATTCTCTGTAGCTTTGGGACCAGTCCTGGAACTAGCTCTTCTAGGCCAGGCTGGCCTCGAACTCAGAGAGATTCACCTGCCTCTGCCTCCCAAGTGCTGTGATTAAAGTAGTGTACCACCACTGCTTGGCTTGAAAACCTATTTCTTATAACTTTAACTTTTTGATCACTATATATTATTAAATTTCTGTTATGTGTATGTCATTAAATCATTTATATATGAAATGATACTTAATTATTAGATGTGCTAAATTCACCACCGTGATTCAATAAAAGTTATGTACTATTTTTTAACACAGTGTGGATTCTCTCTAAGAAAACTACAGTCTACATTCTGCTCTGACTATAGTGTGTTACCTTCCTGAGAATGAATACTTTGGTTTTGGCTTCTAAAACAAAATATTTGTCATTTCTGGTTCCAGTTTCCTGATTTATAAAACAAGATTAGATTAAATAACACTTGATTTTGTGATATCAGAAACATTGATGACACTGCAATCTTTCTCTTAGATTTTCAGAATCCTGATAAAATAGTATTGCTTGATACATCTTCAATACACACATATTAAAAATTGGCAAGACATTTATGTTCTATGGGAATTTAGGGTAAGTCAAGAGTCTGTAATGCCTTTTACTTTGTACCTTATCACTTTAAGTCATTGCTTGGTACTGTACTGACAATTTGTTTGTTTGCTTTACTTTGCACATACCTTTCATGATTCCTTAAACTCTGCAAAGACGTCCAAGTTCATAGCACAGAACTATGATTAACCAAATAACATCACCAAATTATTCTGTCTTTGTTCTAGAAACTCGTGTTAGCGGCTCTTGATTAGAAATTGAGATAAAATTAATTGCCTGGATTTCAAAAGCTTAGCAGATTTTATTAGCTAATCCAAACAATGTCTGTGTGAGACAGTTTGTGTCATCTCTCTTTCTGCCCCACCTCCAGTCACCTAGGCTGTAGACAATGCACAGTGTATTGACAAGAAAACACTAGGGTCAGGGGACCAGACAGTCCTGCGTGAAGTCCACATTCCCTTTAGCTTGACACGTGCTCTTATAATGACAAGAAAGCCCTTACTGCACATCAGGAACTGCCTGCTCTGCTTTGACTGAGACAAAGAACATCTCTGGGCCAAGTATCTTGTGGTGAAGTGTAACTTACCATTTTATGACCTGGCTTAATGCGCAGGCCCTTCTGAAGGATCAGCTTATGATTGGCACATGCAAAGATGCTGAAGTCTGACAATCCATTGATGTGAAGTTTCTGAACACTGTAATAGATCATATGAAAGCAATAGAATAAAGGTAGTGATTCAGGTCTGAGGAAAGAAGGGAATCTGAAGGCTAGGAAGGGAAGGACAACTATGTCTGTGTAGTCATGCCACAGCTATCACCTTCAGCACATAAGAATATCACAGTGTGTGGCACAACTTTTGCTCTGAGTGCTTCACCAATTGATTCCCCTGACTGCCTTCCCTGGGACTGTGAGTATCACAATCCCCTAATTAGGGCTCCATTGCATTCTTTTGGACTGATTCCTGCCAATATCAAAGAAGGAACAACAGCAACAAAAACTGCTATAGTGCCAGAAAGAAAGGAAAGATCATGGAATGTAGGTTAGAAAAATATCCACGTCTCCAAGCATTTGCAGGCATTCTCACTAATGAATAAAGTGATTGGGGAAGGAATACTGTTCTTTATGAAGGTTCCTATTTAAAAGAAAAAGAAGTATTTAAAACATTGTGAGGCAATTCGTAACTATTTTAAAGGATTTCATTTATTCTAAGGAAATGTATATTAAAATAGAAATGCAAGGAAGTTCACAAATGAAGCCAGCAACTTTTATCATATTCTAAAGCATTTTTTACTGCTATGGTCTTAGTTTGTGTACATGTGTGCACACATGCCACAGAGCCCATGTGGAGGTGAGAGGGCAGCTTGAGGGAGTCAGTTCTCTCCTTTCACAGGGATTGAACTCAAGTAATTAGACTTGGGAGCAAGTACGTTATCCCACTTAGATATCACACTACCCTTCTTGCTATATCTTTTAAAGTGCAATTGAAGGGACTGGAGAGATGTCCAGCTGTTGAGAGCACTTGTTGATTTTGCAAAGTGCTGCTTTTGGTACACAGTATCCACATAAGGTCATAACCATCTATAACTCCAGTTCCATGTTCCAGGAGATCTACCTCCCTCTTGTGACCTCTATAAGCACCAGACCTCTGCACAAACTTCTATCTAGGCAAAATACCCATACATGTGAAATAAAATATTTAAGTCTAAATACCTTAAGCTGGAATTTAAATAAATAAAACACATTGAGATATACAGACATTCTAATAAGTTTGTGATGTTTCTTAAAAAATACTAGGTAATAATCTCATTTCAAATATTTGTAATAATTTTTCTGTTTTAATATTTTAGAAAATTATTGGCAATGTGCACAATGTTTGTCAAGTTTTTGTGCATGTGTGCTGTGTGCATACCAATGATTGTATGGGTATGTGTACATGTGTAGATGTGTGGAGGGTGGAGGTGTTTGTTTGGTGTCTTCTTTCATAGTTCTCCATCATATTCTTTGACACAGGGTGTCTTGGTAAATCTGGATCTATAACAAAGAACCACAGCAGAGCCAGACTGTCTGATAAGCTAGATTAGAGTCTGCCTGCCTTTGCCCTCCAACACTTAGGTCACAGATGTACATAGCTTCTTTCATTCCACTTTCTATGTGGGTGCTGGAGCTATGTACTTGTACGGCTAGCACTTTTATCTACTGGGCTGTATTTCTGTCCCCATGATTGTGGATATGAAGAGACCCTAAGAAGCATAAGTAGCTTCATAGACTACATTTCTCTTTTGCGTTTTTAACTTTTATTTTAATGTATATGGGTGTCATGCCTGAATGTATGTTTATGTACTACATATATCTGGTGAAGCCAAAGAAGGGCATTGAATCCCTTGACTGGAATTACAGGTGGTTGTCAGCCACTGTGTGGGTGCTGGGAATTGAACCCAGGTCCCTAGGAAGAGAAATCACTGCTCCTAACCACTGACTTATCTCCCCAGCCCTAAAATATATCATTGTTGAATATTTCTCTATTAGAGGCTAATTAACTCCTTTTCCATTTTAAAAACTTTCCTTGATCCACTTCAATGTACATAAAACTAAAGCACTAAACCCATTATTCACTGACACATCTACTCCACATGATATGTTTTATATGTGTTACATGAAGGTTCTGCTTCTTAAAAAATTATCAAGTTTACAAAATAGTTTCTACCTTTACTCTGGGATATCTCAATTTATACTACTCTAGGCCACCCAAAGAAAAACCTTCTAAGGAAGTCCAGTTGTGTCAGCTTAGTCTTAAATAAGACACAGTAGCCTTACTTTTCTAATGACTGTGTGAGCCTATGATGGTAGTTCTCTTCTCTGTGCCCAGAATGTAGCTGACTTTCATCAGAAAATCTGAATGGCATTCCAGCGCTCACTGTACCTCTAATTCAATATTCACTGGAGTCATCTGTTAACCTCTTATCTAGTCCACACCTGCCCGTGCTCTTTCAAGATAAGGACCATGCCATTCCTTCATTCATCTCACTTCACACCTGCAAACTTTAAAGATCCGCCCTGATATAGTACAGACTCTCCATAAACACTGGTTAACTGAATGAATGGGTGAACATACCCAGGATGCTTGCACTGACCAGGGTCAACGCTGCAGATGGGAGAAGTACTTCAATAAGCTTCTTCCTTCCCTCTCCTTGACATCAATGCTTACATTGAGATTCACACAATCATAAAACTGGGTGCAAATGACTTTACTCAGCAAGATTTCAGAGTTGTATGTATGTTTAAAGTGAAGTGAAAAAAAATGAGGATTGGAAAACTCTCTTTGGTATGTGCAGAGCTATTTGGAAATGAAAATAATGACCTATTATTGCAGACTTATTAACACAAGCCATTGTCCTGATTATTCTAATGCAAACCAAATGGCATTTACTTTGGGAGAAATCACTCTGGATGTGCAGTCTAAAGAGGCGAGAAATGGATCAGACTCTCTTTATGCTGTGTTGGGATGTGGTTAAATTATTTTAGGATGTTCAGCCATGTAGCGCAAATTCAAATCCTATGGGCAAAGCTAAACAAGCAATGTTAGGCAGCTTAGCCACTTAATCTTTTGCTGTTCAGTCTGTTGGGTCTGTGCTGTGAAACGGATCCCATGGCTTTCACGTGGAAAATGAGAATGCTCTGTAATAGCTGAGGTGGGAACCAAGAAGTAAATATGAGGGAACTCGTACCAGCTTTTATTATCAACTGTACTAAGTATAACTAGTTGCATTCCCTTATTGATTAACAGGGCTTGGACAAATACTGCTTCTGTATGTTCATTTTAACTGCATCCACTTATTGATTTATCAGGCTTGCCCAAGTACTGTGTTCATACATCCACTTTGTGGAAAGGGATGGAAAGCACAGGGAAGTCGAAAGAACAGGTTGTTGGCCAGGCTACTGATGAATGAACTGATTTTCTTTAGACTGTCTTAAGAGAATGCAGGGGACATTTATAACAACTGGGAAACTGTGTACGACTTATTGATCCTGATCATGATCATTAACTTACCAATAAGTGTAATTTTAATAGAAAATTTATATAGTTCCAGTTACCTAGTAAATGTAATATGTCAAGTCATGTTTTCCAAAACATAGAATTGGAAGAAGGTGTCTCATTACATCTTATTTACTTCTTTTAAATATTATTGAGTCACCTTAACCTTAGTTTATAATAATGAGAAGGCAGCATAGCTTTTTCTAACTGATTAAATAAAATAAATGATTAACTGCAGCATAAACGGTCTATTGGTATTTAGGGATGAAGTTGAATGCAATATATTTGGCATGTGTAAATGACACGTTGATTTCAATCACATTTGGGTAGATTCCAGACCCCATTAGCATGCTCAATGAAAGTAGCTTTATTTACTTAGAGATGAACTGGGTCTTTCCAGGTTCCCTCTGTAACTGTCACCCTCTACTTAGCAGCCGTAACTACACTCTCAAGTTGGTGATTAGACTTCTGGACCATTTTAAAGAATACTAGGGGCTTTTTATATAAATGTCTGAGGCTTTTAAACACAAATCCCAATTGTAAGCTTTAACACACTTGAATCGTGATTACCTTTTTAGTCCCTAATTACCCCAGAATCGGGTTATAAGCGAGTGGTGTTAGCAATGACAGCAGAAAGCAGGGTGACAGCCCTACATGATTGGAATTATTCCACTGGCCCCCAAACACCCCAATCTTACTCAAGGTAGCCAACAACCCCAAAGTCACACAAATAGTTTTTCTTACCAAATTTTCCACTTGCACAATTAGAATAAGATAACTCATCTTGCTGGCAAATCACAGGAATTCTTATAGGGCACGTTTATAAAAGAGATCTGAAGTCATTTTATGATATCCATCTTTGATATAAGCCTTCAATGAAGCAGATACTCCAAGCATACCATCATCATCTTCTGTCAATTATGCTGGATGAATTTCCCAAATCAGACATACTCAATGATAGTTCTCTCTCTCTCTACCTATATATGTATGTGTATGTATGTATGTATGTATGTAATAACTTTTATAGACCCTACCCAGAGTAGATTACAAGACCAATAATAATTTTTGTTCGAAAATAAAGTAAACAGATGTAAATTGTTTTATTTCACCTACAATACAGATTTTCCTTGTAAAGATCACACAGTAAAAAAGTCAGATTTTGAGAATATATTTTAGAAATAGCAACCAGGGACAGATTTTTCCTTCTCAAGAAAAAGTTCATTTAAGAAACAAACATGAAAGGCATGTTTTTGCTCTTGTATCACCATGGAATATCAGTATACATTCTCTTCTTAGAACATACCTATCAATGTACACGGAGGTGGGTGATGACATGTATCTGATAGCCCGTGTGCATTTGTAACACAATTATGCTTGTTCTTGCCTCCCACGGCCATGTTACCATATGTGACATTTCACCAATTTCAATCACTGTAGTTTGCTGTGGATTTTAGGTACTGCTAGACTCTGCTACAGCCTATCCAAACACACTTAAACATCAACTGCCTACAAGCCTGCTTCTTGTAAGAGAGCATACATGCTGGGAATGGCCTGGTAGAAGCATTGAACTCACTCAAGGCTTCTAACATCAGTAGCCACGTTTTCTTTGCTCATGGAAAATATGTAAATATATAATATGTAAAATATATAATATATATTATATTCACTGCTGTACTCTTTACACCTTGACAAACAAGCCCATTGTTTCAGGTGTTTACATACATTTTAAGGCATTTTTAAAATGATGTTTCAACATCATTTGCTATAAATGTTTGGATGTATTTCCTTTAATTTATATGAAAAAATGTTGACTATTTTGGAAAGAAGGCAGAATAGTTCTGATTAAGGGAACATTTTGTTACTTGAAGTAACTGATTTTAAAACTTAACACAAAGTTCCAATAATCAAGGTGGCATGTTGCTAAAAAACTGACATTTGTAGAACTGATGGAGTTCAAAAACAATCACAATGTTTCTCATCAATGGATAACTGCCAAAGAGTCTAGTAAATGGATTTTAAAGGAAAAAATAACACTAAGCTAATATTCATCAAAACGATTTAACTCTTAGCACTTTAAAGACAAATTCGGAGACATACGTTATAATCTTAGCAATCGGAAAGCAGAGGCAAGAAAACCAGAAATTAGAGGCCAGCTTAAAAAGAAAAGAGAAAGAGGAGAAAGAGAGAGGAAAATAGAGAGCTAAGAAAAAAAGACAAAGGAAAGATAAAATATAAATTTGGAATTCAGCAAAGCAAGTAAATTTAAAACAAGTTGTAGGCTGAGGGAAAATATCTACAATATGTGCATCTGATAAAGAACTTCTTTCCCTGCTATAAAAAAATTAACTCAATAAGAAAAAGACAGATGATCTAATAAAAAATAAAAAGACTTCGTATCCTGCAATAAAATTTTTAAAATTCAATAACAAAAGATGGGTAATCTAATAAAAACAAACAAAATATTTGAAAAGATGTTTATCAGAAATGAAGGGACTGCAAATTGCCCAAAGAAATAACCCTTAAAATCATTAGTCAAATGTAAATTAAAACCACAATACAACACTACTGCATACCCACCATTGTGTGTCACATAAAAATTGGCCATGCAAGTGTTGGCAAGGGTATATAGGAAGTGAAACACTCACATATAACTGTTAGGAATGCAAAATGGAACATGCACTTTAGAAACCACTGTGATGAATCCTTTTGAGGCTCATCCCACCATTGCTATGCGACTAAAAGCTAATCCAACATGGAGTCCTGACCTTCAATCCTCATTGGAGGTTTAAAAAAAATGGGCTGAAACACTGAATCCAAAGGCTAACCAGCTGATGAATGGCAGATAAGCTGTAGTCAGTGAAATGCCACATAACACTGAAGAAGAGCCTAACCAACGCATAGATAGCTGAGAAGCAGAGAAGTATGCCAAGGAAGCTACCTGAGAACAATTTTAGCCCTGTTTAGTGCTAATACAAAGAAAATCATTTTAGTAGTGTTATTTTACAATAACTTATAGTCTGTGAATTCTATTTCAGCATTTGATTTTTGTTCGATTGGTGCCTATTGGCTTATGTGTCACTGACTTTTTATCATATATCTTTTAGTTTAATGGCATCTTCATCATAATCTCAACTTGTTTTGTTTTGTTTTTGTTTTCAAGATGGGGTTTCTCTTTGTAGCTTTGAAGCCTGTCTTGGTCCTAGCTCTTATAGACCAGGCTGGCCTTGAACTCACAGAGTTCTGCCTGCCTCTGCCTTGTGAGTGCTGGGATTAAAGATGTGCACCACCACCGCCTAGCTTGAGTTTAAGATATTTATAGGATGACTGAAACTATTAGGAATTTAAGTGACTAATCAATCAAAATCCTGGTAAAGTCCATCAATTATGACACATGACATATTTCTCCATTTCACTGAGCATTTCAGTGGGAGTGTCTTAGGTAATTTCTGAATTTTCATATAGACATTATACAATTGCAAAATTCAATAGTATGCTTTTATGTAATGTATATATTAACATTTGTCTATACACCACATGCACTCTCCCTCAATGTATCTGTGCATTCAATGAACTGTAGTTTGGGACTCTCCGAGAATGTAATTCTACTTATGTGAGCACATAAAGACTTCCTTTCCTTGTTGTCATTCCCTAATCAGTACAATATAACATCTATGTACACAACCTGTACATTGTTTTCAATGCTATAAGTAGTCTAATTATGATTTAAAGTACATGGGATTATATCCATATGTTACATGTATATACTGCATCATTATATGAGTCGTCATGGATTTGCTCAACAGAAGTTTGAGTTTCTCAGGAACTCTAGAATCAGTTTCCCATTGATATCTGGGTATGGTGGTACTTTAAACTTAAATTTCTCCCCCATGAAGTTTACAGATTTTATTGAATTATTTCCTAGCTTACAAATGGTAACTTAAACTATGTACAAAAATTACTGGGGTTTGTATATTTGATGTAGTTCATTTTTTGCACTCTCCAAGTAGTTCTGAACAATTTGTCCTTGCTTCTTGGTCTGTGTCATTTTATCTAAATATAGTAATAATTTTTTATTCTTTCCCTGTTAGTTGCTATCATTCTTTTTCATTACCTTGGAGAGAACATTCAGAACTTGGTCGTGTTTTAATAGAATGAGTCTAACAAGCTGACATTTTCCTGGAGGTTAGGGAAAGAAAAGAGACTTCTCAATATTCCAAGCAGCTATTGGTCATAAGCCTTGGCATTTTAATGCTATTTTACTAACAAGCTGAGGGCAGGGTGGTTTATGTTCTGCCATGGGCAAAGTGATAACAGAGAGAAGATGTGGCTGTTTTCTCTTTAGTTTTTTGTTGCAGAGGAAAACAAGCAGTATAACAAATCCACAGACCATGTGATTACAGGGGCTGTGCTTCAACTAGGTGCTGCCTGGAACCTATGATACCAGGTCTATGATGAGTGAGTACAGAGTGGGAAGCTGAAGAGAGAGAGGTGGAGTGGTTCATGGACTGGAGAGAGAGGTAGATCTGAAGAGGTGAGGATCATGAGGAACAGGTTCATGTGAATGGCTTGCTTGTCACCTGAGTCCAAGTTGATGTCCAGGTCTGAATTATTTCTAAGAGCCAATCTTAGTCCAAGGCCCTTAAGTAGCTGAGAAGACATGAATTGGTGTCTGTGGCTCATGTTGCTTCTGCTGACCTTGTAGAGGCCTTGTAGTCTGGGAAACCACCTAGGGCCAGATTGGGGTCTGAGGGTCATGCTGCCAAAGGGACCGTGCCAATTGAGTGGCCTGCACTACCCATGGTGACATCCAGGCTGGGCTGCAGCTATGGACTATGTCTGAGTCTGTGGTCCTACCACAGCCAGGGTTTGTACTGATATCTGGTGGTCACCAAAGACCACATGGATTTCCAAGGTCTAGGCCACAACCTGTGACCTTTTGGTGTCTGAGGGCTGGGCAGGCATAACTGGCTATCAACATGTTGAAGAATGAGAATAGACCCATATCTATCACCATGCATAAAACTCAAGTCCAAATGGATCAAAGACCTCAACATAAAGTCAGCCGCACTGAAGCTTATGGAGGAGAAAGCGGGGAAAACACTTGACCGCATTGGCACAGGGCACCACTTCCTAAATAGACCCGGCAGCACAGACACTGAGAGAAACAATTAATAAATGGGACCTCCTGAAACTGAAAAGCTCTTGTAAAGCAAAGGACATGGTCAACAAAACAAAACGACAGCCTACAGAATGGGAAAAGATCTTCACTAACCCCACATCAGACAGAGGTCTGATTTCCAAAATATACAAACAACTCAAGAAATTGGACATCTTAAGTGTCTTTCAGAGTTGTTTTGATTTGCATTTCTCTGATGACTAAGGATGTTGAACATTAAAAATTAGCCTATAAGTGCCTTAGAGTCTTTATTGTCAAATCTAGAACTAAGCTTTAGAAATGATCCACAAGCATTGATATTAAAATCTAATCTCTATATTCTTGAACATTTAAAACAAAATAAATTATATGGTTTATTAATATGTCTCCTTTTAAATTTTCTATTTTTAATATTTCTGAATTTAGCATATTTACTCAATATCATCCACATCTTGTCTGCTACCATAGTAACAAAAGTTCAACTAATTATCAATTAATAGAAATGGTGCATATAATATAGTCTGGACCTTCAGCAATCTGTACCCACAGTGACAATAGATTGGATATTATCCCTATTCTCTTATCATTCACACAACAGACAGCATACAAACAAAACCCTCAGAAGACAAGACACCTGAAATCTCTGTCTTTCTACAGCATTTGCATTCAGAGTATACACAACACCAGGAAACATGAAAAGGGGGTATCTTGGAGTTTTAGAAATTCCATAACTTTGAAATAAGTCTTTCACAAAGACCTGTGACAAGACAAGGGAAACTCAACAACAGGCCATGCAAACGAGAACTGCCTCCATGCTTGATGTATGTCACTTTTGTCTCAGAAAAATGTTGAGAAGCAAACTTCTCTCTAAAAGGTCTTCCTTCTCATCACAACATCTGATTTAGCAAATGCATCTCAATTAAATACAATAAGAATGAAACATAATTGAAAACATACTTCTTTATTCTCTAAAGTTGTCATGGAAAATCAACTATTTTCAGTGGCTGATTTAATAGTAACAGCTATAATTTATACCTGAGAAAGTGAAAAATCTAAAATTAGAACATTCACACTTTATCTCAGTGGTGAGACACAACCCATCCAATATAATTATTGTATCTATGTAGACAGACAAATACTGTTGCTTAAAGCTTTTTTATACTGCTATAAAATTTTTAATTTTTTTCTTTCATTGAAAATATTTTTTTTTCATGTTACAGATCTACATTGCGGATTCCCCTCATTCTACTCTTCCCAGTTCCACCTGACCTCCTCTCCAGTCTAGATATGCCCATTTCTGTCTGTTATTAGAAAACAGGCTTCTAAGCAGTAATAACAACAGAATAAAAACTAACACATTACAGAAGGATAAAATACAAACAGAGGGGGAAAAGCCCACAGAAAGATAGAAGATACAGACAGAGACCACTTATTCACATGTTCTATAATCCCATAAAACCACTAAACTGAAAGCAATGGACCAGTAGGGCAAAAGATAAAAATATTAAAATAAATATAATTAAAATAAAAGTAAGATATAATGTTGAAAAGGCCTTGGAACAACATTATGAGTCAAAGAACCCATAAAGATGGCCTCTACTACACATATACAATGAAATATGAACATATTTGTGCCTATTACTCATGATGTATTCCCCAATATGGTCTTCTCCCAAATTCATGTTTTCTTCTTTTTTTTTTTCAAAAAAAAAAACCTGTAAGTTCAATTAGTGGTGTCTATGTACAGCGATCCACGGGTGAGTGGACAGCCTAGCAGTGAGCATACATTTAAGAAAAACAATTTTCCATCCCACAACAGGTACTAATTGTCAAAATCACCTCAGTTAGTGATGGGACATTGTGTTCCTCCCACATCCACACTAAAATTTTGATTGGATTGATCATGAACTGGTCTTGTACAAGTAACCACAGTTTGTATATTTTCATTAGCACAATAGATTTGCTGTATCTCAAAGATAGCGTTTCATGGTTTCTAGCCTTAATCCTTCCCTTCTTCTGATAAAAAATATTCTATGCTGTGTGGTTCTTCTTTTCTTGAGTTATTCTCAAAGACGCACATACCACCTGAGGACTTTATATTATACTGAGGAGTGTGTGTGTGTGTGTGTGTGTGTGTTGTATGTGTTCTTGCGTATTATTGCACTTAGTATAACAGGTTACTTTTGTCTATTGTGAACAAACTTAAAAGACCTAACATGCAGGGTTAACAGTTCACTGAATCTGCTAAACAAACAAATGGAGAATTTTAAGTACTGACTCTAATTTGGAACTGACCTTACATTTATCAGATTGCATCTACACACATTGACTCAAGAGTAGTAATACTTAACTGTACTGCACTATATATTATAAAGCCATGATCTCCCAAGGATCTTTTTTCAGGCCTAGTGTCTCAGATAAATCTTCAGCAATATTACTGGGAGGTGAAATATTTCAGGTTTTCCAGCTGAGAACCCAGGTGTGTGCATTTCCAAAGATTCATGACAGCATTTGTAAGAGGGACCCTTAGGTATGAACAAGAAACCATTTCTTCGGTATTAGCTAACATTTGAAAAGGAAGGGAGCAACTGTCATTTTAAGTGATGGGATCATCTGTGATAACATTCCCCCCGAGGTCACTCAAAAGTCACAAATCATGTAAGGAGTGCATTTTTCTAGTAAATTCTTTGTGTCATAACTAAAATATGGGAGTTGAAAATCTGTCTTTGCCAGGTGAGCGCACAGAAAACAAATGTTTCCAGCTTGCCTCATCTGCTAGAAGACAATGGGCATTGTCTACTGTGCCTGCCGAGGACTTTGTATGTTTGCTAAGATTATTTTGTATCTTTGGTTGTGTGTTTTATATACTTTTTGTTTGTTTGTTTTCAAAGACACGGTTTCTTTGTGTAGCAGTCCTGGATGTCCAGGATCTCACTTTGTAGATTAGGCTGGCCTTGAACTCACTGACATCTGCCTGCTTCTGCCTCCCAAGTGCTGGAATTAAAAGGCATGTGCCTTAATGTCAAGTATGATCTTGAATTTCTAGGCCTAGAGGAAATAACTCATATATCACCTGCTATGAGTGTCAGTCTTTCTGAGGACATCAGCTATCTTAACTTTATGAATGTGTGCTGCTTCATCTCCAGACACTTCATATTATTTTCTCAAAGATAAGGTCCTTTGCATTATCATCCTGCTCAATTACCAGTGTAAGAAACTGGCATTAGTATAGCTCTAGCATTGAATCTGCAGCTTCATTCACATTATGTGAATAGTGTGAATGATGTCCTTCACAGCAAAGAGATTCCTCTGCAAATTCATCATCACAACCTGGATCACATGACACAGTTAATTTCCAAGTCTTTTTAATCTGAACCACTTCTTAAACCCTCCTTTGTGTTTTGCAATCCTGGAGCTTTTAAAGCTTACAGCTCATTTGTTTTGTAAAATGTCTTTCAGTTTGGCCTTGTCTGGTATTTTCTCATAATTAGATTCAGGATATGTGTTTTTGGCAGAATCACAATGAAAATGATATTATGTCTTTATCTTGGCAGAATATTAGAAAACATATGGCACCTAGCTATCCTATTATTAGTGATGTTAACTTTGGTCACTTGGTTAAAATGCTGCCCACCAGGTTCTCCCCCACTACAAGTCACTGTCCATCACTTGTGATTAATATGCCTGTAGTCGAAGGGTCTTCGTTACTGGCTAGATTTCATTAGACATCATTGTTTCACCTACTGTTTAGCATCCTTCTATGCTTTTTGCTTGAATAAATTGTTATGAGAGTGGTTGCCAAGGAATAATGTTAAAGTCTCATCATGTTTTAAATATACCTGATAGTGAATTGCTTTAAGGAAGAGTGGACCTTTGCCCGTCCGTTTAATTATTTATATCTGTATGGTCTTCTGGATTTCCGTTTTATTCTATGTATTATATAATTCACCCAACTCTGTTTCTCTCTCTCTCTCTCTCTCTCTCTCTCACACACACACACACACACACACACACACACACTCACTCATTCACACACAGAGAGAGAGAGAGACAGACAGACAGACAGACAGACAGACAGACAGACAGACAGAGAGGCATGTGGTCAGAAATAATGATATGGAAATATTGCAGAGCTTCAGTAATTGGTTCAGTATGAGAGACAAGAGCAGAGGGTAAGAGAAAGAATACACATGGAAAAATGCAGATACAATAACAGTGTTGATAAGACATATCTTACAATAACAGTGTTGATAAGACATAAGGCATAGTACATGTGACAACTATAAAATGATCAAAATACTTCAAGATGTATTTCCAGAAGGGGAAGACAGGGAGAATATTCAAATATTTTTTTTTTTTTTTTTAATATTTATTTATTTATTATGTGTACAGCATTCCTTCCATGTGTGCCCGCAAGCCAGAAGGGGGCACCAGGTCTCATTATAGATGGCTGTGAGCCACCATGTGGTTGCTGGGAATTGAACTCAGGACCTCTGGAAGAGCAGTCAGTTTTCTTAACCACTGAGCCATCTCTCCAGCCCAGAATATTCAAATATTGACTGTCTAAGAACTTACTAACCATCATGAAACTGCAGTTTTCAAACCTAAAAGAGCCGTCTCGAAACATCAGAGAGGATAAGTGCAAAGAAACAACATGAAGTAGGAAACATTAAGTAAAATTTTCAAAGTGGTAATGTAAAACAGTTAACTCTTTAGAATACGTATTCCATATACTGTGAAAATATCCTTCAAAAAATGAAAGCACAGGAAACCAATTCCAAGTAGGAAAAAAATAACTAAAGTTCTTTTTAATTAACCTTCCATTTAAGAAATATTAACTATAATTCTTTTGAAGAAAAAAGTATTGCCACAGGAAAACTTGAATCTGCCGATGCTATAGAAGAGCACCAGGAAGAGGATGTCATAGCTCGTTATTGGCACTGTAGTGTGGAATTATTCATGCATCCATAGAATCTGATTTAGTTACCCTTATGTTTTTGATATGTTAGTGGTTCCAGTTTAACACATCTCATGTATAAATCTCACCACTTATCCACTTCTCACGGTCATTCCTGGACTGGTCTTGCAAAAACCCTTGGCCAATTAACAATTATGACATATGTATCTGGAAAAGAGCTGACATGCAAGGGCTTGTCCACTTGGAATTCTCTATGGAGTCAAGCTTGGGGCTCTAATGAGGTCTAGGTTTGGCCCCTGAATAATTAGAGATGAGGCAGAGATGAGAAGGAAAAGGCGCTTTCCTTTTCATCCAGTGCAACTAACCCCAGATGAATCCAGCCCTGTGACCTGAACTAACATCAAAGGGGGTAAAGTGTTTCCCAGGTGAGCATAGCCCAGATATCTGGCAGAAAGACTGTGGATAAGCAGTAAATTGTTATTGTTCCAGCTGTTAGTGTTTTTACATTGTATAGAAATGGAAATGTATGGTAAGGTCTCATTTATTTGTGAAGGCATTCAGATTACTTAATGTGGCTTGTGCTGACAGAAAACGTCACATTTTATTGTTAGGAGCTACAAAAACAGTTAAACAAAGCATTTCGACGAAGGAGAAGAAGATACCATCCTGATGAATTCACAATGAATCCAGACATTTCAAGGGAGATGAGGGATAGAAAATTGATTGGGGTTTGGGAAAAAATGGAAAACCAAGAATACGACTTCAACAAAACATATTAGATGACACAATAAAAATAACTTGAATATTCAGATGGAGGTTGATACAGGGGAAGGACCCACCCAAACAAGACCTACCCAGACCTTTTTCACAAGAAATAAATGGAAGGGTTATAAGAAATATATCATCCAACATGCCAATAAAGCAAATGCAGTAATTGCTTCAAAATTTCTAGTTTAAAGTGTTTACTGGGGGATAAAAAAGACTAACAACCAGTAAGCAAGCATTGACTTAAAAAAAAGTTAGGATAAAATAAAAATCACGCCCCAAGTGGGCAGAACAAGGGATGTCATGAAATAGAAAACAAAACACAGAATGCACAATGTATTCCTGGAAGGAAAAATATAAAACCTTACAAATTCATACAAGGTAAATTAAAGGGGAAAAAAACAAAGGGCAAATTCAAGTTTATGTGGGAAGACAGGAAAGAATTAATAAATTTTATGGCCTTTGTTTTTTTTTAAAAAAAAAAAGACAAGAAAGAAAAGAAACAGAGGGCAACATAGGCATTATTAGAGATTTAAAAAGAGAAGAAACATTGCTAATGATCTCATAGAATTCATTAGGAAGACAGGTTAGATGTGTTCTTTGCCATTTAAGAGAGTAAACTGACAGCAGACAATAAGGAAAACCTTAGCATAACTAGACCCTGAATTATTGCTTATACTCTAAGCTGCACAATAAAACAAATTTATTGAAGTCATCACACTTTCACAGTTTTTTATTATAACAAAGTTAAAGAAATTATGTAGCATAATATTAATCCAATAAGTGGTCCCTTAAGAGAAATACTGACAGTGAGTGGCATGCAGGATTGACATTGAAGAGCATGTGATTACACTTGACTGTGGAGGACCAAGTTTTGAATCAGACAAGATGGACCCCCTAGATAACCTTGTGAAGCCGCACTCATTTTCCTCTACTATTGTCAGGTATAAAACAGGTATTAAATCTCCTCATACAGACCAGATGAAAGTATCTGAGGATGAAAAATAAGCAACACATTCTTAAATAAGTGTTTTTACTCAGAAAGAATAGTACCAGACTAAGATGCATTAAGTAAAAAAATGAGAGTTATGCAAAAACTCTTTTTATTGCATTTAAAAATATTCTTTTCATACCTATGCATTGTTTTTCTTCTTTCTCTTACTAAAATCAAAAGTAAATAACTGGAAAAATAAAACCTAGATTTGATCAGTACGAATGCAATTATTTTCTCCCTGGGTCATTTTCAGTGTTTGTCTCTCCTGTTTTCCCATCTTCTCCCTTATTTTTCATCCTTCTTGGTAATTGCAGCAGCTTCCATCAGAAAAAAAAGTACCGGTAAGTCAGGCAATGAGATCAGGCCTTAGGCAAGACGCAGAAGGACTCTGAGGAGGAGTCTCAGAGTCATATGAGGAGCTGTTTTATTGCCCAATTCTTTGCCTGCTAAAATATTCCCAAATGAGTATTGGGACAATAATTTGTAAGGACTACTTTAATTAATTAATCTTTGTTTGGATTTAAAAAAATTATGTCTTTTGTTTTAAAAGCCCCAGGGCACTAGCAGATTGTTAAAAATAAAACTCATTAATTAAATATTCTAAACAACCAACAGTAACATTAGTAAGACGGAGAGAGCGAAATTAAGCTTTGAGGAAAGCACGGTACCCAGTGGACTAACTACCTTGTGCATTCAGATCAAGATTAGAAATCCTCAGCTTGCTTAAAATGCAGCACTGGACACCTGCACACATGCCAGGGAGGCCCCCGTAATGATGTTAAATTTCTGAACTATTCAGCAATCTTAAAGTCCCAAGCATGCCAAATGCTCACATGCCACTGCTTTGACAGAGATACAGGGACCCTGAATTAACCTTATGAAGATATTCCTGGTTCTCCCTGACAGCGGTAGATTTGACACCCTGTGGCTCACTGTTATCTGCTTTGTGAGCATTTCACCACTATAAACTTTCCCAACAAACTGAAACAGGATGTTTTCAGATGCATCCAAACCATCACATAATATTTGCTTTGGTGAGTTGGGAGTACAGCACTTCTACCTGGCAGGTGAGTGTGCCATGGCGAGACAGAGTGCAAGAATCCAATGTATTTACTTATGATTGAGGTCCTGTTCGGGTTAACATTTTATTACAACTCAGTGTCCCTCTATGTCTTACCTTCCACCAAAACAAAGACAATGAGGAAGAAGGAAGCAAAGGATAATTACTATGTATTTTTACTTCATTGCACACCTGGAAATGCTACTTTTTCTCACAATAGCTTTAAAATACAGTCTACAAGTTCTTTTCGCTTAAGATTTATTTTATCTTTAACCATGTGTGTGCCTGTGTATGTGTGTATATGTGAGTACGCCATGAAAAGGTGTCAGATTCTCTGGTGCTGGAATTATAGAAAGTTGTGGGCTGCCTCAGACGAGTGCTGGGAACTGAACTCTGGAGCTCTGAAATGTCAGCACACACTCTTTACTGCGGAACCCTCTCCATTCAAAGTCAGTGAGACAAAGCAAAGCTCAGAATGGTCTTTTTCACTTTTCAACATTCCCACAGGTAAAACTGCTTGATGGAAAATTTAGACCACTTATTGGGAGATTTCAAATTCTAAGCAAAATATTTAAATAGACCATTTTTTCTTCCCATTTATTAGGTAGCATTATATATGATTTCAAACAATCAAGTTCTGCAGATCACTGATTCTCTCTTGGAATATCACAGGATTTAGTCAAATAACCAACTTTCCTGTTTCTCTTTTTGTCAAACTAGATTCTTCCTGGGAAGGTAAACTATGAGACTGACTCAATGAGCACTAGCATCATGCTGACAATGAGAAAGGTGTGGGCAGGTTAAGACACACCTTTATATCTCCTAATATAGTTGGCCTCAACTATGTGTCATATCAATTATATACATGCCTGAAGTTTCCAAAGAGCAAACAATACCAAGTAGCCAATAAGCCAATGTTTATTTTGTCTCTGAATTTTAATTACCTTTTACAATAAGATATATAACAGTTTGATATATAGGTAAGTCTCACAGACTTCTGCAGTTCAATTTTCTCTTAGGGAATCTAAATGAAGAGCATTTGGCTCTATGATTAGGATTATCTTTGAAGCTGAAAAAAACTGCAAATTCACGTAGGCCAACTAAGGAGAAAGCTGCATACAGAACATAACCTTACTTATTGTGGAGTCAAAATCAGACTGTCTTAATTCAAACATTGATATTGTTACCTGATTATTATTATTACATATAGTTTACCAAATAAAATGAGCCTTAATCTATCTAATTTTGTATAAATATATACTTGATTAAACATATATTTAATAAAAACAAACAGGTACTGTGTGTGTTAATTTCTGTATAGGCCAAAAGAGGGTGTTCGAACCCCTGGAACTGGAGAAACAAGTGTTGTGACCAACCATAAGAATACTGTTTTCTGTAAGGCAATAAATGCCTTACCTGCTGCTCCAGCAATCCATCCCCCAGTACTTTAAAACTGCTATTAAAAATTTACTTTATTCATGGTAGTGTTTCACAGAGCCCATGCTGGCATCCAACTCACTATGTGGCAAACACTTGATTTTCTGCCTGTACCTCCCAAGTGCTAAGAATACTGACCATGTGCCACTGGGTCTGAGCTAAAAGCTTTTTGTTTGTTTCATGTTTAATAGATACCTACACTTTATATTTATGAAAAAGACTATGAATTACTCACTAACCCAATAATATTTTGGTGAGGGGTTTTGTTTATAAACCTTATTTTCTTTATGTAAGCTTCACTGTGAAAATGATTCTGAATATTTTCATTTGTCTATGATGTCTTTCAATCAACCTTCTCCTGTGCCTTTAGCTGTCTATCACTGAATAAGTGATGGCCTGAAAAGTCAGTGTCATGAGCAATAATGAATGTTTTCTCTAAATCTCTGTAGTCAAGAATCCTTACCAAGAGTCTCTATGAGTTTGCATCTCTCATGAGGCTGAAGCTGACATGAGAGCCAAGACTGCAGTCATTTGGCAACTTTCTCAGACAAGAAGATCTGCTCCCAGTATGGCCGACTGACAGGGCCATTGGCAGGAAGTCTCACTTCCTCACTAGTGGTTGGCAGGAGGCCTCATTTCTCCCTGTGTGGGCCTCTGAGGCTGTTCAAGAGTCCTCATGGAAGACATCTGGCTTCCAGGCTTCTATCAGAGAGAATCAAGAGAGACAGAGAGACTGGAAGTCACCATTGCCAGCAGGACACAACTCAGTATTCAGGCTTTATCAATTGAACCCTGTCCTTCTGGTCACAAGATTCAACCCTCTTCCATATAGGACCACTTCACACAAGTCTTAATATCCTGACACATAGATGACGGTTGGCCACTTAAAAGGCTTACTACTATATTTATTATCCTTTAAACATAATTTAATATGCTGGTAGAAGGGCTAATCCCCCAACCAGGAAATGGTTTCTTCATCCTGTAGCCAGCATCTCAGGTAGGTGAACACATGATAGATGAAGAAACCTCTAGATCTTGCCAGTGATCCTTCTCCCTAAAGCACTCTGAAACTTCTTTTTAATAACTGGTACAACCGCCTGAACTCATATTCCTCCTGTTAATTTCCTGAGCCTCTGCTTTATCCTCCTAGCACTGTTGAAGGAGGTCACTTGTTGTTTTCCGGCTGCCCAGCCCCAAAATAACCACACAGAAACTGCATTAATTAAATCACTGTTTGGCCCATTAGCTCTAGCTTCTTATTGGCCAACTCTTATATATTAATTTAACCCATTTCTATTAATCTGTGTATTGCCATGAGGCTGTGGCTTACTGGGAAAAGTTCCAGCGTCTATCTCTGGTGGGGCTACATGGCTTCTCTCTGACTCCACCCTTTTTTCTCCCAGCATTCAGTCCAGTTCTCCCCGCCTAGCTCTGTTCCACCCCCTGCTCTGCTATAGGCTCAGAGCAGATCCTTATTCATTAATGATAATCACAACATAGAGAGGGAAACCCCACATCAAAGCACATTGCTGCAAAAGGCCACCAAAGAGGAGATGGTGTGTTCTTGTACTTAGGGCTTGTGTTACATGCTATCACCTCCTTGGTCAGTGCTTGGGAGACAAACAAACAAACAGAAACAAAGAAAGAAATGTTGCCCCAGATCACTTTCCTCCCCATTCTAACCTCATCAAACATAATCAAATAGATTAGAAGGAAGGAATATCTATGTGTATAAAGATAAACACCTCTATGGAAGTATTTATATAAAATTAGCATCTGTATTTAGGAATCTTCTGGTTGTGTTCAGTAAAATTGCAAATAATATCCAAATATTATGTGTCAGCATAAATTGGCACTTGCTCTTAGAAAAGGGAAAATACCATCATTCTACTACTTTTAAATCTTTAAGGATCACTTTTGGAATGGTGAAGGTATAGAAGAAGAACCAGAGAATGTGTCTAAAGGTGGCAATGAGGAAATATTTTCTCTTTAAATCCATTCTCCATCATTTGCTCTTCGCACACCACTGGGCAACCGCTATGCACATGGAATCTGGTGTCAATCTATCAGCTCCAATCTAATTCACATCCTTGCATTGGCTGAAAATAAAAATAAAAAACATGACTATTTGGGTTTTCTCCTGCAAAGATATCTAATGGGGGAAAGAAACAGGATACATTAGAAGTTATAACTGTGGACTGGGAAAGACACCCAGTCTGAGACAGGGTTCTGTTAAGCATCAGGGTAGAGCAAAATCATGAATCCTTCAGTAGGGCTTTGGTAAAGTCAACCTTTGAGTTCTTAAATCATCGGTTTTGTTTATTTCCTTGTACTTTCTGTTATCAAATGCTGATGTATTGGGTACTTTTTTTCTGGGATAAAAAACATGACCAGAAGAAACATGAAGGGCGAAAGGATTTATTTTAGGTCACTATTCCAGAGGGATAGTCCGTGATGGTGAGGGAGGTGTGGCATAGTGGCAGGAGCAGGAGCAGGAGCAGGATGCAGGATGCAAGCTACATTTCATCAGCACAGGGACAGGGAACAGAGTGAACCGGGATGAGGCTCGGTGACAAACTCTTAAAGCCTGGCCCAGGTGACATACTTTTTATAAGAGCTCCACCTCCAGCCAGGAAACAAGTTCCAAGTGTAGGAGCCTGTGAGGAACATTTCTCATGGAAACCTCCACAGATGGAGGTTTCAGATGACACATGTCAGCAGAGAACAGGGATCGTGAAAGGGCTGACATCAGAAATCACAAAGAAGCCAGGGTTAACAAGCCATGGAGAAAGTAGAGGCAAACTGTGAACCTTGCCAATCGCCTTCTGCTCTCTTATATATCTGATTTTTCTTTTTTTCAAATCTCCATTTTCCTAAAACAGATGATGCAGAAACATCCGTGATAATAAGTAATAGAGTACTCTAAACAGTGACATAATTGCTTTACACGCATAATCGCATTTAATACGCCAAAGCTCCATGACTTTTACTCCCATCTCACAGATGAAAAACTCGAGGCATAAAGACATTAAGTTGTCTCTCATTTACATGCCTAATGAAGAGACAGTTTAGGCTTCAAAAGATGGAAGGTTCTTGACCCAGACTACAGGTTCTTAAGATTCCTTGAACACTACATCCTAATGACACAGAGCAGAAGGAACATGTAGAGTCCATGGAACCTAAGTCATGAGATGAGAGGCAGATGGCTCATGGGAGAACAGATGCTAAATGTCTTACAGTTAAGCCCAGTGTGGCAGCGCAAATACACAATCCCAGAATTTATGAGGCCAAGGCGAGAAGATGGCAAACGCCAGCCCATCCTGAGCTGAGATATACAGTGCTAGTTCCAGGAAGGCTTCAGCTATGTAATGAAATGGCTTCAAAGCATCCTTTCCTTCCCATATTTAAGAAATACTTGGGGGATAAATAGACATTTTCGGCCAGTAGTTTTACACAATGACTTCTGTAGCGTGGATGTTCCTGGCTGCACACCCCGCCACCCTCCCCTCCTACATACTCCAAAGCAGGGTGAGAGCAGAGGGCTTGCTCCAAAATGACATGAACCAAAAATGGTGCATTTTTTCAAATGTTGCATCCTTCTGCATGAAGTCACTTAGTTAAAGATGAATGGCTTTTTGTTTTGACCCCAGCACCCTAAGGAAACCCTCATACTAGACAGTTCTTGCTTGTGTCTCCCCCAGACTCTGAACTTGTAAATGAGGGCAAATATACAGATCATTACATTTAAGAGAAGACAGTGTCAGAAAAAAATAGACGTCAAAAGCTCATAAAAATGCTAATGATCATATCTCTCCCAAATGCCCTAGTTCAGGACAAAGTTTCTTTTTGATAACTCCATGCAGGATTCTCCTCCCTCTCTCTTCTTAATCTCTGCTTCTCAGTGTGAACTTGGAACAAATAACATGCATCTATAAAAAGATACCAGGCATTCTCTTCCAAATATAATACTTAGATAATAATGCGATTGTTGGGCTACATAGTATGCTCTGCTCATTAGCAGTGAACTCAGATGTGAATGTGCCTCTGTCGGGCTCCTCGCTGGCCCAGTGTCTGCTTTCCAGCTGCAGTGCCTGGAGCCTGCTGGCCATGTGTTGCAGAGCGGAGTACACTCTGTGCGCCCCATTAGCTTCTATTCTTCCCTTCCAAAAGCATTCTTTGCAGCCATTCCTTAAACCAGGCAGAGAGAATTGTTTTTTCTGACTACATGGCTGTGGGCACTCCTGTAAGTCTTAGTTTGTGTAGGTGAGTAAATAGGGGCTGTGTGCCGAGGCTGGAATACCCACTGAGAGGTCTTGGGCCTTGTGGCTTATGCACATACCTGTTGCATCCTTGTTTGAGTAAAGTCCATTCACTAAATTAAAATCTAATATAATCAATAGTGGTGGGGGCACTTGAGAGGAGAGGACGGAGGGCAGACTCAGTCAGGATGTAATGTATGAGGGAAGAATAACTTTTTTTAAAAAATGCAGTTTTACGTGAATAAATGGTTCCCACTCTATGAAATTTAATCTCTCTTTCTTTTGATGCTAAGATCAGAAAAATAGTATGGACCAGGAAAGATCAAGTGACATATCCTAATCAAGACTTCTCCAAGAGAAACTTAGTCGATTTAAATTTCTAGGTGTTAAGCTAAATCCAACAATTCCCAAAGGTTAAATACAGCAGGAATATTATCTATAACTAGACGATTTTAACTCAATACTGATATGATCGGAACAGCACCCTGCATGCTATCATGCCTTCTAGCCTTTCAGCGAGTCTGGGCCCTTCTTGTTCCCAGTGAGCAGGTGAGCCTCATTTCCTACATATATCTGTTCTTCCCTTAAAGATTCCTTAACTTCCTCCCTTGAGCTGCACAAGGGTTTGTTGTCACTGGCTCAGTCTCGTACACTGGGCACACAGCTATAGTGTGAAAGAGAAAGTGTCTGGATGCAGTTTTATCTGACCATGTATTACCTACCAACTGTGCATGTGTGTGTGTTTGGATGCAGCTGGTGCCACTTTAGCAGCCTGCCTAGATGTAGGCTCAACTGTAGAGGGCATTTGCTTGGCCAGTGATCTTGAGCTGTCTGGCCCTATAGAGAGGATGCATCTTGTCTTAAAAGCAAAGAGAGGGCCGGTTGCTCTCTCTCTTCTGTGGTGGTCGGAGATTGGACTGCTCACTCCAGGCAGAACGGAGGACCACGGCGGCCATTAACCTAGTTGTCTATCCATGACTGTATCCTAATAAATCCCACTACCTCTTTAAAGCAGCTCCCATGGATTCTCCTATGCTTAGCCAACATAAACACAGTGTATTGTTGACCGTGCCTACCTCTAGTTGTCAAACATTACATCTTGATCACACACTCAGGAGAGACCTCCAAGTAGAACCTGCTAAGAGAGGGACTCCTGATGCACAAAGATGCTTGAGAAAATGTTGGAATTTTAAGGCAACCGAGTTTTGATAAAAGTCTATTTTTCATTAATAGATAACTGCATGAACATGGGCATCTATGTTAATTTTAGAAATACAGAACAAAAGAACACAATATCATTTTCCTACTATGAACTGCATGTTAAAAATAAAAGTTATAGTGGTGTTTATCATTCATTTTCTTAACAGTGTGTCCGATGGTCCCTCACCATGCAATTCCCTGCCTCCTTGTGCCAGGGATGGGATATATGATCAATACTATATGACAGATGTCCACTTAGGTCACTTCTGAATCAGGTTAGGCAGATGCTCAGCTCATATTTCAATCATTCTGTCTCTCTCTGTGTGTCCTTTTTTTTATGTATCCTACCCTTTAGGGAAGCAAGTGTCCAGTGAAGAATCGCTTTACTTAGCTCCACACAGAAGCTCTCTCGCTAAGAACCACACATGTGACTATGGCAGCCATTCTCTGGTCCATGGCAGCCTTCATGCATCCACTCAGAAGGTCTGATGGGCATCTCTAGTACAACTTGGAGAGGCCTATGTATGAGAAGTTCTTATATGGGCCCTGGGCTTTCCTTCCTTGAGAAACTGTACGTAATAATAAATACGCTTTAAGCTGCAGAATTTAGGAGGTTTTATTAAAGAGAAATGGATAAGTCATAGTCTGACACTGGCCCCGTGACACAAGATGACATTGAGGGTATGGAAAGGGGGATTGAGTCCTTGCACTGGCGACCTAGTAAGACAGTGTTTTGTGATCCACCAGCTAAATGTTAAGGTGATACTAGGTCTGGCTTCATGTCCCAGAGTAGATGAAAACATGGTAGTTGATAATTACTCTTCATATAAATGTGTCCCAGCTTCACTTATCCTGCTGTGATAAAATGCTCTGACAAAAAGCATCCTATGCAAAAATGTTGATTTTAGTTCCGTGTTACAGGCCAGCAAAGCGGGAAAGTCAGAAGCTGGGCACTTTGCATCCACACTCAAGAGCAGATAGAAACGACTGCACACTTGCCCTCTCAGTTAGCTTTCTCCACTCTTAGGCAGGTCTGGACCCAAACCCAGAGAACGGAGCCCACAGTGGCCTGTGCGTTCTTTCATCAGTTAATGGAACAGGGACAATCTCCCAGAAAGACCCACTGGCAATCCCTCAGTGCGAGTCTCTCTTGAAGGGGAATCTAGATTGTGTCAAGTTGACAATGAAAATTGACCATCAAAACATGACGACTTCTATTGTCTAACTCCAGCCACATTGATGCAGGATTTTATTTTCTGATCTAGCCAAAAGAAGGAAGCAAAGTCTCGAAACCTCAGTAACTTTGACGCTATACAAATATCAAGTAGCTGACCTGAAAACTTGAACTGGAATCGCCTTCATTTTAAAGAATCCATTCTGCAGTTCATTGAGCCTCCGATCACTTTAGTGTTTTCTATGCCACAATATATTTCTGTCCTGTTTCTAGTTCTCTTTCGCTCTCAAACAGCAGCAATATACTCTTGTAATCCAAAAGCCTCCTGCCAGGTGGGTATTACTTCTATAAATAAATAAATGGAAAGAGCCTTTTCTGAGTACAAATATTAATGTGGGGAAAGGAATGATTTTAAGAATTCATTTCATTCCTCAGACTGTCCCCAAAGAATACCTCCCAGCTACATACTTATTTTTATTTCTTCAAATAAAAGACTCTCACGCCTCTGTTAACAGGTTTATCAGGAGGATTACTTCCCTTTCTAAATCATCCCCTCCACTCCTCCCTCCCGTCAGCGGGAATAATGAAACATTGCCCCGGTGCCCTCTCTGTGAAGATAGATTTGAAAGAAGAAAAAAAAAACTGAGCTTGTAAATGTACCTGGGACTGTTTAGACGAGGCTCTGCGGAGGAGTCGTGCCCCCACATCACGGCATTAGAGGGATGTCCTGAACACCGGGAGACTGATGACCAACATGGAATTAGACAATGAGAGGAAGAGGGAGACTTCCAGATGAAGACCGGTGTGGTCTGTTGGTGCGGGAACTTCAGGAAGAGGAGTGGAGTTTAATAATGTGGGTCACCTTAAGGGACAGAGATTAAGCATGTCTCCTATCTCGTTAAATTTTTCTGAAACCTCTACCTCTATTGGAAGCAGATATTTGGCAGGGACCTACACATGCTTAAGTTAAAAGAGATGTGAGGATAAAGAGAACCCCTGTATTAAGTTTATGGGAGACTGCTTCAGATTCTTCTCAAAGTGTATGTATTACTTCATGATGAAACACATACACACACATGCATTTCTCATTCTCCTCTCTTTTCCTCTCTTAAATTGGGAAATAGTTGGCTCTGTTCTCTCAATGAATACAAAGAAGAGACCGTCACAAATTACCAACACCTGGAATTCATTCTCTTTTGGCTATGATCAAATAGGAATCTCTACTCCAAATAGTGAAATAGATCAGATCTCCTCTACTGCCTGACTCCAGTATTTACTTGGTATTAACCTATTTTCCTTAATTTCAGTGTCTAGGAATTAGATACTTAGAATATGAAGACAGTTTTCTCTCTAAAGCAGAAGTGGCCTGTTTTCAATTGTTTTTTCGTTCTGTGGTAGTGGATTCCCGTGGCCTTGAACTTTAACACGGACAGAGGCCCATGTAAAGCCAATGGTCTGGAAATGTCACAGGAGTAATATTTCTGTGTTTAGGCTTCACCATAATCAATATTATCTAGTATTTATGTTTTAACATCATTTCCACAGTCATTAAAACATTCTTGACTGCTAAAAGATGAAGCTTGCCACCTTACTTTTGATTCTGGTCCAAAACTCATCCAAAGAAAAAAAAATTTGAGAGTCCATATTTATTTGAGTATGCTGAAAAAAATTAGCACCACTGAAGTAATCAAAACATAAAATTGACTCAAAAATCAAGAATCCCGATATCTCAAGGTAACATATTTGGGCAATTCACTGGAATAAGAAATCCTGCCCCATGGGAGGAAGTGAAAATTAGTTCACGGACCCAGGGCTGTTAAAGAGTATGGCAGATATGACTTCTGAGGTCACTTGGAGTGACATACAAACAGAAATGATGACGCCAGCAGCTTAGGGTGGGGATGATAATGCTGCTATAAGGTTACTATTAATAACTCATATGCAAGCTAATCTTTCATCACTAAGTCAAGCTGCAAATTTCTCATGACATTCTGCCTGCTCCTCAACATACCTAAAATGAGAATTGCTCACATTCAGAAAGTAGCCCTACCAATAAGATCTGACTGAGATGGAGACCCCAGAATGCATAGTTCGGCAAGACACAGAACTCAGGTACAGACCTACAACTGGCCTCCACTTCGATCCTGCAGACTGAGTAAATGCTCTTCATACTTGGGGAACTATTACGAGAGGATTGAAAATCAGCATTATCCACAGTGCTATTTTGAAGCCAAAGCTTGCCTTTTTCTATTATACTTAATATATATTCCCACTATTTGCCTATACCACAGTATTATCTGTCCACATGTCTGAATCTATTCCAATGATTACAAGCTACTTTGTGTGTTAGTCATCTTTATATCATGCCTTGCAAAGGATTGAGTGCCATTAGCATGAGAAGAGATTAATTAGCTTTATAACTGTGAAGCAGTTATTCATCCCAGTTGTAGAAATCAATGTAAACAGTACTATTAAATCAAAGTAGCAACATCAGAAAACATGTAGGAAGGAGTCGATATGTAGCTCATTTGGTGGAGTGCTCACCTAATATGCACAAGGCCCTGGGTTTCATCCTATCACACTGGTTGCAGTGATCCCAGCACAGAGAAAGCTGAGATAAGAGGATCAGAAGTTCAAGGTCGTCCATGGCTACACAGCAAGTTAGACACCAGCATGGGAGACTTAGAGATTCTGTCTCAATACTTTTGTACCAAATGAACCGTCTTAGTCACTATTCTATTGTTGCGAAGAGGTGCCCTGGCCAAGGTAACATACAAAAGAAAGTATTTAATTAGGGGCTTGTTTACAATTATAGAGAGTGAGTCTGCTATTATCATGGCGGAAGCATGGTGCCTGGAAGGCATAGAGTTATAGACATAGCTGAGAGCTACATCCTGAGAAGAGAGAAATATATATATATATATATATATATATATATATATATATATATATATATAGAGAGAGAGAGAGAGAGAGAGAGAGAGAAAGAGAGACAGAGAGACAGAGATTGACAGAGACAGAGAGACAGAGAGACAGAGACAGAGGGAGACAGAGAGAGAGAGAGAGAGAGAGAGAGAGAGAGAGAGAGAGAGAGAGAGAGAGAGAGAGAGAGATGCTGGATCTAGTTGAAGCTTTGCAAAAACCTCACAGTTCCTACAACAAGGCCATACCTACTCCAAAGAGACCAGACCTCCTAATTCTCCTGATCCTTTCAAACAGCTCCATCCCCTAATGACAAAGCTCTCAAATATATGAACTTAAGGGAACCATTCATATTCAAACCAACACACAAACAATGAAAAAACATCTAGGAATAAATGGGAACTTTCTTATTCATGTCATATAATGTTATGAATCAGATCTCTGCAACTTTATTCAGGTTTACAAATTATTGAAAAATAAATTTGATCACTTAGAAATAGTGTTTTGATATATGAAGGACTTATTCATATGTAATAGTTACAAGGTATTTACCATAGCCCAAGTACTATGCTAAGTACATTACCATCACTAAACACCATGCCATGGCTAGAAGAAAGGCTCTAGAACAATTTTTAAAACGGACACTTAAAGACACAAAATGGACAAATGACAGCAAAAAATCACATAGAGAGACAATGGAGGACACAAAACTGTATCCCAGAGTCCATAAATCAATTCACTATCCAATGTTCATTGGGAATAAAACAGACATGGAATACTGCAGTAATCTCTCCCGCTCCCCCGGTTCTTGAATGTAAGGTAGTCATCTCCTAACATTATTTAGAAAGTCCCTGAGGCAGATCAAGAAAGGAAAAAAAAATATACCACTTACTATTGCCTATATTTCTACATAATATAATCTCCATAATCCTTCTTATTTCAATGTTTTTCTAGGAAACAATTCTGGAGTTGAATCAAAGAAAGAAGACTTAGAAAAATTTTCTAAAAGCAGCTTAGTAAGGGTTACCTAGAGGAACAGAACCATGGGGATGTGTGTGTACATGCGTGTGTGTGTCTCAAAATTTATTAGTTAATATGTAAAATAATAACAATAGATAAATCACAAAGGAGAAATTGAGAGCAAGAGAAGGTTCAACAGTAGCTGTCTTTCACTGGGACCCCACAACTGGTAATTACTTAGTCCACAAGACTGGTGCCTCAGTAGTTCAAGAATTGCACCAGAAGAAAGAAAAATCTCTGCCTTCAGCTCATGCCCTAACTTCCTTCAATGATGATCAGAGAGTTATAAAATAAAATAAATTTTTATCACAGGAATAGAAAACCTAAAACAGACACCCTAAGAAGTTTGGTCTCCCGATGCAATTAAAAATATGATTATTTTTGCTCTTGCACATTAAAATGTCCTCCTGGCCTATAACTACAAAATTAAGTGTTTTGGAATTACCAATAAATGATACCATTTCAAGGAATGGAACTTAAGGGTAGGAGTCCATCTTCATTTACCAACTTCTTTCTTAGTCTCTCTCTCTCTCTGACTTTCTCTCTCTCTCTCTCTCTCTCTCCCTCTCCTTCTCCCTCTCCTTCTCTCTCTCCCCACATGTATTAATGCAGGAGAGAGAGGAAGAGAGGAAAAAAAGAAAGTGGAGGGACAGAGATAAAGGGAAAGAGAGAGAAATTACCACTAAAAACAAAAATGTTCCTGAACTTTAGGCTAATGAAAATTAACTCTGGGTTGCTGCAAGGACTCTGGCTTTAGATTCAGACTAAATAGATTTGATTGTATTTTCACTGTGTCCTCAGTGTTTTGAAGGTGAGTAAAAGTTAATTAAGCATCAGATCCATTTGCTTGGCTATTGGTGTGTTTATAATGCTCCAACAGGATAGCACATTGTTTAGTGAGCATTTTCTCTGTGTTCCTAAATCTCTGTGACTCTCTGGCAGAACCCAACGATTTCCATTCTGTCTTTAAAGCATTCAAGGTCAAGGAGGCATTGCATGAAGTATGTTCCAGAGGGAGACGATCCTTTCTCCATTAAGTCACATTGGGAGTGAAACATGTAAGAACATACTTCCATTTCATAGAAGCATCTGGCATCCACCTCAAGTCACCATCGGATGCTATATTTACAGGAAAGATGTTTCTGTATTACCAAGAGACCCATATACTCTATCCAATTTTAGACAAGGAAACCTTCTAAGACTAGGAAAATAAAGGCAGACGTTCAAAGTTTGACTTAAAATTTTCAGTCAGATTCAACTCACACCTTTAAAAATAAATTGAGTAAAGTTCACACTTTACATATGTTTTAGGCACTGAATAATGATCAATGACATTAATATAAATTGTTCTTTCAAAACAAGTTTAAAACTCAATCTAGAACTCAGATTATGATAACAATTGAATTTTCTATTTCTCTAAATATTTAATAAATACAATGCATTTTAGTTGAGTAAGTATTTTATAGGCACTGTCTTGCTGGGCTATCTCTTGCACACACAAATATACATATTTGTGTGTGTATGTATACATTCTATTATATACAATAATATATTTTAGTGTTTTGTATAATCATTTTATAGATATTTTATATTTAGTTTACAGTTGTGGTGGTTTGAACAAAAATGACTCCCAAAGGGACTAGCACTATTTGGAGGTGTGGCTTTGTTGAAGAAGGTGTGGCCTTTTTGGAGGAAGTATGTTACTGTGGGGTGGTGTTTGAGGTTTCCTGTGCTCAAGCTACTCCCATTGAGACAGATCACTTCCTGTTGCCTGAAAAATATAGAACTTTCAGCTACTTCTCTAGCACCATGTCAACCTGCATGCCACCATGTCCCACCATAATGATAATGGACTGAACCTCTAAACTGTGAGTCACCCCAATTAATGTTTTCCTTTGTAAGAGTTGCTGTGGTCATGGTGTCTCTTCACAGCTATTAATAGAAACCATAACTAAGATACTTGGCTACTTCCCCAGCAGTATGTCTGGATACTTGGCTACTTCTCCATCACCTTGTCTGCCTGCATGCCACAAGTCCCACCATAATGATCATGGATTAAAACTCTGAAAATATAAGCCATCCCAATTAAATGTTTACCTTTATAAGAGCTCCTATGGTCATGGTGTCTTTTCACAGCAAAAGAAGCTCTAAGATAAGAACTAAAATAACTCGAACTGCATAAGCTTGCTTAGCTTTTTCATGATGTTGCTGGAGCTCATGCTTCAATATTACGGATAACACATTAATTACCATTACATTTACATATGGAAGTTATGTATTTCCCACATGAATCTTTTGAATCATGCCCACAATAACACTTATTCACTGTGCTATACTTTTAAAGAACTGCTATTTTTTCTCAATGAACTGACTCCTTGGTGACTGAGCACCATTAAGCTTTAAAAATTTGTACTTGAATTTCTTGACTTTCCTTAGCTTGAAATTTTTGGTGGTTATATTTCATTTTCAGTGAGAGATTTCCACTCCTACTCAGTACCCCAGAGTACTAGAGAACAGGTTCTGGGAGAGAGTGAATATTATTCTCTTTGCCTTTATGTTGGCATTTAAAAGTTGGCCTTGTGTCTTTTTGTTAGTACTGTGCATGCAAATTCTACCATTTCCTGCCATGGGGAAGACAAAGCTGAAATGATTTCTTTGCGTTTAACCTGGCTTCTTGGGGTTCCCAAGTCCAAAACTCAGACTTATACTGCAGTAATTAACTCTACATCAGCCTCCTTCCAGCACTCCAAAGGATAGTCATCAAGTTCTATTGATTTTTTTTCTGTACCACTTCTGCCGACTTTATTCTCCATAAAACATTTTTTTGATTCATAAAGGTGCCAGAATTTTCTTTCTTTTCTATCAGACCTTATTTTTTCCCAAATGATGTTCAGAAGAATGATAATCATAACTGGCCTTAGTTTCTGAGGATTTGCCAACAATTTTTAGAAGGAATGTGAGTGTCTAGGCTAAAATCACTTCCACATGTTTCAACTCTGAAACTGAAAGGCATACGCGCCAATCCCCCTGCCTTATCTTAAAATCCAGTGAGCCAGGGAGGCTGAGGACAAATTTGCTTTAGGTGAAGGCACAATGATACATCACAATTTCTCATCCCTTCATCACACTCACTCGGAGTTACTGACTGTTTTATGCTCCACACTCAGTAGAGTTTGATGAAGATCTGTCTTTGACACTAGGAGACCCTAAAAACAGTTTGTGCTTTGTAGGAAGTTCATTGACAGATAACATTTTTGATCCTAAGACCATATCACTAATTCCTACAAAATTCAATTTTCAAGATTCTGGTCTGAGTTAAGGAAAAAAGATGAATAATGCTGCCTTCTTTTTAAATCTACAGATATGCCCCCCACACACACACACACTGTCTCTCTCAGGGTTCAGCTCTGACTGCAGTAGCATCCTTGTTTCCCTTGCGTGTCCTGACAGCAGGGAGTATAGTCATCAGTCAATGTGTGCTTATCAGAATGCATGTGAAAAAGAACTAAACATCATTGAAAACTGAAATGACATACTCTACAGGTTGGATTTTGTCTGGAACACAATAGATTGCATCAGGGTCATATCCTGAACTTCTTTTAACAATATTAAAATCTGTTATTTCATCAGAGTATTCATGATCTTTCATCTTAGTGTTTTAAGAATAGAATGGAGGAGCTGGAGAGATGGCTCAGAGGTTAAGAGCGCTGGCTGCTCTTCCAGAGGTCCTGAGTTCAATTCCCAGCAACCACATGGTGGCTCACAACCATCTGGCGCCCGGGCATACATCGAGGAAGAATGTTGCATACATAATAAATAAATAAATCTTTAAAAAAAAATTTAAAAAAAAGAATAGAATGGAGTCCGTCAAAGTTGGTACATCATAGCTTTAGTAAAATACTTCGGTTCAAATTCCTTCACTGTTTCTTATCGTTCTGATATCACACGCACACCACATAGCTTACTGCTTTGCAAAATGTCTCTCTACCTCTTAACAAGGTTATGGGGAAAAAAAGAAGCCATTTTTCAGAATATTTTAAAAACTCATTTGGCAGTCTCTGTCTGATTTAAATTACCACCTTTACCTAGCCACTCCCCTCCCATACAGACCGTGTGCATGTTTTTGGTGCTATGGATTGGATCACATGATGCTGCTGAAATTATTATCCCTCAGAACTAAAGAAAGCCATCAGGACTGAAGAAAAAGCAAAGAAAATGACTTATTTGTGCTAAAATAGAATAACTGCCAAGGTGATCGATCATCTCTGCTGGGGCTTCTGGGAAGTGGGTGTGGCTTGAATTCCCCTAGGAGGAATTATGCTGTTGGTCCTGGGTTTGATCACTGTTGTCGAAAGCTTTTTCTCACTTGGTCAAAGCTCCCAAAAAACTTTTTCTTAGCCAGAAGGGATACAGGTTAAAATTCTTTATGTGTGCTGAATGTAATTTGAGGTGAGGGAGAAGACAAATTTGAGCTAGTAGGAACAGGATTGATTTGGGAGTAAAGGGTGGAGATAAAGAGAGGTAGTTTATAGGAAAGGAAAATGGGCTTTATTAGTTATTTTTGTTGTTGTTGTTGCCATGATAAAATACTTGGGCCATAAGCAAGCTAAGGAAGAAAGGGTTGATTTGGACTTACAGTTCCAAAGAGTAAAAACCATCATATAGATCAATGGTTGGCAGAATGAGACTGACCAAAGTCTCACATTCTGGAAGCAGGGCAATCATACATTATCCCCACACCCTAGAAGCAGGGAAAGAGAGAATATAAAATGAGACCAGGCTATAGAATCCAAACTCCAGACCACCCCCGGTGACTTAGGTCAACGAGGCTCCACCTACTAAAGGTTTCATGACCTCGGAAAGCAGCACTATCAACTGGAGACCAAATACTCAAAAACATGACTGTGTGAAAGAAATTTCATATGCAAAATATAACAGAGGCCAAATAAATGAAAAAAAATAGAAATACTTCATAAACCAGAAACATAGGCAAATTTGTTTGGAGTTAACTTTGGTTCGTCAAGGAAACGCATATTAAGACTATTATATCTATACAAAAATGGTTTGAGTGCTTTACTTGGCAACTCTTTCACACAGAGTGAAAACTCAGTCACAATTCTTTATGTGAATTCATCTGAAAAAAATTCCAGACATAAAGCAAATTAACTTCTTTCTTTTTCTTCCTTCCTTCTTTTTTCCTTCCTTTCTTTTTTCTTTTTCTCTTATTCCTCCCTTCCTTCTTTCCTTTCCCCAGGTTTTACTTCTCATTCTCTCTTTTTAAAAATTTATTTATTTTTGATACTTTCATACATGCTTACATCAATATATTGTGGTCACACTCACCCTTCCCTTCTCTCACTCTTCACTCTCAACCTCCCTCCTTCAAAGCTCTCATCCCACTGTCATTGTATCTTTGCTTTATTTTCCTTTTTTCTTTGGGACTCACTGGATTTAATCAAGGCTACTAGTGTGGGTATGTGTTTAACACTATCCCTTGAAGCCCGTGTAACTTACCATTGGCAACATCACTATCAATGACTTCTCCCTGCCAGAAGTCATCAACTGCCATTAGTTTCCTGAACAGGGTGCCGTGAGCCATCTTCGTCTATGACTGATGACAAGAAATAATCATGAAATTGAATTGGAAAGGTACGATCCCTCTGCATTCCCCACCAGGCAAATCTTCAGTGTAAGTCCACAGGCATTCAAATCACCTGTGTGCAGACTCAAACACAGTACTATATCAATAAAGTTGGTGCTGACATCAGACATATGCTCCATAGAGTATCATGTTTATCTCACAATAAGGTGATATCATCAAAGGAACTCAGCACAATCAGAGTGGCCTTTAGACAGGTACTGCCATGAATTGTCTTGGAGATTCACTCACTTATCTAAGATTATTTGGAAGCCGTCCAAATGGTATCCTAGGAAGTTCTCTAGATATGAGAGCTGTTGTTTGTTTTATCGCTTTGTTTCTCTCTTTGTAGCAACTATATCTGTTTCCAGATTAACCCAAGATGTGCCTCACTTTCTATATCCCAAAGGCTAGCTTTTCTGGAGTAACCATGGGCTTGATTCAAAGCACATGTGAAGATAAGCAGAGCCACAGAGCTATCAGTTACTTCCAAGGTCACTAGAGTAGCTAATTGTTTTTTCTAGAAAAGATACCTTGGGTGGAAGTGGGTCTTGGGCTTCGGTAGTAATAGGAGACTGGTTAGAGAAATCTCTCAACGGACAGTTTCTGTAGGTAAAAAGAAAATTTTATACATGTTTCCCCTAGTGTTTTAGTTCAATGGTTCATGTATAATGTGAGAAATATCAAAGTCAGTGATATTTATCTTCAGATTATTTGCACAAAGGTTATTGCTAAATTCAGCTCAGGGGAGAGATGGCTGGGCAGGTGAGGTGCAGTGCTGACTCACGGTGATCTATCCCAAACTCTTGTGCTCACAGTTAAGTTTGCCATCTTTGCAGTGTTCACGTGTTCACTGGCATATATCCAGCAGGTACTTTGTAGACGGACACTGTCCCTTTCTAGTTTATATTTTTCTATGTGAAATTTTATTTTGTTTTTGTTTTTAGTGTTGAGGATTGAAGCCAGGGACTTCACAATCTACAACCTGCCTACATCTGGGACTTATGTTTTATTCAGTTTTGTTTACTGCCTGGCTTTTGTTGACATTAAAGAATGGGACCATGGGGACATGGAGACAAGGAAAACCAAATTCCTTGAGCACTTGGCATCTGAAGAGTAAAGTATAATGTGTAGACAGTGATGGTAGCTCCTAGGAGGATGGCCATGTGGATATAACATATAAGAGCCAATAGGAGAAGACGGGATGCAGTACATGCAAATCTGTGGGGGAGCAAACACAAGTACAATAAAAACTAAGTGCAAGGCATTGAGGAAGCTGTTGAAAGCATGGTCTTGAAACTCAGGAGAGAGCCCACTAGTTGATGAAGCACATTCTGTGGAGACTAAGGATCAATACTGTTGGGTCCATGGAGGTTGAACAAAGATGGGGACAGACGACCAAAGTCTAATAAACCATAAGCAAACTTTATTCTAGAAACCAGATTCCAGGAAGAAATATGAAAATAAAATAAAAAAATCTCCATGGGGCACAAAAACCTTATCAGCTAGCTGAGACCAGGGCCAGAGATGGATTTCGTAAGGCTGCAAAGGCAGTTTTCTAACTCCTCCTTATACAGCAAGCATTAGGCAATAACAGGAGAATTGCTACAATCGGAAGGATCAATACTCTTGACCAAACTCAGATACAATTGTCCTTTTTGCAATTTTTATTAAAAGGGTTTTGTTGTCGTTGTTGTTGTTAAACTAGTGTTTGTACTTAATTTGTTGTCTTTTCTGGTATTTTTTGATAGTGTTTACCAAGGCTCTGCACATCCCCTGACACTGCTGGTTTCAACTAGCAGGGAAAGGTATGGGATAATATAAAACCAAAAAGTCAAAAGTTATGTACATCCTGTCATTTCATAGTTAACTTAGCTCACATCAATTTCTGGTCATGAGTGGCCAGGGAGGGTATCTAAAGTAGAGCTGACCCTCAGTCTGCAGAGGGATGCTTCACTCTTATAAACAGAGCAGCCAGTTGTAAAGCAGAGTAATCCACTGTTAGTAGTTAATCATGAGCTGCTGAGAAAGCTGCTGATAGTCTGTTCTCATTCTCCTGGGCTTACAACTTCATATTTTTTATTTTTACATTTTTATTTTGGAATTTACAATTTTATATTCTTCTTCTTGGACCCTTCAAATACAAACAGGATAATCCATGAGTCTAGAAGCTAGAGCGAGCAGGTTTAGGTGTATATTCACTCCAAGCCTCTCACTCACAGCACATTTTACCTCTGTATATTCATCCTCCCCCTTGGCCTGCGACACCTAATAAACAACTCAAAGAAAAATCTATTTGAAGTCAAAGTCCTGATTATTTTATTCATGCAAATTATCCTATGCAAAATGTTTCCCACTGCAGTCAGTTGAAACTTGGACTTTCCATTTGCTGAGAAAAACCTCAAGGTCATGCTTGGCTCCTTCCTATACCCTCTTTTTTTTTTCTCTCTCTCTCTCTTTTTTTTTTACAGTATTCTATATCAAACTAGTCATGAAGTTTCTTACTGCCACCTATTTCTAGAATCTACTTCTTAACACTCCTGCAGCTACTGATCTGTCCAGATCAATCTTCTCTCTCCCTCCCGGCCTTTCTCCCCTTCCCTCTCCCTCTCTCTTTCTCTCTCTCTGGTACGACCTTCCTAAATGGTATACCCTTGCCTCTTAAAGACAAAATACTCAAATTTTTACTCATTAAATATGAAATTGGTCCAAGCAAACCTTTCCTTCTTTCCAATGGCTTACAAACCCATTAACTTCCCCTCATCCCATTATTTCATTTCATTTTATGTTTGTGTATGTGTGATACATGTACATGTTCCCATGGGGATGTGTGTGTGTGTGTGTGTGTGTGCACATTTGCTTGCATATATGTGTGAATGGATATAGAAATGAGAGGTTTTCTCAGGTCTCTTTTTCTATCATTCTCCCCCCCCCCGACACACACACTTTTTTTTTTTTTTTTTTTTTTTTTAACAAAAGAATAATCACTGAGCCCAGAGTTCATCAGTTTGGTTAGGCTTACTGGCCAGTGAACTTCACTGACCTGCCTGTCTCTACCTGCTCAGTATCCATGCAACAGGAGTGAGTTAACACACCCAGCCTTTATGTGGGTGCTGAGAGTCCAAAGAACTTGCCTGGCAGGTTTATTGGCTGAGCTATTTCCCTTTATCCTTGGCCACACTACTCTGCTCAGAGCAAGTTCTTTTATTTTACTTATATTTATTCTTACCTGCCCTAGATGAACCAATTGCATGCGTTTGACATTCTCAAAAATAATTAATGGTTTAGAGGTAGACCAGAATGTTGCGGGAGAATTGTCTGTATTCTGTCAATCATGTTTTAAATAAACGCTGACTGGCAAGGTAGGAAGTATAGGCAGGAAAACCAAACAGGAAGTAGAAATGATATAATGAGAACAGGAAAATTCTGGGAAGGAGGAAGTTGATTCCTCCCACTCCTGACCAGACCACAGAAGCAGCAGGATGTGAGCTGCCCCACTGAAAAAAAGGTACTGAGCCACATGGCTAACATAGATCAGAAAAATGGGTTAATCAAGATGTGAGAGTTAGCCAGTGAGAGGCTAGAGTTTATGGGTCAATCAGCTTTATAATTTATGAAGACCTGTGTGTGATTTTCTTTGAGACTACAGTTGTGGGGTACTTGATGGGATGACAAAAACAGCAAACAAGCAGGCTTGGCCCCCTCATGTTACACCAGAAGATTTTGACACAAGTACTGAAGCCTTTGAAAAACGGGGGCAGTTAACAAGGCCCTGCATTGACACCAGCAGCCAACAGTGAGTGGCCAAATTTGACAATTAATATCTTGGGACCAATCCTGAAAAGCAGATTTTAAAATGGACCCTGCTGCTGAAGGAGTCTATTGAAGTGTGATCATGGAATACACAGCAGTGACAAAGGACAAGGGCTAACTTTGGGCAAAAGGATGAATGAAGTCATAATGCAAAGGAGTTGTAGTGAAGGTTCTCCATCACCGTCTGGTGCTAGGATGGCCTCCCCTTTGCTGGTTTTCACATCCTTGCTATCCTTTTGCATCAGGTCACTGATGGTTCTCATGCTTTTTGTTACGAGTGGTGTATTTTCCTCTCCTTTTGCAACACACACACACATACACACATACACACACACACACACACACACACACATACACCCACCTCATATACCCAAGAACTTAGAATGCAAGACCTTTTACTTCCTCGCACCTCTTTATTACCTAATCCATGCTAATGCTCCCAATCAATTGTTTTACTAATAGCCATTCTTTTACTACCCCAGGGGAAAACTTAGGAAAATTACCTTGTAAATCTTCAATTTCCTTCATTTAATGGTGCCTACATTCTTAGGCATTCCATAAAACAATGTTAAATTCCTTGCAGCATAACAGCTGCATAGTAAGAGTGCTGGAGTGTTTGCTCCCACCTCTCCTGTGTTACACCTAATAAGCGGTAGCTGAACATCATGTGGCCATTAATTAAGGACCAAGCAGAAAATAAGAAAGTAATGGGTAAAAAGGAGATGGGTACAAGCCGGGGAGCCTAAAGGAAGCAGCTTCTGGAGTACATAGTTCTTGTTTTAGTAAAACGGAAAGGTGGGTGTGAGAACAGGAAGTAGATGCTTTACCTTTGTGGTAATGCCTTTCATTCCTTACAAAACTCCTACGGTGCGCTTTTACCTTGTTGGGATGTTTTAATTTTATTTTCTTTCTCTGAAGTGCTAATAGTCACAGCATAGAAAGTAAACTGGCCGTAGATAAACAGGGCTGCATATTAGTACCCGAGGGCTCTGGGGCTCTGGTTATAATTTGATGGGAAGAGCAGAAGAGCAGAGATTTTAGTAGAAAATCTGCCCGAGGGGCTGGAGATGATTCCATGAACAAGAGTGCTGACATGGATAAGAGGACTCAAGTCCAATTCCCTGTCCTCACGCGGCAGCTCTCAGCCAAGAGTCACTAAAATTCCATGGATTCCAGTGCTTTCTGGCCCCTGTTGGCAATAAGTGAGTACACGTGCACTTATAGACAGACAGACAAAACATTCATATACTTGTAAATAACTCCCTGAAAATAATAATCAGAAAGCCAGCTGTGAGCCTCTCTCTAGGTGCATGTGGAGGAAGAAAAACCTCTCCCTCATCCTGCTCTCATGTGTGTGTATGTTGAAAAAGCATCACATTGTAGCTCAAGTGGCTTTGAACATGCCCTATCCCCTGTCTCCTTTGAAGTAGTGGGTTTGAATCACTCTGGCCATATTTCCAATCACCTTCCTGTGGAGAGATCTTCACGGGGTGACATAGTAGACCAAGCAGGCCCGTGGAACCTGCTGTCCACGAGGACTATGCTCCCTCTTAAAGCACGACAGATTTCCGGGAGGAATTTTCCTATTCCCAGCTCTTCTGAATAGTGACTAGAGAATATGTCTCCAATGACGGATATTTGAGGGAGGTATGTTTGCTCACCTGACCCTGACAGATTGATACCTGTAGGTGTGGGGGGTATCTTTTGAAGGAAGCTGCTCTATTGCGCCATTTGGAATATTATCTTAGTGCTAGCTTCCCTAGCATATGACCCAGGCTGAAATCCATGTGAGGTCACTCTACTCTACAGCCTCTGTCTCTTCCTGAGCACCAACAGGTGAGTTTAGCTCAGTTCCTGGATGGAGCTTGTGAGATGGCTGAGCAGCCTGGGTGCTCTACAGAGCTCAAGTTCTCTCTCGGCAGCAGCTCAGGCAGACTAAAGTGAGAAATCCATTAGAATAACACGCTTTCTGAGGAAAGGGGATTACAGGTAATTTTCTTTTATTCCCTAGTAACAAGGTTTTAATACAGTGCTGAGACAGTAGTTGAAAATCAAATACCTCATTGAATTAAAGTGAAAATCAGACGGATCGGCTCACTCCGTTCTCAAGGCTTTGGGAACATGGAAGTTGGAGATTCTTCCAGTGAGCAGCTTTTTCAACATCAGATTTTCTTCTATATTTAGACTGCCTGCTTCCCCCCAAGGCCTGATTCAATATGAAGAGTTGCAAATTTTCGGAGATTCATGTGAATAGGCTTTTGCAAAAATGAACCCTTGAAAATGACCAGGTAGTCTACAAAGCAGATGCCACAAGTACTCCTGTTCATATGCAGTGTGCATTCACAATCTCAAGTTCACCATGTCTATCCACAACATTCTTGCTATGAGGAACAGCAAAAGACACTTAGAAAACATGAAGAGAAGGTCCTATTGTAGTACGCTGGGATCTGGAACGATGGTTCAGCCAAAGAAATGTTGCTACTCTTCCAGAGGACTGGGTTCCCAGCAATCATAATAGGCTGTTCACAAAATCCTGAAACTCTGGTTCCAAGGGATCTGACATCCTCTTCAACCCTCCAAGGGTGGGCACACATACACACATACCACATACACACCACATCACATACATTACACACACACACACTTTGTATACACACATATCATACAATGATAATAAAGGTAAAATGTTTTAATTAAAAATTTAGTTTAGTGTTCCAATAAAATTGACACTGTAGATCAGCACTAAATTTCTGTCACACATACACACAAAGAGGTCCCCATTGCTAATATTTTCAGCACACAGAGCCCATCAATACATAACTGCTGAAGAAGCAGGATGCATATGGGCATCTGTATTTTACTGAAGAGCAGAGCTTGCCCAGAGAGCAAATTCACTCCTTTGCAAGTCTTTTGTTGGTGTTGTATGGACTTCAATAGAGTGTACAAAATTTCAGATCTAATACGAAGTGGAATGTTGATATAATAAGGCCTGGATAAAGGTACCAAAAAAGTGTTCAGTGAGATGCCTACCTCAAAAATAAACAGACAAACAAGATGAGAGTTCTAGTGTCTCCACAGCTGAAGTCACTCAACGGTCTGCTGATCAGGTAATTGTTAAAAATCGAGGACAGGTTTCCTGTGGAATAAATGCTAATTAGTAGGGTATAACCACAACTCCTTCTGCCACACCAGAAAGCTGTTGATGAATCTCTGGTATTATCAATCAGCTCCTTTGATGGACTTGGATGAAAGTCATCAGCAACTAAAAAAAAATTAAATTCTTTATAAAACAAAAAGGTCTTCAAAGTCAATTTAAGTTAATCAAGGTGAGCTTCACCTACCTTCAGTGAACACAGCTAACACATGACATTATGTTTTTAACGATTGCAATCACAATGGAAGACAACGGGGTAGACGATATTGACGTGTGATAGTTTAGCTATAGTGTGTATGTGATATTACAGCAATGGAAACATGTCTTCACTCTTAATGAAACATAATAAAGGCTTCTGGATGCCAAATTTCTCACATATTTCCAAGAGACACAAAAGAGGAAAAAGGGTTATCACAAATGTGTAGGTAAATTTCCTTTATTTCTTCTTGTGAGTTCCATACTACTACTACTACTACTAATAATAATAATCAATAGAAATCGACTGAAGTGGAACTAGAGCCAGATGGTGACATGGAAGAGTGAAAGGTTCTCGGCTGGCACTCACTACCTCCCAGCCGTAGCAAGACAACCAGGTAGGGAGCAATCGGGCAAATAAATACCGTGGTTATTTTTCTTGTTAAATATAGTTTTAATCATGCTTTATTTAAAGCACATTACAGCTCAGCAGAAGGTGTTGTGCATAAAAATATACAAATTGCATTCATTCTCATATAGGACATGAAGATATACATTAAAACTTCACCAAACTTGTCTCTCAAACAAGATAATACATATCATTGTTGATATTCACACTCATCATTTTTGTTAGTCACCAGGGATGGGGTAACAGCTGGGGATTTCCTTTAATCTACCAGATATTACAACAAATCCTAAATACCAATCTTCAGAATCATTTCATTAGCTTTCTAAACAAGAGTGTAAACATGAGTCATCATCTGTCAGAATAGCGTTCACTCATCAAGGTTTTGCAACTGATCAAAATTAAGCCATTAAGCACAATTATAATAAAGGAGAATCTATAATGAAAAAGATCCTGCATATCCTGCAGTTGTAATAGTATTTTCCCAAGGATACAGGGGCTTACTTCCTGATGTCCTCGAATTCCTAGGGCTTTTCACTATCAGGTACTGGCATCCCTAGGTTTTATATTAAGATGATACTTACAGAACTGTGGGGGGGGGCCCGCAGAAGTGGGTCTGCTTCACCTTGACTGAAGGTCAGAAAGCCTAAGCCTACTCTTGCTCTTTCAAAGTTATTGGCAAGAAATCTGACTTAAGGAGTGGCTACAAACAAAACATCCTGACATAGGTTATGGTTAGTTGCTATCTTGGACGTTAAGATGGCCCATAGAGGTGATCTGCTCCACCTTGACTAAAGGTCAGAGATTTCAAGCTATTCCTGCTTCTTCATTTTAAAATAGGAGGTCTGACCCAGGGAGTGGCTGCCTACAGGACACTTAGTCTAACGTGTATTTTCTGCATATCCTGCCCAAAACACCAGAATTTTAGCTCGGGAAATAGTGGCTTAATATCTCAGCAAGCACCTGTTCTGATTGTCCTTTGTGTCATTACTAAAGCAGTCTTTTGCCTTCTTCCCCCTTTTTGGATGGTGGCATTTAAGCATATAGAAAATAAACATGGGCATATCTATTATTCACTATAACCCTCCTGGTTTTATCCTGACTCTGTACTTCTTTCTTATTTCTATTCCTCTTCCATAATTTTTCTAATCCACATACCTCTGCCTTGGAATGTGCGAAAGACTTGATTAACAAGTAGAGACTGAGAAAGCTACATAGAAAGAAAGCATAGCCCCAGGGTGGTAGGAGGGGGGTGAAAAGCACCTGCCATGTGCAAACACAGAGGCCTTCATTTTCTTCCCAGAGCATTATTCAAAGAATTGAACTGGTCTAGATATATTTTTACCCTATACTGGACTCTTGCCTTGTTCCCTTTTGAAACCACTTGCACCAGGCTTCCACAGTCGTCAAAGCTCTCAGCACTAATGTCTTCCAAGCTTCCACAAGGATGATTTCTTGAACACAATGCTACTATCCAAAAGAGATTCACTGGAGTGCCACAGAGAACCATCCCTGAGATGAAGGAACAGCGCACTAGTCATTGTCCCATGGGTGACTGGAAGGAACTATTGGTTGTGACATGCTGGGGAAGCTCACTGTTGCACTGCTGTGGATGAGGCTCATGGGAAACAGTGACCAGGATCACAGTGAAATTCATTGGAAAACTACCTTGACGTGATCTCCCAAACCCCTTACAACTGTTCTGGTGAAGCACAGAGGATAAATGGACAGTTCCAGTGTCACAAAACATGGAATTTAGAGTAGAGTAGAAACCGGATGGCACTTATATGTTTTGTTAACTTGGTTTTCAATCAGTTCCATGACTTTGGTGATCTTGAGAAAAACAGTCCTCATTTTATTTACACTTATAAATAGAAAGTGACTTACACTAGTAAATTATCCCGCAGTGTGATTTTAGAAGATGGAACTGCATATGACAGTGCATAATAATGCATTAGTTATTTTATAATAGTGTGAATATCACATGTGGACTTATTATATTTAAAAATAATTTGGTAGCTTTATTATTTATTTGCTACCTACTATGTACAAATCATTTATAAAGAACAAAAATCAAAATAGAAAGCATAGTTTTATTGTGTCAATAAAGTAAACTTGCACAAAATAGCAAATGGGGCACGAACGGATTGGTTTTACTCAGTCAATTTGCACACACTGTGTTCCTGTCTCACAAACTATGAAAATATTCTGGAGTTGCCCTGGAGGTCTTGGAGGGTCTTTGTAAGCATTAGGATTTGAATTGTGGGACCTTAAAAACATGGAATTTTCTTTAGCAGTTGTATTTGGAGGATGTCAATAAAGAGGCAAAGTCTAGAAAAACATGAGCATAGAACATCTTTCTACTCTTCCAGTACTTCAATGAGTAGTAAATTTGCAGTTGGCACCTAGGTTTGTAATTCAGGAGAAATAAATCAACAATCCCCCTACCACCTATGTTTTAGTTTTATAGTGATCAAATGTTGGCAGTCTCTAAGAAGAATGTTTTTATTATCCATGTGAAAAGTTTATTACGAATATTGAAATGCAAAAAATTTGGGTTCCAGATGTGCATACAGGAATGGAGGAAGAGAATGAGATGGTGTCAAAGGGAGCCAGTGTTCTAGTGCTCACTTCATGGTTTGCTCCTTAGAGTCGCCTGTCTGTCAGGATCTGAGAAAGCCGGATTCCTGCACTGGGAAGCTCTGCTTTTGAAATAAAGACTGTCACAGCACAGCCGAATCATGTGGCTGTGTTCTCTGATGACTTGTTGTGGATGAATCATACTAGATACTTTGCGCTTTCTTTTCTATCCGGAGAGTTGGATGTATTGAGGTGCTCCCAATTCCTCTTTATAATATGTCAAGCTAGCATTTTATTGATGTAGGTAGTACTGTGATACAATAACACTTTTGATGTAATTTTATACTACAGTGGGATTGAGGAGAGCACCGCTACTCTAAGAACCTTGTCTCTGCCTTTGTCTCCTTTTTTTCTATTTCTTGCATTTAAAATAGACATATTAATATAGATTCTTTTGGCATATAACAGCACAGCATATTTAAGTTACCCATGGAGTAACCTTCCTAAGCCTGGAGCTGATTAGCCTAAGTAACTTTTAGATGACATGAGAAAGCCCTAGCCACTCATTTAAAACAAAATATAACAACCTCTGAAATCATAAGCAAAGGGAATGATAGCATTTTTACTTTGGCCTATGGGATAATTATTCTCACTCTTAGTTTTACTTATTAGGACTTATTAAGAACAAGAAATGTTATAAAATGTAAATTATACATTAACGTCAATTATAGTGAATAATTCCTTCCATGATTATTGGAAATATCTCTTTTTCTCAGTCATCTGGAAGGTTAAACTCTTCCATGTTAAAAGGCCATAATTAAATTATTTAAGCTCAACTGGTTTGTAAAAAAGCTTTAGGTTTACAGTGGTGTGAAAAGTTTCCTTGATCAAACCGCATGCTCACAGAGATGGAAACCCTTCAAAGTATCGATAGTTAACTGTTTAACAATCACCTGAAAAGACCCAGCTTTCAAAGTACATGCACAGACATGTATTGTCTCCCGGAGTGCTATCACACAAGTGCAATCGGCTTTTTATGCCTTTGCTTTTCACTGGGGACACCTTTGACTATGAAGACCATTTATCATGGTCACCATTGTCTGGGACTTTAGAGGTCTCACTACCAACTGGAGCAGCAGGAGACTCCAGTTTAGAAGAAGAAAAGGTTCCCCAAAATCATTTTTTTAAAAAAGCAGAGCCATTTAAAATTCTTTGTATTTTGACTTGTTCTATATTAGTAACAATGTCACGGCACTATTGTCATGTGCTCTGAATACATACTTATTAAGGGGCAGGCAAGACAGTAGAAGCCAGGACTCTCTGAAGGTTGGCCTTCTTTTGATTCTTCTGCCACAGGGCTGAGACTGAAAGACAAGAGAGTGGCTTTAGCTGTGCTTGCTTCCACCACATTTAATATCAGCTAGCTCAGTCCAGGGGGAAGCATGGGGAGAACAGTCTGGGACCAGAATGCAATATTCTCCTAAAGGTGGGTTCTTCCTTCAGCAAGGATACCTGGCCTTACCTCAATTATATAATTATCAAACTTTGAAATCCAGCAGGAATTTGAACAGGTGATAACTTTTTAGAGGCATTTCTAACAAGCACTTAAACATTTTTATTTAATGTACACAAGTGTTTGCCTGCATGTATATGTGCATCGCATGTTTACAGTGCCCAAGGAGGTCTAAAGAAGGCATCAGATATGTGGGTGCTGGGAACTGAACCTGAGTCCTCGACAATAGCAACAGGAACTCTTAACCACTGAGCTGTCTCTCTAGATTCAGAATACAACTGATTTCTAGCTAGAATATCTATGGGTCTTCTGCAGGCTTTGTAAGTGGATACCCCTTCACTGTTCTAATCGACTCAGCTGGTTATTTGGGATGAAGCTGTGTTTGATCATGAGACGTCATTTTCTGAGGTTAACAGAAAGATGCATTTTCTCCCACTCGAGAAAGCAGAACTCCAAAGTGGATGGGCTTAGAAGGCTTGCATCATCATCTCAGTGTTATCCATGTTACAAACACTGAATTTTTTAGTACATGGAATTCATATCTGAAGTTATACAACCTGCACCTGCTATGTGATAAGTCTGGCCCTTGCATTATTTCAGTTCCTCACACACAGGTCTAAAGCATCCTGATTACAATAGTATGAGCTATTGATTTCATTTTACTTCTAGTATGGACACCACTGGCAGGGACAATGGCAGTCACCCAATATACCACTCTATATATATTAAAACAAAAAAAAAAAAAAACAAACTTTAACTCCATCCTTCCACCCCTTCTTTCTTAGTCAAAGATTGTGTCACTGCAAAGACTTCTTTTCTTTTTTACTATCAATTTCCTGGTCTCTTAGAACATTTGTAAAAATGAAACACACACACAGAGATGGTAAGATGCACACCCGGGGGGGTGGGGGTGGAAAGTGAGTGAGAGAGAGAGAGAGCTGTCTCTCTCATCCCTTTATAATGAGGTTCCTTGAGAGGTGTGTACTCTCTCTCCCATTTCTCACCTCTTACTTCTCTCATGGCCGTCAGGGAGGTTTTGTTACCACAACACAGCACAACTTCTTTTAATAAAATCACCAACAAATCCATATTATGCCAAAACCAATAATCAATTTTATTTCTTTAATGCATTCAGTTCCTCAGTGAACACTGCTCAGAACTGATAAGTCTATTTTTGTAAATTTTTTTGTCTCCATGCACTAAATTCCCAAGATATCAGCTCTTTGTTGATTTCTTCTTCTGTATTAATTATGACATATTAGTGTTCCCTATATTTCCTGATTTTGTCACCTGAACTACTATCAGAACAAAACCACTCCCCTTCCCTCTCCCAAAGGCAATCTTGTCTGCCTTTTATAATTAAACACAGTGTAATTTTATGCAATCTAACACTTTATCGGTATCACTGAATTTTACATCTGAAAATGTATTCCCTTTATCTGTAAACAGAATTAGCGATTACTACTCATTATCACACTCAGATCTGATACTTCCAGCTCTTCCCTATCTAAACAAACAGCACAACCACACGTTCAGTTGCTTAGGAGAAAGCCTTAAGTAGTTTCTTTGATTTCTCACTTGCCTTAATGTTCCTTATTCATTCAGCAAGTATTGTAGGTTTCTTCATTGAAATATATGGAAATCCAATCAACTCAACATTTCTATTGCCAGGAGCCTAGCTCAAGCAATAATTATCTCCTGCCTGGGATAATTATTAGTTTGATGTATTAGATAACTATTAGATAATATATTAGTCTTCTAATTGTTCTTCCAATTTCATTCATAGCACATACTTATATTTCCCACTTAGCAGAGATACATTACAAAAGAAAACAATGACCATGAAAAGGCCCTGTTCTGAGTTCCCTTCTCTGTCACTCATCAACCCAAATGCCTTCAAAGGCTTCCCATCACACAGTGAATAGCACGGGAAATCTTCAGCATTGATCGTGAAAGCCCTGCATTCCAGTGATTCCTAATGATTTATGCTCCCCTTCTAGCCCCATGAAAACCACATGGACATTGCTGATGCATCTTAATAGGCTAAACCAAGGCCCACTCCCAAGTCTTTATGCTTGTTCTTCTGACCTTTGGGAACTGCTTCTTATTAGATCCTCGAGTGACTTGTTCCTTCTTTTCATCATCTCAGCCACACTATCCAAATGTCATTTCTTTAAGAAGAAATTTCAAGGTGGCTTTATTGAAAGTATCCCCTGCATTCTTAATCCTGAACATTTAGCTTACTCTAAGCTTCATTTTTTAATAGTACTTAACATTGACACAGTATCCACATATACAGACACAAACACAGGCACCCCTGCCTTCCCCCTAAATATACTTTTAATTGATTTCTTCCAACAAATTCTTGAAGGAGACTCATGTTCAAAGCTGCAATTGACAGTCTAGAATAATGCCTGACATTTCAAATGCTGATTAAATAATTCTTAACAAAGGACTGAATCAGGGATAAAAAACAAATTAGATGGCCTTTCGTTTTGTTGAGTTATACAGTTGATTGAAACAAAGCAGACTGCAGAGCAAAGTTGTGAGAAGCTAGTCTCATAGAATGTTTGGGCATGTTGTTGTTGTTTTAGCAAAGGTAAAAGAGATAATCTCATCCAATCAGCTTGCTATTCTTTTGGAATATTTTACCTGTTTCAAAATCACTGACTGTACCTACCAAAGCTAAGAATACATTGCATTACAGAAGAAGTACCTGGAGTCAGCCATGTTTTACTAGTATTCCTTCTTCTGCCCTTGATCTAAGTTCTAAGATTAACCTAGGAAGACTCTTAGGGAGTCAATACCCAATTTGCTTGAGTACCAACTGTTCTAGAATGAAACATTTTGTCACTCTCTCAGATGGTGAATATTAAAAACATGTTGTCTGCAGATAACAAGAAATAATTCTAGAAATGACATTCTATAATTTTAAAGTTACTTTTCTTTTTTCTTTCTTTTTCTTTGTTGATTGATTTATTCCTTGTGTGCGTGTACATGCATGTCACAAGATGATTATTGAAAGAAAAGGACAACTAACAAGGTTCTGTTCCCCCCTTCTCCCATATGGGTTCCAGGAATCAAGCTTAATTCATCAATCTTAGAGGCAAAGACCCATATCCACTGAGCCATGGCACCCACTCACACTCTCTTGAGTGGACTCCCCCTTACCTCCATACCATTAGTCATCAGTCAAGGGTGTATCCTGTCTATGTGTCCAAAAATAAATGCATCATTTTCCACAAAGTGACTTCTGTACAACTTTGAAGATGTCTGGAGAAAATTATGTGACATGATGTGCTGTTCTAATGGAAAATTTTTACCTAGTTTCGGTCAGAGGAAAATATGTACAGGTACAATATTAGAATGAACTTAACGTGCTTGTGCACATGAAGTGCTTTCTATAGAAGAGCTAGGAATTACAAGCAGATAGTCTGTTCCTTTCACTCGGACAGTATAAAGAATGCTATTTTAATGAGTGATAGATGTGAATTTCAGAGCCTGGAATGAAAGGAGGACCTATATTTGCTTCTTGTCTCTTATTTTTAGCGATTTTTCCAAGCCTTCTTCAGGAGTTGTTATTTCTCAAGGTTAACGTATTCAAATTAAGCTCCCTATGCAGGATGTGATTTATCGGAGCACACACAGCCTCTTACTGGGTAGAATTGCTCAACCTCTTCTTGTGTACACCGTCAAGGCAAGTGTGGTTGAGCACAGCAAAGCCGGTGTCTCTTTTGTGAATGTGAGTGCCACCTCTCCTGGCAGAACACTTAGTTCCCAAGATGAATGTGCAGTGGGTACAGCAGGGAGCACATTTAAGCTTTCCACCCTCCCACAAAATAACTGAACCACACTGTGATTTTAACTCATATCTACATCTTCCTTAACCAAGGCTTTGTAATAGATTGGCTGGAAATGCTTTTCCGTATCCCATGTGTCAAAGTGGGAACATAATAGTTGCTCATTATTAATGAATTAGACTAATTGTGCAACTGCATGGTACAACTCAGCTACAAAATTTCCATGTTATTAAAATCACTCCTTATTATAACTCACTATACTTATGATATGCCTTTTAAAAGTATGGATTTTAAGAAATTAAGACACACTTTAAAATGTGTTGCTGACAGTAGCTGGTCTGTAGAGATTACAACTGTTAGGTTGTAATGAGAAATTGAATGAGAAGTGACCCCCTACACACACACACCAGAAACACCCAGGCTCACATATGTGATCACTTGGCCAACAGTTGACTGCATTATTTGGGAAGATTATGGCACCTTAGGAAATGGACCATTACTACAAGAGTACACAGGTGGAAGTAAGCTTTGAAGTTTTATAGTTTCATTCACTTCATGGTGTGTGTCTGTATGTGCATGTGTGTGTGAGCATGTGCCTAGGCGTGTGCATGTGTGTGCTTCTAGTGTGCAGACAAAACATTTTAGTTCAATTACTCACTGTTTTTTACAACTAACAAATTTGTTCTATATGAGGAATTGAAGCTGGGACCTTGCATATGCCAGGAAAGCACTACAACTGAACTATATGCTGGGTGTTCTGTTTTGTTTTGCTTTACTTCTAAGACTGGCTCTACAGCCCTGAACCTTGCATGGACAGCACAATAGGGCCAATCCCTTGACAGAGGTGTGGGCCAACCGGCCCCAATATTGTAAGCATGGAAGAGATGTCCCCATTACTCACTTGTTATCTGGTGGTCTGGGTGGGAGAGAGACATCTCCCTGCTTCCCAATCCATCAATGCCTGAGGCTGAGGGAGAGCTAGCCCTGCCCCTCATCTACTGCAGCACTCAGGAAAGTGGCTCCTATACGATGCCTGGGCCACACAGTAGAGCTGGCCCTGGAGGTGGGAGATCCGACCCTGAGGACATGAAAACAGAACTGACCTCGCCCTTGCTCATCGCTACAAAGGGGGAACTTGCCAAGGCAATGCAGAGGAGCTCACCGTGGCGGTGAGGACAAGGGAGAACTGGTGGGCTGATTAGCCCTGCAACATCCCAGGCCCAGAAACAGGGTTATGGATCAGCCCACACCAATATCCATCTCAGTTGTGATCTGCTGGAACACACACAGGGCAACAGAGTCACCAAGAGGAGTTCCAGTGGGGTCCAGCATTGATAGTGTAGCAGAAACCAGAGGTCCTAGACCAGACCAATGACTCTTTGCAATGAATGTTTGCAAGTAAAGATACACAGACAGAAAGGTTTACTGTGTGACTCACTGAGGCATACTACAGCTTCCATGACAAAATTCCACCCTCCTCCCCTTTTCTCCTTTCTTTTTATTTTTTCTCTTAAATTTTATTATGGGTGCTGCAAGAGCAGAGGGTGTATACACGGGAATGGGTGAAGGCGCAAGTCATAAACAATCCCACACCAGTTTGGAATTGTGATTAATAGGGTGGTATTTATTTAAAGGGGAATAAACTTACAGATCACGGTCCCAGACAACAGCCCTCTGCGCACGCAATTGGGAAGAAGACTAGTCGCCGGAACCGGAGCAGGAAGTAAAGAGAGAGAGGAGGGAAGTGGCCGCTTTTTTTTAAAGGGAAAGATACCACGCCCCAATGGGCTGGTATCTTGGCGGCTATTGGCTGGAGGAGCGGAAGGACCTCCCGCAACACCTCCCCCTTTTATTTAAGTAAGAGAGTTCTAAACCTACTATGAAATTATATACAATAAGTACAAATATCCTGTTCTAACTAGCTTAGGTCTTATATAATAAATAGCTTGGCTAAGTTATGAGTCGAAAGTAACTACATTTATATAGTCTTCAACCCCATCGAAGATCTGAGAAGGGAAATAATGTTACCTGAGTAATTAGGAAGTGCAATCAAACAACTTCTAAAACATGCAACAAATCACAGAGACAACTAGCTACCTGGGCAATCACCCAAGGTCACGTTTGCAGCGTTGAAGCAACCAACTTTGGCTAAGGCCTAACATAACTGACACACCATTTTCAAAGGCAAGAAACTTGTCAAAACCATCTTACCCTGTCTTGGCAGGATATGACAGTCCTGTTTTTTCCATTCACAGATACTCTGTATTTCTGTCAGTGGTTGAGGTATGGGCATTTCTTTACCCAAAGGCCAGTTCAGCCAAGAAGAAAGGCTCCAGGTAGAGTGTCTTTGGTGCTCAACATTCTCTCGGGAATAGAGCGGTGTTGCCAGGAGCAATTGTGTCTCACTACCACAAAACTCTGAGTTAGATTAAAGGCCATTTTCTACAGCTCTTTGAAGAGGTTGAAGATTATCTATCTATACTGAGTATAATCTCTATGTGTCTAAAGAACCTGATTAGTCTAATTATAAATGACAAACTTAGAATACTATTGATCTATATAATTCTCAATACCTATCTAACTTAAAGACTAAGACAATAAACAACTGTGAAACAAATGAGGACAATGACCTCCAAATATAAACAATGTACAAATATACATTGCAGTATGGTAAATGTATATCAATACACAAGCAATATGTAAGTATCTTAATCAGAGGTAGAAATGTACACTGCAATATGGTAAATATATACAATATATATCAATACAATATATGTCAATACATAAAAATGTTTTTAAACAGAGGTAGAAACATGCATGCATACAATAGTCAATATAATTTCACTTTGTATCAATATATAAGAATCGATACCAATACATTTGTCTCAAAACAATAACTCACAAGTACCAACAAGTACCAATCTATTATCCCTCTTTTTTTTTTTTTTCCAAATGATCCCTGAGCTTATTATAAAATTCCTTCCCCAACCCTCAACCATATACCAATTTATAATCAACCCCTAAATGATGTCCCTAAACCCAAGGGCAAACTTTACTGGGAGAGGGGACGTCGTCCTCTAGAGTTACTTCCAGCTGTCATGGGGGCGACGTTCTTTCTGGGGGATCCTGTGAAAGTAAAATGATGGTTAAATTTCAAGATCGATGTCTTTTAAAATTGCAAATAGTCTCTGAGTATTTTGTGCAGGTCTGGCCAGAATGTTGTATAAGAGGTGCACCATTTCAGCTAACCAAGTTGGGATCGTCTTGTGCAGCTGGTACCCAAAACAGGTCTTGTAGTAGCGCTATCAGTATCATGACGTCATATCAACCAGGTGGAGTCGTTGTTATGGGGCCCCATCTTCTTCCTGGAAACTTTAAATGTCACTTCAGGAAAAAACTCATTGTTCATTGTGAAAAACTTAAACATTAATCATATAGACATACACACACACACACACACATATATGTATATTCAATGAAAGGAATGATAGATATATTCAATGAAAGGTATGATAGATATGAAGAAAAGCAAAGATGTTTTCTAAACTCATATTTCTTTCTGTCCCCTATCATGGCTCTTGACATGAGACAGAAACTCCAGAAACTCTGGGTTTTTCTCTTACCAACAGGCTTGGAATTGGAGAGGGACTGAGCCAGAGTCCAACTTCAAAACCAGCTCTATAAATTTAGAAATATGGTTTAGTATATTTTACTTACACAACTTATTCAGTTTTCTTAATAGTTCCTATTGGGCAGGTATTTTTCCATCTGTCAGTATTCAAACCTCCAGGATCCCTTGAATTTTTCAAAGATGAGTGTTTTCCTGTGGAGATAAGAACAGAACCCTGCCCCCATTCTATATGTTTTTCTTACCACCTGTAGGAATATCATCATTGTGGATGAGTTGTCATTTCTCCTTTCCAAGAGGTTTCTCCTCTTCAAATCGAACCTTTATTAATTTTGATGGTATCCACAATTTTTCTTCTCCTGTGGAAACAAGAGCAAAACCCCTTCCCCAACGTAGCACATCTCCTGGCTTCCATTGAGAGGTCAGCACATCTTTGAAATAAATTGGTTGATTTAGTTCAGCAGACTTTTCCATTATCCAATGTCTTTCTGCTGCTGTCGTTCCTTTCTCATTAGCGTTAAGAAAATTCAGGGTCAATAAAGCATTATGTAATCTATTTCTGGGGGTATTTTCGGTCCCTTTCTGTTTGTTCAGCATATCCTTTATAGTACGATTTGATCTTTCTATAACTGCCTGACCTGTGGGATTATGTGGTATACCTGTAATGTGTTTTATATTATAATAAGCAAAAAAGCGTTTCATTTTCTTAGATACATATGCTGGACCATTGTCTGTCTTTATTTGTGCAGGTATTCCCATGATGGCCATAACTTCCAATAGATGTGTGATTACTGAATCAGCCTTTTCTGAGCTCAGGGCAGTAGCCCATTGAAAACCTGAATACGTGTCTATGGTGTGGTGTACATATTTTAATTTACCAAATTCCATAAAGTGGAACACATCCATCTGCCAGATTTCATTTCTCTTAGTACCCTTTGGGTTACTCCCTGCAGGCAATGGTGTTTGATTATAGAAGGAACAAGTAGGACATCTCTTTATGATGTCCTTAGCTTGTTGCCATGTAATGGAAAATTCTTTCTTTAGGCCTTTACTATTGACATGATGCTTCTTATGAAATTCTGAGGCCTGCAACACGCTTCCAATCAATAATTGATCAATCTCAGCGTTGCCTTGTGCTAGAGGACCAGGCAGACCTGTATGGGACCGGATGTGTGTTATGTACATCGGACAAAGCCTGTTCCTGATTATGTCTTGTACCTGGATAAACAATGAAGTCAACTCTGTGTCATCTGGTATAAATTCAGCAGTTTCAATATGCAAGATAACTCTTTCTGCATATTGTGAATCTGTAACTATATTAAGAGGTTCTTTAAAATCCCTTAGCACCATAAGAATGGCATATAATTCTGCCTTCTGGACAGAATTATAAGGGCTTTGTTCCACCTTACTCAATTCATCTGACTTATAACCTGCTTTCCCTGATTTATTTGCATCAGTATAGAACGTACGGGCTCCAGTTATTGGAGCATCACGTACAATTCTAGGAAGAATCCAAGAAGTTCTCTTTATGAGGTTAAGTCTACCACTTTTGGGATAGTTGCTATTAATTTCTCCCAAAAAATTAGCACAAGCTCTTTGCCATGGTTCATTGTCTTCCCATAACTTTTTTATTTCTTCAGTAGTAAAAGGCACTATAATTTCTGCTGGGTCTATACCTGCTAGTTGACGAAGTCTCAGTTTACCCTTTATAATTAATTCAGAGACTTTTTCCACATAAGTTTTTAATTTTTTACTTGGTTTATTAGGTATAAATATCCACTCTAAAATAATATCTTCCCTCTGCATTAGAATCCCTGTAGGAGAAATTCTGGAAGGCAATATGACTAGGATGCAGCTAAGATTTGGGTTCACCCTATCCACATGTGCCTCCTGTAATTTTTCCTCAATCATTGTCAGTTCCTTTTCTGCTTCAGCTGTCAGTTTTCTTGGACTATTCAAATCTTTATCACCATCTAAGGTTTTGTTTAAATGAACTATTAGATCAGGTGTTATCCCAACAGCTGGTCGTAGACTGGAAATGTCTCCTAACAATCTTTGGAAATCATTAAGAGTCTTTAACCGGTCTCTCCTAATTTGTGCCTTTTGCGTTTTAATTTTCTCTAACCCTATTCTGTAACCTAGGTAATTAATAGAATTTCCTCTTTGAATCTTTTCAGGGGCAATTTGTAATCCCCACCTAGGCAAGACTTTCTTTACTTCTTCAAACATCCTTTCTAAAGTATCTTTATTTGAATCAGATAACAAGATGTCATCCATGTAATGGTAAATTATGGACTTGGGGAATTGTTTACGAATTATTTCCAATGGCTTACTTACAAAATATTGGCACAATGTAGGACTATTGAGCATACCCTGTGGGAGGACAGTCCATTGATATCTCCTATTAGGCTGAGAATTATTATAAGTAGGCACTGTGAAGGCAAATTTTTCTCTATCCTTTTCTTGTAACGGTATGGTGAAAAAACAATCTTTCAAATCAATAACTATAAGAGGCCATCCTTTTGGTAATAGAGAAGGCAAAGGAATTCCAGATTGTAGTGGGCCCATAGGTTGAATTACCTTGTTGACAGCTCTTAAATCTGTCACCATTCTCCATTTACCGGATTTCTTTTTTACAACAAACACAGGAGAATTCCAAGGGCTGGTTGATTCTTCAATATGGTGAGCATCTAGTTGCTCTTGCACCAGCTGTTCCAATGCCTGTAATTTATCTTCAGCTAGAGGCCACTGTTTGATCCATATTGGCTTCTCAGTTAGCCATTTTAAAGGTAGGGCTGTTGGTACCTCTAAAGGTTTGGTATTTGCTGTATGTTCTTGTGCAGCCTGAATGGCTGGTGACCTTTTCCCATAATATCTCATCATGTCCTTCCCAGAATTATGAGTTCCTGGAACTACAGGAATGTTAATCTGGGTATTCCATTGCTGTAGCAGGTCGCGGCCCCATAAATTTATTGCGATATTGGCAATATATGGCCTTAGTCTTCCTATTTGCCCTTCAGGCCCTATGCATTCAACCCATCTTGTGCTTTGTTTTACACGAGATAGGGTTCCAATTCCCAGGAACTGAACATCTACCTCTTGAAGAGGCCAATTCGGATGCCAAGATTCTGGAGTAATAATACTTACATCCGCACCTGTGTCCAATAAGCCTTCAATAAAAGTGCCATTTATACAGACTCTTAGCTTTGGTCTTTGATCATTAATAGAAGTCTGCCAAAATATACGTTTACTCTGTCCTACTGGGTTTTTTGACTCATCCTCCATGCGTAATTCATCATTTAGACCAGTAATATTTTTTACAGCAGAAATTGGAGCTTTTAATTTTCTTGGTGAGGCACGTTCTCTACTGTGACTGGGAATGACTGGGCCACTGTTGGCTTGGGGGCCTGCGAGAGGCCCCTCAAGGAGTTTCCCGACTGTATCGGGTTGCCTTGTCTGTCTGTTGTTGACCTGCATTCGTTGGACCAGTGTCGGCCTTTACCACATCTCCTACATATACCTGAAGGCCGAGGTCTCCTATTTTTGTCATTCCCAGAAGGGATATTATTCCTAGAAATCCTTTGCCTGCAATCCCTTTTCAGATGTCCTAATTTACCACAATTAAAACACCTGGCAGTTTGATGTCTCCTCATTGCTTTGGAAATCGCTTCTCCTACCCAAGATTCATCATTATAGCTAAACGTCTCGACATTCATTGTATGCTGAATCCATTCATCCATAGGTGCTGATCTAAACTTTAAAGGCCCAATTATCTTTTTGCATTCTATGTTTGCATTCTCAAAAGCTAGAGATTCAAGAAGTAGTCGTCTAGCTTCTGGGTCTGTTACCCCTATGTCCAGAGCCTTAATTAATCTTTGCAAAAAGTCAATAAAGGGTTCTCTCTGTCCCTGCCTAATTCTGGTATATGATTCAACCCTTTTTGCTGGATCTTGTAGCCTATTCCAAGCATTTAAAGCTGCTTGGTGACATAAACACAGTACTTCATCATCATAAAGAGCTTGGACCTGTGGGTCAGCATATTCTCCTACACCAAGAATTTGATCTTGGGAAACCTCCACACCTTTTGCTCTTCCTTGCTGTTCCATATGTTTGGATTCTTCTCTGAAATAGATTCCAAACATCAAGGAAGGTCCATTATCTAAAACTGCAGACACTAACTGATGGAAATCGTGGGGGGTAGCTCTAGCATTAGAAGCCCAAGTCCTTATCATTTCCTTAACATATGCAGAGTGCAAGCCAAAGGTAACAATTGCCTGCTTAATTTCTTTTAGATCATTCATTGCTATTGGCATCCATCTAGCTTCTCTGACTCCCTTTGAGCCTTTAGAAGTTGACGCTTTGTCAGAATGAATTACAGGGTATGTCGCTAAAACCCTGGGTAAGCCAGATCTAATAGCTGGTGGTGGCATTGTATCCTGTCCTTGTGCCTTCTTACTCTGTTCACCAGCTCCAATAATTTCTTCAATCATTTCAAGTCTTTTTATCATTGTCTCTCTTAAATCCTGAATCTCCTGAGCTACATGTGTTTCTAGTGATTTCACTGAGGTATCAATTTTTTGGTCCCCATTCTGCACCTGTGATTTCAAAGCTTTTGAATCCTGAATCTCCTGACCTGTACTAGTTTCTGGTAAAGATTGTATGGTTCTTAGGACCATATTTTTCCTAAATAATAGAATATTCAAAAGAATACTGAAACCTAGTAACCAGTAAATTAAGTTATCTCCATAGTCGTATAAACCTTGCATGAAAAAACCCATTGTTTTGGTAGTCAAAATAGTAAAATTCATGTTGGAAACGAAAACTGCCATATTACCTATTATCCAGCAGGTGGCGCTGTTCCCAAGTCGCGACGAAAACGGGGTCCTGTTTCAGTGTCCGCCTAGTATTTGTTAAAAACTGGGAAATGCAAGTTGCTCAACAAAGTAAATGTAATTAAATCAATTCCGTACACGGAACCATAAACCCAGAATCCAGGGGTAGAGAAGAGTAACCCGGAAGCCGTGTATGCCTCCACGTGACAGTGTCGTCCCAAGGGGTTGCAGCTTTCCGCAACCGGTAACCGCGTGCTCTGGTTCGCTCCGCTTAAGAGCTGTGCTTGCAAGGGAGATTTGAAAACGATTCAGAAAAGAGCAAACCACGTGGGCAGAGACTACGCGGTCCTGTGGAATTTAAATCCACGTAGCGAGGCAAACGATAGGCTGCGTGGGGACTTGAAGTCAATCTGAAGTGTCTAAAGGGAAAATATAAAGAACTGCAACAAGAAAAGCCACTGCGTGATGATTTATGTTAAACTGCTGGCTCCACGCACAAGGCACAGGCCGCAAGGCACAGGCCGCGGCCGGCCGAACTGGCGGCCGGCAGCCGAGCGGGGGAAGAAGGGGTCCTAAAACCAAACGTTGGGTGCCAGATGAAGGCGCAAGTCATAAACAATCCCACACCAGTTTGGAATTGTGATTAATAGGGTGGTATTTATTTAAAGGGGAATAAACTTACAGATCACGGTCCCAGACAACAGCCCTCTGCGCACGCAATTGGGAAGAAGACTAGTCGCCGGAACCGGAGCAGGAAGTAAAGAGAGAGAGGAGGGAAGTGGCCGCTTTTTTTTAAAGGGAAAGATACCACGCCCCAATGGGCTGGTATCTTGGCGGCTATTGGCTGGAGGAGCAGAAGGACCTCCCGCAACAAATGGGAAATGAATGGGATCGAGATGCATGATGTGAAAAACACAAAGAATAAATTTTTTAAATGTTAAAAAGAAAACCTAGCTCTCATTTGTCTACACTGGCCTGAACTCATCCACAGTACCGATCAAGCTTTGAATGTCTAGTCCTGGCCCTCCACCTCCTGAATAACTACATACCTGCCTACTCAAGAGTACATTAACCTTTGCTCTAAACTAATGATATGTTTAAAGACACTTACTATTGATGCTAAATGATGCATTCTTTTCTCTGAGATTCTCAAGCACTAACTGCATACTTTCACTGTCTTTATTAATTGATAAGTATAAGTGCTAGCAGAAGCAGGAAATCTTATAAAACAAAACTGATTCAGTTATAATTTTAGCATGTTCAAACATGGTTTCTTTTGGGAAGATCTTGTTATGGTAACAAGAACATCTTAGTTTTTGAAACATTTCTGTGTTTTCTGCCGGGCTCAGGAAGCCTTCAGATCTGCATTGGAACAGCATCGTTAAATAAGCTCTAGTGTTGAAACTGTCACAGGAGTCAGAGGCTCATAGGTTTATTTACTCTTAGTAGGGAGAAAGCTCTCTTTCTGACAATGGGCCGTTTTATTTGGTTTTTTACTGTGTAAAATTATGAGTTTAGTTGCAATGAACGCTCTCATCTATGTCCTGGTAATTTGCTCTATGTGCTTTTGATCTCAAACACACAGATTCTTGCTGCCCTGGAGGTCAGAAGCCCAGGCAAACTTGACCATTTCTCTAGGTTGTAACACAAAGCATTTGAAGGTTCATGAGGAAAATCTACATTCAAGGTCATGTAAATTGTTAGCAAGAGTCAGTCTGAGATCGTTTTTATTCTTCCCATCTTTCTTCCCACCTCTAACTTCTGCCCAATAATGCCCACTTCTGCTACAATGCCATCTATGTGCAGAATATTTATAGTTACTTATTAACATATTCTGTATTTAAAGAGAAAGTTATATTTTGTGATACTTCTATCCTTCTCCTCATTATCTTTCTCATCCTTACTCTCTTTCATCACTTACATCGCCCTAAACGTTCCCCCTTCTAGAACACTCACTGTTAACGTCTTCCTTTCATTAACTTTTTGGATTTAAAATGTGATGACATCATTTATGTCTGTTCTGTTTCATTGCTCCTCCTCTCTTCATGCTCCTTTCCTGTTTCCTCTCAAATTCCCAACCTCCTTTTCTGTAACTATTAGTCACACACACACACACACACACACACACACACACACAAAATCTTTGTATAGGGATGGGGCCTGTGAGATTTCATCCTTCCTTATTAATGTATCTATTGCTGTTCTTCTTGTAGAAAACTCACTTTTGATGATATATATATATATATATACATACATACATACATATATGTATATCATTTGAGATCCAGGGATATCATGGATATAATCAATATATATCAAATTAAATACATTCAAGTCCAAAAAAATTCTCTAGATGTATTTACTTGAATACTTAGTAATCCCCTATTTCAAAATTATGTTCTGATAGTTATTTAAAAATAACCTATTTCACCTCTTTTTCTTTAACTTTTCTCAAAGAATTTCCCCCAAGACTTTGGGCTCCTTTAAAGGCTTCTATATGTTCTTATAAGTGATTAAGAAATGTGTATAGAAAAAAATTTATGGTCATCTCAAACTTTATCTAGTAAGTTTTTTAAAACAATATAAAGCTAATGTTTTCTTTGTTTTATTGAGTGCTAGTGAATTGATAGAAAATAATTTTTATGTGGCTGATGTGTGAAAATATTTAAAATTTTCTGGATAATAATTCAAGAGATCTATATGAAGAAGCAATAATTGCACCCTCGCATCATAGACTAATATTAATTCTTCCAGGGTGCTCCTGGGAAGGTTCAGGAGAAAAATAAAGAGGAAGTGGTCAGCTTGCCCTATCATGTCCAAGAGTTTCAGCACAAATTTCTTAGCTGTCAAAGCAGTGAGGATGGACATCCTAGAATAGTCCCTGCACCCTTTCTGGAAAATGTGAGTTCAGATTGCATCCACCTGGCTCAGGATTAACCTCGGAGCATGAGCCATTTTCAAGCTTTGATCATTTGGTACAGTGGCAATGTCTCAATTAAAGCACCTCTTTTGGGAGGCAGAGGCAGGCGGATCTCTGTGAGTTCGAGACCAGCCTGGTCTACAAAGCTAGTTCCAGGATAGGCTCCAAAACCACAGAGAAACCCTGTCTCGAAAAACGAAAAAAAAAAAAAAAACCCACCTCTTTTGGGCCTGAACTCTATGGTCAGTAATGTGATGCAGTCCTGTACCCTGTCTCTGGATCTTACATCATTGTTTGAATCTCTAGTTACAGCTTTTATTGTTTGGGTCACTTAGAGATAGACACTTGTGAGCTGTTTGTTTGTTTGTTTTGCTTTGTTTTTGTTTTGCTTTTCTTGGTTTGTCCTTGGGTAAGTGAATGTGGGTGTCACCTTCTCCAGCACTATCTTCCTGTCAGCACTCAGCAGGGGGCTTTTAAAATGCTGTGTTTAGGACAAACATGATAGCCCTGGATCTCAGTACAAACTGCCTTCCAAGAACATGAATGGAACATTTAGCGTGCAAACAAGCAAATACACAACCAGGTATAACACCTGCAGGATGCGTTCTTTTTCCATCACTGCTAGAAAATACAGTATAAGACAACTTATCATCTCATGGTCCTGAAGGTCAGTCATGCTAGTGGACTTGCCTGCTGCTTCTCCTTAGGTCTAATGCAGCCCGCGTCAACAAGTCAGCTCACTCTCATTTGGAGTTCCTACAGGAAAATCCACATTGGAGCTCTGCTAAGCTGTGGGCAGGAAGCAGTTCCTCTTCGTTGTCAGCCTCGGGTGCTATCTTCATGCTGGCTGTTAGTGGGGGCTTCTCTTAGCTCCTTAAGGCCACTGGCATTTATTGTCTTGTGACCCCCACTATCTCCAGCCCATTAAGCATGAGTTTTTGTGCATAACTCAAATCCCTTGGGTTTTATTTTACAATATATGCCCTTTGTCTGCAGCTAGAGAAAATTCTGTTTTTAAGTGTTCATGTACTTAGAAAAGACTTGCCTGAGGAATCCAAAATAACTTAATTTAATTGCTCTTTAGTAATATAAAATAACCTTCCAATTTTCATTACTCCTCCAGAGTTCCTTTTGGTACAGAATGGAAGCTATCAAGGGGTTTCAGGGCTTTAAGCACAGCTATGAGTAGGTGCTCTTTCTACACAGGCTTTTGTAAGGCTATTCATAGTCTACGTCTACTATCCATTTAATTTCTCTCTCTCTTAACTGTTAGGATTCCTGCAACCCTTTATCATTTGTCTGTAATGTTAGTCGATGTTCTCCAGAGATGCAAAAATCAATAGACTACATATGGTATGAAGATAATGGATGTTTGGATAGATAGAGACACAGACAGGCAGATGAGACTGGATTTGTTATACAATTACAGATGCCCTAAAGTTTCATAACAGCCAGTCTGTGTTCCTGAGAACCTGAGATGTCAATAGGATGCTCAGTGCAAGTTGCAAGTCTCAAAATTGAACTCAATAACGAGACTGAAGGTCTATAAACCTAATGACTATGAGCTAAAATTCCAGAGTCTAAGGGCACCTGGCCCAGAGTTCTGGTGTTCAAAAACATAATACTTTCCTCGTTCTAGGATATGGATAGAACTTACCTATTCTGTGTCCTATTGTTGTTTCTGGGCCTTGAGCAGACTAGATTGGGAACACTGTACTGATGTAGGGTTTAACAAGCACCTATCAGTCTGCTGGACCACGTGCTGATTTCCACATACCAATTTCTGAAAAGTTTGTCAGAAATACCTGCAGGAAAAGTTTCGTCAGCTCTTCAATATTTATTAATACAGTCAAACTGACATTAAACATAAACCATGATGCTAATGCTTAGTTAGAAGATTGGCAAAGTGTGATCACACAGGTGGATCTTATATCTGGCTTGGTATTTTAGTTCAGGCTGGCCTGTTACTTACAATCCCTCTGTCCTTGCCTGGGATTACACTGTGGGACTGCCCAGCCTCACCTGGATTTGAACATTTTATCCCATCCAGGCATAATTTATCCTTCCATCCCAAAGACATACTGAAGGTTTGAAGGTTGTTTCCTTGCTGTTTATTCTTGCTCTGGAAGACCTTGCCACACCATCATACAGAACATGCTCATGTCATGTTTAATTAACTCAGAGTTTGTAATGTCTGCTAATATTAGCAACTTCAGAGAAATCTTTCCTGGATTCATAGAAATATTATTTCTCATGCACCTCCTAGAATGGGGATGAGAGATTTACAATGTGTGATTCCCAATGGATTTAAGATGTAAATTTGTTTCTTTGGGTGAAAGAGAGAGAGAGAGAGAGAGAGAGAGAGAGAGAGAGAGAGAGAGAGAGAGAGAGAGAGAGAGACAGAGGAGTGATGTGTTTTCATGGGGTTTTCAAAACAATGTACATTTAAACCAAAACTTCAAGATTTGTTCTACAATAAAATAGGCAAATATGTCTTAAAAATAACAACACATCTTAACTAAAGTGAGAGGTACTAAAACAAATCATTTCAAATAAAATCATAATCTTATAAGTTGCTCTAAACATAAAGCAAAGAAAACCAGCCTACAATTCATAATCCCAGATAACCTAGACAACCATGAGGACCCAAAGAGAGAAAGAAATACGTGGATATAATATACAGGGGAAGTAGAAAAAGACAAGATCTCCTGCGTAAATTGGGAGCATGTGGACCGTGGGAGAGGATAGAAGGGAAGGGAAGAGAAAGAGAGGGAAGCAGAGAAGAATGTGTAGTTCAATTAAATCAATTTTTAAAAAGTGATGTAAGATAGTGGACGCAGAGAGTGCGTGCTGCAATGTCCCTGGGCACCAGGACTTCCAGCAGCTTCAGTCCTTCCTAGGGTGCCCAGTTTTATAAATGACTCCTCAGCTATTCACACAGAATTTTTTTTTCTTTGCCAGTCTCGAAAGACTATTTCATTATCCTACCTTGTCGATGACTTTCCATAAAGGAATACAAGATGTGAATCTGGATTTTAATATGTACCATTTAAAGTAGTTATCAATGACACATTAGTCATTCTACCTGGTGCTCTGGGGAGGTGGAGAATGAATAATTACAGGTGACCTTCAGACAAGAGAAGATCTAATCTCTCCTTGAAGGCTTCTAACTTTGCAGTGTTTTGTCTGTTAGGTGAGCAGGCACTGAATCATTAGAATGATGTTTGAGAAATCATTTGGAATTTAAAGCTAAAATAAACCTATTCTTATTTGTCAGGATACTGGGCTAGTAGTCCTCAATGTAACGCTGAATTTTAGATTTTCCTGTCCTTATTTCAAGATTCATCATTCAACAAACCTATTTTCCTCAGGAAAGGATACAATAGAAGTGTCAAAAGTACAAATGTTTAAAAATTTTTTGTTAAGTCAGAAAAAAAATAAATGTATTTATGCTTTCTTTTCCATGAGTACTCTGGGGGGAAAATCAGTTTCAAGTGACTCTAAGTGAATTTTCCTTTCAATGGATCTGCTCAGGACTGGAGAGATGGCTCAGTGACCGAAGTACAGGCTCAGCAAGTATGAAGAGATCCTACCTAGGGCCTCAAGGGCCTCAGGTATACTAGGCCAAGCCACACCTCTAACCACAGACTTCATTCTTTTTCATGCTAATTTTCTTCCTACTTGGAAATTGAATATGCATTGATATACACAAATTAAATTACAGGTATTTTAAAAGCTACTTATTTCTTGCTGCTTGTTTTATCATTTTTTCAGAGTATTTTAAACTCTAGTTTTTAACATCCTTTTAAATTGTTAGTTTGTTCTTCAGAAATAATTATTAATGCGTCATTTTATACTGTCTTCCAGGCCAAATCTATTTTGTATTTTGGATGGTTTTAGCAGTTATAAACAGTCCTTGGGCTTCAGTTTGGCTAGTTTGTAAATGCTACTTAGTACCACTTCTACTCAGCATATAACAAATCGATGTAGTGTTGATCTCAAGTTTTTTATTGTAGCAACATCCATGTGTAAGTAAAGTTCTCAAGAGAGGCCACATCTATATTAAGCATCCTGCCGATGGCTTGACCTTAGATGCAATAGTATCAGGATACTGGATATACACAATGTTGTAAGTTGATAGCCAAAATTATCTTGGGATCTCCTGGGCTTGGTTCACAGCTTAAATTCACTTTTACCTTTGTACATGACCTACCTAGCATTCTAGAGAATTTTAGGTAAATCTCCTAGAATATATTGTTAAGCTTAGCAGACCTCTGACCTCCACCCTTAAGTGAAGAATGCCATGAGACAGCATCTGAAACCCACAGAAAAGATTTCCCTACCTTGCTCTTGCCTGCTTACTGTCTCCACAGATACATTGATTTATGACTATTTTTGTTCTGTGTCTCTGAAAGCTCATATAACCGCTTCCATAGTGGGACATGTCAGCCAGGATAACTGCAATCCATATGCTCAGGTTATGCTTGCTCAGAGTAAACTGTTTTCTTTAAAGCAGAATTGTCATCTTACTTCAGTTCCTAAAAGCAGGCTTCCATTTAAGAAAAGACATACTTTCAAACACAAGGTCAAGATACGAGAATTGGATTTCTTTACTAGAATTTGAACCATTTATTAGAGGAAATGGAACCGTGCTATGATTCCCCTTTTGGATTTGCTTAAGTGGTAATATACAGAATTAATAAGAGCAACAGGTAAAACCACTATCATTTTTCCTAAAAGATACTCACAAGGATGCTTTATTCAAACCATGGACACTCTTGCTCATACACTGACATATTCATGCACTTACTAAACAAATATTCATTGAGCGACTTATATGTGCCAGGGTACTGTGCTGGTCATGAAGGCATCATTCTCTTATGAAGTAGAATGAGGGACTGTAGTGAGTCAAGAAGTGAGCTTGTTCAAATTGTGTTTGTGAAACAGGAAGAGAGTTGCCTATATGGAACACTGACCTGAAGCTAATTGCTAAGGAGTCAAGGACGGGTGGAGAAGAAGACTAGCTGAGCCACTTCGACAGTCCCGAGCTGCTCAGTGACACTGGTCCTCCATAGTCCCTATTGCATCTTCAGTTACAATTGTTTCCTATGCAGAGTGAGGTGAAGCTTTGAATTTGACTGACTCTGATAAAAAGAACAATTGTAAAATATGCTGAACACTTTCTATTGGTCAAATGCTGCTGAACAAATTTTAGATACACTTGTTCCCCCAACCCTTCCTCAGTTTAGGTAACATTATCATGCTAGCTTTAACAGGAACAAACCAGGGGACAGAAGTCAGTAATTGTGTGGAGTCACTCAATATAAGTGACAGAAAAAAGACAATGCTATTCCCTCTTCCTTCTGGAAGCTTTTTCTAAGAGAGAGCCCTTGCAATGGAAATTTCAAAATTCATTTACCTAGAGGGCAGCCAGAAAAAAAAAAAGGCCAAACAATATAAAACAAAGTGGAGTTCTCCTATGTTGGATTTATTGCGGGTGTATTTGTTTAAAAGCTCCTTTTAATGCACTTGTGTTTAGTTTCCATGGAATCCACGAGCCTGCGGAGAACGAAGAGTACTTTTCTGAGGTCGGAGGCTTAAATCCTTTCAGAATTTAGACATGGAAGTTAGGGCGAGAGGCTGCATGACTGAAGGGAGACGGGGTGACACACATGGCCTGGACATTTGGCGTGGAGAATCTGTGACCATAAAAAAATTCTGAAGGCGCTTCTTGGATCAGCTGGGTTGTTCACGTTTAAAGCCCAGGATTCTCCACACCGAGCAGAGTTTACCTTGTGTGCACCCACCATGCATCCTGTCTTCCATCAAGCACATCGACCCAGTTAAACACACAACTGTTCTTAAGGTAGGATATAGACTTCCAGATTCCTTTGCTTTTTTTCTCCCAAGGCCATGCTCATTCCTGGTTGTAGAAACTGTGCATCCTTCAAGGTACTTCATATTGCTTCCGGTAGGGTGTGTGGATCTTTGCAAAGCTCTATTAATACACAACGAAACCATTGAATTTTCCGACCCTCCATTCAGAGGGCATGTGCTGCACGTGCTGTGAATGAGAAAGTGTTCACCGCCTAGCTAATGGGCCCATTAGAGATGCATTTAATAACTTTTGAGGCCAAATCAGCTTTGATATTTTTGGCATATTTGCACCTATTTTAAAAACTGTTTTGAGTAAGATGCAAATGGAGAATTTGTAGATATGTTAATGAATGTCGATGTTCTTAAAGTAAATTATATCCATTTCTGAGGAAAGACTGTACACCATGTCACCTTATAATTGCTAACATAGCTGAGATTAATCAAATTATCTTAGAGATACTGCCACCTTTGCTCTGCAGAAAATATGAAAGCCAGTTGTATGAGGGTATTATCGTTATTTATATAAATATATTTGTGTGTGTGTGTGTGTGTATGCCTGCAGTTCAGAGAACAATTTGTGGGTGTTAGTTCTATTCTTCCACCCTGCGTATTCCAGCATTAAACTCTCAGGTCGTCAGACTTTGCAGCAAGTGCCTTTTGTTATCAGCTTAGCCATCTCACTGACTGGAGAATATTATTTTTTATTTATTTTCATGAATAAAAGCATGTGATTATATTTTTGAACAGTTGAAATAAGCAAGTCTTCAGAATATCATGAAATACTTTAAAACTTAAATTTCAATTTAGTATAAGTTTAAGACAATGGCACCATTGAAATTGCATTAGTAAAAAGGGTCCATTTTTCTCTAATACAGCACACTTCAGAAGGAAACTTAAAGGAAATAATTTCAGGAAGATGCAGAAGGCAGATGTAATATAGTGGAGCTTTGATGGTATTCATCAGTAATTTAAATATTTAACTGTGAAATAAAGTATAAAGCATATACCTTCAGTGGTGAAAGTAAAGTTTCATAATATATAGAGAATATTAAATGACGTGTGTTTGTACTTGTGTGTGTATGTGTGAGTGTGCACGAACATGTGTACATATGTTTCTGTACTGATGTTTGAACTTAGAGCCTCAACACAGCTTGGAAATTTGCTACAGCTTAAGCCTTTTTTTTTTAGTTCATGTTTTTGTTACATTAATTTAGTTATGGGGGTGTGGGATGCAGGTTGGTGGCAGTCAGTGGACACTCTGTAAGAGTTTTGTTTTTGTTTTTCTCCTTTAACTATTTGGGTCCTGGAACTCTAGCTCAGGTCAGCAGACTTTAGTTACAAGTACCTTCACATATTTTAGTTTTTGATGGGCTAGCCTTGAACTCTTCCTTAGCCCAGGCTGGGTCTCAGCTTGTGATTCTCATTTTTCAGCTTCCTAAATCACTGGAATGGCAGGCATGGCTGGCCTTTCCCCTGCCACTAAAATCTCAGTTAATGAAAACATGACTTTTGCCTCTTCTATTAAATATGAGCTGGTTGGTGTTAGAAATTAGACAGTCCCTGCTGCAGCTTCCACATGGCTTGACCTGAGAATCTCTCATCTGCTCAGTGGCAGGCTTGTTCCCCAGCAGGCTAACAAAAATCACTGTTTAGCAAGTGAAGGGCAAATGAACATTTTTCTATATTTGATATTCTCAATATTTTTTCTCTATAAAACCTCAGTCTCGCCGGGCGGTGGTGGCGCACGCCTTTAATCCCAGCACTTGGGAGGCAGAGGCAGGCGGATCTCTGTGAGTTCGAGGCCAGCCTGGTCTACAAAGGGAGTTCCAGGACAGGCTCCAAAGCTACAGAGAAACCCTGTCTCGAAAAAACAAAAAAAGAAAAAAGAAAAAAAAAAAAAAAAAAAAAAAAACCTCAGTCTCATCCTTTCTTCTATTTTACGGATTAAATTTATTCTTTGTTCAGTAATTTACACAAGAAAGCAAGCCACCAGAAAAAAAGATTGCTGACTCTCAAAGGATATTTGGAGAATTTTATGCTACCAATTTGTTCTTTGACAATGAAGTGTGTGTTATGTAGAAGGAAACCAGAGACCCTTATAAGACCAGACATCATGACACACATGTTGCCAGAGAAACTGAGCCAAAATTTGTCTTAAAATCAGCTCAATAATTATGGGAAAACTAATAATGGAGGCAGTATAAAGATGTTCTCAATTTGCCTGGCACAGCAAGCCTGCTTGTTAGCAAATCTCAACCATCATTAATGGATATTGTAATGGTAAATTTTATTAAGTGGTACTTAAGTTGGTCCAAGGATTTTTTTTTTAAAAAAATAAAACATGACCATTTAAATGAATCCCTAGTGTTTTCTTCTTCAGTGATCTTCACAGTATCATTTAAAGGCTGAGATACTGAAACAACAAAGATATATTTTATTAAGATGAAATGACCTCTGGGGTTAGAGTTCAAAAAAGCACGTCCCTTCTACAAATCCTGACAGTGTTTTGGGCCTGAAGATGTGCAGACATTTGACCCCAGAGCATCCTGGAAGCTTCATACTAAGCAGAGAGTGCTTGCCTTTCTCAGTAATTGGCACTTACAGTAATAATTGCATCAATCATACTGTCAAGAAACATAGCATTAGACCTAATGGGAAGAAAGCAACTTATTAAGAAAAAATTCTCTTCATAATGTTAATCTTCTATATTAAGCCCCATGCGTATCAACAGAAATAACAAATCATATCTGAGGGATGAAAACCTCTCAACTCCGTGGTTCTTTTTGCTTCATTCGCATAGTCATGAGGCTCAGTGTTTGGAGATTTGATAATTTACCACTGGTCATTTATTTGGAAATACAACTGTTCTTTTAAAGAATATATAGTTTAAACAGAAAATTGATAGGTTTTAAAGAAGAAAAAAGAGGAGGAAAGGAGGAGTGAGAGAGTTATGGGAAGTACAAGGGAGGGGAAGAAAGAAGAGAGGAAGGAAGGTAAGAGAGAAAGAAGGGGGAGACAGTTCTCAGAATTCTCATCTATAAAGTCATACACGAAGAAATTTTGAGCTAATTTAAGAAAACTAGAGGAATTTATTTAGAAATGCCAGAGGGTCTCAAATCATGTATGCACTTGCTTCCCAAGGAAAGCTAGGGACAGTAAGCAGATCCCATCTAAAATCTTTATCTTTTCCTCTTTTTTATTGATTTTAGTGAGTTATACATTACTCTCTGCTCCCCTCCCTTTCTCTCCCCTCCCTTTCAGCCCTCTCCTATAGTCCCCATGCTCCAAATTTACTCAGGAGATCTTGTCTTTTCTACCTTCTATGTAGATTAGATTCATGTATGGCTCTCTAGGGTCTTCATTGTCGTCTAGGTTCTCCGGGATTGTGATTTCTGAGCTGTTTATTTTTTTGCTTTATGTTTAAAACCCACTTATGAGTGAGTACATATGATAATTGTTTCTCTGGATCTGGGTTACCTCACTCAATATGATGTTTTCTGGTCCATGCATTTGCCTGCAAATTTCAAGATGTCATTATTTTTTCTGCTGTGTAGTGTTCCATTGTGTAAATGTACCACATTTTCCTTATATATTCTTTGGTCGAGGGACATTTAGTTTGTTTCCAGATTTTGATTATGACAAACAATGCTGTTATGAACATCGTTGAGCACATGTCCTTGTGGTATGATTGAGCATCCATTGGGTATATACCCAAAATGATAATGCTGGGTCTTGAGGTAGGTTGTTTCCTAATTTTCTGGGAAATTACCATACTAATATCCAAAGGAGCTGTATCAGTTTGCACTCCCACCAGCAATAAAGGAGTGTTCTCTTACCCCACAAATTCTCCAGTTGTCTTCAGTGTTTTTGAACATGGCCATTCTTATAGATGTAAGATGTAATCTAAGAGTTGTTTTGATTTGCATTTTTCTCATGGATGTTGAGCATTTCCTTAAGTGTCTTTCAGTCATGTTAGATTCCTCTGTTGAGAGTTCTCTGTTTAGGTCTGTACTCCATGTTTTTATTAGATTATTTGTTCGTTTGATGACCAATTTCTTGAATTCTTTGTATATTTTGGAGATCAGACGTCTGATGTGGGGTTGGTGAAGATCTTTTCCCATTCTGTAGGCTGTCATTTTGTCTTGTTGACAGTGTCCTTTGCTTTATAGAAGCTTTACAGTTTCAGGAGGTCACATTTATTAATTGTTTCTCTCAGTGTCTGTGCTACTGGGGTTATATTTAGGAAGTGGTCTTCTGTGCCAATGTTTTCAAGTGTACTTCCCACTTTTTCTTCTGAGGTTCAACGTGGCTGGCTTTAAGTTGAGGTCTTTGATTCATTTGGACTTGAGTTTTGTGCATGGTAATAGATATGGATCTATTTTCATTCTTCTACATGTTGATATCCAGTTATGCCAGCACCATTTCTTAAATATGCTTCCTTTTTTCCATTTGATATTTTTTGCTTCTTTGTCAAAAATCAGGTGTTTGTAGGTGTGTGGATTAATATCTGGGTCTTCTATTTGGTTCCATTGGTCCTCCTGTCTGTTTTTATGTCAATACCTGACTGTTTTCAGTACTGTATCTCTGTAGTGAAGTTTAAAGTCAGGGATTGTGATGCCTCCAGAAGTTCTTTTATTGTACAGGATTGTTTTGGCTATCCTTGGATATTTTTTTTTCGATATGTAGTTGAGTACCATTCTTTTAAGGTCTGTGAAGAATTTTGTTGGGATTTTGATTGTTATTGCATTGAATCTGTAGATTGCTTTTGATAAGATTGCCATTTTTACCATGTGAATTCTGCCTACCCAAGAGCATGGGAGATCTTTCCACTTTTTGGTGTCTTCTTTAATTTCTTTCTTCAAAGATTTAAAGTTCTTGTCATACAAGTCTTCCACTTGTTTGGTTAGAGTTACTCCAAGACATTTTATGCTATTTGTGGCTATTGTGAAGGGTGATGTTTCTCTCATTTCTTTCTCAGCCCATTTATCATCTGTGTACAGGAGGGCTACTGATTTTTTGAGTTAATCTTGTATCCTGCTATATTACTGATTGTGTTTATGACTTGTAGAAGTTCCTTGGTAGAATTTTTGGGATCCCTTATGTAAACTAACATATCATCAGCAAATAGTGAGAATTTAAGTTCTTCTTTTCTTATTTGTATCCCTTTGATCCCCTTTTGGCATCTTATTACTCTAGCTAGGACCTCAAGAACTACATTGAATAGATATGGAGAGAGTGGAAAACCTGGTCTTGTTCACTTGTCTGTGGGATTGCTGAGAGTTTCTCTTCATTTGGTTTGATGTTGACTGTTGGCTTGCTCTATATTGCCTTTATTATGTTTAGGTATGTTCCTTTTGTCCCTGCTCTCTCCAAGACCTTTATCATAAAGAAATGTTGTATTTTGTTGAAAGCTTTCTCAGCATCAAATGAGATGATCGTGTGGTTTTTATTTTTCAGTTTGATTATGTTGACAGATTTGTGTATGTTGAACCATCCCTACATCTCTGAGATGAAGACCAGATAAGCAAATTAAATAGACCTATAACTGCTAAAGAAATAGAAACAGTCAGCAAAAGTCTCCCAACCAAAACAGGCCCTGGACCAGTTGCTTTCAGCTCAGAATTCTACAAGATTTTCAAAGAAGAAAATAACAATACTCCTAAAATTGTTTCACACAATAGAAACAGAAGGAACATTGCCAAACTCTTTTTATGAGGGTACTATTACCCTGCTACCCAAACCACATAAAGACACTACTAAGAAAGAGAATTACAGACTAATCTCAGTCATGAACATTGATGCAAAAATACTAAATAAAACACTGGCAGATTGAATCTAAGAATGCATTAGAGTCTTTTTCTATACCTTGCTAAGGTGGCAAATACAACTATAAATGCTTAAATGATTCATATATGGGCTTCTAAGAAGATTCCTTTTTTTGACTCTCTTCCTCAACTCCCAAGTAAGAGACTTAGTCATCCAAATTTAATGCGATGTCACTTGAGTGGTGAAATGGGACAGGCATGAGAAAACTTGATAATCAACCCAGACTGGGTATATCATCTACCTTTGAGCCACTTGGAGTTTAAGTCATTGTTAATCAAGTTTGTCTTAACAATTTTCATCAAGTTCACATGATAAAACAAATAGAAGAGGGACACCAGACAGAGACAGCTAGCTCTATAGTAGTCAATAAAGTCAACCTGCTTATGATGGATTCAAACAGCTAACATTTACTGAGCAACAATCTGTCTGCCAGACAGTGTTCAAGGTAGCAGACACATAGCAAGGAATAAAAGTAGTCTGAACCCATAGAGAGTTTGCCTCATTTCTACAAGAAAGTGGTTTGAAAATATGATGATACCTCTTTGAGTTCATCCCTTCCTTCCATAGAATTTGAATTATCCATAGACCTTGAAAGCACAGAGCTAAAATCACTCTATGCTTTTTAACCTGAGTACCATAGAAGCTTTGGTTTTGTTACTCTTCATCACTGGGTATTGCTGAGTGTCAGAAGACCCAGACTTTCATGTGAATCGTGTTACCCCCCTTTCCCCATGACATCTGTCTTGCTTTACAGATCTGTCTAACAATTCTTCAAAAGAACTGTCTATTTTCAGTTTGGTCAATAGTAACCCTGGAGCCTGGTTTGAAGGGTTTTCTGGGACTCTGTAAACCTGATGTTGTGTCTCAGGAGGTCGTGCATACCAGGACTGTGAGAAGTTTGTAACTATGTCCTAGGGATTTCAGCAAAGCTTCCTGTGGGAAGTGAAGGGAGGCCTGGGGAACATTCAGCAAGTGGGGGAGCAAAATGTCAGTCCTGAGGTCAGAAGTCTGGTTTTAATCCCCAAGAAGAACTGACTACCAAGCCGGCCCTGATAATACCTGAAATGGAAGGACCTGGAATAAAAAGAGGCATGAGTAGCAGAATGAGGCAAAGGTTCATATAAACCTCTGTCATTTCAAAGAATGGAAATGAATCCCCAGTTCAGCCAGGAGGGAACAGATAATAAGCATCTCTAAAATAATTTATTTGGCTTTTTCACACAGGACAAATGGATTTTCAATTTGAAATCCATTAAAGCCAAAATCCAGCAACAGAAAAAAAAATGCAATTTCCCAAATTAATTTTATTAACATTAAATATATTTTCATATATTTCTTAAAGGCAATTTTAAGGAATGTTCCAGTCTAAGCAAAGCACAGATAGTTTTTGCTAAATCGATGGTTTTTCACATTTGTGCATATAAACTTTGAAAAAAAAAAACTTTGAAATAATTTCTTTCTTTTTTTTTTTCTTTAACAGGAAAATTTTTAAAATGATTTATTCAGTTATTATATTTCTACAATCGTTTGTTTCCATTTATAATCTTGTTTCTTTTTTTTATTTAATTATTAAAGATTTCTGCCTCTTCCCCGCCACCACCTCCCATTCCCCCCCCCCCAATCAAGTCTTCCTCCCTCCTCAGCCCAAAGAGCAATCAGGTTTCCCTGCCCTGTGGGAGGTCCAAGGACCACCCACCTCCATCCAGGTCTATTAAGGTGAGCATCCAAACTACCTATGCACCCACAAAGCCATTATGTGCAATAGGATCAAAAACCCATTGCCATTGTTCTTCAGTTCTCAGTAGTTCTCATTGTCCGCTATGTTCAGCGAGTCCGATTTTGTCCCATGCTTTTTCAGACCCCGGCCAGCTGGCCTTGGTGAGTTCCCGATAGAACATCCCCATTGCCTCAGTGTGTGGGTGCACCCCTCGCGGTCCTGAGTTCCTTGCTCGTGCTCTCTCTCCTTCTGCTCCTCCTTTGGATCGTGAGACTTCAGTCCAGTGCTCCAATGTTGGTAAATCCGATTATAAAATGGGGCACTGAGCTGAACAGAAAATTCTCAACAGAAGAAGTTCAAATGGCCAAAAGACATAAAGATCGTGCTCAACTAACTTCCTTAGCAATCAGGGAAATGCAAATCAAGACAACATTAAGATACCATCTTACACCTGTCAGAATGGCTAAAATCAAAAACACCAATGATAGCCTCTGCTGGAGAGGTTGTGGAGAAAGGGGCACACTCATCCATTGCTGGTGGGAATGCAAACTTGTGCAACCACTTAGGAAAGCAGTGTGGCGGTTTCTCAGGAAAGTCGGGTTCAACCTACCTCTCGACCCAGCAATACCACTATTGGGAATATACCCAAGAGATGCCCTAACATACAACAAAAGTATATGCTCAACTATGTTCATAGCAGCATTGTTTGTAATAGCCAGAACCTGGAAACAACCTCGATGCCCTTCAATGGAAGAATGGATGAAGAAAGTATGGAATATATACATATTAGAGTACTACTCAGCAGTAAAAAACAATGACTTCTTGAATTTTGCATACAAATGGATGGAAATTGAAAACACTATCCTGAGTGAGTTAAGCCAGACCCAAAAAGAGGAACATGGGATGTACTCACTCATATTTGGTTTCTAGCCATAAATAAAGGACATTGAGACTATAATTCGTGATTCTAGAGAAGCTAAATAAGAAGGTGAACCCAAAGAAAAACATATAAGCATCCTCCTGAATATTAACCTTCATCAGGCGATGAAATAATTTCTAAATCAAGTATATGGCAGGGTGAAAATACAAAAAACTATTGAAGACATTGATATTGTCTTTGACTCACTTGAAATGACCTCTGGCTCTTGCTGTATGATCAAGACAACTCTTAGGTGGATTATTTCTAACATTTTGGTCAACCATAGTTTACAGTGTCTGAAGATGAATCATGTAATTCATTAGACACTCAAAAGCCTTTAAAGAGAAAATGCTAGGACCTGGGGAGATGACTCAGCTTGGAAAGTATCTGTAAACAGCTTGAGGGTCAGAGTTTAGAGTTCCAGCACCTACATACATGCCAAGTAAGTATGCTAGCCTTCCTGAAATCTCAGAATGCAGCAGAAGACAGGCATCTCTTGACCAAGTTAACGAGTTAGACTACAGGTAAGCTGTGGGTTCAAGTGAAAGATCCTGCCTCAAAATATAAACTGGAGAGAAAGTGAATCATCATTACGCTTCCACATGGACACACACACATAAGCACGCACACAGATGCACACACACATCACCTATACACACATAAATATATAGCTTAATAAAAAGCTACAATGAGAAATTAATTTTGATTTGAATGACAAAATTTCCACCTGAAATTTGACATGCTTCAACACTACAGACTGTCAGGCACCACTAGAGAGAAGACCAGCTTTTATACTCCTACTTGCTGTTTTGCATAGACACATAGAAAACACTCAATACAGATATCTAAATGAGTCACACTGAATTTTGGAACAAGAACCAATGTATACTAGGATCTTTGTGACCTAGCTATCTATGTAGGGGGCATATATTGCATGCTGGCCAGTGTTTGTGAATTCTCTGTGACATTGGATGGTTCATTATCTACTCTAACAATCACCAGCAGACCCTGTAAGCTTTGCTCTGCTCCTCAGAATTCTCTGCATTTTTGCTGTGAGCAAAACTCAGTAAAAGAAACACAGCTCTCATTACATTAGAGACAAGGCTGTCACCATCCTTCTATTTCATATACAGTTGATATTAAAAATAGGGTTTTTCACAAGGTAAGCAACAGGGAAATTACATTTCCTAGATCCAGGTCCCTTCGCAATTTCCAAGTGATGAAGCATCAAGAAGCTTGATTTTATGACAATGTGTTTACAGATATATTAAGGGTGGAATGCTCAGCACTGAGAATGGGAACAGAGAGTTACTGAGTATTGGACAGTTTGTGTTTGTCCACGGGTGTGTCTCTTGGTGATTTGATGAAAATGACTCTCTTGTTTATTTGCCCATTTTTGGTTTAAACTCCTTTCTACACACACACAAAACCATCTTTAGATGATCTTAAAAATATCAAAAGGACACATTAATTAAATGTTAACAGATAGGTGTTCCAGAAAAGATGTCACTAAACAAAAGACTTCCATGAGGCATCATTGTTTGCTGCACAGAGAGGCTCCAAGTGGAATGCAATATAAATCATAGTAGCTCTTCAACCCGTCTACCCCACACATTTCTCCATTCCTATACTGAAACTAGAATCCACATTTTTCCCTCTGAGCTTTACTCCCTCTGCCTTGCACAGGGAAACGCTACTGTGGTACTTCTTTTAGTATGTTTTCATTCAATTCTGTTCTGTTGTAATTTTTATCACTTGCCAATACTTCATATATGGGAAATAGTTTGAGGACTAGTTTGCTAAAAATATAAAAGTCAAAGCCACATACATGGTAATCTTTAATTGGAAATTTTTCTGATAGAATTTTCTATTCAACAAAGTAGAGGCAGATTTAGGAGAGCACGCTAAAGTTTATGATGTTTCTAGAACCAGATGAGAGATGTGCTCAATTCACCGGAGCTAATGCAAACTTTACAGAGACCAAGAATCGATGTTTTCACTTTACCTTCCATTTAAAGTAGTTTACAGTTTGCTTCCTACACAGAAGCCCTTTCCTAATTTAACTGTTTTGGATCTACATAACTATTCAAGAAAATAGTATCCAAATAAAAGATAAATAAATAAAAAGTGTCCTCTCTGCATTAAAATTCTACATACTTCCTTCCACCTTGCAGTCACTTAATTTGGCAAGCCTCACTGAAATAATTTGAAAAACTACTGGGAAAATGTGTCAGCAAAATCTATGACTAGTCCAATTTAGAATTAAAACTTTCATTTGAAGGTCGAGTAGCTTATTTGGAGAGACTGTTGTGTTAGGGGGCCGACTCATGTTGCTGAGAAGGAGAGGGAGAGATGCTGCAAGCCATTTGAAATGAGTGCACTTCCAGTGTTAATCTATACACACGTAGAATGGAAAGAGCTAAAATGCTAGCCAGGAAAAAGGAGGGTAAGAAATGGGTTTCCTGTATTGAACAGCAGTGCTTTCTGGGGGGCACTCTTTATTCTACTTGGTGCTCAAAGCCAGAGTTATGGCTTTCCTTTCTGTATAACTAGGAGCAAAATAATTAGCATTGTATGTTGTTCTTTTTCTCGTGAACTAAACAGACTGGAGTTTATATATTTGTACTTTGTTCTCGTTGTATAACTTTGGGCAAGTGAGCAAATCTCCTTAATGCTCACATTTCTCATTGGGAAATAGAAGCTAAGACTGTTCACCTTGCAGGGATATTGGGAGCGAGACAAGAAAAATATATTAAGTGCTGAACACATCTGAAAGTCTAATGGAAAGTAACTGTGCCACCGATCCTGCTGCCGAGAGGATGGGGCTCCATAAAGGGAGGGCTGAGACTAGCCTGAGGTGGGAAACTTTGTCATAGCCTTTAACTGACAAAATAGGAATGATGATAGTGGCTAAGACTTGCTTCTGGTTCAAAGAATAGATGGAAAAAGATGTAGCCCATGAGCCAAGGGTTACATGCAAACATGTCTCCAATACATGCTCAAAAAAGCTCAGCAAGAGGGAACTCAGAGGCCCTGGGAACTGAGTTATGACTGAGGACATGGGCAGCCAAGGAGAAGTCTGGCTGGCCCTGAGAAGATGGAGTGAGAGTCACCAGGGAACTCAAAGGTCAACAGTGAGATTGAATTACCAGGGTCAGGCAGGCAGCATGCTGTGTAGTCAGCAGTCCACTGCTTTTCCCTTCAGTGGAAAGCAAAGCTTTGTAAAGAGGGGGAGATCACCTCACAAGGTCCCTCTTCTACTCAGCTGCCATCAGCCTCAACAATCTCACGAGCCGGGCTTTCATCTCTGTGCACATTCACATAGCCTTTCTGTCACTGCAGGCTTTACACAACACATTTTTGCAACTTTTCTCATGGAGTCTTTATGAGCTCGACACCAGGTTTATAAAATCTTGATGGAAAGCAAGAAAATCAATCCAATATCAGTTGGGCTACGTCTAGGACAGTGTCAAAAATAGAACACAACTGTACACTTACTTTTGTGTCTGTTGTGTGTGTGTTCACATACGTGTGATATGGCATGTGTATGAAAGGGATCAGAGAATACCTAGTGGGAGTTAATTCTCTCCTTCCAGTGTGTGAATCCCAATGATCAAACTCGCATCCCTAGACTTTGCAGTAAGGGCCTTTACTTGGTAAACTATTTCATCCCCCCAAGAACTCAATTTTAGTTCTTAATTTAATGCTTTTAGAAGAGAACTCCAAAGGCAGGTATAGTGGTATATTATTTGTATTTTAATAAATAAATCTTGCCTGAAGACCAGAGGCAGAGCTAAAGCTACTAGAAGTTAGGTAATGGTGACACATCATTATTCCCAGGATTTGGGAGACAGAGGCAGATGGATGTTTGTGAATTCAAGGCCACCTTGGGTTACACAAGATCAATAGAGAAACAAATCCAGGTGGTGGTGACCTACACCTTTAACAAGGTTACACAGAGAAAGCCTGTCTTGAAAACAAAAAATATTTAATAAGTTTTACATATTGAAAAAAGCACAATTTATTTTTTCCTTGTAATTATTTATTTTATTTGCAACTATCAGATTGAAAAGATGCTTTCCTTAAGATTTTGTTTCTAAAAGCTTTACACTGTAGCCTTCTTTCATTTTAGCCTGGATAAAATGTTGCATTTGTCAATGTCTGCAATGATGCCCATGGGGAACTTTCCCCACACTGGCTCTTACCCATAACTCACAGTTTCTCAGAACTACTGGACCTGGTACTGCCTCTCACCTTTCAAGTATAAAAGTCAAGTTTTAGATAAATACCATGCAGGATTTAGGATGGAGTTGTGCATTTGTCCCCTTTCTGGTTGCAGCGATGTGAAATAAGTACTCATTGAAGCAACCAGGAAAGGGTTTCTGTTGGCTCTGAACTTCCAGGTGCAATCAATAATGGTGGAAAAAGTTTTTGTGACTTCAGGAAACCTAGAGACAAATGCCACTATTCATCTAGATTTCTTTCTTTCTTTCTTTCTTTCTTTCTTTCTTTCTTTCTTTCTTTCTTTCTTCCTTCCTTCCTTCCTTCCTTCCTTCTTCCTTCCCTCTTTCTTTCTTTCTTCTTTCTTCCTTCCTTCCTTCCTTCCTTCCTTCCTTCCTTTCTTTCTTTCTTTCTTTCTTTCTTTCTTTCTTTCTTTCTTTCTTTCTTTCGTCAGAGCAGCACTGTAGCTGGCACCCACAGCAAGGTGCCACACAGGTTCAGGGTAGGTATTGTCTCCTCAATTAAAGCTCTTTGGAAGTGCCCTCATAGGTAGACCCCTGGCATTACACCTAGATCACTCCAAATACAATCCCGTTGACAATTAAGCTTGATTATGATAATTTATAACAAGAAAACACCCTTCCTCACTTTACTTTACACAGACAGTCTGTATCCCAGAGTAATGTCTGGGCATGATGGAAGAGTGATAATTGGTATACCAAAGGCTATCAGCCCTAAGGATGGCACCTAGTGGGAAGAGGGAAGGAGAAGCCTGACTTCCTGGATTCTTGATCTCTCTGATGTCAGGCAAAAGAACCAGGACCCGACCTACTCTGTACCCTACACCTGATTTCCTAAGTGCCAGCCCAGGTCCACCACTGCCCTAAGTACCAACCTTTGAGAGCTTTGAGAGAGTCTAAGAAATAAAATCTGTAGATTCCCAGCAAAATAAAACCATAAATTTAACTAAAAACATAGAAACAATTAGCCAGCATAGGAAGCACCAGGTATTATCTCATTAGACAGTATCTGGAGGCAATAGACGTTAGTAGACATGGATGTGTTGATATGGGTGACTGACAAATAAAAGGTGATTTTATTTTGAGGACTTCACATGCCTTCTTTAAGATTCTTTCTGGCCTTTTTGTATCGTGAACAAAGAAAAATGTTAGTAACATATACTCTTACCCTTACTCCTCTCACAAATATAAATCAGGGCATAAAGAGCGAGCCATCTGCCACAGACCTGAGTCAGCAGATTACCGAGGTCCACCCTCATCTATATTCACAGCTCTGGAGTATCTCAGGGGCTTGAGGTCATGGAGATGCTGACTAGAGAAAACCTACTACCTGATGTGGCCAGAAAATGTTTGTTGAGAAGAAATTATACTGTAAGGAGCCCTTTCTATGTAAGCACCCCATATAAGACAAGCCACAAAAACAGACAAATTAAAAACACCCTGGGGAGGAGAAGCTCTCCATCACAGTGACAGAGCTGAGCAAACTCTTCCCAGGAAAATGAGTTTGACAGGTAAAATTTAACAACAGTCAATCTCAGAAAATTGTGTTACACAATGAATGAATATTTATCCAAGAAAATGTATGGAATTTTGTCAAGAAGAGGAAGTGCTACCAACTGCTGCCATTACAGCAACACATTTCCTTTCCTCCTCCACTGAGTGTGGATGAAGTCTTAGGGTAGGCAAGAATAAGATCATAGAGTCTTCCAAAGTGTTCATCTTTCTTTGCAATGGAATGTTGGGTGCAACAAGCTTACAGGTATTCTTAGAATAGTATGTTAGAAAGTAACAATAATAAGCATCAAAAAATTCTCCTGCAAAGTAGGCAGACACCTCTTGGAGCAGGCTGTGGGACAATTTATGCTTCAAAGCATTCTGGGAAGGAGGGCCATCAGCTAGCAGCTTGAGCATGGTAACATTAGAATGTGGTTCCAATCTGGAAAAGCTAACCAGGTATTCACAGGAAAATGCAGAAGTTCTCAGAGAATCAAGAAACTTACAAGACATCAATGCCATCCTTGGGGTGTAACGAGAACCTTGGGTGGAATACTTTTGAAGAACGGTGCTCTAACTGTATACTGCGGTTAGAAATAGACTTAAATAGACAGGGTTTTAAGTGATACACAGCAATACATGGAAGAAATCAAGAAAGAAACAGATGGTTTAAGCATAAGAGGTGAGGACGTCCCTTTGCAACTTTCCATAATGTAGAGACCAATCAACAAAATAAACAAATGTGTTTAAATAGAAGCATAAGCTAGCTAACTACAGCATTTGTCTCTGGGACACTCTATTCTGCAACAGGGGAAGACAGGCTCATTTCAGGCACACATGGATTATTATGGAGAGTTGTCTACAGTAGGAAATTTAAATTACTGAAATCACACAAGTACTGTCCTTTGCCCTTGTGAGAAAATATTAGGAAAATCAGAAACAGGAATTTCAAAAATGTGAAACATCAATCATGCATTTCTAAAAGACCAGTGGACCAAAGAAGAAATTGAAAGGGGCACAAGATTTGCAAGGGAAATACTTGGTGTTGAATAAAATAGAAGAAATGGTAGGACAGCCGGGCGGTGGTGGCGCACGCCTTTAATCCCAGCACTCGGGAGGCAGAGGCAGGCGGATCTCTGTGAGTTCGAGGCCAGCTTGGTCTACAAAAACTAGTTCCAGGACAGGCACCAAAAGCTACAGAAAAACCCTGTCTCGAAAAACCAAAAAATAAAAAAATAAAAAAAATAAATAAAAATAAAGAAATGGTAGGACAGATCACGTGAAGAGATAAAATAGTAATTAAAGATAATTGGAAATATCTTTATTTATAAAAAAAACAATAACAGCTAAATTTGAATAATTAAAATGGACCAGCTTCACTTAAAGTAAGCAAGGGAACAGTTGGTAACAAAATTTAAAAATAAATTGTAAAAGTCGTTAAAAAATAAGAGCAAAATATAGGTGATTCATTATAGTCTATTATTATGTGAGCTTGGTGCTCATAGTTCAGTGTCAACCAAAAAAATCTTTACAAGATGAATAGATATATTATATCGTGCACCAAATGAACACAGCTATTCTCGTTAGACCCTGCATAAAAATCAACTTATAAAGAGTTACAGACAGTGGTACAGCCACAACTACCTATTTCTAGAATGAAGTTTAAGGGAAAATTTTAATGGCATAAACACTAGAAATATAATCAATAAAATGAGGTACAGGAGTAGAGAGAAAGAGAAGAAGAAAGAGGCAGAGAGAGGGAAAGAAGGGAGAAAAGTTGGGAGGAATGAATAGAAGGAGAGAGAAAGGGAAGGAGGAGGAGGAGGAGAAGAAGAGGGAAAAGGGAATAAGAATAAGAAGCAGAAGAAGGAGAAAAATAGTAGTATGTTTTCAAATTAGGTAATTTTAATCTTTAAAACTTAAGGATAAAAAAGTTGCAAATAAAACCCATAGAATGGGAGAAAATATTTCTCAATTATGTACCTGCTATGTGGTAAAGAATTTCTTGATGTCAATAATAAAATGGCAAATAAACCAAATAAAAAATGGAGAGAAGTTGAATGTGTCCTGAGACCGTGCAAATGACTGTTAGACACTTGAATAGATGCTGAAAATTCTTAGTTGTTAAGGAAATGCAAATCAGAACTGAGGTGAGAGACAATTTCTCACCAAGCAAGATGAGAAAAGTGATAGAAAATACGAGAGCTAAAATGACCCAAATACCCTGTTACTGTAATGTATAGACACTGTAATGTTGTATAGACACTGTAATGACGCAAATACCCTGTTACTGTAATGTTGTATAGACACTTGGGAACATGTAGTATATCCTAGAATATTAAATATAGTTTTGACATATAACTTTAGTACTTCTATTCTTTTATCCATACTAGAGAAAAATTAAAATGTACCTGAAGGTTCCTTGTAATTGCTGAAAGGTAGGAGAGAAATGAAATTCCACCAAGTGTTAAATGGATATAAAATTATGGTATGCCCACATGATGAGATATCACTCAGTAATAAGATGTTATAAAGTCCTGAAGCATGTTACAGTGTTCTGGAAACTAGAAAATAGAATATTAATAGAATATTAAGAAAAAAAGCATATGGCATAATACCCTTGATATGAAAAATCAGGAATTCATATATAGACTAGTTTAGGCTGAAGCATAAGGAATTTCTAAAATATTCTAAAATTACATGATATGAAATGACAAAATTATGTTAAAGCCATTCATGTACACACTGCATAATTGAAATTTCAAGTATGTGACATACAAAACTTTATTAGCAACAAAATAATAAGCATCAAAGATACTCTTATCTAAGGCCATTGCAAGGTATTTTTGACCATATCTCTACCATGAAACCCTTTAGATTCACCATGATGATAAGCAGGTGGCATTTGCCTTTCAAGTTATTGTCACTTAATAAGTACATAAACTGCCAGGCGGTGGTGGCGCACGCCTTTAATCCCAGCACTTGGGAGGCAGAGGCAGGCGGATCTTTGTGAGTTTGAGACCAGCCTGGTCTACAAGAGCTAGTTCCAGGACAGGCTCCAAAACCACAGAGAAACCCTGTCTCAAAAAACCAAAAAAAAAAAAAAAAATAAGTACATAAACTGTAACTGTAAGTATATTATTATCCCTGCTCTGTGGATGGCATTACTGAATCTCCCAAAGATTAAAAATATTTGTAAAAATTATATTATTATTTAGTCTCACAATGAAGTTTTTTGGTTTTTACATTAATATTATCCTGGCCACTGTGCCCTGTTACCTCAAAGTGGGGCATCTAAACCTGTCCTTTACAGGAAAGATTTGACACTATTACATGTTGTATTCATCTGTCTTATTTTTAAAAATTTAAAAATTCATTATTGGTTTTAATATGAAGCAAATGTAAGTTTCAGTTGTTAAGGAAGCCAAAGATTGCTTTTGACTTCTAGCTTTTTGCAAAAGAGATGTGATAAACATGTCATTAAAATGATTCAGTGTTTTGTGTGTTATCTTCTTTAAACTAGACTAAGCCAAATGGCCTTGACTTCTGAGTTATATTTATGGAGTCTCCTTTGAATTCTGAGACGTGATACATGGAATAAACACACGGATGACAGAACTCAAGTGAAAATTATCAATCCCAGCTAAAGGTAACCAATAAACTAAAAACGATGAAAAATTAATTCACCCATATTGCTCTCTTCCAAATCACTGTAGTGATTTGGGTCTTTTTCTTATGTAAAATTACTCAATTTCGAACACCACAAAAACATCATGCATGAAGATTCAGCCAGAGATCTAGACAGGGCTAAAGTGCAGATCATTGAAGATTTTACAAACAAATGAGTTAGACTCAAGAATTTATGCTTGGTTGAGTTACGGAATTAAGTAGAGAGAAAGAGAATTCAAATCCAATTCTGCTGGCTTCTAACTGTTTCTGGAAGGAAACCCCACTACACTCAGTACATGCTTCTAACATGGATATATTCAAACTTTATCCATAATGGATAAAACATAGAAAACATAGACATTTAAGGTTGTAGGAAAAAAATATGTGGTAGTTGACAATGTGGGTGGGGTACCATGCTAATTTTGTTCCAACTACTATTTTATTGTTCAAATACAATTGCCTCCTCATTCTTCAGAGACCATCTTTTCCTTGGCTATCAGTATGCAGTCCCAAACTACTAAAGTTTATAATAGTATAGAGGTTAAAAAAAAAAAATACCATACACTTTAGGGGATTAAATGTTGAAAGAGAGCACCATTTACCACTTGCAAAGCCGACCCTCCCAGCACCAAGGGACTCTAAGACATCAATAGAACAACCAAGAAACAACTTGATCATGATGTGTTCTTAAATTCAATTTACAAACTTTCTATTGATAACTTTGACACCAACACCTAAGGAGATTGGGAGATAGAATTCTCAACAAAATGCTTACAAACCAAATTCAAAAACACATCAAAACCAGCATTTATCATGATCAAGTAAGCTTTGTCCCAGAGATGCTGCAATGGTTCTATAAATGCACAGTAAAATTTGTAATTGAGTATAGGTTAAAATAATTCACTTCAGGGTAAATACATACTCCTTCAAAAACATGTGAATGGAAGTAAAAATTACATCTGACATTTTGAAAAGAACAAGTTTGTTAATTAAGAGCATAAAAGAATTTCATGTCAAAGCTATAAAAAGTATTTTAAGTAAAATTATAGAAAACCTCCCAATCATAGAGGTGAAAAATGTCCTTACAGATATAAGAAGTATACAGAACACTAAGAAGCACCAGAAAAGAAACTCCTCATGTAAAGTCATTGGTAAAGAGCAGGTATTGTTCTTGCAGAGGACTGGAGTTTGGTCCTCAGTCAGATGCTGGTTGACTCATAACTGCCTATAACTCTAGCTATAGGGCTATGTAATGTTTGTGACCTCAGTAGGCATCTGCACTTACAGGGAAATGCTTAAACACAGATGCAAATGCACATACATAATTAAAAGAATAAACAATAAATCTTAAAGTACAAACATATTTGACACTTCATCACATTCTATCAAATGAGAGCAGACACCACAGAGGTTGCAATGAAAGGGAAACGCCACTGTTGTGGGAGTGTAGATTGGTGCCGCCACTTTAGAAATCAGTGGAGATGTTCCTCAAACGTGTGAAAATAGAACCATATGTACCACTTATATGACTTCTGGGAATATAATCAAAGTCTCTGTATGCTACTGCAGGGATATTTGCTCATCTGTGTTTTTTGATGCTCTATTCACAATTGCTAGGTAATAAAACAGTCTTGATGTCCATTGACAGCTGAAAGAACAATGGGAGTGTGAAATATATATCATGCAAAATGTATTATCCCATTGTGGATGGGTATAGAGGCAGAGATATGTAACTCCATTGTATCTATATAATGAAATTTTATTCAGCTGTCAAAAGAAAATCATGGAATTTTCAAGTAAATGGATAAAATTTGTTTAAAAATTTTACTGAGTAAAGTAACCCAGTCACAGGCAGACAAATGTAACATGTTCTCACTCATATGAAGGTCCCAGTTCTTATTTTTCAATCTGTTTTCAACTTAGATTACCCGTAGAAGTCAGGGAAGAAGAAATGGGCCTTAGGAGAGGATTAAGCTAGGGGTAGGGAGCTAATAGGAGTAGCTGGTATTTAAGAAGAGCGGTAATGCTGAGAGTGAAAAGATTGAATGAGGGACAGGGCTTGGTGACATGGGAGACTAGGGCAAGGGAAGAAAGGATCAACCCAAACAAAAGGTCAAATATACAAACAGCCGTATGGAAGCCTCCTACGTTGTAAATCAGTTTAAAAAAAAATGCAAGTCAAAACTCAAACAGTGTTAGAAGCTATCTTGCATGAACAGACAATGCCCTTCCTAAAAAATACTGTTTCATAAACAAATTTCCAGTCCCAGGTGTGTGCTACTTCCTGAGTCCTAAGTCAGAACCCCCGAGCTGCTCCCAAACAACACAGGCTCCTGGAACTTGTCTTGGTTTCACACACGGCAGAACACATCCCCCTTGTTGTCAGATCCAAAGAAATCAATCTGAAATGGAACTAAAAGCTCTTGACTAGCATTTAGAGATCCATAAGGTGCTAGGAAGTCTGCTGGAGACGGAGAGGCATTAGTTATCTTACCCAATATGAACCCTTTGCACTATAATGCAAACCTTCCACTTACTGTGTGCTCCGTGCAGTAGCAGCATGATAGAGTTAATCAATAGGTCTCATTATATTTGAAGGCCACTTCATAGGAGAAAATATATGCCTGGTATTGTAGACACTGCCAAAAGTCCTATGACTGGGAAGGTCATAGGCTCTTTGAGAAAATCATCATTGTTTAGCTAAACTGACAGGGTACCAAACTGAAATCTATATATTTTGTCTATAACCACAGAAAACAGATATGGGATTGCCCTCTATATGCTGTGAATATGTTTCATTACAATTGAATAATAAAGAAGCTGCTTTGGCAGGGCAGAATATATCAAGGTGGGAAATCCAAACAGAGAAAGAGAGAGGGAGGGAGGGAGGGAGGGAGGGAGGGAGGGAGGGAGAGAGAGAGAGAGAGAGAGAGAGAGAGAGAGAGAGAGAGAGTTGGTGGAGTCAAGGAGATCCAATGTATATGATGAAGATGCTGGAAACTTACCCGTAATCCATGGCCTCAAGAGGATACATAGTTAATAGAATGGGTTAAATTAAGATTAAGAGTTAGCTAGATAAAATATCAGTGTTGTTTTGATTTGCATTTCTCTGATGGCTAAGGATGTTTAACATTTCTTTAAACAGTTCTTGTGCATTTGAAAATTCTCTGTTTAAATCTGTACCCTATTTTGTAATTGGATTATGTGATATTTTTTATGTCTACTTTCTTTAGTTACATACTTTTGTTACCAGTTCTCTGTCAGTTATGGGCTTGATAAAGATCTTTTCCAATTCTGTAGGCTGCCATTTTGTCTTATTGACCATGTCCTTTGCCTTACAGAAGCCTTTCAGTTTCATGAAGTCCTTTTTGTTAATTGTAGATCCTAGAGCCTGTACAGTTGGTGTTCTGTTCAGTAGGTTGTCTTCTGTGCCATTGTGTTCAAAGCTTTCTTTTCTATCATGTTCAGTGCATCTGTTTTTATGTTGAAGTCTTTGATCCACTTGAACTTGAGTTTTGGGCAGTGTGTTTGATATGGAGCTATTTGTGTTAGTCTACATGCCAACATCCAGTTAGACTGGCACCATTTATTGACAATGTTTCCTTTTTCCATTGTATAATTTTGGCTTCTTTGTCAAAAATCAAGTGTCGCCGGGCGGTGGTGGCGCAGCCGGGCGGTGGTGGCGCACGCCTTTAATCCCAGCACTCCGGAGGCAGAGGCAGGCAGATCTCTGTGAGTTCGAGACCAGCCTGGTCTACAAGAGCTAGTTCCAGGACAGGCTCCAAAACCACAGAGAAACCCTGTCTCGAAAAAAAAAAAAAAAAAAAACAAACAAACAAAAAAATCAAGTGTTCATGGGTATATAAATATACTTCTAGGTCTTTTATTCAATTTCACTGATCAATGAATCCATTTTTATGCCAATACCATGTGCTTTTATTACTCCTTGATGTTGAGATGTGTTTTGTGGATGCAGCAGAAGGATGGATCCTGTTTTCATATACATTCTGTTAGCCTGTGTCTTTTTATTGGCAAATTGAGTTCATTGATATTGAGAGATATTATTGACCACTGATTGTTAATTTCTGTTATTTTGTTGTTGGAGGTTGTGTGTGTGTGTGTGTGTATGTGTTTCCCTGTGGATTTTGAGGGCATGTGATTATCTGTTGTGTGTGTGTTTTCGTGGGTATAGTTAAATTCCTTAGGCTGGAGTTTTCCTTCTAGTACCTTCTGTAGAGCTGGATTTGTAGGTAGATGTTGTTTACATTTGACTTTGTCATGAAACATCTTGTTTTCTTCATCTATAGTGATTGAAAGCTTTACTAGATATGGTAGTCTGGGCTGGCATCTGTAGTCTCTTAAATTCTTCAACCCAGGTTATTTTGGTTTGTAAATTGAGAAATTGAGTGCAATTCTTATAGGTCTGCCTTTATATGATAGTTGAACATTTTCCCTGGCAACTTTTAATATTCTTTCTTTGTTCTGTATATTTAGTGTTTTGATTACTTTGTGGCATGAACACTTTCTTTTCTGATCCACTATATTTGGTGTTTTGTAAGCTTCTTCTGCCTTTATAAATATGTCCTTCTTAGGTTAGGGAAATTTACTTCTATTATTTTGTTAAATATATGTTCTGTGTTGTTGAGCTGAGATTCTTCTCCTTCTATTCGTATTATTCTTAGCTGTGGTCTTTTCATGGTATTCCAAATTTCCTGGATGTTCTGTTTTAAGAGATTTTTTGATTTAACATTTACTTTGACTAATGAATCTATTTCTTCTATAGTACCTTCAATGTCTAAAATTTTTTTCCATCACTTATATTATGTTGGTGAACCTTGTGTCTGTAGATCCTGCTTGCTTACCCAGATTTTCTATTTTCTGAATTTCCTCAGTTTGTTATTCTCTCAGTTTTCTTTATTCTTTCTTTTTTTTTAATTTTCATGTCTCAAATATTTCCTTCACTTGTTTGTTTGTTTTTTCTTGGATTTTTTGGCAATTTTAAGGGACTTGTTAATTTTGTCCAATTTTTTAGTAGTCTTTTCTTTCCTTGGATTTCTAAGACACAAATTTACACTCAATAATAAAGTTTATAGCATACAATGTTGGTTTGTTTGTGTGTACAAATATCTTATTTTAATAAGTGATCTCTGTTCAGTATAGAAAAATTTAAAAACACAAAATATATTTAATCATCTGTGTTTTCTATAATTTATTATTATCCAATTTTAGCACATTTATTTACTTCCCTCTAGATTAATATCTGAAATAAATTTTATTTATTTATTTACTTATCTATTTTTCATGCTAGTCACAACTGGAAATGTGGTATCTGTCACAGATAGAATTATATGGAGGCCATCTTGTAACACAGCAGCCAATTATCATGATGATAAGTCTAAGGGTGGCATAATCTTGATCTTTATGAATCTGAAGTGGAATGTTCAGTTTAGACAGATTAATTAAAACAACCAGGTACACGTTGTTATCATATTTTATTCACATCTTCCAGTATTAAGGTTGCATTAGGTTTATAAAATGAGGAATTAATCCAGAAAGGTGCTAATTAAATGTAAATAAAAGCCATTATGAAGTTCTCAATGGAACTGGATTGGTATTACTATATTAAATAAAAATGATGTCAATCAGAAGCTCGGGTGCATGACTTCTCTAAATGTTCAACTTTAGACTTTCAGAGAAATATTATTGACTCAATAAATTTAATCACAGACTGATAAAAGACTGCTGACCATTCTCTTGACTAGATTGGAGTATGTAGTGATCCAATTGTTCATTTCTACAAAACAAAGGTTTATTTTATCAACAAAGTGACATTCAGGGGTTATTTACCTGAAGCTATTCGCTTTCCCCATGAAATTCCTGGGGTTTGCTGCAGTGGCAGCACTCTTCCAGCAAAGAGGTCCATGCTCATTTTAACTTTCAAACACACACTCTAAAATATGCTCATATTCTCTTCTCCCACTTAATTTGTTTGGAGCATGTCTAAGTGTCTATAAGTATTAAAAACAATACATGATAAAAAAAATTCCCCTTTCTCCCGATAAAAAAGAAAGGAGAATTTTAGTCTTCGAAAATGAATGCTTTTGAAAAATATTCTTGAAACATTATGATTAATAATAAATCATTATTATGAGCTGAATAATGTTGCAATTTATTTCCATTCTTCAGAAAGGTGAGGCATTGCAGTTATAATATTCTCTTTTGAGAATATAATATTTTAGCTGCCTTGTATTGTTGATGCTGAGCCTGCAGTGCAATTTTTGATCAGAGTACTGGATGAACTGAATATTTATATTGTCTTCTCCTGCGTCTAAGGAACCAAATATTCAAATGCCTTGTGATTTCTTGAAGAGAAACCATTACCATACTTAGACAACAGAGTGAGCCATGTTAGAGTACTGGAACTCAATCAGGATACTCTCATATTTTCTTACACTGAACAGGTCACACTGGGTGATATTGTTTTGAATACAGGCATCCAAATACCCCCTGCTAAAATTGTAAGCTTTTAATAAATGTTCATCATTTTGAATAAAATTTGGAAGACACAGAGTTAATCAACCACTTATGGGGTAATATTTTACCACAAAAGAAGCAAGAAAAAATAAATGATTAATTAGAAACTCTTAACATATGAAGCCGTGAGCCGCTCTATAATACTACGATGCAATCTTGTATTTGCACTGTGACTATACCCCTCTGAAAGTGGGACTAACTGCCTATATTCGGTTTCTCCAGAGGTTTCTTAACTGAAATAATATCATGTCTTGTTATTGAAACAATACATCAAAAGACAACAAATCCCAAGCCAATTATCTGTGGACTAATACTTTGAGGTTGGAATTTATGTTACATTAACCTATTCTTTGAAAGGTTACACATGGTGGTATTTTGCCTTCAATACCATTCCACTGGCGTGAGTTTAGAAGGCTAAATGCACCAGTAAAAAAAAAAAAAATCTGGGGATGTTCTTTTTAGTGCATACTCTGAAGATTCTTCCAGGTGAGGCAAGCTCACAAGTCCCTATTTCTTACAGCTTTTCAGGGCATTATTCTGTTGGATTTTAAGCCAAATAAAACTATTAATAGCTTGTCTCCCAGCCCAGGGTTGGTGATTTTAGATGACTCTATGACAAGGGAAGGCCAGGTACTCTGTGTCTCCAGAGCCTGTTCCTTTCTTAAGCCCATTAATGACAGCTTCAGCCAATGAAGAAATTGCTCATTGAGTTATACTTTCAAATTCAGGTATTTCTCATACATTCATATTTTTAAACAGAGATTCTGAGCATGTATTTATCATGGAGACCACTATTTATAGATCAGTTAAATCTAGGCAAAACATTTGCTTCTGCTACTCATGATTAGGGTAATTTTCAGTGAGTTTTTGATTTCTGAAATAATAATACTTGAGGATACTTATTTCACAACATGCCTGAAAAATCCCTCCAAGTAAGCAGACAGGAAAGAAAGGTGAGCAGATTCTAATTCTGCCCTAAGATGTAGTGACTAGGTTTGCAGAAGTCACATTAAGCAAGGTTGACATGACCAACAGGGCTGTTTGTCTAACAAGGCAGAGACTATAGAAAGGTGCTAGAAGACAGAGACAAGTATAATTCTTTTCCACTTTTGTATATTTTTAGTAGGCATATGGTTAGATATTCTTAAACTATAGAAGACTATTGTTAAGCTTCATGAAACTATTAAACTATAGGAGTCTCTTGTATTATTTTTTACTATTTGGCTATACACAGAAAACAGTGTCTTTGCTGCTTAGACAGGTTGTACAGAGAAGGTTGTAGAATAGGGGGGACATTCTGGTGAGTCATGAAATTCTAATTAGCAGTACAGTGAGATTCATAGCAACACTTGAAATCATCAGAATAGCATACCTTCTCTCAAACACACGGTGTTGTTCCACTTCATGAATCTTTTCTATATGTTCAGATATTTATGATTCTTCCTCCCATACAAATAATGTCTTTATTGAAAAGAAACAAAAACAAAAGGCTGCCAATCATTCATTTCAATCTTTCTTATTCACATGGTGCATATTGTATTTACTAGTACTTTGGCTCACAGGGATTCTTTGCCAGGATGAAATAGATGCCAGGAACAGGGGAGGGAATATTTGAGATGTTACTCAATTCACTATATTCATGGCAAGTTTTACTTTTTAAATTCACATTATTAAAATTTAAGAACTTTAAAATCATTATTTATAACAAAAAATAAGAAAAGCAATCATCACCAAAAGCTAGTGCTTTAAACAGAAGAGAGACACTAAGACATTTTCAGGCCACATACAGGTGAATATTGACACAGCATTAACCCAGGGTCTAGATTCTCCACCCTCAGTAAAATATCTCTACTGGGACATTTCCACCTCATCTGCTTTTCAAGATTTTCTGTTTGTAATCTGTTCTTTGACATATAATAATTGTACAAATTTATGGACTACGGTACAACCTTTCTATATGTGTATAGAGTGTGTCATGATCATAGCAAGGTTCTTAGCCTGAATTAACTCAGGAACTTATCATTTTTATGTTGAAAATATTCAAAATTACACGCTTTAGCTATTTTAAAATAATCACTTCTTAATACACTGTTTTCTGCTGGGTTTTAAACATCTCTCTCCCTTTTCCTCTCTTTCAGCACTTCTATTTTCTTCATTATTTATTAAATTATAAGAGATATGTATCAAGATAAAAAATACAAAAAGTTATTTGAATTTCAGAAAAGATGAACTTGGAATGATTTCAAAAGTTGGTGTATTTCTATGAAAGTTGTGGTTCACATTAAACATATCATATTAGTTACAATGAAATGTGAGAGTAGCATTTTTATAATAAGGTTAAGAAAGGATTAAGTAATAAGGAACACAAAGTAAAAGTATAAATATTTCAAACATGTAAGATGAATGAGCTTTAAAAGGATGAATTAATTTTGTAAAATTTAGCAGGCTCTTATTATGCAGTACCATGGTGGGCAAAGTGGATCTGATGGTCAGGTTAATCAGGACTGATCCTTACTCTCTCATTCTCCAGATTGGGCATAGTGGAATTCTTAATTTCAATCAGCCTCAGTTTGCTTATCTAAACAACAATCTCAATCACATTTTTACATTCATATCACCAGATTATCTTGAGGATGGAATGACATAATAAGTGGAAAAAACCAAGGATATGACTCATTGCTGTAGGAATTCCTTTAGCCAATAGCTTGTAAGATATCAGCCCACTTGGGCATGGTCTCTTGTACTATAAATGCAGCAGTAAAGCTTGTGCAACCTCTCTCTTGGCAGCTGGATTCAGTTCCTGTTTCCCATTCATGCAGAGGACTGTGATCTGTGATTCTACTCCTAAATAAAGAACCCTTTATTATACTCAATTCTGAGATAGCGTGGGGCTACTTATAGCATCCATTTATAACTTACTACCCCTGAGCTAAGGTCATTCATCTATAAGCATATTCATGTAGTTACAAAATGAGTTTGGAAAGTTCATAATAGTGAATTTCAAGAATACTACTAGAAATGAATTTGAGTAGAAAAAATGTACATAATTGCAAAGGAATAAACAATTTTTAAAAAGTCAAAAAAAATTCAAAATTAGGACTTTTTTATAAAAACAATGATAAGTCTGGATTTTATTTTCTGAGTAGGAACGTGACTGTGATATTACCAAACTGTTTAATGAGAAAGGAAACTACTTGAAAATGTTTTTTTTTTCATATAACTCTGCACACTGTCCGTTAATGACTTGACTCTGAGATTAGTTAAGTGCATTGGTGAGATCATTGACGTATCAGACTTTCCAGTTTCTGCTCTCCCTGTTTTCAATGCTTCTGTCACCTTACAAAGGGAAGTACAATTACCTCATGATAAGGAGTTAGTGCTGCAAAAAGAAAAGAAGGAAAAAATATTTTCCTGTGATGGTTGTCAGTCACTAATCTCATTTTATTTATTTTTTTGCATTTTATTTTTATTTATTTATTTATTAAAAATTTCCACCTCCTCACATCATGCCATTTCCCTCCCACTCCCCCCTCTCCCTCCCCCTCGCTCTCCAGTCCTAAGAGAAGTCAGGGTGCCCTGCTGCCCTGTGGGAAGTCCAAGGCCCCCCCCTCCATCCAGGATTAGGAAAGTGAGCATCCAAACAGACTAGGCTCCCAAAAAGCCAGTACATGCAGTAGACTCAAAATCCGATGTCATTATCATTGGCTTCTCAGTCTGCCCTTATTGTCAGCCACATTCAGAGAGTCTGGTTTGGTGACACTAATCTCATTATAAAGGATACCTTCTTGAATCCCACTTTCAGCACTCATGACCTATGCAGACTCCAGCAAGGTGCTCACCTTCTGGTTCCTATTTGCTAAGCTGTGAATCTGGGACATGCTCCTCAACTTTCAACCTTCAGGTTGTTCAAAATAGAAACATTAGAAGGTGGGAAAAGAAAGAGAGAAAAGAGGAGAGGGGAGAGGAGTGTCCTAGAAGAGATCAGTTGGTGAAGCTACCCTCAGCCTAAAATAGTGACTCAGTAATTTCAGGATTTCCAGCTTGAGCAAGAGACTGAGTAGAAGCTTCCTGCTTCATGGACTAGTTATGTCTAACACCATCTCTGCCGTGTACTGCTGCACTGCCTTTTTTTCTGTCTAGCATTTAGTGGGGGAGCTTTAATGATGTCAACAATGGAAGACAAAAGAAAGACAATGCATAAAACTGTGTAATGAGGAGAGATTTAATTGTGAGGATTCCCACTGTAGTGAAACGAAGGGCCTTGTTGGTCTACGATCCTTGGGACACTAATATGCCTGTGTATAAATATAATAATACTTCTTTACCCTGTGATAACATTATCTATGTTTATTTCATCTAATTTTAGCCTTTTGTAATGATTAAGGTTTATTTTGGTTGAGATATTTACTTTCTCAATTTTTTTTTTTATTTAAAACTTAAACTTTGTGAGATGGTTGGTCTGAATTGTATTGTTGAAAGGATTTAGAATCAACCTAGAGAATGCTTGTCTGGTTCTATCTGTGAGAACACTTCCAAAAGACATTAATTGAAGGCTGAGAAGTACCCTCCAAATGGTCAGCGCCTTGCAACTTGCTCTTTTGGAATAATGCCAGCTGTCTCCTGGATTTCTTCCTGAAGGCATGGCTCTAGTGCAGCTGCTGTCAACTGCTGCTGCCATCAACCTCCAGCTTCAACTGCTGAACTGAAGACCAGCAGCTCACCAGGGAGCTCCAAGCTCCCAACACCCATTTGGAAATTCTAAAAAAATTCACCTATGTGGACAAAACAGCTGTCAGGCTTTAACCCACTGCCATATCATAATGCCCAGGCCCTATCAGTAAAGCAAAAAAACATATTCATTGTTACTATGCTCTCTCTCTCTCTCTCTCTCTCTCTCTCTCTCTCTCTCTCTCTCTCTCTGTGTGTGTGTGTGTGTGTGTGTGTGTGTGTGTTCTGTTTCCCGACTATTAGTCGGGAAACAGAATATATTGGGTAGTAGAATAAATGAGTCAGGGGAAAGCCTTTTTTTCTAAGAAATATCAGCTGGGGCAGATAACAGGAACTGCTATTAACCCAGGGACTTTTTAAATGAATATTGACCAAATAAATGATCTTATAAGACAGCTATGTGACCTTTGCATGAGCTAGGACATCCATGAAGGGAGAGTTAAAAAGCACTCAATAGTTATAGGCAGCTACAGCCTGCGGCTGCCTGGAAATGATACTCCTAATACAGGCTGTGTTTGTGATGTTGAACACTTGAGAAAACAGTCTGCTTTCAAAATGGTCTCCAGTGAGTGTGGCAGAGGCAGACATCACTCAGAACAAACATTTGTAACATTAGAGTGGACACACAGCCAGTCAGAGCCAGTAGCTGCTACACCAGAGTACAGGGCAAGACAACGGGAATGTTTTTAAAATCTTTGTTAGAGATTATAATATAATTATATCCTTTTCTTCCTCCAAAGCTTCACACATTCTCCCATCCAATTCTCTTTCGGATTCATGGCCTTTTCCCCCTTTTTATGACCTATATTGTAGTTATTTTGTAGCTTTTACCTTCCTTCCTTCCTTTTTTCCTTTCTTTCTTTTAAGTGTTTGCTTCTAGGCGGACTGCCACCCAGCTCTCAAATAAATACATGAAGACTTATTCTTTCTTATGACTGCCTGGCATTAGCCTGGCTTTTTTCTAGCCAGTTTTTCTTTAATTATCCCATCTACTTTTTTACTCTCGGCTTTTTACCTCTCTTTATTCTATATCTCTTGCATCCCTTCTTACTCCATGACTGGCTGTGTGGCCCCTGATGTCCTCCTCTCCTTCATCTTTTCTCACTCCTCTTTCTTTTTCCTACTCCCATTTATTCTCTTTGCCTGGCAGCCCCACCTATTTCTCTCTGCAGCCGAGCTCTTGGCCAGTCAGCTCTTTATTAGACAAACAGGTGTTTCAGACAGGTGAAGGAACATGGCTTCACAGAGATAAACAAATGCAAGATGAAAGAATGCAACACATCTTTGCATCACCGAACAAATACTCCACAGCATATATGAATGTAACATATCTTCAACTAATGTTGTTATGGAAACAACAGTATAGAAATTCACTTATATATTACTAAATATATAAATATACCCTCCTCGATCCATGCAATGTTATTTGTGTGTGTATGTTTTCAGGAATGACCATTTGGTGAGTTATTTCCTGAGGAAAACTTTTCTTATCCTCAGAATTCCTCAGTTGCCTACTTCTTGTTACTATTTAAGGCCTCAGAGTCATTCTCCTGGCCACATTGGCATGTCTGTTGCTGTTTTTTTATGTTCAGCTCTTGCTTAGATAGTCATGTTAGTGGGACTTTATGGGTGGAGCTTCTGACCTTCCTAGAAAACACAATCTCACGGAACCACATTTCCTCTGGCTCTCACAGTGTCCTGCCCCCACTTCTACAATGACACCTGAGCCTTCGATGACCAAGTTGTTTTGTAGCTCTATCGGTTAGGACTGGTCTCCACAACTCTGACTTTTGATCAGTTGTGATTCCCTGAAATTATCTCCATCTGTAACAAAGTGACGTTTCCTTGATGAAGAGTGTAGGGTTATACTTTTCCATGAGCACATAGACAAATATTTAGAATATAATTGAGGATTATGCTGTCTTAGAACGTGGTGATTGGAGATTCCCCTGGTCCATGACTTCACTCAACCTCAGTACTTGGCTGGGTTTCCAGCACCATCTCAGGCCTGCTCTTAGGAAGGGACTCTCGGGGCTTATCCTATCTACTCTGTGGGACTGGGGAGCATCTGAGGCCAATGAAATTGAGTCAGCCCAAGTGTTTTCCATCTGTTTCCCTTGTACAATGAGATTCCAGGGAAAGTAATGCTATGAACTCTTTCACTATAAATTGGTCAGTAAAACTTCAGTGAAAATTGTTAATGCTTACTTCAAAAAATGTGTTTTTCATATGTTACCTACAAATTAGAGTTCAAAGATGTTAGAGAGATGGTTTTGAATTCCTATCTCCATTTTACTTTATTTAAAAATTTATTGTCACTAACAAAAAAAAACCAAAACTGTCACTTTATCATTCCATAATCCTAACTGCCCATCACCAAAAATAAGATTCTGTTATCAACCCATTAGTGCAACTGAAATAATAATATATCATTGCTCTTCACTTACCACATCCATTCTATTAAAAATAAGTGATATAACCATAATTTAAATAGAAATTTCTCATTTAAAGTATTTTTCTAAAGCAAAAAAAAATATTTGTCTTGCTCAATATAATGGTCTTTACATGAAATTCTTGCAGGTTTTTATTGTCCTCTTTTTCTTGTATATCTTTCATCTCACTAAAATTTAACAAAATTTGATTGATTTTTTTAACATGAGTGGAAGGACACTTACAGGCTGTATTTATTGCAACTTGTGTTTAACTAAAAATAAGAATTAGCTACCCGACTTGCCATATAGTCTCTACATACAATTATTTACCTTCTTTAAACTACAAATTTCACCTGTTATTCTGCCAAATAAAGTAGAAAATCATGAGATGAGATTGCCCAACCACTCAATTTTGACCTTAAAAACAATGACACAAATAACAGCAACAAAAAATCATCAGTAAACTTTGAATATTCTTTGAGTATTTCTTAGCATTTTTGTATTTTCTGAACCCAAGTGAAACCTTTCATAATTTCTATGAATAATAGCTTTCAAATGATAAAAAGAAGAAACATCTAATTTCTTCCCAGAATATCACATTGAATTTTGCCTGACTTTTGAGTTTAGACTTCTATTTCTTCATAGTCTTCTCGGCATCTTCTTTTGTTGCTGCAGAAAACCCTCACATAAGTCCCTTGTTCTCAGGCTTTGATTTCCCATATTTTATAAAATATGCACAAAAAGTCAGTATGGTAACTCATAATTACATTTACATCATTGTTTATTTGAAAATCTCTTTGTTGACACAGGAAATTTGATGTAGAGTTCAACTTTTATATTTGAAATGTGGAAATTCCTCTTCCATATTTCTCAACATCAACAAAACAAGCATTACAAAACCACGTTATCATATGACTCTTTTAATTTTCCATTCTCCATTCAATTGTGCACATAGCCAGGATTCCAATTTCATAGGCTCCATTGATTGCTTAATAGCTCTGACCAGGAATGAGCAGGGCCAGTCAGCCTCTCTTGGCCAGCATTCTAAGAAATGGAAGTCTTTACATCCCCAGTTACCTTAAGAAGAGAACTCTTGTCAGTGCTTACAAGTCTGTAATTCATATTAGAGTACAAGGGTGGGTCACCCAGAGGTATGTAAACTACAAGGGTGCCACTTGCAGTTTCCAAAGTTCTCTGTAGCAGTCAATGACTTCTCTTCCTATAAAAGAAAGGACATGGTTCCCAAGACATCATATCAATTTTTCCATAAAATGTCATTAATTGAACTTTTGCACCTTTAAATTCTGTTTCATACACTAAAGTTTTGTGAAAATCATTGTGAATATAGTTAACAAAAAACAAAGTTTAAAAAGTAAGACCTCATAGAACTCAAGTTTTAGTGGCTATGTATGGTCAATGTCCAAGTTAACTACAGAATTAATCCTGGTGGTAGATGCTGTCATGAATACCGCTGGGGACTGAAAGAGACAGCAAATACAATTTGGACACTGGGATATTGGGTGAAAATATCAGGGATGGCCTTATGGATTACATGAGGACTAAGCAAGGAAGTAGACAGGAAATGAGATTCTTGATTATCTATTGGAAGAATGCACCAAGCAGAGGAAGTGATACTAAGGAGAAAGGGTTTTTTTGAAGCATCCCAAACACAAAAAGGCAGCCTGTGTTGCCAGGACTGATATCCAAAGCTGTGCAGTCAGGTTATGAGTAGTGTGAAGAGTTGGAGAATTTGCAGGACCTGGGAGACAGCTTTCAGGACTCTGATTTTATTAAGAGATATTATTGTTTTATATGGATATTGTTATTTGACTTTATTCTGTGGCATTTATTCTCTGATTTAATCAAGAGAGTTATTAGGAAATTCTGAATGCTTTAATGATGTCTTTGAATGAGAGGAACTCTGTGTCAACTATGCTCATAATAGAATGGAGAATGTTGAGAGCATATTGAATCCATTCCAAATATCTGAGGGCAGAGTTGATGGTAGAACAATATTCTGGATTGGCAGAAAAGTCAGTGTGTCACTGAGTTGCTTAGTGTCTTTGGTGAAATGAATTATTAAACTCTAAATATTGCTGAACCCCAAATTCTGGCTGAGGTGCACTCCTCTCTCAATGCTGAGATTGAAGTCTGTCTCTTCTACCATTCTCTAGGCACTACAAGCTTCACTGGGCTCCAGTCCTCAGCACAAGTCTATTAATACAACACTGAGTTGTGCTAACTTGTGTATGTGTCTGTCTCTGCCTTCCTTTTTTAAAATATTTTTAAAAAAATACCAATTGAAGTTCCCACTCCCTCCCCTCCTTGCATTCCTTCCACACACCCTCCCACCCCACCCAAGATCCAAGGCCCTCTCTACTATACCTAAGCTGAGCAAGGTATACATCCAAAGAGAATAGGATCCCCCAAAAGCCAGTACATGCAGTAGGGATAAATCCTGGTGCCACTGCCAGTGGCCCCTCTGTCTGTGTCTGTCTTCTTAAATAGTAGAACAGCTCCACCAAATGCAATGTTGTTTCCATAGAAACATTCCCCTGCCTTAAAACAGTTAGATGTGTTACTGCATGCAGTGTTGTGCATCTGCAATCCCAGTGGCTTAAGCAGCCGAGACAGAGGACAACTTGAACCCAGGAGTTATAGGACAGCTGAAGTAGAAGCCAGTTTAACAAGATTTCATCTCAATAAACAAAACAAAGCAAGTGTGTGTGTGTATGAGTGTGTGTGTGTACAGATGAGCTTAAAATATATGTATATAAAAGCATTGAGAATTTCATGTGCCTCCCAAATGAATGAATACCTTAAAATATAGGATGGGAAATATTTGAAGTAACTTTAACTTGTCTGTGATAAAAAAAAATCTCATTCTCTAGGGAAAGAATGTCTAACCTCATTCTCAGAAATTTAGAACATACCATAATAGGATGTCTGTCATATTACCGGACTACAGAATAGATTTCAATGTCCCTCCTTGTAGGTCACAATAAAAATGTAATTCTACAGGTAAGGGAATATGTCACTTTGTGAAATTTTATGGGAGTTTCTAGTTGAGTGCCCTCTGTGCATGCAGAATAAAGTAAATGTCTTTTTTTTTCTTTCTATTCTAAGACTGAGGAAGTGACTTGAACAGGAAGAGAAGTGCAAAACAATGAACCATCTCCAAAGGCCTCTCTGGGTTTCTAGATGGAGGAGAAGATGTAGCTCCTGACAAATATGGTGAGTAGGATTTCTAAAATCTGTGTGTCTGTACACTCATATTTGTGTGTATAAGGGTAAGTATATGTGCATCAAATGTTTGTGTGAGACATCAGTGGACTTCTGCTTGCTGGTGCAGGGCCTTCGCTGTCTTCTGTTGGCCGCTCCAGACTAGCTGGCTCACAAGCACTGATAGGTCTCGTCTTACATGTCATAGGAGCGCTGAGCTCACAGGCTCCACTCGGTTTCTCAAGTTTAAAATGGCAAGTGCTTTATCCAAGAAACCATCTGTACAGCCAGGTGTTTGTTTTCGTTTTCTGTTTACTGTAACATTAAGGTGAGTCTGAGTAAATCAGAGAAGTGCAACAGCATTTGATTGGCATTCCATAGAGCTTCTGCACTGTTTCATAATAATTCACAAAGTGGACCAGATGAAACTAGAGGAACTCATAAATGGTGAATAATTGCACCAAAAATACATACATATACATACATACATACGTACATAACACATAAATCACTACCAGAAGAAGTGACAATAGCCACTGTCTCTGTCAGTTTTCTTGGTATTTCAAAGACATCACTGATAGAAAACTTCTTGTGATATGTACTATAGTGATAAAAATCTGAAGTTAATTGCTAAGGTCTGAGAAAGACCATTCAGGATTGTGAGGAGGGAACTGGGTTTTTGAAAACCAGTATGGGTTAGTACATAGCCCTGTTTTGAGTTGTGTTTTTCTAGACCCAGTAGAAAAACAACAGAAGATGGAAGGGGGAGAATCTTTAAGAAAAGCATTTAGGAACATCTCAACTATTAGTTCATTGAGGAGTCCAGACTGGGATCTAGCTGCTAAATCCATCTTAGACTACAAAACAGAAGAGGACTGTCCAAGAAAAGAAGTAACATTTCCCCTTGACTAGTTAATGAAAGATTGTACATACAGTACTGTGTTCCATTAGGCAGTATTTTACAAAGCAGAACATACCCAGAACAGAATTGGCAGGAAGAAAGAGAAACTCAACATGGTTTCTTGGGAAGCTGTGCAAGAAAGCCTCATAGGAAATAAGGTTGAGGACCGTACATGGAAAGGAAGTGGAGACTGTGTAAGTGTCATTCAAGCAGAAACAGGGACAACTGGCTTGGAAAATAGTGCAAATGTATTAAAATATTTTTAATTTTGTCAGGAGCCTGTGAAGGAGTTATAACAGGAGAGTGTCAAAAGCAATTTGTTTAGTTTTGTTTGCTTTCCTTTTCTTTCGGAACTTGAGTTTTTTTACTATAGCAGAGAAGTGAAAAGAGAAAAGATCTCCTGGGATACAGCATGCATCTAGGTTTCCTTGTGTCCCTTGAATTCTATGCTGCTTTTGTTATTTTATTGTAAGACGAATTTGTCATGGGCCATGGGAGTGCAATGTTAATAAATGTGGAAAATACCAACAATTAAAATAATACAGATGATAATAAATACTCGCACTAGTTTGCCACAGCAATCTTCTGAAGCAAGCAGATAAGACACTCAAGGCTTAGTGAGTTAAATTTATATCTAACTCCATCTCTGGTCATTCAAAATCAACTTTCAATATGAAACCTGTTTCTTTACCTCCAAGACATACAGATCCATTTTCCTCTTACAGTTTGGGAAATCACTGAGTGCTCCTTAACCAAGAATAGCAAAATTTAACACATCCATGACACAAACAACATACTGGAAAGTTCTCCAAGTGCTTTTCCCATATGCTACACAACAAACTTATTTCATTGATGAAGAAACCAAGGTATACAAAGTACCTTGATCACGGTAAAATTTGCTTATGGAATTGGTGAAATCCATCTTGCTCTACCATTCACATGCTCAACCTCTAATAGATAGAATGGCTCCAAATAAAAGAGGAATAGAAAAGGTCAGTGTTCTTATTATTAGAGCAACAAATTAGAACATCCAAAGCAACCTAGCACCCATCTACTATTTGAGCCTTAAACAATAAATTCAGAAGACTGAGCTGTGACCACAATTTGTCTGCTTTACAGTGCCTAACTATAGTGACTCCAACTGGTCACATAGTTGAGTTAAATTATGGCTTCAAGAAACGTGTTGGGCTGCATCTCAGAAGGGTACATGAACATTTATTTACACACGGTTAAAGCTAAGAAATGTGATCACTTTTATGCAAAGAGCAAAACCAGTACAGCCAGAAACTGGCAGAATGTCAGATGACAGAATAAGTCTCTGGGATTAACTATTTCCATCTCCACAGCTTCAAACTGATGAGGTTAATTTGGGGGCGAGCATCATTCGTGGAAACTTCTTCAGGGACTAGCTCTCTGGACCTGCTCCAAGCATCATGAAGGATTGCCCAGGAGAGTCTGGCAGTGAGTCAGGATACTGACCTGTCTGCCATCCTTCTGCTGCTAGTGGCCATGTTGTTTAGCCATCAGAGGTTGCCAAGTTAATTACAGCATGCCCACATCTAAGAACTGTACAAACATCCACCAGGTTCCATATTGAACTTTGCTCGTGGTTCAGTAATGTCAAGGGCCTTTGAAAACTTCTACTGGAAAGCTAAAGTCAGTCTCCTTCCCCATAGTAAATAAAGCCCAAAGAAGCACTTTAAAACTGCAAACCTAAGACACCAGAAAAAGTTTTTCCACGTTCTCAGAGTTGCCTGCCGCCACTGACTACCAAGTTCAGCCAGGTCTCCTGAGTCCCCTGAAAATGTTTCCTGCTCCTGTGAACTTGATTTGGAAATAATTAAACAGAGAGAGGCAGGAGACCAGAGTGCCTCTTGCTGAGTTAAAAGTTCACTTTTTAGAATAAAGATTTCATTAAGACCACAGAGTTTAGATATAGAACTGTCACTTTAAAATGTACTCGCTTGAGTGCTTCCACTCCGATGGGCCTTTGAAAGGCTTCAGAGCCACCGCGGAAGAGGAGCGGAGACACCCCAGGCATATTGTACAGTGACAGGTCTGAATATTTAGTGTGAATGGAATCGCTGTATCCTAAACCCCAAAGTAAATGTGGGAGCCGAGATGAGGTATTCTGTCAGTCTAAGCTTTCAAATAAAATTGTCACAGGGAATTGCCCGGAATAGCCAAACTTAATCGCAGAAAAGGACCTGTAGCAAGACCAGGGAGGTACGAAGTGAGTCATTTATATTCCATGAATCATTGGTCATCAGAGATTATCTATGAAATACTCAAAGTCCAAAGTTAAATTGCCTAGGATTGATTTGGTGTGGAAATAGATGCTATTTGTTTTATTTTATTCATATATATGTATATAAATCTATGTATATGAAATGTGTCTATGAAACTCTAAGGAATATATGCTTAGTTTCTTTATTGAATTCACAGGGGAAAAAGATATGCAGAGAAAATATAAGACCTCTTTTGGCTTGTCCATGGTTGTTTGTAGGTGGTCCCACATTACTTATGACTGAAGGACCAACTTAAGACATAGTTGATGCTATTTCAGGTTGCCCATTGAGTGCATGTGTTGGGTGAAACAGGTTATAGCAGCCAATTCCAAATTCTCACACCCAAGATTCCGTATCTTAATATTTCCATGTGTGATATGTATTTGATTGACATCTGTGCAATCTTTTCTGTATTTATAATAAAAGAGAAAGGAACTTCAAAAATTGCCTTTGTCTAATAAAAATCATTTGGATATGTGGAAAGGGGAAAATAAAGTTTTAGTAATGATGCAGAAATACTAAAGGGCTAGCTAGAGGATGGACCTAGACATGGAAACAGTTTCCATGTCCCTGTGCAAGGGGCATGCTGTTTCTCCAATTACTGAAAATAGAAACAACATTTGACTACACTGTTATTTGAATTCTTTCTATATTTTGGAAATATATCCTGTAGCATATAAAGAGTTTGCAGTATTTTCTCCAATTTTTATCTCCTAGCCATGTTGTTTGCCTTTGCCCAGCAAAAGCTTTGCAGTTTCTTAAAATCCCACTTGTCAATGTTTGCCTTGCAGTCTGTACTTTTGGGGTCATGCTAACATTTTTTTTTTTTGATCAGTGTCCTGAAATACACTACAGTCATTTTGAACTTAAGACGTCACATATGATAAATATCAAATAAGATTATCTTGCCGACCAGCTTCCTCTGTGGTCATTTCTCCCTGAGAAATGCTGACACCAACATCCAAAGTTTGATTTGGAGTCTGCTGACTTCCTTTTGTTGTCTCACACGCTACATCAGGACCACCAATATATCCTGAGCACTTCATCCGCTAAGAGACTAAGGACTCCATCACACTATATTAATATTATCTTGATGTTATTGCCAATATTTTCCCACCTACATCTTCCTAAGTCATCTTATTCATTCAATACTTGCACCCTTTCCAGTTCAAACCACATTAGACGTAAGACCAAGTGTTCTTACTCATCTAATATTCTCTGATGGGTCCTTGATTGAAAGCAGATGTATATCCTCCCGCAAATCAACAAATACTACATAATCCGGCCTATTGGACCCCCATCTCTTACTGACCTCTCCTTTTGTGCATTTGCTTTTACCAGTCTCATGGGAGGGTCTCTGTTTAGGAGTTTGAAACCCACTCCTCCATCTAAGCATGTTTTCTCTAGGTAGCCAGATGTTTGGTTCCTCACTTGCTTTAAATGTTTACTCAAAGTTGAGGTTCTCAGTGAGGGCAATCCTGGAAACTTAATTTGCAGTTTTAGCTTCATTTCCTTCAATATTTTCCTGTTCTCCCCCACTAGAATATAAATCCTTTGGGCTTAGGAATATTGTCTGTTTGTTCACTGTGATCTTCCAAGTGTTCATGGGAGTTTTGGACACATGCGGGCTTTAAGAATGTGAAGTGAAGATTAAGAAAATCTGTAAGAAAACACTTATGAATCTATAAACTAGAAAACCATTTCTGCAAATAATATCTTATAGCCAATGGATTTCCAAATAAGTTGGATATTTTTCTCTTCAGTGTAGAAAAAACATTCATAAGGTAAGGCTCTACAGTGACCTTATCCTTTTCTTTTTAATATTATTATTTTTTATTGAGTTCTACATTTTTCTCTGCTTCCTTCCCTACCTCTCCCCTCCCCTTCAGCCCTCTCCCAAGGTCCCCATGCTCCCAATTTACTCAGGAGATCTTGTCTTTTTCTGTTTTCCATGTAGATTAGATCTTAGAGTCCTCATTGTTGTCTAGGTTCTCTGGGATTGTAATTTGTAAACTGGTTTTCTTTGTTTTATGTTTAAAAACCACTTATGAGTGAATACATGTGATAATTGTCTTTCTGTATCTGGGTTACCTCACTCAAAATGATATTTTCTAGCTCCATCCATTTGCCTGAAAAATTCAAGATGTCATTATTTTTTCTGCTATGTAGTACTCCATTGTGTAAATGTACCACATTTTCCTTATCTCTTCTACTGAAGGGCATTTAGGTTGTTTCCAGGTTCTGGCTATGACAAACAATGCTGCTATTAACATGGTTGAGCACATGTCCTTGTGGCACAATTGAGCATCATTTTCTTCTCAAACTCAGTTTCCTGGCATTGAGAAGAGAGCACCAGTGATGTCTGTTTTACTGGGTCATGTACTGTTACATGTGAGACTACCCACCTTTTGGGCTTGTAGTGAGGCTACCCATCTTGACAGGAAATGTTTAACTTCCACGTTCTGGGAAGATCATGTTTCTTACTATTTTTATCTTCATCTGATCAACACCACAGCTCATATTTTCTTCTGTCTCATGACATCACACAGTTGCTGAAAGTTTCACTACGTTTCTGCTTCCATCACACCAATGCTTAAAGCTTTACTACGTTTCTCCTTCTGAACCATAAAAATGATGGCACTATTGGTAATTATTCTTAAATCTCATACAAGATTTTTGTTTCAGTTTGTTTTGATGTTGAGATCAATATTTATTTGACCAGAGTCTTTCTTCCAAAATCTGAACCATTTCATGAGAATAATGGAAGTAATTCTAAAACTTCATATAAGCAATGTTTTATTTAAAACATTATATTACATTCAAGGTATTCGATATACATGCTTTAAAAATCATATTAAAAAAACTTCTCTCAGAAAGTCAACAAAAGCTTATTTCATATATATTGCCCTATGTCTGTGTGTATTGTAGAATTATCATTAAAACTTTCTCCACAATACTGTATTAATTACACTCTATGGTTCATTTTATCGACAATGGTTTCCAGGAGAGGAAAACTGCATACATGTACCACATGTTGTAGATAAATGGAAAAGAGAAAGCTGGTACTCAATTTGAAGTTCAGGGTAAACTCCCCACAGTCTCAGCAGTAAAGATCATTAGTGGAAGGTTCTCACATTCTTTAGTTAAACAACTTTTCATAATGGAGGTAGGGAAGCTGTGACATTTGAATAAAGTTTTACATTTTGAAAAAGTAATAAAAATAAATTAAAGGTTACATTTCTGGAGTCGTGATTGATAACAAGCACCCAGATTAACTGCATTTTATAGGTTAGGTAAGCAGTTTAAATTAAAAAGTGGCCTATGCAAATATTCAGTCTTGAAAGAATGGAAAGTTAATCGCTTTGCTTTGCAACTCCAGGAAACCTGGTGGGATTTGTCCTTGTAGGGATTCGAGAATTAGAAGGCTGTATTTCAGAGCTATCATAAGAAACAGGTTTGAGGATATGTTTTCTTGGAGGCATGCTGCTGTTTTGAAGACGAAAGTGTTCCCTTGGATTTTGCAGCGTATTTAAAATATAGTTTATTACAATCAAATACATTACGAGCCACCACAGCTGGTCCCTGAGGATGAGTTTGTGAAATACTCCCTTCTGTCTACAGATCCTCCACAATTAACAGGTCCTCCCGAGAATCACCTGGTTACTCAATTAAGAGCGTAACTTTTCTTTCTTGGCACACGCTTTCAGTTGCTTTTGCTTATATGGCTATTCAACTAAACTTACATTGACAATAAAACATTCCATTGTTTAAAGAGCGGTGACCACAGTGGGTTAAATGAGCATTCCTATACAAATTATATGTCAGAAATATGTGAAAAATATTAGTTTTTCAAATAGTATCTCATAGTACTCAGGCCTCCAAAATGTTGTTTATCCCTCAAATTCTTGCAGAATTTACATCTTAAATATTAATACTGATTTTTCAAATGCTTAACAAATTTTCTTCCTAGCTTTTCTTTATAAATTTAATTAAAATATTTGGCCATTCAATGCAGCTAGATTTCTTTGTTTTTGTTTTTTGTTTTTTCCAGACAGGGTTTCTCTGTGGCTTTGGAGCCTGTCCTGGAACTAGCTCTTGTAGACCAGGCTGGTCTCGAACTCACAGAGATTCACCTGCCTCTGCCTCCCAAGTGCTGGGATTAAAGGCGTGCGCCACCACCGCCCGGCACAGCTAGGTTTCTTAATGCATTAACCTCTCTCCAAAACTCATTCCTGACAAATGAATAAACAGCTGAGATATATACAGATACTAAAATAACATTAATTTATTTGTGAAAATAAAAATATTCCAAATTAATAATGAATTTTTATGTATTTAAAGTTTTCAGAATGATTTTTATGTACTTACACACAGTAAAAGTTTTGTGATCAAATAAATTAGTATGGTTATCATCTAAAAGAAGTGCCTTCCTTTTGTGAGAGAAGGAATTAAATGGATCATTTTCTTACTAAATTTCCAGAATACAAAGTATTACCTTAATTTTAATCTTCATCTTAAACAAAAAAAAATTCAAGCTGTCATTATTTTTTCTGCTGTGCAGTACTCCATTGTGTAAATGTGCCACATTTTCCTTATCCATTCTTCGGTTGAGGACATTTAGGTGTTTCCAGGTCCTGGCTATGACAAACAAAGCTGCTATGAACATAGTTGGGCACATGTCCTTGTGACACAACTGAGCATCCTTTGGGTATATACCTAAAAGTGTATTACTGGGTCTTGAGGAAGGTTCTTTCCTAATTTTCTGAAAAATCACCACACTGACAACCAAAGGAATTTTACCAGCTTGCATTTTCACCAGCAATGCAGGAGTGTTCCCTTTACCCCACAACCTCTTCAGCATAAGTTGTCATCAGTGTTTTTGATCTTGTTAGTTTTTTAAAGAATGATGGAATCAGGGTAAGTCTGTGTACTAGCTATTCCTCTCGAAATTAGATAAAATACAGAAGAGTTTTAGACGATCAAAGTTTTCATGGTGGGGAAACTTTGTCTAAGTTCATGGCTGCTCAGAGACTGGATGTAGAGGGCTACTTGTTGACATCTTTGCAGAGCAGAAAACAGCGCTAGACCAGAAGCAGAACTCTTATGCAGTTCTTAAAGATGGCTCACATACTCTACTCAACCACTAAACACCATGTTCTCAAGTTCCCCAAACAACTTTACCACCTGGCGGCCAAATGTTCATTCACAAGAGACTGTAGGGGACATTTCACATTCGGACTATAACAGCTTGATATTTTCAGGTTTTCTTCAATAATTGCATATAAAATACACTCTATTTTAAAAACATTCCCATTAATGGCCAAGTTGAGAGTAATTCCTAAATTCATTATTATTCACATACATTTTTAGTCATAACCTATTTCTAAAATAAAATTATCAGTAAGTTCAGCATGTAGAGAACCAGACATTCATTTATGTTGCTCTAACTATGTAATTATTTGCCTAGTTTAAAGGTATACCTTACCTAGAGTAGAAAAGCTATGCATACGATTCCCAGTAAAACTCTTGAAACATGTATTATTCTCAACACCTGCTTTCACCTGTTCCTACCTCACCATCACAGCACAAGTGAGAAAGAGTTCCCTAGTTCAAGAACACACTGTAATAGTTGCTAAATAGGTAGCTATGTGGAATTCACTTTACAAATAATAAATAAAATGTCTGTAAAGAATATAAACAATGTTCACAGAAAACAACATTCTAGTACAGATAGAGCTGAGAGAATCATCCCCTAATCTTAAAAGCTAGTAAAGCATAGGAAAATGACTAATTTTTAATATAATGTTAATTTTACATATTAAAAACTAAGGGCTCTATTCATACATGTTATTCCTATATAATATATACTCTTATAAAAATTTAATTTTATGTATTATTCTACATCAAAGGTAATTTCCTATCAAACAACACATAGCTTTTTCTTCATATAGAGTTGTGTGATATTTTGTTTGTGTTCTGACAGATAAAACTTGCCTAGAGATCAGAAGGCAGAGCTAACCACTAGTTAAACATAAAAGCGTTGGTCATGAGATGTTACACATGCCTTTAATCCCAGCATCCCAGCACTCGGGAGATGGAGGCAGAAGATGATAAAATGGGGTGTAGACAGGATCTCTGCCCCTTTGTACTGAGGAATGAGAAAGAAAAGAAGCAGCTACTCACTGCTCCTGGTTCTCTGATCTTTCAGGTTTTTATTCTGATATTTGACTCAGATTTTTTATAGATTAAGATTAATTAGGTTAACACTACATTATAGTTTTATGATGTTTTGTTTCTCTATCACTAAGTTTACTGATTTTCTCCTGATTGACATTGGGTTTGTGTATAAAATTTGCTAATCAAAAAACTAATATACAAAGTATCTTTGTACAGATGCATTTTATATTCAAATATTATGTAGTTGTTTAATTATGCCCTCTACAACTCAGAAACTCAATAAGGAAATGAGACTTAAATAATTATGAATCATCCACACATATGTATTTAATATAGCAGAGATACTCTTCATTTACTTCCAAGCTGTTTCAATAAAAAAGGAAAACTTTGTGTACTGGAAAGACAAATAAAACTTAAACCAAAACAGTAAAAGCATAAGGGCTTTGTGGTCATGGAAATGACATACAATACTAATAGTAATAACATATAGCATCTAAGGTGTTTCAGCTGTCTCACAGGTACTCTTGCGTGATTATCAGAACCCAACTTAGTTTGTACATAATAAATATACTTTATCAATACTGATGAAACAAGGTGTGCATATATATGTATATTTATATATACATATATACATAATAAATATTCCAAACACATTAGTCTTCAGTGACTTCTGATTATGAAATATTCATGTTGGAGAAACCATTATAAACATTATTTAGAAGTATTCTCATCTCATTTAGAGCTCCTGTTCTTTCTCCTGGGAAGATGTTTCTACTTTCATTTCTAGGACTTAAGGTCTTCACATAATTTGCTAATAAGTGTTGGAGGACAGTATCTGTTGCTATTGGAGCCTAATCTACATGAATAATTTAATTTTAGTAACTTACTGCTCTGGAATACAGAAAAACAATTTGATTAATTCAGCATCCATTCATTAAACAGACACACTCAAGTCATGGGAGGAACATCTGTTGTGTTTGGAAACATATACGGCTCTCTGTTTTGACAACTGCCAGGGATGCCGTATTCAAAGGCTTGATGATTCGCTACTGAATTTAAAAGGGAAAAACCACAAAAAAGTGCGAGCATGCTAGAGAAAGATGTCAGAATTTCCCAGAAGAGGTAGATGTGACAGAATAGTTTACGGGTTCTGTCATGAACTTAAATGCCAACGAGAAAGCCCGCGGACTGAAATGAAAGAACCCTTCTTTAAGGATGCAAATTAAAAGAAAACTTCAAAACAATGATATCTACCATTTTCCCCCACAGAAAATTCTTTACCGGTTTGAAAAAATATGATGGAGAGGGGAGATATTTGATGTAGAAACACAAATTGTAAACTCCCTAGGACATGTAGATTGGGATTTTAATAAGTCTGTAGAAAAAGTAATATAATTAGCTAAATTCATTTTATGTAATTAAATATTCAGTAAAATAGAGCACATTGTGAAAGAAAAATAATATTTTTTGAAAACATTATAGAAATAATTTTCATTCTTTGATTTTTTCCATAGAGTGAAATAATTTTTTATCAGAACACACGTGTGTCAGAGAAAATACTGGCCAGGTATGATAGGTGATTAAGATCATACATTTAAACTCCCAGAGAAATGACCAAAATTAAGTTTCAACATTACTAAGAATCACTAATAATGCTAGGACATTATTGTGCTTTGTTGGCAATTTAGAAATCACTTATTGCTTATAGGGAAAAATGGATAATGTGTAATCCCTATCTTTGGTAACTGTCACTGATTTTATATATATACATATATATTTATATACATATATATGTATATGTCAGTGATATTATACATACACAGGGAGAGTGTGTATTAATTCATTAGAATGCTATGCTTTGTTGTGGAATGAATAACAAGGATTATTTTATGATTAGAATAATTTAAACATATTATTTATCATCTTTAATTTTTCCTTACGGTGTATATATATGCATGCGAGTGTGTGTGTGAGTGTGTGTGTGCTGCATGTGTGTGTGCTCTCTAGTGGGCATGTGGAGGTCAGAACACAAGTCTGAGCTTTCATCTGTTGTATAAATTCAAAGAATTCAATTCAGGTCAGCAAGCTTAGTCTCTGCATTGAAATTTTACCTACAAAATGAACACACTGACCCTGCCTGAGTCAGTTTCCATGCTCCTGGAGGTGAAGGACCAGAAGGGATTTGAAAAGTGGAAAATACACACATGGGGAGAAGGATGGAGAGCATGGAGCAACCACTAGGGCTGGCCTTGATAATTTTTACCTGTTTCTGGCAAACCTGAAGTTCTCACTTCTGTATTTTCCTTATTCTAGAATAACCCTTTCTTTGCCAGTAATTTTTGTTTTGTGTCCATCTGACCATCCAAGGCCATACTTCTTCAAATAGCGATTAAAAACTCAACCCAACATTTGCGGTGAGCTTGGAGGAGATCCATCACTGTAGCTCTCCACTGTGCCCTTTATATGTTCTTTTGGGTTATGGAGTTAGAGAAGCTCTGTTATAGAAATGCAGCCGTTGTTGAGTGCTGGCATAATCTGGAGCTTGGTTACGCTTTCTTGATATTTTTAAGCTGAAGAATCATGGCAGTTCTTCCAGATTTGTTCTGGACCAGGGACTGACAACCAACAAGATGACCTTAGAAGACAACCTTGTTTGAATTCTCATAGTGATGGCAGCAATCCTTCACTGTCTTTTAAAAGAATCAAATGAGATAATGTCTTAAAAGTTTGGTAAATAATAAATGCTAGTTTCTTTAATTTACTATATAGGAAAGAATTTTCAAGATCCGTTAGATTTGTCCTTACTTAAGCATAAGCCCCAGAGAAAAGCAAGTTGCTAAAATCCTCAACAGTGTCAACTTAATGACTATCACAGCAAGTGAACATACGTGTAGATGTGGTATGTAAATAAACAATGATCGATGAAATAGAGAACTGGTGATGAACTATTGAACCAATAAAATTAGTATGAGTGGATTTTTATAAGAAGAGAAGCAGGACATATAGAGGAAAGATAAAAAGAAAAAAGAAAGGAAGGAAGGATGGAAGGCAAGCAGGAAGGAAGGAAGGAACAAAGGAAGGAAGGAAGGAACAAAGGAAGGAAGGAAGGAAAGAAAGAAAGAAAGAAAGAAAGAAAGAAAGAAAGAAAGAAAGAAAGGAAAGAAGCAAGAAAGAGGTGTTGTAATATGGGTGGCAGGGCGCCACTCTGTTGTAATATGGGCGGCAGGGCTGCGTCCCCGGCACCCAACCGCCCTCATGGCTAGCTTATGCCCCGAAATAATTACACGGAAACTGTATTTTTTTAAACATTGCTTGGCCCATTAGCTCCAGCCTCTTATTGGCTAGCTCTTACATATTGATCTAACCCATTTCTAATATTCTGGGTAGCACCACGAGCTGGCTTACCAGGAAAGATCTTAACCTGCGTCAGTCTGGAGTGGGAAAATCATGGTGACTCACTGACTCAGCTTCTTTCTCCCAGCATTTTGTTTTGTCTACTCCACCCACCTAAGGGTTGGCCTATCAAATGGGCCTAAGCAGTTTCTTTATTAGTTAACCAATAAAAGCAACAGATAGATAAAGACCCACCTCCATCAAAGAGGGGCAGGCAAGACACCTCAGTGAGTAAAATCATGTGCTGTCAAGACAGAAGACCTGATTTCAATCCCTGGGTCCCATACCATGGAAGGAGGGAATCAACTCCTTCAAGTCATCCTCTGACCTCCAAATTGTGGTAAGAATATGTCCACCTACATGAACACATGCATACACAAAACAAACAAATATCCAACATCTCAAACTATTTTTTAAATACACTTATGAGGGAAATCGCATTACAAAAGCAATCCTTGTCAAAAATTGAAAGATGGGACAAGTACATTAAATATACAAATAAAAGAGAAATACCAAGTATATAAAAGTCTGACTTCTGGCTCTTGGAAGTGCCTAGGGCTTCTTTGGGAAAGGATAAAGAGTCATCAAGACTGGAAAGGGCATGTATAACTTCTAAGCTCCTGAGTGTTTGGCCGTCTTCTGGGTATTTTGTATGATAATTTATGCATCTATTAGAGTATCATTATGGGTTTGGTTACAATATATGCAATAGAAGACAAGTAAATAAAGTTCAGAGAGGTGAATTCACACATGCATGACAAGCCTACCAAGCAAGAGTTAAATATGACTGACGCCTTCAGCAGCACAGCTACCTCTTGCTACCTGTGCATTCTAATTATTGGAAACTTTGTAATGTATCACTGTGTTGTTAGGACAGCGGGAGATTTGGACCCCAGAACCTAGATGACTTTGATATCTTCACTGTTGGAGTCAGAGAGAGAAGGAGAAAGAGAGAGAGAGTGGGAAGAGGAAAGTAGAGTGGAAGAGAGTGGGAGAGGATGGGAAAAATTGGAACAGGCAAAATGGCTCAGTGAGTAAAATCTATTATATTATTCAGCCATAATGGAGTAAAATTGTCATTGCAGGCAAATTATGCAAATGGTATCTTCATATTTGGGCTATGTAGCTCACAATATTTTTAAAAGCAAATCCATATTTAAAACAACACATGTACATTGATTACCTAATGTACACACAAAACACAACACCCAGAGAGGATGCAACAACCTTTAAAGTGAATTAGTTTCCCCGTGTTTTCCTTCTTGTTCTTGTTGCTGTTTTGCCCCTCTTCTTCTTCCTCCTCCTCTTCCTCTTCTTCGGACACAGGAATTATTCTTTGCCTTTCCTAAACTTGAGTTTTAATGTGATTAATTACAACTCCGTCTTTACACCTCATTTAAATCTTTCTAGGGTTGTGACACCTAAGTCCAGTTTGTTTCATGCGGCTTTCATGGGGTGAAACTGAGAGAGATGCATCTTTAAGAGTTGAATCTTCTAGTGATGTCAGAAGGCATATCCCTCATGTCTCATCATGACTGCCTAAATAAGAGCTAAATAAGGACAACACTAATAGACATGCTGAATTGAACAAGGGAAAACCATCCAGGGCTCAACCCTGCACTAAGAACTACTGGCAGCTGAGGAACGTTGAAGAGCACATCAAATGGTTATACAACATCAAATGGCAAGTCATGAAAAGTACACATACAAGTAACATTATACAGACTGAGGCAGCTATGTTTAAGAATATATGCACATATAAATACATATGCATGTGTATTTATATATATGCAAATAACAACAATTTATGAAAATGAAGGCCATAAATTTGAAAAAGGGCAAAATGGGCTACATAGTTTATAGGGAGGAAAGGAAAGGGAGAAATGATGTGATTGTGCTACAACTTTGAAAAGAAAAATTAAAAGAATAAACATTCTGTTTCCTTTCAAAAAGCATCCTGGACTGGTTTGAGGGAGCATACTTTTAATCCCAGCCCTTGGAAAGCAGAGAGAGATGGATGTGAGTTTAAGCTTATCTACAGAATAGGTTCTAGCCCAGCCAGAGTCAGTTAGACCCTATCTTTAAAAACAGCAAACACTGCAACCAGTTGGTTTTTTTTTTTTTTTGGTTTTTCGAGACAGGTTTTCTCTGTGGTTTTGGAGCCTGTCCTGGAACTAGCTCTTGTAGACCAGGCTGGTCTCAAACTCACAGAGATCTGCCTGCCTCTGCCTCCCAAGTGCTGGGATTAAAGGCATGCGCCACCACCGCCAGGCTGCAACCAGTTTTCAAAACATGTGTGTGGTTCTCTTTGGCAGAAACAAGTTCTTATCGAAGATTCAATAATAGTCAATAAAAGATCCCACTTGGTAAATTTTACTAAAGTTGGCTTTCCAATTCTCTTTTTAGTCTATTAAATTATTTAGATACAAGTTGTAAGAAGCATATCCTATCCTTTTCTTTTACAAAGCCGTATGGCATGAATAATGTTCAGGCTTTCTTAACGTTCTTTCTATAGCATATATTTCTCACTCACTCACTGTTAATACATCATCTTTCTCTAGAACAGAATACATACAAAACAAATAATTGCTGGAATATATGTATTTATAAGCCACTTAGAATAAAAATGATTGTGGGAAGCTTTGCAAAATAGAAGTACTCAGTAACTGTTTTAAGAATTTCTATTAAGGAAAATATTTAACTTTCATAAAAGCTGAGAGAATGTTTATAGCATAGCACTTTTACCAGTCAACAAATTTTCAATATGTGTGTGTGTGTATAACTATTCTGTAGATCTAAATAATTTAAGGAATGCTGGATATCATGTCATCTATAAACATTAAAGGTGTATACTTAATAGATAAATAAGGGAACTACAGTTTTTCCTGGACTTAACATAATTAATGTTAATCATTTGAATAATTTGCTGTGTTGAGATATATTCTACATAAAATTTGGCCAGTTTTGTGTGCAATTGAATGATGCTTTTTAAAATGTATTTTAAATTAACTTTAATCTCTAACAAAAAGAAAATTCCAGACAATAAAAAGAATTCTCTTACATTCTATGGCTTGTTCCAATATCAATATCTCATAACTAGGGGCATTGATGACAATGGGGCATCACCCTAACAGCGTATTCTCCAGATTCCAGCAGTTGGCTTTGTTCCACACTGAAAGTGCAGTCTCCACACTGCGCTTTAACGAGTCCATTTCCAGTCAGCAAGCTCCAGTCTTTCCTTGCCTTTCACAAGTGCGGCAGTTTTGATGAAAGCAAGTCGGTTATCTTGTTGACTCTTCCCCTTTTCTAATGACCCTGCCATTTCTCTGTGATCTGACAGAAGAATCTAGACTTGGGTGAGGAATATTATTATGGACCACTGTCACTGCTGGCATGTCCTAATAGGGCTAAAGGATGCCACCGTGTTTTAGTACTCGTGACCTTGACCTCTTGCTTCAGAAGACATTTGCCAACGTCTTACACTGCAAAGTCACTCTGGCAATGAATTTTATTAAATGCATTTTTGGCATCTTTGGAGATGATTTTTCCCTTATTTTATCAAATTATGAATTATTCTAATGAATTTTCTAATATTTCACCACCTTTGTATCTCTGGAATAAACTTCATCTTGCCACAATTCCTTTACTGTGTGGTAACTAGATAATTTTGGTATAATAGATATTCAAGGTCAGTCCCCATTCATTAGAAAGCACTGTACCATTATTTAAAACAGTTCAATCTGAGAATCTACTTAACAAAGCACTACCCATACTGCAATCACATACATAACTTCCAGTCCCACCGTAAACCCTGCCACTGTCAAATTCTCTTCCTTCAAGTTCACTTAGATTAAATACTCTCAGGCCGGACGTTGGTGGCGCACACCTTTAATCCCAGCCCTCGGGAGGCAGAGGCAGGTGGATTTCTGTGAGTTCGAGACCAGCCTGGTCTACAAGAGCTAGTTCCAGAACAGGCTCCAAAACCACAGAGAAACCCTGTCTCGAAAAACCAATAAATAAACAAATAAATACTCTCAGATCCAAAGACTGGATTAGCAGGGTGGAGGTCATCTTTCTGTTCAATATGAGTGATACTTAAGCCAATCACATCCATCTCCATTAACATCTCTTGTTGAACTTGGCTGCTCAACATCTGGACCACATAAGTTTTACGTTTTTTAATTACTTTCTAGATCTTTTCTATCCAGAGGTGTGGTACCAGTTAATAATACCTCCCATGCAGGCTCTACCCCACCAGTCTTCCTTGCTCTGTAATTCACATCCAATAATTACAACTCCACAATTATTTATTCTTGTATTCATTTTATTGTTGTCCAAGTTTCCTCATCAAATCATAGGTTCCTTGAAGCACCAGCTTTGTATATTCTTCACAGGCAGCCCATAACATTATTGCACTTCATAAAAAAAAATGGTATTTAACGAGTGTTAAGTGGAACTGAATCAAACCTGACACTTTGTAAAAGATTGCATTTGATTTTATTTGATATGACACAGTTTTTTAATGAAACTACCAATTAACTGGAAAAAAAGACCCTCAGATCAGAAATGTTCCTACCATTATTTTCACTGAATGCTTGCCCTTAATTGATGAATTTAAAGCCTTCCTTTAGTAGGTTGGTTGTTCCGGAGAAGGCAAATCCCTTGACAGCCAAATTTCTTTTAATTTCACTTTGAGTCAGGAGGAATAAAAATCCCTTTATTTATGAACCTTACAAAACATTCTTATAATGCCTGATGCACAAATATTGATCCAGGAAGATGCTACCTCCCGCGGTTACCCTGTGGGTTTCCACTTTGAATTGCCAAGGAATGTTCACCAAGATAGAAGGGGATGTCATGTCATCTGTCCTTTGCTGATTCTTAGCTGTGAAAGTCATATGTGGTCTTTTTTTTAAGCTCACAGTAACATCTGCAGAATCTAATGTTAGAAAAACAGGAAAAGGCAGCATAGCTTAAAAACATTCTTGCCTTTTTTGAAAAATAGTTTATAACTTATTGATTTTATTCTCTGACAATTTCATTCATATATATAATACATTTTGATTACTGTAAACAACATCATCTCTACTACCCCAGCCCCATCATTTCATCCATTTCTTATACCAAGGTCTTTTTTGAGATTACCAGAATTTAACTAAGATCATCCTTATGACCATGGGTGTAGAACTATCCCTTGGATCTTGGGGGCTCCTCCAGGTACACAACCGGAGACAACCACTGCTCCTTCCCTGGAAGCCATCAGTAGCCAATAACTTAACAGGAAGAAATTAGGTACCATCAGTCTCTTTGCAGTTCATAACTGACTGTTGATTGGCTCCTTTTTATGTAGGCCTATTACAAGTACATGACTTATTGGCTATGCCATGGCCTGAGGATAGCATTTCACACCCTTACTCCATATCTCCTATCTCTTACACTCATTCTGCTCTCTCTTCTTCAGTGCCCTGAGGATTAGATGGCAAGGTTTAGCTGTCCTTTTCAGTGAGCAACTGTGAATTATTCTCAGCCACACTGTGTCCTCACCTGCATCAAAGTCCATCGAAAAGAGAATTGTCTCTGATTAAGATTGGGAATTGTATTTGTGCAGGGACATAAACTTAAATATTTAGAAGGCAGCTTTTCTCTATGATAGTGAATCAGCAGTAGGAAGTTCATCTCTAGGACCCAAGACTTCCTCAGCATCCTCAGCCATGGGCTTTTTGACAAAGTGTGCAATACCAGGAGTGATGTAAAGAAGACCTTGAATCTAAAGGCTGGCTGATTAATCTCATAAAAATCATGCCACTCTTGCACCACTGTACAGATATTGTTTGGTAGGTTGATACTGTAGTACTTCATATTCACAGATACGTAGATTTCAAATGCAAATTATATAGGAGTCATTTTGTGTGTCTAGATGCTGCAGTTTCTAAAAGCCAGGCTATACAGTATAATACCTAGTACTAGCTGTGAGATAATACCTTATGAATTATTGGTCAGGGAGGTCAATAAAATCCAGGCTCTTGCTATTTTTCTTAGATGCCAACTGAAACTGCTTGATAAAACCATACTGTTGAAAACACCACACAACTAGGCTTAAAAATAGAGAGAAATCAAGCTGCAACTGAACTAGAAGCTTCCTCCCTGATGATCAGCCTCCATGCTGTCTGAAATGCCTATTCATACTGCTGAGGGGAAGGCATGGGGGATATTGAAAAGCACTTCTAATTAATACAGTGTTAGTTGATTAATCTATAAACAATAATAGTGAAAGTTAAACTAGAAAATGGTTGTATGTCTTAACAAATGATTGTTGTGATGGTTGGATAATTCACTATTTCTTTCATGAAAATGGTATTTTACAACTCTGAGGTACCATACCTGTCAATGACTAAGTTCAAAAACACTGATCACAGTGTATGCTGGAGAAGATGTGGAATAAGGGAAACAATCCCCCATTGCTGATAGGAATGCAAACTTGTACAGCTACTTTAGAAATCAGTATGTAGTTTCTCAGACAATAGGGAACTAATATACCTCAAGACCAAGCAATACCACTCTTGAACATATACCTCAAGGATGCACACTCAAACCAAAAGGACATTTGTTCAACTATGTTCATATCAACATTATTCACAATAGCCCAAATCTGGAAACAACCTAGATGCCCCTCAATTAAAGAATGGATAAAGAAAATGTGGTTCATTTTCACAATGGAGGACTACTCAGAGATTTAACAAAAGAATAACAACTTGAAATTTGCAGGCAAATGGATGGTACTAGGAAAAAAAAAAAAAAAAACCTACCCTGAGTGAGGTAACCCAGATCCAGAAAGACAAACACTGTATGTACTCACTCAAAAATAGATATTAGATATAAACCAGAGGATAATCAGCATATAGTCCAAAACACCAGAGAAGCTAGGTAACAAGAAGACCCTAAGAGATATATACATGAATCTCCCTGGGAAGGGGAAATAGACAAGATCTTCTGGGTAAACTGGTTGGTAGAGTAATTTTACCATTTCAAAGAGCATATGCCATACAATGGAATTCAAAAAAAAAAAAAAACAAAAACAAAGGCAAATAGGTTTGTTAATTCATGCCATTCAGTCTGTCTGACAATGGGCAAGGCAACTTATAAAAGAAAACATTGAATTGGGGCCTTGCTAACAGCTTCAGATGAACCCATGACCATCACAGTAGGGATCATGGCAGGAAGCAGGCATGGCACTGTGGCAGTAGCTGAGAGCTTATATTCCACAAATCCAAGGCAAAGAGAGAGTGAGAGTGGGCTGGTGTGGGCTTTGAGGTTTCAAAGCCCACCCCCCAGTGACACACTTCCTCAGTAAAGTCACAACTCCTAATCTTTCCTAAACAGTTCACCAACTGGGAACCAACATTGAAATACATAAGCCTATGAGGGCCATTCTCATGCAAAACTACCACATACCCCTAAAATGCAGTAATCATTTTGTAATTTATCTAGGCTTGCTCTTTATATATTTCCATTTTGTTTGCTGGCTAGGCAGTAAATAGACATTGTTTCTATTTGTCTGAGATAGGGAATAACAGCATAGTTTAACAGATTTAACAATTTTCCTGTTGAGTACTAAATAATAGTGAACCCACCTGCATAAAGAAAGTTAAATAAACCGAGATGATAATTTGTGGCCTTACCATGTACCAGAGACTGAGTTCAAGTTTTATAGTGCTGGGGATTGAACTCCAAGAGATTTGTATGTAGCATGCACTCTGTAACCTCACTCTACAGTCCCACTCAATCTTTTCTTATTTCTTGAAATATTTCTTCTACTTTGTCTTCCAAACCACAATTTGTCAAGCTGATGTTAATTCCACCTCTTTCCTCTTTATCATATGCTTGATTATCCTTGGGCAAAGGAATTATCTTCCCAAAGTAGAATCCAGGCCACATCACTTCTCCTTCACACTCTACTGAATTTTAACAAGCGTTGTTGTGGGTTCTCCTCTCTAGAGGAACGCTTTTCCTACATGATCAAGAGGTTACTACATTCAAACTGGATTCCATAAACTATACCATGTCCAGCAAATGCCTTGCCACTAATGGGTTTTAAATATTATTGTCCCTAAATTTGCTGCTCTGTCAATATCCCAGAAACAGAACACATTCTGGTCTGCACAGTCCCTTGGCTTATTCACACTCTCACAAGCATCAGTGAGTAGAACTCTGAAACAAGAGCAGAAGTCTGATTTACCTCACACTATAAAAGTTGTTTTATTTTCCCACATATTTTGGGCAGGATTCTTCTTTGCCCTTGGGAATGTTACACCCATGTGTTTGGCATATTTCATATGCACACAGCATGGTACTATCAATATTTACCTAAATCTCAAAATGGCTCAAAGCTGGAGTTTCAAATGTTTGCCAGTGCTTGCTCATAACAGTCTTAGTCAATCATACACAATGAGGTTGCAATAAATGATTTAAGACTATGTTAATTGTATTTTGGGAGAGCAGATGAGGCTATGACATAGTTGATACCCAGTGTTTTTATTTAACCATTTATTCTTTTGGGCTTTGAGTGTTACAAAATGCATTGCCTAAACTTTCCAAATTCAATTAAATGAATTATCTTCTACTCAATAGCCAGCCAGAATCATAGTATGAAGAGTCTGTTTGGGGTCCTCTGCTCATTAATAGGGCTTACCTCTACCCAGTGATTAGCAGAGAGAGAATATGCAATCTTTTGTTTTTATCAGTGTTAAAAGGAAACAAGCAAACAACAACAACAAAAAAAAAACAAATGAAACATTCTGAAAAAAGTATTATTTCATGGTAGAATTATGTAAGATCAAATTCATTGCTCGAAAAATAACAAAATGCTTTCTGATGTTCATGGCTGGTCTAATACAGTTTATTTTATCTAGTAAAATCAACTTGACATATTGTGTAGATGCAATGTTAGCAAAGAATCATTGTTTTCTGCCTATCTATTTATAGGCAACTAGGTGCTTCTTTTATGTAGAGAAATTTTATATTTACTCGCCAAAACCCAAGACTTCAATCTTTGAAATGTTTTTAAAACAACTTAGTATAATCCTTGTATTGAACGCAAGCATAATTCACTGCCAGGTATGATTTTAAAGGTGAAGCATTTAAGACAGTTCACACACTGTATTAACAACCAAAATCTTTTTTTTTTTTTTTTTTTTTTTTTTTTTTTTTTTTTTTTTTTTTTTTCGGTTTTTCGAGACAGGGTTTCTCTGTAGCTTTTGGTTCCTGTCCTGGAACTAGCTCTTTTAGACCAGGCTGGCCTCGAACTCCCAGAGATCCGCCTGCCTCTGCCTCCCGAGTGCTGGGATTAAAGGCGTGCGCCACCACCGCCCGACTCCCCAAATCATTTTTTAAGCAAGAAAATCCAAAACAATCATTATTTTTTTACAAAATCTAAGTGGTTTTTTGGTTTTTTTTTTTTTTTTTTTTTTTTTTTTGGTTTTTCGAGACAGGGTTTCTCTATGGTTTTGGAGCCTGTCCTGGAACTAGCTCTTGTAGACCAGGCTGGACTCGAACTCACAGAGATTCACCTGCCTCTGCCTCCCAAGTGCTGGGATTAAAGGCGTGCGCCACCACCGCCGGGCTCTAAATGGTTTATGATGTCATCAAATGAGAAAGAACAAAACTCTCTTGTCATCCAAGCAATAGATGATAATCGTGTTCTCTAAAACCACTACAATTTCCCACAGCAGTATCCCTGTGCATTTAACTGGCTGTTTTAGAGTCCTGTCTGATAATGAACTAGTCGATAAGTTGAGCATAATAAGGAGTATAAATTTCAATGTACATTTCAGTACAAATCTTCAGTATAAAAAACCATTTTGATACCCTTCATAGATTTTCATAAGCCATGAAAAATAGCATAATTCCAAGATAATAAGAAGGAAGTATTGCCAAAGACATGCTGAAGCTGGATGTGTTATTCCTGGAGATTGATTATTACTCTGGAGCCAAATAGAGCTGGGATTTGTGTGTGTACCCAGCATATCATGAACTGGAAATTTAGCCAATCTATAGTTTATTTGATCAGGCTAGACAGCTAATCTAGAAAATGCAGGTTCCTTAGCGTCTCATTTAGCTTGACTGTCTGCTCTGATCCCATTATAGGAGAACTGCCAAGTCTGGGCTTCATCTGGGCCTGAAGACAGCTCTAAGAAAAATGTATGGAAGTTATTTTGTTGTGAGTTTTTAATCTTTTAAGTTTTCTACTGAAACTTGTTTCATTAGAGTGGAAGAAACCTGTCAGGGCTGCCTCTCCTGTTTGCTTTATTCTCCCGGGGTTGGTGATCTGCTTTATGTACAGAATTCCCCCATGACGCTTTAGTGGGCTTTCCAAGCCGTATGGTTTTCTGGCCATGTTTTGAATCTGTGGTGACATTGTTTTTGTTAAACTTGACATCCAATGTATGTTTTAGATTAGTTTGACTCTCAATTTAAGGTAATATTTAATAATAGCCTGAGACTGTGAAAGTTTTTCCACCAGTCATATGTAGAATATTTACTAGAGATGCCAATTTATGCCACAAAAAAATGCTATTATGCCTTCAGTATCTGCTAATTTGTTCTTTAAAATGTGAATATTTTGACTGGAGGCAGAATCCGTCCTTTTCCTTAGCAAAAAGCTATTTAAAATTTTTACCTTTGATCAAATTCAGAAATCCTTTAAAAAATGGATCAAATTTTGTATGGTAATGCTATTCTTAGGAATATAAATGTGATGTTTCATTGTGTGACATTTTCTTCAGGATAGAACATTATGACACGACAAATGGAACTTTCTGGGCTTTATGAATCCTTTATACTCATTTGTTTTCTCGTGCTCAAGATTTGAATCGAAACTAAGCTTGCCTCGTTTGGGAATAATTTCTCTAGGCACAGATCCTGGCTTCTCAGAAGATAGTAGCTCATTGGTTATTACTATCAGTTTTCTTAGTTGACAGGATGGTTAAAGCTAATCATAAATAATTATTTTGCAACCTTTAATTTTGGAGGAGAAAGTAAGCTGAGTTGGTGAGACTTCTGTGATTTAACTAATACAAAGTCACAGAGGGGAGCAAAACCGTGTACTCTGGGTTCTGAATAGTTTACTAATCTTAATGAGCCTCTCAACAACTATGATGGGCTGATAACACATAACAAACACTAGAAAAGTGCTCCGGATCTTGGAATTTGCAATGTGAAACACAATGGACTCATGCATGGTCTACAGTTTCAGCAAATCTTAAGCCAGTGGCTGCAGGAAACCTGCACAGGATGCTAGACATGCCCTGAAGATGGAGGATAGAAAATGGGAGAAGCAGAGTATGCTTTCTTTGCTCGCAGAGAGAAGTCTAGACAAAGAAATCATCATGTTACAAACAAATATAAGAGAAGGAAGGAGAATTTGGAAGAAATATAGAAATGAAACAGCCTTCCTTAAAAGCAGCATTTGTTTTATTTGACCTAGAATTCTCTCTTATCTAACGGTGAACTTACTGGTGGGAGAACCCACCCTCAAACTGCTTTAGATTAACTATTGGCCCAGCCTGAGTTCATGGCTGCCCTTGACAGTTGCTATGATAACTCTGCGTCACTCCAATTCCAAACTTGAAACTATTCTGTAAAACTTGAACTTGCCCCTTGAAGCAGCTGATGACCGCATCACACTTTCTGTAGTCAGTGGCTCGCTCTGTACCCTGAACCTCCAGATCAAACTCTCATGAATAAAGAAACCCCCACCTCGGAGAAAATCTTCTCAATTCTCGCAACAAAGAAGGTTGTCATTCCCAGAGAGTCATTATTTGGAATGTTGCTAAGTTGAATATCTTAAACTAGTCAAATAGCACTACAGCGTGGGCCTATACTAGACATTGTGTATTGGGAGGTATTCATGTGTTAAATTATGAGGAAAACATAGGTCAAACAGGTGTTAAGTGATGTCACTGTTTTACTATTTCTGGGAAGCTTATTTCATTTTTATATATTTTTTTCCAATTTGTTCCACCTTTAACCTCTATGAAAATCTAAGCTTTTATGTCTGAAGATGCTGCAACCTCTTTTTTCCATGTCCCTCTACCAGAGGACAGTCCATGGTGAAGAAAAAAAAAAGAAGATGTATAAAACTTAGCCTGGAGAGACCTCACCCGTTTAACCCTGAGGTGTGGATATGGCATTGTGGCTTATCTGGTGACAAGGTAGCACAATGAGATAGGACACAATCATATTGTAGGGCCTTCCCATTAGGAGTGGGGCCTTCCTGCTTGAGTTCAGTCTACAGTGCTATAAAATGGGCTAAGTTAGAGGACTGAGATTGCCATCTCACTTACATAGTGTTTCAGTGTTCAGGAGATGGTGATACTGTTATTTTCTTTGACAAAAAGTTAGTGCTGTGAGCTTTCTGGACAAAAAATAAATATGAAGAAATAGGTGTGGTCTGCTGTGATAATCGACAAAGCTTTATTCGTCTATATCAAATTTATTTCAGCAGAGCTATAAAAGTAACAAATAATATTGTGTAGAATTTATACACTTGCAAGAGAAATGTATATGTCATCTCATTATCTTGAGATGCAGGAACGACATTGAAGCTTGGCTAATATCTTTAGCCAATCACAGGGGAGCCTTCTCCAGACAATGCTCTCTATTGTAGAGTGGAAACCATTCCCACTGCTTTGTCTTTTCTTTGGCATGTTCTTTCCTCTATCATATCCTTTAAAAGGCCAGCCAGGAAAAAGAATTTGAGAATTTTTTTCTTGGTGGTTATTAGAGGCAAGCATGGACCAGCCATTTTATAACACTATCTGTCAGTAGACAGCCTGTTCTAGAGCCAGCATCAATTCAATGAGTCTAAGGATAGGAACCACAGCTCCAGACCAACAGAGGAAAGCCTCCAGGAGGTCAATCTATGCTGTAAGAGGTGGACCTAAGGGTCTGGAGAGATGGTTCAGTGCCTAAGAGCACTGACTGCTCTACCAGAGGACCAAGGTTCAATTCCCAGCATCCATATGGTGGCTTACAACCACCTGTAACTCCAGTTCCAGGGGATCCAATGCCCTCTTCTGACCTCCACAAGCACCAAGCATGCATGTGGCAAGCATATATTCATGCAGACAAAACATTAATACACACAATAAACAAGTAAAAATATTTTTTTAGAAAGAAGTGGACTTAAGAATCCATCTACACTGAATAATCCTACAACTCATATAGTTAACGCTGTACTCCTTTTATAACTCAGATGAGCAAACCGAAGAATTCTTGTTTCTAGAGAACTTGCTTCTGAAGACACCGCTCTGAGACAGTACTGGAGATAACAGTGGGCAGCTCATTATGAACCTGCACTGAGTGAGTGTTGTGACCACATTTACACTCAAGTGCTCTCAGTGCAGTGACTGCAGAATCCATGATGTCAACTTCACCTAAATTGCTTTGCTATACTAAAGGCCAAGGGTGATAATGCCATTCATTTCTCAGACAACAATAAGTCGAAAAAGAAAATCTGCTTCAAAACCCAATAGATGACAGGTTAAATTACCACTAAATATATTTATTTTTCCATGTTGGACAGAGTCATTTCCAGAAATTTTGTTGAAAAAGAAACAATTTTCTTCCTGACTTCAGTGGATATGGTCATTACTTTTCCTGTTTTGAAAATACTAAAGAAAAGAGGAGAATTCTTAAATTGCTCAAATGGCAGTGTAGGGTTTCATGTATCCAGTAACTTAAGAGCCAAAGGAAAGACATGAAATCATCACAGAGCGCAATCACCACACAGTCGATGTTACAGAAGCTCAGCATTACCTTTTAAATGCTCTAACCTGGAATATAAGCATGTACACCCTACCGGAGTGGAGGTCCCTTGTGTTATCCGAAAACACATTTATAGTGAAGTTTCCACAAGACTAACTGGGGGAGAAAGCAAAGTCAAGTTACTTCCTGACTATGAACAAATGGCAACTGGGTTATCATATCAAGAATGAGGAGTGATTGCCTAAATAGCTGCTTTGATATTGTGAGAGATGGAAAAGGACTAGGGCTGCTTTGAGATGTTGCTGAAATTTCACTGAATGGGTTCTTTCTTACGGCTCTGTTAATATGGACGCCGTTCATTTGTAGTGCATCCAACTGTCAATGTCACGCTACCCCCAAATGCCTTAAACCTGTCTCTGAAGAAGGCATTATCCGGTAGAGGGACAGATAAAAATAATTCAATGAATGGCTCTTACTTACTACTAAGACATCGTTTCCGACTCTATTGTGTGGTTTTGATGAGTTCTTTTCTTCCTGGAACATGTTTTGAATGTTTGCTCTCTTAAATGGCAAAAACGGCCCATATTGGGATTTTTTTGTTTTGTTTTGCTTTGCTTTGCTTTGTTTCTGAAAAGCGCACATGTTGAACATCTGGATGCCATGGTATCAAAGACAGTTCAGCACAGTAAGTCAATAAGTACTTTCTGCCTGTAACCAAATGAAAGTCACACTTGTTTTTTATCAAGCTGTGTCTAAACTCAAGTGAGGAGAATCAGTTTCTGATCAATAAATAACCAATCAAATGTTCCATAAATCAGGCCTGTCAAAGTCACATAGAGGCTGGAGCCAGGGCTTCCCTCTATGGTTTTTTTGGGCCCTGGTATCATTTGCTTAATATTAATAATAATAATAATAATAATGATGCTTCTCATGCTTTTGACAGTTGTTTGGATAGTCTATTTAGCACTGCTCAAGTTTTTCTAACTTTATAAACTTATTATTTCTCCCCTCCACACATTCACACACACTCCATTATTCCTGTCTCAAACCTTAGAGCAGAAATTCTCAGCTCACATGAAGAGGAAAAAAGTTGAGTTTGAGAATAAATACATAAAGATAGTGGTCAGCTAACCATTTAGTTTTTTCTTTATGTTAGGTATTTGCTATTATTATATTCCTTTTAACTACATGGAATGTCCACTTACCCCTGAAATTTTTTATACAAATCAGTGTGACTACTTAATAGTCCATCTTATTTCCTTTCTATAAGTTTGTTCATAGATAAATAATTACTATAGATCTATCATTTCATACCTTTCAAGCCACAACAGCTCATTGTCAATATTAAATTCACTGAATGCAGACTGGTTGAGCATTCTCAAGATCTTTGATATGAATCCTGACATCACAAAACATAAAAATAAACTCCTATACAGATGCTTACTTGTAATATTTCTATGTCTGTAAGTAAGAGGTTGCTATGTAGAAGTACACGGTAGGAAACTAGATAAAATACCACAAGAGGGGAAGAGAGGGAGCCACAGTCCATCACAGGTGAAACAAAAGTACAAATCAGGCTATGGGGTCCAGGAGACCAAGAGGAATGGGGACAGGAAAGAAGTGACAAGGGAAAAAAAATAATAGCTAGTTTCATTTAAAATAAGCCTTTAGGGCTGGAGAGATGGCTCAGTGGGTAAGAGCATTGCCTGCTCTTCCAAAGGTCCTGAGTTCAATTCCCGGCAACCACATGGTGGCTCACAACCATCTGTAATGATGTCTGGCACCCTCTTCTGGCCCGCAGACATATACACAGACAGAATATTGTATACATAATAAATAAATATTAAAAAAAGAAAAAAAGAAAATAAAATAAGCCTTTATGAAAACCAATTCTCTGTATGTTAGTAACTAATTATGAAACAAATGAACACGCTATTTTAAAACTCTTTAACTTTGTCTATAGTCCTTTCAAATTGTTCTAGTTACTGCATTTGGAAATTGAGTAATAGAAGATGAAATGTTTGCTCAACCTCGTGCATGTAATGCCAGAACCCAGAAAGTCAGATTTTAGAGTCTCTGCTGTTAGTGTCTGTATATACCCTTTTTATCTATTTAAAAACATTTTCTCTCCCATCCTTTCCATCCCAAACCACTGCTTCCTCTTATGTTCAGATCATTTCTTCTGCTTCTAGATTCACGTGGTTCCCTCAGCATTCATGCTTGTAACAGATGCCCAACTAAGGTTTTGTTGTTGTTGTTGTTTTGAAGGGGCTCCTTAGTTTGTTCACGTGTAATTTCCAACATTTTCCCCTGGAAGTTCTGTGTAATCAGAAGTTGCATTCCCTCGGGAGCATGGCAGTGCTGCAGAACAGTGCGTGGATTTATGATGAACACTGATGTGACATTTGTAGTTTATGTTCCTATTATGAAAAAGTCTGGGTATAATGAATAGTTTGTTTGGCTATGTGGTCGCTAAAACATTTAGTGCTTTCCTTATGCTCTAGACCTTCCAAGTATTTCTGAATTAGAATTATACTAATGAGCTATTTAAAAGCCATAGCCAACATTAATTCAGTGACAGGGAATGAATTCGGTGAAGTGTGCTCCTTCATAGCTAAATTTCAATTATGAGTGGGTGTTACGATTTTCCATGACTCAAGATGAGATCAGTCTTTTCCCTTTTGAAGTTACTGCAAACATTTAGGTTTCATATTCAAACACTTTAGGGTCCACAGTTGAATGTGTGTTTCCTGGCTTTATTTAAACCTCTTACAAATATGCTAAAAGAGAACAGGCTCATTCCTTCCTCCAGCTGGCCTGTCTTCTCTTTCTCTCTCTTTCTCTCCGACATCTCATTTAACTTCTCCCCTAAATCCTCTCTTATAATACTTGCTACCCAGAATTCAATGATAAGCAAAGCATTGCTGTTTATATTTGATACATGCAGTATCATAAGCCACAAACCAGTTCAGATTGCTGTGTCAGCAAGTTATTTAACTGTTGCACGGTCTCTCCTTCAAATGCAAAGTTACAATACTCATTTAATCGACTTATATTGAGAATTAAGCAAGCTACTGATTTCAAAGTATTCACACCTGAGCCTGGCAGGTTGTGTTATGTTGTGACAGTGTTTGCATTTGGATTGGGAATTTATTCAAAGCCTTCTATGTGCTTACAAACCATAAGTTCATAATACCACCATGGAGTAGTTACAGCAACTAATAAACCACAAACCCGAGAGATGACTGAAGCTGGCGTCTCACTGCCAACCCCTCACTGAAGCTCTCCACTGTGCAATGAAAGAGCTATTCCCTGAAGACATGGGGAATCAGCTTTACTGGATAACTGTATCCAATTATTTACATCAAAACAAGCAGCTACATGTGGTTAGCCTGCCTTTCTGTACTTCAGAGATCCTGCAGCACATGTATCTCAATTCACCCAATGTCCTTTCTGAGTAGAGGCTTGGAAGGGCTTTGGGATTAAAGGCATGTGTTGTATGAAATCTGACAGGCCACTAATTGCAGATGGCACAAGCTGTTGCTCTTGTTAGCTTCCTGCTTGGAGCATCATTGTGGTTGTCTTTTTTCGCTCGGATTTAATCCATCTGTGGAGACGATATAGCAAAACTATTTCCTACTACTTATCGAATTCCTTGAACTTAATTTACTCCTTATTAAATTTGACTTCTGCCTTGTTCACTCCATTTATTGGCTCTTCATGTAATAAGTCATTTTAAGCCAAATCATATTCCCTGTGTTTAGATAATCAAAATTGATCGTTTCGCCTCTTTTAAGGCATAGAAGTTTTCAGCTATTTTTTTTTTTTTTTAATTTGGAAAACTTTGGGGTTAAAGCTAATCCCAAAGGCATTCACAGAGCAAATTCACACAAATGACTCATGGCAGGTGCATAAATATGCACTTTCCTCATCCAGCTCAGTGTGCTAAGCCCCATTTTCCCCATCACTTACACTGATGCATTTTTACTGAGCTACTTTGTTGGATAGATCTTCATTCAACTAAGGACTGGAATTCCCCTCTCAATTGTTTGGCTTAACGTTTGTCAGAGAACCCCTACTCTCACATATCCACCTCAAATTATTACATACTTCATATACATCTAATAATTTTAAGGGTTGGAAAGATAGTTTGTTGACTAAGAGTACTTGATAATCTTTCAGGAGACCTGGGTTTGGTTCTCAGAACCCATGTGGCAGCTGATAAACTTCTCTAACTCTAGTTCCAGGAAATCGGATGCTTTTCTGGCCTCTGTGGGTACCTGCACACACACACTACACATACATGCACATAAACACATGCATAAAATAATGCATAAATCTTTCTTAGAGAACTCGAAAAATTAAAACAATGTATTTTAATGAACAAAGAAATATACATTATCATCTTCTTGACATTTCCAGGTTTGTTTTATTTGATGTTTATATTAAAAAAAATTTTAAAGTAAAAGGATAAAGACCTAAAAGATGATGTTATGCTTTGTTATGTTATGCATGATATTATGCTTTGAGCGTGTAAACAAACAAATGTGTTAGATTAGAACTACAGGGCAAAACAGAAGAGTTAAAGAGGTCTAATTAAGTAACTCTCTAAGATGTTTTTTTGGAGTGGGCATTTAGTTTTACACATTGTAACTCCCTTTTCTGGAATTTCAATATTTTTTGTACATCCCTCTTGCTGATTTTTCTTCATACCTGAAGTCTCTAAATTCATCTTAGTTCCATTTTCTTTATATAAAACTTTAAAATCTTTAATACTTATGCTTTGAGAAGGTCATACATAAAGACAATGTATTTTTAATTATAACCCCCTTCATTACTTCCTTTTAATTGTTTTCCAGACCCTAAACTCTGTCTTCCTGTTAATTTTATGTCTTTTTATAAGACTTATTTTATTTTTATTTGTGTGTTTGTATCTGTTGCTATAGGGGACTCCTGTGAGTGCAGGTGTCTGCAGAATCCAGAAGAAGTTGTCATAACCCCTAGAGATAGAGTAATAGACAGGTATTAACTACTAGATGTGGGCATTGGAAATTGATGTCCTTCACTCTCTCAGATTAAGTTTGTGTTCCCTGTAGTATGTACCCACCAATATGTCTCTGTGGTTATCATCATGATTAGTGAATTTATTGGTCGTATCTCCCCAGCTGCCTTGCACTTTACAGAGTATATCTGGGGTCTAACACAGCACAGTGGGACACTATAACATCACATTTCCCTTCACGGGATTCACTGGGAAAGTCTCCATCATTCAGTGGCTAAAAACTGAGGCTGCCTCTGGCCTCGCCTGTGCATGTGTTCAGCTGTGCATATGTGCTTGTCCTGATGCCACCCTGGGGCTGTCAAAGCTTTTAAAGCCTTACAGTCTTCTTGTATAGCCCAGATCTTCCTTTAAATTTTTTATCCAGGCTGCTGTTTACCTGAACTGGCATTGCAGCCTTAGGCAGCTGTAATGTTCAAGGCTTTTTGCTGAATGTTTTCTACAAACACTCTGGGGATAGGTCTTTTCCTACAGAGGGAGTACCCAGTCAGACCCAGTAATGACACGATCGTATGTGGAGGCTTTTCCAGGGAGCTAAGAGTCAAAAGGGCCTGTGCGCCACAGATGAGTCTTTCTCGGACTTGGACCTGGTTTGTGCTTCCTGTATTTGCATACCTTCTGGTTTCCACCTATACTAGGATTTCAAGGCTGCTGGTTACAAGGGTTCTGTACAGCTGAGGAGAGGGTAAAGGAAAGGCAAAGTGCAATTAATATAAACCCAATTACTACTATGAAAGTAATTTTTTTCTTGAAGAAGCACTCTTATTTCTCATGTCTTTTGCTAATTTCTACAATTTCCAAAATGTACCTTTAAAAGATTTTATTATTTTGCTGCTTTGTGGGTGGGGGTGTGGGAGAGTAGGGTGTGCTGAGGTGATTTACAAGCCTCATTCACATCATCTCAAAAGTGCTGTATCCTACAGAAGTTTTAGTAACACTGAAGATTTTTTTTCTTGTGGGTGGGGGTTTCCCAGTAGCTATGATAAACTCACTCTGGAACTCACTCTGTAGACCAGACTGGCCTCAAACTCACAGAGATCCACCTGCTTCTGCCTTCTGAGTGCTGGGATTAAAGGCGTGCACCACCATCAGCTGGCAGGATTTTTTTTTTTAATTAAACTAGTCATACTGTGAAAAGACTGCATTGAAAAACACGTGTTCAGAAATAGACCGTACAGACAGGCAGTAAGAGCACAGTCACCGCCTTGAATAAATGCCAACGTTCATCTAACTAGCAAAAATACAGTGAAATATATTGGCGTGATGACATACCTTGTAGTTCCAGCTACTCAAACTGCAAAAAGAGGATCTCCAAGTAGAGGTCAGGTTAGACAATCACAAGACCCCCCCCCTCACAAATACATGCGTATATGTAGGTATGTGTACATGTATACGCTTGAGACAAGTCCCAGTTGGTGGCATGAGGTAGCAGATAGCAAACTGGACAAGCCTGTGCGCATGCGCAAACACCGTCCAGCACATCTAACAATCGAGTACGCCTAAGCCGGCCAAGGTGGACACTAAAACAGTTTCCTCTATGCTAGCATCTTCCGGGTGGAAGCCAATCATTCCAAGATGTAGAGGGTGCCAAGTGTTACAAAAGAGCAAAGACAAATCATCACCTTGTCGTTATAACTGGGATATTACAGACCTGCAAAGTCTTAAGAATAGATGTGGCTTCATATGGGACTTTGCAGGCGTTCTGGACCCATATGCCTTCCTTTCTATTGTTAGTCATTTGGTTTCCCCTCACACAGTCATGACTTCTGCTCCATAACACAGCAGTCATTGAGCAGCCCAGAGATCATTGGGTGGGATAGAAGCAATTTTCCATGGAAGTCACAAAGGCATTTTGTTCCAAAATAAGGGAATGAGGTTTTCCCAAGGAGGCTGGAGTTCCAACCTGGTGCTTTTATTCTTATGTATAACATTGGAATATTTTGCCGGGAGAAATATTCAAGACACGGGTATTAGTAATATCAAAATGATTTAAAACTACATTTCAACTAATATTGATCGTGCTGCAGCCTAATGTGCTGGATTCCTGGAATCACCCAGCCTTCTAGACCTGTATAAACCTCCTTTCCACAAAAAAAAATATCTATTTTTAAAGCAATTATTTCCTTAATAAAATACCATCTTGCAGAGTTTTTTTTTTTTTGGTAGTCAGGTAATATCTGTTCCCATATGTACTTTGAAGAAGATAAAAGTCCAACATAAACCCAAAATTCCTGAAAAATGAACATTTCTTTATCCTCTACAGGCAAATTCTATGAACCTTTGCTAAAAATATCTACCTTTACTAAGCATGACTTCTTTGACTATATAGCTTGTTTTAATTACACCCAAACTTATCATTAATGATATCTGTGGTAGCAGCATTTAGTAGTTTAGTCTTTAAGAACTCAAATTTGTTGAGATTCTGTATTTGATTCCTTTCTGAGAGAAGGTGTAACTGACTGGCTGGCTTCAGATTATATCCTCATGTTTTTGTTAGATTCAAACCTAGTTATCGTTCAAATAGAACCTAGTAATTGTATATTTGTCTTTGACAGTCACATTTATTGGTTTAACTAGTATTAAAACTAAAATAATCTCAAGACTGAAATATGTTTTAGCTTGAAAAAATTGTGAAACTTTTCTCTTTTATTGTTTTTATTGAGCTGTATATTTTTCTCCACTCCCCTACTTTACTCCCCCTCTCCTTCAACCCTCTCCCATGACCTCCATGCTCCCAATTTACTCAGGAAATCTTGTCTTTTTCTACTTCTCATGTACATTAGATCTATGTATGTCTTTCTTGGAGTTCTACATGTTGTCTAGGTTCTCTGGGGTTGGGAATTGTAAGCTTGTTTTTCTTTGTGTCTAAAAGCTACTTATGAGTGAGTACATATTATATTTGTCTTTCTGGATCTGGGTTACCTCACTCAATATGATGTTTTTTAGATTCATCCATTTGCCCACAAATTTCAAGAAATGCAAATCAAAACAAGTCTGAGATTTCATCTTACACCTGTAAGAATGGCCAAGATCAAAGACACTGATGACAGCTTATACTGGAGACAAGGTGGGAAACAGGGAACATTGCTGCATTGCTGGAGGGAGCTCAAACTGGTGCAGCTGCTTAACAAATCAGTATGGCAATTCCTCAGGAAATTAGGAAATAACCTAACTCATGACACAGTAATGCCACCTTTGGGTACATACCCAAAGGATGCTCAATTGTACCACAAGGACATGTGCTCAACTATGCTCATAGTAGCACTGCTTGTCATAGCCAGAACCTGAAAACAACCTAAATGTCCCTTGACTGAAGAATGGAAAAAGAAGATGTGGTACATTTACACAATGAAATACAAAACAGTGGAAAAAAATAATGACATCTTGAAATTTGCAGGCAAATGGGAAGTTTTTCTTAAAACTGTGTTTGAATGGTGAAGACTAGATGAGGCTATGTGATCCTTACTCTGCATATTGTTTCAAAGTTTCAGATAGGGGAGCTGGCTCAGTCATTAAAACACTTGCCGTTCTTGAAGAAGCCCAGGGTTTGGTTCCCAGAATCCACAAAGCAGCTTGTAACTGCCTGAAACTCCTGTTCCAGAGGATCTAACACCCTCTTCTGACCTGTGGGTAATGCATGCACAGGAGTACCGGCATACCTGCATATAAAACACTTACACTTGTTTTCAAAAATAAGTACATCTTTTAAGGGAAAAGAAAAGATTCAGATGCCAAGCAGACAGCTTTGGGTACATTGTGACTGCAGCCGGTATTGACATATCCATGTCAGAGCCTGTCACAAAGCCACTTACATAGCAAAAGGAATTTTGTGGGTTTGCTCAAAGTGAAGATACTTTACAAGGTACTGGGCTCTGATGATATCCACATCTTAGCACATTAGATCTGTGTAGAAATTTCTGTGTGATACTAAAGGTTTGGGGTATCTTTCCCCCTGCAATAAAATGCTAAAACCTCAGACAGGTTTTATCAGTGCAACAGAAGTGTTTATTCTCTTTATTCCATATTTTGTTCAGTTTAGTCTGTGACTAATATGTGTCGAGGGCCAGGGAAGTATGCACCAGGTGATAATTAGTGTTCAGATATAAACCCACTAGATGGATGACTCTCTGGTGGAGGAAAATCCCATCCATGCTGGACCCGCAGGACCACCAACTCTGGAAACTCCTGTCTGTACTTTCACATTTCCTAAAGCAGCTGTGGTGTCTCCCCAATACCTGCACTGTGGTGTATTGTTTTATATGATGTGTACTGTAATCTCATGATTGCCTCCCAGTCTTATGGGCACATATATGCATGGGTGGTCAGGAAGATGACCGCCCATTAAAAGTATAATTTTGATATATAAAAACCATACTAGGATACGATTAGTTACTAGATTTATTGTCCCATGAGGACTATAAGACACTTAAAAGCCTGCTTTATTCCTTTTACTCAAGCTACATACAATTAGCTCATTTTCACCTCAGAACAAGTTCAAACTAGACCGAATGTTTCTGAAATTGGGTCATAAGTTCAAAACTTTACAGATACGCACAAGGACAGAGTCACAAATGTCCAACCAAGGTTATTAACACAAAGCATCCTAAAATACTATGGCACTTTTTCTAACTAAACTCAGCTGATAGCACAGGCCAGTGGCCACTCCCTACTAAATTCCTTAGCAATTAACACTCTACCCAAACTTCTAATCTCAATTTATGATATAAAACTCAAAGTTCAGCTAACTAACTGTTTATTGTTTAGGGCCTAAATAATAATTAATTAACCAAGTCCAAAGCAAATTAGTCTTATGTCCCACTACTGTGGGAAAAGATTCACAATTAACCAGAGCTGCAAAGAATGGTCTGGCCTTATAGACAAAGTTACAAACAAGGTTCTCTCCTTTTCTCTGTTCTGTGGTTACAAACAGAAAAAGAAAATATATTTTTAGGGTTGAGACATTTTCAATGTCCCCGTCCGGGAAGGTTCCAAGCACCATGTGCCTGCTTACGTGTTGCCAAGGAATGTGCTATGAACAATGAAATATAACTCTTGTAAATTTTTTATTATTGCCTAAGCATCCCATAAAAGTGTATTTAAGACAGGTGAATAAGGAAAAACTATTGGAGCAAAGAATGAAAACAAAGGAGAACTAGAAGCTGTAGAATTAGAACTCAAGCAAACAGGACAATAATGATCATGACCTTCAGATCATGTAGGTGAGTCTTTACCCCTCAGATAGAAAAAAGATAAGCTCAGTTTTGCTTTGTTATGGACGTCTTCCTCGGACCCTGGCTGTAGCCGTGGGAACAGGCCTTTCAAGGCTATTAGTAATTATCCATTTGAAACCTAATTTCAAACTAACACAGAATAAGCAAAGTTGCTGCTGGTATAGCTGTCACTTACAAAATTGTTTAAGGAAGCTCTCCCCCCACCTTCCCCTCACAAATGAAAAAAAAAAAAGAAAAAGAAAAGCAGACAGTGGATCAGGGTAGAATCAGCAATAGCATAATCTCAGAAGTCACGAGCAAAGTGAAGGACGATGCTCCCTCCCTACTCTACTCTGGGCCTTTGTAGACTTCTGACCAGTCAAGAGCAAACAGCATTTGCTGAGGGAGGCTTTGGTTTACGGTGCTGCTTGTGGCACACCTGCCGCTTGATTCTCTGTAGGCTACTCAAGTCCAGAGAACTGCACATGTCTTGCTCTGAACTCCGGATTCAGAGAGTGTTCCACAGGTGAAAAAGGTCAGAGTGCTGTTCTTAGCCTTTGAGAGGTGACATTTTCAAATGCTTGAGAATAAGGGTCATTCTCTATAAAGGGCTAATTTGTACATTTGAAATTAAAATGTTCACATTTTAATGAGAACTCATTTCTTTTGATGAAGATGTACAAAGAGAGTAATAAGAAATTTAAATGCTCCCAAATCTCCTAACCCTGGGTTTCCCCTTTTCTCCTAGCTTAACAAGGCCATTGAACATCACTGTATTGATGGTGTCCTAAGTGGATTGCTGTGTGGCACTTCATGCCAAGCTATCGGACCACTTCAGTCTCTTTTGATCTGTTTCTCCACCTTTCCTGTAACCTTTGTGAACAGTTGAATGATGCGTGGAAATTGAGTTCATCTCACAATCAATGCATAGAGTCTGCCATGTGATCACTCAATGCCATAGAAAAAGGAGACTCAAAATAACACCCAACAGCTGTAAGCGTTTAGGAATTTTTAGGTTGAATTCTATTTTTATGGAAAATAAAATATAACTAAAGATTTTATGGCGATTTAACTTCTCAAATGTTGCAAAAACAAGGCTGCTTGCACTGGTTTTTAATCATCCACTAATTTCCCCTACCCCAGGTTCGTTTTCACCAAGCAGCTCAAATCTTTACAAAGATCTATGTCCACATCTCACTTCTTGTCCCTCTGTAGGAAGATGGTGAAAGAAAATGCGCTAATATTAAGCTTGCATAGTGAGCTGGAGGAATCTGTCTAAAGTGATCCATATATTAACTCATCTTCTCAGTTATAAAGCTCTTTTGTTACGGAGAATTCTACTTTAAAAATGGGTATTTAGTTGCTCATCTTTGAACTTTATTGACTTTTTATTATCTTTGCTCGATAGATCAAGTCATCACTAAAACAGCTTTCACAAACCAAATTAAGGGGGCAGGAGAAGTGTAAGTGGCCTTATGACATGAGGAGCCTGAGCATGTGTGATGCTCATTTTCAAAGAACTAACTATTTAAAATTAAAACAGTGCCTGTTCTTCCTCCTCTCACATTCCTCAAATTCTGAACATGTTCAATTGTATTCAAAGAATGAAACTACAATTGAGTCTTCATAGAATATTTGACCCAAGGATGAGATATTAACCACATTTTCCTTGAAGCATCCTTAACTATTCTTATAGCTTGAATGGGCACCCTAAAAATGTAAACTAGAAACTTTGATTCCAAAGCTGGTGTTGGGGAATATGCTCAGGAAGGAAGTAAAGCAACCCTCTCAAGAATAGGGTATCTTTTGTAGGAGTGGCTTTCTTATGCAAATGATTTCCCCACTTAGCTCTACTCTACCCTATCACAGGCCTAAGACAGTTTCTTTATTAACCAATGGTGTTCACAGCATGCAGAGGGGACTCCCATATCAATTTGTTTTCCTCCTGCACTGTGCTATCTATAATAAAACATGAGGGATTTTGGCAGACCCCTCTTCTGTGTTTCTGAAGTTGCTAGAACTGTGAGAAAAGAAAATGAACTTCATGATTTTGTAAAGTTCCACTCTGTGATATTAACAAGCAGTAATAATAAAATAGAGTAAGATACCACACAACTTCAATTTCATATATTTATGGCACATTTTTGTTTGGTTTTTGTCTTTTCCTGTGCATTACTGAGAGGAGGTGACATATTGATGTTGGGAGCAAGAGAAGTTGTAAATATCACCATGGCTTTGCTTGTTCATGCTAATATTTTACTGTATTTGGATTATAAATAAATACCTACTCTCCATTTGTTCCAGTACAGTTTGTTAATCTTGCCATGATAAGTAGACTAGATTGAGATTTAAAATTGAAATCATTCAAATGTTCTATTTGTAATTTTCATCTTGTAGGCTGACATTTTTCTCCATTGCCCTTATCTAAGTCTGGCTTCTTCAAGAAGCTATTGTGAAAAATGTGGTTCTGTGTTCATTTATTCCATGTTCATGTTTATCTTTGGAGAAACATTCATGTTTGAGATGGTGCAAACAAATGGAACATGGTTTTTAGGTTTCTTATAGTAAACACTAACTTATAGTAAGACCTAGAGGAGACGGTGTAAGAAATAGTCTCTGTATTTATTATTTTTAAGCCAGGTTTCTAGCATTTATTTTTTGTGAGAAAGGAGGATTACAAAGTTTACAAAGAAGCACAATAAAAATGAAATTATTTCATACTTGTTAGACAATGTCAATTCTAAGATCTAGCATTTCATAGAATATTATAGGAAAAACACTAAAACCTTTCTAAATGATTTAGCCACCTATCATAAGGTGTTTTATCTGGCTCCTTACTGCACATAACCAGTTAATATTTTATGGTGTTAGAGTAAACTAATGGGCAAGATTTCACAAAATGAAATGAGTGTCAGTCCCCAAACACGTTCATTATCAAAGCTAAAAATTGTACTGAATGTGAAGGGTTTTACAGTAATGGAGTCAATGCAATTCACATCTCCTGTTGGATGTTGACACAAGGAGATTTCCAATTAATAAAATGAATAAAGAAATTTATCCTGAACATGATTATTATGTCTTAAATTGTGGAAATGCACCTTGGGAAACAGTTGCCACTTTCATTGACTTGTCCTTGCCCAGCTATTACAATGTCACCATAAATATGTTCTCATGTATTTGATGTTAAAAGCCAATGAACACAGGTGTGAAGCAAAAGAGCTAAGCCCCCAGTGCCATGTTACAGTCTGCCTTAGCACTCTACAGATCTTTTTCCCCAGTGCTTTTTAAGTCAAACTCAGCCAGAGAAGACTTTGAAAGATGCTCTTGGCAGTGGGCAAAGTTGTATATGATTTATTTGGGAAAGGATCTATCTACCCAATGATATGGATCAAAACCGATGCAATTGTATGAAATGTTCAGATGTTTTTGTCTAAATTCTGAGTGCAATTCTCAATTTCTCTTGAGGGCATCATTCTGATGATTGTGACTGTATTACTATGGTAAGAAGCTGAAACCAAGGATAATGTTATAATGGTGTGGTGGAATTTAGTTCAGACTGCTAGAAATAGAAACCCAAGTTTCATATTTTACTTATAGAAGACTTTAGGCAAAAAGTACAAAAGCATACCCTTTCTTTCTTACTAAATATTTAAACCTGATCCTGAGATACTACATTATATGCAATATATATAAGCACAGGATTTCCTATTGATCTAACAAATGTGTGAATGAGAATTGTTTGGCGTCTGCACTTGACTCTCTGTATTTAAATATGTTCCCATGTGTTTAGAACTATGTATTGCTAATTTAATTTAAATAAGTCTTGGCATGGACTGCAATGAACATGGCAATCATTTCATCTCTGCCATTTCTTTGAGATGGCTATATTACTCAAACTGAAAGACAGCCTCTTTTTAGGCCCTGATTTGATAAGAAAAATGTAAATGTATGTTGCAACCAAGTCAAAGCTAGCTACATCTTCCCGGTGTCCCATCAGGTTCTTGCTGCTTTGAGACCTATTACAATATTACACTCTCAGGTCAACCATTTAATATCTAAGAGAAGTTAGAGCATTCTCAATGAGATCTTCAACCCTGGAATTATGATCCTTACAACTCTATCACTCACCCTTAACTAAGAACACAAAACTTCAGTTATCTGAAGAACATTGATTACATATCAAATACCAAGTATCAATGATTTATTTGCTTTCAATTTCATTCTCTTGCAGTTCAGGCAACATTTTAGATCTTCATTCTTTTTACATTTTCCCCTATGATGAAGAATGGTCTTTAACATCCCCTTTGTGTTTGCTAAGAAATATACACACATCCTGATTTTCCATCTGACTAGAATGCTGAACATACTAGATGATGCCAGTGGAGAAGGCACTTTAGCAAGCACATGGGTATGAGTGTATATCCTCATTGGAGAATTTCTCATCACCTAAACTGTACACTAGCTAGACTGAAACACGGGTAGCACCAACAGCACATTGCTTTCTTCTCTTCCCCACATAGGTTCGTCAACTGATAGCTTGCTTCTGATTGAAGCCGTGGCTGAATATTATGCATGGAAGGGCAATAGACAAGGACTGATAGTGGAATCCCTTTCCTGCCCCTCACAGATTCCATAAGGGCCAAGTAGCAGAGCCCATTCTAGAAAGCAATGTAAGTAACCGTAAGACATTTCTTCTAGAAATGTACAGCATGGTTCACGACAAGAATTCTGTTAAATAGATCTTTCTCCATCTCAGTATGTGTCACATATTATCTTAACACCAAATTAATATTTTTAACACTTTATACATTGACTCAGGGAAGTAGCTGTCCAAACTTCTTTTCTCTTAGTTATGCTGTGGAAGTATCACAAAGCAAGAGCAGCAGAAAATTTTTTTTCAATAAAAAAAAAGAAAGAAAAATACTAAAGAAAAAAAAATAAAAGAGCCGATGTGTACAAAAAAAAAGAGCTTTAAGGTCACATACGTTGATTGGAAGAGTAAATTCTACACCCAAAGAGCTGACCAATCAGAAAATTTTCAGATCATTCATAGTATCATCATGATACTTATGGAGAAATCCTCAGCAAGATTATAAAACTTGGCAAGTGATGACCAAGGATAAGTGATGTGGGCCACAATGTACAGGAAATTAAGAATCTTTAGATTAGGTGAGCCCAGTTATAAAATGATGCTTAGGAGAAATGTCAGGCATTAAAATGAGAATCTGAAATAAATACTTAGCTTTAATAGAGTGGCAATTTTGATGGAGAAATCTGGAAAGCATAAGAAAACAAAAGGATGTGCAGCTACAGGTAGCTGTGTGCCACCCGATTACCACCTCTTACTGTCTGCAAGAGTAGCAGCTGTGTTTAACTGCTGAGTCACTTCTGCAGCACGATAAAAGTCTGATGGCAAGACTTTTTAAAAACTCACTATAAAACAAACAATTCAATTAAGGCATGGTCAAATAACATGGGCAGATATGTTTTTTTTGTTTTTTTTTATATTTATTTTATTTATTTATTATGTATACAATACTCTGTCTGTGTGTATGCCTACAGGCCGGAAGAGGGCACCAGACCTCTTTACAGATGGTTGTGAGCCACCATGTGGTTGCCGGGAATTGAACTCAGGACCTTTGGAAGAGCAGGCAATGCTCTTAACCACTGAGCCATCTCTCCAGCCCCGGGCAGATATGTTTTTAAAAGATGGTGCCTAAGCATATGAAAATAACTCTTATGGAATGAGATTTTGTTATCAGTCATGATGGCTAATAATGTTTCTTAAGGATAGCTATTTAATTATTGCTGAAAACGAGGTAGGAAAGCCTGATCATTCATTCAATTCTGCAGAAATTTAAAACGTCAGTGTTAACTTTAAAATATCTCGGCGGCATCTATAACATTAAGGATAAAACTATAATATAACCTAACAACTGCACTCCTGAACATTCATTCTGGAGAAATGAAAACTTACATCCATATAAAAACCTCTACAGAAGTGTTTATAAAGTCTTAACAGCAGCCAAACACTGGTGATAACCCAGACCCTCCTTTTGATGCTGTCAATGGATAAACAAGCTGGACTCTCTGTGTCACAGAATATGGTTCAGCAGTAATTGTGAATGAACTCAATACAAACAACTGTCTAGAGTAATTTCCAGACAAGGACGATAAGGGAAAAAGTCAACTCTAAAGGTTACATTCAGTGCGATTGTTCCCACCAGGGGTTAAGGAGAGGGTAGAAGCAGCTATGGTTGTAAAGGGTGATGGTAAATAATTCTACCGATGATAATAATATTCTGCGCCCTGATTGTATCAGTATTAATATCCTGGACAAGATGTTGTATTATAGTGGTATAAGATATTTCTATTGAAGGAAAATGCGCAAATGAAGTAGGGAATTTCTCTGCTTGTCTCTTAGAATTGCTTGTGATCCTTCAGTTACGGCCCAAATGAAAAATTTAATTTTAAAAATGGGCAAGGAATGGATTCATTTTCTTCCGTCTTAATATTCACAATGCAGTTCTGAGAGATGCAAAGTGTGCCACACACACTCTATCAGTGAACTCATTTGGTCTTCCAAACAGTCCTGAGGGGCTGGTGTCTTTTGTCCTTTCCCTGTGCATGAGAAGAGGTGAGGCTTAAATAATGTACATGAAGCCAAAGTATTATGTGAGGAGAATGGTTGCATTTCTAAGATGAAGAAGTGGAGAGAAAAATAGAACAACTTGTCATCTGGTTTCACTGTCAATTCGTGACGAGTTTTGATTTGTACAAATCCTTATGCTCTCCTACATTTTGATTTATTTTCAGCAAATATTCCATATCCTATGGTTTGATTTTATTTCAGAATCTACCTTTGAGATAAGGACTATTTTTAAAAACATAACCTGTTAGCCTGACCACACCTCTAAAAATTAAACAATAGTTCTTCAATATTATCTAATATACTGAGAAGATGTTTTAACTAAGACCACGTGATTCCACAGTGATGTTTTTAACCAATAAGACAAGCACAGACCTAGTCCTTCTAACTACCCTCAGCTAGAAGAAGAATTTTTAGTATAAACACAGAGGATTATAGTACAGATTGCCTTATGCTGAGACATTTAACTGATAGCCAGGGTAGAATGTTAAATTAGAACCGAGTCCTACTTGGAAACCTGATTTCATTTATTTCATTTATGGAGCCATTGGTGACTGTTTTTCTCACTGATCTTCAGAAGGAATACCCTTTCCAAATGATCTTTTACAAAGCTGTTTGTCACATCATTCTTATTCCATAGCCATTGATATTAATATGTTACTCTACAACATTTTATTTTCTTCTTATTTTGTTCATTGCTTCATTTCTCTATGTGTTTAATAATGTAACATGGCAAAATCTGGTGTGCTTGTGCAAAGTAAGAGACTGATGTTTTGAAAATTTGCATCCTTCAAGTTTTGTTTAATGTTCAAATTTATACATTGCGAAAGAGCCCTGCATTCTGGAGATTAGCATCCATTTATAGCATTTTTCGACAAGGAACCCCAAGAAAAGAAACATGCTTCTGTCCATGTTTCACAGAAATGGATGCTCAGACAGGTAAAAATACAAACTATGTTGGTGACAGAATCCAAGAACGTGTTTCAGACTTGGTGTAGTGTATGAGATGTGCGGTGATGGAACTCAGGTTCCTGCATGCCTGGTATGTGTTCCAACCCTGAGCCAAAGCCCCTACACTTAAGGTATATTTTTTAAAAATGAAAGAATAAAAGAAAAGAAATAAAGGAAAAGAAAAGAAAAAAAGGAACAGAGGAGCAACACCAGAAACCATTAAGATACAAAGCAAAGAAAGTAGGGATTCATAGCCGAGATTTACCTGGATTAATTGAGCTACATATGCCTAGGTACTCCCTACAGTTCAATAATTAATATCTAGTTCTATTAGAGCCAAGCATGCACTGCCCTGTCTGTTTAGGTTTTCTATAAAGTATAATTTCCAAGTAGCTGAAAAATCAGTCCAGAGGCATAACATGAATGAACTTAATATTCACATCTTAGTGTTTGCACCCCATGACTTTAGACAAAGGAGAGTGCTGTCAATTCGTGTAGTAAAAGCAAGTAGTTTTCATTTGGGTAACGCTCCAGCTGGGCAAGTAAACGCCATTTGGGAGCTTATCAACGTAAACGAGATTTCCTTTTCTAAGGAACTCGGGAGATATAATGCAGTGCTAATTGCTTTGATTATGACTTATCTCACCTCTAATCTCCATGACCCTTCCAGAGTCCATTTCCGACTTAATGAGCCATACTAGTAAAGTTTACACTGTCCTTTTGATAAGACTTTCTGAAATGTCCTTATGGATTAAGATATTTTTGTTCAAACTATGTCCCTTTCAACTACGTGAGGTTGAAGACTTGGAACCTTTCTCTTAAACTTTGCCATCTATTTGCATAATTATGCTTTAAACCATGTTTATGTCTCTAGGCAATTAAAACTTTCAAATATTAAGGTTTCTTTTTTTCTGTGTTAATTTCCTTTGCACTTGACTGCTAATACTATCAGTATCTAGAGCCCAGTGACTACCAGTTCAAATGTTGACCAGAACTAAATATTGAAAGTTTAGACTCAAAATAAAAAAGATAGAAAGAAAAAGAAAGTTTAGACTCATGCCTGAAAAACCTAAAATCAGGAAAAATACATCAAACAAAACTCAAAGCAGTTGTTATCAAGCCTGTCTCTTGCAAGACAGCTATCCTTGTGAAAGGGAAAACTGATGAACTGAGTTCAATGATTTCCCAACTTCCTGTCTAGAGGAAGCTTCCAGGCTGTGAATTCAGGTCCTCTTCTTGCATGGCAAGCACTCTGCACCATCTCCCAGATCCTTAACTCTTGCTATGAGTCTGAATTCACATCCTCAGCATCCTTATAAAGGAAAGCATGTCTGTAGATGCCTACAACCTCAGTGTTGGAAGACAGAGACATGTAAATCCCAGAAAACTGTCTTTTTATAATTATTTTCTTTATTCATTTTACATATCAACCACAGTTCTCCCACTGCCCCTCCTCCCACTCTTCACCCTGCCCCATCCTCCCACCAACCCATCGCCCATCCTGTCCTCCAGAAAGGGTAAGGCCTCCCATGGGGAGTCAACAAAGCTTTGCACATTCAGTTGAGGAGGTACCAAGTCCCCGCCCTCATCCCCTTCATTAAGCCTGAGCAAGGCATCCTACCATGTGAAATGGACTTCAAAAAGCTGTTGAGGGAGCTGCGGGCTGAGTTCCTGCCACCCCAGCTCCTGGTCGCCTGGCTAGCTTATGCCCCAAAATAACAATACACAAACTGTATTCTTTTAAACACTGCTTGGCTTATTAGCTCTAGCCCTTACTGGCTAATTCTCATATCCCGATCAACCCTTCTCTAATAATCTGTGTAGCACCAGTCTTACCGGGAAAGATTCAGCATGTCTGACCTGGCGGCTTGCTTCATCGCATCTGCCTGCCCTGCATCTGAGCTCACTTCCTCTTCCTCCCAGAATTCTGTTCTGTTTACTCCAACCACCTATGTTCTAACCTATGAGGGCCAAGCAGTTTCTTTTTTAATTAACCAATGACCTTCTTCCATCATTTCCCCTTTTTCTGTTTAAACAAAAAAGGGAAGGCTTTAACTTTAACATAGCAAAATTACATATAACAAAACAGTTATCAAGTAAAAATTACAATATTTACATCTATTTTATCTTTATCATAACTAAGGAAAACTATAACTATAATTAACTATTCTTCAACTCCATCAAAGACTCCAGAAAGATACAATATTACCTAAGTAAATGAGAAGTAAGCAACTTACAAAACTCTAGAAATCACAGAGACATCTCGCTGCCTGGACAGTCACCAAAGTTTCTTTGTACCGTTGGGGCATCCATCTTCGGCCTACAGTCTAGAGTCCATGAGCTGTCTCTGTCAGTTTTTCCTGTAATGATCGTATCCCACATTACTCATATGATCTGTCTTACCTCTCTTCAACTGGACTTCCATAGCTCAGTCTGATGCTTGGCTGTGGATCTCTGCATCTGCTTCTCTCAGTTACTGGAGGAAGGTTCTATGACGACAGTTAGGGTAGTCACCAATCTGATTATAGGGCAAGGCCTGTTCAGGCACCCTCTCCACTATTCCTAGGAATCTTGGGGTCACCCTTGTTGATGCCAGGAAATTTCCCTAGCACGCTAGCACCAGGTCTCCCTATCCCCATAATGGCTCTCTCTATCAAGACACCTCTTTCATTGCTTTCGCACTCTATTCCTTCCCCAACTCAAACATCCTATTCCCTAAAGTTCTCATCCCCCATCCCCTCCCCTCTACCAACCCCACCACCACAAATGAGAGCTTTTTGGTCAAACAACCTAGCCTAAAAAGCCAGCTTTAGGCTCAGTGTAATGCCTTGTCCCAAAGACAACAAATGAAGAGGATTGGAAGCAGACACTTGGCATCCTCCAATGGCCTCCACAAGTGCTTACACTATTATGCACACCTGCACACTTATAACCACATAGCACACACATCCACACAGAGTAATATCCAAATACAGAGACACACAAACATATATACAATCACATACACACACATGTACACACACACACACACGCACCAGAGAGAGAGAGTCATGTAAGACCTGGAGTGGAAGTCAGTATTAGAACACTTGTCTAATATGTTTAGAGTTTTGTGTTTCATCCATAGAACCATTAAAAGAAGGATCTGGTGGCACTAAGGTGTGTGACTAATACTTGCCCCTCCCCTCTGGATACCACACACCACATAGCAAAATGATTTTTGTGCTTCAGAAAATTGTTATACTACTAAATCTGAGTCAGTTCCATCTATTCTGGCATAAAACTATATGTGCTGCTGTCACCATGGAATATTTTTTGTGAGTTTGTTATTTCTATGCGTGTCTACATTCTACATGTGTCTACATTCTACATGTGTCTACATTCTATGTGTCTACATTCTACATGTGTCTACATTCTACATGTGTCTACATTCTACATATGTCTACATTCTACCTGTGTCTACATTCTACATGTGTCTACATTCTACATGTGTACATTCTACATATGTCTACATTCTATATGTGTCTACATTCTACATATGTCTACATTCTACATATGTCTACATTATACATGTGTACATTCTACATGTGTACATTCTACATGTGTCTACATTCTACATATGTCTACATTCTACATGTGTACATTCTACATATGTCTACATTCTACATGTATACATTCTACATGTGTCTACATTCTACATGTGTCTACATTCTACATGTGTCTACATTCTACATGTCTACATTCTACATGCGTCAACATTCTACATATGTCTACATTCTACATGTGTACATTCTACATGTGTCTACATTCTACATGTGTCTACATTCTACATGCTTTGTCTACTACTACCCAAAGGTGGTTTGTCATTCTACCTTCACTTGATAGGTAGATCCTTTCTATCAAAATAATCTTTCTCATTCATTTCAATATATTTGTCTTCACTAGACTCCCCTGGTTGTATGGCCAAGCTCTCAAGTGTACGAACTGTCGACAGCCATTCTTCTGTAACTCCATTTGTTTTCAATTTGCATTTCACCATCCACGTTATCACTTTGGGTGCATCCATCATTTCCCCCATTCTCTCTTCAAAACACTTTTCTTTTTGCTGAAAGGCCACATGGATTCATCACTGAAAAACAAGAGGCAACACCACGGAAGGTTTTACCCTCTGCATAGGACCTGAGTAACAACAGATGGACAGAAATCAAGTGCTGGTAGATTCTGAAAGAAATATTATTACTCAATGGTCTCAGTGTGTATTTTTGAAAGAATGCAGCTAGTTGTGGACTGAAGAGCAAAAGACAGCTGGTACCTGTACAGTTACTTATAGTTAAAACACAATAGCAATTGAAATAACAACCATGTTGAGAGATTGGTTTTATGGAACTGTACATGAGCAACTGAAATTCAGCTGCTTTGAACCCACAAAATGAAAATGCCCTCACAGTCAGAATGTTTGTTAATTTCCATTTTCAAACCCACATTTGTCTACATTTTTTTACTTATATGTTGTCTGTGTGCTGTCAGGACAAGGAATATCTTTTTACAGTGATATATACCTTGCACATCTGCATGCGATGTAAATCTAGTAAATCCTGCCTGATTTAAGGAGCAAATGGGAAAAACACACCCTGTGGTTTCATATGAGAAGCTACCTAGCTGGTTGACTATTTTAAACACATACAAATATATGTTACAGAAGAAAGAAAGTGACTTCCTGAGATAAATTACTAAGGTGAAAATTATAATCCGCTTGGAGATCCCAGACATTCTATAATTGTGCAAATAAATTAACTCTTTTATGTCTCCATTTACTCATCTGTACCAAAAAAGTGATAACTACAGGGTAGCATGATATGATTGTCAAAACAGTTAATAGGTAGAGAAGGTTTTGCCAATATAAAGTGTTCAGTGTAAGTGGCTGTGTGTGTTCAGCTATGAAAGTATCATTTATAACTTGCTCCGATGCAGATCTCAGGAACACAGAAGAAGATGGGGACGAAGGACTGTAAGAGACAGAGAATGGAATGCAGGTTTCTGAAATGCCAGATGCTTCCAGACATGCCATGGCTCTTTCATATATCAACTCATAGTACCTTTGGGTATGTTCACAAGCCCTGGAGTCAACACGGCCTGGCACGTTCATTAGTGGCAGGACCAAGCCCCTTCCCCAATCCCCTCCATCAAGGAAGGCTTCCCACCATATGGAATTTCAAAGAGCCAACTCATGCACCAGGGATAGATCCTGGTCCCTCTGTCAGGGGTCCCACAAACAGACAAAACTGTCCCCCTCACCTGCAGAGAGCCTAGTTTGGTCCCATGCAGGCTCCCTAGCTGTGGGTCTAGGGTCTGTGAACTCCCACAATTTCAGGTCAAAAGCCTCTGTGGGTTTCCCATCATGACCTTGGCTCCCACTTGTTCATATAAACCACTTCCCTCTCCTCAACCGGACTCCCAGAGCCTGCCTGGTACTTGGATGTGGATCTCTGCCTCTGCTTCCATCAGTTTCTGGATATGAACACCCTGACTGTCATCTCAGAAAGTGTTCTGAACAACTGAGTATCTCTCTAAAGCCTCCATCACACACTAAGTTTGAACATTTTACGAAAATATAACAACAAAATAAATAAATAAATGTTGAGGGGGGGGCAAAAACGTAACCCCTGTATAAATGTCAGTTATATTGGAGGAGACTGGATCACTAAGAGGCCACTGCCACCAGCAGGCAGTCACATTCCACATGAAACATGGCTACTGAGAATGGATAAAGATGTTAGGGAAAAGAAAGAATGATTAAGCTGGGATAATGATTTACCTTTAGTGCAATGAAAACTAGAAGTGTTTGTTACACTTAGATACATCATCTCAGAAACTGGCATCTGGCTCTGTGTCAATAATCTTGCAAGTATTTAAAAGCTCTTCATGGGAAAGGAGTGGTCCATTTCTTTTTTGGTAATGGCAATTATTTCTGCAGCTTTTGGGAAAGTGGCAAAGAACATGTCTCTCTCCTTTTTTTCTTTTTTTCTTTCCCAAAGAGAAGGAAACAAATGTCAAGCTTCAGTTTTAATCAAGCAATTAACTAAAATGTTATATAGAAAAGACAAGAAAAAAACGTCAATTTTGTAATTTAATTTTAATTGAATGAAATAAGTTAGTGGAGTCAAGCTTCTGCTCCATGAGTCCTTTTTCAGGATACAGAATAGAATTTGACAGCAGCAACAGAGGTAACATCGAGACTAACTCCATTTAATTAGTGGTGCCCAACCCTTCCGAACAGAGTAATGATGCTCTTATTAAATAATACCACAAGTGCAATGGATTTTGTCCTAAAGTAATGAAGATGTGACCTCCACAAACAAACATTTCTCGAGTGTGTTCTGGATCCATAAATTCAAAAACCTGTGTGTAAAACTATCCACTGGTCTTCCAATTAGCCTATGAGGGATGTGTCAGCTAGCTCTCCTATATACAGGTGAACAGGCATAAACTGAAAACAACAAGCAAATTTCAACTCTGCTCCATGTTGTCAACACACCACTTATCTATTATTTTCACTTTTAGATGAAGTTTCTTATTGACATGTCCTACAGGCAAAGTGAAGAGATCACTGGGTTTGGAGAAATTCAATACACATAGAAATTATTGTCAAAACAAGAACAAAATTAACATGGCAGCCCAGTCAGTATCACTTTCTTTGAAAAGGTAACTATGATTCTCACATCAAAAACTGTGGATTGTATAAATTTAAAAAAGTGATCAATACTAAATAAATTCGGAAGTGTGTTATTTAGAGTCTGTGCATTTGTGTGTATGTGTGTTTGTGTATGTGTGTGTCTCCCAAAATTTGGTTATAAGAGCTCTCTACATTCATCACGGGTCTAAAATGATGCATGGGTCCATTCTGTTGTAGTTGGAAGCCCCAATATATTTCTTGATTTTATTATAGGTGGATATTTGCTTACTTAACGTTTTCAGTGGTGCAGAAATAGCACTGCCATGAACACTCTCAGGCTATGTGTTTACTGAAGAAATGAGTGAGTTTCTGAAAAGTGCAAACTGGAAGTGGAGGAGCCGACGATGCATAAATATAGGTCACTTTGAAACATGTGGAATTTTCACTCGCGGTGAATGTAAATTTAGGTGGTTCAGATTTTTCTTAACACAGAGATCAAATGTCTCCTTTGAGCTGTCCTCTTAGGTGTGTATACACATTCGACATGGTTTTAATTTTCATTTTATTGATAATGAAGGTAAGAACTGTTTTCATGCTCACTGTCTTTATAGATTTTATTTTAGGAAAATGCCTGTTTTAGTTCTTTTAGCCATTTTGTCTAGACATAGTCTGGTTACAAGAGCTTCAGATGTTGGGTCTCATCTCTTTTCAGATGGATGCTATTTACTTTTTCTTACTTGGATAATGCTTCCTAAAGAGCAAGTCTCTGGACAAAGATCCTTAGGCAGTTATACAAAGTGGCCAACATAATTTCTCTATCTGTCATTTTGCTATTGAGAAAGTAAAGATGTTTCTTACACAGTATTTAACACAGTGTTATGTGTTATCAGATTGTAGAGACATTAGTTTATTTATTTTTTTAATAATGATTGCATGCCTTCTGTGATGGTGGAGCTGACTGAATTGAGAAGTATCTAGTGAATCAGTAAGGTGCTTCCAGATGTGACCTCCAGCAGTTCTACAGAGAGAATTGATTAAATAGGAAAGACCATTTATAAATATAGGAGATATTTTCTCACAGTATGGGGTATCAAAAGGAACAAATTGGGGTGGGGGGACTACTGCAGACACTCTCTTCCATGCTGGCCACCATGACATAACTGCTCTGCTTTGTCACTCCCTGTCACAATGAACTAAAACTGAGAACCAAAACCAAATCTCTCTGTCCTTAAGTTGTTTTGTATCAGAGCAACAAACATGAAAATCTGAGTAGTACACCTATGGGCAGAGCTAGCTTTTGTTTCTTCTGAAAACTTCATTTGAGTATATACCCAAAGTATAATATGTGATATTATATATTTCTGGCCCACAGAATCAACTAAACAGACTTCACATGAGCTCTACAGACACTAAATCAGCAGGCATGGGCCTGCATGGGTCTGTGCCGGGGTCCTCTGCATATAGCTATAGCTATTAACTGAAATGTTTTGTGGGACACCTGACAGTAGGAGCAGATTTGTCTTTTACTCCTCTGCCTGATCTTAGGCCTCCTTCCTCCCATTATGTTGCCTTGTCCTGTCATAATGAGGGTTTTGCCTTGTCTTCTTGTGTCTTGTTTCATCCTATTTGGCTGCTGTCTCTAGGAGGCCTGCTCTATTTAAAGAGGAAACAGCTGTGGGGAAGAGAGTCTAATGGTGAGGGGAGGTGGGGGGAGCTGGAAGGTGTGGAGAGAGGGGAGCCTATGGCTGGGATGCATTATATGAGAGAAGAATCTATTTTAAATAAAACAATTAAGACCTCCTATTTAAACATAGAAAGTAGGAGAAGAAACGTGAACGTGTTTGTCTGTAACACACACTTAACGACAGTTAAGTTTTAAATGAAAAATCAGTCTTTATAGGAACAAAGCATTCCTTCTGTTCAGGAAAACTCACAAGAAGAATACGACAGCAAGGCAGCCAGAGTGAGCAAGTACTGCAAAATAGGCTAGAAGAAATACAAGAATTTATTGAATGTATGAAAGTGGACATGTCTTATAGATATTTTCTTCTTGGGTTTTTCCACTGGAAATGATTATGTTAATTAAAATTCTACAAGCACTATGAAATAAATCATCAGGTTTTCCCCCTATTTTAACTTTGCCAGTAACATTACCAGACAGATATTTTTCATTTCTTCTGTGTTTTTAAAATGTACTTCATTTTTCACTTTTCCTCCTGATTAACACCCACTTGGTATTCTTTAAGAAAGAGTCTTTTCCAATGTAAAGATCCACCAGTAGAACCTACAAGTCACCAGTAGAATCCACGTCAGATTACAGTGAACAACCTCAAGGTTCACCGTGACTTTTGACAAAGCTCATGGCTTCAAGAGTCCACACTCTCTTGAACTACCTTGTACACCATTATTCTTCATTTTCTCTGTCTAATTCCTTCTGTTCTTTCTGCTCTTTCATTGGTATTGGAACATCGCAGTGTTTAACTCAGGTCTGAAAGAGCAATAAGCACTCCTAACTGAGGTCATTTCTCCAGACCTACCATTAATCTTCTAGTTCTAGAGAATCAAGTGCTTTGGGTGGCTTTTGTTTTTTGGATTCCCAAAAAAAACCTTCTAAATTTATTGTTGTTCTTATGTGTGGCTCGATGACTTTATAAAGTACAAACTATTGAATATGACTCATCACCATGTTGACTAGCAAATTCTTTCAGATTTTGAGCACATTAGCATCCTTCAAGCACAGTATCATCTTTAGGACACAGAAATAAATAGGTATAAAATTATGGTTTCAAAATACTTAGCAAGTAGATAAATATATTTGCTTAAAATTATTATTTCTTATGCAGCAGCCTATATATTATAAACTCTTTTTCTGTAATTTATAATAAAGGTTGGTAAAATATGACGATATAGTAAACATTTAGAGGAAATGATGTGATTGGAATGTTTTCTGTACCATAATAGTTGATATTATCTTATTTCATAACAAGCAATCAAATTATAGATGATATGTAGGGTGAGATTTTATAATCCATTGTTACAATTTTCTATAGGCTTATCATTCAGGATGGCTTATTGCAGAATTTTATTAAAGTTTTGTGTTGAATTTTATTACGTGCAGTTAAGAATTTATGCATTTGTCATCACTACACGTTTCATTTCATTAAATTAAATATCTATATTATAATAATTTATATCATGACTAACTATTCCAAGAAGGACAAAGAAATATGATAGAAGATGTAGTCTCTTTCATCTTCGTGAATCACAATAGTGATTATTCAAATAGAATTGATAAATCATAGGGCTATTCATTAAATCTTTTGTAACAAAGAAAGTTAGCAGAAATGTTGCCATCTTTGTGAGATGCTTAGTTGGCTATTGTGAATTCAAGATGAAAATGATACCCAAATGAAATACTTACTGTTGTACAACATGAAAGATTAAAGGTGATGATACCGAGTATAATTGACTGGCTCTTATCACAAAATATTGAGTGAATGATGGTATTATTTCTTAGATAGAACTGTGTATAAGAGCTGAGAAGAATGATGTATCAGGAGATACCCATAGACTCGACAATTAGATTCTATTTCTACTTCTGATATGAAGTACTCATGAAGTACAATTCCATAATTTTCTTTTAAACTCTTATCTCCATTTATAAGATTATAAGAACTAGGGGAAAACATGGTTTTATAGTGAAGAACGTTTTAGTCTTAAATAAAAATATAATAGAATATAAGACTATGGGTCATTGGTTAGAAAAATAAGAGCAGTCATATAGACTCTGCCTCTGTCCACTGAGGAGAACGAACTCACCAAGTGAAGATCAGGCTTTGAACAATACCTTCAACAACAGAGTCCACTGGAGATCAAGCTATCCCAGAACAGGGAAATAATTTCCCAAGGTGAGTCTAAAGTCCTACTCTATTAGGATGCAAGAGAATTGCCCATAACATCTAGATAGTTTTTCAAATGCCTTAAAACCAAATTTCAAAATGTTTGACTCTCAAGATAGATGACTATCAAAGGTAGCAAGGATTGCAACAGATTTAAATTCACCAAGTATGGTAATATTCCTGTTTATTAAAATAAGGGGAATATATTCCATTTTCTACATTTCTTCCTGTTTTCAAGAATCAAATCATTCTACAAACTTGACATTAGATTGAAATCAAGCATCATAACTGTTACTGCTGTATTTTAAAACTTTAATATAAATAAACTGGTAAGGAAAGCTGTTCGTTAGCATCAAGTCCTGTATGGAAGACATGATAGAACAGGATGGATTCTATGCCCTGATCAATGACTCCCAGTGTGATCATGAGTGGACAATATTTGAACAGCTGTTATAGTTTTCAAGCCTAGTAATCAAAGGGATAGAATAGCTTCATGATTTCAGTTGGAACAGAAGAGGGTGAACATACACTTTTGATGCTTCTCACCACTGTATCACCCATACCTGGAACAATATCTAATGCAATTGATATGGAATGGATTCCTGGTTGAATGGAAAGAGTGAACATTGTTGGGACTGTAATACATGGCCTTACACGTGTCACTCACAACTTAATCTCGTCACCAATGTTAATGCCAAAAGCATTAAAAATCTTATAAAATTTGAAGCCCTAAATGAAATTTTTGTGACTGATGAAGGCTTGCACACCTTGTCGTAATAACATCATTGCCGTTTAACATATTACACTATTAGAGAGATAGGTTATTTACATCTTCCATTGCCTCATTGGGGACTCTCATCTCAGTGCCCTTGGAGAAGTATAATTGCCCCCAAAGCATTCCTGTGTTCAGTGTTTTGTTGAATTTGAATTAAGATTCTCTAAAGGAAATTGGAAAGTTGCTCAAAATCGACTCCAGGCATCGTAAGAACCCTAAAGCTTCCAAGGGACTTAGTAAAATCTAAAACCTCAATATCTCCTGAAGGAAAACCACATGTCAGACATATTATTCTATGTTATAGAGGTTTTTTTCTTTCTAGTTTAATTTGAAATAAAAAAAATCATATCTCAAATAGTTGAGACTGGTTTTCTCTGATAATTCTAGAAACAAGGAAAGCAACATTGAGATGACTAGCATAATTAAAATACCACAAAAATCTGAAGATACAATATTTACATTTCATTTATGGTACAGATGACTGTATTGCCTGTATTATGTTTGCTTATGGAAATAATCTTTGGAGATGTTGCTAGAAAAATGACACAGCTAAGGGTATCTTAGAATTAAAGGATTAAATTTCATATTGCTACAATGTAGACATAGATCCTATTTTCATGATTCATGTTTATCTTTACACTGTTTTGATAGTGATATGTTTGTGTTGCTAACACTATAGACAGCACTTCAATTGTTTAAATACAAAGGTGGCTTCCCGTTCTTTGTTTCCCTAAAGTAAAATACACACACATACACACACACAACACACATATATATATACATATACATATATATATAATTATAATAACATGGTTACATTGAATGTCCAAAAAGTATAAAGTACATTTAGCTAGAACTCATTTAATAGAACTCTCACAGGTCAACACATTTCACATCACGTTATAAACAAGAAGAATGTGAAATGATAAAGAAGTGATCCCTTTGGCTATGAATTGCTAAGAGCCGGATCTGGAAGTGCAGTGGGCACGCCTGTGTCTGTATTCCTTCTGTCGTGTCACCCTTCATGAATAATGTGTGATACTGTATGAGCAAGTTAGATGTGAGGGGAGCAGAGGAAACTGCACCTATGTCTTGGGACATATGTTCTTTAGTTGGGCAAGGGAACAAAGACACTGTTACCGTGTCTTAGTCGTGGTGTCTACTGTCAGTGAAACCTTTCTTAGTTAAAAACTGTAGAAACAAGAGATGGATTATTTCTGATCTGTCTGAAACCAATGTACCAGGACACCATCTCAATTGTCACAAACTCACATAAGTAAAGGATCTTTGTTTTTAAAAGAATTTTGCCACAAGATTTTCAAGAGGGTCATGAGGACAGCCTAAATAGGAGATTCAGTTTACCATGACTTGGGAGGGCAAGGTGTCGCCCGTGATTTGCAGACATGTTATCCACTTCATAAATAGTCATAGAAACACAGATTGACCATACTGCTGAACTGCCTTTCTTGACAGTTGGTTCCAAATGCTATTTGGTATGCTTACTTTACTAAACTGTCTGTTGCCTAGACTGAATTCTTCCTTGCAGGTAGACAAGAACACATGAAAAACCTTTAAACAGGTAACACATGGACAGAAAACAGCCTGTAATGATCCTAAATTCCTCATTTGTGAAGACATCACCTTTCTGTGTACACACCAGTCTGACAGTCAAGGCTGTGGGTCACTGCCCTGCTTTCTTGGCCTTGTAGTTCACACTAATGTGCCTTTCCCGACCACGAAAAGGGATTGCTATTTCACAGGCTCAGAGCTCTCTACCACAATGTCTGTTTTGTTGAGAGCACTTGCCACTCTTCAGTGTCCGTGGTCCACTACACTGGGAATTCCACAAAGGAAGAACTATCACCATATAAACAGTGAAGTGAAGATCACGTGGCTCTTCAAATGGTTTTTAAAAAGAACTGGAAAAAACTCATATTTCTGCTATGTGTCCAATATTTTAGACCTAAAATTCATGGAATTTACATAAATATTTGTTTTTAAACATCAAAGATTAGAAAGACTATTGCATATATTCTTCTTGTTGTAATCTAAAGGCAATATTCATGCCTATCAAATAAATATTCATAAGTGCTTAGTGGAAGATTTAATATTTTATCATAGATGAATTGATAAATAACTGGAGACAAAGGATATGAGTGAGGTTTGAAAAGAACAACATGAGCTTAGAAACTCAAGTAAAATTTCAAATTTATTTGATGTGTGACAGTTGGTAGCTATGGTTGCGGAGGGTTGTGCAGGACTTGCTGGTTGTTCCGTTCCTTGTATGGACACAATTCAACAAAGCAGATGGACCGTGTACGGACTCTTTCTTCTGTACTAATAGCACGTCCTTTTTCTGCACTAGTCAGACAATTATGTCTTAAGCGTGATTGTGAGAGGGTTCACTCAGAAAGGTCAAACCTCAGCAAAAAGACCAAGTCTAATGGAGTCTATCGCTCTCTTTAGGACTGTTGCCTGCTTCCCATTAGGCCTGCTGCCTCGGTCTCATTAGGCCAGCTGCCTGGCTGTCATGAGTTTAACTTCCTAGGCTTCATTAGGACTGCTGCCTTTGCCTTGAGTAGGAACATTACCTGATTCCTTTTAGGCCAGATGCCTGATCTCTTTTGGAGTGCGGCACATGCAGCCGTACTTATTGATATTGGTTGTTCACTGTCTTCCCTAAATACATGATTAGCAGTGATAATAAGTTCCTTAGGCTTGATGAGAGAAGCAAGAGAAAAGATGTTCCCAGTGAAAGCATTTGTAGAACTGAGCTTGCCCCAGCCACCCCGATTTATTTGAATCCATCAGTTCTTTGTTGTGAGAAGCTGTGGGAGAACTACCTTGGCAAATCAGTCTTATTACACCAAACACCCTTGCAGCGGCGTGAATGAATAAAAACAGATGCCATTAATTTGAATTCATTTGAATTGGAACAAAAAATAAATTGAATGATGCTATTAGGTTAATTAAATATTTTATTTTCTATTATGTTTATTTATTATATATTGGGAAAACAGTGATCTTTGTTACAATGTCTCTCTTGTAATTACAAGGGAGACTATAGTCTAATGTCCTTAATTTATTCAAATGAAAAGTAGATTATAGATTCAAGTCATTACAAAATAATTATGTATGTATATATAAACAATAGTATTTTATACACAAACTTTTTTCACATAACATACAGCAAGAAATACATTTTCGTTTAATATGAGAAAAAAATCTTTGTAAATTTTTATATTAATTTATGTCTAGTTTATCAGATTTAAACACAAAAAAATTGGTTCTTTAAAAATATGAAAGACAGCAAGGAGTTTCTACTAGTAACATGTTATATACATATACTGGGAAAATACTAATGGTCAAATTACTACACATTTATTCTCTAATTATGTTTATATTAACCTATAAGTATTAATAATGTTATTATGTGCAAAACAACGCTGGAGCACATAAAGTTACTCAAAATTTAGAAAACACAATTTTAAATTGTTAAAAATTATTGACTTTGTAATAAAATTAAATAATATCCAGACTTGTTTACTTGACCATATGAACAATATTATCCACTATTATCAAGGAGACACTAACATCTCCCTGATAATCTGAGATTCTACATTGCATGGAATTATATATATTCCTGAGTAAATGCTTTCCCCTTGCTTAGAACAGTTCAAAATGCATCGAAACTACTATGGACTCTTATCAGGACAGTTTATAGACAAACCTGGACAAATTTATTATCATATCATTTGGTTCAGAATCAATAAGCAGGCTCTGATTCCTGCTGAACAGACTTTAAGACAATTCTCTGTTTTAATACAAGAAGTATGGTAAAATCCCATTTTCTAATTTCCACCGATATCTCACATGTGATTTAGTCAGTCGGCAGTCTGGGCATGCTGAGTGTGGGATCCTATATTCACCTGGTCAGATCTAAAGACCCGGTCTCTATTTAAAGACCCCTACCTCACCCACTGGTGATTCTGCCTCTAGGACTCAGAAGCTTTGATCTTCAATGTGTGACTTTATTAGTCATTTACATCTGAGAAACTGACAGCCAAAATCATTTTTTTGACTGTTGTGTTTAGACAAGCTTTTCATTAAACACTCTGCCTAGGAATTATGACAGACATATTAGTTCAAAAGACATATTTTGATGAAACGTTTTGTTGACTGGATCCAAGCATCACCAGTGGCCGAATGCCTTGATTTCTCTCTTGTCAAAATATTTTCTTGCCAATATGTAGTCACAGACTTCTCTGGATTAAGTCATAGTTAAGCATTCCACAAAAATAAGCACTCCACCTAGAAATCTTGTTGGGAGAAAAGTGCTAACATGTGGGTAATCGCCTACTGACACCGATTTTAACACTCATATTGAAAGTCGTATTATGTGTTTCATGCATGTGTTGATTTAAAAGAGGCTGGAGCAATAAGACCCTTTTATTCACCTAGCTTGAAGATACAAAACTGCATTCCTTGCAAATTCCTTTATCCCACATGGGCAGATGCAACAAGACTCGCTTGCTTTTAGAAAAATCTGCTGCCTTGAGACTACTAGATCTAATTTTCTTTTTTTTTCCTATTCTGTAACTTCTATAGGAAATATATGTTGCTTTATGAAATTTGATTTCAAAGTAATTTGATAGAGAGAAATTCTGACATTAAAGGTTAACAGGAAAAAAAGCACTTCTCACACTGTTTATTTCTAATAGCATAGTTTTTTTTGAGACAAATCCCCATAGTCTAAGAAGATTCTGTATGTTAGCCACCCATCTTTAAATACTGGTGACGCCTTTTGCTCTATAAAGGGGTTGGTTTATGACAGCACACTGTCAAAATTAAAGTAAATGAAGTGGATGAAATTCCAGCTGGATGAGTGCTCTAAGATCCCAACATGGCCATGCAAAAAGTGGAATGATAAAGGGGGAGATGCTTCTTCTTCTTCTTCTTCTTCTTCTTCTTCTTCTTCTTCTTCTTCTTCTTCTTCTTCTTCTTCTTCTTCTTCTTCTTCTTCTTCTTCTTCTTCTTCTTCTCCTTCTCCTTCTCCTTCTCCTTCTCCTTCTCCTTCTCCTTCTCCTTCTCCTTCTTATTCTTATTCCTCTTTCTTCTTTTACCTCAGGGTGTCTGAATTCATGGTCATCTTACAAGGGCTTTACAGGTATACCAAGAATATTTTCCGTTGTATACAAAAAGATGTATATAAAAAAACAAAAAAAGAAACAGGAAATAAGAATTCAAGAAGCTGATCCCTGTGTAGGGATCCAAAGGCAGTAAATGGATTGCGGTTGATTCAAAAGCATATCTCTTCACTTTTCTCAGCACACGGAAGTATAATGCTAGCTTTCCATTTCATAGTTGCTGTTCTTGGAGAGCTTTGAGACATTGATGGAAGCAACTGGTCCCACGATGATTTCCCTAAATGTGTCCTGTAATAAATAGAATGACTGTAGAGAAAGCTGCCCACCAGCTCTAAACCGTTACCCAAGATTAAACTTCCGTTTTTGAAACATAGACATACGTCAGATATGACCACCACCCAGCTTCTATTTCAGGCTGTGCTCTGGTGACTTCATTTCTCTTCGCGCCCTAAATGGATGTGGTGGATGTTTTCTGGTCATTGTTGTCCATGATTTACCGCCACCCAATACTTTCTCTGTATCTAGGGTTACCTTTACATTCTTTAGCACATAACTGAATGCTCTACTCACTGTTACTTAGCAAAGTCCAGTCAACTTCCTTCTGTTAAAAGTTAGCAGAAACAAAGAAATACTCTATAGTGTAGACAGAGACAGCTCTTTCATTCCCAGCTGCCCTGATTCGAATAATCCATTTGAATCACTCAATAACACACAGAAGCTATATTAATTACAACACTGTTTGACAAAAGCTTAAGCATATTTCTAGTTAACTCTTACATCTTGAATTAACCCATTTCTATAAATCTGCGTATCTCCATGAGGCTGTGGCCTACTGGGAAAGGTTCTGGTGTTCCAACATCTGTCTCCTTATGCAGCTACATGGAATTTCCTTGAATAAGCCTGCATTCTCTCTATATTTCTGAGGGCTTCCTAACTTGCTTTACTCTACTAAGCCATTGGTCGAAACAAGTTTTTTAATAACCAATGGTAATAAAATATATTAATAGCATTCAGAGGGGAATCCCACATTACTATGAAAACAAAGTAAACCAATAACAATACAACTCCTCTATTGTTAACTGCCTCCACGCCTGTTTCCCCTCTCCAACAAGAGTTAAATCACAGGAACTGGTAATCCCCACTCCATTTCTAAATTATGATTTTGTGTTCTATAGCATCTTATTTTACAAAGAGGAAGGGTTTTTGTCTTGGTTTAACCTGGTAGTAGCTTCTGAATCTATCTTTCCACTTTGTTTTCATGCTCCCACAGGGACATTCATTCATTTTTTTATAATTTAAAGTTTTTCCATGATTTACTGATTTCACAGCACTTCCTGGACTTCTGACTGCTCTCCCTAACTTTCTGAATAATTCTCAAATTCCCTTTTCAATCTCATCCAGAGCTGTTTGGAAATGTTGACAGAAGTCTTGGCACAGGCACAGTAGTCATTCAACAAAAACCTCAAATCCAACAATTATTCGTTGGCCCTTCTGCCAGGCTGCGGTGCAGATGCTGAACAAACAAGAGGTAACTGGGACGATGATCTGCTATAAGAGAGCCGCAGACAAGTCAGCAGACACTAATGAAAAGTATGCGCATAATATGTAAAAGTATTAACATATTACTCTTGTGTCTCTAAGAAATGCTTTATTTGTTTCAGTGGTGTGAACTAAAGGCAGAATGTCTTACACACAAAGCCTCTGCTTTTCACTAAGGCCCCAGCACACAGAAGTAATGCTTATTGGTAATGAATAGTTTTTTAACCAGGTGAAATTATACTTAGAGTGAAATGCTAGCTTGCTGAAATCTTTTTTCTAAAATATTGAACCATTACGGCCACAGTATGATCCTGTATCATCTTTCAATATGGGACCTCCTCTAGACAGTCCAATACTGAGAATATCAGCGATGAGTAAAACACAAACAAACAAAAGAAAAACAGAAACCTTGATTTCCCATACCCCAGAATATTAAATTAACATTAAGGATGATGAGTTAGACAGTTTGACAAGATAAAACTGAACCTACAAAAAGAAAACAGGTGAAGATTTATACATTGGGATATAGACTATTTTACAGCTTCAGAAATTAGTGTGGTCATCACGTATTTGTCACCAAGAGTACATATAATCACGCCACCTTTTCTAATTTCATATGCAGCTCAAGTCATTTTGATGGCATTTCAAGGACTTAAATGCATTATTTTCAGGGACTCTTGGATCGGTATCTTCAGTTATGTATGCTTAAACACAACTCTATAATGACTTTATTCATAGCAGCCATGCATTCCGTCAAAGTTCTTCTCTGCCATAGGCCTAAGTTACAACTTTAATATTGTCTTTTGACTGTGTTATTTTTGCTATTTTATTAAAAGAAAAAATGCAAGAAAAATATGTCATGGAGATTGATGGTAATGGCCAGCTGTTACAATCTCAATGGAAGTATTAGAGCCCCTGCCTAAGGTGCACTGAAGAGTGCCAAGCCTCAAAGCAACTCAGCTCATCCTACAAAGTACCATGGCCTGGAGTGAAAGCTGCAATTTAAAAGTCTCCCAGAGACCCATTATTTGCGAATCATTGACACAACAAACTGTAACAACCCTGGTCCTCCTTGTCAATGCATGCTTGGGGAGCTTTTCATCCCCCAAACCTTGCATGCTCAATAACTTTTCATACTAAAAATCCTTATGAAATTTCTGAAGAAAATGTACAACTGCGCATGGGCCAGAATCTACTCTCAACATTAAAAGGAAGAATATTAAAATTGATTAGATGAATTAGTGGTAACATAGATAAGAAAGAACCCTCAAAAGCCTAAAGTTAGTTTTCGTGTTTCCATATTGTTCAAAATGAAGCCAACTGGTTATTCAATTTTCTAGCAATAAAAAGCGTTGGAAGCATCCCTGTTGGCATGCCTTCTCCTTCCTTCCTGCTAAGATCTTAAAAACAAACTAATGGTTTTCCCTCTAAACTCAGAGAGAAGGAAATACCACTCTGGAGTGCCAGCCTTGCTGCCAAGTTTAACCACATAGAGAATTTTCACTGCTGAGATGCTGACTTTTAAAACATAGGATTGATAGTGTCAACAAAGAAACAGTTTGCTCTGTCAGTAACCTCTGCAGGGGTGCTGTTCCTCGAAGAAACACATGCTTATGTTTGAGCTACTGATATTTTAATACATGGTACATTGTGGAAAGGTAACTTGGTGGATTTTTATTTGATTGCTAGAGTTGGTATTGTCTCGAAGCATGATACCACTGGGAAACCTGTTCAATATTAGAAGGAAATTAAAAAAAAAAAACAGAAACAAACAAACAAAAACATAGTCTCTAGAATGAGAAGAAAGTCAAGGCTCTGAGTCATGGAGCCAGGATATAGAGGCATAGAAAGAACAAGGAGTAATAAGCTGGACTTCTGGGAGAGGAGGTTCTAGAGTGGGAAAGGTCAAGATGTGTAGCTAAATGATTGTGACACAAGCCAAAATGCAAACTACTATTATGCCAGAATATGTACGTATGGAATTGCACGATCATATATAATTCATTACATAATGTTATATGATGTTGTACGCTTACTGATATAGATGATAAGGATAGAGATTCTTCAAACACTTGAATCTACTATGGGTCACTATTGTTATATACCTACGGAAATGGTCTTATTTCAGCACCCCATGTTAAAAACTATAAAACTTTGAAAGTATGAGAAAAGTGAACATTGAGCAGAAAAACTGTATTTCTATTTATCTATAAATATAAAAGTATTTTAAACATTTTCAACTATTTTAATATGCAGGTATCATTAATTCATGTTAGTATGATATTACTGTTTCAACGAATTCTATTCCTGTTCATTTAGATAGCTTAAGATTTCATACATGTAAAAAATATATTCTGGTCACCCCTTTCCCGACCCTCTTATGTTGCTGCTATCCTTCTCACTTTCTTCTTTGCCCTAGCTGTCCCTTTCTTATATTCCTATCCTATGTCTCATTTTGTGACCCATTTGGCTTAATGAGGATCATATATGTCACCACTGTTTTGTGACTGCCCATTGCTGCCTGGTAAGGTCACCAGTGAGTGCACAACCAAAAGTATTAATTCCCATTTCATTCAATCTATCAATAGGAAATAGTTCAGCAATGAGGAGGTAGGTCACATAATTTACTTTTAAAATTGAAACTGGATTTTTTTTTAAAATTTTTGCTTTTATTTCATATGTTCGATGATTTGCTATTCTGTCATGTGTACTGGCCTGACCTTGGGGTATATGTATGTCCTCAGCTGTAGCCCCTAAGAGCACCTCCTGTGCAAATTCACTATGCTCCCATTTTAAAGGGATCGAACCACCTCACATCTCTCCCTCTTTCTCTCTGTCTCTATCTCTCCCCCTTCTCTTTCTCTTTCTTTCTATCTTTCGCTATCTCTGCCTTTCTTCTGTTTTACTGCCTCTGCCCCCAGAGATTGGCCTCCCTGTCCTTTTCCCTCTTTTTATGTTCCATTTCCCCCTAATTTTTTTTAAAAGGCTCTATGTGATCTACATGAACTCTGTTGTATGGTGTCTTTTTTTCTTCCTCCTTAAATTACAACATATAGAGCCCATGGAGGGCAAAAGATGACATTATATACCCTATAGATGTTTTGAAGATATCTTGAACTGCTCTGTGAATATTAAGAATGAAAGCAGGTCCTCTATAAGACCAGCAAGCATTCATACCCACCAAGTTCTTTTTCTAGTCTTTTATAATTAACTCTTCAAAACGCATTCATTTCTGTCTCACTCCTCAACTTCTAAAAAAGAAACAAAATGGAAGATCGGTGTTACTCTCAACACTTTGTATAAATATGCCTCTGTTCATATTAAATATTGCATGCATAATTACATTTCTCATGCCCGGTTATTTCCACTGGGGTATGAAAAGATAAATAGACAGACATATTATCTACAAATACATATTATATAGATGTAGGGTCTCAGTCTCAAGATTGTTTTGTCTTCCAGGGATCATTTGGTGGTACCTGGAAAAATTTTTGTGTCTGTTTCCTACAGGGAGAGAGGCTGTACATAGCAGTTCAAAGGAAGACCCTGGATCCTCTGCTAAAACACCAGAGGCAAGGGGTAGCTTCTCCTGCCAAAGAACCTGCATGTCCAGGGTTCTGCATTTCTGAGACTGAGAAGCCTTAGAAATGGTGAAAAGTGGGTCAAGAAATTATCAGTTGTCTATAGTCAAAGATGTAAATGTCCATGTGGATTTCTTTCTCTTTGTTCTGTTTTATTAATTTTTGCTCATAACTTCAGCATACCTATGGTATCCTAATTATTAGTCTGTTCTTCAAATGTTCCAAATGAACACAAAAGTATTTTGGTTCATATTTAATAAATGAAAAGCTGTGAAACTCTTATTTTAAATATCCATGTATCTTAATACTTCCTTCATGATTTTTGACAAATAATGCATCATTTATATTTCTCATTTAAACTGATAAATTATGAAAGTGTGCATTGAAATTTTCCTAAAGTATTATTTCAAAAATACAACAGTTTCTTACTAAGCACATTCTAATTTCTTGATTTAATTTAATGTAATAAAGTATGATATCTAAATGACAATTATTTCATTAATAACAACATTGTAAGTTAATGTTTCCAAGTGTAAGAATGGTTTTTAAATACAGTTTTATGGCTACATGTATTGATATTCTATTAAGTTTACCTAGTTTTTCAAATTGCTCATATCTATTTATATTTAATTTATAAATTATAATAGTGTACATTTAATTTATGTGTCAGTGTGTTTCTTCTTTGGATTTTCTATTTCTTTCTGCTGTATAAAATTTAGGTGATATGATTAAGGTATACTGAGATTTTTAGCTATTTAAGTTTTAATTGTATGTAGTATGCTTATGCCAAAATCCAAATATTGCTAATGCGATGGTCTTAGGAGGTTGGCTCTTTAAAAGGTTATTGGACCACGGAAATATTTCTGCTTTAATAGCATTAACAGCCCAGCAATTTTCTTCTCAACATTGTTTGCAAACTAAATTTATATCCTTTACTTTTGCTCATTGGGTACAGTTATTCTTTTTTTAGATAGAAGTAAAACACAACATAGAGTGGTGTTCTGTTTTATTTTTTAACTAACCAGACAATCTGGGACTTAATATGGATTTTTGGTTTTTTGTTTTCTTTATTTTGAGACAAAATTTCTCTGTAGCTTTGGAACCTGCCCTGAAACTAGCTCTTATAGACTAGGCTGGCCTTGAAATCAATAGAGATCCGCCTGCCTCTGCCTCCTGAGTGCTAGGATTAAAGGCCTGTACCACCACCACCCAGGTTGAATGCTTAATTAACGAAGCTTACCTCAGTTAAATAATATTAAGTTGCTGGTGAACAGATTATCTTTGTTACTTTTTTTCCTTTCTACCTGCTTCCCACTAGCATCGGGTATCTATAATATACAGGATCACCTAGTAAAATGTGTCTCCTAGCAGTACGTTGTATCTTTTGTGCACTGTATCTCCTAGTATACTCTATATCCTACTACCTTGACTACATTTTATCTCTTAGCACATTGAGTCTCTAGTGCATCCTATCGTTTGTAACAGCAGTTCTCAACCTTCCTAATGCTGTGCCACTGTAATACAATTCCTAATATTATGGTGAACCCCAATTTTAAAATTTTTTGAAGCTACATCATAACTGTAATTTTGCTGTTGTTACGAATGATAATGTAAAAATCTGCTGGGCAGGATATCTGATATGTGACTCCAAAGGGATCACGACCCATAAGTTGAGAATCGATGCTCAGTACATAACAATTTTTACACAGTAAATTTTACACAGAATGGAAACCCGTGTTCACTACACATGAACCAGTAAGCTCAACTGCTTGTCCAAAAGTTACCCTTTGGTTTGAGTTCCCAGAGTTCATAGAGTTCCTACAGAGCTGTAATGTGAAGCCATAACTTAACTCATAGCTTCAGGTTTCAATTTGTGTCTCTTAGTCAAGGCATGATGTATTACTGAGTCCTAGTATTTAGTACATGCCAGGACATGATATGATTCTGAACTTATTTTTATTTTTTTTATTTTTTTATTTTTCCATTCAAAAATTTACACATTCTCCCCCCCTCCCAATCCCTTCCAAATTCCCCACTCACCCTCCTCCCTTCCTACCCCCTCCACCCCTCCCCCCCGCTTGAGAGAGGGCAGGGAACCCTGCCCTGTAGGAAGTCCAAAGCCCTCCCCCCTACATCAAGGCCTAGGAAACTGTGTATCCATATAGATTAGGGTCCCAAAAAGCCAGAACATGCCGTTAAAAACAAGTCCCAGTGCCTTTATCAATGGCTTCTCAATCAGCCCCCATTGTTAGCCACAATCAGAAAGTCCGGTTTGATCACATGCTCGTTCAGTCCCGGTCCAGCTGGCCTTGGTGAGCTCCCATTAGAGCAGGCACACTGCCTCAGTTAGTGACACCCCACTTGTGGTCCTACCATCCTTGCTTGTCTTCTCCCCCATTCCTGATTTTCGACAAAGGAGCTAAAATTATACAATGGAAAAAAGAAAGCATCTTCAACAAATGGTGCAGGCTAACTGGATATCAACCTGTAGAAGAATAAAAATAGATCCAAATCTATCATCATGCACAAAACTCAAGTCCAAATGGGTTAAAGACTTCAATATAAATCTGACCACAATGAACCTGATAGAAGAAAAAGTGGGAAGTAGACTGCAACACATGGGCACAGGAGACCACTTCCTACATATAACCCCAGTAGCACAGACAATAAGAGAAACATTGAATAAATGGGACCTCCTAAAACTGAGAAGCTTCAGTAAAAGCAAAGCACAATGCAATTAAGACAAAAAGGCATCCTCCTGAATGGGAGAAGATCTTCACCAACCCTGCATCAAACAAAGGTCTGATCCCCAAAATATATAAAGAACTCAAGAAACTAGACTTTAAAATTCTAATTAACCCAATTAAAAAATGGGGTACTGAAACTGAACAGAAAATTCTCAAAAGAAGACGTTCAAATGGCCAAAAGACACTTAAGGTCATGTTCAACTTCCTTAGTGACCAGGGAAATGCAAATCAAAACAACTTTGATTCTGAGCTATGAAATGAGGAGGCATATAGTTTTGGCCTCCACCTTGCAGTTTTGTTTCTACTGTATTTGTGATTATGGAAGGATGAATCAAATGAAGTGAAATCTTAATACCACGATTTTGCTCAACTTACCATCTTTTTTCTTTTTTGTTTAAAATACCAAAGTCAGCTTGACAATCTTATCATAAAACCAATTGTGTTTAGTTTTATACAGAGCCTGTTGAATAGTGAAGGTTGAGACCAAGACACTTAACAAAATAACATCTCGGGAAGCATGTGCGTTCTGCTAGCAACCATGTAAGAGATGGAAACACTAGGGTAGCTATTACAACAGTAGAGTGGTGAGCAATTACCTCAGGAAGTGAGAAAGAAGAAATAATTGGGAGGATGGTGCAAAAATATTCTGATGAAGAGAAATAAATCAATGGATTATTTGGAATCAAAGCAAAAATGTGGTCATGGAAAGCAGAAAATAATATTATTTCCTTTCAAAGTAATTTTACACATTACACTGATGCAATAGTGCATCCACTTGACTAACATGGCCATTGTTCCGGAACTACTGGGGTCTATGAATTATTTTGGCATGTTTTGTTTTGTTCGTAAGGTTGCTTGTAGATGTAATTTTCTTTAAAATAAATATTAACAATCTTTGATCACAAAAAAATCACATATGCAAATATACAGCCCCAAATGTAAATAAATATATATTTTTAAGTTTTTAGAACTGGGGAAATGGGAGGCCGTGGCAGGGAGGAGACAGAAATCTTTAATAAATAAATAAAATAAAAATAAAAAAGAAAGTGGGGAAAGAACTGGAGGGAAGAAAGCTAGAGAACACAGTGCCGATGAAGGATGTAGATCTTATCAATTTTAGAGCCTAAGAAGGTTTTTCACATTTGGAGCTTTTATTTTAGTATTGAATTGAAAACAGTGAAAAGGTAAATCATATTACAAAGTATAAGACATTTGAAAACTTTGCCTATGATTAAAACCATGTTTTCCTCTCTTAAAACAATGCTCACAGAACATGGCAAACTGAGTGATCAGTTCAGAGAAATCTGCTTTCTATTAATGGAACAGATTCGCTCTTCCTTGCACTCTGCATTGGCTTCCACAGGTAGGAGGGTTTTCCCTTTCTGAACGATGACACATCTAGAAGGTATGCTGAGTGACAACTGAATGGAATGATGGGAAATTGCCACCTACCCATGGCAAGGTGGGCTCACTGTGATAGCAGAATGGCTGTTGTAGCAGGCATTACTAAGATACATTTTCTGTAAGTGTCAAATGAGTTCTAGTTTCCCTGGTATTAAGATCTCTATTGCACCTAGTCTATGATGTCATTGTAGCAAGAAAGCAGCCATATGCAAAATGTTAACAGAAAGGTAAGGCTGAGTTCTGACAAAAGAAGATGGCAGCTGTGTGGGCTATTCTTTGCGGCCCTTTTTCTTATATTGCCAATGGATATCACAGTAAAGTGTTAAATTGTTCAGAATAGCGGACAACTTTTGAACAATAGGATAAAATACTTAAAGATAATTTTATAAAGAAAAAATTATAAACTCAATTTAGTTCAAGTCTTTGAAGTTTCAAAAGTCTTTTGCTGATATTGGTCCAGCCCAGAGAGAATGGGAAAGAAGATTCTGGAAAAAGGCATATGAGAAAACTTGGAACCAGGAGCAAAGAGACCCTTAAAGGAGACTTAAACTCTACTCAAGCAACAAATAGTTAAATGTCAATACTGAAATATTTTATATAAAAGGACTGGCAAAGCATCTCAGGGATATGAACCCTCTAACAAAATCAGGGTAATCTCTGGTCATGATTCTAAACAATACTTGAAAGAATGCATTGTAATAGTTAAAGAAAAAGGAGCACATCAGCCTACAGGTGCACTGGGCCACCCTAGAGTTGGATAGAAAAATGATTACATCACTATTGGGGAAGTCCAGCAGAAATCCTGCCTTGGCATTGTTATTGCTACTGGAAACTTTGAGGTCACCATATGTTACATAGAACATTTGCGTTTCACTCTTTGAGGGCTTTTTCTTATTTACAAAAGTTTTTAAAGAAGAATAAAAAGGAATCCCAAATATGATTTTATAGAATTCAAGCAAGAAACAATAGAGAAGACAAGCTGTAATCCTCATAGAAGGGAGACAGAAGACATAAAATTATAAGTTGGGTAAATAGCCACAGAGCAGAAGAGAAATTCAGAGAAAGAATGAGAAACTCCAGAACATCAGGCAAAGCATGATGAGACTTCTACAGATCAAAAAGTAAACTAAGGCTTCTTTGAGTTACCCCAAAAGAAAGCTGACTTATCAATTAATAGCAGAGGTTCAGTAAACAACTGCATTTATGGACATTGTCTCATCATGTGGATAATTATTCTTCCCATCTCCTCAGAGCTTTAAGCTTAACTGAATCAGCCTTCCTGAGGGGTGAACTCCTGGTCAGTTGGTTCTTTAAACAATCCAATTGGACTAACTCTCAAGAGGAAAGGTAGTATTGGGCAAAGGTGTAATCATTGGAACTGATCAGTTTTCTAGGACCAGAGATAGACTCCATTCTTCTGCCTGGAGAAACTGTTTTCTCTTAAGGGGCTCCACTGAAACTGTGATCACCTCAATGTCTTGCACAACACTGTGATATTCCTTGCTTAAAAGTTGAGACCCTAAAATCATTTAGAAAATAAGCCGAAGTGGAGGAACATAAAGACCTGATTCCAGAATGGATCAGTGTCTGAATTAGAATTTTGTTCACACCCTCATGTATAGCTTGTAGAAATGTTTTCATCGAGGAGAAGAGAGAAAATATATTAGAACACATTTCTGGTGTTTACACTTTTAGCTTTCTGGTGAGGATACTTTTAACTTTGTGCCAAGGAGAAGAGATAAAACTATGCACTTTGAAGACCTTCCTACCTAAATTGTCTAGTACATTTCTATTTTATATCCTCAAAATTGTTATCCTGACCACTATGCTCCATTCCTTTAGTTAATAGGCAGTTCCTAGACTGCAGCATTTTTAAGCCTATACCTACCTAGTTCCCAATAAGGAATCAGTACCATCAACATGGAGACATAACTGTCTCTGTGTCAGTCTGGCAGATAAATGGTGACTGATGACCTTCCCTTGCAGATCCCCCTCCTTAGCAGACAAGGTACCAGCAAGCTTGCTCCATTAGCATGAGTAGAATACTTTTGGTCATCCCACTAAAAGGATAAATGACTCCTAACTCTAATACTACTAATTATATTCCTGATGCTCAAATAAAATCACTTGCTCTGTAAAAGGCCATTTTTTTTTCTGTTAACATTTGAGCTGTATAATAGCAGTCAATCTGGGACCACAGTTTGCAAAGTAGGGTTTTGTTACTCATTTTCCAATACACATCTCTCAGTTGTGGGAGGTGGCACAGCACATGGCTAAACAAAATAATGAATCCAGATAAGGTGGCAGAGATTGCCCAGAGGATGCAGAGGAGTAAGACCTAGGCAGGGAGGGGAGAGAATGACCAAAAAAAAAAAAAATGAATAAAATGGCAGAGTGGAGATTAGCAAGCAGAGGTTAGACAGAAATGCATGCATTTATATATCTTATTTCATGGGGATCTGGGTCTAAGGCTTCAGCAGGATATGTGAGTCACCAAATATTCCATGTTGCCAAGAGAGACATTCTAATAGACACACCTTCTTCAGAACATTCTTTTCAAAGAAACAGTTCGTAGGTATTTTAAAATATAAATTTTAAATAAAACATACTTTTTTTGAAGTGTGTTTGAAGGAAAAGTGAATATAGAATGTTTACATTTACGTACTGACAAAATATTATCAAATACCCTTAGACCTTTAAATTAAGTCCATTTATATGGTATAAGAAGAAGAGTGAGATAAAGTGAAAATCTGAAGCCAGATTTAAAGTTCACTACAAATTTCAATACACATCAAACCTGCAGCTCTTACATGGACAAGACCTGGGTGACTGTGCAGGCTATGTGCCTGGAAAGCTGAGTTTTCACTGTTTTTTTTTTTTTAAATATATTTTTAGGCATGAATAAAATAAAAATAAAAACATATACTAAATCCTTACACCATTCATCTTACCCCCTGACTATGTAGATTTCACATTTGGAGATCAAATGAATGTGTTTAAACTCCCTGTCTTATTATCTCATAGCTATTTGAACCTGGAAACTGACCCAGCCTTTGTTTTGTAGAAAGGTAACAATAACAGGATCAGCCTGGGAGGATTTGGGAAGGATTAAAGACGGTAAGATAAGCAAAGTACTCAAAGAGTTCCTGACACACACGCAGGACGTTTTAAACTTTAACTGTTATTTATTGTTCCGAATTATGAAAAGAATAACTCACCTTTCATTTGACTTGCCTACCATTTCACAGCTGGGGTGTATCAGAGAATGAATGTCTCTGACTATAACTCTTTACGGAATGCTAACATCATAAAACAGCTCACAGTAACACTCATTCTTTCAAAACAGGAGACTGGGAAGAAGGCAGCCTCAACTAAACATCTGAAGTGAGACTGCAAGGCACACAATTTAACTCTATTCAAGCCTTCGCTCATGTTCAACCTGTCAACATGATCAACGAGTGTCAGCCTTGTGCAAGAACCTCCACCAGGCAATCTGGAGAACTAAAAGGTATAGTGATAAACTACCTGTAATCCATATGAAACCAGATATTACTGTTACCTGGATAAAAAAAAAGCTTTGTGAACCTCCTTATGAAGAGTCTAAATAGCCAAGATTGGGAAAGCAACATCAACCTAGAGAAAGCAGGGCACTAATCCCACAGGAGGAACACAAGAGCCGTGCCTCGCTGGCAGAACAGATATAGCTGAAGTAGGAAACATCTGGATGACAGAGCATTCTAATGCGAACATGATAATCAGCTATCCACTGTATATGAAAAGTAAATGAGTCAGAATAGCAGGAATGTCACCTTATATTGATATATATATATACAATATTAATATAAAAACGCCCCATACCTGAAATATATGATTTCTATGACTAAAATATATCTTATCTATTCTGTTTTTACTATCAGTGTCATCATGACCAATAATTTCCTTTTGAGCAATCATCTCAGTATCTTTGAAAAATAACTTTTTAAGTTTTCAAGATAGGATTACATGAGAAGAATATAGTTAAAAGATTTGATAGGATTACAAGAGAATAGACAATGATTTAAAATATTTGATAGAATTACATGGGAAGAACAGATTTCAAAGATTTGATAGGAGTAAATGGGAAGATGCATGCAGGGTACTCTAGTTATAAACACTTACTTATATGCTATTCCACCATTTTTACATTTCTCTGGAACATATAGAAAGTGTGGACAATTCATTTTCATAGGAGTAATCTTACATAGTTTTCTTTTAACATTATCAAATTCAGCTATGAGAGTTCAGCCAGGAACAAGAACATATAGGTATCCTTTTAAAAACTTGAATATATTTGCAAACTGTTTTTTTCTTTGTTAAATTATCATTGGTGAATGCGATCCAATACCGCTGTTGAAAAAAACATAATTGAATGTCCATACATTCCACCAAGTTAAGAGATTTGTGCAGGCAATTGCAACTGAAAATGTGAGAACTCCTACTACACTATAATCAGGAATGCACTGTGAAAACAACAGAGCATGAAACAGCTGGATACTCTCTGAGCAGAGGCATTTCCAGAAGTGCTAGCTACAGCCTGCAGTGGCAGCCGAACAACCACCAAGGCTCTCTGGCAGTGCCTGGTTTAAACAAAGGAGATGCAAACTCTTGGCCAAGCTTCCTGGGTAGCAGACATGAAAATAGCCTTACATTCCAGAGACCAAAACACTCGCCAGAAGTATCCAGCATGTTTTCTTTATTTTTAAAGCATTATCTGCTTGATTGTGTTTTAGCAAGCTACTGTTTGGATGAGGGAGGGAAGGAAAAACGGCAGCTGAGTTAAAAGTATCAATATACTATCACCCTTCGTTTTAATTTTCAAAGTTGATAAGCAACTAGTAATTCTTATTTAGACTATTTGGAGAAAAAAATGAAAAACTAATGCTTTATTGATGTTTTTGTTTTTGATTTTTGTATAAAGAATAAACAACAATGTGTTTGTGCCTACAGATTCTGATGGAATCAGATCTTCTATGGTTGGTCATGTGTCTAAAATCATCTGTCTCTTCACAAGAAACTTTGAAGTTGCTATGATAAAAATTCTCATTATGAAATGGAGTCTTTAAATTATACAAGGCTTTCACAAATGAGGAGAAAAGGCAATATCGCAGATTGTGAAAAGCAGCCCTGTCTCACTGATACAGAGTGGAGGAGCCCCACCTGACTAAAGGAGAACTGACAGGACTTGCTTCAAAGACGAACATCAAAATGAAATGGTGAGTCAATGTGGAGGACCAAATCCTCTAATGAATTATTTGTATACAACTTTAATTACACTACTTAAAATTAGTTTTGAAGGGCACTGGAACACATAAATTATTCATATTTACGATTATTTGGATGTCTTTTAATGTATATTATTAGAGGGGTACACATATGGAGGAGAGGATAGGCAGGAATCAGTTCTCTCCATCCTCCATGTGGGTCCCAGCACTGTAACTCATGCCCTTGGGCTTGGCAATAGATGCTTTTTCCTGCCAAACAATGATCTTGGCTCTGAACTAAATGTTTTTGCCAAAACATTAAAACAGCCTGCAGTTAAAGCAAAATGCATGGAAGGAGCACATTTTCCTTTTGAAAGGAGCAGTTTTTCAATACACTGCATTTGCCTCCTTGTCATCACGGGTTGGTAGCTCACCCTGAAAGATAGGGCGATCTGAAACAAGCAGATTTAACAATTTGTATTAAGGACTGTTCACATTAGACAGCATAGGAGCTTGTGCGATTATAGGCAGATTGATTCCAAACACATGCACACTATTAATTTTTAAAACAGTTCAAAAATAGAAACACAAAAATTTAGAGCAGAAACGTGGTACATGTGTTCCCTCTACCATGTACACTTTTGAGGAATAGTACCCCAAACATAAAACAGTAAGATGGCACAGAAAACAGTAAGGACAGGCTCTGAAGGAGCTAGTTCCAGAACCAATCTAAACCCAGACTCTGAGTAGCATGCTCCATCTCTTTTTCTCCTATCCCGGTTTTTCTCCTCCACATAGCAAAAATAATGATTATAAATGACTTTTATCAGATTCAGAGAGGACATACCATGTTCCTTGATTCCATATCTGATGGGTTTCCTGTCTGAAGAAGTGGGGATGTAGGAGTCACTAAAAATATCACATATATGATTCTGGGAACACAGAAGCACTCACACCATGTGACTGTATTTTTGTACCATTTTTGGTATTTTTTAACCATTCCCATTCATCCTCATCTGGTAGCAACATGTAGTTCCTACATACCACAAAATGGAGAGGCTCAAATGTGCAAATGTCAGGTTCCAGTCTTCACCTGAATTCCAGCATACAAAATAATCTTCCTGGCTAAGTATTCGTGGAGATGGGTGATCCCTCTCCCCACTGCCTTTCTAGAAAGAGGGGATAACTAGCACTTCTCTGTAGGGATGTGTGATCATTTCATTCAAGCTACATGGTAAGCTTATCTACTAGGGTTGAAAACATGCTAAAAAGTAATCTCTCTGAAAACCAACACACTTGGATTTACAAGTATTCAATCCATTTATTGATTCATAAATTTCCTTGTATGTTTTTATCTTTCTGAACCTCCATTTCCAGCATCTCATTTCTAAAATGGAAATGCTGAAAAACTCAACATAAATATGAGCCAATTTTTTTGTCAAAAGTATAGATGAAATATGTATGCAACATCTATAGCATGCTATGTTATCAGTCAGATACGCATGAGAATACACATGTGCTTCATTGAGCACTGTGCATACACCAGATACTCTTTCAGATTCCAGATTCGTAAAGGTGTGTTTCAAGTTCTTGGCTTTGTATCATTCCTAAGCCTTATTCCATCACCATTTTCTCTTCTGTGTACTCAAGAAAAGTATGCTCCTGTCTCAGAACTAGTCTGAGAGTTAAATGATCTCATATTAGAAAGTGCTTGTCAGAGTGGCCAGCAAGGAATGAGGGTGAACTTTATAGTAACTTGTTCTCAAATAGTACTGCATAGTCTTTGAAAGATCCCAGCTTAGCTGCTGTTATGCCATTTTGCAAGGCTTTCATACAAAAATTTAAGTTCAAGGTATAGTCGGTACTCCTAGGCTGCCAAACAGGATACATCAGGCCTAGGAGGGGAACAAAAAGTTCTGGGAAAAACCACATGTGCCCTAGATAGGGCCAAGTCAGCTATTATCAGACCTACATGTCCCCGAGGAGCTTGTCCCCAAGTGAACCCATCGCCACATTCGAACTGACCAATGGGATCCCTGTAACCATCCATCTGCTTCTATATGCCTGCCTCCGCTGCCCTTTTCCTATAAAAAGACCTTCTCCCAGACTGCAGGGCGCACAAGTCCTCCGAAAGACTTTGCCGCCCGCAGGTACCTGTGTACACCCAATAAACCTCTTGCTATTTACAGCCAGTGGTCTAGGGCTGTTCCTTGGGTTCAGGAGTCTCCTCCTGAGGGAAGGTCCTCCCCGAGGGTCTTTCAGTCTTAATGACATGAGGTCTGCATTGATTAATGAGCTAAAATTCCAAGTTTGCCAACTATGCACAGAGAGATAACCTATATAATACAAAAATGATACTGACTTCATATTAGCTATTAGGATCAAGTGTTATGCTATTAGTCCAGGACCCAGAGTGTTGCACACTGTAAACTTTATAAAAGCAGTTGCCAAGTCAGGCTAGTAAAATTGCACTTACATTTATATGAAGTCCTAACCTGCAGTGTCCAGATTTGAGCAACCCAACATCATACCACCATCTACAGATGTGTTGGATCTTATTCACATTCATCCTGAGGCCCTTAGGTTAGAGATGCCTATGCCTAGATCAAAAAAAAAATCTATCTTAAACATGGAAACAGGCTAAATGCCCCTCAACCAAAAATGGATGAGGAAAATGGGATGCATTTACACGATGGGGTACTACACAGCAGAAAAAAAAATATGACACCTTGAAATTTACAGGAAAATAGATTACCTAGAAAATATCATGTTGAGTGAGGTAACATAGACCCAGAAAGACAAATATCATATGTACTCACTCATAAGTTGAGACATAAAGCAAAGAAAACAAGCCCGCAAATCACAATCCCAGAGAACCTAGACAACAAGTAGGACTCTAAAGAGACATACATGGATCTAATCTACATGGGAAGTAGAAAAACACAAGATCCCCTGAATAAATTGGGAGCATGGAGAACTTGGGAAAGGGATGAAGGGAAGGGGAGAGAAATGGAGGGGAGCAAAGAAAAATCTGTAGCTCAATAAAATCAACAAAAAAAAAGAGAAGAAAATTCTCTGTGTTATTATAAACAAAATGGGAAAATTCTTCAAAGAGGCAGGAGAATTTGAGACACAAGATAATTTTCTATCATGATGAAAATGGCATTCACTACAACTCACACACATAAAAATAAATGCAATTTATGGGTCAGCTATTCTTTAGCAAAAGTGGTCAAAAGTTACCTGTGGAAACATTTGTATATGCAGGACTTACACTAAAATTAAAATTTCAGGGACAATCAACAGAATCTTGCACAAGATCTATCAGGAGGACATACTTCAGATATAGTTGTCCATCATGTTGTTAAGAGCTACGACTTTAAAATCACACTGTTGAGTATTTTCTGAGGAATGCCTTAGCTATGTGAAAAAGGAATAAACACTTGCCATCAAACAATGAAGAAAATAAGAAATGTGTCCAGCTTATCACATCATTCTCCAGGATGTTACATCCCTCTTTGGTGAATTAGGGAAACTCCTGTGACCATGGACCTCTGAAATTTTCTGGGTCTGTGACTTAGAAATGCCAGGGGACAAAAGTCACAGGCTTTCTTCACTTTTCTTTTTCTTACTAATAAAAAAAAAAAAAAACTGAACGAATTTGTGAATGAGCAACAAGAAAAGTATAGTGTTAAATATTTATTTATTTATTAAAAATTTCCATATCCCCCCATCCTCCCATTTCCCTCCCACTCCCTCCACTTCCCCTCCCCTCCCTCTCCAGTCCTAAGAGAAGTCAGGGTGCCTTGCTCTGTGGGAAGTCCAAGGCCGTCCCCTCTCCATCCAGGTCTAGGAAGATGTGCAGCCAAACAGACAAAGCTCCCAAAAAGCCAGTACATGCAGTAGAATCAAAACCCGGTGTCATTATCATTGTCTTCTCAGTCGGCCCTCATTGTCAGCCACATTCAGAGTCTGGTTTGATCACATGCTGGTTCAGTCCCACTCCAGCTGGCCTTGGTGAGCTCCCATTAGTTCAGTTCAGCCATCTGAGTAGGTGAATGCATCCCTTGCGGTCCTGACTTCCATGCTCATGTTCTCCCTTCTTCTGCTGTTCATCTGGGCTTTGGGAGCTCAGTCCAGTGCTCCAATGTGGGTCTCTGACTCTATCTCCACTCGTCGCCACATGAAGGTTCTATGGGTGATATGCAAGATATTCATCAATGTGGCTAAGGAGAAGGCCAGTTCAGGCACCCTCTCCCCTGCTGCCAAAGGACCTACTGCTATTGTGTGCAAATAGGATGTCTGATTCACTGAGGTTTAATTTGCTTTGGGGGTCTTAAAAAATAAACTGCACAGCAGTATCATTAGATACCTCAAATTCCATCTGATGAAACCCTCATTATCAAAAGGTTAATGCCAGGAAGAAAGCAAGCCTCACATGCCATTAATGCATGTTTGGGTGATGGGAGGTGAGGTGGCATGCTTGCAGGGAACAACTCTGGGTGAAGAACTCTTGGAAAGAGCACACAGTCCCACATTACAGAGGCTACTTGTGACCATTCTTTGTTGTTATTCTACCTCGTTATCACATAGTATGTATTTCTACATTTGCAAAACATCAAGAACATTTTCTGAAATTTGCTCATGGTATGTAAAGACACACACACAAATATATATATACATACACACATATATGTATACATATATATATATATGTATACATATATACATATACCTTCCTCCACTTGAACTTAAAAGCTTTAGTTCACCTCTGCTTACAAGTGAGCCTCTTTAAGCTTATGTGGCACGCATTTTTGCACAGGTATTTGAGACAATTATGAAAAATAAGTCCCTTGATATGTCATTGCAATGCATTTTACTATCGTGTAAGATAAACAGAAATGTTAGAAGGGTCCAGAGTTTTGTCTGAGATGATGAGTACACAGTGAGCCCTCTTCCCCCTTCCCTAATATTTCCCATTACCTCATTAGTATTTGTTTAGATACAGTAGGCAGAGCATCCCTGTGCAACATCTGTTTGTAGAACACGGTTTCCACTGAATCACAATCAGTCACTGAGAGCTGCAACAAAGAAAATCATGAGAAGACAGCTTCTAAAGTTCTCATTTTTATTTGTTTTCTAACAGTGAATATGCTTTTACAACATAGAAATGATAGAAATAAAAGAGACATTAAAAGCGAGTCACACTATCAACTCCCAGGTGTGCAAGTCACTGGCTCTGAGACGGAGAACATCATTTTCATATGGATAGTGAAACAACTGCTTACATGATCAATAAGAGAACATTACCTTAAATCATAGCATGAATTCCCAATATCATACACAAAATCAATAAAACACACAAAGAACAGGACTGGAAATTTCCACCGCAACATTGCCTGCTGCTTTGGAAAATAATATTTAGTGGGCTGGGTTTTTGTTGCTGTTGTTTTACTAATTATGATCTCAGTGGCAGTTTATTCTGCAGTAAATCTGCTGGTCTGAGATTAAACCTGCTATTGAACAGAGTTGTGCATCTATGGCGAGGCACTCATCACTGCTGGAGAGTGAACATTGCTGTTATCTCATTTAAAAGTTGGCCAGCAAAGCAGCCCATTTGTTTAAAATGCAATTAAGCTGGTGTCTTGAAGAGAAATTAGCAAGGAGGAGTTCATTTTGGAGGCATAAGAGGTCTGTTCGTAGACACATTAATCCTGCTATTTGGGACGTCGGTGCAATATGGGACGGTGATTTTAAAGTCTCTCCTAGAACACAGAAGCACAAAAGGGGAGCACTGGGTAAGGCAAGGGGACAGGTCTGTTCTTGGTCAAGAGGAATTCTGTCTACTTGCATAGAGCCCAGACCTTCAGCAGAGCCACTGGTTTTCTAGGAACCAAGGGAAGAATTTATTATGTGAATTTAAGGAATATAGCTGTGGAGGTGAATCCAAAGGTCAGCAATTTTTCAGGTAACTGTACCTACCGAACAACCTGCTTTTAGAAGAAAACATATAGTAATTTCCTTGCTAGATAATTGTTTTAAAAACAGTATTAAAACAGTTTTAATTTCACGATGCAATGATTACTGTGAAAGCAATGTGTAACTATTTGTCATGGAATTTCACAAAGCATCAGTTACATGATGTAAAAAAAATTTTCCTTTCTAATAAACAAGTGTATTTGTGGATCTCATTTAGGAATGCTGATTCTAATTCCACAAACACAATACTTATGAATATATCCCAAACATAACATTTACAAAAACAAAGACTGTATTTTGCTTAACAATGTGAAACATATCCTCAGGTAGAAATGGCAACAAACTACACTATATGATTGCAAAGAGAAGCAGAGGTTGCAGAAAATCACCTATGTACTGCCAGTAAGAGAAACAATTGAAATTATGGTATTGGTTCACAGAAACAACAGATTTCTTTTCGATGTCCTTAGTACCATCTGTACATTCTCACTTCTGACTTTTCCTGAAGCAACTGTCCTTATGGAAATTGGTGTGCTGCAAAAATTAAACACGTCCTATTTCTCCTTACTTGATATTTTGATCTGTTCTCAAAGGCAGTGAGGAAGAGCTTCTTGGAAGGCTTCTGTCCTGCATTCAAAGACAAAACCTAACCCTAACACTGCAGAGGTTTGAGTTGACTCAGAGGTGTTTAGCTTGAAATTTAACTCTTAAGAGTCTGAATAATTATTTTATGTCACTTTTACTTCAAATCTTTGGAAGATAGACACTTTCATAGCTTGTCATGTTTACAATATAACTAGTTCAATTTCACTCTTGCTATTGAATCCATTTTATCATCATCAACTTCAGTTTTTCATTTGAACTGGAACACAGACATGTGACAAGGAACATTTGCAAGGGACTGGATAGAAGTGCTTTGGGCAAATTTAATAAAATCCTATTCAAGAGGCCAATTTTGTAACCATCTCAGCAATATTTTATTCATATTATCAACTCACCAGTCTAAGCACCTTGAAGGCAGAACACGCTGTATTCATCTTTGTCAGCTTCACTCTAGCCTGGACTCCTAGATTGTGTTCAACCTGATGAAAGATGTTTCTGAACTGTAAAACATTAGGCTCCCCTCCAATCTCCACCCACTTCCAGTTTTAATTAGAGACCACCTCTAAGCATCCATAGCCTCTTTTAGCTCTGTTCCCCCAAATTTCTTTGCTCCTGGAGCTACTGATTCTGGTCTATGACCCAACCACTCCATGCCCATTTCTTCAATGGCATAAGAAGGGAAAGGGTTTACTGTGCCCCTCCCCCTTAGTATATATCTCACTATGATGAAAACCTCGAGGAAGGCTGTTGCATGTTGTTTGTTCCTGGATACTCAGTCCTGAAATAATCACACAAAACTATATTATTTGCAATACCACTTGGCCAATAGGTTATGCATGTTTCTGGCTAACTCATATCTTAAATTAACCCATCTCCAGTAATCTGTGTATTGCCATAATTCTGTGGCTTACCAGGTGAAGTTCCCGCTTCAGTCTCCAGCTGGGCTAATTGGCTTTTCCCTGATTCTGCCTTCTTTCTGCCAGCATTCAGTTGATATTTCGCCATCTAGACTTGCTCTGCTATAGGCTCAAAGCAGTTTTTCTATTAACCAATGGTATTCACAGCATACAGAGGGGAATCGCACATCACCTCCCCTTTTCTGTTTAAATAAAAAGGAAAGTTTGTAACTTTAACATAGTATAACTATATATGACAAGACAAGTAACAAGTAAGAATTACAGTGACAGTATTTCCATCTGCTTTTTCTTATATCATAACTAAGGAAAACTACAACTATAAATATGTATTTTTCACTACCATCAAAGACTCCAGAAGGATATAATATTACTGAAGTAAAAATGAAGTGCATTGTAAGCAACTTCCAAAATTCTAGAATTGATAGACATTTCGCTGCCTTTACAGTCACCTAAAGCTCTTCTGTACCATTGGGGCATCCAATGTTCAGCTCCAATACCCATAGTTTCTAGCAGATTTTTCCATGAAGCAGAAAATTTAAAGATATTTTCTGCCTTGTAATGGCAAAGTCCATCAGTTGCTTTCCTCTGTGCTCCGCAGAATGTTTGGCAGACTCTTTAATAAAGCAGGAACCCCAAAAGACTGTCTCAATATTTTTGGCAACTTCAGCAATCATTTTTTGTGGGTATTGTATGTTTAGTACATAATAGATAGTTATAATTATACTTTTTCTTAGTTACGATAAAAGATAAAGTATATATAAATGTTGTAACTGTAATTCTTACTTGACACAAGTTTTGTTATATGTAATTTTACTATGTTAAAGTTAAAGCCTTCGTTTTTGTTTAAACAAAAAGAGGAAATGGTATGAAAGGTCCTTAACTACATGTGTTGCTTTTATAAGTTAATGAATAAAAGAAACCGCTTATGACTGTTGATAGGGCAGAGTAGAACAAGGTTGGGGAAACTAAACTGAATGCTAGGAGAAAGAAGATGGAGTCAGGAGAAGCGATGTAGCTCCCAAAAAAAGACAGAAGCCAGAACTTGACCCAGTAAACCAGTCTCGCGGCCATACACAAATTACTAGAAATGGGTTAAATTAAAATGTAAGAGATAGTAAGAAGATAGAGATAATGGGTCAAACAGTGATTTAATTTTAATAATTTTTGTGTGGTTATTTTGGGAATCTAGGAGGCAGGGAAACAAGTGGCCAGGCACCCTTCTTACAACAGAAGGCTTTTTTGGCCTTAATCCAAACAAACTTTGGTCATAAATCTGCCATATTAGAAATACATTTGTTTTAAAATTACTTTATGTATTTGTGAGTTTGGGGTTTTTTTTTCCTCATTTTCATTTAAAAGCAGCAATGGAACTAGGACTGGAGAGCTGAGCTGGTGGTTAAAGACACTTGTCGCTCTTCCAGGGCACCTTGGTCCAGTTCTCAGCTCCCAGGTGGTGTCTCACAATTGTAACTACATTCCAGAAAATTCAGGGCCCTACTCCTGATTTCATAGGCACTGTATACATGTGATGCACAAATATATGTGCTGGTAAAGCAGACATACATGTAAAATAAAGATAAACAAAGACCGTTTTTAAATTAAAAGACAGTTGTTAATTTGTCCTATTTTTTCTTTCCTATTGCCCACCTTCTTCCTTCCTTTTTATCCTTCCATTCCACTTCCCTCTCTCCACCCTCTCTTCCTTTCTCTCTTTTCCTCTCCCTCTCCTGACCCTCCCTTATTCCCAATCTCTCTTTCTCTCTGTACTTTACTTATTGAGACTCATCTATTCATGATATTTGATTATTCAAAATGTAAATTCAGACATATATCTTCAATGTTTAAATATGTAGTTTAGTTTTATTTTTAATGCTTAAATCAGTTTGCTTTGAAAAGTTCAAAGTATTCAATTAATACATGGTTCAATCTGCATATCTTCCCATTTAGATTTCCAATACCATAAAGATGTAAAAAAAATTAACAAACATTATGTCTATTTCCTTGTAGTCAGAATTTTTATATGTAACTTTCATTTTACTTTGGAGCTGATTTTCATGAATGTCTTGAAAACAAAATCTGAATGGGTTTTCATCTAACTAACCTAACAATAGCTACAATTCTTTTATCCTCATTAAGTCAAATCTTTCATTAGTACCAGGTGTGTTATACCTCTTTTTCCACCCACAAATTGTTACTGAAGACAACTAGGATCCAGATATTGAATGGTATAGAGATAATGACACTAAGAAGAGATAGGGAAATACACTCTATACACAGGCTTCTGTGGAGTTTGCTATTGGTTATTAACCCACCATAGATACTTTTTACATGGTTTTACTAACATAAAGTCAGTTTTATACATGATAAAATGAGAATGGACTATCCAAAGGGATAAAGTATCATTAAGAATGGAAGTGAGGGAAGCACTAGAAAATGCGATGTAAAAAAGAAAAATCTCCAAAGAGGTGTGTTTTCATGCTGTATGCTTGTCTTGAGCTAAATGCTTGTTTACAATTACCAGATATCCCACAAAGGAGGGAGAACTCTTTAGGAAAGAAGACCAATGTTTGAATGATAGTGAGATAAAGGTAGAAGATTCCAGAGAAAAAGGAAGAAAGGTAGAAAACCTGCTTTGAGAAAGACATACAAATGGAAGAGGTGTGAAGTGCCACTGCTCGCTGGGAAAATCCATATTGAATGCTGTAAACCACCAACAGAATGTCAAAAATAAGACAAATGGCAAGTGTGTTTGGAGATTGAGGGGGGTTTTAAGAATCTGCGAATCTCATTCCCCAAGGTGGAATAGAAATTAGTACAGTCAATTAGGAGCTGGATGGAGATATCTACTGCATTTCCCACTACAAAACTTTTCCTAGGACTCAAAAATTTGACTCCTTGGCAAATGCTAAAAGGTCATGCATTTTCTTCATCACCAAATGTCACATGCTAGAGCAATCAAAGATTTTTATACCATCCTCACTTAAAAAGCAGCCTAGATGTATATCACCTTCCTAGTAACTCATCACTGATGTAGGTAGGTCTTCTATCTATCTGTTGTTTCATTGGTTAATTAATAAAGAAAACTGCTTGGCCTGATAGGTCAGAACATAGGAAGGCGGGGAACACAGAACAGAATTCTAGGAGATAGAAAGCTGAGTCAAGCAGCAGCCACAGTTCTCTCCAAGATGGACACAAGTTAAGAATCTTCCCCATAAGCCACCACCTCGTGGTGCTACACACATTAATGGAAATGGGTTAATCGAGATGTGAGAGTGAGCCAATAAGAGGCTGAAACTAATGGGCCAAGCAGTGTTTAAAAGAATACAGTTTGTGTGTTATTAGTTCGGGTATAAAGCTAACCTAGAGGGAGATTGGCAGGAACACAGCTCCTTTCAACAAATCACAATGTAATCAAGGGATAACGAAGCACATAGTGATATTTCCAGATGTTAGTGACTATGAAAACCATATCGGTATAGAATAGCAGGTTATTTGACGGCTGGCACTGCCACAATAAAAGAGGGGCAATAAAGAAAGAAGCATAGAAAAATTATCTACATGTCATGGAAGCCATCAAATGTTAAGTCCTGTAGGCATAATGTAGGCTTTCTATTTTTATGTTTAGAGTCACTGACACATGACACCTACATAGAAACACATTGGGATCAAGGGTCTGACAGAGGGAGGAAATAAACCCAGCAAAGCCTAAGGAGACTCTCTCAAATTCTCTAAACCAACCTTCCTCTAGGGATGAAGCAAGACCTCTATGGAAAATGGATACCATGGCCTTCTATCAGACAAAATGGGTCAAGAAATTCTATCCTGGCAAACTCATACATAAACACATAGAGAAAATGGAGTTACATTCCTACTTATATAATCCACCTTGGAGAAGTGAAAATTCTGGTTGCTCATGAACTCCTAGTAAGAAGATAAAAGGTCAAAGATAGATCTCAAGGTTTCTCAAATGGCCTTCAGATTAAAACATATGTGTTTCAAAGTCACATCCTATGGTGATACTAAGGTTCAACAAGCTAAATGCCGTGCACAGGTTTTGCTTCTGCATGACAAATGCCAGGAGTCTTTATTTCTAGCAATTTTTTTGTAACACTGATGCTGATGGTCTGGAGATGCTATGACTCTTAGGACATCTACAATGAGAACAGAATTCAAAGGATGCCACATCCACATGGGTGACTATCTTAGTTTGCTTTCTCTTGCTAAGTTATGATGAAGATCAACTTGGAGAGTGAAAGAAATTATTTGTCTTACATAATAAAATCAATCCATTACTAAGAAAATCAGGTCAGGAAGCTACAGATATGAACTAAGGGAGTGAACATAAAGAGATGCTGCATACTTGTTTTATTACTCCTGTCAACTTGCTCAATTTTCTTTCATATAACTTCCAGATCACCTGCCCAAGAAAACCACCAACAACAGTTAGTTATGCCCTTCGCAAAGAATCACCAATCAAGACACTGCCCCACAAACAAGTCCACAGGTCAATCGGATAGAGGCACTATCTGAATTAAGGTATCTTTTTATCAGGAGACCATGACATATTCCAAGTTGACAAGAAATTGAGCAACACATTGACTCTTAGAAAGTCAGGGCTGAACAGGAGCCAGACACTGACGTAAAAGGAAAAGGCAAACAAAAGGCAATTTGTGGTACTACAATTTACACTGCTGGCTTTGCACAGAAGAGTAACAGTGTAGAAGGCCAAATGAATACACTACAAGTAATGATCCTCATGTCTTTCTTTCACATAAATAATATATAATACATGTTTATGTACGTATTATATATACACACAGATAACATTTACATAACAACTAAAGAATTCAAGCTAGAAAAATTTTTAAATGGAGAGGAGAGGTGGGCATCTAATCTCACTGCGAGTTAAGAACCTAGTGACAACTGATAGCTGCAGGGGAAAAAAAAATCAATGTTCCTTAAGAGTGTATCCCCTTCTATGTTTATCACTAAATACAAGAGTTTATGGGCACCACAAATTAGACTTGACAGGGAAGAAGAAGAAGAAGAAGAGGAAAAAGAAGAAGAAGAAGGAGGAGGAGGAGGAGGAGGAGGAGGAGGAAGAAGAAGAAGAAGAAGAAGAAGAAGAAGAAGAAGAAGAAGAAGAAGAAGAAGAAGAAGAAGAAGAAGAAGAAGAAGAAGAAGAAACGGTTGGATGGGAAGGAAAAAAGGATATTGAAGTATTGAAGGTGTGGTGTAGGGTTAAGTATGGTCAATGTATTTTAAAAATGAAAAAAGAAGGAATAAAAATTAAATTAAAGGGCAGTTGTGATGCAAGCCAGGTAATCGCAGCACTTGGGAGGAATAGACAGGTGGATAAATGACTTTGACTAGAAAGATCTGAACTATGGAGGAAGTTCCAGGATAAAGGGTAGAAACTCCATCTCAAAACATCTCAAATCCAAAAAATAAACATAAAAAGGATATTTGAATTTAAACAGAAGCAGTCTAACTGTAAAACACAGGACTAGTAAGGTGGTTCAACAGATAAAGTACCTAAACCCTAGCCGCCTGTCATTAGTTAAGAGATAGCCACAAGTTATCCCCTGACCACCACACATGGATTGTAACATGTAAAGCATTGCTGTGTAACACATGGAGAGAGAGAGAGAGAGAGAGAGAGAGAGAGAGAGAGAGAGAGAGAGAGAGATTAAATAAATAAAAACATTCATCCAATATCTCCCAGGTTAAATCAAATGACTATAACATTGAAGAACTCTACAACAGTGTACATATTTATGCAATTAATAGTCAGAATTTAACCTTCAGCCTAGGATTCCAACTATTGGAAGTGAACGGAGAAGAGCACTGACTCTGCTGCAGCTCTGATGACATAAAGTCCTCTCCATCTGCATGCACATATCCAAGGACAAGGTGGGCTGGGGTCTGCATCCTCAATACATGTAACCTCCTGACTTTCCAAGCTGATGCATGGTCAAGATGTGCCAGGTGGACTGCAGGATGAGGAGAAAAGTAAAATTGATGAAAGTCAGAAAGGAAGCAGGGGAGGAGCTGAATTATTTCAAGAGTCAAGAAAGAGAAAATACCTTCTTACTTCAGCAGAAAACAGCAAGGTCCTTCTCCATCAAAGTTAGTGCCCACAACACTTACCTCAATGACTTTTTCCAGGAGTGGAAACCCCTTGGTAATGTTCCAAACTAGGTTCTGAATCTGGTGTTTAAAAGCAGTTTCTGGTGCTTTATGCTGAGCAGCTGCTATTGTTTGCCAGGCAATGTCATTCTGTTTCAAAGACAGACTAACGAGATCAAAATACAGTCTTAACAAGGTTAATGTGGCTTTTATCAGAGGAGAGGAAGCCCTTCCCTGAAGACCGCGGATTCACTGTCCCACTCCTTCTGCTTTCAGGGATTTCACCTGGTCTGAAGGTCAACTGCCTCTGGCTCCTAGGAATCAGCCTCGGCATCCTCTCTATTCCTTTCACGTATTTCTTCAAAGATGGCCTCATAAGGCCCAGTGATTAGCACCTGTGAAAGGAAAGACTTACCTGCATGTGTAAAAGTTTTAAAACTGTGGGTTTAATCCAGAGAGTGGAGGCTCATGCCCTTGGGGAGTAGAGGAGGGGGATTTGTAGTCCGAGGCCAGCTTCTACTAAAGAGCAAACCTCAAGGCCATCCAGACCTACATAAGACCCTGTCTCAAAACAAAGCAGGCAAACATTACACAAGAAAAACAAACACAAGAAAAAAAAGAGAAAAAAGAAATTAGAAAAAAAATGGGGCAAAAACCTTAAAGTAGCAAATATAGGGAGGGAAATTCCTGAATGTGGCTACCTCCCACATTGCTCATTTCCCTACATATTATGTTGGGATTTGAGATGATGGTTATTATATTTACGTGTGATATTCTTTCTTTTTATTTATTTACTTATTTTTTATTGAAAAAATTTCCGCCTCCTCCCCGCCTCCCATATCCCTCCCCCTCCCCCCACTCCATTCCCCAACCCTCTTCAGTCTGAAAAACTGTCCGAATGGTGATATTCTTTCTTTAGGTGACCAAAATACTTCCAGTTGCTGAAAGGAAAACGAATAAAAGGGAAGCATAAAATAAATAACAATTGCAACTGTCACTTATTTTATGCTGAGGCTCAGAAATCCACTATCAAGACTCACCAAAACAAGATATGAATATGAGTAAATTTTCTTTGCATGCACAGCTGGAAGATTGGTGGCTTCTCCCTATGCACTTTTACAGAGGGCCAAGATAAGCAATATGAGATAGGAAGGGTTTAATTCAGCTTTCAAAAGGCACCAACCAATTTCTATGAACCTTGCGTAAAGGAAAACACTCTGGTGCAGAGGCACGTGGTGAAGGAAGCTGCTTACCTCATGATGGCCACGAAGCAAACACAACAGGAGTCTAGAAAAATAGTCCTGATTTCATAATATCTCATTCATCCATGAGCACATTATAGGTTTCTCCAGTGTTAGCATGACCACCTCAAGATTCAATTACCTAATTTTATTTAATTTTTAAGAAAATAAAACTTAGATTGTCAACTTTCATTAAATCAATGTGGACTTCACATCATGCATTCTCATTCCCCTCTACTCCCAGTCCCCTTGAATCCACCCTGTGCCCTTGCAACCTCCCCACCAGAAAAAAAAACAAAATTTAAAGACAAACCAAACAAAATAAAGAAACAAAAACAAAACAAAACAAACAGGAGAGAGGCAGAAACAAAGAGAGCCAGAGAGAGAGAAGAATCTGACTGAGGAAGTTGTAGGGTGGCCCACTAATGCACACAATTCAGACTTTAGTCCTTTCTTCTTTGCTTTCAAGTGTTCATTTCAAGTCACAATCTTTGACCTGGTTGGAGGCCTCTGCTTTCTGTTACACCACCACTAATGGGCTTTAACTGAGGTGCCTCTTCGATATACTGTTGTTGTCCTCTGTCCCCGAGTTTCTACAGGTTTTGATCTGGAGGATCATCCCCTTCACATACTTGAACAGTTCACAGATAATGTGACTGTTGGAATGGGCCAACTCATACTCCTGGTTCTGGGCCTGAGTAGTAGCTAGATTGGTCAGTTTGCCAGACTTTCCTCATTTTCACTACCATGCTGAGCTCTCCACCACTGTCTCTGCTAGCTCACCAAGCGTAGCTATCAGCAAGGCAGTCAGATCCCAGTAACCCATGCTCATACAACCAGCTCTACTGTTTTGCCCTGGAGAGATGAGGGTCCTCTTTCCTGATTGTTGTGGTGGGGAAGGGGAATATGAGGCCAGCGCTCCTGCTCTCAAAACCACAGGGCTGACTAACTGAAGCCTGTGTTAGAAAGTCTAGCTCTAGTGCGCTACCCAGGTAGGATGCAGGGCCTGCTTCCCTGTGTTTGGTGAAGGGCAAGGCTAATTCATTGATTCTACCCAGCCCTCTCACTACCTGCAGGGGGTAATGGGTGAGGGAAAAGATCTTTCTCTCACCCATACCACCACATGACAGACAAGAGGAGACAGGATAAGCCAATTGTCTATTAGACGACTTGCCAGGCACCAAACTACAACATGTGAACATTTAGTTTTATTTTATGTCAAAACCATGACAGAAAGAGAGTGTTAAGAAACATACAGTAATGTTTCACTGGATACTGTATGGGCAAATATTTAGAGGAAAATTAATGCTTGAAAGGCATTAATAAAGTCTCTGACTTTATTAAGTATTCTGTAAAACACATGTACACAAATAAAATAAACATAGTAGAGTGTGAGGTGTGTAAAATACTCTTTCCACAACTATACTATACTTAAAAAGAGTAGGTGTTTAAACTTGAACATTCTTCAATGCCAGTTTGCAGTGCTTCATTTTTTCCTTTCATTGTAAATAGGTTTTTAACCCTCACATAACGTATCCTGATTAGTTTGCCTTTCTTTACTCTTGCCACTTCCTCCCTAAATCTCCTGCAATCTAAATGTAGTCCTATTCCATTTCTCATTAGGAAAGAAAAGGCTTCTAAGGGATAATAACGAAAATAAATAATAGTATGACTAAATACACTACAGTACGATAAAAATAATGCCATCATATCAAAGTTGAACGGGATAAACCAAGAACAGAAAAATATTTCAAGAGAAGGCACAAGTACCAGAGATCCACTCATTTCAGACTCAGGAATCCCATTTAAAAGGACAACTAGAATCATAATATATATGAAACGACATGGTACAGCCAAGGGCATGGCATTTTAGTCTTTGGGTTTATATTAGCATTACTCGTGTTGATTTAGAATTTCTTGTATGCTTGATCTCCTCACTCCCTTGTACGTCTATTTCACTCTTTTCATCTGCTCTCCTAAAAAGGTTCATTGAACTCAAATGGGAGGGATTTGATGGAGGCATCCCATTCAGTACTGACTGTTTCAAGTCTTTCATTCTCTCTGTAATGTCTGGTATGGGTCTCTGTATATGTTCCCAACTTTTACAGAAGGAAGATTCTCAGATAGTGGCTGAATGAGGCATTGATCTGTGAATATAGCTGAGTATCATGAGGAGTCATTTTATCACTATGTTGCTGTCTTTTCTTTTTTTAGACCAGTGGGTAGTATTTGGCTTTACCATAGGTTCCTGGGTTATCCAATCTCTGATTTTTTTTACCCAGGCAGCATTGAATATGGGTTACAATTCATGAAGTGGGTCTCAGAAAAAATGAACCATTGGTTGTTTATCCCTACAAGGTTTTTGTGACTATTCCAATAATGTATTTTGTAGCCAGGATGTAGATCAAAGGGGTTGTAGCTGGATTGCTAATTGATGTTTCTCCATTGGTAGAATGTAAAATATCTTCCTGTTCCAAAGATTCTAGCAACATAGAGGTGAAGCCTCTATGTAAGTACCAACTCTGCTTCCCTATGTTCAAATTGTGTATGAGTTTTCTTGAGTAGTGTGGCCTTGCTGTCGGTTTATGAGGAACAAGCCATTATCTTGGCAACAGACTGGGTAGTTTTGGGACTCCCATAGAACCCTTTTGACCAAAAGCTCAATTAGATGTAACCCAGAGACAGTACTGATTTGGTTACGAGAGAATTATATGTCAATTAGATTTATATCGCCTTCATAACTGTGTATAATTTAGGAAGTTTACAGCCTATTAGATATTTACTACTCTTCAAATACCCCCTTAATTTTAGCTGTCTCTCTCAATATTACCTCATTCCACCCACTCTTCCCTCCCTCTCCCTACTTAATGCCCCCAATTCCAGCAACCCCTATTCATCTATAACTACCTATTCTATTCTCCTCTACTAATTAGTTCTTTAAGTTCTGCTTGTCATTTACTCTATACCTATTTTCTGTGGTTCTATGTACTGCAGCTTGGTTATGAATGACTTAAATCCAATAACCACATGTGAGCCAATGAATACCATATTTGTCTTCCTGGGTCTGGATAGCCTCACTCAGCTATCAGATCAATAGCATCATATGACTCAGTTGGAGTCATTGTGGGGACCCATATTTTTCCAGGAGACTTCAAAGATTACTGAAGGAAAAGTGATTGTCCACTGTGGAAAACTTAAGTGTTGTTTAAATCAATATAGAAAGTGTGAATTTCAATAGATATATAATCAAAGAAAGGTACCCTAGAGAGGAAAATGGGTATGACAAGTAAAATTTTTGATAACCTTAGTCCCTAGATTTTATGTTTCTTCTGTCCCACACAGATGACTCCTCATATGAAACAGAATCCATGAAGATTTCTTTTAACATCTTGCTTGCATTTGGAGAAGGAGAATCACCATACAATTCCAAAGACAGCTTTGACTTTTTAAGTGAGTCGTGGCTACCATTATACAAAGAACCAGGGAAATATACATGTTTAGGCAGTGAAATTTTGCCCTGTTGGGGATAATAGTATTATAAGTCAAATTTTGCTTTACTTGTTGATTCTTTCTAGATAGCTATCTTTTCTACTTTAGGCATTTAAATGTCCAAGAGCTCTTGACTGTTGCCTCAAATACAAGAACAAATCCCTGGCACAACCCTTATGATGTTTCCACCTACTTGGATGAGTTGTCATTTCACTTTGTGAAGAAGTTCCTCCTTTTCAAACAAAATATTAATTAATTTTGATGATATTTATAGCTTTTCTTCTCATGAGGAAATCAGAACAAAACCCCTTTCCCATTGTCCCACATCTCTTAGCTTCCGTTCTGAGGTCAACACATCCTTGAAATACACTGGCAGGTTTAATTCTGAAATTTTTTCTATTAAACAATGTCTCTGTGAAGCCATTGTTCATTTCTCATTAGAATTAAGAAAATTCAAGTTTAATCAAGCATTTCAACAATCTATTTCTGGGAGTCTTTATCATTCCTTTCTGTTTCATATAGACTTGATAATTCAACTTTATCTTTCTATAACTGCCTGACTTGTAGGATTCTTTGGTATAATGTAATATGTTTTATATTATACTAACCAAAAAAACTGTTTCATTTACTTAATAACATATACTGCAAAATTGCCTATCATTATTTGACAAGTATACTTATGATGGCCATAACTTCTAGCAAATGTGTGACTGCAGACTGGCCCTTTCTAATCTCAAAGCAGTTGCCCATTGAAAAACTGAATATGTATCAATGGTGTGCTATACATATAATAATTTTCAAAATGCTAACAATAGGACACACCCATTGGCATTAGTTTATTCCCTTAACTGCCTTTGGGTTACTACTTGCAAATAATGGTGTTTGGTTACATTAAAAAAAATAGGAATCAACTTATAATTGGCTAATTGTCATGAAATGAAAAAGTCATTTATAAAAGTTTTGTTATTGACATGATGATTTTTGTAAAATTCGGAGAACTTCAAATGTTCCCAAAAAATAATTGATCAATATTTAATACACTGTAATAAACGACCTGGAAGTCATATAAGTGATTAGATATATGTTATATATATGGAACGAAGGCTATTCCTGATTACATCTTAAAACAGAATAAATATGAAGTCAATTCTGTATTATCTGATACAAATTCAGAAGTTTAAATATGCAACCAAAATTCTTCATGTAACAAATTGGTAACTATGTTGAGAGGTTCTTTAAAATATCTTAGCACTATGAGAGTAGAAAAAATTCTGACTTTTGACAGAACAATACAGGATTTGTACTACTTGACATAAACCTTCTGATTTAAAATGTACTTTCTGATGTATTTGCATTAGCACAGAATATAAGGAAATAGTGTGTCTCATAAAATGAGGAAGAACACAATTAGCTATCTTTAAAGTTAAATTTACTTTCGTTTGGTATGGCTGCTATTACACTATCAAAAATGAATTAGAATTATATATTTGCTAGGGGTAACTATAATTACAAATATGTTAATTTCACCATTAAAAACATTTAGAGGTTTATATATTTATATTTCCTTTCTTTCTACCTCCTTCCCTGTTGACATGGGCTATGGGTTCCCAGGCAGTTAGTACCTGGTCATTTATGAGCTGGGATGAACCACTTAGTTGGAGGAGGTAGTTGAGGGGTAAAGATATCTGGCATCTCTTTGAGATGGCAGCACAAAGTCGGTCATACAACGACTCAGCAGCTCATGCTTTAATGCAGATTATGGATGGAATGAGAGGACTTGATCTCAAACATCAGACAGACTTGTAAATGTGGGCAGGCTATCTGCATCAGTGGCAGGGGTTGTACTGCAGAACTGTGGATGAGAATGGGGGACTGGACCGCAAGGGTCAGAGGTAGAAGCAGAAACCCTTAAGGAGCCTATCTGCTTCAATGGCAGGAATGGCCTATGGTTTCTGAGGGAGTGTCTTGTGGATTTGAGGCTGGGACATGGCCATGAGTTGGAGGAGGTACGTTGATGTAAAGTGTCTGGGATCTCTTGGAGATGGCAACAGGGGGTGGGGTTAGAGGAACTCAACCACAGATGTTCTATTCCAGGTCTGTCCATTGAACTGGGCAATTGGATCTGGTGGCTAGGATGTAGATTGACAATCTGTAATTCTACTACCAGTTCCAATGTCAGGAGTGGACTGTGCACTCCAGTGAGTTCCTCTTACATTTGGTATCTGTGAGCAATCGGTGACTCAGAGGAGGTAAGTGACTGATGCACATCTGTGGCATTTACTGGGGAGGAGTAGTCTCCTTGAGAGTGGGAATTAGCGACAGGAAGAAACCCTCCTGCAGATCAGTGGATGAACCACGGGGACAGGATCATGGCATTCAGCTCAAGATCCACAGTCATCTTATTTGAATCACCGGTATGAGCGGCCTTATGTGTGCTAGGGAGTTTCTTGCTTAGGGGACTGGTGTCAATCAATGAGTGGTTGGGTATGGGTTTTCTGGAGTTGGGATATGGGTGTAGGGACTCATAGGCAGATGTTCTGCTACAGATCTGTGAACAGAACTCAGGAACTCAGTGACTTGCTCTCCAGGCTCAGAGGTGGAGTTGTATATCTCTATTCCTCCTACCTGCTTCACTGCCATGAGAGCTATATGGTTTTACAGGGAGTTCCAGGCCATTGGCCGGGCTGGGGCTGGGGCTGGGGCTGGGGCTTAGGCTGGGGCTGGGGCGAGGGCAAGGGTGGGGACATATCAATGTGTGCAAGGAGGGAGGTGATGGGAGATGTCGATGAGGTCTACTGGAGATGGGTGTACCCATGGTCCGGTAGAGCGAGGCCTTAGGCTTGAAGCCTGCCGCGGATCGGTAAATGAAACTCGGCTCGACTGGCAAGGATGAGAGACACAAGGCCACATCTGTGTTCATGCTACAGCGTCACTGGCAGCAGTGACCTTTGTGTTCCACTGACTATCTTAGGATATAGACAAGGAACTAGAAGGTGAAGATCAGAGTTACAGGTTTACATGTTTATATTTCCATCCTTTCTACCTCCTTCACTCTTGACGTGGGCTATGGGTTCCCAGGCAGTTAGCACCTGGTGATTTATGAGCTGGGACGAATCAGTTAGTTGGAGGAGGTAGTTGAGGGGTAAAGATATCTGGCATCTCTTTGAGATGGCAGCGCAAAGTCGGTCATACGACGACTCAGCAGCTCATGCTTTACTGCAGATTATGGATGGAACGAGACAACTTGATCTCAAGGATCGGACAGAGTTGAAAAAGTGGGCAGGTTATCTGCATCGGTGGCAGGGGTTGTACTGCACAACTGTGGATGAGAATGGGGCCTGGACCGCTAGGGTCAGAGGTAGAAGCAGAAACCCTTAAGGACACTATCTGCTTCACTGGCAGGGGTGTCTTGTGGATTTGGGGGCTGGGACATAACCATGAGGTGGAGGAGGTTACTGGTGAGGTAAAGTGTCTGCGATCTCTTGCAGATGGCCACAGGGGCTGGGGTTAGAGGAACTCAACCACAGATGTTCTATTCCAGGTCTGTCCATTGAACTGGGCAATTGGATCTGGTGGCTAGGATGTAGATTGACAATCTGTAATTCTACTACCAGTTCCACTGTAAGGAGTGGCCTGTACACTCCAGTGAGTTCCTCTTGCATTTGGTATCTGTGAGCAATCGGTGACTCAGAGTAGGTAAGTGACAGATGCACATCTGTGGCATCTACTGGGGAGGAGTAGTCTGCTTGAAGCGGGAATTAGCGGCAGATACCCTCCTGCAGATCAGTGGATGAACCACGGGGACAGGATCATGGCATTCAGAGTTACAGCTCAAGATCCGCAGTCATCTTATTTGAATCACCGGTATGAGCGGCCTTATGTGTGCTAGGGAGTTTCTTGCTTTGGGGACTGGTGTCAATCAATGAGTGGTTGGGTGTGGGTTTTCTGGAGTTGGGATATGGGTGTAGGGACTCATAGGCAGATGTTCTGCTACAGATCTGTGAACGGAACTCAGAACTCAGTGACTCGCTCTCCAGGCTCAGAGGTGGAGTTGTATATCTCTATTCCTCCTACCTGCTTCACTGCCATGAGAGCTATATGGTTTTACAGGGAGTTCCAGGCCATTGGCCGGGCTGGGGCTGGGGCTGGGGCTGGGGCATGGGGTGGGGCTGGGGCTGGGGCTTGGGCTGGGGCTGGGGCTGGGGCGAGGGCAAGGGCAGGAACAAATCAATGTGTGCAAGGAGGGAGGTGATGGGAGATGTCGATGAGGTCTACTGGAGATGGGTGCACCCATGGTCCGATAGAGCGAGGCCTTAGGCTTGAAGCCTGCCGCGGATCGGTAAATGAAACTCGGCTCGACTGGCAAGGATGAGAGACACAAGGCCACATCTGTGTTCATGCTACAGCGTCACTGGCAGCAGTGACCTGTGTGTTCCACTGACTATCTTAGGATAGAGACAGGGAACTAGATCTTGAAGATCAGAGTTAGAGGTTTACATGTTTATATTTCCATCCTTTCTACCTCCTTCACTCTTGACGTGGGCTATGGGTTCCCAGGCAGTTAGCACCTGGTGATTTATGAGCTGGGACGAATCAGTTAGTTGGAGGAGGTAGTTGAGGGGTACAGATATCTGGCATCTCTTTGAGATGGCAGCGCAAAGTCGGTCATACGACGACTCAGCAGCTCATGCTTTACTGCAGATTATGGATGGAACGAGAGGACTTGATCTCAAGGATCGGACAGAGTTGAAAATATGGGCAGGTTATCTGCATCAGTGGCAGGGGTTGTACTGCACAACTGTGGATGAGAATGGGGCCTGGACCGCTAGGGTCAGAGGTAGAAGCAGAAACCCTTAAGGAGACTATCTGCTTCACTGGCAGGGGTGTCTTGTGGATTTGGGGGCTGGGACATAACCATGAGGTGGAGGAGGTTACTGGTGAGGTAAAGTGTCTGCGATCTCTTGCAGATGGCCACAGGGGCTGGGGTTAGAGGAACTCAACCACAGATGTTCTATTCCAGGTCTGTCCATTGAACTGGGCAATTGGATCTGGTGGCTAGGATGTAGATTGACAATCTGTAATTCTACTACCAGTTCCACTGTAAGGAGTGGCCTGTACACTCCAGTGAGTTCCTCTTGCGTTTGGTATCTGTGAGCAATCGGTGACTCAGAGTAGGTAAGTGACAGATGCACATCTGTGGCATCTACTGGGGAGGAGTAGTCTGCTTGAGAGGGGGGATTAGCGGCAGATACCCTCCTGCAGATCAGTGGATGAACCACGGGGACAGGATCATGGCATTCAGAGTTACAGCTCTAGATCCGCAGTCATCTTATTTGAATCACCGGTATGAGCGGCCTTATGTGTGCTAGGGAGTTTCTTGCTTTGGGGACTGGTGTCAATCAATGAGTGGTTGGGTGTGGGTTTTCTGGAGTTGGGATATGGGTGTAGGGACTCATAGGCAGATGTTCTGCTACAGATCTGTGAACGGAACTCAGAACTCAGTGACTCGCTCTCCAGGCTCAGAAGTGGAGTTGTATATCTCTATTCCTCCTACCTGCTTCACTGCCATGAGAGCTATATGGTTTTACAGGGAGTTCCAGGCCATTGGCCGGGCAGGGGCTGGGGCTGGAGCTGGGGCTGGGGCATGGGGTGGGGCTGGGGCTGGGGCTTGGGCTGGGCCTGGGGCTGGGGCGAGGGCAAGGGCAGGAACAAATCAATGTGTGCAAGGAGGGAGGTGATGGGAGATGTTGGTGAGGTCTACTGGAGATGGGTGCACCCATGGTCCGATAGAGCGAGGCCTTAGGCTTGAAGCCTACCGCGGATCGGTAAATGAAACTCGGCTCGACTGGCAAGGATGAGAGACACAAGGCCACATCTGTGTTCATGCTACAGCGTCACTGGCAGCAGTGACCTGTGTGTTCCACTGACTATCTTAGGATAGAGACAGGGAACTAGATCTTGAAGATCAGAGTTAGAGGTTTACATGTTTATATTTCCATCCTTTCTACCTCCTTCACTCTTGACGTGGGCTATGGGTTCCCAGGCAGTTAGCACCTGGTGATTTATGAGCTGGGACGAATCAGTTAGTTGGAGGAGGTAGTTGAGGGGTACAGATATCTGGCATCTCTTTGAGATGGCAGCGCAAAGTCGGTCATACGACGACTCAGCAGCTCATGCTTTACTGCAGATTATGGATGGAACGAGAGGACTTGATCTCAAGGATCGGACAGAGTTGAAAATATGGGCAGGTTATCTGCATCAGTGGCAGGGGTTGTACTGCACAACTGTGGATGAGAATGGGGCCTGGACCGCTAGGGTCAGAGGTAGAAGCAGAAACCCTTAAGGAGACTATCTGCTTCACTGGCAGGGGTGTCTTGTGGATTTGGGGGCTGGGACATAACCATGAGGTGGAGGAGGTTACTGGTGAGGTAAAGTGTCTGCGATCTCTTGCAGATGGCCACAGGGGCTGGGGTTAGAGGAACTCAACCACAGATGTTCTATTCCAGGTCTGTCCATTGAACTGGGCAATTGGATCTGGTGGCTAGGATGTAGATTGACAATCTGTAATTCTACTACCAGTTCCACTGTAAGGAGTGGCCTGTACACTCCAGTGAGTTCCTCTTGCATTTGGTATCTGTGAGCAATCGGTGACTCAGAGTAGGTAAGTGACAGATGCACATCTGTGGCATCTACTGGGGAGGAGTAGTCTGCTTGAGAGGGGGGATTAGCGGCAGATACCCTCCTGCAGATCAGTGGATGAACCACGGGGACAGGATCATGGCATTCAGAGTTACAGCTCAAGATCCGCAGTCATCTTATTTGAATCACCGGTATGAGCGGCCTTATGTGTGCTAGGGAGTTTCTTGCTTTGGGGACTGGTGTCAATCAATGAGTGGTTGGGTGTGGGTTTTCTGGAGTTGGGATATGGGTGTAGGGACTCATAGGCAGATGTTATGCTACAGATCTGTGAACGGAACTCAGAACTCAGTGACTCGCTCTCCAGGCTCAGAGGTGGAGTTGTATATCTCTATTCCTCCTACCTGCTTCACTGCCATGAGAGCTATATGGTTTTACAGGGAGTTCCAGGCCATTGGCCGGGCTGGGGCTGGGGCTGGGGCTGGGGCTGGGGCTGGGGCATGGGGTGGGGCTGCGGCTGGGGCTGGGGCTTAGGCTGGGGCTGGGGCTGGGGCGAGGGCAAGGGCAGGAACAAATCAATGTGTGCAAGGAGGGAGGTGATGGGAGATGTCGATGAGGTCTACTGGAGATGGGTGCACCCATGGTCCGATAGAGCGAGGCCTTAGGCTTGAAGCCTGCCGCGGATCGGTAAATGAAACTCGGCTCGACTGGCAAGGATGAGAGACACAAGGCCACATCTGTGTTCATGCTACAGCGTCACTGGCAGCAGTGACCTGTGTGTTCCACTGACTATCTTAGGATAGAGACAGGGAACTAGATCTTGAAGATCAGAGTTAGAGGTTTACATGTTTATATTTCCATCCTTTCTACCTCCTTCACTCTTGACGTGGGCTATGGGTTCCCAGGCAGTTAGCACCTGGTGATTTATGAGCTGGGACGAATCAGTTAGTTGGAGGAGGTAGTTGAGGGGTACAGATATCTGGCATCTCTTTGAGATGGCAGCGCAAAGTCGGTCATACGACGACTCAGCAGCTCATGCTTTACTGCAGATTATGGATGGAACGAGAGGACTTGATCTCAAGGATCGGACAGAGTTGAAAATATGGGCAGGTTATCTGCATCAGTGGCAGGGGTTGTACTGCACAACTGTGGATGAGAATGGGGCCTGGACCGCTAGGGTCAGAGGTAGAAGCAGAAACCCTTAAGGACACTATCTGCTTCACTGGCAGGGCTGTCTTGTGGATTTGGGGGCTGGGACATAACCATGAGGTGGAGGAGGTTACTGGTGAGGTAAAGTGTCTGCGATCTCTTGCAGATGGCCACAGGGGCTGGGGTTAGAGGAACTCAACCACAGATGTTCTATTCCAGGTCTGTCCATTGAACTGGGCAATTGGATCTGGTGGCTAGGATGTAGATTGACAATCTGTAATTCTACTACCAGTTCCACTGTAAGGAGTGGCCTGTACACTCCAGTGAGTTCCTCTTGCATTTGGTATCTGTGAGCAATCGGTGACTCAGAGTAGGTAAGTGACAGATGCACATCTGTGGCATCTACTGGGGAGGAGTAGTCTGCTTGAGAGGGGGGATTAGCGGCAGATACCCTCCTGCAGATCAGTGGATGAACCACGGGGACAGGATCATGGCATTCAGAGTTACAGCTCAAGATCCGCAGTCATCTTATTTGAATCACCGGTATGAGCGGCCTTATGTGTGCTAGGGAGTTTCTTGCTTTGGGGACTGGTGTCAATCAATGAGTGGTTGGGTGTGGGTTTTCTGGAGTTGGGATATGGGTGTAGGGACTCATAGGCAGATGTTCTGCTACAGATCTGTGAACGGAACTCAGAACTCAGTGACTCGCTCTCCAGGCTCAGAGGTGGAGTTGTATATCTCTATTCCTCCTACCTGCTTCACTGCCATGAGAGCTATATGGTTTTACAGGGAGTTGCAGGCCATTGGCCGGGCTGGGGCTGGGGCTGGGGCTGGGGCTGGGGCTGGGGCTGGGGCATGGGGTGGGGCTGGGGCTGGGGCTTGGGCTGGGGCTGGGGCTGGGGCGAGGGCAAGGGCAGGAACAAATCAATGTGTGCAAGGAGGGAGGTGATGGGAGATGTCGATGAGGTCTACTGGAGATGGGTGCACCCATGGTCCGATAGAGCGAGGCCTTAGGCTTGAAGCCTGCCGCGGATCGGTAAATGAAACTCGGCTCGACTGGCAAGGATGAGAGACACAAGGCCACATCTGTGTTCATGCTACAGCGTCACTGGCAGCAGTGACCTGTGTGTTCCACTGACTATCTTAGGATAGAGACAGGGAACTAGATCTTGAAGATCAGAGTTAGAGGTTTACATGTTTATATTTCCATCCTTTCTACCTCCTTCACTCTTGACGTGGGCTATGGGTTCCCAGGCAGTTAGCACCTGGTGATTTATGAGCTGGGACGAATCAGTTAGTTGGAGGAGGTAGTTGAGGGGTACAGATATCTGGCATCTCTTTGAGATGGCAGCGCAAAGTCGGTCATACGACGACTCAGCAGCTCATGCTTTACTGCAGATTATGGATGGAACGAGAGGACTTGATCTCAAGGATCGGACAGAGTTGAAAATATGGGCAGGTTATCTGCATCAGTGGCAGGGGTTGTACTGCACAACTGTGGATGAGAATGGGGCCTGGACCGCTAGGGTCAGAGGTAGAAGCAGAAACCCTTAAGGAGACTATCTGCTTCACTGGCAGGGGTGTCTTGTGGATTTGGGGGCTGGGACATAACCATGAGGTGGAGGAGGTTACTGGTGAGGTAAAGTGTCTGCGATCTCTTGCAGATGGCCACAGGGGCTGGGGTTAGAGGAACTCAACCACAGATGTTCTATTCCAGGTCTGTCCATTGAACTGGGCAATTGGATCTGGTGGCTAGGATGTAGATTGACAATCTGTAATTCTACTACCAGTTCCACTGTAAGGAGTGGCCTGTACACTCCAGTGAGTTCCTCTTGCGTTTGGTATCTGTGAGCAATCGGTGACTCAGAGTAGGTAAGTGACAGATGCACATCTGTGGCATCTACTGGGGAGGAGTAGTCTGCTTGAGAGGGGGGATTAGCGGCAGATACCCTCCTGCAGATCAGTGGATGAACCACGGGGACAGGATCATGGCATTCAGAGTTACAGCTCTAGATCCGCAGTCATCTTATTTGAATCACCGGTATGAGCGGCCTTATGTGTGCTAGGGAGTTTCTTGCTTTGGGGACTGGTGTCAATCAATGAGTGGTTGGGTGTGGGTTTTCTGGAGTTGGGATATGGGTGTAGGGACTCATAGGCAGATGTTCTGCTACAGATCTGTGAACGGAACTCAGAACTCAGTGACTCGCTCTCCAGGCTCAGAAGTGGAGTTGTATATCTCTATTCCTCCTACCTGCTTCACTGCCATGAGAGCTATATGGTTTTACAGGGAGTTCCAGGCCATTGGCCGGGCAGGGGCTGGGGCTGGAGCTGGGGCTGGGGCATGGGGTGGGGCTGGGGCTGGGGCTTGGGCTGGGGCTGGGGCTGGGGCGAGGGCAAGGGCAGGAACAAATCAATGTGTGCAAGGAGGGAGGTGATGGGAGATGTCGATGAGGTCTACTGGAGATGGGTGCACCCATGGTCCGATAGAGCGAGGCCTTAGGCTTGAAGCCTACCGCGGATCGGTAAATGAAACTCGGCTCGACTGGCAAGGATGAGAGACACAAGGCCACATCTGTGTTCATGCTACAGCGTCACTGGCAGCAGTGACCTGTGTGTTCCACTGACTATCTTAGGATAGAGACAGGGAACTAGATCTTGAAGATCAGAGTTAGAGGTTTACATGTTTATATTTCCATCCTTTCTACCTCCTTCACTCTTGACGTGGGCTATGGGTTCCCAGGCAGTTAGCACCTGGTGATTTATGAGCTGGGACGAATCAGTTAGTTGGAGGAGGTAGTTGAGGGGTACAGATATCTGGCATCTCTTTGAGATGGCAGCGCAAAGTCGGTCATACGACGACTCAGCAGCTCATGCTTTACTGCAGATTATGGATGGAACGAGAGGACTTGATCTCAAGGATCGGACAGAGTTGAAAATATGGGCAGGTTATCTGCATCAGTGGCAGGGGTTGTACTGCACAACTGTGGATGAGAATGGGGCCTGGACCGCTAGGGTCAGAGGTAGAAGCAGAAACCCTTAAGGAGACTATCTGCTTCACTGGCAGGGGTGTCTTGTGGATTTGGGGGCTGGGACATAACCATGAGGTGGAGGAGGTTACTGGTGAGGTAAAGTGTCTGCGATCTCTTGCAGATGGCCACAGGGGCTGGGGTTAGAGGAACTCAACCACAGATGTTCTATTCCAGGTCTGTCCATTGAACTGGGCAATTGGATCTGGTGGCTAGGATGTAGATTGACAATCTGTAATTCTACTACCAGTTCCACTGTAAGGAGTGGCCTGTACACTCCAGTGAGTTCCTCTTGCATTTGGTATCTGTGAGCAATCGGTGACTCAGAGTAGGTAAGTGACAGATGCACATCTGTGGCATCTACTGGGGAGGAGTAGTCTGCTTGAGAGGGGGAATTAGCGGCAGATACCCTCCTGCAGATCAGTGGATGAACCACGGGGACAGGATCATGGCATTCAGAGTTACAGCTCAAGATCCGCAGTCATCTTATTTGAATCACCGGTATGAGCGGCCTTATGTGTGCTAGGGAGTTTCTTGCTTTGGGGACTGGTGTCAATCAATGAGTGGTTGGGTGTGGGTTTTCTGGAGTTGGGATATGGGTGTAGGGACTCATAGGCAGATGTTCTGCTACAGATCTGTGAACGGAACTCAGAACTCAGTGACTCGCTCTCCAGGCTCAGAGGTGGAGTTGTATATCTCTATTCCTCCTACCTGCTTCACTGCCATGAGAGCTATATGGTTTTACAGGGAGTTGCAGGCCATTGGCCGGGCTGGGGCTGGGGCTGGGGCTGGGGCTGGGGCTGGGGCTGGGGCTGGGGCATGGGGTGGGGCTGGGGCTGGGGCTTGGGCTGGGGCTGGGGCTGGGGCGAGGGCAAGGACAGGAACAAATCAATGTGTGCAAGGAGGGAGGTGATGGGAGATGTCGATGAGGTCTACTGGAGATGGGTGCACCCATGGTCCGATAGAGCGAGGCCTTAGGCTTGAAGCCTGCCGCGGATCGGTAAATGAAACTCGGCTCGACTGGCAAGGATGAGAGACACAAGGCCACATCTGTGTTCATGCTACAGCGTCACTGGCAGCAGTGACCTGTGTGTTCCACTGACTATCTTAGGATAGAGACAGGGAACTAGATCTTGAAGATCAGAGTTAGAGGTTTACATGTTTATATTTCCATCCTTTCTACCTCCTTCACTCTTGACGTGGGCTATGGGTTCCCAGGCAGTTAGCACCTGGTGATTTATGAGCTGGGACGAATCAGTTAGTTGGAGGAGGTAGTTGAGGGGTACAGATATCTGGCATCTCTTTGAGATGGCAGCGCAAAGTCGGTCATACGACGACTCAGCAGCTCATGCTTTACTGCAGATTATGGATGGAACGAGAGGACTTGATCTCAAGGATCGGACAGAGTTGAAAATATGGGCAGGTTATCTGCATCAGTGGCAGGGGTTGTACTGCACAACTGTGGATGAGAATGGGGCCTGGACCGCTAGGGTCAGAGGTAGAAGCAGAAACCCTTAAGGAGACTATCTGCTTCACTGGCAGGGGTGTCTTGTGGATTTGGGGGCTGGGACATAACCATGAGGTGGAGGAGGTTACTGGTGAGGTAAAGTGTCTGCGATCTCTTGCAGATGGCCACAGGGGCTGGGGTTAGAGGAACTCAACCACAGATGTTCTATTCCAGGTCTGTCCATTGAACTGGGCAATTGGATCTGGTGGCTAGGATGTAGATTGACAATCTGTAATTCTACTACCAGTTCCACTGTAAGGAGTGGCCTGTACACTCCAGTGAGTTCCTCTTGCATTTGGTATCTGTGAGCAATCGGTGACTCAGAGTAGGTAAGTGACAGATGCACATCTGTGGCATCTACTGGGGAGGAGTAGTCTGCTTGAGAGGGGGGATTAGCGGCAGATACCCTCCTGCAGATCAGTGGATGAACCACGGGGACAGGATCATGGCATTCAGAGTTACAGCTCAAGATCCGCAGTCATCTTATTTGAATCACCGGTATGAGCGGCCTTATGTGTGCTAGGGAGTTTCTTGCTTTGGGGACTGGTGTCAATCAATGAGTGGTTGGGTGTGGGTTTTCTGGAGTTGGGATATGGGTGTAGGGACTCATAGGCAGATGTTCTGCTACAGATCTGTGAACGGAACTCAGAACTCAGTGACTCGCTCTCCAGGCTCAGAGGTGGAGTTGTATATCTCTATTCCTCCTACCTGCTTCACTGCCATGAGAGCTATATGGTTTTACAGGGAGTTCCAGGCCATTGGCCGGGCTGGGGCTGGGGCTGGGGCTGGGGGTGGGGCATGGGGTGGGGTTGGGGCTGGGACTTGGGCTGGGGCTGGGGCTGGGGCGAGGGCAAGGGCAGGAACAAATCAATGTGTGCAAGGAGGGAGGTGATGGGAGATGTCGATGAGGTCTACTGGAGATGGGTGCACCCATGGTCCGATAGAGCGAGGCCTTAGGCTTGAAGCCTGCCGCGGATCGGTAAATGAAACTCGGCTCGACTGGCAAGGATGAGAGACACAAGGCCACATCTGTGTTCATGCTACAGCGTCACTGGCAGCAGTGACCTGTGTGTTCCACTGACTATCTTAGGATAGAGACAGGGAACTAGATCTTGAAGATCAGAGTTAGGGGTTTACATGTTTATATTTAAATCCTTTCTACCTCCTTAACTCTTGACGTAGGCTATGGGTTCCTAGGCAGTTAGCACCTGGTGATTTATGAGCTGGGACGAATCAGTTAGTTGGAGGAGGTAGTTGAGGGGTACAGATATCTGGCATCTCTTTGAGATGGCAGCGCAAAGTCGGTCATACGACGACTCAGCAGCTCATGCTTTACTGCAGATTATGGATGGAACGAGAGGACTTGATCTCAAGGATCGGACAGAGTTGAAAATATGGGCAGGTTATCTGCATCAGTGGCAGGGGTTGTACTGCACAACTGTGGATGAGAATGGGGCCTGGACCGCTAGGGTCAGAGGTAGAAGCAGAAACCCTTAAGGACACTATCTGCTTCACTGGCAGGGCTGTCTTGTGGATTTGGGGGCTGGGACATAACCATGAGGTGGAGGAGGTTACTGGTGAGGTAAAGTGTCTGCGATCTCTTGCAGATGGCCACAGGGGCTGGGGTTAGAGGAACTCAACCACAGATGTTCTATTCCAGGTCTGTCCATTGAACTGGGCAATTGGATCTGGTGGCTAGGATGTAGATTGACAATCTGTAATTCTACTACCAGTTCCACTGTAAGGAGTGGCCTGTACACTCCAGTGAGTTCCTCTTGCATTTGGTATCTGTGAGCAATCGGTGACTCAGAGTAGGTAAGTGACAGATGCACATCTGTGGCATCTACTGGGGAGGAGTAGTCTGCTTGAGAGGGGGAATTAGCGGCAGATACCCTCCTGCAGATCAGTGGATGAACCACGGGGACAGGATCATGGCATTCAGAGTTACAGCTCAAGATCCGCAGTCATCTTATTTGAATCACCGGTATGAGCGGCGTTATGTGTGCTAGGGAGTTTCTTGCTTTGGGGACTGGTGTCAATCAATGAGTGGTTGGGTGTGGGTTTTCTGGAGTTGGGATATGGGTGTAGGGACTCATAGGCAGATGTTCTGCTACAGATCTGTGAACGGAACTCAGAACTCAGTGACTCGCTCTCCAGGCTCAGAGGTGGAGTTGTATATCTCTATTCCTCCTACCTGCTTCACTGCCGTGAGAGCTATATGGTTTTACAGGGAGTTCCAGGCCATTGGCCGGGCTGGGGCTGGGGCTGGGGCTGGGGCTGGGGCTGGGGCTGGGGCTGGGGCTGGGGCATGGGGTGAGGCTGGGGCGGGGGCTTGGGCTGGGGCTGGGCTGGGGCTAGGGCAAGGGCAGGAACAAATCAATGTGTGCAAGGAGGGAGGTGATGGGAGATGTCGATGAGGTCTACTGGAGATGGGTGCACCCATGGTCCGATAGAGCGAGGCCTTAGGCTGAAGCCTGCGGCGGATCGGTAAATGAAACTCGGCTCGACTGGCAAGGATGAGAGACACAAGGCCACATCTGTGTTCATGCTACAGCGTCACTGGCAGCAGTGACCTGTGTGTTCCACTATCTTAGGATAGAGACAGGGAACTTGATCTTGAAGATCAGAGTTAGAGGTTTACATGTTTATATTTCCATCCTTTCTACCTCCTTAACTCTTGACGTGGGCTATGGGTTCCCAGGCAGTTAGCACCAGGTGATTTATGAGCTGGGACGAATCAGTTAGTTGGAGGAGGTAGTTGAGGTGTACAGATATCTGGCATCTCTTTGAGATGGCAACGCAGAGTCGTTCATAGACGACTCAGCAGCTCATGCTTTACTGCAGATTATGGATGGAACGAGAGGACTTGATCTCAAGGATCGGACAGAGTTGAAAATATGGGCAGGTTATCTGCATCAGTGGCAGGGGTTGTACTGCACAACTGTGGATGAGAATGGAGCCTGGACCGCTAGGGTCAGAGGTAGAAGCAGAAACCCTTAAGGAGACTATCTGCTTCACTGGCAGGGGTGTTTTGTGGATTTGGGGGTTGGGACATAACCATGAGGTGGAGGAGGTTACTGGTGAGGTAAAGTGTCTGCGATCTCTTGCAGATGGCCACAGGGGCTGGGGTTAGAGGAACTCAACCACAGATGTTCTATTCCAGGTCTGTCCATTGAACTGGGCAATTGGATCTGGTGGCTAGGATGTAGATTGACAATCTGTAATTCTACTACCAGTTCCACTGTAAGGAGTGGCCTGTACACTCCAGTGAGTTCCTCTTGCATTTTGTATCTCTGAGCAATCGGTGACTCAGAGTAGGTAAGTGACAGATGCACATCTGTGGCATCTACTGGGGAGGAGTAGTCTGCTTGAGAGGGGGAATTAGCGGCAGATACCCTCCTGCAGATCAGTGGATGAACCACGGGGACAGGATCATGGCATTCAGAGTTACAGCTCAAGATCCGCAGTCATCTTATTTGAATCACCGGTATGAGCGGCCTTATGTGTGCTAGGGAGTTTCTTGCTTTGGGGACTGGTGTCAATCAATGAGTGGTTGGGTGTGGGTTTTCTGGAGTTGGGATATGGGTGTAGGGACTCATAGGCAGATGTTCTGCTACAGATCTGTGAACGGAACTCAGAACTCAGTGACTCGCTCTCCAGGCTCAGAGGTGGAGTTGTATATCTCTATTCCTCCTACCTGCTTCACTGCCGTGAGAGCTATATGGTTTTACAGGGAGTTCCAGGCCATTGGCCGGGCAGGGGCTGGGGCTGGAGCTGGGGCTGGGGCATGGGGTGGGGCTGGGGCTGGGGCTTGGGCTGGGGCTGGGGCTGGGGCGAGGGCAAGGGCAGGAACAAATCAATGTGTGCAAGGAGGGAGGTGATGGGAGATGCGATGAGGTCTACTGGAGATGGGTGCACCCATGGTCCGATAGAGCGAGGCCTTAGGCTTGAAGCCTGCCGCGGATCGGTAAATGAAACTCGGCTCGACTGGCAAGGATGAGAGACACAAGGCCACATCTGTGTTCATGCTGCAGCGTCACTGGCAGCAGTGACCTGTGTGTTCCACTGACTATCTTAGGATAGAGACAGGGAACTAGATCTTGAAGATCAGAGTTAGAGGTTTACATGTTTATATTTCCATCCTTTCTACCTCCTTCACTCTTGACATGGGCTATGGGTTCCCAGGCAGTTAGCACCTGGTGATTTATGAGCTGGGACGAATCAGTTAGTTGGCGGAGGTAGTTGAGGGGTACAGATATCTGGCATCTCTTTGAGATGGCAGCGCAAAGTCGGTCATACGACGACTCAGCAGCTCATGCTTTACTGCAGATTATGGATGGAACGAGAGGACTTGATCTCAAGGATCGGACAGAGTTGAAAATATGGGCAGGTTATCTGCATCAGTGGCAGGGGTTGTACTGCACAACTGTGGATGAGAATGGGGCCTGGACCGCTAGGGTCAGAGGTAGAAGCAGAAACCCTTAAGGAGACTATCTGCTTCACTGGCAGGGGTGTCTTGTGGATTTGGGGGCTGGGACATAACCATGAGGTGGAGGAGGTTACTGGTGAGGTAAAGTGTCTGCGATCTCTTGCAGATGGCCACAGGGGCTGGGGTTAGAGGAACTCAACCACAGATGTTCTATTCCAGGTCTGTCCATTGAACTGGGCAATTGGATCTGGTGGCTAGGATGTAGATTGACAATCTGTAATTCTACTACCAGTTCCACTGTAAGGAGTGGCCTGTACACTCCAGTGAGTTCCTCTTGCATTTGGTATCTGTGAGCAATCGGTGACTCAGAGTAGGTAAGTGACAGATGCACATCTGTGGCATCTACTGGGGAGGAGTAGTCTGCTTGAGAGGGGGGATTAGCGGCAGATACCCTCCTGCAGATCAGTGGATGAACCACGGGGACAGGATCATGGCATTCAGAGTTACAGCTCAAGATCCGCAGTCATCTTATTTGAATCACCGGTATGAGCGGCCTTATGTGTGCTAGGGAGTTTCTTGCTTTGGGGACTGGTGTCAATCAATGAGTGGTTGGGTGTGGGTTTTCTGGAGTTGGGATATGGGTGTAGGGACTCATAGGCAGATGTTCTGCTACAGATCTGTGAACGGAACTCAGAACTCAGTGACTCGCTCTCCAGGCTCAGAGGTGGAGTTGTATATCTCTATTCCTCCTACCTGCTTCACTGCCATGAGAGCTATATGGTTTTACAGGGAGTTCCAGGCCATTGGCCGGGCTGGGGCTGGGGCTGGGGCTGGGGCTGGGGCTGGGGCATGGGGTGGGGCTGGGGCTGGGGCTTGGGCTGGGGCTGGGGCTGGGGCGAGGGCAAGGGCAGGAACAAATCAATGTGTGCAAGGAGGGAGGTGATGGGAGATGTCGATGAGGTCTACTGGAGATGGGTGCACCCATGGTCCGATAGAGCGAGGCCTTAGGCTTGAAGCCTGCCGCGGATCGGTAAATGAAACTCGGCTCGACTGGCAAGGATGAGAGACACAAGGCCACATCTGTGTTCATGCTACAGCGTCACTGGCAGCAGTGACCTGTGTGTTCCACTGACTATCTTAGGATAGAGACAGGGAACTAGATCTTGAAGATCAGAGTTAGAGGTTTACATGTTTATATTTCCATCCTTTCTACCTCCTTCACTCTTGACGTGGGCTATGGGTTCCCAGGCAGTTAGCACCTGGTGATTTATGAGCTGGGACGAATCAGTTAGTTGGAGGAGGTAGTTGAGGGGTAAAGATATCTGGCATCTCTTTGAGATGGCAGCGCAATGTCGGTCATACGACGACTCAGCAGCTCATGCTTTACTGCAGATTATGGATGGAACGAGAGGACTTGATCTCAAGGATCGGACAGAGTTGAAAATATGGGCAGGTTATCTGCATCAGTGGCAGGGGTTGTACTGCACAACTGTGGATGAGAATGGGGCCTGGACCGCTAGGGTCAGAGGTAGAAGCAGAAACCCTTAAGGAGACTATCTGCTTCACTGGCAGGGGTGTCTTGTGGATTTGGGGGCTGGGACATAACCATGAGGTGGAGGAGGTTACTGGTGAGGTAAAGTGTCTGCGATCTCTTGCAGATGGCCACAGGGGCTGGGGTTAGAGGAACTCAACCACAGATGTTCTATTCCAGGTCTGTCCATTGAACTGGGCAATTGGATCTGGTGGCTAGGATGTAGATTGACAATCTGTAATTCTACTACCAGTTCCACTGTAAGGAGTGGCCTGTACACTCCAGTGAGTTCCTCTTGCATTTGGTATCTGTGAGCAATCGGTGACTCAGAGTAGGTAAGTGACAGATGCACATCTGTGGCATCTACTGGGGAGGAGTAGTCTGCTTGAGAGGGGGAATTAGCGGCAGATACCCTCCTGCAGATCAGTGGATGAACCACGGGGACAGGATCATGGCATTCAGAGTTACAGCTCAAGATCCGCAGTCATCTTATTTGAATCACCGGTATGAGCGGCCTTATGTGTGCTAGGGAGTTTCTTGCTTTGGGGACTGGTGTCAATCAATGAGTGGTTGGGTGTGGGTTTTCTGGAGTTGGGATATGGGTGTAGGGACTCATAGGCAGATGTTCTGCTACAGATCTGTGAACGGAACTCAGAACTCAGTGACTCGCTCTCCAGGCTCAGAGGTGGAGTTGTATATCTCTATTCCTCCTACCTGCTTCACTGCCATGAGAGCTATATGGTTTTACAGGGAGTTCCAGGCCATTGGCCGGGCTGGGGCTGGGGCTGGGGCTGGGGCTGGGGCTGGGGCTGGGGCTGGCGCATGGGGTGGGGCTGGGGCTGGGGCTTGGGCTGGGGCTGGGGCTGGGGCGAGGGCAAGGGCAGGAACAAATCAATGTGTGCAAGGAGGGAGGTGATGGGAGATGTCGATGAGGTCTACTGGAGATGGGTGCACCCATGGTCCGATAGAGCGAGGCCTTAGGCTTGAAGCCTGCCGCGGATCGGTAAATGAAACTCGGCTCGACTGGCAAGGATGAGAGACACAAGGCCACATCTGTGTTCATGCTACAGCGTCACTGGCAGCAGTGACCTGTGTGTTCCACTGACTATCTTAGGATAGAGACAGGGAACTAGATCTTGAAGATCAGAGTTAGAGGTTTACATGTTTATATTTCCATCCTTTCTACCTCCTTCACTCTTGACGTGGGCTATGGGTTCCCAGGCAGTTAGCACCTGGTGATTTATGAGCTGGGACGAATCAGTTAGTTGGCGGAGGTAGTTGAGGGGTAAAGATATCTGGCATCTCTTTGAGATGGCAGCGCAATGTCGGTCATACGACGACTCAGCAGCTCATGCTTTACTGCAGATTATGGATGGAACGAGAGGACTTGATCTCAAGGATCGGACAGAGTTGAAAATATGGGCAGGTTATCTGCATCAGTGGCAGGGGTTGTACTGCACAACTGTGGATGAGAATGGGGCCTGGACCGCTAGGGTCAGAGGTAGAAGCAGAAACCCTTAAGGAGACTATCTGCTTCACTGGCAGGGGTGTCTTGTGGATTTGGGGGCTGGGACATAACCATGAGGTGGAGGAGGTTACTGGTGAGGTAAAGTGTCTGCGATCTCTTGCAGATGGCCACAGGGGCTGGGGTTAGAGGAACTCAACCACAGATGTTCTATTCCAGGTCTGTCCATTGAACTGGGCAATTGGATCTGGTGGCTAGGATGTAGATTGACAATCTGTAATTCTACTACCAGTTCCACTGTAAGGAGTGGCCTGTACACTCCAGTGAGTTCCTCTTGCATTTGGTATCTGTGAGCAATCGGTGACTCAGAGTAGGTAAGTGACAGATGCACATCTGTGGCATCTACTGGGGAGGAGTAGTCTGCTTGAGAGGGGGAATTAGCGGCTGATAGCCTCCTGCAGATCAGTGGATGAACCACGGGGACAGGATCATGGCATTCAGAGTTACAGCTCAAGATCCGCAGTCATCTTATTTGAATCACCGGTATGAGCGGCCTTATGTGTGCTAGGGAGTTTCTTGCTTTGGGGACTGGTGTCAATCAATGAGTGGTTGGGTGTGGGTTTTCTGGAGTTGGGATATGGGTGTAGGGACTCATAGGCAGATGTTATGCTACAGATCTGTGAACGGAACTCAGAACTCAGTGACTCGCTCTCCAGGCTCAGAGGTGGAGTTGTATATCTCTATTCCTCCTACCTGCTTCACTGCCATGAGAGCTATATGGTTTTACAGGGAGTTCCAGGCCATTGGCCGGGCTGGGGCTGGGGCTGGGGCTGGGGCTGGGGCTGGGGCATGGGGTGGGGCTGCGGCTGGGGCTGGGGCTTAGGCTGGGGCTAGGGCTGGGGCGAGGGCAAGGGCAGGAACAAATCAATGTGTGCAAGGAGGGAGGTGATGGGAGATGTCGATGAGGTCTACTGGAGATGGGTGCACCCATGGTCCGATAGAGCGAGGCCTTAGGCTTGAAGCCTGCCGCGGATCGGTAAATGAAACTCGGCTCGACTGGCAAGGATGAGAGACACAAGGCCACATCTGTGTTCATGCTACAGCGTCACTGGCAGCAGTGACCTGTGTGTTCCACTGACTATCTTAGGATAGAGACAGGGAACTAGATCTTGAAGATCAGAGTTAGAGGTTTACATGTTTATATTTCCATCCTTTCTACCTCCTTCACTCTTGACGTGGGCTATGGGTTCCCAGGCAGTTAGCACCTGGTGATTTATGAGCTGGGACGAATCAGTTAGTTGGAGGAGGTAGTTGAGGGGTACAGATATCTGGCATCTCTTTGAGATGGCAGCGCAAAGTCGGTCATACGACGACTCAGCAGCTCATGCTTTACTGCAGATTATGGATGGAACGAGAGGACTTGATCTCAAGGATCGGACAGAGTTGAAAATATGGGCAGGTTATCTGCATCAGTGGCAGGGGTTGTACTGCACAACTGTGGATGAGAATGGGGCCTGGACCGCTAGGGTCAGAGGTAGAAGCAGAAACCCTTAAGGACACTATCTGCTTCACTGGCAGGGCTGTCTTGTGGATTTGGGGGCTGGGACATAACCATGAGGTGGAGGAGGTTACTGGTGAGGTAAAGTGTCTGCGATCTCTTGCAGATGGCCACAGGGGCTGGGGTTAGAGGAACTCAACCACAGATGTTCTATTCCAGGTCTGTCCATTGAACTGGGCAATTGGATCTGGTGGCTAGGATGTAGATTGACAATCTGTAATTCTACTACCAGTTCCACTGTAAGGAGTGGCCTGTACACTCCAGTGAGCTCCTCTTGCATTTGGTATCTGTGAGCAATCGGTGACTCAGAGTAGGTAAGTGACAGATGCACATCTGTGGCATCTACTGGGGAGGAGTAGTCTGCTTGAGAGGGGGAATTAGTGGCAGATACCCTCCTGCAGATCAGTGGATGAACCACGGGGACAGGATCATGGCATTCAGAGTTACAGCTCAAGATCCGCAGTCATCTTATTTGAATCACCGGTATGAGCGGCCTTATGTGTGCTAGGGAGTTTCTTGCTTTGGGGACTGGTGTCAATCAATGAGTGGTTGGGTGTGGGTTTTCTGGAGTTGGGATATGGGTGTAGGGACTCATAGGCAGATGTTCTGCTACAGATCTGTGAACGGAACTCAGAACTCAGTGACTCGCTCTCCAGGCTCAGAGGTGGAGTTGTATATCTCTATTCCTCCTACCTGCTTCACTGCCATGAGAGCTATATGGTTTTACAGGGAGTTCCAGGCCATTGGCCGGGCTGGGGCTGGGGCTGGGGCTGGGGCATGGGGTGGGGCTGGGGCTGGGGCTTGGGCTGGGGCTGGGGCTGGGGCGAGGGCAAGGGCAGGAACAAATCAATGTGTGCAAGGAGGGAGGTGATGGGAGATGTCGATGAGGTCTACTGGAGATGGGTGCACCCATGGTCCGATAGAGCGAGGCCTTAGGCTTGAAGCCTGCCGCGGATCGGTAAATGAAACTCGGCTCGACTGGCAAGGATGAGAGACACAAGGCCACATCTGTGTTCATGCTACAGCGTCACTGGCAGCAGTGACCTGTGTGTTCCACTGACTATCTTAGGATAGAGACAGGGAACTAGATCTTGAAGATCAGAGTTAGAGGTTTACATGTTTATATTTCCATCCTTTCTACCTCCTTCACTCTTGACGTGGGCTATGGGTTCCCAGGCAGTTAGCACCTGGTGATTTATGAGCTGGGACGAATCAGTTAGTTGGAGGAGGTAGTTGAGGGGTACAGATATCTGGCATCTCTTTGAGATGGCAGCGCAAAGTCGGTCATACGACGACTCAGCAGCTCATGCTTTACTGCAGATTATGGATGGAACGAGAGGACTTGATCTCAAGGATCGGACAGAGTTGAAAATATGGGCAGGTTATCTGCATCAGTGGCAGGGGTTGTACTGCACAACTGTGGATGAGAATGGGGCCTGGACCGCTAGGGTCAGAGGTAGAAGCAGAAACCCTTAAGGAGACTATCTGCTTCACTGGCAGGGGTGTCTTGTGGATTTGGGGGCTGGGACATAACCATGAGGTGGAGGAGGTTACTGGTGAGGTAAAGTGTCTGCGATCTCTTGCAGATGGCCACAGGGGCTGGGGTTAGAGGAACTCAACCACAGATGTTCTATTCCAGGTCTGTCCATTGAACTGGGCAATTGGATCTGGTGGCTAGGATGTAGATTGACAATCTGTAATTCTACTACCAGTTCCACTGTAAGGAGTGGCCTGTACACTCCAGTGAGTTCCTCTTGCGTTTGGTATCTGTGAGCAATCGGTGACTCAGAGTAGGTAAGTGACAGATGCACATCTGTGGCATCTACTGGGGAGGAGTAGTCTGCTTGAGAGGGGGGATTAGCGGCAGATACCCTCCTGCAGATCAGTGGATGAACCACGGGGACAGGATCATGGCATTCAGAGTTACAGCTCTAGATCCGCAGTCATCTTATTTGAATCACCGGTATGAGCGGCCTTATGTGTGCTAGGGAGTTTCTTGCTTTGGGGACTGGTGTCAATCAATGAGTGGTTGGGTGTGGGTTTTCTGGAGTTGGGATATGGGTGTAGGGACTCATAGGCAGATGTTCTGCTACAGATCTGTGAACGGAACTCAGAACTCAGTGACTCGCTCTCCAGGCTCAGAAGTGGAGTTGTATATCTCTATTCCTCCTACCTGCTTCACTGCCATGAGAGCTATATGGTTTTACAGGGAGTTCCAGGCCATTGGCCGGGCAGGGGCTGGGGCTGGAGCTGGGGCTGGGGCATGGGGTGGGGCTGGGGCTGGGGCTTGGGCTGGGCCTGGGGCTGGGGCGAGGGCAAGGGCAGGAACAAATCAATGTGTGCAAGGAGGGAGGTGATGGGAGATGTTGGTGAGGTCTACTGGAGATGGGTGCACCCATGGTCCGATAGAGCGAGGCCTTAGGCTTGAAGCCTACCGCGGATCGGTAAATGAAACTCGGCTCGACTGGCAAGGATGAGAGACACAAGGCCACATCTGTGTTCATGCTACAGCGTCACTGGCAGCAGTGACCTGTGTGTTCCACTGACTATCTTAGGATAGAGACAGGGAACTAGATCTTGAAGATCAGAGTTAGAGGTTTACATGTTTATATTTCCATCCTTTCTACCTCCTTCACTCTTGACGTGGGCTATGGGTTCCCAGGCAGTTAGCACCTGGTGATTTATGAGCTGGGACGAATCAGTTAGTTGGAGGAGGTAGTTGAGGGGTACAGATATCTGGCATCTCTTTGAGATGGCAGCGCAAAGTCGGTCATACGACGACTCAGCAGCTCATGCTTTACTGCAGATTATGGATGGAACGAGAGGACTTGATCTCAAGGATCGGACAGAGTTGAAAATATGGGCAGGTTATCTGCATCAGTGGCAGGGGTTGTACTGCACAACTGTGGATGAGAATGGGGCCTGGACCGCTAGGGTCAGAGGTAGAAGCAGAAACCCTTAAGGAGACTATCTGCTTCACTGGCAGGGGTGTCTTGTGGATTTGGGGGCTGGGACATAACCATGAGGTGGAGGAGGTTACTGGTGAGGTAAAGTGTCTGCGATCTCTTGCAGATGGCCACAGGGGCTGGGGTTAGAGGAACTCAACCACAGATGTTCTATTCCAGGTCTGTCCATTGAACTGGGCAATTGGATCTGGTGGCTAGGATGTAGATTGACAATCTGTAATTCTACTACCAGTTCCACTGTAAGGAGTGGCCTGTACACTCCAGTGAGTTCCTCTTGCATTTGGTATCTGTGAGCAATCGGTGACTCAGAGTAGGTAAGTGACAGATGCACATCTGTGGCATCTACTGGGGAGGAGTAGTCTGCTTGAGAGGGGGGATTAGCGGCAGATACCCTCCTGCAGATCAGTGGATGAACCACGGGGACAGGATCATGGCATTCAGAGTTACAGCTCAAGATCCGCAGTCATCTTATTTGAATCACCGGTATGAGCGGCCTTATGTGTGCTAGGGAGTTTCTTGCTTTGGGGACTGGTGTCAATCAATGAGTGGTTGGGTGTGGGTTTTCTGGAGTTGGGATATGGGTGTAGGGACTCATAGGCAGATGTTATGCTACAGATCTGTGAACGGAACTCAGAACTCAGTGACTCGCTCTCCAGGCTCAGAGGTGGAGTTGTATATCTCTATTCCTCCTACCTGCTTCACTGCCATGAGAGCTATATGGTTTTACAGGGAGTTCCAGGCCATTGGCCGGGCTGGGGCTGGGGCTGGGGCTGGGGCTGGGGCTGGGGCATGGGGTGGGGCTGCGGCTGGGGCTGGGGCTTAGGCTGGGGCTGGGGCTGGGGCGAGGGCAAGGGCAGGAACAAATCAATGTGTGCAAGGAGGGAGGTGATGGGAGATGTCGATGAGGTCTACTGGAGATGGGTGCACCCATGGTCCGATAGAGCGAGGCCTTAGGCTTGAAGCCTGCCGCGGATCGGTAAATGAAACTCGGCTCGACTGGCAAGGATGAGAGACACAAGGCCACATCTGTGTTCATGCTACAGCGTCACTGGCAGCAGTGACCTGTGTGTTCCACTGACTATCTTAGGATAGAGACAGGGAACTAGATCTTGAAGATCAGAGTTAGAGGTTTACATGTTTATATTTCCATCCTTTCTACCTCCTTCACTCTTGACGTGGGCTATGGGTTCCCAGGCAGTTAGCACCTGGTGATTTATGAGCTGGGACGAATCAGTTAGTTGGAGGAGGTAGTTGAGGGGTACAGATATCTGGCATCTCTTTGAGATGGCAGCGCAAAGTCGGTCATACGACGACTCAGCAGCTCATGCTTTACTGCAGATTATGGATGGAACGAGAGGACTTGATCTCAAGGATCGGACAGAGTTGAAAATATGGGCAGGTTATCTGCATCAGTGGCAGGGGTTGTACTGCACAACTGTGGATGAGAATGGGGCCTGGACCGCTAGGGTCAGAGGTAGAAGCAGAAACCCTTAAGGACACTATCTGCTTCACTGGCAGGGCTGTCTTGTGGATTTGGGGGCTGGGACATAACCATGAGGTGGAGGAGGTTACTGGTGAGGTAAAGTGTCTGCGATCTCTTGCAGATGGCCACAGGGGCTGGGGTTAGAGGAACTCAACCACAGATGTTCTATTCCAGGTCTGTCCATTGAACTGGGCAATTGGATCTGGTGGCTAGGATGTAGATTGACAATCTGTAATTCTACTACCAGTTCCACTGTAAGGAGTGGCCTGTACACTCCAGTGAGCTCCTCTTGCATTTGGTATCTGTGAGCAATCGGTGACTCAGAGTAGGTAAGTGACAGATGCACATCTGTGGCATCTACTGGGGAGGAGTAGTCTGCTTGAGAGGGGGAATTAGTGGCAGATACCCTCCTGCAGATCAGTGGATGAACCACGGGGACAGGATCATGGCATTCAGAGTTACAGCTCTAGATCCGCAGTCATCTTATTTGAATCACCGGTATGAGCGGCCTTATGTGTGCTAGGGAGTTTCTTGCTTTGGGGACTGGTGTCAATCAATGAGTGGTTGGGTGTGGGTTTTCTGGAGTTGGGATATGGGTGTAGGGACTCATAGGCAGATGTTCTGCTACAGATCTGTGAACGGAACTCAGAACTCAGTGACTCGCTCTCCAGGCTCAGAGGTGGAGTTGTATATCTCTATTCCTCCTACCTGCTTCACTGCCATGAGAGCTATATGGTTTTACAGGGAGTTCCAGGCCATTGGCCGGGCTGGGGCTGGGGCTGGGGCTGGGGCATGGGGTGGGGCTGGGGCTGGGGCTTGGGCTGGGGCTGGGGCTGGGGCGAGGGCAAGGGCAGGAACAAATCAATGTGTGCAAGGAGGGAGGTGATGGGAGATGTCGATGAGGTCTACTGGAGATGGGTGCACCCATGGTCCGATAGAGCGAGGCCTTAGGCTTGAAGCCTGCCGCGGATCGGTAAATGAAACTCGGCTCGACTGGCAAGGATGAGAGACACAAGGCCACATCTGTGTTCATGCTACAGCGTCACTGGCAGCAGTGACCTGTGTGTTCCACTGACTATCTTAGGATAGAGACAGGGAACTAGATCTTGAAGATCAGAGTTAGAGGTTTACATGTTTATATTTCCATCCTTTCTACCTCCTTCACTCTTGACGTGGGCTATGGGTTCCCAGGCAGTTAGCACCTGGTGATTTATGAGCTGGGACGAATCAGTTAGTTGGAGGAGGTAGTTGAGGGGTACAGATATCTGGCATCTCTTTGAGATGGCAGCGCAAAGTCGGTCATACGACGACTCAGCAGCTCATGCTTTACTGCAGATTATGGATGGAACGAGAGGACTTGATCTCAAGGATCGGACAGAGTTGAAAATATGGGCAGGTTATCTGCATCAGTGGCAGGGGTTGTACTGCACAACTGTGGATGAGAATGGGGCCTGGACCGCTAGGGTCAGAGGTAGAAGCAGAAACCCTTAAGGAGACTATCTGCTTCACTGGCAGGGGTGTCTTGTGGATTTGGGGGCTGGGACATAACCATGAGGTGGAGGAGGTTACTGGTGAGGTAAAGTGTCTGCGATCTCTTGCAGATGGCCACAGGGGCTGGGGTTAGAGGAACTCAACCACAGATGTTCTATTCCAGGTCTGTCCATTGAACTGGGCAATTGGATCTGGTGGCTAGGATGTAGATTGACAATCTGTAATTCTACTACCAGTTCCACTGTAAGGAGTGGCCTGTACACTCCAGTGAGTTCCTCTTGCGTTTGGTATCTGTGAGCAATCGGTGACTCAGAGTAGGTAAGTGACAGATGCACATCTGTGGCATCTACTGGGGAGGAGTAGTCTGCTTGAGAGGGGGGATTAGCGGCAGATACCCTCCTGCAGATCAGTGGATGAACCACGGGGACAGGATCATGGCATTCAGAGTTACAGCTCTAGATCCGCAGTCATCTTATTTGAATCACCGGTATGAGCGGCCTTATGTGTGCTAGGGAGTTTCTTGCTTTGGGGACTGGTGTCAATCAATGAGTGGTTGGGTGTGGGTTTTCTGGAGTTGGGATATGGGTGTAGGGACTCATAGGCAGATGTTCTGCTACAGATCTGTGAACGGAACTCAGAACTCAGTGACTCGCTCTCCAGGCTCAGAAGTGGAGTTGTATATCTCTATTCCTCCTACCTGCTTCACTGCCATGAGAGCTATATGGTTTTACAGGGAGTTCCAGGCCATTGGCCGGGCAGGGGCTGGGGCTGGAGCTGGGGCTGGGGCATGGGGTGGGGCTGGGGCTGGGGCTTGGGCTGGGCCTGGGGCTGGGGCGAGGGCAAGGGCAGGAACAAATCAATGTGTGCAAGGAGGGAGGTGATGGGAGATGTTGGTGAGGTCTACTGGAGATGGGTGCACCCATGGTCCGATAGAGCGAGGCCTTAGGCTTGAAGCCTACCGCGGATCGGTAAATGAAACTCGGCTCGACTGGCAAGGATGAGAGACACAAGGCCACATCTGTGTTCATGCTACAGCGTCACTGGCAGCAGTGACCTGTGTGTTCCACTGACTATCTTAGGATAGAGACAGGGAACTAGATCTTGAAGATCAGAGTTAGAGGTTTACATGTTTATATTTCCATCCTTTCTACCTCCTTCACTCTTGACGTGGGCTATGGGTTCCCAGGCAGTTAGCACCTGGTGATTTATGAGCTGGGACGAATCAGTTAGTTGGAGGAGGTAGTTGAGGGGTACAGATATCTGGCATCTCTTTGAGATGGCAGCGCAAAGTCGGTCATACGACGACTCAGCAGCTCATGCTTTACTGCAGATTATGGATGGAACGAGAGGACTTGATCTCAAGGATCGGACAGAGTTGAAAATATGGGCAGGTTATCTGCATCAGTGGCAGGGGTTGTACTGCACAACTGTGGATGAGAATGGGGCCTGGACCGCTAGGGTCAGAGGTAGAAGCAGAAACCCTTAAGGAGACTATCTGCTTCACTGGCAGGGGTGTCTTGTGGATTTGGGGGCTGGGACATAACCATGAGGTGGAGGAGGTTACTGGTGAGGTAAAGTGTCTGCGATCTCTTGCAGATGGCCACAGGGGCTGGGGTTAGAGGAACTCAACCACAGATGTTCTATTCCAGGTCTGTCCATTGAACTGGGCAATTGGATCTGGTGGCTAGGATGTAGATTGACAATCTGTAATTCTACTACCAGTTCCACTGTAAGGAGTGGCCTGTACACTCCAGTGAGTTCCTCTTGCATTTGGTATCTGTGAGCAATCGGTGACTCAGAGTAGGTAAGTGACAGATGCACATCTGTGGCATCTACTGGGGAGGAGTAGTCTGCTTGAGAGGGGGGATTAGCGGCAGATACCCTCCTGCAGATCAGTGGATGAACCACGGGGACAGGATCATGGCATTCAGAGTTACAGCTCAAGATCCGCAGTCATCTTATTTGAATCACCGGTATGAGCGGCCTTATGTGTGCTAGGGAGTTTCTTGCTTTGGGGACTGGTGTCAATCAATGAGTGGTTGGGTGTGGGTTTTCTGGAGTTGGGATATGGGTGTAGGGACTCATAGGCAGATGTTATGCTACAGATCTGTGAACGGAACTCAGAACTCAGTGACTCGCTCTCCAGGCTCAGAGGTGGAGTTGTATATCTCTATTCCTCCTACCTGCTTCACTGCCATGAGAGCTATATGGTTTTACAGGGAGTTCCAGGCCATTGGCCGGGCTGGGGCTGGGGCTGGGGCTGGGGCTGGGGCTGGGGCTGGGGCTGGGGCGAGGGCAAGGGCAGGAACAAATCAATGTGTGCAAGGAGGGAGGTGATGGGAGATGTCGATGAGGTCTACTGGAGATGGGTGCACCCATGGTCCGACAGAGCGAGGCCTTAGGCTTGAAGCCTGCCGCGGATCGGTAAATGAAACTCGGCTCGACTGGCAAGGATGAGAGACACAAGGCCACATCTGTGTTCATGCTACAGCGTCACTGGCAGCAGTGACCTGTGTGTTCCACTGACTATCTTAGGATAGAGACAGGGAACTAGATCTTGAAGATCAGAGTTAGAGGTTTACATGTTTATATTTCCATCCTTTCTACCTCCTTCACTCTTGACGTGGGCTATGGGTTCCCAGGCAGTTAGCACCTGGTGATTTATGAGCTGGGACGAATCAGTTAGTTGGAGGAGGTAGTTGAGGGGTACAGATATCTGGCATCTCTTTGAGATGGCAGCGCAAAGTCGGTCATACGACGACTCAGCAGCTCATGCTTTACTGCAGATTATGGATGGAACGAGAGGACTTGATCTCAAGGATCGGACAGAGTTGAAAATATGGGCAGGTTATCTGCATCAGTGGCAGGGGTTGTACTGCACAACTGTGGATGAGAATGGGGCCTGGACCGCTAGGGTCAGAGGTAGAAGCAGAAACCCTTAAGGAGACTATCTGCTTCACTGGCAGGGGTGTCTTGTGGATTTGGGGGCTGGGACATAACCATGAGTTGGAGGAGGTTACTGGTGAGGTAAAGTGTCTGCGATCTCTTGCAGATGGCCACAGGGGCTGGGGTTAGAGGAACTCAACCACAGATGTTCTATTCCAGGTCTGTCCATTGAACTGGGCAATTGGATCTGGTGGCTAGGATGTAGATTGACAATCTGTAATTCTACTACCAGTTCCACTGTAAGGAGTGGCCTGTACACTCCAGTGAGTTCCTCTTGCATTTGGTATCTGTGAGCAATCGGTGACTCAGAGTAGGTAAGTGACAGATGCACATCTGTGGCATCTACTGGGGAGGAGTAGTCTGCTTGAGAGGGGGGATTAGCGGCAGATACCCTCCTGCAGATCAGTGGATGAACCACGGGGACAGGATCATGGCATTCAGAGTTACAGCTCAAGATCCGCAGTCATCTTATTTGAATCACCGGTATGAGCGGCCTTATGTGTGCTAGGGAGTTTCTTGCTTTGGGGACTGGTGTCAATCAATGAGTGGTTGGGTGTGGGTTTTCTGGAGTTGGGATATGGGTGTAGGGACTCATAGGCAGATGTTCTGCTACAGATCTGTGAACGGAACTCAGAACTCAGTGACTCGCTCTCCAGGCTCAGAGGTGGAGTTGTATATCTCTATTCCTCCTACCTGCTTCACTGCCATGAGAGCTATATGGTTTTACAGGGAGTTGCAGGCCATTGGCCGGGCTGGGGCTGGGGCTGGGGCTGGGGCTGGGGCTGGGGCTGGGGCATGGGGTGGGGCTGGGGCTGGGGCTTGGGCTGGGGCTGGGGCTGGGGCGAGGGCAAGGGCAGGAACAAATCAATGTGTGCAAGGAGGGAGGTGATGGGAGATGTCGATGAGGTCTACTGGAGATGGGTGCACCCATGGTCCGATAGAGCGAGGCCTTAGGCTTGAAGCCTGCCGCGGATCGGTAAATGAAACTCGGCTCGACTGGCAAGGATGAGAGACACAAGGCCACATCTGTGTTCATGCTACAGCGTCACTGGCAGCAGTGACCTGTGTGTTCCACTGACTATCTTAGGATAGAGACAGGGAACTAGATCTTGAAGATCAGAGTTAGAGGTTTACATGTTTATATTTCCATCCTTTCTACCTCCTTCACTCTTGACGTGGGCTATGGGTTCCCAGGCAGTTAGCACCTGGTGATTTATGAGCTGGGACGAATCAGTTAGTTGGAGGAGGTAGTTGAGGGGTACAGATATCTGGCATCTCTTTGAGATGGCAGCGCAAAGTCGGTCATACGACGACTCAGCAGCTCATGCTTTACTGCAGATTATGGATGGAACGAGAGGACTTGATCTCAAGGATCGGACAGAGTTGAAAATATGGGCAGGTTATCTGCATCAGTGGCAGGGGTTGTACTGCACAACTGTGGATGAGAATGGGGCCTGGACCGCTAGGGTCAGAGGTAGAAGCAGAAACCCTTAAGGAGACTATCTGCTTCACTGGCAGGGGTGTCTTGTGGATTTGGGGGCTGGGACATAACCATGAGGTGGAGGAGGTTACTGGTGAGGTAAAGTGTCTGCGATCTCTTGCAGATGGCCACAGGGGCTGGGGTTAGAGGAACTCAACCACAGATGTTCTATTCCAGGTCTGTCCATTGAACTGGGCAATTGGATCTGGTGGCTAGGATGTAGATTGACAATCTGTAATTCTACTACCAGTTCCACTGTAAGGAGTGGCCTGTACACTCCAGTGAGTTCCTCTTGCATTTGGTATCTGTGAGCAATCGGTGACTCAGAGTAGGTAAGTGACAGATGCACATCTGTGGCATCTACTGGGGAGGAGTAGTCTGCTTGAGAGGGGGGATTAGCGGCAGATACCCTCCTGCAGATCAGTGGATGAACCACGGGGACAGGATCATGGCATTCAGAGTTACAGCTCAAGATCCGCAGTCATCTTATTTGAATCACCGGTATGAGCGGCCTTATGTGTGCTAGGGAGTTTCTTGCTTTGGGGACTGGTGTCAATCAATGAGTGGTTGGGTGTGGGTTTTCTGGAGTTGGGATATGGGTGTAGGGACTCATAGGCAGATGTTCTGCTACAGATCTGTGAACGGAACTCAGAACTCAGTGACTCGCTCTCCAGGCTCAGAGGTGGAGTTGTATATCTCTATTCCTCCTACCTGCTTCACTGCCATGAGAGCTATATGGTTTTACAGGGAGTTCCAGGCCATTGGCCGGGCTGGGGCTGGGGCTGGGGCTGGGGCTGGGGCTGGGGCATGGGGTGGGGCTGGGGCTGGGGCTTGGGCTGGGGCTGGGGCTGGGGCGAGGGCAAGGGCAGGAACAAATCAATGTGTGCAAGGAGGGAGGTGATGGGAGATGTCGATGAGGTCTACTGGAGATGGGTGCACCCATGGTCCGATAGAGCGAGGCCTTAGGCTTGAAGCCTGCCGCGGATCGGTAAATGAAACTCGGCTCGACTGGCAAGGATGAGAGACACAAGGCCACATCTGTGTTCATGCTACAGCGTCACTGGCAGCAGTGACCTGTGTGTTCCACTGACTATCTTAGGATAGAGACAGGGAACTAGATCTTGAAGATCAGAGTTAGAGGTTTACATGTTTATATTTCCATCCTATCTACCTCCTTCACTCTTGACGTGGGCTATGGGTTCCCAGACAGTTAGCACCTGGTGATTTATGAGCTGGGACGAATCAGTTAGTTGGAGGAGGTAGTTGAGGTGTACAGATATCTGGCATCTCTTTGAGATGGCAGCGCAAAGTCGGTCATACGACGACTCAGCAGCTCATGCTTTACTGCAGATTATGGATGGAACGAGAGGACTTGATCTCAAGGATCGGACAGAGTTGAAAATATGGGCAGGTTATCTGCATCAGTGGCAGGGGTTGTACTGCACAACTGTGGATGAGAATGGGGCCTGGACCGCTAGGGTCAGAGGTAGAAGCAGAAACCCTTAAGGAGACTATCTGCTTCACTGGCAGGGGTGTCTTGTGGATTTGGGGGCTGGGACATAACCATGAGGTGGAGGAGGTTACTGGTGAGGTAAAGTGTCTGCGATCTCTTGCAGATGGCCACAGGGGCTGGGGTTAGAGGAACTCAACCACAGATGTTCTATTCCAGGTCTGTCCATTGAACTGGGCAATTGGATCTGGTGGCTAGGATGTAGATTGACAATCTGTAATTCTACTACCAGTTCCACTGTAAGGAGTGGCCTGTACACTCCAGTGAGTTCCTCTTGCATTTGGTATCTGTGAGCAATCGGTGACTCAGAGTAGGTAAGTGACAGATGCACATCTGTGGCATCTACTGGGGAGGAGTAGTCTGCTTGAGAGGGGGAATTAGCGGCAGATACCCTCCTGCAGATCAGTGGATGAACCACGGGGACAGGATCATGGCATTCAGAGTTACAGCTCTAGATCCGCAGTCATCTTATTTGAATCACCGGTATGAGCGGCCTTATGTGTGCTAGGGAGTTTCTTGCTTTGGGGACTGGTGTCAATCAATGAGTGGTTGGGTGTGGGTTTTCTGGAGTTGGGATATGGGTGTAGGGACTCATAGGCAGATGTTCTGCTACAGATCTGTGAACGGAACTCAGAACTCAGTGACTCGCTCTCCAGGCTCAGAGGTGGAGTTGTATATCTCTATTCCTCCTACCTGCTTCACTGCCATGAGAGCTATATGGTTTTACAGGGAGTTCCAGGCCATTGGCCGGGCAGGGGCTGGGGCTGGAGCTGGGGCTGGGGCATGGGGTGGGGCTGGGGCTGGGGCTTGGGCTGGGGCTGGGGCTGGGGCGAGGGCAAGGGCAGGAACAAATCAATGTGTGCAAGGAGGGAGGTGATGGGAGATGTCGATGAGGTCTACTGGAGATGGGTGCACCCATGGTCCGATAGAGCGAGGCCTTAGGCTTGAAGCCTGCCGCGGATCGGTAAATGAAACTCGGCTCGACTGGCAAGGATGAGAGACACAAGGCCACATCTGTGTTCATGCTACAGCGTCACTGGCAGCAGTGACCTGTGTGTTCCACTGACTATCTTAGGATAGAGACAGGGAACTAGATCTTGAAGATCAGAGTTAGAGGTTTACATGTTTATATTTCCATCCTTTCTACCTCCTTCACTCTTGACGTGGGCTATGGGTTCCCAGGCAGTTAGCACCTGGTGATTTATGAGCTGGGACGAATCAGTTAGTTGGCGGAGGTAGTTGAGGTGTACAGATATCTGGCATCTCTTTGAGATGGCAGCGCAAAGTCGGTCATACGACGACTCAGCAGCTCATGCTTTACTGCAGATTATGGATGGAACGAGAGGACTTGATCTCAAGGATCGGACAGAGTTGAAAATATGGGCAGGTTATCTGCATCAGTGGCAGGGGTTGTACTGCACAACTGTGGATGAGAATGGGGCCTGGACCGCTAGGGTCAGAGGTAGAAGCAGAAACCCTTAAGGAGACTATCTGCTTCACTGGCAGGGGTGTCTTGTGGATTTGGGGGCTGGGACATAACCATGAGGTGGAGGAGGTTACTGGTGAGGTAAAGTGTCTGCGATCTCTTGCAGATGGCCACAGGGGCTGGGGTTAGAGGAACTCAACCACAGATGTTCTATTCCAGGTCTGTCCATTGAACTGGGCAATTGGATCTGGTGGCTAGGATGTAGATTGACAATCTGTAATTCTACTACCAGTTCCACTGTAAGGAGTGGCCTGTACACTCCAGTGAGTTCCTCTTGCATTTGGTATCTGTGAGCAATCGGTGACTCAGAGTAGGTAAGTGACAGATGCACATCTGTGGCATCTACTGGGGAGGAGTAGTCTGCTTGAGAGGGGGAATTAGCGGCAGATACCCTCCTGCAGATCAGTGGATGAACCACGGGGACAGGATCATGGCATTCAGAGTTACAGCTCTAGATCCGCAGTCATCTTATTTGAATCACCGGTATGAGCGGCCTTATGTGTGCTAGGGAGTTTCTTGCTTTGGGGACTGGTGTCAATCAATGAGTGGTTGGGTGTGGGTTTTCTGGAGTTGGGATATGGGTGTAGGGACTCATAGGCAGATGTTCTGCTACAGATCTGTGAACGGAACTCAGAACTCAGTGACTCGCTCTCCAGGCTCAGAGGTGGAGTTGTATATCTCTATTCCTCCTACCTGCTTCACTGCCATGAGAGCTATATGGTTTTACAGGGAGTTCCAGGCCATTGGCCGGGCAGGGGCTGGGGCTGGAGCTGGGGCTGGGGCATGGGGTGGGGCTGGGGCTGGGGCTTGGGCTGGGGCTGGGGCTGGGGCGAGGGCAAGGGCAGGAACAAATCAATGTGTGCAAGGAGGGAGGTGATGGGAGATGTCGATGAGGTCTACTGGAGATGGGTGCACCCATGGTCCGACAGAGCGAGGCCTTAGGCTTGAAGCCTGCCGCGGATCGGTAAATGAAACTCGGCTCGACTGGCAAGGATGAGAGACACAAGGCCACATCTGTGTTCATGCTACAGCGTCACTGGCAGCAGTGACCTGTGTGTTCCACTGACTATCTTAGGATAGAGACAGGGAACTAGATCTTGAAGATCAGAGTTAGAGGTTTACATGTTTATATTTCCATCCTTTCTACCTCCTTCACTCTTGACGTGGGCTATGGGTTCCCAGGCAGTTAGCACCTGGTGATTTATGAGCTGGGACGAATCAGTTAGTTGGAGGAGGTAGTTGAGGGGTACAGATATCTGGCATCTCTTTGAGATGGCAGCGCAAAGTCGGTCATACGACGACTCAGCAGCTCATGCTTTACTGCAGATTATGGATGGAACGAGAGGACTTGATCTCAAGGATCGGACAGAGTTGAAAATATGGGCAGGTTATCTGCATCAGTGGCAGGGGTTGTACTGCACAACTGTGGATGAGAATGGGGCCTGGACCGCTAGGGTCAGAGGTAGAAGCAGAAACCCTTAAGGAGACTATCTGCTTCACTGGCAGGGGTGTCTTGTGGATTTGGGTGCTGGGACATAACCATGAGTTGGAGGAGGTTACTGGTGAGGTAAAGTGTCTGCGATCTCTTGCAGATGGCCACAGGGGCTGGGGTTAGAGGAACTCAACCACAGATGTTCTATTCCAGGTCTGTCCATTGAACTGGGCAATTGGATCTGGTGGCTAGGATGTAGATTGACAATCTGTAATTCTACTACCAGTTCCACTGTAAAGAGTGGCCTGTACACTCCAGTGAGTTCCTCTTGCATTTGGTATCTGTGAGCAATCGGTGACTCAGAGTAGGTAAGTGACAGATGCACATCTGTGGCATCTACTGGGGAGGAGTAGTCTGCTTGAGAGGGGGGATTAGCGGCAGATACCCTCCTGCAGATCAGTGGATGAACCACGGGGACAGGATCATGGCATTCAGAGTTACAGCTCAAGATCCGCAGTCATCTTATTTGAATCACCGGTATGAGAGGCCTTATGTGTGCTAGGGAGTTTCTTGCTTTGGGGACTGGTGTCAATCAATGAGTGGTTGGGTGTGGGTTTTCTGGAGTTGGGATATGGGTGTAGGGACTCATAGGCAGATGTTCTGCTACAGATCTGTGAACGGAACTCAGAACTCAGTGACTCGCTCTCCAGGCTCAGAGGTGGAGTTGTATATCTCTATTCCTCCTACCTGCTTCACTGCCATGAGAGCTATATGGTTTTACAGGGAGTTCCAGGCCATTGGCCGGGCTGGGGCTGGGGCTGGGGCTGGGGCTGGGGCTGGGGCATGGGGTGGGGCTGGGGCTGGGGCTTGGGCTGGGGCTGGGGCTGGGGCGAGGGCAAGGGCAGGAACAAATCAATGTGTGCAAGGAGGGAGGTGATGGGAGATGTCGATGAGGTCTACTGGAGATTGGTGCACCCATGGTCCGATAGAGCGAGGCCTTAGGCTTGAAGCCTGCCGCGGATCGGTAAATGAAACTCGGCTCGACTGGCAAGGATGAGAGACACAAGGCCACATCTGTGTTCATGCTACAGCGTCACTGGCAGCAGTGACCTGTGTGTTCCACTGACTATCTTAGGATAGAGACAGGGAACTAGATCTTGAAGATCAGAGTTAGAGGTTTACATGTTTATATTTCCATCCTTTCTACCTCCTTCACTCTTGACGTGGGCTATGGGTTCCCAGGCAGTTAGCACCTGGTGATTTATGAGCTGGGACGAATCAGTTAGTTGGAGGAGGTAGTTGAGGGGTACAGATATCTGGCATCTCTTTGAGATGGCAGCGCAAAGTCGGTCATACGACGACTCAGCAGCTCATGCTTTACTGCAGATTATGGATGGAACGAGAGGACTTGATCTCAAGGATCGGACAGAGTTGAAAATATGGGCAGGTTATCTGCATCAGTGGCAGGGGTTGTACTGCACAACTGTGGATGAGAATGGGGCCTGGACCGCTAGGGTCAGAGGTAGAAGCAGAAAACCTTAAGGACACTATCTGCTTCACTGGCAGGGCTGTCTTGTGGATTTGGGGGCTGGGACATAACCATGAGGTGGAGGAGGTTACTGGTGAGGTAAAGTGTCTGCGATCTCTTGCAGATGGCCACAGGGGCTGGGGTTAGAGGAACTCAACCACAGATGTTCTATTCCAGGTCTGTCCATTGAACTGGGCAATTGGATCTGGTGGCTAGGATGTAGATTGACAATCTGTAATTCTACTACCAGTTCCACTGTAAGGAGTGGCCTGTACACTCCAGTGAGTTCCTCTTGCATTTGGTATCTGTGAGCAATCGGTGACTCAGAGTAGGTAAGTGACAGATGCACATCTGTGGCATCTACTGGGGAGGAGTAGTCTGCTTGAGAGGGGGGATTAGCGGCAGATACCCTCCTGCAGATCAGTGGATGAACCACGGGGACAGGATCATGGCATTCAGAGTTACAGCTCAAGATCCGCAGTCATCTTATTTGAATCACCGGTATGAGCGGCCTTATGTGTGCTAGGGAGTTTCTTGCTTTGGGGACTGGTGTCAATCAATGAGTGGTTGGGTGTGGGTTTTCTGGAGTTGGGATATGGGTGTAGGGACTCATAGGCAGATGTTCTGCTACAGATCTGTGAACGGAACTCAGAACTCAGTGACTCGCTCTCCAGGCTCAGAGGTGGAGTTGTATATCTCTATTCCTCCTACCTGCTTCACTGCCATGAGAGCTATATGGTTTTACAGGGAGTTCCAGGCCATTGGCCGGGCTGGGGCTGGGGCTGGGGCTGGGGCTGGGGCTGGGGCTGGGGCATGGGGTGGGGCTGGGGCTGGGGCTGGGGCTGGGGCTGGGGGGAGGGCAAGGGCAGGAACAAATCAATGTGTGCAAGGAGGGAGGTGATGGGAGATGTCGATGAGGTCTACTGGAGATGGGTGCACCCATGGTCCGATAGAGCGAGGCCTTAGGCTTGAAGCCTGCCGCGGATCGGTAAATGAAACTCGGCTCGACTGGCAAGGATGAGAGACACAAGGCCACATCTGTGTTCATGCTACAGCGTCACTGGCAGCAGTGACCTGTGTGTTCCACTGACTATCTTAGGATAGAGACAGGGAACTAGATCTTGAAGATCAGAGTTAGAGGTTTACATGTTTATATTTCCATCCTTTCTACCTCCTTCACTCTTGACGTGGGCTATGGGTTCCCAGGCAGTTAGCACCTGGTGATTTATGAGCTGGGACGAATCAGTTAGTTGGAGGAGGTAGTTGAGGGGTACAGATATCTGGCATCTCTTTGAGATGGCAGCGCAAAGTCGGTCATACGACGACTCAGCAGCTCATGCTTTACTGCAGATTATGGATGGAACGAGAGGACTTGATCTCAAGGATCGGACAGAGTTGAAAATATGGGCAGGTTATCTGCATCAGTGGCAGGGGTTGTACTGCACAACTGTGGATGAGAATGGGGCCTGGACCGCTAGGGTCAGAGGTAGAAGCAGAAACCCTTAAGGAGACTATCTGCTTCACTGGCAGGGGTGTCTTGTGGATTTGGGGGCTGGGACATAACCATGAGGTGGAGGAGGTTACTGGTGAGGTAAAGTGTCTGCGATCTCTTGCAGATGGCCACAGGGGCTGGGGTTAGAGGAACTCAACCACAGATGTTCTATTCCAGGTCTGTCCATTGAACTGGGCAATTGGATCTGGTGGCTAGGATGTAGATTGACAATCTGTAATTCTACTACCAGTTCCACTGTAAGGAGTGGCCTGTACACTCCAGTGAGTTCCTCTTGCATTTGGTATCTGTGAGCAATCGGTGACTCAGAGTAGGTAAGTGACAGATGCACATCTGTGGCATCTACTGGGGAGGAGTAGTCTGCTTGAGAGGGGGAATTAGCGGCAGATACCCTCCTGCAGATCAGTGGATGAACCACGGGGACAGGATCATGGCATTCAGAGTTACAGCTCTAGATCCGCAGTCATCTTATTTGAATCACCGGTATGAGCGGCCTTATGTGTGCTAGGGAGTTTCTTGCTTTGGGGACTGGTGTCAATCAATGAGTGGTTGGGTGTGGGTTTTCTGGAGTTGGGATATGGGTGTAGGGACTCATAGGCAGATGTTCTGCTACAGATCTGTGAACGGAACTCAGAACTCAGTGACTCGCTCTCCAGGCTCAGAGGTGGAGTTGTATATCTCTATTCCTCCTACCTGCTTCACTGCCATGAGAGCTATATGGTTTTACAGGGAGTTCCAGGCCATTGGCCGGGCAGGGGCTGGGGCTGGAGCTGGGGCTGGGGCATGGGGTGGGGCTGGGGCTGGGGCTTGGGCTGGGGCTGGGGCGAGGGCAAGGGCAGGAACAAATCAATGTGTGCAAGGAGGGAGGTGATGGGAGATGTCGATGAGGTCTACTGGAGATGGGTGCACCCATGGTCCGATAGAGCGAGGCCTTAGGCTTGAAGCCTGCCGCGGATCGGTAAATGAAACTCGGCTCGACTGGCAAGGATGAGAGACACAAGGCCACATCTGTGTTCATGCTACAGCGTCACTGGCAGCAGTGACCTGTGTGTTCCACTGACTATCTTAGGATAGAGACAGGGAACTAGATCTTGAAGATCAGAGTTAGAGGTTTACATGTTTATATTTCCATCCTTTCTACCTCCTTCACTCTTGACGTGGGCTATGGGTTCCCAGGCAGTTAGCACCTGGTGATTTATGAGCTGGGACGAATCAGTTAGTTGGAGGAGGTAGTTGAGGGGTACAGATATCTGGCATCTCTTTGAGATGGCAGCGCAAAGTCGGTCATACGACGACTCAGCAGCTCATGCTTTACTGCAGATTATGGATGGAACGAGAGGACTTGATCTCAAGGATCGGACAGAGTTGAAAATATGGGCAGGTTATCTGCATCAGTGGCAGGGGTTGTACTGCACAACTGTGGATGAGAATGGGGCCTGGACCGCTAGGGTCAGAGGTAGAAGCAGAAACCCTTAAGGAGACTATCTGCTTCACTGGCAGGGGTGTCTTGTGGATTTGGGGGCTGGGACATAACCATGAGGTGGAGGAGGTTACTGGTGAGGTAAAGTGTCTGCGATCTCTTGCAGATGGCCACAGGGGCTGGGGTTAGAGGAACTCAACCACAGATGTTCTATTCCAGGTCTGTCCATTGAACTGGGCAATTGGATCTGGTGGCTAGGATGTAGATTGACAATCTGTAATTCTACTACCAGTTCCACTGTAAGGAGTGGCCTGTACACTCCAGTGAGTTCCTCTTGCATTTGGTATCTGTGAGCAATCGGTGACTCAGAGTAGGTAAGTGACAGATGCACATCTGTGGCATCTACTGGGGAGGAGTAGTCTGCTTGAGAGGGGGGATTAGCGGCAGATACCCTCCTGCAGATCAGTGGATGAACCACGGGGACAGGATCATGGCATTCAGAGTTACAGCTCAAGATCCGCAGTCATCTTATTTGAATCACCGGTATGAGCGGCCTTATGTGTGCTAGGGAGTTTCTTGCTTTGGGGACTGGTGTCAATCAATGAGTGGTTGGGTGTGGGTTTTCTGGAGTTGGGATATGGGTGTAGGGACTCATAGGCAGATGTTCTGCTACAGATCTGTGAACGGAACTCAGAACTCAGTGACTCGCTCTCCAGGCTCAGAGGTGGAGTTGTATATCTCTATTCCTCCTACCTGCTTCACTGCCATGAGAGCTATATGGTTTTACAGGGAGTTCCAGGCCATTGGCCGGGCTGGGGCTGGGGCTGGGGCTGGGGCTGGGGCTGGGGCTGGGGCTGGGGCTGGGGCTGGGGCATGGGGTGGGGCTGGGGCTGGGGCTTGGGCTGGGGCTGGGGCTGGGGCGAGGGCAAGGGCAGGAACAAATCAATGTGTGCAAGGAGGGAGGTGATGGGAGATGTCGATGAGGTCTACTGGAGATGGGTGCACCCATGGTCCGATAGAGCGAGGCCTTAGGCTTGAAGCCTGCCGCGGATCGGTAAATGAAACTCGGCTCGACTGGCAAGGATGAGAGACACAAGGCCACATCTGTGTTCATGCTACAGCGTCACTGGCAGCAGTGACCTGTGTGTTCCACTGACTATCTTAGGATAGAGACAGGGAACTAGATCTTGAAGATCAGAGTTAGAGGTTTACATGTTTATATTTCCATCCTTTCTACCTCCTTCACTCTTGACGTGGGCTATGGGTTCCCAGGCAGTTAGCACCTGGTGATTTATGAGCTGGGACGAATCAGTTAGTTGGAGGAGGTAGTTGAGGGGTACAGATATCTGGCATCTCTTTGAGATGGCAGCGCAAAGTCGGTCATACGACGACTCAGCAGCTCATGCTTTACTGCAGATTATGGATGGAACGAGAGGACTTGATCTCAAGGATCGGACAGAGTTGAAAATATGGGCAGGTTATCTGCATCAGTGGCAGGGGTTGTACTGCACAACTGTGGATGAGAATGGGGCCTGGACCGCTAGGGTCAGAGGTAGAAGCAGAAACCCTTAAGGAGACTATCTGCTTCACTGGCAGGGGTGTCTTGTGGATTTGGGGGCTGGGACATAACCATGAGGTGGAGGAGGTTACTGGTGAGGTAAAGTGTCTGCGATCTCTTGCAGATGGCCACAGGGGCTGGGGTTAGAGGAACTCAACCACAGATGTTCTATTCCAGGTCTGTCCATTGAACTGGGCAATTGGATCTGGTGGCTAGGATGTAGATTGACAATCTGTAATTCTACTACCAGTTCCACTGTAAGGAGTGGCCTGTACACTCCAGTGAGTTCCTCTTGCATTTGGTATCTGTGAGCAATCGGTGACTCAGAGTAGGTAAGTGACAGATGCACATCTGTGGCATCTACTGGGGAGGAGTAGTCTGCTTGAGAGGGGGAATTAGCGGCAGATACCCTCCTGCAGATCAGTGGATGAACCACGGGGACAGGATCATGGCATTCAGAGTTACAGCTCTAGATCCGCAGTCATCTTATTTGAATCACCGGTATGAGCGGCCTTATGTGTGCTAGGGAGTTTCTTGCTTTGGGGACTGGTGTCAATCAATGAGTGGTTGGGTGTGGGTTTTCTGGAGTTGGGATATGGGTGTAGGGACTCATAGGCAGATGTTCTGCTACAGATCTGTGAACGGAACTCAGAACTCAGTGACTCGCTCTCCAGGCTCAGAGGTGGAGTTGTATATCTCTATTCCTCCTACCTGCTTCACTGCCATGAGAGCTATATGGTTTTACAGGGAGTTCCAGGCCATTGGCCGGGCAGGGGCTGGGGCTGGAGCTGGGGCTGGGGCATGGGGTGGGGCTGGGGCTGGGGCTTGGGCTGGGGCTGGGGCTGGGGCGAGGGCAAGGGCAGGAACAAATCAATGTGTGCAAGGAGGGAGGTGATGGGAGATGTCGATGAGGTCTACTGGAGATGGGTGCACCCATGGTCCGATAGAGCGAGGCCTTAGGCTTGAAGCCTGCCGCGGATCGGTAAATGAAACTCGGCTCGACTGGCAAGGATGAGAGACACAAGGCCACATCTGTGTTCATGCTACAGCGTCACTGGCAGCAGTGACCTGTGTGTTCCACTGACTATCTTAGGATAGAGACAGGGAACTAGATCTTGAAGATCAGAGTTAGAGGTTTACATGTTTATATTTCCATCCTTTCTACCTCCTTCACTCTTGACGTGGGCTATGGGTTCCCAGGCAGTTAGCACCTGGTGATTTATGAGCTGGGACGAATCAGTTAGTTGGCGGAGGTAGTTGAGGTGTACAGATATCTGGGATCTCTTTGAGATGGCAGCGCAAAATCGGTCATATGACGACTCAGCAGCTCATGCTTTACTGCAGATTATGGATGGAACGAGAGGACTTGATCTCAAGGATCGGACAGAGTTGAAAATATGGGCAGGTTATCTGCATCAGTGGCAGGGGTTGTACTGCACAACTGTGGATGAGAATGGGGCCTGGACCGCTAGGGTCAGAGGTAGAAGCAGAAACCCTTAAGGAGACTATCTGCTTCACTGGCAGGGGTGTCTTGTGGATTTGGGGGCTGGGACATAACCATGAGGTGGAGGAGGTTACTGGTGAGGTAAAGTGTCTGCGATCTCTTGCCGATGGCCACAGGGGCTGGGGTTAGAGGAACTCAACCACAGATGTTCTATTCCAGGTCTGTCCATTGAACTGGGCAATTGGATCTGGTGGCTAGGATGTAGATTGACAATCTGTAATTCTACTACCAGTTCCACTGTAAGGAGTGGCCTGTACACTCCAGTGAGTTCCTCTTGCATTTGGTATCTGTGAGCAATCGGTGACTCAGAGTAGGTAAGTGACAGATGCACATCTGTGGCATCTACTGGGGAGGAGTAGTCTGCTTGAGAGGGGGAATTAGCGGCAGATACCCTCCTGCAGATCAGTGGATGAACCACGGGGACAGGATCATGGCATTCAGAGTTACAGCTCTAGATCCGCAGTCATCTTATTTGAATCACCGGTATGAGCGGCCTTATGTGTGCTAGGGAGTTTCTTGCTTTGGGGACTGGTGTCAATCAATGAGTGGTTGGGTGTGGGTTTTCTGGAGTTGGGATATGGGTGTAGGGACTCATAGGCAGATGTTCTGCTACAGATCTGTGAACGGAACTCAGAACTCAGTGACTCGCTCTCCAGGCTCAGAGGTGGAGTTGTATATCTCTATTCCTCCTACCTGCTTCACTGCCATGAGAGCTATATGGTTTTACAGGGAGTTCCAGGCCATTGGCCGGGCAGGGGCTGGGGCTGGAGCTGGGGCTGGGGCATGGGGTGGGGCTGGGGCTGGGGCTTGGGCTGGGGCTGGGGCTGGGGCGAGGGCAAGGGCAGGAACAAATCAATGTGTGCAAGGAGGGAGGTGATGGGAGATGTCGATGAGGTCTACTGGAGATGGGTGCACCCATGGTCCGACAGAGCGAGGCCTTAGGCTTGAAGCCTGCCGCGGATCGGTAAATGAAACTCGGCTCGACTGGCAAGGATGAGAGACACAAGGCCACATCTGTGTTCATGCTACAGCGTCACTGGCAGCAGTGACCTGTGTGTTCCACTGACTATCTTAGGATAGAGACAGGGAACTAGATCTTGAAGATCAGAGTTAGAGGTTTACATGTTTATATTTCCATCCTTTCTACCTCCTTCACTCTTGACGTGGGCTATGGGTTCCCAGGCAGTTAGCACCTGGTGATTTATGAGCTGGGACGAATCAGTTAGTTGGAGGAGGTAGTTGAGGGGTACAGATATCTGGCATCTCTTTGAGATGGCAGCGCAAAGTCGGTCATACGACGACTCAGCAGCTCATGCTTTACTGCAGATTATGGATGGAACGAGAGGACTTGATCTCAAGGATCGGACAGAGTTGAAAATATGGGCAGGTTATCTGCATCAGTGGCAGGGGTTGTACTGCACAACTGTGGATGAGAATGGGGCCTGGACCGCTAGGGTCAGAGGTAGAAGCAGAAACCCTTAAGGAGACTATCTGCTTCACTGGCAGGGGTGTCTTGTGGATTTGGGTGCTGGGACATAACCATGAGTTGGAGGAGGTTACTGGTGAGGTAAAGTGTCTGCGATCTCTTGCAGATGGCCACAGGGGCTGGGGTTAGAGGAACTCAACCACAGATGTTCTATTCCAGGTCTGTCCATTGAACTGGGCAATTGGATCTGGTGGCTAGGATGTAGATTGACAATCTGTAATTCTACTACCAGTTCCACTGTAAGGAGTGGCCTGTACACTCCAGTGAGTTCCTCTTGCATTTGGTATCTGTGAGCAATCGGTGACTCAGAGTAGGTAAGTGACAGATGCACATCTGTGGCATCTACTGGGGAGGAGTAGTCTGCTTGAGAGGGGGGATTAGCGGCAGATACCCTCCTGCAGATCAGTGGATGAACCACGGGGACAGGATCATGGCATTCAGAGTTACAGCTCAAGATCCGCAGTCATCTTATTTGAATCACCGGTATGAGCGGCCTTATGTGTGCTAGGGAGTTTCTTGCTTTGGGGACTGGTGTCAATCAATGAGTGGTTGGGTGTGGGTTTTCTGGAGTTGGGATATGGGTGTAGGGACTCATAGGCAGATGTTCTGCTACAGATCTGTGAACGGAACTCAGAACTCAGTGACTCGCTCTCCAGGCTCAGAGGTGGAGTTGTATATCTCTATTCCTCCTACCTGCTTCACTGCCATGAGAGCTATATGGTTTTACAGGGAGTTCCAGGCCATTGGCCGGGCTGGGGCTGGGGCTGGGGCTGGGGCTGGGGCTGGGGCATGGGGTGGGGCTGGGGCTGGGGCTTGGGCTGGGGCTGGGGCTGGGGCGAGGGCAAGGGCAGGAACAAATCAATGTGTGCAAGGAGGGAGGTGATGGGAGATGTCGATGAGGTCTACTGGAGATTGGTGCACCCATGGTCCGATAGAGCGAGGCCTTAGGCTTGAAGCCTGCCGCGGATCGGTAAATGAAACTCGGCTCGACTGGCAAGGATGAGAGACACAAGGCCACATCTGTGTTCATGCTACAGCGTCACTGGCAGCAGTGACCTGTGTGTTCCACTGACTATCTTAGGATAGAGACAGGGAACTAGATCTTGAAGATCAGAGTTAGAGGTTTACATGTTTATATTTCCATCCTTTCTACCTCCTTCACTCTTGACGTGGGCTATGGGTTCCCAGGCAGTTAGCACCTGGTGATTTATGAGCTGGGACGAATCAGTTAGTTGGAGGAGGTAGTTGAGGGGTACAGATATCTGGCATCTCTTTGAGATGGCAGCGCAAAGTCGGTCATACGACGACTCAGCAGCTCATGCTTTACTGCAGATTATGGATGGAACGAGAGGACTTGATCTCAAGGATCGGACAGAGTTGAAAATATGGGCAGGTTATCTGCATCAGTGGCAGGGTTTGTACTGCACAACTGTGGATGAGAATGGGGCCTGGACCGCTAGGGTCAGAGGTAGAAGCAGAAACCCTTAAGGAGACTATCTGCTTCACTGGCAGGGGTGTCTTGTGGATTTGGGGGCTGGGACATAACCATGAGGTGGAGGAGGTTACTGGTGAGGTAAAGTGTCTGCGATCTCTTGCAGATGGCCACAGGGGCTGGGGTTAGAGGAACTCAACCACAGATGTTCTATTCCAGGTCTGTCCATTGAACTGGGCAATTGGATCTGGTGGCTAGGATGTAGATTGACAATCTGTAATTCTACTACCAGTTCCACTGTAAGGAGTGGCCTGTACACTCCAGTGAGTTCCTCTTGCATTTGGTATCTGTGAGCAATCGGTGACTCAGAGTAGGTAAGTGACAGATGCACATCTGTGGCATCTACTGGGGAGGAGTAGTCTGCTTGAGAGGGGGGATTAGCGGCAGATACCCTCCTGCAGATCAGTGGATGAACCACGGGGACAGGATCATGGCATTCAGAGTTACAGCTCAAGATCCGCAGTCATCTTATTTGAATCACCGGTATGAGCGGCCTTATGTGTGCTAGGGAGTTTCTTGCTTTGGGGACTGGTGTCAATCAATGAGTGGTTGGGTGTGGGTTTTCTGGAGTTGGGATATGGGTGTAGGGACTCATAGGCAGATGTTCTGCTACAGATCTGTGAACGGAACTCAGAACTCAGTGACTCGCTCTCCAGGCTCAGAGGTGGAGTTGTATATCTCTATTCCTCCTACCTGCTTCACTGCCATGAGAGCTATATGGTTTTACAGGGAGTTCCAGGCCATTGGCCGGGCTGGGGCTGGGGCTGGGGCTGGGGCTGGGGCTGGGGCTGGGGCTGGGGCATGGGGTGGGGCTGGGGCTGGGGCTTGGGCTGGGGCTGGGGCTGGGGCGAGGGCAAGGGCAGGAACAAATCAATGTGTGCAAGGAGGGAGGTGATGGGAGATGTCGATGAGGTCTACTGGAGATGGGTGCACCCATGGTCCGATAGAGCGAGGCCTTAGGCTTGAAGCCTGCCGCGGATCGGTAAATGAAACTCGGCTCGACTGGCAAGGATGAGAGACACAAGGCCACATCTGTGTTCATGCTACAGCGTCACTGGCAGCAGTGACCTGTGTGTTCCACTGACTATCTTAGGATAGAGACAGGGAACTAGATCTTGAAGATCAGAGTTAGAGGTTTACATGTTTATATTTCCATCCTTTCTACCTCCTTCACTCTTGACGTGGGCTATGGGTTCCCAGGCAGTTAGCACCTGGTGATTTATGAGCTGGGACGAATCAGTTAGTTGGAGGAGGTAGTTGAGGGGTACAGATATCTGGCATCTCTTTGAGATGGCAGCGCAAAGTCGGTCATACGACGACTCAGCAGCTCATGCTTTACTGCAGATTATGGATGGAACGAGAGGACTTGATCTCAAGGATCGGACAGAGTTGAAAATATGGGCAGGTTATCTGCATCAGTGGCAGGGGTTGTACTGCACAACTGTGGATGAGAATGGGGCCTGGACCGCTAGGGTCAGAGGTAGAAGCAGAAACCCTTAAGGAGACTATCTGCTTCACTGGCAGGGGTGTCTTGTGGATTTGGGGGCTGGGACATAACCATGAGGTGGAGGAGGTTACTGGTGAGGTAAAGTGTCTGCGATCTCTTGCAGATGGCCACAGGGGCTGGGGTTAGAGGAACTCAACCACAGATGTTCTATTCCAGGTCTGTCCATTGAACTGGGCAATTGGATCTGGTGGCTAGGATGTAGATTGACAATCTGTAATTCTACTACCAGTTCCACTGTAAGGAGTGGCCTGTACACTCCAGTGAGTTCCTCTTGCATTTGGTATCTGTGAGCAATCGGTGACTCAGAGTAGGTAAGTGACAGATGCACATCTGTGGCATCTACTGGGGAGGAGTAGTCTGCTTGAGAGGGGGAATTAGCGGCAGATACCCTCCTGCAGATCAGTGGATGAACCACGGGGACAGGATCATGGCATTCAAAGTTACAGCTCTAGATCCGCAGTCATCTTATTTGAATCACCGGTATGAGCGGCCTTATGTGTGCTAGGGAGTTTCTTGCTTTGGGGACTGGTGTCAATCAATGAGTGGTTGGGTGTGGGTTTTCTGGAGTTGGGATATGGGTGTAGGGACTCATAGGCAGATGTTCTGCTACAGATCTGTGAACGGAACTCAGAACTCAGTGACTCGCTCTCCAGGCTCAGAGGTGGAGTTGTATATCTCTATTCCTCCTACCTGCTTCACTGCCATGAGAGCTATATGGTTTTACAGGGAGTTCCAGGCCATTGGCCGGGCTGGGGCTGGGGCTGGGGCTGGGGCTGGGGCTGGGGCTGGGGCATGGGGTGGGGCTGGGGCTGGGGCTTGGGCTGGGGCTGGGGCTGGGGCGAGGGCAAGGGCAGGAACAAATCAATGTGTGCAAGGAGGGAGGTGATGGGAGATGTCGATGAGGTCTACTGGAGATGGGTGCACCCATGGTCCGATAGAGCGAGGCCTTAGGCTTGAAGCCTGCCGCGGATCGGTAAATGAAACTCGGCTCGACTGGCAAGGATGAGAGACACAAGGCCACATCTGTGTTCATGCTACAGCGTCACTGGCAGCAGTGACCTGTGTGTTCCACTGACTATCTTAGGATAGAGACAGGGAACTAGATCTTGAAGATCAGAGTTAGAGGTTTACATGTTTATATTTCCATCCTTTCTACCTCCTTCACTCTTGACGTGGGCTATGGGTTCCCAGGCAGTTAGCACCTGGTGATTTATGAGCTGGGATGAATCAGTTAGTTGGAGGAGGTAGTTGAGGGGTACAGATATCTGGCATCTCTTTGAGATGGCAGCGCAAAGTCGGTCATACGACGACTCAGCAGCTCATGCTTTACTGCAGATTATGGATGGAACGAGAGGACTTGATCTCAAGGATCGGACAGAGTTGAAAATATGGGCAGGTTATCTGCATCAGTGGCAGGGGTTGTACTGCACAACTGTGGATGAGAATGGGGCCTGGACCGCTAGGGTCAGAGGTAGAAGCAGAAACCCTTAAGGAGACTATCTGCTTCACTGGCAGGGGTGTCTTGTGGATTTGGGGGCTGGGACATAACCATGAGGTGGAGGAGGTTACTGGTGAGGTAAAGTGTCTGCGATCTCTTGCAGATGGCCACAGGGGCTGGGGTTAGAGGAACTCAACCACAGATGTTCTATTCCAGGTCTGTCCATTGAACTGGGCAATTGGATCTGGTGGCTAGGATGTAGATTGACAATCTGTAATTCTACTACCAGTTCCACTGTAAGGAGTGGCCTGTACACTCCAGTGAGTTCCTCTTGCATTTGGTATCTGTGAGCAATCGGTGACTCAGAGTAGGTAAGTGACAGATGCACATCTGTGGCATCTACTGGGGAGGAGTAGTCTGCTTGAGAGGGGGAATTAACGGCAGATACCCTCCTGCAGATCAGTGGATGAACCACGGGGACAGGATCATGGCATTCAGAGTTACAGCTCTAGATCCGCAGTCATCTTATTTGAATCACCGGTATGAGCGGCCTTATGTGTGCTAGGGAGTTTCTTGCTTTGGGGACTGGTGTCAATCAATGAGTGGTTGGGTGTGGGTTTTCTGGAGTTGGGATATGGGTGTAGGGACTCATAGGCAGATGTTCTGCTACAGATCTGTGAACGGAACTCAGAACTCAGTGACTCGCTCTCCAGGCTCAGAGGTGGAGTTGTATATCTCTATTCCTCCTACCTGCTTCACTGCCATGAGAGCTATATGGTTTTACAGGGAGTTCCAGGCCATTGGCCGGGCTGGGGCTGGGGCTGGGGCTGGGGCTGGGGCATGGGGTGGGGCTGGGGCTGGGGCTTGGGCTGGGGCTGGGGCTGGGGCGAGGGCAAGGGCAGGAACAAATCAATGTGTGCAAGGAGGGAGGTGATGGGAGATGTCGATGAGGTCTACTGGAGATGGGTGCACCCATGGTCCGATAGAGCGAGGCCTTAGGCTTGAAGCCTGCCGCGGATCGGTAAATGAAACTCGGCTCGACTGGCAAGGATGAGAGACACAAGGCCACATCTGTGTTCATGCTACAGCGTCACTGGCAGCAGTGACCTGTGTGTTCCACTGACTATCTTAGGATAGAGACAGGGAACTAGATCTTGAAGATCAGAGTTAGAGGTTTACATGTTTATATTTCCATCCTTTCTACCTCCTTCACACTTGACGTGGGCTATGGGTTCCCAGGCAGTTAGCACCTGGTGATTTATGAGCTGGGACGAATCAGTTAGTTGGAGGAGGTAGTTGAGGGGTACAGATATCTGGCATCTCTTTGAGATGGCAGCGCAAATTCGGTCATACGACGACTCAGCAGCTCATGCTTTACTGCAGATTATGGATGGAACGAGAGGACTTGATCTCAAGGATCGGACAGAGTTGAAAATATGGGCAGGTTATCTGCATCAGTGGCAGGGGTTGTACTGCACAACTGTGGATGAGAATGGGGCCTGGACCGCTAGGGTCAGAGGTAGAAGCAGAAACCCTTAAGGAGACTATCTGCTTCACTGGCAGGGGTGTCTTGTGGATTTGGGGGCTGGGACATAACCATGAGGTGGAGGAGGTTACTGGTGAGGTAAAGTGTCTGCGATCTCTTGCAGATGGCCACAGGGGCTGGGGTTAGAGGAACTCAACCACAGATGTTCTATTCCAGGTCTGTCCATTGAACTGGGCAATTGGATCTGGTGGCTAGGATGTAGATTGACAATCTGTAATTCTACTACCAGTTCCACTGTAAGGAGTGGCCTGTACACTCCAGTGAGTTCCTCTTGCATTTGGTATCTGTGAGCAATCGGTGACTCAGAGTAGGTAAGTGACAGATGCACATCTGTGGCATCTACTGGGGAGGAGTAGTCTGCTTGAGAGGGGGGATTAGCGGCAGATACCCTCCTGCAGATCAGTGGATGAACCACGGGGACAGGATCATGGCATTCAGAGTTACAGCTCAAGATCCGCAGTCATCTTATTTGAATCACCGGTATGAGCGGCCTTATGTGTGCTAGGGAGTTTCTTGCTTTGGGGACTGGTGTCAATCAATGAGTGGTTGGGTGTGGGTTTTCTGGAGTTGGGATATGGGTGTAGGGACTCATAGGCAGATGTTCTGCTACAGATCTGTGAACGGAACTCAGAACTCAGTGACTCGCTCTCCAGGCTCAGAGGTGGAGTTGTATATCTCTATTCCTCCTACCTGCTTCACTGCCATGAGAGCTATATGGTTTTACAGGGAGTTCCAGGCCATTGGCCGGGCTGGGGCTGGGGCTGGGGCTGGGGCTGGGGCATGGGGTGGGGCTGGGGCTGGGGCTTGGGCTGGGGCTGGGGCTGGGGCTGGGGCGAGGGCAAGGGCAGGAACAAATCAATGTGTGCAAGGAGGGAGGTGATGGGAGATGTCGATGAGGTCTACTGGAGATGGGTGCACCCATGGTCCGATAGAGCGAGGCCTTAGGCTTGAAGCCTGCCGCGGATCGGTAAATGAAACTCGGCTCGACTGGCAAGGATGAGAGACACAAGGCCACATCTGTGTTCATGCTACAGCGTCACTGGCAGCAGTGACCTGTGTGTTCCACTGACTATCTTAGGATAGAGACAGGGAACTAGATCTTGAAGATCAGAGTTAGAGGTTTACATGTTTATATTTCCATCCTTTCTACCTCCTTCACACTTGACGTGGGCTATGGGTTCCCAGGCAGTTAGCACCTGGTGATTTATGAGCTGGGACGAATCAGTTAGTTGGAGGAGGTAGTTGAGGGGTACAGATATCTGGCATCTCTTTGAGATGGCAGCGCAAAGTCGGTCATACGACGACTCAGCAGCTCATGCTTTACTGCAGATTATGGATGGAACGAGAGGACTTGATCTCAAGGATCGGACAGAGTTGAAAATATGGGCAGGTTATCTGCATCAGTGGCAGGGGTTGTACTGCACAACTGTGGATGAGAATGGGGCCTGGACCGCTAGGGTCAGAGGTAGAAGCAGAAACCCTTAAGGAGACTATCTGCTTCACTGGCAGGGGTGTCTTGTGGATTTGGGGGCTGGGACATAACCATGAAGTGGAGGAGGTTACTGGTGAGGTAAAGTGTCTGCGATCTCTTGCAGATGGCCACAGGGGCTGGGGTTAGAGGAACTCAACCACAGATGTTCTATTCCAGGTCTGTCCATTGAACTGGGCAATTGGATCTGGTGGCTAGGATGTAGATTGACAATCTGTAATTCTACTACCAGTTCCACTGTAAGGAGTGGCCTGTACACTCCAGTGAGTTCCTCTTGCATTTGGTATCTGTGAGCAATCGGTGACTCAGAGTAGGTAAGTGACAGATGCACATCTGTGGCATCTACTGGGGAGGAGTAGTCTGCTTGAGAGGGGGAATTAGCGGCAGATACCCTCCTGCAGATCAGTGGATGAACCACGGGGACAGTATCATGGCATTCAGAGTTACAGCTCTAGATCCGCAGTCATCTTATTTGAATCACCGGTATGAGCGGCCTTATGTGTGCTAGGGAGTTTCTTGCTTTGGGGACTGGTGTCAATCAATGAGTGGTTGGGTGTGGGTTTTCTCTAGTTGGGATATGGGTGTAGGGACTCATAGGCAGATGTTCTGCTACAGATCTGTGAACGGAACTCAGAACTCAGTGACTCGCTCTCCAGGCTCAGAGGTGGAGTTGTATATCTCTATTCCTCCTACCTGCTTCACTGCCATGAGAGCTATATGGTTTTACAGGGAGTTCCAGGCCATTGGCCGGGCAGGGGCTGGGGCTGGAGCTGGGGCTGGGGCATGGGGTGGGGCTGGGGCTGGGGCTTGGGCTGGGGCTGGGGCTGGGGCTGGGGCGAGGGCAAGGGCTGGAACAAATCAATGTGTGCAAGGAGGGAGGTGATGGGAGATGTCGATGAGGTCTACTGGAGATGGGTGCACCCATGGTCCGATAGAGCGAGGCCTTAGGCTTGAAGCCTGCCGCGGATCGGTAAATGAAACTCGGCTAGTCTGGCAAGGATGAGATGCAACAGCGTCACTGGCAGCAGTGACCTGTGTGTTCCACTGACTATCTTAGGATAGAGACAGGGAACTAGATCTTGAAGATCAGAGTTAGAGGTTTACATGTTTATATTTCCATCCTTTCTACCTCCTTCACTCTTGACGTGGGCTATGGGTTCCCAGGCAGTTAGCACCTGGTGATTTATGAGCTGGGACGAATCAGTTAGTTGGAGGAGGTAGTTGAGGGGTAAAGATATCTGGCATCTCTTTGAGATGGCAGCGCAAAGTCGGTCATACGACGACTCAGCAGCTCATGCTTTACTGCAGATTATGGATGGAACGAGAGGACTTGATCTCAAGGATCGGACAGAGTTGAAAATGTGGGCACGTTATCTGCATCAGTGGCAGGGGTTGTACTGCACAACTGTGGATGAGAATGGGGCCTGGACCGCTAGGGTCAGAGGTAGAAGCAGAAACCCTTAAGGAGACTATCTGCTTCACTGGCAGGGGTGTCTTGTGGATTTGGGGGCTGGGACATAACCATGAGGTGGAGGAGGTTACTGGTGAGGTAAAGTGTCTGCGATCTCTTGCAGATGGCCACAGGGGCTGGGGTTAGAGGAACTCAACCACAGATGTTCTATTCCAGGTCTGTCCATTGAACTGGGCAATTGGATCTGGTGGCAAGGATGTAGATTGACAATCTGTAATTCTACTACCAGTTCCACTGTAAGGAGTGGCCTGTACACTCCAGTGAGTTCCTCTTGCATTTGGTATCTGTGAGCAATCGGTGACTCAGAGTAGGTAAGTGACAGATGCACATCTGTGGCATCTACTGGGGAGGACTAGTCTGCTTGAGAGGGGGAATTAGCGGCAGATACCCTCCTGCAGATCAGTGGATGAACCACGGGGACAGGATCATGGCATTATTTGAATCACCGGTATGAGTGGCCTTTTGTGTGCTAGGGAGTTTCATGCTTTGGGGACTGGTGTCAATCATTGAGTGGTTGGGTGTTGGTGTTCTGGATTTGGGATAAGGGTGTAGGGACTCATAGGCAGATGTTCTGCTACACATCTCAGAACGGAACTCTGGAACGAGTGTGCTAGGAGGGAGGTGATGGGAGATATCAATGAGGTCTACTGGAGATGGCTATCTGCATCAGTGGCAGGGGTTGTACTGTAGAACTGTGGATGACAATGGGGGACATGACCGCACATGTCAGAGGTAGAAGCAGAAACCCTTAAGGAGCCTATCTGCTTCACTGGCCGGAGTGGCCTATGGTTTCTGAAGGAGTGTCTTGTGGATTTGGGGGCTCGGACTTGGCCATGAGTTGGAGGAGGTACTTTGACTTAAAGTGTCTGGGATCTCTTGGAGATGGCAACAGGTGGTGGGGTTTGAATCACTGGTATGAGTGGCCTTATGTGTGCTAGGGCGTTTCTTGCTTTGGGGACTGGTGTTAATCAATGAGTTAGGTATGCGATTTCTAGAGTTGAAATGTGGGTGTAGGGACACATAAACAGATATTTTGCTGCAGATCTGTGAAGAGAACTCAGGACCTCAGTGACTTGCTCTCTACCCTTTGAGGTGGAGTTGAATATCTGTATTCATCCTACCTGCTTCACTGCCATGAGCGGTATAGTATTCCACATTGAGTTCTGGCCAAACTTGGGCCATTGAGAATCAATGATCTGTACAATTAGGTGATTTGGAAGATCTATGCGGTCTTTAGGAGTTGGGTGCAGTCATGAGTGAGGCCAAAGCATGAGGTCCTCTACATAACTGTAATTTCAACTTAGGGATTGGATCTTAAGGATGAGTAATTGAAGTTCTTCTTTGCGTTCACCCTAAACATCACTAGGTGGAGTGACCTCTATGTTCTCATGGCAATCCTGTTGTATTTGGCAGCTCGCATATATTGATATTGTCAGAGGGCCTTGAGGTGTAATGATCTGCAGTGTCTATTGGAAAAGGAAGCAGTGTGAGTGCTATAGACTTTCTTGCCAGCAGATAATCTAAGGTGGATCCAAATGAAACAGGAACAGATCTTGAAGATCAGTCATATTGTTAAAGAGCTCTATGACATCGATCTGCATTGAGGGCAGGACAACCTCTCTGTTTCTAGGTAGTTCCTGGTAGATTTTTGTCAGTGTCTAATCAACGAGTTGGAGATTAATGGTGAGGAATGAAGGTCTATGTGATCTGCTGGAGGTATGAAACAGGTTTGAGCATACTTTCTACTACATATCTCTAAATGATACTTTGTGATTGGATGGTGAGGACCAGAGGAATAATGCAAGATCAATTTTTATCTTATCTGATTCACTAGTATGAATAGCTATTGGTGCTATTAGTAGATTTGATGACTGGGAACAATCAGTTCCTGAGAGGATGGAATTAAGAGACACAAAGTTCTGTGACATCTTCTGGAGATGGGACCAGGATAAAAGGGGTAGAGGGACTCAGCACCTGACGTTCTACTGTAGATTTGTGGGTGAAAGTGAGAGACATGTTCTCAAGGATGGGGGAGAGGGGAGATATGTACAAATCCTACCTGCTTCACAGGCATGAGTAACCAGTGGGTTCTACTGGTGGAGTTGAGGACTGGGACAATCACTGAGTTGGAAGAGGTAGGTGAAGAATGAAATTCTGCTGGATCTACTGAGATGAAGTAAGGGTGAGGGTGTTCTACTGCAGATGTGTGAATAAAATTGGGAGACTGAACTTGGAGAAACTTAGAGAGAGGTGAAATACTACAGTTATCTTACCTCCTTCCTGGCTGGATACCTGGTGAGCTTCTATGGTGCAGCTTCATAGTAACTATTTAGTAGCCACTCAAAATCAGTAAGTTGAAATAAATCAAAACAAACAAACAAAATTCCAAACAACAAACAAAGAAACAAACCTCCCAGTTTTTTGATCTTTTCTCCAGGAATAATCATCATAAACCATTACTAAACAGAAGGAATATTTAGATTTACCTATTTTTAAACCAACTAAAAGTAGAATGCTGTCTACAAGAGTCTGTCTAAGCTCTGATGAGCAGAAGTGCAATGAACACAGATGAGCTAGTTTCTCTGAAGTAGAAAGTAGAATCCATTGGTTATACTCCTGAGAGTGATATTCTTGGATATTTTAGTAATTCAACTTTCATCTTTTCAGACAACATCCACAGTGATTTCCATAATGGTTGTATGAACCCTAAAGACCTTTAAAAAAGCCATGGAAAGCTAGCCCATGTGAGCACATCCTAAATGTATGTACATTTGAAATGAATTTAAATGGAGTCACCATATAATGGGAGAAGGAATGTCCCAACTAAACATCTTATGCCAACAAGCATAACTTCCACTGTGTGGACTGGGTTACACCTTATTGAGTCATGGGCCAAAGGGATCTCAAAAATAACTCAAACTACAGAAATTGGAGTCAAGGCTATCAGCTACCCGCCACAACTTGAGTGTAAGATTCCGTTGCTAAACAAATGGCTGTCACATACCATCAAACACAGTAGGAAAAAACATCAAACTAGTACTCAGTTCTGAGCTTCAGTTCTACCCACAAAATTCATGGTGCTAAAAGTTACTTTACTCATTAACAGGGGAGAAAGCTAATCATCAATATCACATAGCTACAAACTCTTCGATCTACAAAAGCTGGTGGAAGGCTGCTCATTTGTTTCTGGCCTCCCAGACCCAAAATAATTACAGAGAAACTTTATTAATTAAACCACTGCTTGGCCAATAGTTTAAGCAAATTTCTGGCTAACTCTTATATCCTAAACTAACCCATTGCCATTAATCTGTGTATCACCATGAGGTCGTGGCCTACCAGCAAAGTTTTAGTGGGCTCCAGGAAAGGCATCTGTCCCAGGTAATGGCTACAAGGCTTCTCACTGGTGGCTCCACAGCTTATCTCTGACTCTGCCTACTCCCTCTATAAATATATCTCTTCCAGCCTGGCTATATTCTGTTGGCTGAAAACAGCTTCTTTATTAACCAATGGCAATAAAGCTTGTTCACAGCATAGGTCATCACCTCCTACATCAAACTTGTCTGCAAGATATACTAACGCAGTAATGGCACAAATGTTATAGAAATAACCCCATAATTTTATGCTGGGGTTTAAAGCTCAATGTATGAGATGGAACCCATATTTGACCTAGCTAAATTGACTGCAAACATGACCACATATGTCAGGAACAGTGGGGGAAATCCTACTCCTACTATTTTACTGAAGGGAGATAACAGTAAATAACTCAAATGACTTACTACAATACCCATAGATGAATGCCTCACTCATTCCTCATATAAGAGGCCTTTTTTTGCAGTAGATTATAACTAACACAGAGAACTACAACTGGAAAATGTGTTGTGTGAAACTTTGGAGCACTCATCTCTAAATGTGATGTATTTATAAAATCCCTCCTCCCAAAGCTCAGGGATCTGAGAGGGAAAATGAGGCAGAAAGATTGCAGACTCAGAATGTTTGGTGATGCTAAGACAATAGTGTCATCCAGATACAACAGGAAGCATGCACATATGAACTCCCAGAAGTGAGGACAGCGTGCAAATGACATGCACAAGCTCAACAAGGAAAAATGCCATAAAAAAGAAGAAATGTGAACACAAAGTCCCACACGTGATGAAAAAACTATGTATGGGTATAGCTGCTACAGGAAGGTAAATGGAACTTTTCCAATCCAGTGATACTTAGTATACCAACTCTACTCCAAGGTAGGCCCCATGCTCGAGAAAAATAAATCTATCTCTCTATCTATCTCTCTCTCTCTATCTATCTATGTATCTGGTGCACTTTTGTGGTTTTTTTATTATGATGTCTTGGCATCTGAGGTGAAAAAATTATAATCATAGGTTCTGTTATCTTATCTTTGCAGAGTAATGTTCCTTCCTTGATGTCTGTGTCCTCTGATGTTCTTAGTAGAGTAATGTGACTCAATGTGTGCTGCCTGGTAGGAAATTCTGGGGTCCTGATAACTGTGTTCAAGAAGGTTCCAGAAAAAAAAATGTATTTCTGTATATTGAGAGCTGACTTTTAGGAATGAAGATAGGCTGAATGGGTCTGCTAGGATCCAGAGGAGGGAGAAATTCAGGGTGTTCCACCAGGATCTGTTTAGTCGCCTGGGAATGGGGGCAGGATGTGAGGAGAGCCTGCAGCACAAAGTCTGCTACAGAGCTGGAGAGGAGACTCAGGGATTGGTCTTTAAGGAATGGAGGATCTGCATCTTGGAAATATGAAGATCTTCAGTTAGCATACATGAAAACTGGTCAGAGTGGCCTGTGGGATCAAGCATTTAGTGGAGGAATTTACAGGCTGGGTCAAGGCAATGGGTGCGGGAAGGAAGATTGAAAGGGAAGATATCTGTGACCCACTGGAACTGTAGGCAGGCATGGGGAGAAGGGAGGCTGTCACAGGTGTTTTACTGAAGAGCTTGGATTGACACTGGGGGACTGGATCTCAAGGATCAGAGGTAGAGGAGATCTGTATCCACCCTCCTGCTTCACTGACTGGAGTGGCTGATGTGTTCTCAGGCTGTTTCTGGTGGAGTTGTGGGCTGGGGTACATCAATAGGTCAGAGGAGGCAGGGGCTGGGGAAAGATCTCTGGAATCTAGTGGAGATGGGTCAGGGTAGGAGGGTTGAGGGAGGCTGCAGCAGAGGTCCTACTATAGGTCTGGGGGTAAAATTGAGGTGTTGGATTTTCAGAAACTGTGGGAGAGGTGAAATTCTACAACTAGCCTACCTGCTTCCTTGGGAATAGTGTGAAACCTTTATTCCTGAACTGACACATTAGTTAATTATGGGGTTATTAATTTTTAAGCTTAATGCTTTTCAGTCTGAAAATATTTAAGATTGTTAATATATTGAAGGAGTGTTGCTAGGCAAGTGGCCGTAATATGTAACTAACTCACAAAATACTAAAGGGATGCTTCTAAAACGTACTGCTTTATATTGTCGTTTCCACTCTTTAGTGGGGAAAAGTGCTAAGCAGCTTCCTCATTCATTGCAAAGAGGGTCTGGCAGCAAAGCCAGAGTTTAGGCTAAAAGGCAGGGGTGGGGATCAGAGCTAAGAACAAATGACGAACCTCTGCATACACCTCTAAGTTCTTCCATACAAGAGGAACTCACTGTTTCCTTAAGATTGGAAGTAGGAGTTGATGAAGGGTGTGTGTGTGTGTGTGTGTGTGTGTTACCTGATGATTTCTCTCTTAGCCCTAGCCTCACAAAGCATGATATCCTTGCACACTATCCAGCAGCCACCCTGGATAAACATAAATTCCCAACTCAACATTCTTTCCCTTCCTTGCTAAGTGACTAATAATATTAAGACCACTTCCTGTGTACTAATGGAGGGATTAACTGATCTGATAGATCTGGCATAGGCAAAGGCCGCCCCATTCCTCTTGGTTCATCTCTAATCTGCTCCTCTTTCCCATCAATGTTATCACAAATGGGCTGAGAAAGCTACAAAAAGTCCCTGTCTCTGCCCTTGCAGAGGGACTGCAGCAGACCAGGGCATTTCAAAGCCTTTATCTGAGGCCTTCTGAGTCAAGCTGAATAGCTCCCAGCTGAAATTGCCAACGGATAAAAGCTCTCTTTAGAAATGGCTCTCCGATGAAAAGTTTTGGAATTCTTAGGATTATAGCCCTTCAGCTCTATCCCATTATGCTCTCGCTCTGCCTTTGAACTATAGGGAAGGATGGAGACATAGCCATCCTGAAAGGATGGAAGAGACTGAGGACTTTCACTGCAGGGGGGGGTGACTTAACATACTACCTTTGCAAAGGACTCCTTTTTATTTCATTTTATTTTTACTAATCTCTATGAAAATGCATCTTCACGCAACTTGGAAAAGACACAAATGGTATTGATACCTTCCTAAAATGGAAGGTTCAAACTACCGTAGAAGTCTCGGGTGTCACACACCATGAATACCCATGGCAAACTCCCAGTTAGAAGATCAGCATCATCAATTACATAATGCTACCCCTCCTCACTAAGCAACCTTTGACATTTTTGTCTAGTGGTGGCTGGAAGCTCTTTGCACTCTATTTTCTTTGCATTCACCATTTTAGTAAGCATTTCCTTCCATTAAATCTGTAGAAATTTTCATAGTCATTAATCTGGCAGTTGTCTCATTACTGCAAGGAAACGTACTACCAGTGTCATTGGGGGGAACACAGAGGATGGGGGAAAGGTTAAGTGGTTTGTCCTGATTCACTGAAGCCAGTAACAATGGCCAGAGGGGAACATCTCCACCACCTCATTCCCTGTGATGAACCCAAGGACTGGACAGCTACCTCAGCTTCGCATTTTCCATTGGAGTGGTTGGACTGCTCTCATCCATCCTCTAGTTTTCTTTATATTGTAGCCATGAAAGGCTCTACTGGCTTGGAGAATGATCTCCCAGACTTTGATCATCAGTCAATATATTCAGGGCAACTCACATCCTAGAAATTACAGATTAAGGTGCAAACATAGGAAAAAAAATTCTCCTCAGTGGGAATTTCACATAGGTCTCTGTTTAGTGCAAGATACACCCCTGTACTAGATTAGCAGCAAACACACACACACACACACACACACACACATACACACCACCCCTTTTCCATTTCCAACTTCTGTTTTGTTTTGGTTTTTATTCTGAAACAGGACCTCACTATTTAACCGAGGCTAGCCTAAAACTCAATCATCAGCCTCTGCCTTGGCCTCTGTGGGCTCCCAATTGAGTGCCACAACACCCAGCTCCAACACTGTCATGACTTTAGTTTCTTTGCATTAATAGACTACGGAGAAGATTTTGATCCTGAATTTATATTTGATTTTTGTTCTGTCATTAGTTATTGGTAATACATTTTTGTAAATATGGTGTCAGGAGAATCCATCTTACAGGAATTTTCCCTCTCAGATCATTTTCCTTTTGGGTAATAAAAAACTGACTTGAATTCCTGAAGTTAGAGATGGATTAAAATATCAGCTCCACACAAATTATAAATATTATTGGTAAATCAATTTTTTTATTGTTGTTTTTCAAGTCAGGGTTTCTCTGTAGCTTTGGAGCCAGTCCTGGAACTAGATGTTGTAGACCAGGCTTCCCTCAAACTCACAGAGATCCACCTGCCTCTGCCTCCTGAGTTCAGGGATAAATCAATATTTTAAAGAAATAGTAAGTCACGAAGAATTAGAAGCTGTCATCAAAAACCACCCTACCAAAAAAAAATGCCCAGGACCAGATATTTTCAATGTAGAATTCTACCAGAACTTCCAAGAAGAGCTAATACCTATACTCCTTAATGTATTTCACAAAATAAAAACAGAAGAGTCATTGCCAAACTCCTTTTATGAAGCTACAGTTACCGATACCAAAACCACACAAAGACTCAACCAAGAAAGAGAATTACAGGCCAATCTCACTCATGAACATCAATGCAAAAATTCTCAATAAAATACTGGCAAACCGAATTCAAGAATACATCAAAAAAATTATACATTATGATCAAGTAGGCTTCATCCCAGAGATGCAGGGCTGGTTCAACATAAGCAAATCTATCAATGTAATCCACCATATAAATAAACTGAAAGAAAAAACATGATCATTTCATTAGATGCTGAAAAAGCATTTGACAAAATTCAACACCCCTTTGTGATAAAGGTCTTGGAAAGATTAGGGATACAAGGTTCATACCTAAATATAATAAAAGCTATATACAGCAAGACAACAGCTAACATCAAATTAAATGGAGAGAAACTCAAAGCCATTCCACTAAAATCAGGAACAAGACAGGGCTGTCCACTGTCTCCATACCTCTTTAATATAGTGCCTGAAGTTCTAGCAATAGCGATAAGACAACATAAGGAGATCAAGGGGATTCGAATAGGAAAGGAAGAAATCAAACTTTTGTTATTTGCAGATGATATGATAGTGTACAGAAGTGACCCAAAAACTCTACCAAAAAACTCCTACAGCTAATAAACACCTTTAGTAATGTGGCAGAATACAAGATCAACTCCAAAAAATCAGTTGCCCTCCTATACACAAAGGATAAAGAAGCAGAGAGGGAAATCATAGAAGCATCACCTTTCACAATTGCCACAAATAGCATAAACAAGAACTTTAAGTCTTTGAAGAAAAAAATTGAAGAGGATACCAGAAAATGGAAGGATCTCCCTTGCTCTTGGATTGGAGGATCAACACAGTAAAAATGGCAATTCTATCAAAAGCAATCCCCATTAAAATCCCATCAAAATTCTTTTTTTTTTTTTTTTTTTTTTTTTTTTGTTTTTTTCGAGACAAGGTTTCTCTGTGGTTTTGGTTCCTGTCCTGGAACTAGCTCTTGTAGACCAGGCTGGTCTCAAACTCACAGAGATCTGCCTGCCTCTGCCTCCCGAGTGCTGGGATTAAAGGCGTGCGCCACCACCGCCCGGCCCCATCAAAATTCTTCACAGACCTTGACAGAACAATAATCAACTTTATATGGAAAAACAAAAAACCCAGGATAGCCAAAACAATCCTATACAATAAAAGTACTTCTGGAAGCAATACCATCCCTTACTTCAAACTCTATTACAGAGCTACAGTAATGAAAACAGCCTGGTATTGGCTTAAAAACAGAGATTTTTAACCAAAGGAATCGAATTGAAGACCCAGATATTAACCTACAAACCTATGAACACCTGATTTTTTGACAAAGGAGCCAAAATTATACAATGGAAGAAAAAAAGCATCTTTAACAAATGGTGCTGGCATAACTGGATATAAACATGTAGAAGAATAAAAATAGATCCGTACCTATTACCATGCACAAAACTCAAGTCCAAATGAATTAAAGACATCAATATCAATCTGACTACACTGAACCTGACAGAAGAGAAAGTGGGAGTAGTCTACAACACATGGACACAGGAGACCACTTCCTAAGTATAACCCCAGTACCACAGACAATAAGAGCAACAATGAATAAATAGGACCTCCTGAAACTGAGAAGCTTCTGTAATGCAAAGGACACTGTCAATCAGACAAAAAGGCAACCGACTGAATGGGAGAAGATCTTCACCAACCCTGCAACAGACAAAGGTCTGATCTGCAAAATATATAAAGAACTCAAAAACTAGACATTAAAACTCTAATTAACCCAATTAAAAAATGGGGTACTGAACTGAACAGAGAATTCTCAACAGAAGAAGTTCAAATGGCCAAAAGATACTTAAGGTCATGTTCAACCTCCTTAGTGATCAGGAAAATGCAAATCAAAACAACTTTGAGATACCATCTTACATCTGTCAGAATGGCTAAAATCAAAAAGACCCTATGCTGGAGAGGTTGTGGAGTAAGGGGAACACTCATTCATTGTTGGTGGGAATGCAAATTGTGCAACCACTTTGGAAATGAGTGTGGCGGTTTCTCGGGAAAGTGGGAGTCAACCTACCTCAGGATCTAGCAATTCCACTCTTGGGAATATGCCCAAGAGATGCCCAATCATACTAGAAAAGCATTTGCTCAACTATGTTCATAGCAGCACTATTTGTAATAGTCAGAACATGGAAACAACCTAGGTGTTCCTCAATAGAAGAATGGATGGAGGAAGGGTGGACATGGGAGCAGGGAAGAAGATATCTTAACTAAGGGAGCCATTTTAGGCTGGCTAGAGTCTTGGCTCTAGAGGGGTTCCCAGGTGTCCAAGGGGATTTCCCCAACTAGGTCCATTGACAGCAGAAGAGAGGGTGCCTGAACTGGCCTTCTCCCATAGACACACTAATGAATATCTTGCATATCACCATAGAACCTTCATCTGGTGATTGATGGAGATAGAGACAGAGACCCACATTGGAGCACTGGACTGAGCTCCCAAAGCCCAGATAAATAGCAGAAGGAGGGAGAACATGAACAAGGAAGTCAGGACCATGAGGGGTGCATCCACCCATGGAGATGGTGGGACTGATCTAATAGGAGCTCACCAAGGCCAGCTGGACTGGGTCTGAATGAGCATGTGATCAAACCTGACTCTCTGAATGTGGCTGACAATGAAAGCAGACTGAGAAGCCAATAATATTGACACTGGATTTTGATTCTACTGCATTTACTGGCTTTGTGAGAGCCTAGTCTGTTTGGATGCATACCTTCCTAGGATGGAGGGGGGCCTTGGACTTCCCACAAGGTAGGGCACTCTGACTGCTTTTAGGACTGGAGAGCGAGGGGCAGGGGGAGTTGGGGGAGTGGGAGGGAAGTGGGAGGATGGGAGGACGTGGAAATTTTAAATAAAGAAAGAAAGAAAAAAGAAATAGCTCAGAGACGTAGGATAGAACCAAACATGATAGGCAAAAAGAGAGGGAAAAAGTCAATGAAATGTTTCCTAGTGATACTTTGCTGTTCTCATAGATTGATGCTGAGCCCAGTTGTCATCAGAGATGCTTCACCCAGAAACTGATGCAGGGACCCACAGCCAAACATTAGGTGCACCTCAGGAAATCCTACAGAATATGGGGAGAAACGATTATGGGAGCCAGAGAGACCAACACTTCCATGCAAAAACATAAAGGGTACAACTGACCTGGGCTCATGGGAGCACATGAAGACTGAACCGCCAACGAGAGATCCCTTGTGGGACTGGTCTGGGCCCTCAGAGCAGGTGTTACAGTTGTGTGGCTTTGTCTTCTTATGGGACTCCTGGCAAAGGGAGTGGGGTCTGCCTCTGACTCTCTTACCTGGTTCTTGCATCCTTTTCCTCCTTACCTCATTTAGCCTTAACAAGAGAGGAAATATGTAGGCTGACCACAACTTGATTTCCCTAGGAAGGCTGATATACACAGAAGAATTCCACTTTTCTAATGGGAAGCGACAGGGAAAGAAAGGGAAGAAAGGAAACTATCATCAGGTTGGGAAAAAAATAATTAATTAAAATAACAAAAAGCAATAGTAGTTAAGCTTTCCCAGGATGTATTTCTTTTTCTGTACTGAAGCCCTATATTCAATTCAAACTGACGAAATAGGCAAGAGATATCCTTAGTTTATTAAAAAGGAAAAAAATCTTTGATCTACTCAGGATAGTAGTGAGTGATTGGACACATGTAAGATATTGTTAACTTCCCTGCCTTATTGGGTCTCAAAATAACCACTGTAGAGGGTTAAATAAGCCAGTTTTAAAATAAAAATTGGAATTCAGTGTAGTCAAGAACAACATAAAACTGTTTGGATAAAAAGTAAATAAATTTATCTTTTATTCAAGGTGAAATATGAGCAAATATCTTGAGCCTGGGATAGAAGAGTGGGTAAAACTAATCTACTTTCATTTCCACTGTGCATATGGGTTTTATGTCTAAAAAACAGCATGTGTTATGAAGAAAGGGGGTGATGGGGAATGTTTATGATGGAAGATAGAGTGGATATTTCCTGTTTCTTATGTGAAAAGAACAAACATTGAGATGATCCAGGGAGCATAACTAGACAATGAGTTCTTCGATTTGATACACTAAATCCATGTGAAGCTTTTGTAGGGAAATGAGTGATATCCTGAGTGAAAAATGTATTGTTGTTTCCAATGGGCATAGGCATGACCATTGTCAAGAATCCCAATGGCTTAGGCGCATGGGAAATGAAAAGACAGGTAAATGGCAAATCCCTTTACTGGTCCATATGTGGGGATGTTGACAGCATGTGAAGAAAATGTCCAATATAGCTTTCTACTCCATCGATAGATACAGCCTGAAGACTCTCATCTATAGAGACTTCCAACTGAGATTAGTTAACTTGCCTCCTTGTTCAACCATGTGCAATAACCCTCCCTTCAATCATATGTATTAAGAAATGAAACTTCTAGAGTGTTGCAGCTTCTCCAGAGACCTCAGACCACTCAATCCCAACTTGTCTGTGTTCATGCTAGTCTCGGTTACATTTTTACTGCCATGAATATACACTATGACCAAGGTAACTTAGAGAAAAAAATGCATTTTATTTGGGAACTCACAGTTGCAGAGGGTAAAAGTCCATAACTATTATGGTAGAGCAGCACAGCAGAAGGCAGGCGGGCACGGTGCTGCAAAAGAAGTCAAGAGCTCACATTAGATCAACAAGCACAGGCAGAGAAAGAGCTAAGAATGGGGTGGGCTTTTGAAACCTCAAATCCCACACCTCATGACATGCCTCTGTCATAGAATATTATTTTAACTAGGTAAAGATGTTTTCCATTTGTTTATGCTATGGGATATTACTTGAACTGTAAAGGTGTATTACATGTGTTATGCTTCATTTATTTAATGAAGTAAGGATCTGTTACACTTGTTCATGCTGCATTTGTTTAATGATGAAAAGATCGCATTGCATTTGCTTCACCTGCTTAAGGCACCTGACTGGTCTAACAAAGAGCTGAACAGTCAATACTTTGGCAAGAGAAAGGATAGATGGGGCTGCCAGGCAGAGAGAATACATGGGGAAAATGTAGGCACATGAGAAGGAGAAAAAGGAGGAGAGGAGAAGAGGAAAAGGGAGACCCTGGAGCCTGAAGTCAGGCAGTCACCAACCAGACATAGAGACAGCAAGAAAGTAAGAGAAGATTAAAAGAAAAATAAATAAACCTCGAGGCAAAGGGTAGACAAAGAGAAGACAGCTAAAGTATAAAAACTAACCAGAAAAGACCTAAGCTAAGACCGAGCATCCAAAACTCCTAAGTCTCTGTGTCGTGATTTGGGAGCTGGTTGGTGGCTCAAAAGCAAAAGCCCTATATGCACCTATTCTAAAAAGTCCACACTTTATAACCAAAGGGTCTACCAACTGGGGACCAACTATTCAAATGCATGAACCAATGCAGGCCATTCTCATTGTTGCCACCCCAACATGTCTGTCTCTTTTTATTTACCCCAAGGTCCCTAGTCAGGCTGCTAGGACTCAAGCCACACAATGATGCAGCAGTTCTCTCAGAACCTTTTAAAATTCTTTCCATGACATTTTGCCAAAATATCCCAGGCATATCCACCTTTTATTGTAAGCCATCATTTTTATCCAAACTTCAAGGAACTATCCAAGCAGTACATTAGCACCGGCTCCAGTGGTCCTTGCCAGGACATTAAATTCATAGTAACAGAAACTTGCCGCCATATCAATATATCTCTCTTGTCCAGCTTTACAATCCACCCATTAGCCCAGAACCCCGAATATCATTGTCACACTTATTATCCCAGTACCATTGAGCTTATTTGCCCTTTTAATGCAAAAGTTCTTTTTCTATAGCATGGGTTACTCTCTTCCAGTGGGGAAAAGCTAGTCTTTGTCTTTGGCAATTGAACTAAAGGTCAGGCATGTGGTGGATCTGGAGTGAACCTGAGCATCTTCTTGCAAAGCAATCATGTCACGAGCAGCTGAAGAATGGCCTCTAAGAGAGAGGAACCTGTTACCCTACAGTTGATAGGACGTGCATGCCAATGCATGCTTATAAGGCTTCAAGATTTCCAATTGGACTGAATCAAATGTCTTAGGAACTTTAGGAGAATTATGAATTCAAATTTAATCTACCTAGTATTTGTATTCTATTTTTGAAATCAGCTCCTGGCTGTGTCATTCAGAAAACTTTACTAACTCCAGAGAACCAATTCTGCTTTTTCTGCTTCCAATGACTTGCTTAGGCTAATACCTCATTAACGAGAGTTTGTCACTGTCTTTCTTCACAGCCTTGACGGTTATTACAGAAAGCTGATTTCTCTATAACTTTGATAAGATCTTTTTCACTGTAGCTCCAAAACTCATTTTAGCACAAGTCAAAGTCTTGTTAATTCTGGATAATCACAAGTCTGATAGTCTCACTAGTCCGTTCATCAGTGACAATAAGACTTTTTTTTCCATACGGCAAACAAAACAATCCAATATTTGAATCACATTTTAAGAATCCGATTTCCTGAATGACTGTCAGCATTTGTAGTTTTCATTGTGTCCTTTGAAAACAGGTACAAATGCAAGTAGCTTATTTGGCATAGTGAAGTCAGAAAGCACAGTGGTGGATAGATGGAGAAGATAGGTGGAGAAGGCAGAGGGCCCAGTTAAAAATGGAATATTAAGTGTTCCAAGCTCCCCCTCACTGAGCAACACTGAGACTCTGTGGTATGTGGAACTGAATTTTCTCACTTCAAGCTTGAGCAAGCAGGGACTTTCAATCATGTCCTCAGTACCGCCCAGGCAAGGGTCTTAAATGGCAGTCCTGGAGTGGTGCATGAGTTCTCTAGCACCTCTGTGTCATGGCTGCATTACTCTTTATATGCACGGACACAAAGAAGGAAATATGGTCTAGGAAAGCCCTAAAGCAAAAAGTGTGAGTTTTCCACAACTGCAAGTAGCACCCGATCAACAGAAGCATAATTTCAAGGAGCATATGGTAGGAAACTAAGATTCTCTGCCTGTGGTATCTTTTTAGTATAACATCTCAAGACTTCGTCCAAATCTGCCACCCCCACTGTCTTTAGTTGCTCATCAAGCATTCTGCCCGTGGTGTTGCTTCTAATCAGGTGTCCCTCTATTGCTTGTCATTTACCTTCTTGGCTCCTATGTCTATAGTCAAAATTCACTGCCTCTTCTTGGCACATAGCTAAGTGCTCTCAATTAGTCTGATGCACGTCATATCCCTAAAGCTTCCCTCTCTAAGTTTAGGGTTCAGTTCAGGCAGTGGTAGGCAACCTCTGGTGTGACCAGTGTCTTGCCATGTGCAAAAGAGTGGGGTATTCTGGGTGGAAAACAGTTAAAGGGGTCACATTTGTGATGAATGTTAATGATAGTAGTTTAAGGTAGAAAGAGTGGGGAAATACTTTAATGAGATAAATGATACTAAGTTAACAAGCTTCTAGATAAGGCTAAACACAGTTTGTTTCTATATTCCTAGATTTTAGAATAACAGAAATGTTGGATAGATGGGTTGGTGGGAACTGGGTTTTACAGGACCTTGGAGCTTGTAAAATGGAATCTTGCCTGTGTAATATGTAAATAAATTTTTCATTAGATTTAGGACTTGCCCATATCAATATTTTAGAAATGCCTAATAATGATTTGGATGAGTTGAATATGTATATTGATAAACTACTGCTATGATTCTTTGAACTATAATATTTTCACTATATTTAAAATTTATGATGTTAATGTATGCTTGTTTCTCCATTCCCATGAGGTAGGAAACACTGTCTTACTGAAGATAAATGTAGGAATGGGCCATATTTGGTGATCTTCATAGTTCCCCTACAAGCAATGATTTATACTGGGGGGGGGGGGAATTAGAACTTGACTATTCACTTATAATCATTATTTCCTACTAATTATTCCATTTTAGTTTAATGACTTAATGTTTTCTTAACCTAGGGTTTCTCCCTTGAAAATATGAATATAGTCATGCTATATAATTATATTTAGAAATACAAATGCATGGATTCTTAGTGCACTGTAAAATTTTATATGGTGAGACTCAACCTGTATGTGTGAAGGGAATGTATGTAAGGTACCATCTTTACAGGGTGAATTTAGAAAGTGAGTGGACCCACAGGACACATAAGTTAGTCACTTTAGGGGAGCATTTATTAGGATCCTTTGCCTGCCTTGTTGTAATGCCTCTAATTAATTGATAACATTTAGTTTCTGATATGTAAAATTTTCATGCAGTTCACTGCATATACAGAACTTCATAGGAATTGATGGGTGATTCTGTTTATTCAACAAACCTTTGCTCTGTGCTGTTTAGCACTGATCCAGGCTCATGAGACAGCAAAGGTCTGTCACCAAGGAATGCATACACATATGTCAACCTGTCTGACAGCTATTATAGAACTCTGAAACTTTACATTGTACCATATCTTAGAAGCCTAAATTAAAATCAAACAAGGATTTAGGATTCTTTACTATTTTTCAAAAAGTATGCAGCCTAAAATTAGGGAAATATAATTATGTTTTATCAGTGAATGAAATCCAGGGGAAAAGATACACAAAGGGACCAAGAGAGCAGAATGACAAATGAGATGACATTAAGAGTTTTGGCAGAAAACATAGGTTGTATTAAATAAGGAAAGGGAGATTCATTCAGGTGCATAAAGATGTGGGATCTCCATTCACAGGAACTCTCTGGATTTGTTCTATTACAGAACTGTTAACTTCCAAGAAAACAAAAATTAAATTCTCAGGCTGCAAGGAGCTTATTAAACTAACTAGAGTGATGTTCTTTGGGTCTATGAGTACAATAAAGGAAATGGACAGAGCATAAAACACACCAACATTGGAGGTCTGTAAGAGATTTTACAATAGAAATATTCTGATATTGTAGGGACTGGATGTGCAAGCTTTTATATAAGCAATGAGTTTTTACAGATAAGTTTAAATATTTGAATTTTTTAAAAAAGTTTCATTTTATTACTTTCCCATAATTCTTTGCCCATTTCCAACAGGACAACTTCCATATCAGGATTTACAGGTGGGATGTAAAAATGTTTGGTATAATGATCCCACAGGATCTTGCTTTGCAATTAAATGAAAATAAACCCCCGAATAAAGCTTGCTCTTGAACAAATAAAAAGAAGCCCAAATATGAAATACAAAGTAGTTTAAGCTGCTCTTGGTGATTTCTGCAGTGAACTCTAATCTCACATCATCTACAGTGACATCTAAATGCTGATGTTGAGAGTCTGTCTCCTTTATCCATCCTCACACCTTCTCCTATGGTGCCTCCACTTGCATCCTTGTTTATTCTCTTGCCAGAAAGATAGATCACCCCATCAAAAACAATGGAGCAAGCAGCAGTTCAAAGCAATAACACAAAAAAGAAAAGTGCAGAAAACAGAGATTGAAATCCAAAGATGAATGTTTATAATATAGTGCAGGGCAGGGGGTGATTCAGGCAGACTTCTTCAGGCCCAGGGCAATGAGAGTAACTTTATTAAAGTCTTCAAAAAGTCTTTGGGGTCTTTAGCGCAAAGATATCACCAGAGGCTTCAATATGTGGCACATCATGATGCCAAAATTGCATCTTATACTAGGAGATTAGGACTTATTAAAACACAGGGGGGCTGAGGCTGGATATCTTACTCAGTATAAGCTGAGGTTGTCCACTGGCCCCTACAGGCACACACACACACACGAACACAAACACATACACAGGCAAAATAAAAATACATACAAAAAAAAAAAAAAACAGACACGAGGTCAACTATGCCATGTTAAACTGACAAGCACAGAAAGTTCTTTTCTATTACAAGAGAAGAAATTGGGACAAGCATAGAGGTACTCTATAGATGTAGACAATGTTAATTCTGCAAGTGCTTCAAAATAATTTATTTTTCATAACTCAATGTGGGTGATCAAAACCTTACTATCCTATTAGTGTCCAAACATCCCATCATCCAGACTTCAAGATAAGCAAAAACGGCTCAAGGTTTAAGAACGGTCTCCAGCCCTTAGATGAAATACTCCATGAGACCTTTAATGTCATTACAAAGCAAAGGCATCTAAGTTTATAAGTTCCCATCTGAAACACCCCCAATACACTGAAGTACGTGCCAGCTGATTTATCCCTTCTGGAAGAATGAAAGCTGGTGTTGGACCTGGTGAGATTTTAACCTGTCATCCTTGAGAATCTTCCAGAACTTCAAACCTGAAGTTTGATGTGTAACCTACTGGTTGAAAGGAACCTACATATTAGCACTAGAGAGTCTGACATGGTGGGTGGGTACATCAGACATCAGAGAGGGCAATTTAGTCAGCAAGACACTGCACCCTCTGCTCTATTCATAAAAAGATGGTCTTTCCAAGAGCTATCACAAGGACTGTCATAGGCATGGAGTAAAAGGACGTCACATGGCTGGAATTTTACCCTGTGTGCCTCAGCACTCTTTGCTAACTCCCTTTCTTTCTAAGAAGGTATCACATTAGGGGAGTAAATATTTAAGGTATATGCTGTGTTGTAATTAAATTAGTGTGATACTGTCGCATACAGGACTGAGTTCAGTATGGTGATCTCTGTTTTGATTTCATTCATACTCCCCAGAATCTAATTCCATAGAGGCAGGGATGTAGGCGGATGCTTTACATTGCCAGAAACAGTGTATCCTACTAGGAATCTGCTACATAGAGCAAGTTGCTCCTGTGAAGTAGACTTTCCCAAATGACATTCCCACCCTCTTTATGTGCTATCTGCCCCCACCAAGAGACCAAGTTCCAGCCACAGGAAAAGAATGACTGCTCTTGCTGGCTGCTTTTTCAACAGAAACCCCAATTTTGACCGCATTCTTACTCTCTAGGCTTTATATTACTTGTTTTTGAGGAAAGAACCAAGAAGGGAAAGATAAACAGGTTGAATGTGTAATTGACAGAAACTGGTGTGAGTTGTTGTTTTGATCTGTAGGAAAAAAATCTCAGTATAATTATTTTTCATAAGAAGTTGCATCATTTCTATGCGATATATATATATATATATATATATATATATATATATATATACACTTCTAACTTCTATTATCAATTTCTGACCAAATGGTTCTAATTGTTTCAGAATTAGTAAAATTTGGATTTTAAGAAATAGTCAAAGTAAGCATATAATTTTAAAAACATATTTTCCTCAAAATTCTCTTGCCTTTTATTTTCTTCCCTTCTTTATCTGTCATTAGCATCAGACTGTATTTTCAAAAAGTCCACTTTTGAAATAATGCTCTTACACCCAACTGCGGAACCACTGTAGCCAAGAGTTTACCTGCTTTACCCATATCCCGAATACTCTATCTGCTTTTCCACAGACAGCTTTGACTTACTTCTCTCTGCACAGAGGGACCAATGTCAGCCTGGAAGTTCTAACTGTGGTTCAGCCAGAGCCACAGTTTTCCTCTGGATTCCTCTGAAGCCTTGGGTGCCCCCTGTCTGGGTTGGGAAGACTCTGCTCAGTGGAAGCCTGAAGAGAACTCTGTAACAAGAGATGATGAGAGGTGATCTCCAGAGTCTAGAATATCATGGGATGATTTCTCAGGTTTCCTGAATGGGAATATAGACTGATAAAGCCAAAGACCACATGTCCCCAATAGTACTCACTATGTATATGGACTAGAGAAAAAGTGCAGCATCTAACCTGAGAGATTCTTTAAAACAAGCAGATTGTTAGCTGGGGAAGGGGTGTTAACTCAAAGGTCATAGATGATAGAGCCCTAAGCAAGGCTCAGTACTACTTTACCATTCTCATTTGAGATATATATGTAAAAGGAATATTGTCTCCAGGGAGGTAATATTCCCAGAAAATTTTGTGGATTTTGCTATCATTCTCTTCTCTGATCTGGTAAGAGATTTTTAAACAGACTCTGGAGTTAGTGGTCCTCTCCCTACCCATGCCCCTTTAGTTTTCTTATGCCTTTCAGCCCTGCCTCATCTTCAAGCTTTGGTAGGTTGATGGAGTACACTGCATGATACTTGGGCATGAAGGCACTGGAAAGTATGGGTAAAGACAACAACAAAGAGAACCCAGCTCTGCACCCAAGTATCTTGCACTGTATACTTCAAGGGCCCCATCGCTGTGGCATTTTAAGCAGCCCCTGCCATGTTTCCTTTCAATGACAAACTGAAGTCTTAAGTAAATGACTCATAATTTTCAGAATAAAAATATTGTTCAAACATATAGTGTGCAAATAATAAAATGACAATTAAGTGTCCTGAAGCATATTTTCCTAATTACGAGTGGGGTTGGAGGGGTACTATGTGAATAGCATTTTCCCCCAATTCAGGTATTTGTCGAAGATGCATTAGTAGGAAAAATTATGTTCATGAGAGCCATCACTGGCCCCTTGATGGTTCCACCCAATAATATTTTAGAAAAAAGGTTAGCCATGGACTTGTAATTTGGTTGGAAAGTTGAACGCAGTCCTCTTGTGACAACGTTTTTGGAGATATGGGGACTTTGGGATCAAGCATCCCGTATCCCATGACTCCCAGTTTAAAGCCTTCCACAGCCGGATGTCTCCAGCACACTGACCCCACTTTTACTTGTTCACCTGGAGGTATTTGGTGACCACAGCCTAAGACAACCACAGCAGGTAAAAGACAGGCATGGAACCAAAATGTCTAACGGTGAAATGAGACAATCTGAAATGAATTTTACATCTGTGGCAACAAAGCCAATCTGTCTTATGGGAACTACATGTGGGGCATTATTCGCGGCACTTCCTGAATGTCAGCTTGTTTAGTCTCTAAAGTTTTCAAGCAATTAGACATATTCTCTTTTTGTTTGTGAGATTGAGGCACTGTGGTTTGAGGCTTTTCCAAGGTCACACAGGCCATAACGAGCAGACAGGGCTTATCTGTCATTGTCTTTGTCTCTTTCCACTCCTGCACTCCATTTTTTAAAATGCATGCATGCAAACATTCATGCAAATGCATGAACAAAGGCCAAAGGAGGCCAGAAGAGGGCATCAGATTCCCTGGACTAGAGTTCAAGGCCTAAAGTTGCCCAACATGGGTACTGGGAACCCAGTGTGGATCTTCAGCAAGGACAATCAACACTTTTAACCACTGAGCGATTTCTTCAGCCCCTGCATGCCATTTTTAAGATATCAGGGGTTGGACTAATCTCTGGGCACATCATTCTAAACATACACTAAATATACACATTTATCAGACCTTCAAACTAAGCAGTGGGCTTCTACCTAATACATCCCTGTTTGCTTGGTTTGAGATTGGAACCAGCTATGTGATCAGGCTAGTCTCAGACTTAAGAACCATCTGCCTCTGCCTCCCAAGAGCTGGGATTAAAGGTGTGTGGAACCAAGCCTAGCTTTGGAGCCCTGTTTATGATACTCCTCCACTTTCATCATCTTTTATCTTTAGAAATGTATTATGTTAAAATAAGTATTAATACCAAAATAGTTCTATAAACCCAGAATCATTTGGACCAAAGATATACAAAATTAAGTCTTAAAAAATTCCAAGAAAAGCAATTTATACTTTTCAAAGTTTGCACAATCATCTACTCAGAATAAAAGTCAGAAGTACTTTATGATAGCAGGCTAGTAGCATCCCAATTTGAAGCCCCTTTAACACCTAGTGGTATTTATCCTGACAAAAGTACTTGGTATATGACCGGGAGGTTCTTCTGTCATAAAACACTATACCAAATAAAACTATTCCAAAAAATAATCACTTCAATAATGACAGAAAAAAAATATGATTATTAAAAATACCATAAAATTGTTCTTTATTTTGGCAAGAGTTTCAAACTCATCAATTATGTTTATAATTTGCTCTAAATTGTAAAACTCTCTTGGAAAAGGTTTATCGGTATTATTACATAATTTCTGCAATGGAAAGTTACCTTTCCCCATCCACTAAGCTTTAATAAAACAGGCAAATATACATCTCAATGGCAGATTAAGACTTTTTTGTAGCTAAGCCTAATTAAAATGGCAACAATCCAATGGTTTCTTTACCAGGGAACAAGGACATCTGTAAGGGATAAAAAGATACCAGCATTTTGATGTGTTTGCTTCCAGTGTTTAAATGTGGCAACAGAAAACAGGATTGCTACTGGCTAAGCCAAAGCAACATTTGAACTAGCTGCTTAGAAAGAGTACAGGAAAGCAAGACAGTTAAATGCATTTTGACTGCAGATTGTTGGTTATGCTCTTTGGGCATTTTTCTATAACACAGACATTTTGTAAATTGGAGCCTAGCATTTTATCATCCCTTCTTGAAACCGTTTTGCATAGAACTTGTACAGGCAAGAAGCTGGCTCAACTTTAATAAACCCAGCATTTGCATTAGGTGGGGACTGTGGAATACTTGTTTTTCTTTTTTGTGCTACATGAATTCACCTGTAAGCCCCATTTGGACGATGTTTTTGGAGAATGGTATCCCTTGTCATGGTACTTTTGTTTTTTCCATCTGGGCAAGTAGAGCAAAAGACTGCTGACTACATGACTAATTAAAAAATTGGTCTGGAGCTGGGCACTCTCTTACCAATATACAAAACAGCTGGTGCCTGGTGAAGGCCAGTCCCTGACTTTGGGGATGGCATCTTATTAATGTATCCTCCAGAGTATCCCAGTAATGTTTGTTGTCTTGAGTGTCAAAGGAAGCCAAAAGCCAGCAAGGCATTCACTAAGGCCATTTATTCTTTGGTTTACTAACTTGGGCAGAGTTTGCCTCAACCAAGTAATAGCACAGTTCAGTTCCAACCTAGTAAATTTGGAGACCACTTAGACCATGGTGATTATCACTAAGTCAAAAATATTTCAAGGCTGACTATTAACAACCAAATAGTGCCACACAGTGACATTCATGTTCTGTACATTGTTGGCCTTCCATATTTCAAGAAGGGGCTCCAGCAAGGAAACCAACCTTGCTGGTCACTGAGAGAAAGCACCCTTGGCTTGGTTATCCTGATTTGTCTGAATTCATGGATCCTACTTCTCCAACAATTGCTGAAAACGTTTTCTGACTCAAAAACATATGCTACCTTCCAGTTCATTTTATAACTGCCTTAACACTTAGAATAGAGGAACCAATCAAGGAAGGCTTACTGTGCCAAATTAAAGAGCTGAAGTTTCCTTAGCCCTGCTTTCACCCTGAGCCAACCTTTCAGAATTACAGCAGTTGAAATTTTAAATTTTTAATTTAATTTAACTTAATTTTTCTTACTTTCCATTCATGTACAACTTCACCACTTTGCATATGAGGCTGAAATACATTAGTTTGTGATGTTGGTATTCATATGACCAAGTATGACTATTTGTTGGTTTAGGAGTCAAACACTTCTCCAGATGCATCAGTGAATGGTTTGTTGTAAAAAAAACCTGGGGTGACCCCAATGCTCCGGACTTACTTTCAAACATTATTTCTAAGGCATGGCAAAAGGCAAGTTATTTTTAGCTACATATGGCATTCAAAGTTAGTGTGGATATGTGAGATCCTGTCTGAAAAAAAAGGAGGTAGAAGCTGCAGGAGTCTCAGAAACTAACCAGTGACAACACAGAAAAGAGATGCAAAACTGAAAATGAGGTGCAAAAGGCTGCTGCAGTCCCACTTGTAAGAGACTGGTCATCTGTCCTCTGTTGTCAGAGGAGCTCTCTGTCTCAATGAGCTTTTTCTCATTCTGCTTTTGCCTGAATGTCTTGGTTCTCCTGAGGTGTGCAGTGTGTGTTGTATTGGTTAATTGTCACATGCTGTTTAAGCTTGTGGAAAGCAGACTCTGGGAGTGAGGAAGCCCTTCCTTATCTCAGACAACCTTGTTTATGTCAAGTATCCTCCAGACACTCCTGGCCTATATCAGGCTGGCCCCCTAAGCCAGTGCCGGGGCAGAGAAAAATGGCAAATCAGCCCAAGAAACAAAGCTCCATGCTCTTGAAAATGGAAAGAGAAGCCATGCCCCAAAGAGGTTACTACTGGTTATCCTATGGCATCAAGATTCTGGAAGTGGAGCCGGGCGATGGTGGCGCATGCCTTTAATCCCAGCACTCGGGAGGCAGAGGCAGGCGGATCTCTGTGAGTTCGAGACCAGCCTGGTCTACAGAGCTAGTTCCAGGACAGGCTCCAAAGCCACAGAGAAACCCTCTCTCGAAAAACCAAAAAAAAAAAAAAAAAGATTCTGGAAGTGGAAATGGAAGCCCAAAATTCATCCAGGAGACCCGGTTCTGACCTGCCCATGACTTCGTACAGGTCAGAAAGCAGCACAGTTTGCTTCTCCAGCAGGATTAGTCATTCTGTTCTTTCTCTCCTGCCTCTATCTAGTTGCCCTGTCTTCTGTTCCTTATTTTTGCTTGCTGCATGCTAAATAAACTCATTCATTCAAAAGCAAATCACACCTCCCTTCATCATTCTTTAGACTATACTCAACAAATATGAACCTAAAATTCTGCTCTCAAGAGCTTTTGGAAAATCCTCAGACCTAAGTCCTCAGTTGGGTAGTACACAGAGGATGATAGCAATAAACAATCAGACACAAGTATTACAGTAGAAGCTGGTTTGTAAAAACCTAACTGCTTTGTATTATTTAATAATAATAAAAATAAGTTTCACCTTTAAACTGAATTTTCATGCTAATTGATTGTTCAGTAAACATTTATTTTGTACACCTAGTAAATGGGAGGCAGAGATACAGATACCTAGGGATTTGGTGATAAACACACAAAAGAACGTGTTGGCCTTTTACAGCGTAGAAATCTTGCAGGACCTAGAGTGACAGCAAGTTTACTGAGACAGGTACCACGAATTAGCTATGCAAGTTCAGGTGACAGAGAACACCTGGGATTCCAAGAGACAGTTTGTATAGAAGGGAAAGCATGAGCTTGTCAGAGGAAAGTGCACACACAAGAACCCCATAAGGAAGAGAGCAGAGGAGGGCAGATGAAAAGGAGGGGTAAGGCCCAGGAGTTTGAGATACCTTTAAGGGCAATGATAAGGTAGTCAACAGAAGTGTTTTAAACACGTCAAATTTGTTTATTTTTTTAAAATAAAAGACCATTACGTTTGTATTTCTGTAATAGAAGATTATAGTTAAATGATTCCTTATTTTCTTATACTACTATTTTCACTTGCAATATGATCTAGATTACATTTAAAGATGTTTTTAATTTGTTTAATTTGCCTATGAATGTATCAATGTGGATGTGTGCCATTTGTTTTCGGGTACGTGGATGGGCTAGAAGAGAATATCGTATTCCCTGGAACAGAAGCATGTAAGCTACTCACCTGGGTTCTAGGAACCAAACTCTGGAAGAGTAGCAAGGGCTCTTAACCACTGAGCATCCTCTGCAGCCCCTATGCTAACTTGAAATGACTAGTACTGGTCATGCTGGAGATACTCAGAACATCTGGAGCAATCTGTGAGGAAATAATACTGGACCCCAAGATTATAGGAAGTAAGAAGGGGCTGGTGGAGTCTCTGCCTGTCTAGTGTTATGTTGGCAATTTGTTTGTTGGATTGCTTGACAGCTTGGAAAACTGTTTTTCATCATGGTCAAGACTCCAAGCAGGAAAATTAAGCTGTGCACTTAAAGAAATGGTGTCCTTGCCTCCCACTTTCAGCAATGGCCTTGACCTTCATTCTGCTCTGATGCCATTTAGCCTTCCTTGAATGTCCTTGTAGCACACAGTTGTGTAGCCATCAAAACTGCTGTTTCTGCCTCTGCCTCCCATTTCATTTTCAGAAATGGGTGATCATCCTGCCCAACAAAGGACAGTCCATTCAAAGTCCTGCCTCTCCACCATGCCTCCCCCCCCACACACACACACACATAGCTGGGACTTCTAATCCAGGCCGTTATGATTAGGGTCGCCCGCCGGGAGGTAGAGCTAAACTCCTCTGGTGGCACTTTTCACTGAGTTCCTACTAACTCAGCTGTGAGAGAACCTCACATTCTTGGGACATTGTGTCACATTGTCATTGAGCATGTGTGGTGGTCTGGGAAGCTAGGAACCAAAGCAGTCTCCACCTACACACATGTGCATGCTGTTGTGTGCCTGCTCAATGCAGGCTAAGACTTAAATAGGAAGAAACCACGCCTCCTCCTGCTCCTGGTTCTGCCACAGGCAACCTCTTACAGCCATTGTGTTTTTGTTATGAAATGAACGTTTTCTAGTCATTGGATGACTTTTACATAACCTACTGATGACTAATTTAATTAGAAACATTACCAACTACATTCCTATTAAAACAAGAAGTTAAATAATTTGTGTCTGTACTTTAGTTTCACAATGCCCTAAATCTATACCATTATCATTTCCCCTATGGAATCAGCAAGGGAGAATATCTGACTTCCAATAATAAGGATTTTACTGAACCTTATATTTCCCTTTAGTACTATTTTGTATTTGTAATTTTATGTACTTTTACATTTTTAAGATTAATAATTTTCACTTTTAGTGCACAAGCTTCAGCTTTTGAATTTTGCTCATATATTAAATGTTGAGGTTGGGAATCAGAATAGAGTTGAACCATCCTCTGCATCTCTGGGATGGAGTTTCCTTGATCATAGTGTATGGCCTTTTAGATGTGTTCTGGGACTATGTTTGCAAATATTTTACCGTGAGTTTTCACATCTATATTCATAAGTGAAACTGGTCTATAATTTTCTTTCTTTGTTGAGTCTTTGTAACTGTGGCCCTTAAAACAAAATGGACAATGTTCCTTCTGTTTCTATTTTGTGGAATGATTTAAGAAGTATTAGCAAGAACTCTTCTTTGAAAGTTTGTAGAAGTCTCTGCTAAAACCATCTGGCTCTGGGCTTTTGTTTTGTTTTTCTAGTATTTTTTGTAGTGGGGGATAGGATAAATAAACAAATTGGGGAGGAAAGTTTGGAGGGGAAGATCTGAGCCATTCACTGGAGATAGGGTAGGGAAGAAGAAAGGCCTCAGTAGATAGTCTGCTGAAGAGCTGGGCATGAGACTGGGGTTTGTACGGGAGCATAGGAGGGAGAGGTGAATATCTGCAGTTGGCCTACTTGTTTTCCTGATTAGAGTGGCCTATGGGTTGCCAGAGGATGCCTGCTGGAGCTGGGGGCTGGGATGAAGCAATGACTATGGGCAGGGAAGTCGGGGTGTAAGGATCCATGTGAGCCACCCAGGAGGGTGGTGCTGGGCAGCTGGTCTGCTGCAGATCTCACTGAGATGGGATTGAATTGGGTGAAGCTGAGGGAGAAGTGAAGATAGGCAGTTAGCCTTCTTGTTTCTCTGGTCAGAGTAGCCTTTAGGTTCCCAGAGAAAGCCTGCTGGAGTTGGGGCCTGGAATAAAGCAATGAACTTGGGAGTGGGGGGAGGAGTTAAAAGGGGAAGATCTGTGTGTTCCACAGGAGATGGGGGCAGGGCTGTTCAGAGGGTGTTCTGCTGCCGATCGAGGAGAGGAACTAGAGGATGGGATTTGGTGGGGAGGTAGATTGGTGAAAATCTGCAGCTAGCCTACTTGCTTCTCTGTTCATAGTAGCCTGTGGGCTCCCAGGGAGTGCCTGCTAGGAGGGGCAGATTAGTAGGAGCCCCTAGAGAGAAGGCCTGGGAGGCTGCCTGCCTTTCAGGGTTTTAAAGACCACTTTTCTGTGTTACAGACTATTCCATGATGACTACAATGTAAAAGTCTTTTTATTAAAAAAAATACTTATTTACTTACTATGTATACAGTGTTCTACCTGCATATACACCTGCAGGCCAGTAAAGGGGACAAGATCTCATTATGAATGTTGTGAGCCACCATGTGGTTGCTAGGAATTGAACTCAGAACCTCAGTAAGAACAGCCAATGCTCTTAAGCACTAAGTCATCTCTCAAGCCCAGAAAACACTCTTCATCATAGAGAGGTATCCTGGATTTTCTCATCCAATGCTTAAATTGCCATTGCTACCTCAAATTTTCATTTCTTATTAATTCCCCATCAAATCTACTGAAAATTAGATTTTTGGACGTCCCTCAACATCCATGTACTAAAGGGTTGGTCCCCACCCCACAGTGGCACTTATAAAGAGACACTAGAGACTTCCAAGAGATCTGGCCTCATGGGTGCTTCTTAGATGGGATGGGAAAAGTACCCAGTGGATTATGATACCTTGCTTTCTTCTTCATTCCTTGACTGATAAGGTTTATTCCTCATCAAAGGCAAAAGGAAGAGACTATCTTGGACTGTAAATTCCAAAAAGCTGTGAGCCATGATACAAGTCTGCTCATTTTAAGTTCATTAGCACAGACATTGTGTAATAGGACCAGAAAGCAGGCAGTTCCAGCTGCCACTCCTTCCCTCAAGGACATCTTCATGTTGGAAGTCACCTCATTCTGGCTACACTCAACTACTAGATATTTATGGTCCCATGACAATCTCTATAAGTTTCTGATTCAGATCTTTGTTCTTTATTTACCCTTTAAGAATGCTGCAGAACCTTCTAAACCAGTGCAGTTATAACAGTGCCTAAAGTCCTTATTCTGGTTGAATTTATGAAATACTGCTTTGGTTCAATGTACCCTTTTTAGATCCAAGGTTATTTTACCTCTAAATTCAAAGGCATATTTCCATTAAATTGTATTAACTCATATAGATACTGTAGGATATTGTAATGAGCATGGAAACAGATTCCTCTGAATGAATAAATAAAGGGGAATCTGTAGCATAGATAGAGTGGGAAATTTATAGAATAAGAATGAACGCAACTTGGTATAATGTAAAAGCATTTCTTCTTGTGTGTGGTGTGGAAAATTACTAAGGTGAAAAATTAAGAGAACATTTGCCCGCTTGAAGGCTGCCATACCTAATCTGGCCCTTCCAGATGGGGAGGCAGCAGCCAGCAAGCATGGTAATGAAGTAATCTTGCCACACAAGAGGGAACCCCACTATTCTGTGGCCAGTTGATACTGATAACCTAGGACATCTGGTTATCAGAAGGATCAAACGAGGGGCAATTCAAACTGGCATAAAGAGAGAGCTGAAGCAGGACAGTTATCTCACTTCTCACAATGACTCTAGCATCAGGCCTCTGTGGAAACAGAGATCCTCTAAGCCTGCCTCCTGAAAAGCAGAAATATTAAACGCCTTGCCTAAACATTTAATGCTCTGTCTCAGGAGTACAGAGCTTCATCTCCTGAAAACACACATTTAACACCTTGCATCCCGAATGCAAAGCCGCATTTCCTGATAGTGGACATTGAAGATCTGTCTCCCGAGAACAGACAAGATACTCTGCCTTTCAGAACACTTTGCCATCCCGAGAGCAAAGCTTCGTCTACTGAGCAGACAGAATGCTTTGCTATCCCGAGAGCAAAGCTTCGTCTTCAAGAGTAGAGAGCTAAAAGCCTTGTCTCCTAAGACTCGGTCACCCGAAAAGCCAAGTCCAAGGTCCTACATTCTGAGATAGACCACAGACTAGGCGGTCAAGGATTGAGCCAGCACCCACCCGATACCAGCCTGGAACAGGACATCGGAACATTATCTCCCGAGCGCAGACTAAGGGGTCAAGAGTAGAGCCTTGCTATTCGGCCCCCAGTGTGGTCAAGTGTCCAGCCTGAAGAAATTCAAAAGTCCTTTTTAAGCTGAAGAAAGCCAGGTCGTATGACGCTATTTCATGCGTGTATGAGATGTTAAGAGAAGAGCATAGGCGTGTTAATACATATGTTTAGTGTGTGAAATGTTAAGAGATATCTTATGGATAATTGATAAGATTAGGAAATGTTAATGGATTAATTAAGGTTAAGAAGTGTTTTATGGATAAGTGATAGATTAACGTTATGAATTGGTTTTATGTATTAGGTTTAGTAGGATTAATAATTGTGATATTGAATTGCCTGTGTGTTGCCCATCACCAATCCCCCATGCCTAAGATTGTAAACCCGATTGATGCATTGGATATTGAAGTTGCTAGTAAAGAATCATCATAAAAACAATTCTCTTGCTTGGTCTGGTCACTCATCGCTCTCTGGGGAGATGGGCACTGAGTCCTCATAGATATTACTCGAAAAGAACCTGGAGCTGAAGACCCCCAGCTCATAACAGATATCAATAATTGTTTGGCCTTTTGTTTTAAATAAGGAATTTTATTTTCCTTCCCTTCCTCCTGACATCTCTTTCTCTTCCTCGTCTTTCTTTCTGAAATTGTTGAGGTTTCCACATTTGTAGTATTCTAAAATTTCATGATATAAAAAATATTTAATCTGTACTTACCAATTGTAATGATTTTTTTTAAAAATGCTACAAGATCCCAGGCGTCAGTAGGCAACAGAAACACTGTAGGTCCCCAAATGGTGGTAGCAGGTCATGTGGCGGTCCCGAGCTGCGGCTGCCGGTCCCCAGAGCGGTTGCTGGTTCCAGGCAGGGAGACACGTGGAGGGCCGGCTAGTCCCAGCTAGACGGCAGTGTGAGGTAGAAGTCACAATAGAATGAGAGAGAGAGAGAGAGAGAGAGAGAGAGAGAGAGAGAGAGAGGGAGAGGGAGAGGGAGAGGGAGAGGGAGAGGGAGAGGGAGAGGGAGAGGGAGAGGGAGAGGGAGAGGGAGAGGGAGAGAGGGAGAAGAGGACAGAGAAAGAGAAAGGGGGAAGCAGAGAAATAAAGAGAGAGGCAGAAGCGGAGCGGCCTCTCTGAGGAGCGGAGCGGCCTCTCTGAGGAGCGGAGCGGCCTCTCTGAGGAGCGGAGCGGCCTCTCTGAGGAGCGGAGCGGCCTCTTTGGGAAGCAGATGGAAAAGAGCGCAAACTGGGGAAAAGGGGCGGGAACTGGGAAAAGGGGGCGGGAACTGGGAAAAAGGCGCGAACTGGGAAAAAGGCGCGAACTGGGAAAAAGGCGCGAACTGGGAAAAAGGCGCGAACTGGGAAAAAGGCGCGAACTAGGCCGGAAGCTGAAAATCAGCCTGCCTCAGCAGATGGGGGAGGGAGTGCGCACGGCTTGCCATATTGCCTGCTACCACCATTTGGGGACCCATAGCATTTCTGCTGCCTACTGCCACCAGGGATCTTGCAACAGGTTTTTTTTTTTTTTAAAGAAAAATTATAACACTAATTATTTATTACAAAGTTCCACTGGCACTTGGTCAACATTCTCTGAAACTATGTGCTATTTCCATTTTTGGATACTTTCATTAAGTATTTATATAGAGACTAATCTTCTCTTTGATTTTTCATTCAGTTTTGGCATTCTTAATATTGGGAACAGGACTTGCCAGGTAGAATTATATCTATCCTTTCTCACCATTTTTTTAAACTTTTTTTTTTTTTTGGTTTTTTGAGAAAGAATTATTTTAGCTTTGGAGCCTATCCTAGAACTAGCTCTTGTAGACCAGGCTGCCCTCAAACTCAGAGATCAGCCTGCCTCTGCCTCCCAAGTGCTGGGAATGTCTGGCCCCTCTTTTTAACTCTTGTAGTACCATTGCATTAATTTTAACTATACTTCAGCTGGTTTATTGGTTTTTTTTTTAAATTAACAGACACCATTTTGATTTCTCAGTCCCTTATAGTTTGTGTCTTCTTCATATTATCTCATGTATATTTTTAATGACTTGATATTTTCGGGTTATTCTAGACATTTTTAAAATTTCCTTTTTGAGAGAATTTTCACAGGAGAAAATTCTATTTCTGTTGGGCAAAATCTTTTCCCATTTTTTCTTTGTTTTTATTTACATCTCTCTCCTTGTAAGCTTTCTTCAAATGACAAATGAGTTCCTCGATTCAATAAACAGTTATCTGACCCTTGAGGCCTGAGTTCAATCCTCAAAAGCCCTGCAGTGGAAAGAGAGGCCGACTTCTGCAAACTGTTCTTTGACCTCCACATGTCTGTAGAGGTGTGTACCCATGACACATGCAAGGCTTGTAAGTTTCTAAGTCTATGTGCTGAGGCAGATGTAAACCGCTCTCCACATTGGTGAGGTTTATCGGCTGGTACAGCAGGTGCTGCAGTGTGAAGATCTGCTCCTACCTCAATCCCAACCTGACCTCCTGCTGACTGTCGGGGAGGCAACCCTCTCTACAGGGAAAGGACACTAGGGAACCATGTTCCCTGAAGTCGGACTTAACACCCACAGGGAGTACATGGGGCAGGCTCCCATAGTGCTCTGCTTGATCAGTTCCTGTTTCCCATCACCTGCCTTCCTTCAAAATACTGAAAATTCAAATAATTTCCTGACTGTCTACATGTTCTGTCTCTTACGATGGGACATCGTTTTTTAAACATCTTTACTGACATCATGCTACCACATACTAAACCCGAGAGAAAAAGAATCTATACTCAGACTGCACTCACTTCCTGAAATTTATTGCTAGTACATTCTACGTTAGGACATTTCGTAACCTTTATTACAATAGATGATTTGATGTCTTTTAGACTCTCCAGGCATGATTTTTAAAATGTTTTTAATTTTAACTGACACATAGTAATTGCCCATAAGGGCACAGTTTGACATTTAAATACGTACATATAATACACCATAATCACCTGTGACCCTGGACACTGAGCCGTTCTGTGGGAACATTCTACATGTAATCTTGAAAATTCTCTAGTGGTTTGTTATACAAAATCCTGCAAAATGCATAATTCAAGCATGAACCTAACCATTAAAATACTTAAACAACAATACATCGAAAGTCATCTCACCAGCTGACAGGAGTGGTTGCCAAACAAAATTAGTATTACTAGAATTGGGTTACTAAGAGCAACAGAATTACTCATTCCTTGGAACACTTTAAGAAGCTCCCCCAAGCCGGGCGATGGTGGCGCACGCCTTTAATCCCAGCACTCGGGAGGCAGAGGCAGGTGGATCTCTGTGAGTTCGAGACCAGCCTGGTCTACAGAGCTAGTTCCAGGATAGGCTCCAAAGCCACAGAGAAACCCTGTCTCGAAAAAAACAAAAAAAAAAAGAAGAAGAAGAAGAAGCTCCCCCAAAATCTCCCCTCACACAGACCCTCACACAGTGTGCTTTGATTGGCTTATAACAATCTGAAAGCTGGCCTCTGTAGACTGGATGGCTGAGGAGTTCCCCTACCTCACAAGACCAGCTGGGGACCTGAACACACACACACACACACACACACACACACACACAACAAAACATCAAAAGAGGTGCTGGGAAAAGGAATGCTGAAGAGATAACCAAAATATTTATTTATCTTCCACCTATTTATAGCAACTAATTAACTAATGGTGATGTATTCAAGCTGCTGCATCACAGAAAGTATTTAGTTAGTGTCACAAGATCAGTCATGATAGTGAAAACGTTTATGTTAAGACAGTGACCTTAGATACAGGGCAGGATCATCAAGAAGGACCTGGATATCTCCACATCAAAATTTGCTAAAGAATTTCTGTACCTTCAACTTGGAAGACTATGACCATGCAGCTTCTTGCTGGCAGGACCTGCTCAGCCCAAGAAGAACTGAGAAGCACCCAGATGCCCTTGCTTGCTGGCAGGACCTGCTCAGCCCAAGCAGGACTGAGAAGCACCAGGGTGCCCCTGCATACATTACCCTCAGATCCTGTACTTAATCTCTCTGCATCTATTGTTCTCATTACGTTGGCTCAGTACTAATGGCAAACATAGGAACCTAGATGACACAAATTAATTTTAATGCACTGTAAAGAAAAGAAAGGGGGGATGACAAGCAGCCTATTTGAAATTGTTTTCTCTTCACAGATGTAAACAATTCTGCTACTTTGGGGTGTTACAGATACTGTATCCACCTTTGCCTTGCTTTTGCTTCCTGGGCCACAGGTTGTTTAATCTATATTTGAATCTACAGTATGATTCATTTCGCACATAATATATCCTGCATTCTATCACATTTTTGTTAAAATTATCCACAAACTTAAACTTCTAATTTTAGGCATTTTTTGAAAGAAAATACAAACTAACATAAATAAATATGCCTGAAATCATGAGATTCTTCTGAACTTCCACTATGAGTTTTACACAGCCTAATTATTTTCTAAAGTGTATCTGCTTACATTTTTGCAAAATTCCCATAAGCTGGCATTCTGTATTCTGATACGTTTCTCTGAAATTTAAACTTGACTTCTGCCCATGAAAAAAATAAAAACCTCCGGAGACAATAGCCTCCTCCTATCAGATATTACAAAGTCGCTGCTAATGGCTCATGAAATTCAACCAATCATACACAGTGACAGAGGGACAGACCCAGACAGGAAGCCCATGTCAAAACTGTGCAGAACAGAAGCAGAGACCCTGCAAAGGAACGCCTTCCTGGGATCATTGATTTTATTCTGATTAGCCCATGCAAAATTTATAGTGCCAGATAATCTGTAAATAGAGACAAAATAATATTTTTTTGTGAGACACTGCCAGAAACTTTCACATGCATCTTTATGCTAGGCTCCTCAGTGCCAGCTCTGTCTGGCGGTCCAGGGCACAGAAGGCTGTCAGCCCAGATGCCGGGGAAGATGATGGTTGGGGGGGGGATTTGCTGCTCTTTCTATTTGCCTAATAAGAAGCCTTGTGCTCAGCATCTCCTAAAGCAAAAGAAGAGAGATGAAATCTCTGGGCACCTCACTGCCGCTGCCTCTCAAAGATTTCCTGTCAAAGCGAGCCTATAAGGGGAGAAAGGTTTTCAATAACATTTTTTTTTAACCTGGCAGGATTTCCAAGCCTGGCAATGAAAAGAGTTTGAAGGCTCTGTCTTTGTTAAAGTTGGGGGTTGAAGGAGAAGAAAAAGAAGGGGAGAAGAGCTGCCAATGTACTAGTTCTAGTTGTGTTTAAAAATAAGAGGCAACTGAGCCATATAGCTGGTATTACCATAGCATACACAGGAAAAGAAAAAGCAGCTTTGATTGACGCTTTATCCATATTTTATAGAGGTACTTATTTTTTTTCATCTGTTCAAATGCAGAAAGTAACCTTGATGTTCCTCCCCCTTAACTGAAATTCAGGAAGTGTGTCTGTTGTAACCATTTCCAGGACACTTGGTGGCTTGTCTAGGCAGTGACAGCACCGGCTCCCTCTCACCTGAGGAAAGCTTATCAGTCTGCCCTTTACCACCTTCTCTTTTTTCTGACCCTTTACCTTCTAACTGCTGCCCAGTCAGACCCAAATACCCAGTACCAGGAAAAGTTACAGAGCCTTGGCCCCTGGGACGACATTCCATCGGGGCTGACCACGGTAATGGGAGGCATTCCCCAGAGCTTCCAAGGCATTGGTCCCTTTTCTGCCACTGCCAAACAAGCTTGCAGATCCATGCCGCAGAGGCCACTTTTGTCCCATCCCTGAAAGCCTTTTTTAGTCAATTCTTGAGGACAGTACACGAACACCGCTCCCTGCCCCCACGCTATGCCCTTGAATAGCACAAAAGCAGAGAACTCTGACGAAAATGATTCAAAAGCTGATGATGAAGCAGTAACTCAAAGATGTCTGGGAATGGGACTCCCAAGGTGATCTCTGATTCTAACTCATTCACAACGTCTCTAGTCTTCCTAAAACTGTGACGTTAGCCAGGTGAAAAATGTATGCTGACAAAAAAAGACAGCAATAGTACTATGAAAATCGTAATGCAACCTCACCTCTCTGTGGTATTTTCTAGAAGAGCACAGAGGTCAGAAGTCCTAAGGGTAACAGAGAACAGAACAATTGATTTTTATGATAAAGGCCCTAAAGTCATTAAGAAAATGTTAACTCCTGTTGGCCATATTTTGCTAGGATATGAAAACATTCCAAACATTTAAGAGCCATTTTTAATAAAAATGTAGTTATCAAAAATGGGGCCATAAATATGCCTTTATAATCTGGAAATGTTCCATATGGAACTCACTTCATCCCACCAAATAGGGCAAGTGAAGCTCTATTATATGTTGGAATAAGCCGTAGTCATTTCAGTAGATTTATTTCATATTACAATGCATTGCTTTTCCCACAGTTAAATTTTGAAATGTATGGACTAAATCCCTGTAACATGAACATACATGTTAATACACTAGATAACAGCCCTCCCCCCCAAAAAATGTTTCTTTTCAAAAGCAGGCACAGCTATGTAGAAAACTGACACGCTATGGTAATGGAGGAAGATGGTGCTAACTCACCGAATCCCAGCAGCTATAATAACGGATCTCTTTTTCTGAGGACAGGAGCTTGTGAGGAAAAGGATGACAGATTGTCATGGAATCTTTTAGGTAGTAAGTACAAGGACATGAGTGAAAACCGGAGATGACTCAGCTACATATAGCTGTACGTATGAGCATATACTCTGTTCCTTAGAAGAGACTTGGGTCATTGTGAAATAATTTCAGACTCTCAAAACCAACTTAATTTATGAGAAAACACTATCTACTGTAACATCTAGGCATAGCAATATTTTGCTAAGCACCCACATTGAAATACCTGTTATGACCATCTATGGAAATCTAACGGCATTCAAAACAAAACAGTATAAAATAATGTGGGGTACAATTGCTGGGTGTTGTAATTGGAGTTGAGATGCCAGCAAGGACAGCTGGGAAGGAGGGAACATCCTGTAAGATTCAGTCAGCTAGGGCTAGAGACCGTGCTCAGGCCGGAAGAGCACTTGCTGCTCTTGCAGAAGACCCACATTTAGTCCCCGGTACACATGTGTGCATTAAAATCTGCTATAACACCAGTTCCAGGTGACCCAATGCCTTTTCTGGTCTCTGTGGGCTCCTGTACATGGTGCACAAATACACATTCAGATACACATACATACACATAAAATTAATATTTTCAAAACAGCCCTCAGTCAACTCATTCTCTAGGTAATAACAGCCTCATACACTGAAATAAGTGAAATAGTACCCTAGTACTATTTCTTAGTACTCCATCTGCAACACCATCTATAAAAAGGATGGGTATGAAAATGAAAAGTAAGCTTAGTTCATTGAGGGCCAGGACCTGAGAGGGCTAAATGCATTGATGGTATCCCAGGAGATAGCTTTAAGGAACCGGAATCATGATAAACATGCCTTTGACTGTTTCTCTTCCTATGGCAAAGGTGGTGTGTTAGATGCATGTTTTCTTTAATTCTCATTACTACTAGAGCTGCATTTGATACTCCTCATGCAGCGCTGTCAAAGACTAAGGAGGCTAATGTGCGTAGCTGGACAGTGTGTATACTGGATCTGCCAAGTCAAACCAGGAGGGGGTAGAACATCCTCCTGGTGTCTATTTGGAACCCTCAATTCTTTCTCTTAAAGGTTTCCTTGCTTATTTATTTTTAATTATGCATATGTAGAGCAGAGACTTGACATGTGAGTGCAGGTGTCGCTGGAGGCCAGAGGCACCGAGTTTCCGAAGCTGGAGTTGTAAGTTGCCCATCCCAGGTGCTAGGAATAGAACTCCAGCCTTGCAAGAGCAGTAGAGCTCCCAACCCCTGAGCCTTCTCTTCAATTTCTAGATCCTTAATTCTAAATACTAAAGCAACTGTTGGAAATTGTGTGAAATATAGATGTGTATGCTTTTCCCATTTGTCTCCTAAAATTCTAAGTTTAGGAACAAAAGCTGACAGTAAACCAATACAGATTTTATAGATAGCACAGGCTTAATAAACAGCTAAAGCATCTTCAGCTTCCATCAGCAGAGATTCCCAGCCCATCTACACCTAATGCTGAAAGAAGAAAGAGAAATCGAGAGATGTGGCTTTGCCAGGTATTGTCAGTGCTTTCTTCCTCTCATTGCTCAGACCAGAATAAATGAAATGTCAAAGCCAGACTAGTGGAAGGATTCCTAATTTGCCATGTAATGAAACAAAAAATCTAAAAGCCACATGCTTCTCCTTTCATCTAAAGAGAAGACAATAAAAAAAAGAACAAATTACACTCAGTATCATGGGACCTGAAACAATTGCAGGAGGAGTAAGGTAGTGGATGAAAGGCTCAGTGGACCCTTTAATGAATAGTGGCAAAATATTCTCCTAGACAAACCGCGTTTTTCCTACGTTAAAGATGGAAAACAATGTTTCTAATCAAACTCTTGTAAAAGGATCAGTGTGGACTTTTCCCCCCACTGACTTAATATCAACTTTTGGAATTAATTGGGCTTCATCAGGGGATGTGAACCCACATCACAATAGCATTTTTGCTTTTCCAGGCACTTCATTTGGGATCAAGCGCATCCCAGGGAGATTCCACGTTCACCTGACACCAATTTCCCTGCTCCTGCTGATATCCATTTCATGTCACAATAATTAACTTGCAGCTATTACAACCAAGTTTCATAATTAACATTTTATTTGTCAAATATTTTCCGTGCATATGTTTATTGTAAAAATCTTACGACCAATCAAAAAATCCTTTCACTTTATTCTCTAAAATCTTGTATAAGAATTAATTACTGTGGAAAATTTAACTACCTATGGATTTCAATTTTGTACGTATTATTTATTGTTGGTGATGAATCAAGTAATAATGGGAACTACATTCCTTAAATTTAAAGAATTCAATGTACTTTCAATTCAATATCTCCTATGTCTAATGGAAAACTGTGACTCTCATACTATAACCTCTTATCACCTTCAATTTTGAAGAATCCCACGGATAGACATTGTTTAAATGTGAAACCCTTAACAAAGTAAACATACAATTATTTAACATTTTCAAAATCTGGAAGAAATGTTTGGTTACAAATTCTGACCAGTTTGGAACCTGACACACATGAGCACGTGTTGAGACTAATCTCCCTCACACCAGTCACCCATTTCATCAATGGACAATAACATAATAAAGTCTTAAGAAAGATATTGAAAGGATAAGCTCCCTGCTCCTCTGAGCTGGCTGTGTGACTGACAGCCAATTTGAAAATAACCTATAAACTGACAACGTGAAAGAGTTTTCTATTACAGATGATAACTTTATTTGATGAAAGGATAACCTAAAAATACAATTTTACTTTTTTTAAAGCACAGTTGTCAGCTGAAGAATGAACAACTTCTGGGCCCCAGCTTTATTTTTGTTTAATGTTTATTTGGGTCCCAGACCTTTCTTTTAAGATGACTGTTATCTGGGAAATACTAAGGATGATCCCTTCTCTTTCCTGACTTGGTTTAATATGCAGTTACTAGATAACAAATGTAAAAACATACCAAAGTGTAGCTGAGTCGAAGGTTATCCTACACTTGAGCAGTCAGTACTCACTGTCAAAAGGACATACAATGACACATAAAATTAGGTAGCAGAGTACCTGATTCATAGCTATATAGAAAGATGAAGCAGAAAGATTTCCAGTTGGAATGTTGGCCTGGGACACCCAGTGAGACTGTTCCACAAAAAACAAACAAACAACAAAAAAACCCCTATGCCTATATATATTATATATATTACTATATATATATATATATTAAACTATGGACCTTTTAATGATTAGTGGCAAAATATACACCTAGACAACTGGCATCCTTCATAGATTAAGAATGGAAAAGAGCCAATTTCTATTCCAAATTTTAAAAAAGTATCTGCATCATTTCCCCCTACTATCTTAATATCCACTTTTGGGAATGGCTAGGCTCTGCAGGGGATAAGCAGGCATATCAATATACATGTATTAAAGGAATGACTAGGGTGGAAGAAGAGAGAGCCTCTGATGAGGCTTCTCAAAGAATATGGGGTTATTTGCTAATTCTGATCATTTCTATGTGTGTACCACTTGCCTACAAGCACAATCAGAAATAAAGAAAATGGGACTTAATAGAAATCATTTGTAGATAGGAGGTGGTCACACACGCTTTTAATCCCAGCACTTGGGAGGCAGAAAAAAGCAGATCTCTGTGAGTTCAAGGCCAGCCTGGTCTACAAGAGCTAGTTCCAGGACAGCTAGAGCTGTTACACAGAGAAATCCTGTCTCGAAAATCCAAAAGAAAGAAGAGAAAAAAAGAAATGATCTGTGTACGCATTCCTGTATACAAAACTCAAGGCAGAAATTCAAAACGTAACTCTAAAACTAGGTTATCGTGCTGCTTTTTCAAGGTGTAGACTGTTCACTGCAGGAGGTGTGGAGCTAGAAACCAACTCTCAGTTTTCAGCTACTGGGAGAATCTCCCTGGGTTCTTATTACTAAGGCAGCATTTATTCTGTTCTCCCTTCACCAGCCTGCTTTCTGTTTCTCCAACCCTTCATTTCCATGTTTCTACAAGGGCTTCTCAGAAGTTCAGGTGCCGAGGAGAGAGCATACCAATCCTTTAGCAGAGTCCTCTAAGCATGTATTAGGCATGGCCCCAGAACAGAGTCTCTCCCCGAAACAATACAGATTCAGAGGCCCACAGTAAAGATCTAACTCAAGTCATTGCAAACCTGCTCCACCTGAAATCCAGGCCTGCAAAATACAGCGTGAGGCTCCCAGAGCCGAGTGAGAGTACTTGGGATGCTCACAGTCTACACACACGCTCACTGCAGGCTTTGCCTTGGGGAAAAGTGGAGAACCATTTAAGGGACTCCTTCTGTGCACAGAACTGTTAGCACTTGGGAACGGAACACTGTCTCTTAAAAAAAGAAAACTCTCTGGGAAGCGCCCTTGAGTGGGAGAATATGAACATCATATTGATGTTAGATAACATCAATAAATATCTGTTTCTTCAAACCTGGCAAATAAGGCCTGGTTGATTTGGTACCCAGCTTGCACAAGTAACCCCACCCAACACATTCTGCTTTAGAGTGCTATGTGTGTAAAATAATTTTTTTTCTTAATCAACAAAAGGCTTCCTTTGGGGGTGATATACTGGACTAATCATACATGAGTCTGAGGGCTGGGAAGATGGCTCATTTGCTGTTCTTACATGGGATCTGGGTTCGGTTCCTGGCATTCACATGAGGGCCCACAACCATCCACAGATCCAAAGATCTGACTCCATCTGAGTTCCATGTGCACCCAGCTTACATGTGCTGCTCATACATTCATCCCAGCATAATATTCAGACACACAGAATAAAAATAAATAAATCTTTGACTCTCTACATCTGAGGGGTTCCATGGTTGAAGTGTTGTAGGAAAGCAAGAGGCCCAAGTTTGTGTCAACAGCAGCAGCGTCAATGCCAAGTGAGCCCGCCAGCCTTTCTGTAATTCCTCAGACAGAGGAGGCCAAGGGAGGGACCAGGAGCAAGCTGCTTATGGCGACAAACTGTATTAATGAACTCTGGGTTTGTTTGGAAGACTCTGTCTCAAGGGAATAAGGTGGAAGATGAATATAAGACAATTTCAAACAATGACATCTGTGTTCCACAAGTACACATGTGCACGTGTGCATGCACACACACACACACACACACACACACACACACATACACGAAAAGAAAACCATACTGAAAATGGCATGCTTACATTTATGTAATATAGGGGTCAGAGACTCGTCAGAAAAAGGTACTTGCTATTTAAGCCTGATGATCTGAATTTATTTCCTGAGACTTCTAAGGAGACAACAGACTTCAAGTTTAACTCTGACCCACACGGATTTCGAGGCTAGGTGAACAAACACACCACACACAATAAATAAAAGCTACTACATGTAGCTAAGTACTAGCCAGATTCCTGATTGTGTAATATGGGATGGCTATGCCCCCTGCATGCATTGTACAGAATGGTGAGCTGCAGAACCACAGCTAAGTGAAAACTCCCACCACCATGAGCAGCCCCCATATTCAACCATAAACTGGCATAAGAAATATAAGGCTAACAGTGCTCATGAGAACTGAGAAGCAAAACAAAGCAAATGAAAAACAAGAAATGAAATTTAATTCCCTCCTTTGCTGACATATTTAGTTTTGTTTGTTTCTGTATTTGATTTTATTTTTCCAAGACAGGATTTCTCTGTGTAGCCCTAACTGTTCTATGCTCTGCTTTGTAGACCAGGCTGGCCTCCAACTCACAGAGATCCACCTGCCTCTGCCTCCCTAGTGCTAAGTAAAGGCGTGTGCCACCACTGCCTGGCTCACATATTTGTAAAACCCATTTTCAAAATATTTTTTTTCCAAAGGAAAAAATTCAACATTGTAAGTTTTTTTTTCTTCCTCATTCAGAATTAAAATGGGGGTGAGAAATGCATCTGCCAGGTAGGCTTATTCCAACTCTTTATTATTAAACAGTAATTTTCATCAGATTTCAAATGTCCCTATCAATAGCGAGGCTGTGGGAAGATGATACAGCTAATACACTGCTGGTAGACAATTAACGGAGTCTGCTGTCTCAAGCCAAGATTGGCCGGCTCCAAGGCTCCACTAGTCAAATTCCTCAGCCTTCAATGCAGTGGGACTGAGTTTCTGTGTTAATGCTATAAGGCAGCGACGAACAAATACAAATGGCTTAATCTTCTTTAGCAGTCACAGCCTCCCACACAAGTCTATGTAATTAGGAAAATACTAAAGCTCATGTCCTGAATTTTGAGTATAGAAGATTGTTAATCAGTATATTTACATGTCTTATACAAAAGTATTTAAATTCGTGAGCACACTAAGATTTCTTTCAAATAATATCAACACAAGGACAATACCTGGATGTGTTACCAGGTCTGTGGCTTGTTGGTGTGTTTACAGTAGTTGCTTGAAGAATTTTTCTATGACAAACCCTGCTACAGCAAAAGCTGAAGACACACACACACACACAAACACATTGTTATCCATATCTGCTTTGTCCATCCATATATAAAAAATAAGCATTGAGTCCACAAAATCTTAAGGAAAGAGCCTATTCACATGCACACAAAAATGCAACCCCAATTTCAAATAAAAGTGAGATCTATTAAAACGCAACAGAAAGCTCGTCACCTGAATGAAGTTTATAAAAACTCATTGCTTGCTGCACCTTATGCTTTGCACCAACATAATAGTGACTTTTGACAAAGCACACTGAATAAAAGATTGATAAGAAGTATAAAAGATCTCATTTGGCCAACAAACCATAACTCTTTGTCTGCCTTATGCACAGAAGCAAAACAGTGGTAATGCTTCAGCATTTCAGTGTTTTAGTGACTCGCTATACTCACTATTTAAAAATTATTAAGAGAGGCCGGGCGGTGGTGGCGCACGCCTTTAATCCCAGCACTCGGGAGGCAGAGACAGGCGGATCTCTGTGAGTTCGAGACCAGCCTGGTCTACAAGAGCTAGTTCCAGGACAGACTCCAAAACCACAGAGAAACCCTGTCTCAAAAAACCAAAAAAAAAAAATTATTAAGAGAATAAAGAATAGCAATTGACTAACAACAATGTGATTTGTTTTACTCCCTGTCACTCATGCAAACAAAATTAAGCATGTATTTATAGTATCTTTGTACATATGCGAAGGGATGTGTGCCTGTACTTTCAAGGATATGGTTGCACATGATATAGAAGAAAATTATGAAGATGACTTTTTAAGTAAAGTAGGTTTTATTTCATTATTAAAGGCATATTAAGAAATGGCAATGGCCTAAAGATTACAAAGCAGAAAAGTCTGACCCTGCAGGAAGAGCTTGTAGGTCTTGCAAGTAAAAAGAATGCAAATCTTTAAGAAATCCTGGCAGAGGGCTGGAAGAGCTGGGCTAGGAAGCAGGAACATGGTCCTTTATCTCTATAACCTGCACCCTCTCATTTACCTTCCAAAGTTGTCACCATGGACTTGGGACAACAATCTGGAGACTCCTGAAGCTGTCCTTTCTCCTAATCTATTCTTTCACATAATTAACTGCCTAACTCGTTTGTCCTCTGATTTTATCTGAGAAACTGGCAGGTTTCGCTAATTTCTACAGTTACCACATATCAGTGTTAAGGAAATATTTCATTTCCCAAATGAAAAGCAAACACTCAGAGCACAATAAGAAAGGCTGAGACACTGGGAATTTAATGAGCTTTGCCACTCTTTGAGTCGATGATTTCAAAGCCCTTAAAAAGCAAAGGCTTTGGCTCTCAATGTGCTGAAACTGAAATGAAGAAAGGTTAAGTGATTTGTTTATTTATTTATTTGTGAAGTATTCATCCTTCCCTAGCATGTCAGTAATGAGACTGGGAATAGGAGACAAAATATTCTGATTCCTTATTCTTCTCCCAACCATTCACCTTGCTTAAATGCCCATGGTAGAAGTTAGTGACATTTAGTGTTCTAAGCCAGGCATCATCGTGATCAAGGTGACAGGCCTCTGCTACAATTGGAAATGGTGTGAAAGGTCCAGGCTGTTCATAGCAAAGATACTCTGAGCCATGAGAACATAAGGAGTTGTGGAGGGAACCGGGACAGTTATTCAGTGAGTCTCCAGAGAGTGTTGTCCCTGTGTGGCATGCACCATGCTAAGGACATTGAGTGCACCAACTCAGTGAAAGCATGTAACAGACTCTCCAATCTACTACAGTGAGTCAACTTTCCAGAAAACACAAGGAGATTGAACAGTCATTTGGCACAAGCACACACCAAGTAAGGACTGGGGCAAGGGGCTTAGGTCATATGGATCTGACTTCTGTTCCTCTGTTGTTTTTTCTTTGAAGGACACTGGCTGCATTTTGTATCCCTCTTCTATATCAAGATACTAGCAGTTGGATATATATTTAATACACATGCATGGAATTTAGTACAAAAACGAAATACATCTATCAAACTATTTAACAATGTCATTTGCAACTATAAACACACACAGAGAGAGAAAAAGAATTTTTTAGAGGGGAAGAGATTTTAAGAGACTATTATAGCCAGGTGTAGTTGCACATACCCTAACACCAACACTTGGGAGATAGTCAGATGGACTTTGAGGCCATGTTGATCTGTATTAGTTCCAGGATAGGCAGAGCTACATAGTAATATCCTGTCATAAAATAAGATAAAATAAAATATTATTTCAGTTTCTAACTATTGCAACACAACTGTGTCTTTTCTCCTTTGGGAGGTCTAACGGGGACTATTTTGACTAGGCTATTTACTGTAAATGCACATTGAATTAAAACCTGAGTTTTTATTTCACTATCAATTTCTAAACAATTTTACTAGGCATTATTTAAATTTTAGAGACGTAAGGAAGACGTGTAAAATGTAAACTCAAATTGCTATATTGACTCTAAGGTAAAAATAAAATAAGCTTTGATATATTAGGAGGCTGGTGAAGAGGAAGCACACTTGTGTACCCAAACATCAGCTTAAAGAAGCCCTAACCAGAGAAGGCTCTAGCGCATCAAGGAATGTACTCTACTGAACAGGTGCCGTTCCTCCTCTTAGGGTGGTAGGAGGCAAAGATCATTTGTTTGGCTCATCAGTCCATGATGTCATGATCATCATCACCCCTACTTCTTATGGCTATTGTTGGATGATAATACTTTGGACTTCCAACTTAGACTCCTGGTGTATTTTCTGATACAGGGAAATGGTTTGATTATTTGAGTGGTACTAATGTATACATAAAACCTGGGAAGGGTTTGTTATATCTGGAAGCTAGGTCCTGGTGTGCCTCATTTTCAAGAGTTTGAACACACCTGAAGACCTAAAACTGGCAAAGCCTTTGCTTCATTCACAGCAGCAGCCGTAGGAAGAGGATTATTTTTGTACTGCAGCCCACAGATGTCCATCATTCAGGGTAACATGACAATTGCCAAATAATAGACAAACAACCAGCGGGGAATGTTACAGAGAAGTGACTAGTTCATATTGTCCTTTGCTCCAGACATTGACACAGTATCCACCTTCTGATGGAAAATTTACACCTATCCTTTGATAAGCAAAAACCATAGTATACACAAGGAGGCCCATCACTGAAAGCATAAAAATATACAACAAATGGATGTGTGATGAAAATGTGTACTTTAAATACATACTCCCTGTCTAGAAAGCAATTTAAGAATATCTCATCATTTTTCAGTGCTTAAGGGTAGATTTAATTCTTAGAGGTTTTGGTATCTAGACTCAAGGTATTTTAGCATTTGGTGAGAATATAATCATTACCTGTGTAGTCAGAACTGGGCATTCTTTTGAGCAGCATATATGCTGAACAAAGACACCAAGGCACTATGAAAGAGCTTTTGTCCATCGGAAATGGAAACCGTGAATTTGAGGCTACTATCACAGGATCCTACACAGTTAGACGTTGCCGTATGGGAAATGGATTTGAGTGGTGGACTGTCTCAGGCAGACACCCTCACACTGATAAGCTTGCGGTTTTCTCTTCTGGATGCTTTCTCAGATGATACTCCTGTTTCTCTGCTCTTGCCACTGCCAACCTGTAAACGTTTACAGTGATCTTTGCTTCTTCGAGAACTCATTTATTCATGCCCTAATCTCTTAACACCACACTCTGTTATTAATGGACCAAATGAACCCCTTAAAAATCAACAGTGAAGTTAAATAATCATTCAGTGGTTCTCTGAGTCTTGTGCCACTTGGAATTTCAGCTATATTCTTTGCATGTCTCGGAAACGTATATACCTTGCTGTTTCTCTGTTCATTAGACTTCCAATGTCTTTCACTTGGTCCTGTCTCTCATCCCACCTCTTAAATGTGAGAGTCTCTTTGAGGTCTTTTATCTTTCCTTTTTATGCTTCCTTGATCAATGATCCCAGGGTTTTAGTCTTAAATCTACATGGACAACATAGAGAGGTATATCATGGGGCAAAAGAGATGGCTGAGTCATTAAATTACTTGCCACACAGCCATAAGGACCTGATTTGGAATCATCAGAACCCACAAAAGGCTGAGCGCAGCATTATGATCCTGCAATCCTAGCACGGGCAAGGCAGGTATATCCCTCAAGTTCACTGGCCAGTCTAGTCAGTCTGTGAGCTACTGGGCCAGTGAGATCATCTCCAAAAACAGTACTCTGGCCATCACAGACACACACACACACCACACACACACATACACACACATACATCCACATCTCACCACATATCACACACACACAAGAAAAGCAAGCCCCCATAGAGATTTTTTCATCCAATTTATTCTCTTGTTTCCAGAGCTCTAGAAGGCTCTCCTGAATGTCCTAAGGCTATCCCAGACTCTGCTATGAGCCCCTTGTCTCTTCCATCCGTCCCTCCAAATCTTCAGTTCTCTGGCTACTCAGTTCCTTCAAAGTGCGCTCTTGTACCATGGCCTCTCTCCTAGCATCTTGTCTAAACCCTGTAACCATTTTCTTCCTTTCTAGTGCTGCCCTGGTTTACAACATTTCAGCCCACTCTGGGACATGTGCAGTAATTTCCCAATAGCATCCCTGTTCTGTAGGTTTGAGGGAGACACTCCCCGTAGCCCTCTGCTGCCTGTTGGACAAGCTCATGGCTGTTAGCTTTGTCCTTATTTGTTGTTTAACATATATTTAACAAATAATGCAATATTTGGTACAGGGAGGAGCGGATAACTGACACTGGATTATTAATTGCGTATTATTTTTATGCATGGAAAATGAAGCTGCATCGAGTTGTGTTCTATGGTCATTTCCTGGCATGCTCCACCACATTCTGAATGTTCTAGACAGGTTAGACTGCTTGAGATCTACCTTCTGCTTCCTTCTCCCCTCGCAGGGATTGTATGGTGTGTCCTTTCTACCTTCCTTTTCTTCCTGCCTGTCTCTGAAATGCTTCCTGTACATGAGGCCCAGCTCAAGTGCAATGACTCCTCAATTCATTCGCTATTTCCAATACTTCTGAACTAACTGGAGTTCTTTGTCCATGAAACTCACATGCAGCACACTCTTCTGGAGCCACTGTACAAGGCGCCCTTCCCTGGCCCATTGGGAAAAGGCTTGGAGCTGGCCCCACGTTTTAACATTTAGCTGTAGGCTTTAGAGCAGTGGTTCTCAACCTTCCAAATGCTGCAAAGTTTTAATAAGACTTCTCATGTGGTGCTAACCCCCAGCCATAAATTATTCCATTGCTATGCCATAACTGTGAGTTTGCTACTGTTATGAATTTAATGTAAATATCTGATATGCATATTTGTTATGTGAAGGGGCAGGACCCACAGGTTGAGATAAAACTACTCTAAGGGCTTAAAATAGTAGCTAGCTCAGAGCATATCTTCAATATTTGTTAAGAGAACAAATTAATAAAGCATGCCTAATTGCTGGGGTGTTTTTCTGACAATCTTGCTTCCCATAAAAAGGCTCCTTTGCTGGTGTGAGGAGAGAGAGAAACCCTCTGCCGGTAAAGATGTTAACAAGATATTCTTGGAGACAATAATTTCATCTGGAAAAATCTCCATCCAGACTCACCCAATTCCTCCCAGATCTGTTTGAAATAGATCAATTTTCCAATGAATTGGCAGTGGGGGTGGGGGCTGGGGGTGAGGGCATGAAGTTCACTAGAGCAAGAGAAGCCTGTAACATAACATTATCTCCTCCCTGGGAACCCAGTATTTCTAGAAAGAATAGCATCAAAATCAGTTGCTGAGCAATCCAGCTCTTCCCATATGATTCTAGGAAAAGCTATTTGCAGGAAAAGTAAAGTAGACAAAGCTTTGCTTGGTCTCCAGACAGTCTTATCCAAAGCCAGAGGCCTCCAATTTTCTAAGCTCATTAAACCACTCTCTAATTTTATGCCTGTGACATACTGCTGCATATGTAGTTTAAAACAATCATAAGATTTAGCATATTCCATCTTCAAAGCTCTTTGCACACATCAAGTAATTATCCATATAATACCCTTGTGAGGCAGGTGTTATTATTCCCATTTTATAGATAAGGATATTGAGACACTAGAGATCTAATAATTTGCCCCCAGCAGTATAGTCGACCAGCTGCAGAAATAGAATTAAACCGACTTTTCGGAGTCTTTGTCCCGATTTCCCAACTCAAGAATACACAGGGCACCAACCATGCTTCTGTTTGCACATGTTACAATGGCTACATGGATGTGTACTAAATGCCATGTAAGCTTGGGAGAACAAGCATCATGACTATGCCACAGACATAGCCAATTTCATATGGTACACTTTCCCCATGCTGGATAAATAGCACTGTCCCTGTGTGCTGTGGAATTGTGCACCAGCTGCACAGTTCTATTTAATAATCTGCTGCTCTTAAAGACAGAACATTCCACACTGCTAGGAATTTTAGCGCTTTTGCAATGAGATGATTAGAAGCAAAATGTTTGATTTGAAAAGTAAAAATAAAAACAAATCCCAACCACATTCGTTTCAGCTGCAATACCTCTCTGAAGGGCAGAGGACACAATGATCCTGAATCTCATGCACAATCAATTACATTTCAGTTCAAGACGCTCAGTGGCTGAACAGGATATTATTTTATGTCCCCAACAACATGTTGTTCCAGTTACTAAGGAAACCAGGAACAAAAACCAAGTTTGCCATGATGTGTTCTCAAGAAATGGACTCCAATGTCAGTCTCTGGGGTGTCCTTCCAACATGCTATTTGCATTCAAATTCCATATAACCCTTAAGCAACGAATGTATTTGTTTTTGAGAATGAGAATGCATTTTTTAAGCTCAGAAAAAAATGTAAAGATTCAACCATTTACAGGGCTGTGGAGTGAGCAAGGGCTGTCTCTTGCTGGATTATTCTATGTCGTGTTTCCATGGATTTCACTAAAGCTTCCATTCCCAGCTCATCATGGGCGGCCCGCTAACAGCCGCTGTTCATTCTGCACCACACATGCTAACACGCGGGCAAAATCATGTTGGCTTATGCTGTTGGATGTCACACATACCAAGAGTCTACAGGAATAATACAGTTATTTTGCACACAAGGTTTTTGGAGTCTGTGGCTGTTCGGGCCGGCCTCCAGGCTACTTGGAGAAAGCAAAGAAAAGCCTAGATTTTTGACACACACACTTGCCGCTTTTGTCAAAAACAAACAACAGATATTCTGATGAGTTACTGATGCTTTTATCATGGAACTCTCCTGACGAACTACTTTTCTGACCAGAAATGACAAGACCTTGACACGCTCCCGTTGCCTTCAGTGTACAGAACTGCAGCAACTGGCGGAACTGAAGCGAGAAGGGCAGAGGCGGCAGCGTCGTCAAAAGCCCACAGCAAAATCAACTGCCATGCATTCTCCTGCCAGAATAGCTGTCAGCATCCTTTGTCTTCGCGTTTTTTGCTTCAAACTTTGTAATTATTTTTATATAAATCGCGTTTCTTGGACTTCAAATCTATTCTATATTTAGTGAAATAAAACCAACAACAATACAAAATGAACTTCTGCTAAACAAATCATTTTTATGACTGCGCAATTTCGTGCTCTCACCCCGAAGAACACAAAATCTAAATTGAAGAGGCAAGATGTCTGCTCTAAATTGCAGATGAGCAATTCTGAATCCAGCCCTTCCTGGCAGGAAAAAACAGTAGAAAAAAAAAGATAGAAAAGAAAAAATCTAATTAAGTAAAATGGTAATTTTCCAAAGTATGCCCATTGATTTACACCAGAATTTTTCTTTTTAATTATTGGCAGAAATTTAACAAAATAATCATGAACAAATCTTCTACACACCACCCAAAATTTTCTCTCCTTTCCTATTCTACCTAGCAGTACCACACCTGGTACCTGCTTTGTTCTAGAACACTAAGAAGTTACAAGAGTGAGAAAAGGCATTATCGGGTGTCTGGGAACCCACACGCTGGAGGCTAATTCATTATGAGAGCCCCGTTACCCAGACTTCAGGAGCCTGACCTGAAGGATCCCTGCCACTGGGATTAAGTCTCCAGAGTCATCACAGCCCAGCTGGGCCATGTGCAGATATTGCTCTGTGGGTCAAACAGCTTTTAGTCTAAACAAAGCCTTGTGTAAGTCAGGGGTAAACATTCAGGCCAAGCCTTGGGTTGCTCTCAGCGGATTTCACTCTCAAAAAGCAACTGGGTATGAATCAGATTTTTTTCTTTCATATTTTTATCATTTCTTTCCCTTTCAGGTCAGCCTTCTTTGGTTTCCCTGCCTAAACATCTGCCTTTTTCAGTGCCTTTCTTTTGTGTTACATGTTCTTCTACATAGGAAATGTTGGAGACCTTTTTTTCCTCTATGGCTTAAACCTTTGTGAGAAAAGTCAAATCCTCAGAGAATTATGTAGGCAGTTTTCTGATTTCCCTGAAAAACCTAAAACCTTGAAAGTATCTTGATTAGGTTGAAAGAGATCATTCTGAGTCTCTGTGAGGAAGGACGGCCAGGCAGAGCAGACTGGCTTGGGCACAAGCTTTGTACCTCCTTAGTGGAGGGAGCCCGGTTTAGTCCTGTGGAAGAAGTGTTTTCAAAGTAAGCTTGTTTTTTCTCTCTTAAGATGGATTTCCTTTTCTGTCTCCATTTCCAAGTCTGCTCACTTTCTGTGAAGGATCTCATTTTAGTTTCTTATTATTTGGTGGTTGAAATCAGAGCCACGACAGTCTTGGGAACGTAAATCCCTACCGCTCGTCTACATGTACCCATTCTGGGTGCCTCTCTTAAAATCAGATTAAGAAATGCATGCTACTTTTGAGTCTAATAACTTGTAGATGTTGTTATAAAGACTGATCAAAAAGGAAAAAGAAAAGAAAAGAAAAAATGCTTGGTGGTGGTGGTGCGTGCCTTTAATCCCAGTGCTTGGGAGGGGGAGATAAATGAATCTCTGAGTTCGAGGCCAGTCTCATCTACAGAGAGAGTTTCAGGACAGCCTCCAAAGCTGCAGAGAAAGCCTGTCTCAACAAAAACTAGGAAAAAAACAAAAAATAAAAAAACAAGACTGATTTAATTATAAATAGAATATGTAAAGCATTTACTGAAAAAGAAAATAATACAAACAGGCAGCTTGCATAGGAACACATAGCAGAGCTCCAGAAAGCCATATCTGTAGGAGGGACTGAAGGCAAGAAACAAGTTCGCACAGGAAAGCAAGTCTGTGTTCAAAGCCTAAGTTTAGGACCACTTTTTATACTGTTATTCTTATGGACCATACTTTTTAAGGGATCTGAATAATATATACACTTCAAAAATGGGGATCATTAAAATATGCTTCTATTGAGATTGAAAAAATGTTGTTTTACTGTTTCAGAAGAGAACTAAGATACCACAGAATAAAAAAAAATGATGAATACAGCTTAGGAGTTTGAATGCACTGCTCTTAAACTCCACACTGCTCTTGCTGACAGTGTCTTGAATAAACTAAAGCATGAGTTTGTGTGTTATGCACGGCACAGCAACCTCACAGAGCATCACCAAACACCATTTATAGGAAGTTAGCATGTGTGTGCATCTCTCAGTTCCAGGAGTCTCTGCTACTATTTTTCTAGCACTTATCTTGGGTAATGACAGAAGCCAGGACCACTCTGACAAAGACACACCTACACCTAAACATCTGTCTGACCCAGGCCCCAGCACTAGGGCCTGCCTGTGGTCAGAATACATGATGATAGAAATTAAAGACACCTGTCCTGCAGTAACAGCCCACACAAGTGGGAGGATGCTGGGAAGATGCAAAGGCCTCCTCACAGGAGCTCTACCCTGCAGGAAAGGAAGGGTCCAGGCCTCTATCTGTTTGCATCAAATTCTTTCACCTTAACTCTGTTTCAAAGTCATAAGAAAACTCTTCCATCTTAACCTTGGCGCGAGGTCAGGAGAAAAGACATTAGAGGGGCACGTTTATGGTTTTCATCCCTCGGTCTCAGGGGCCTGTGCATTCTCTCGCCAGCTGTACCCTTTGAAGTCTCACAGAGGCTCGGTACTCTTTCTAGTTACAATTTCCTTGTTTGTCCTTTTTTTCTCTCTTTCGCTTTTTAAGAACCAAACTGATTAGTTAGCAGTTGCTAGTTGCTTTTGAAAATGTGTGTGTGCATGTGTGTGTGTGTATGTGTGTGTGTATTTCATCTGAAGCAAGTGCTTTAAAGCTTAAACTGAACTTTCTGCTCTCAGCTCTCCTTTTCACACCAATAGCATCATCTTTCCTGCAAACCTACCTCTGCTAACTTCCCCATGTAGTACTATACAATGGTAGGCAGTCAGACACATTACATAGGGAAGTGAATCCATTCACAGTTAAAGTAAATGAGTCAGAGAGGAGAAAAGATGTTTTCTGCTTTCAGGGTGAAGGAGAATATCTAGATATTTCTGTATTTCATTCATGATACTTTTTGAAGCCAGAAACATTTAGTGTCATTCAAAAGACCTGGCCATATTTCACACATATTTTGCATGAGCTGTAATGTTTATAGTACATATTCTTATTTGAGCATGTATTCATCATGCATGAAAGATGAGACAATAATTCTAAAATCCATCCAAAAGATGGTATTTCATTCACCATTGTTTTTAAGGAAGGGTGTTCCTTTCTGACTCAGTCTTAGGTAAATGTCAGGCCGAGTGAGGCTCTGAACCTTCTAGACAATGGTGTCAGCTTCTACATGGCTCTCCAGCAGTGGTCTGCAGTTACGCAAGACTAACCCTCTGCAGTGATGTTCCTAGGGGTAAGTCTTTATGTGACTTTATAAAATAACTGAACAGACAAAAAACTAAAGAGTAATTTACAGTGTCTAAGGAATGAAAAACCCACCCTCAATTCACTTATCTATGGAACTAGGAGGACAATATAGCCAATTGAAAATATGTACAATATAATGTTTGTTTTCTTTGCTTAATTTCAATATCCTAAAGCAAGAAAACATTAGAATCACAAAAATTCTCAAAATAACAAGAATGATAGTCCCCATAAGTCTCTTTAAATTTGATTTGGGGTAATTATAAAAAAAAATCTAGAAAAGTGCCAAAGGACTCTACAAACCAGAAACACAAAGGAGAACACACTTGCAAGCACATGCACGCACACACACACACAGACACACAGTTTAAATGGCTTTCGGTTTATGGAACAAAGACTTGTGATTTCCCTAACAGATCCACAGAAACTCAGCAACAAAAAAGGTAAGAAAGAGAAGGGCTTTAATCCTCTCAGTTTCGGTCAGGGTGGACTTCTTCAGATTGTCTTTTCTGACATAACCTCATGGCTATGAAAGTCTGACCTCTTCGGGGGCTGGTAAATGCAGAGCTGGGACACAATGCCACATTGCAAGTAGCAGCCAAGTCAAGCTTGCAGAGTCAGGAACGAGGTGCCCCAGGGGCGTCCACCAGAGACTACCCATTCTTTAGTATGGTCCATACAGTCAGAAATGAAGTAAGCTGCATTGTGAGCATGGCTTCCAGCTAACAGTGGGCTGGATTTTCTCTGGAAAGGGTGTATTTGAGTAATAAATTATATATAAAAAATAATCTCTTTTCCACTCTCACTGTTAAAATGCAGGCACAGGATCCCTGCCCTCTGACTCCCTAAGCTCACACTCTGTAGAAGATGGTCTCTGATCTATTCCGGATAGTTACAAACATGTTTTCTCACCTATGTGAATGCAAATGAACTGCGGCAAGAGCAGAGCTCGGCTTGGACAGCCCCTCACTCTTTATAGAACCTGGCAAGGTGAGATCCTTTACATTTGGCTTAATTCACCTGATAATAATAAAGCATTTGTTTCATAAATAAAGTAAAACAGGGAAGATACCGAGTCTGGGGCCGCAGGTAATACAAAACATGTGTTCCTTTCGAACACTCTGCAATGAATCCTCAATTTTTAAAGGATTGTTTGATCGAGAACAAGAGCCTTTTATTCTGATTTGTTTCTATTCATTTTTTGATGTTAGAACTATGGATAAATAAAAATAAAATGCTAAATACATAGCTAAGTAATTAGTATATTTTAAAACAGAAAACTAAAGGCCGTATTTGGAGAATATAAGGGCATCTGATGGGATTTGTTTTCAGTTGTAGTTAAAATACACAACTTAAAGGCCAGAAAAGTAGCTCTGTTAATGGTTTAGCATTTTGTGAAACAGATACCATATCATAAAATCAAATTAATGGGATTTACTAAAGCCACAAACAGATTTCTTTGTTCCTGACATGAAATTTAATCAGTATGAAGCTTTCTAATTTGGACCAATCTGAAATTATCTGGTAACAAAATAAGTGGGATTTTTTATTATTAGTTGTGTAAGTAAGAAGCTACCTATGTTTTTAAAATATGGGGGAATCCTCAGACTAGGAATAAAATTGACAAGATTCCAAAATCCTGCTCAAGGCTGTGGAAGAAAATTAAAAAAAAAATGAAGTGAAAGAATGTGGGAAAGAACACAAGAACTAGAAAAGCATCTAGAAGCTGCAGGTTTATTGTTCAATGCAGAAGAGGGGAGCACTTAGACATGATTTCCTCTGGTTCCTTGAATCTTGTGTCCTCCCTAATGTAATTCACCTTCCCAGGCTCACATAATCAGTTTCCCAAAAAGGAAAAGAATGACTTTAACTGTGAGACTCTGTTGCTGAGAATCACTGGAGTAAGAATACATTAGGGGGTGGACTGTAAAAGAAACTTTACCATTTTTAAAAGATTTTATTTTCATGAGGTGGTTTAGAATTATATTTATTCCTCAATAATACTTATTTCTGTGGCTATAGTTATATTAATTTTTGCTAACTAGTTTTTTTTTAGTTTTTACTAAATAAGTAAATATGTATTTATTTATTTTTTTGCTGTCACAGGCAGGCTGGTTATTTGTACTATTAGAAAAGAGACAGTTTGACTGTACGTAAACACATGCTTTCCAATTTCGGGGTTTACTTAAACATAGCTGTACTCTGTTTTCATTTACATTTCTATATTTAAAAAATTCCGCATTTTACAGGAGAATTGGTCTCTACAATTAGTTAAAAACTTTTGTTGCGCCGGGCGGTGGTGGCGCACGCCTTTAATCCCAGCACTCGGGAGGCAGAGGCAGGCGGATCTCTGTGAGTTCGAGACCAGCCTGGTCTACAAGAGCTAGTTCCAGGACAGGCTCCAAAACCACAGAGAAACCTTGTCTCGAAAAACCAAAAAAAAAAAAAAAAAAAAAAAAACTTTTGTTGCCAGAGAATAAAACAAAGAAAACGTGCCATCCACAGTACTTAAAAACATTGATACACTTAATTGTTAAAAGGCTCGAATCACAAGAAATAGCATTCAAATTATATTAAAGAAAGTAAAACTCTTTCAACCACACGTCTCTCCAATGTATCTGAAAGGCAGAGTACATTACTAAGCAGTTCCTCTTTCTAAAACCTTCTGTGCCAAGCCGACAGCAGCGCGAAGGGATTCTCTCTCAATTCTGACTACTTTCAACATTTGGTGTTTCCGGGGACGAGGAAGGTGTAAACACCGTCCGTGTTTAACAGACTTCATTTCATGTGTATCTCAAAATTATTAAACCGAAAGCCTAAACACATTAAGGTCTGATTTGAATGAAATCAGAATACTGTCTGTGTCACAGAAAAACAAAACATCTGATCAGTTATTAGCAGTAAGGCACAAACGCCACCCGCCTTCTTGGCGGAGGACCCGAGCATGCTGAAATGTTTCCAGCTTATGGGACAGGCGCACAAATCATTGAAGCAACAGCATTAACAACGTTCCCTGGAGCCCTTAGCCCTGTTCCTATACACCAGCATCTCTCTTTCCCATCACAGCAAATTCAAACAGGTAAAAGGGTCCCATCCACCTTAAAGACCTGTGTACTCTGGTATTGTTTGTCGCCGACACCTGGCTTTACCATGTATCCCTTCACTCTGGGGACACTAGAAGCAGGTTCGCATCAACATGCAAAGGAGCCAGGGCATACCTTCCTTTATGTATGAACATTTGACCAAAAGTAAAAAACAACACCGCGGCACCTTGTCATTTCAATTCTTCACACTTTGGCCTGTATGTGTTTTATGTCGCAACAAAGACTTATCTCCCCAACCCACTGCCACAGGATAATTCTCTGTGACAAAGCTCACTCTGAGACTCCAACCAAATGAAAAAAGGCCAAATCCCCAAAGAGAAAAGTCACGGTCACAGCCATTAATATGGGTCCCAATCACAGGGAACCGATCAGAGTTCAGGAAGACCAGAACTGGGCAGGGGAGGCCCCAGAGGCTTTGGCAGCTCTGTAAGGGGATTTGGTGCAAAGAATATCTTTCTGAGCCCTCCAACAGAGACAAGCATTTCTTACAAGTGAGGAAGCTGTGTTACCACAACAGACAACATTTTCCAGCTGAGCAGAGATGCAAATAGCCACCCCTGTGAGAATCTTAGTGCCTGTAGCCAACAGGGCTTCCTGACCATTCTTTCTCTATCTTTCATGTGACAGCCTTTCCATGGGGAAGGAAGGTAACATCTGGGAGACACATTGTCTCTGTAGTTTTACAGCACTCCAAACATCAAGTCCTCAGAACCAATACATGCCTTTCTCCTTTCCAGATAAGGCTCACAATGCAATGAGGCAGACAAAAGAGCAAAGCTAGGCAGGAAAATGATGGCTGTCCAAAACTTGGAACATGCTGAAAATTGCACATGGGGCACCATGCCCCGTTTCTCCCACACAATTCTATTCATCAAGCAAAATTTTATTTAATGTAGCATGCTGATGCTAAAACGCATCCCCAAATGCTTATACATTTAAATAATGCATTTAATACTACTGTTGTGTGGTGATACAGTGTCCCAGATCACTGGGAGTCCTGAATTAATACCCTATAATGATCTCTCCCCAGAGGAGCCTGGGAGCGCCTTGTTGCTGGGCAGATTACAGTGAGGGATATGGTGTTGCTTAATTAAGAGGGGAGGTACTTGGCAGCTGGCATTCTTAAGTGATTCTAATTTTCCTTTTTCCTATATAAAAAAGAAATCTAAGCAGGATAATTCAGCTGGCAAAGAACAAATCAGAGAGTTCTTTCAAACACAAACACCTAGAAAATTCCAATGTAAGGACTGGAAAGATATTGGATCATGATGATGATATGAATAGGTATGTTGACTATGGGTTAAGCTCTTGTAACATCTTCCAATAAAAAAAGACAAGAACACAGCTTTCATTCACCTAAACAACTTCATATAAATGAATCCAATCTGGAGCCCTCCTTCAAGAGTCTTTCATGCAGTTTCTATTACACCTAGCCTGTGACCTTTGCAACCCTCAAGTCCCTCGTGTCTCTCTGCTCCAACTAATCTGGGAGCTTTTGTCTCTTCCCATATGCCTCACTGTGTCACTAACACAAAAGCCAGAATCCGAAGTACAAAATAAATGTGTTAACGGGATTTTAAACTAAATTCACAATGATATAATCATTTAAAGGAGTTGATGTAATCATTACAAGCAATTTGTCCTTGCCAGGGATTGAAAAATGAGGCCTAACAGGGGAGAGCTAGCGCTGAAGGCTGCATCTTGCTCTGCACAGAAGGACAGAAAATCAGAAAATGCCTCTAACTTATTTTTGTATAAGTTGCTCCACTGCCTAATTGGTCATGAGAGCAGGGCAGAATTTACCAGCCTTGAGTTCTCCAGAGCCACAGGTGTGGAGTGGAATTGAGAGAGCTAGCAAGCAAATATTGGTCTGGAACCCAGCTTAAGCATCTCATTTCTTGCACTTGGACAGATGTCACACACTCCCAGGCTGCAGAATGTGCTGTTCCCCTTGCCACAGAGATTAGCCACAGCCCGTGGCGCCTGCTACTTTGCTGGAAGGGACAGAGCAGGAGCTCTTGCTGCTGTGTTATTATCTGGCCTCTATTATGCTTTTACACTTTTCAAAAATCTTTAAGCTAGATCTTTGACATTCAACTGCCTATAAAAACATGTGCCACCTGATGGGAGACTTTGATGTGCGTTTTGGGGATTAAATAATCTACAAAGAAGGCACTGTGTTTTCAGCCAAGAAGGAAACTATGGTGAAAATTTTGCCTCCTGCAGCTAAGCTCTGTTGGCAGTCAGTACCTTTTAGCTTAGCCTCTAGATTTGATTTCATACATATTTACAGACTATTTTTCCTCTTAGTGCTAATTCTTTTGAGACCAAATTAAGAACAAAGATAGTAGGAACAGGCTTCATCAGATAAAAATGTAAATATGCTGCATCTCATTTGTGCTCCAAGAAACTTTATTTAAATATTTTCATGTGACGAGGAATGGCCTGGCTGTATCATCGTTATCAATGACCAGGGAAGTCCTAACCTAAGGAGTTAGAGAAAACCATGAGAGGAAAATTCAGCTCAGGCATTCTGGAAATATTGCCTGGTTCAAAACGAGGATTTTCAAACCTTCCAAAGGAAAGGGATGATGGCAATAATGCACATTTTAATGACATTTGTCTTAACTGGTTTTATGATCCTCTTAGTCAAAAATTACTGTGTTCACCACTAAAATTTTGCAAAATAGAGACCATATATTTAGAAGGGAATGCAAAAAAGAATGAATTTTGGACCATGCCTATAAAAATTATATATTATTTATTACTATTCTTTAAGTTATAATTCATTTGTAGAGACTCACTTAAAAAAAAGAAAAAAGAGAAGGAAAAATAAAAGCCCTTTGGTAGTGAAGAGTCAAACTCTACAGTTTTATTTTCTCTGTCTCAAGCATTACACTCCCTTATCAGCAGTAGCCAGAAAGTAAATCAAAAAATCATGGTGGCGCACGCCTTTAATCCCAGCACTTGGGAGGCAGAGGCAGTCGGATCTCTGTGAGTTCGAGACCAGCCTGATCTACAAGAGCTAGTTCCAGGACAGGCTCCAAAACCACAGAGAAACCCTGTCTTGAAAAAGCAAAAAAAAAAAAATCATGCTAGCTATTTATCAGATATTGCAACAAGAAAATGTTTTTGAGCCGGGTGGTGGTGGCGCACGCCTTTAATCTCAGCACTCGGGGGGCAGAGGCAGGCGGATCTCTGTGAGTTCGAGACCAGCCTGGTCTACAAGAGCTAGTTCCGGGATGGGCACCAAAGCTACAGAGAAACCCTGTCTCGAAAAGCCAAAATAAAGAAAAAAAGGAAAAAAAATGTTTTTGAAAAAGACATTCAAAGAAAACAATGCTAAACCACAGTCAGAATTAGTTTGTCATTTCTTCAGGAATCTCAAGCATTCAATGCCTAAAATTGCTTTATTTTCTCTTTAAAAAAAAATTAATCACTCTGAAAATGGGCATCTTTTTTCTGGTCATGAGCTAACATTTTCAATTTGAACTATTTGGCTCTTTCTAAGTCATATTCTAAATGGACCGCTATGACGAGCTCATACTGCCAATATTATGAGCAGCCTTTTCTCCCCCATCGCTCTTTGGGGACCCCTACCCACACCTTTCATCCATTTATTCATTTATTTTCAGATAATTCTTAGGTGTAGCCCTTAATGAAGTACAAGTTCCCCACTGTTGGTTTTTTATGCCATCTACTTCATTCATACAGTTGCCCCAGTCAAAGGTTTCCTCCTTCCTGACTGCATGAACAGCCTACCTAGTCAGCTCCAAAGCGGGGAGAGGCTGAAGTGTGTATCCTTAACAACATACTGGGAGACTGAAGGGTGCTAAGGTGTCGCGGCCATGTGGCAGACTCTAATGCAACAAAATGAACTCCAGCTTGAAAGGAAGACCACCTCACTGTGAGGAAAAGAACCAGAGAGCTGAAACTCCCGGGAAAAGACATTCCTTACTCAATACCTTTGAGTATGGTTGAATAACTATCCACTCCAGACGCAATATGTTCACGTTAATAAAAGGGAGAACTTTAAACATCTCAAGTATGAGAATAATGAAACCTACCAGTCCTCATCTCCAACATTATAATCAAAAGAGTCTGCGAATACTTTCCAGTGTTATTACTACAAAATCTTGTTTCAAAATCTCAACGGTTTCACGGCAGTAATTAAAGGTATAACTTTTGCATTTATTTTTCAATTTCTGTCTCTGGAGGCTAATTTAGAATACTTCACAACAATATTAATTTCTTTGTGCCCCGTCTTACATGATTTAAAGCTAACATCTAGGATGCCCTTGCTTTCAAATGTAGATTTTTGCCTTTCTAAATCTTGCTTGCCAGCAGGGCCGTGTAATAAGCACATTTACAACCTCATACACACTATTTCCAGCCATCTCCTATTTGTACCCACACCACACAAAGTGCACAGAACAACAGCAACAGTACTTCAGTGTGACTAATAACAACTCTATGTTTCAAAGTTACCAAAAGACTAAAAGTACAGCACTCGGGAGGCAGAGGCAGGCGGATCTCTGTGAGTTTGAGACCAGCCTGGTGTACAAGAGCTAGTTCCAGGACAGGCTCCAAAACCGCAGAAAAACCCTGTCTCGAAAAACCAAAAAAAAAAAAGACTAAAAGTAAACACCCCACGTGCTCCTGTGTGGAGAACTCATTTCAGCACCTGTCTTACCTTGGGAGCAGGAGAGTCGACCTGGGATCTTTGGGGACTTTGGTGACTCTGAAAGCTTTTCTCTTGGCCCCTGGAAGCAAACTAGCCTACTTAGCATATTCCTTTTGTATGTAAAAACAGATACAAACTGTAACAGGAGGCCAGGCCCATCTTAATTAACATTTCAAATCAAAGACTCTGAACTGCTATTTTAAGGAGGGGGGGTAACCACACACACACACACACACACAAAAAAAAAACAACACACACACAAACCCAATAAACAACAACAACAACAAAGCAAGGCAACTGGCTAGATGGGGTAAAGCCAAGCCTATGGAGGCCTAATTTACTGAGCATTATTAGACAAATTTTTTGAAAAGGATAGCAAAGAAAGGAATGGATTTCTATACAGAGTGATGAGAATTAAGAACCTAAGCCCATGGCTTTTAAAATGGAAGCAGCTGTGTCTCATTTTATTTTCCTAAGTAGGTTATTCTACAGTGAGAAATCAGATGCCAGCTCTAATAGCGGCTACTTCTGATGTCTTGCAGAAATACTTGTACCAGCCGGGCGATGGTGGCGCATGCCTTTAATCCCAGCACTCGGGAGGCAGAGGCAGGTGGATCTCTGTGAGTTTGAGACCAGCCTGGTCTACAGAGCTAGTTCCGGGACAGGCTCCAAAGCCACAGAGAAACCCTGTCTCGAAAAAACCAAAAAAAAAAAAAAAAAAAGAAAGAAAAGAAAAGAAATACTCGTACCATTCTTACACATACCTACCTCATCCAGAAAAAAAAGAAACATCTTCCCTTAACCCTTTGTGTTGCTAACGTGCTTATCTATAAATGGTTTGAAATAGGAACACACTGAATACTTGGAATCATTAAGTGTATCTATACAGAAATCAAACTGGATTCATCAGATCCTGAAAGGCTTTGTTGGTGTTGTTTATCTCTAAGTGTTTTTGTTCAACCTTTGCTGTGCCCAGAGGAGCCACAGAAGGAAGAACCTGGAATGGTCTTTGAGCATCAGTCAACGTGAAGGGAAAGGAAATACTATATACCAGTCATTAACATAGCGTATTACTGTACACGTTAACATAGTGTATTCTTGTGCCTTCAGTACCAATCAAGTATAGATTATTGTGACTTTTTCTTTGTTGTAACACATGTTTTGAGCCAGGTGGGATATGAATTATACATAAAAAAGTAACCAAAATATTTGTCTCAGAAGAATTGGAACTTCTAAATGTTTTACTCCGGGTCTGATAAGCCCACAGTCATAAACGCAGTCACTACCCAAGGGAATAGTCCTGGAGAGAGGTTTCAATTATTCAGTTCCCATAAAAAATTTAGCTGCTCAGGAGTTTCTCCCACCCCATCCTACGGTGATCATAATTCAGACAATTTATAGATCATGTACCATAGTCAAAATTATAAGAACACGGCTTCGGGAGCCGCCGATTACCATCCAGCCATGGCCAAGTCCAAGAACCACACCACACACAACCAGTCCTGGAAATGGCACAGAAACCACATCAAGAAACCCCGGTCACAAAGATACGAATCTCTCAAGGGAGTTGACCCCAAGTTCCTGAGGAACATGTGCTTTGCCAAGAAGCACAAGAAAGGTCTGAAGAGCCAGGCGGTGGTGGCGCACGCCTTTAATCCCAGCACTCAGGAGGCAGAGGCAGGCAGATCTCTGTGAGTTTGAGGCCAGCCTGGTCTACAAGACCTAGTTCCAGGACAGGAACCAAGAGGTACGGAGAAACCCTGTCTCAAAAAATCCAAAAAAGAAAAAAAAAATCCAAAAAAGAAAGAAAGAAAGAAAGAAAGAAAGAAAGAAAGAAAGAAAGAAAGAAAGAAAGAAAGGCCTGAAGAAGATGCAGGCAAATAATGCAAAGGCCATGAGTACACGTTCGGAGGCCATCAAGGCCCTGGTGAAGCCCCAGGTGGTGAAGCCCAAGGTGCCAAAGGGCCCCAGTCGCAAACTCACCCGTTTGGCTTTAATTGCTCACCCCAAGCTTGGGAAGTGGATTAGAAGCTACATGGCCAGGGGTCGTAGGCTCCAAAAAACAAAGCCCAAGGTTCAAGCCAAGGCAGAGGCCTCAACTGCAGCTCAGGCTCCCAAAGGTGCCTGGGCCCCTGTGAAGGCCCCATAAAAAAGGTCTCAGTCTGTCAATGTGAAGACAGATGGACTGGTGTGAACACCTACACAATATTTGCAGATGTTCGGGACCTTATGCTGCTTTTACAAATAAACTTGAGGCAAGTTCTGTTACATATATATATATATATATATATATATATATATATATAATGCCTTCAGTTGTCTTTAGCACAAACGATGGTCACAGTCCCTGCTCACACACTGACAATACTGACACCAAATGATCTTGCATATTTTGCTATGATCACGTTATTGAAGAGGGTGCTTATGCCGGAAGGGCTATTGAGTGTCCTTCAGCTCACCCTCTGGAAGGATAGAAGCTGACAGACTCTGAAAACACAGAAAGTATCTACTCCCATTGCTGTGCCTCTCATCATCTCCAGTTCCAGCGGAACAGCTGAAGCAAGATCTTCGATACAGGCATTTCTTTGGATTACCAAGGTGTAAAGAACAAGAGTCTAGATGTGACTCACACCTGCCAATGTGCTTTTTGGTCTTTATTGTACTGTGACAGGCATTCATCCCTATGTAGAGGGTACAGTCTCAAAAATCCAGTCAATCACTGAATCAGTATGCAAATTTTCATGCTAATGTTAGTATTTGTCTAGTATTGTTGACCGTCTCTTTTAGTTATGTTCCTTAAGAAAAATGTATATGAATACTTAATATCCAGGCAATCGTGGTTTAAACATGTTAGACATGGGCTGGGAAGATAGGGCAGAGAGTTTGATCCTCAGAACACACACAGAAAGACAGATATGGAGCGATGCAATCCCAGTGCCCCTAGTGAGGGAAAGCAGGTAGAAACAGAAAGACCCAGAAGCTCCAAAATGTGTTAACCTGGTATATACAGAGCATCATCCAGAAAGCACAAGAGACACCATACTTCTGAACAAGGTGGAAGGAAAGAACCGACTCCTGAGAAGTCCTTAATGTTCAGCTCTCTCTCTCTCTCTCTCTCTCTCTCTCTCTCTCTCTCTCTCTCTCTCTTTCTCTCGTCCAGCTTTCTCTGCCCAAACCCTGCTCTCTCAGAGAAAGAGACCTTCTTCCAAAGGAAAACGTCAAAAGCTCAGTTCCACATTCTTGATGGTGTTGGCTCCTCCCCCAAAGTTTGAAGTTGCCAAAACACTGCATAAAGGGTACCAAAATTGGGCACAACCTTTGGGGGGTGAAGGAGTCACTGGGGAGTTGCTTTGCTCAGCATAAATCTGGTCTTTTACTTTTTAATTTGGTTTGATCTGTCTTAATGCTTTGGTGAAGAAATCTATTATCAGGTAAATAAACAACTATTAGAACATTACGGTATTGTGCATATCCTCTAAGTACCACATGGTATCTCACTATATTTGAATTTCTGCAAAAATATACCATCAGGGGGAATGGAGAGATGGCTCAGAGTTAAAGAGCACTGGCTGCTCTTCCAGAGGTCCTGAGTTCAATTCCCAGCAACTGCATGGTGGCTCACAACCATCTGTAATAAGATCTGGTGTCCTTTTCTGTACTGTAGGATACATGCAGGAAGAACCCTGTATACATAATAAATAAAAATCTTTTAAAAAATACACCATCAGTTTTTTTTGGTTGCATAGCACTGAAATTTATCAGTTATGGAGGTGGAGAAGCCCGTAATCAATCAGCGATATCATCTGTCTCTGGTGAGGGTTCCCTACTCGCAAGTTGCACACGGCCAGCTTTTTGCCATGTTCTTGGGTAACTTAAGTAGTTAAAGGCCTGTTTTCTAAATGTACAAAAATTACTTATTTAGACTTTTCCCCAAAAACCTTGTCACCCCACAAAAGACCCTACCTCACTCTGTGACTTCCTAGAAGGTCCATGTACATAATCCCATGCCTTGGGTCATCCGGGTTGGGATAACTTTCAGTAATGCTTGAGGCCTCAGTCACCCTGACAAGGAAGGAAATGCCATGGGTCATTCATTAGCGTACTTTATTACTATCCCATCAATGACAATCAGGTCTATAGTACTGTGAGGTTTTCTTTGTTGGAATACTCATTTTTGAGGCAAGTGGGGTATGAACTATATGTGAATAAATAATAAAATATACATAATCACACACATTTTCATGTAGACAACAAATATTCAGACCATACACTACTTTTGGCCCAAGTCTCTCAAATTTATGTCACTCTCATTTTGCAAAAATAGACTCATTCCAATAAAAAACAATCTCCAAATCTTTATATATTTCAGCATCAACGCAACTTAAAAGTTAAAGTTCGATCTAGCCAGGCGGTGGTAGCACATACCTTTAATTCCAGCACTCGGGAGGCAGAGGCAGGCGGATCTCTGTGAGTTCGAGGCCAGCTTGGTCTGGAAGAACTAGTTCCAGGACAGGAACCAAAAAAAAAAAAAAAAAAAAAAAGCTACGGAGAAACCCTGTCTCGAAAAATCAAAAAAAAAAAAAAGTTAAAGTTCGATCTGAAAACCGTTTAAATCAGTCGCCATCTGTTCTTGGATAAATTAGGATTACACCGACTGGGAACTGGTGTAATCAAACCAAGATGGACACAATTGATATTCCAGCACAGGAGAAGCACAAATGAAGGAAGCGGTAACGGACTCTGAGCAAGTCCAAGTGCAGACTCACCTTTATTGACTCAATTCTCTGCCGCGTGAATTCACTAGAACAGAGGCCTTGCCTTTGAAGCTTGGTGGACTGCTGCCTTGGTGTCACTGGGCAGCCCTGTCTCCCAAGGCAGTTTCAGGTTGTAGTCCCACCTCAGTAGAAACTTTATTCCTTGGTCTTGTACCTACAGCCATCTTAGAGTAGAAGTTCATTTTTGTTCATCTTTTAGTCTGAAAGCTAAGTCAATCCCAAGGTGGCCTCCTGGGTGGGTTCTGTGACTCACCAGGGGATCTGCTGAAAGCTTCTAGCGGGAGGCAGCTGCATTGACCCCCAGGAGCTAGAAGAAACCTCCACCACCACCCCCCAGAGCTCCTTGAAGTTATGCCTGAAGCAATGCATAGCTCCATAACAGTTAGGTGAGCTGAGCAATAAGGAGATTGAGTAGGGCAGGGCAGGAAGCACTCAGGCCCCTTCCTTTGAAACAATTGTCAACCTGGCTGCTACAGGTATGATGTGTGTGGCAATGGTGAGCATCCCTGAGAAGTGTGTAAGATCATTTTGCTCTATGTTTCTGAAAAGCCACTAGCCCACACTTACTAATAATCTCAGCACTAGACAGCTGACTGACCACACTTTTCTCATTTTTTGTACTATTAAGCTAAGAACCCCTGTTGTATTCTAATTAAGAACTCTGTCTTTGAGTGTTTCTCAATCTTTCTATGCATTTTACTATAGACATTCAGGAGAAACCTGAACCGTTTTAGAAACATCTTCATGAAATATCCAATCCTTTATCACTCTGAAGGCTGACACTCAGAGAAAACACTGGAACACAGGAACAATGCAGTCAAGGTCATTTTTTTTTTTTTTTTTGGTTTTTCGAGACAGGGTTTCTCTGTGGCTTTGGAGCCTGTCCTGGAACTAGCTCTGTAGACCAGGCTGGTCTCAAACTCACAGAGATCCGCCTGCCTCTGCCTCCCGAGTGCTGGGATTAAAGGCGTGCGCCACCATCGCCTGGCTAGTTAAGGTCATTGACTCTGTGTGACAGAACCTTTTCCAGTTCCCAGTAATGTGTTCCTCACCTGCACAGGTTCTACCGTCCATGTTTCTGCCCACAGTCTTATCACCAGCATTTGGACAGTCTCTAAGGTGATTGATTTCTTGTGCCTTTCTCCGTCTATGTGAGTCTGGGCCCACGTTAGAGCTTCCCTCAGTGGTCTGTCCATGGAGAGGTATGCTGTTCACAATAGTGTAAAACCTTGTCCTACGTCTACATATTAACCCAGTCTCAAAACCACTCTTAGGCTTTGGGGTTCTGGCTAAAGCAACATTCTCACTCTGTGGTGCCAATTCTCTTTCTCTCAGACCATTAGGAATGCTTTAATAAAATATCATTAACTTGGTGGTGATGGTGGTGGTGGTGGTGAGGTGTGTGTGTGTGTCTGTACATTCATTTCTCAAAGCTGTGAAGGCTGGGTCATTCAAGTGCAAATGCCTGTATAATTGCTGTGTCCTGAGGACCTCAGTTCTAGTTCATAAATGGCCCTCTCATGTGATTATTTTATGAGGTGCCTAACAGCATTTACAAGGTCTCCACCCCATGACCTAAAACCTCCCCAAAGGCTCCAACTGTTCCCCCATTGCCCCAGGATTAAGATTTCAACAGGTGACTGGGAGAAGCAGCCCCGTCACACCACGGCCGCTGCTTGGGCTTGTCTGTGGAGAACTGGGAGAACGAGTGGCTCCTCACCCCTGTCAACCTCACACTCAACTGAATCCATGCAGCTCACACACCAATGGACAGATGGAAACCATTCCTTTGAAAAGTTAATTGCATGCCATTTCAATATCGAGACTTCTTTTTTCAATTTACCTTGAAGGAAGAGGGATAGGAAGCAGGGGGTATATTCTTTGAAAATATAATAAAAGGGTGGTTGTGAAATTTTTTATGGAAATCTTTCATATCATGTAAATAGAGGAAAGGACCGTGTGAAAAAATATTAAATTATTCTTTTACTTAATGGCTGTTCATATCAATCTTCTGGGTTATACCAGGGTCACAGAGTGAGTATTTTCTTATAGATCTAATACATCAATTTCTGATGACACATTCTTAGGATGCAACTAAATATAGAACTATCTAAGTTCACAGTAAAGTCACTTTTCATAAATTCGTAAAAACAAAGCAAACCTGAGGATTATTTACATATGCGACAGTAAACACTACCAGAGGCAAACCTTAGTTACACCATTGAAATTACTCTTAGTGTGTTCTCTGCAGCTGTACCAGGAAACTACAGATTGGGTAATTTATAAAGAGCAGGTATCCATTCAGTTCATAGTTTTGCACACTGGAAATTTCAAAAGCATGGTGCTGGCATCTCAGGAGAGTCTTCATAATGTATCACCTCACTGCCAGGGCAAAAGGTCAGGAGTGGTCAAAGGTGAGGCAGGCAGTGAGGGCCCTTTCCTTTTATGGTAAATCCAGCCCCTGCAAAAGTATTCTTGAGGGTAGAGCTATCTTGATCAAATCAGCCTTCTCTGCCTCTGTTTAGGTCTCAGCATGGCCATGCTGGGAATGAAGTTTCCAACACAGGAATGTATGGAACACTCAAACCCTAGAAAACTCCTTTTCCTCCCAGCTGAAGAAGAAAGACTCCTTAAGCATATGATTCTACCACTGCCAGGAAGCTGTTACCATTTCGAAGTAAAGTCACTCTGTAAATGTGCAGACAACTTATACCAAACATGCGGGGTCTGCTTTAAAAAGGTATCAGCAAGTAATGAATTAAGGTTCAGCCACAATAGTGCTATTTGTTAGTATAACCCTCTGGGGCAAATGTTATCTTCATTTTACAAATGATGATGCTGAGACCATTAGCAATTAAACAACTTGCTCAAGATAGTTAGCATCACATGGGCCAAACTCAAATGCAGGAAATGAACACATCTGAAGGGCTCGCTGACTAGCAGCACCTTGCCTGTGCAAGCAAGGGGAGCTGCAAATGATCATATGAGATTTGTCCACTAATGCCTGGCTTATTCTCTAGAAGATACTGTCTACAAACTTGGAGCATAGTTTTAAATTCTTCTTTAGAACTTCTAAAGCTGCAGGTTGTAGCATCCATCATGGCTCGAAACAATGCGAACGTAATCCGTGATGAAACTGCTAACCTACAAAAAAGTTCATGATTCTTTTTTTTTTTTTTTTTTTTGGTTTTTCGAGACAGGGTTTCTCTGTGGCTTTGGAGCCTGTCCTGGAACTAGCTCTTGTAGACCAGGCTGGTCTCTAACTCACAGAGATCCGCCTGCCTCTGCCTCCCAAGTGCTGGGATTAAAGGCGTGCGCCACCACCGCCCGGCCATGATTCTTTAAATAAATTGGGAGAGGTGTGTAAGAGTCAATTGTGTGGTTCTTGAACATTAATCTGTAGAGGATAGATAGCACTGTGCAATTTCAAAAGGTTGGACACACCTGAATATGATTTCTTTTAGCAAGCTAAGGATCTGGCATATAGAAAGATTCTGAGTGGCACTAAGAGCCCCAAATTTCATACACTAAAACATGAAACAGACACCAGATGTGACTGCAGCAAGTGACTTAGGTATGAAAACCTTTCATTTCCTTTGTATTTTAGTCAAATTTGAGAAGGGTGTTTAAAATTGGCTGTTTCCTTTGGGTTCAACTGAAGAATCCAGAAGTTTCGGCTTCTTCCCTAAAGTCAGATCCTGGTTTAGCCAACTATTCACCTGCTGCCCGATACTTGGGTTCTCCCTAGATAAATTACAATAGTGTTGTTGTGTGCTGTTTTTGTTGTTGAATGCAGACTTAGGGAGCAAGGAAAGACTCCTTTCCCCCTCTTCCAGCATGTTCATTTCAAATGTCCTCCCTTAGAGTGTAAACTGTTTCTGAAACAGGGCACTGCTATTCATCCTCACAGCATCAAAGGGTCTGCTGTGGGAACAAGAAGCCCGTCCAGGAAGGGACCAATGTGCTCTGCCCATCCCTCAGTCCAGAACCCCAGCCTGATTATTTAGGTGGAATTTTGTCACTAGTTTCTGTTGGATGTGGCAAATGTCTATCTCGATGGTATCATTACTGTTTGTTCTCTCAGTCAGCTTGCTACATCTTACCTGATAGATGTTCGATGTGACCCACTTGGTGATTTTCTGCTCTCTTTCTTCAATTAACTATTTGTTCTAACATTTTTACTTGATACACACTTAAAAAAATCTTTGAGACTGAAAATATAACACTCATAGGTCCCTGCCAGACAGGAAAACACTTCTTATTATCTGTAAATGGGCTTCTCTTCAGGGTGGTTATAACAGTTCAATTAAATACAGTTTGAAATGTTCAGAATAATTCCTAGAGAATGGCCTTCCTGACCAATACTGGCTCTCTTTAGTAATTCAAACATGTAGTTAAGACCTTTATCTAAGAGCTATTAGCATCGTTACTATATTCTTACCTGAGTGAGGAAAGTGAATATCTTCAGGTACCATTAAATGTTATAAAATCTACAGATCTCAAACCGGATAAGGAATTGATAAGTGACACTTGCTAATTTCATCAGTTTTTTTCTGAGTGTAAAGCAATAAAATGTATTTCATTTTCATCATAGTGTGTGAAGAGAACCCACGATAAGCAAACAAAGAGAACCCATCAGAAACAACACTCTGTGATGAGAAGGAAACTTTCTTCCCACAGACTCTTCTTGATCAAAAACTAAGTGCTTTGAATAGAATTTTATAAAACTTTCCAAGAATAAATTAAAAGTAAAAAAATAGGAATAAAGGGGATAAATGCATAAAAGTAAGATTTTCAAAGTTCCAATTATGAGCAGTAAACACTTAAGTAGAAGTAGCAGGAGAGATAAAAAAGAAACAAGATTCTCAAATCTATAAGAGATTCCTTATAATCAGAGTATTTATCATGCTTCAGTCGAACAAAAAACTGAAACCATATTCAGGAATTTTAGTTGAGTTGAATCTGAATGGCCTAATATTTAGTCCTAATGTGCTTAAGAACTCAATAAAACCTCCAGTAATAAGAAAATACACACACACACACACACACACACACATGCACACAAGGCCTAGAGAAAGTATAAATTCCAAGTAGAATTATATAAACTTCTAGAAATCAAACCAACGACATCTGTATAAAAAAAAGAAATCCAGCCATGATTTTATATTGGTGGAACTGGAAAGCATAAAATAAAATGGAGAGAATACTGCAGCATCATAAAGAAAAGCATTTCAGCTTCTCTCTTTCTTTCTATTTGTTTTACATTTATTTATGTGTGTGCACTCCCTTGCTGGAGCGCCCATCAAACTGGACAGGCAGCAAGTAACCTTTCCCACTGAGTCATCTCATGAGGCCCCTAAAAATTATGTTTCTAAGAAATTCCCATCCTTTTGTAAGTGCGTGAAATAAAACCTTTCCTAGGGAGATACAACACGCATGTCTACTCACCCCACATCAGAACCCACAACAGACCAAAGTACAGGTAACACCAAAAACCAACTTGGTGAACCCATTAGTTTTACCAGGGTTACTTACAGGAGTATGGGTGAGGGGTTACCCACACAAGTATGGGTGACAGCTTGTGAAGCTGGGGACATGTAGCACACTGCACAGCCTGCAGGCAGCTCAATAGGTTGCAAAGCACCCTTTCCAGGTGCCTCAGTTTGTCTAAACCTTTTCCGGGCTGCTCTGCTGATTTTTGCTTCTTCTTGAGAGCTGATGTGGTTCGAGAGTCTTCCTTACAGCTTAGCTCTGTTCAGTTTGAGAAAAACTACCACTTTTTATTACTTTCTCTGGCATGGAGGGACTCAGAGAATCTGGGTGGTTTCAGGGACTTCCTGAAGCTATTTTGAGTTGTTTATCTACCTGATTAAGGAGCTTCCCTGCAGAATGCAATGTTTCAATCTCAGGGGAAACTGCTACACAACACCAATGGCAAGAGAAAGGAGTGCCTTGTTATATGATGGCTTCAAACTATGCTATCCTGCTGTGTTCTTTGTAAACTATTAACCTTCCAGATCTACTTCAAACTGATTGAAATAAGAATCAAATTATAAAGAGAACATTTTGGTTGAAAATATAATCTAACTGTATTGAGATCAAGAATAGTGTTTCTTGATTATGATTAAGAACTTCAAGACAGTTTTTTACTCTCAATAAGAAAAGAGAAAGCTAAAGTTGCAAAGTTCAAAATCTCAACTGAGAAACAAGTGTGAGAAGGTATATTGGACAGGGCTGAATTAGAAAAACTCAAAAGTCCTTACATTCACAAGACAAAATAGAAAACAAGATCAAAGTGATTCCAATTATCAAAGTAATCATTTTAAATTTAAAGTAAACATCATTAGAATTAAAAGGGGATGTTATCATAGGAAAACCAACTAAAGGATGGGATAAATAGCTGAGTGATTGAGAGCTGCTCTTGCAGAAGACCTGAATTCGCTTCTGAGCATCTACATCAGGGTGTTCACAACCACCTGTAACACTGGTTCCAGTGGTATCCAATATCCTCTTCCGGCCTCTGTGGGCAGCTGCAAGCATGAATATGCACACCCTGCTGCATGAACATAATAATATACACCTGTAATTAAAAGATAAAAATAAGCCGGGCTGTGGTGGCGCACGTCTTTAATCCCAGCACTCGGGAGGCAGAGGCAGGCGGATCTCTGTGAGTTTGAGACCAGCCTGGTCTACAAGAGCTAGTTCCAGGACAGGCTCCAAAACCACAGAGAAACCCTGTCTCAAAAAAACAAAATAATAATAATAATAATAATAATAATAATAATAATAATAATAATAATAATATAAAAATAAATCTTAAAAAGGCAAAAATAAATCTGAATTTATCTGTCTCTCTTAGAATCCATTGTAACTATAAAAGTGTTAACTCTTTTTTTGTTTTTTTTTTTTTTAATTTTTATTTTTCCATTCAATTATTTACACTTCCTTCCCTCCTCCCAATTCCCTCCCTGTTAACTCTTATAATGCTTACAATTTGGGAATTCCTAAGCAAGTGCCTGGACCTGGAGGAGTTACCTACATGCTGCTGTGACAAAATGCTTGACAACAGCAACTGAAGGGAGGGATGTTTCATCTTGATTCATAGACGCAGAGAGTTTCAGTCCATCACAGGGGAGTCAGGCATGGCAGAGCAGCCTCATCCATGGCAGAAGCAGCGTGACAGCTCTTGACGTCCTGCTGCACCAAAAAGGAGAGAAAGACATGAACCAGGAGGTATAGACATCAAAAACCTGTCCACAGTGACTGATCTACATCATCTAATTTCTTTCTCCCGCAAGCCATGCCACCAACTGGGAAACAAGTATTATAAACATGAATCTATGGAACAAATTCAGGGGCAGTCTGTAGCATTCTGTGCCTGGCCCCTCACAGCCTCAACATCTCAAAGCCTCACAAGACAAAATTCAGTTTTTTAGTTCAATCTCTGGAATCTTCTTACACATCAAATACTGCTCCAAAGTCAAAAGACTCTTCCAAGCCGGGCGGTGGTGGCGCACGCCTTTAATCCCAGCACTCGGGAGGCAGAGGCAGGTGGATCTCTGTGAGTTCGAGACCAGCCTGGTCTACAAGAGCTAGTTCCAGGACAGGCTCCAAAACCACAGAGAAACCTTGTCTCGAAAAACCAAAAAAAAAAAAAAAAAGACTCTTCCATAATCTTAATTATGAGATCCTGTGAAACGGGAAAAAATCACTCATTTCAGGCTATAAGGCATCACAGAAAGCATGCCCATTTCAAGGGGAAAGATGGCGTAAAGCAATAACGTAGCCATCAAGGGATTCTTGACACACAGAATTCCATATCACGGGGTGTGTGAGCTCCAGGAGACCCAGGCAAGGCTGTCACTAAGACTCTACCACCCATAGCACATATGTTCTCTCTCAAGCTGTGTCTACTCAGTACCTGAAGCTTTCCTCAACAGACATGTCTTATTGCTGGCATCTTGAATGTGCTGGGCTTTCCACATTGGCAGAGAAGAAAATGTGAGGCAGGAAGACTAATCCAAGAAAAGTAGCAGGAGATTAATCGAGGCTGCAGTAGTTAGATAACAACAGTCAAAAAATAAATGACCGAAGAAATCTTCAAAGTTGAGGGAGAAACCAATCTTGGGGATTGAAAAGGTTCATTGTTTAATCCCAGCACTTGGGAGGCAGAGGCAGGCGGATCTCTGTGAGTTGGAGACCAGCCTGGTCTACAAGAGCTAGTTCCAGGACAGGCTCCAAAACCACAGAGAAACCCTGTCTCGAAAAACCAAAAAAAAAAAAAAAAAAAAAAAAAAGAAAAGAAAAGGTTCATTGTATGTCTGTTCATGAAAGATCCATGTTTGATTATATAAAAGTAGATTTTTGGCCGGGCAGTGGTGGCGCACGCCTTTAATCCCAGCACTTGGGAGGCAGAGGCAGGCGGATCTCTGTGAGTTGGAGACCAGCCTGGTCTACAAGAGCTAGTTCCAGGACAGGCTCCAAAAACCACAGAGAAACCCTGTCTCGAAAAAAACCAAAAAAAAAGGAGATTTTTGAATTCTAAAAATAATGAAAACATGGTCCATCCAGATAGAAAGTCTAAGTTTGCTACAAGGAGAAAATGGTCCACCTGGCATCAGATTTCTTACCTGCAAATGTCAGGCCCCTGCAATATCAGTCTCTGCAGAGACACTCAAGAGCAATCTTCATTTGAACAGACCTGTGATTACCTACCTGTCAGAATGGAAATACCCTTTTATATGTGCAACAGCTACAAAGTATGCCATCTCTGTCAGTTCCGGGGATCAAGCTCATGCCCTCAGGCATGGCAGCAGACGCCTTTACCCACTGAGTCATCTTGCCAACGGAGAACAAGCTACCTCTGTAACCCAAGCAATGGAAGTCATTGAACACGGACAGTAGTGACAATCAATAAATCTCTGAAATGGAAGATATATTCAAAACGCCATGTTGTAGGCAAATCAAGGAATAAATAAATCAGTAGAAAGGACTGAAAAATCAATATTAACATTCAAGGAACTCTAATGCGATTAAAGCAGTGCTGCTATTCAGTGTGAAAAAAATAGACAACTTAATACGTTGTCCTGTTTAAAAATGCTAAATTGATAGACAGCCAAAAGATAATAAAACTAGGTTCTGTGTGACACATCATAAATTAAAGCTACATCACAGCCTTGAAAATATTTTTGCAAACTATTGTTTATTATATAATATAGATTACATATAAATCACAATGGTAGGTGTCATTGCTTCCTATATAGGAAACAAAGAGGTGAGAGATAAAAAGAAAGCCACTATTGAACTGCATACACACACACATGGAAACACACACATACACACGCACACATGCATGCAAGCACATACACGTACACACATAATTAAAGATCTTTGAATGACAGATGACCCCATAAAGAAAATTTACTGACAAAAATATGAATCTTAGAATTTTTAACATAGAAGAAAGGGGGAAATTTATATTTATAAATACACAAAACTTCCACAAACTCACAAGGCAGGAACAAAACTTCCTTGAGAAAGGTAAGCTTAAGAGGTAATTTATCAAAAAGCAAACCAAGATGGGTGATAAAATTAGCTTTACCAATAAATCTCTAGTCCAAATTGTGCAATAGAGCATTATGGACATGACACGGTACAACTGACAGTCCTATTCATAGCAGGTGTGTGAAAAGTGTCCTTCACACACACTAGCAGAGGGCAGGACACTGAACAGAAACCTTAACAGGTCCAGCAAACTGAAATAAAGTACTTACCCTTTTGACTTTCAATCTCACTTCCAGGAATTTCTCTCATTGAAAGAAAAAACAAAAAACAAACAAAAGATGTTAGTATAGCTATGTATCTCGATGTGGCCTACAGAATTGTATATCATGGGAATAAATATGGATTTTTAAAAAATAGGGCATTTTAACTAGGAGAAGTGAAGTTATATGAGGGGAAGAGGCAGTTCTGAAGAGTACAATAATCTGGTTTACTGCAATGCACCATCTTTCACTGGGTTAAAGAGCACATAAAGCTAAATGGCATATTAGAGAAATAATTGAGAACACTTGCTTATGGATCATTTTAAATAATGGTATCTGATGTGAGCTTCCCCTCCGTATGTTGTGAATATGTTTTATTACCATTGGCTAATAAGAAAGCTGCTTTGGCCTACGGCAGGGCAGAGTACAGCAAGGTGGGAAATCCAAGCAGAGATAAAGGAGGGAAAAAAGGCAGATTCAGGAAGACACCATGTAGCTGCCCAAGAAACAAGCAGTAACAAACCACAAGCCTCTGCTGGGCGGTGGTGGCGCACGCCTTTAATCCCAGCACTCGGGAGGCAGAGGCAGGCGGATCTCTGTGAGTTCAAGACCAGCCTGGTCTACAAGAGCTAGTTCCAGGACAGGCTCCAAAACCACAGAGAAACCCTGTCTCGAAAAACAAAAAACAAAAAACAAAAACAAACAAAAAAAAACTGACCATGAACCAGGTAAGCATATCTTACAATTTTCTAGAAATATCAGTGTGCCCATGCCTCTCAGAAAGAGTGAAAGAAGACGAGCAAACATGAGATTTTTATAAATTCTTTTGGTTGTGTGGTCATAAGCAAGTTCTAAAGCTAATCAAGTTCACAGAAAATGTAATGGATCTGGACCCTGTGAGAAATGAGATAATTCATTTGGAAATTCACCAGGTTTTTGAGAAAAATGGATACTATATATGTATATATTCACTGACACCTGGCATGTCTAAGATCATATATGCCAGATTTTAGCCTGGAGGTAATTTTTATCAAGAAGTTATAAACCTCTGAAAATAGAGGTTAATAGAAAAAGCTGAAATATCCTTAATGACCAGGTTGCTATGGCAACAATATAAGCTTAGCACTGGCATCAAATATCTGCTGCACTTAGTGGTCCTCGTCTCCCTTGATAAGTTTTTCTTGAGTAAAACAGAAGCATGAGCCAGCCGAGTAGCGCTGAAGACTTTCCTCCTGCCTCTTAGAATCAGTGAGTTAGGGGATAATCAGGAAACACCAGTCAGGTGGACAGACAAGGAAAGCACTGAAATATGCCATAGCCGTGCATGCAAGATGGTCACTGTACTATACAATACTATGCGTGTAAGTTACCACTCTGGAAAGACATATTCACATGTATGTAGGCATGAATGTCTTTCTATATCACTCCAAACTAGTTATTTATGCAGTGTTGAATAGAGTCCAGAGTTTATATATACCACTAGTCTGTCTAAATTACTGTCCCTAGGCCTCGGGAGAGCTGAGAGCGTCATTACAGGCAGGCAACTATGCCCACTATGTTTTAGCTTGGGTTCTGGGGCTCTGAACCCTGTGTTCCTCCTTCAACCGCAAGCACTTTATCCATCGAGTAGTCTCTGCAGCCCTGACATAGCCATTAAGAACAGAAGACAAGAGGAGATAAAACACAGATAAAAATGAACACGTGTAAATCAAAATATAAACAAGTCAGCTATTTACATAATTAGCATAAAGAAGGAATCATATTTCCTCACTTCTTGTGAAGGAGGGGATATTTCCAGATATTGGAGAATCTATTCTTAGGAATTACAGAGTCATGGATCAAAGTGTGATCCACACCAGGAGACAGCTCTGAATGGTCGGCTAAAGCCTGGTCCCTGGTTGGTTCCCATGAGATTACATGGTTATTCTGTTTTTGTCAATGTCAATAACATGTTTATTTTCTGTAATGACAACCAGCCAGCCATCACTTTTTTTCTTTTTTTTTTTCTTTTGGCTTTTTCGAGACAGGGTTTCTCTGTGGTTTTGGAGCCTGTCCTGGAACTAGCTCTTGTAGACCAGGCTGGTCTCGAACTCACAGAGATCCGCCTGCCTCTGCCTCCCACGTGCTGGGATTAAAGGCGTGCGCCACCACCGCCCGGCTCTTATCTTCATTTTCTAATCTTACCAGGCTTAAGACATAACAGAGGGACTATAATTTTTCCATAATGAAACAGAAAAAGCAAAGACCAAATTGCTCCTTTAGGCCTAAAGTAAGGAAGGCCCTACTTCTTTAGTGGGAGACACAGCACACCGACCATATTCGCAGGACTACCTTCAAGGATCTGAAGTATCTGGAAACTGATAACATTAAACCAACCATGCCTGTTTATTTTTGTTTTTGTTTTTGGTTTTTTTTTTTTTGGTTTTTTTTTTTGGTTTTTTGAGATAGGGTTTCTCTGTGGCTTTGGAGCCTGTTCTGGAACTAGCTCTTGTAGACCAGACTGGTCTCAAACTCACAGAGATTCACCTGCCTCTGCCTCCCAAGTGCTGGGATTAAAGGCATGTGCCACCACCGCCCGGCCTAACCATGCCTGTTTAAAGCCCAAATGGCAATTGGGCCTGGTGGCAGTGACTTGCTATCCAAAAAAAATGTATGCTGAGGGAGAAGCAGTGTAAACTCAACACCAGTTTGGGCAACTAAGTGAAACCCTGTCTCTGAGTTTTGTTTCATTTTCATTTTAATCTATGGCTGTAGTACAGTGGTATAGCACTTAATAGGCAATGATCTACTGTCAGTCCCCAGTACTGTGGAAAAACAAGTCAATGGAGCCTTTCAACAATGGGAGGAAGAATTTGCTAGGTTTTGATGACCACTTGTACCTAAAAAATATGCCCTGAGACTGGGGTGCACTGTTGTTGGTGACGTAAACTTTGATAAGGAAGAAAATGTAGTCAGAAACTTTGTACTTGCTACGCTCAAATGCAAAAATGGTGAAGTCCTGATTTCATTTTCTTTAATTTTTTTAAAATTCATCGATCACCATTTTCTTTTAGTTATGTGTAAGTGTCTGTGTGTGGGTATGTGACACACATATGTATGAGTGCAGGTGCCCATGGATACTGATGTGTCTGGTATCATTTGAGCTGGATTTTTAACAATAATTGCCTTTAAGAGTCTCTGAGCCAGGCGGTGGTGGTGCATGCCTTTAATCCCAGCACTTGGGAGGCAGAGGCAGGCGGATCTCTGTGAGTTCGAGACCAGCCTGGTCTACAAGAGCTAGTTCCAGGACAGGCTCCAAAACCACAGAGAAACCCTGTCTCGAAAAAAAAACAAAACAAAACAAAACAAAAAAAAAGTGTCTCTGAGTCCCTTAATCTGGGATTTAAACTCGGGTCCTCTGCAAGAAAGCACAAAATCTTAATCCCTGAACCATCTTTAGTGCCCAGAGAGTCTGGTAGTCTGGTTTTTGGCTTTGTGTGATCTGTATTCAAGTTACTTAAATATGTTTCGCAGTTTGGGGGTTGGTAATGGGAATTAAGTAAGACTTAATTCCTAGGTACTCTGAAAATGTAGAGAGACAAAAAATATTAAAACTTTAAAACAATTTTTACATGTATGTAATAAAATCCCAATATTGTCCACTAACGCTTGTAGTTATTTGGGCATAAATTGCCACTTGCATGTTGGCCTCTGTCTCCTGTGAGATAAGCATGACAGAAGTCACTGGACCATGTTATAGAATAGCTCTTAAAGTTATTCAGGAAATAATGACAGAAGAATCTCTTACAGTTAGGTATGACCTGAGGTGCTTTAGCCCTGGGCTGACAAAATGGGTCACAAAGGCAGATCCTCAAGGCACTAATTATCTGTTTCCTTTTGTATTTGCATCAATGGGAAGTAATTGTGTTAAGTGGATATTGATAGCATTCAGGCACCTGCTCTGGCCTGAAATAGGGACATGGCAGGATACATGTAAGTGCTTGCCAGTAATCAGGATCCTGACTACTTAGACTCTGTGCACATGTGCTATGCCCCCTTTAAGAGAGAAGCTTCTCCCCTCTTTTTCCCACCACTCCTCTAGAAAAGGTGGGCAGGTCTCTGTGCTCCCCCTTGTTCTCTGCCCACCCTTTCCATTTCTATCTCCCAATAAACCTTCCACATTGAGCCCTGTCACCTAATGGTCTCTTTCTCTCTCTCTCTCTCTCTCTCTCTCTCTCTCTCTCTCTCTCTCTCTTTCTCTTTCTCTAGTGCCATGTTTTAAAAATATATCAGTTTGAGTTTTGGTTAAATCCAAGTTATAAGTAATCAGCTGGAGAGAACCGTGAAGGGTTGGTGGGACTACAATGGTACAAAGATGTTGTGGAAGGTCAGTCATCCTCAGGTGACATTTGGCTCGCTCATTCTTACAAGAGAGTGTAAACATAATCTATAGACAATTCTTCTCATGGGCAAGGCTGATAGGCATTTATGGAGAAAAGAGGTATTTTCATACACTTCAGTTTGTCCAGTCAGTAAGATAGATGACTTCAACTAAATTAATGTAGATTTTCAGTGGTACACAACTTCAGTGGTGCAGATCTTCAGTGGTTTTCCACAGAATGTATCTTCCCATAATCTTCTAATAACAAGAGTGGCCGTTCCAGAGTCTTTTGTAGATAATATATATTCCTGCAGATGCTGTGAAAGTGTGAGGATCCCACATCATTCCTGAGCTGGATAGAAGATGTTGGGCTACTCGGACACAGCAGGCACATCCCAAACACAAAGCTTACACCTGAAGCTCAGGGACCATCACAGAAGGGGGGGGGGGCAAAGACGGTAAAACCGCCACGAGGCCCAGGCTGTTTGCTGCTTGATGCTGTGTTCTGGACAGGACTGAGATGTAGCTCTCGTGAGCAGTCAACAATATGGGTGTCTACACCAGACCTGCATAGCCTGCACCAGTCAACATGCTGACATGAATGGGGAAACCGTCACATCACCCAATCTTCAGGTAAAGAGCTTTGGACAGTACTGGCTGCTGAAGAAGGAAGACTCCATGGTTTTGGTTCATTTTGTTTTATTTGTTATTTTTCAGGAACCCCAATCTTTACTGCTCATCCCCAAACACATGCACTTAAGGGCAGTATTGAGGGGGATATATGGACCATCAGAAGAGAGAGGAGAGTAGATATGATTTACATATAGTGTGCTCTCATGTAAAATCCTCAAACGACAAGAAAAAAATGAGACCCACTGGCTCTTGACAAGTTGTAGATAGCTCAGCTTGATCAAGACAAGTGTGGACTACATTCTTGTTTACTGGGGAAAAACAGGCTGGAGAAACCCTGGATCCCTCCACGAACCTGAAGTCCAGACTGGCACCTTTAACCTAGCTGCACACGTGGGATTTGTTGTAAGAGAATTAATGCCTCCTTTTCCCTCCCCAACTGTATCTTTTATAGTACTGCTCCATCCTACTGGGAAGAGGTAAGATTTCTAATGCACAGGAGCCGTACGTGCTGATTTCTGCTCTGGATGACATAAAAGCACCTCTGTGCTCTCTGAAAGGGAGGAAGGAGGCTCCTGTGGGAAGCCCACTTTAGCTACTGCACTTCTCTTCTGTGACTACAAAATAATGTGCCCCACATCGAGCAGGGTTTTTAAATGAATTTCTAACATGTTGGAAATGGAGCATGTGTGAATGACATTAAGTGGTTGGTATTGCTTACATCTCGGGAGCCAGGAATAGTTCAGTGCGAGCTTGATAAATTAGGGAAATTGGCAGGGAAAACCCGAGGAACACAAACAGGGCAAGGGCAAGATGTGACCATCAGAAGTCAGGTACGAGCAGCAGAGATTAAAGAGTGGCTGTCTACATCAACACAACCACATCAGGAACTCTGGAGCTACTGAAGAATTAGGACCGAAGAGCAGTCAGCAAAACGAGGTTGTTATTTAAGGGCCTATAATGCTTATATATTAAGAGGAGTATGACATTTCAGGTCCAGCACATCGTATTTCTTCTCTGCTGGCAATGCTGAAGACCTTATTAAGGAAGGTGCCTAGTTTTATTCTGAATGCTTTAAGAGCAATGTGGCAAAACTAGAGGGAGTCCAGCACAGAGCAACAAAAATGATAAAAGAGTGGGAAAATAGAGGCTGAGAGGAAAGGTTAATATCTACGATTGTTTAGTCTGGAGAAGCAGGAAGGCTGAAGGGTGACTTACCGTCTGTTTGAATACATGCTTGGCTATTATAATGAGCATGCTGAGTTCCACGTGGACTTAATGAGGAAAAGGAAGCAAATTTACCCTGCGGTTTTGGATTAGTATGATATCAGGAAATCTTGGGGGTGGGGGTTTTTACAGAAAACTCATGAAGAGAATTGGCACAATTATTTTTCCTCGAGATGCAGAGAATACCGCAATGCCGTGGGCACTCACTTGCCTTAGAGGCAGAGAAGAAGCCGAACTGAAACAGACAGGGTGAATTACCTAGCCACTGTTACTTAAGAAATAGATATGTTTCATAAGATTCAATGGTCATGTTTTGTAGAATGTCTATGATGGGGTGGAGAAGCATTTTTATGGCCATTAACAAATTTTCTTGGATTTGTACATTTAATCCATTTTGTAGTTGTAATTTAAAATACAAAAAGAGTTAGAATTTTAGTCTATACCCTCTCATTGGCCCTGTTGAGGAAAGAAACTCAATGCCCATCATTACTAAGACAATGCTTTTTACCCTCAGGCCAATATGGTCTAGTACAATAGATCTTAAAATGTAATTTACCCATTCCTAGGCACAGATGAGATATTTTCAGTTTTCAAGGTCATAACTTTTTACGTAAAAAACAAGGTTATATTTCCTAATTTTTGTGTGCTTGTTTTTGTGACAAAAAAAGAAAAAGTGATGGACAATGAAAGACCTCATGGCCTAGCAGCATGAAAACCAGGATCCGGAGCCATAATATTGGTCCTTTTATTTCTCATGGGTAGGGAGAGTGTTATTGGTACAATAATGAAGTGATTATTTCACTCCAAAATACCAATGCCGTGGTACAAATTAATTTAATTAAATCAGCCCATTTTTGTTGTGCTCTCTCTCTTTTTTTTTTTTTTTTTTTTTTTTTTTGGTTTTTCGAGACAGGGTTTCTCTGTGGCTTTGGAGCCTGTCCTGGAACTAGCTCTTGTAAACCAGGCTGGTCTCGAACTCACAGAGATCCGCCTGCCTCTGCCTCCCAACTGCTGGGATTAAAGGCGTGCGCCACCACCGCCCGGCTGTGCTCTCTTTTAGAATGTTGTATGACAAAATGTCACATCCTACTGTGTACTATCATGTTGGCTGCCTCGTGAAGATGAACTCAAGAGACTGAGTTGTGGGCAGAACCCATGTAATTTTTCCTGGAATGTCATTTTTGTTTAAGAGAATGATTGGCAGACAAATCTTGTTGTTCACACTTGGATATGTGGCAGATGTTCTGTCAGAAATGAATGTGGTAAACCTGTCACTCAAGGGAACAGTACAGTGTGCTTGGCAGTCAATACCACCAGGGCTTTCGTGGAAAATTTAGAATTAGGACAGATTCCCAACCATCACTTCTCTGTTGAGGTAGGTAGGGGTATCCTTGAATTCTTCTATTTTTAAAGTAAGAAAATCTGTCAGTATTTGGGAAATTGGTACTAGGCAATATATCAATATTTTACAATCCACCAATGTATATTTAAAAATGTATACATTGAATAAGAGATATATTCAAAAGTTATCAAGCCAAATCATTTTCAATAGCATAAAATATGAAGAATTGCCAATAAGGTTTTGGACTTTACATTAAAACTAAAATTTAAAAACTAATATAGTACTGCAACATAATATCAAAGGAACACTATTGACAGTTAGATATTAAAACACTCCTGCACTTTCAGTTGCCTCTTGGCACTAGGCAAGATTGAGTGTATATATTTCAAAACAAGGGATCGCATAGGATTAAACACAAAAGTCAAATATTCCACCTCCTCAAAATCTTTTCTTATCTTAGAAAACATTTTTAGTTTTGAATGCATGGATTTATTACTATAATTTTAGAGAAACAAATATTTTGGAAATGGTATGATTTCATTTCCAGTACAGGAAATATTAACTTTTATCAAATGTTATTTCAATTCCTTCTTTTTTTCTTTTCCTACTGTAAAGGTGCCTGGAAATAAAGAATTTTGTTTTTGTGAGTCAGGATTTCTCTGTCCTGGAACTTGCTTTGTATACCAGGCTGGTCTTGAACTCACAGAAATCTGCCTGTCTCTGCTGAGTGCTGGGATTAAAGATGTGCACCACCTGGCTTTTGGAACCAAAAATAAAGAACTGATTGCCTAGACAATTACTTGGTTTTTATCACTTTTTTTCTTTTTCTTTTTTTTTTTTTTTGTTTTTTTGTTTTTTTGTTTTTTCGAGACAGGGTTTCTATGTAGCTTTGGTGCCTGTTCCAGAACTAGCTCTTGTAGACCAGGCTGGCCTCAAACTCCCAGAGATCCACCTGCCTCTGCCTCCTGAGTGCTGGAATTAAAGGCATGCGCCACCACCGCCCGGCTGGTTTTTATCATTCGTGACTATATTACTGGACTGTTCTTTTTTTCAGTTGGAGTGTATATTGTGTGTGGTGTGTGTTAAGTATATATTTGCTTGTGTGTGCACATGTGCAGGTGAGAGGTTGTCTTTAGAAGTCTTTTTCTATCTTTTACATTATTATTTGAGGTGAAGTCTCTCCTTGAGCCTAAAGCTCATCAATTTGCCCTGGTCTGCTGGCCTTCGAATAGAAGGATTGTCCTGTCTCCACTCAACATTTCTGAGGTTAGAGAAAGGTGTAAAGGCCACCACGGACAGCTTTTGTGTGCTCGAAAGAGATCCAAAGTCAGCCAGTCAAGCCTATTCAGCAAGCACTTTACCGGACAAGATGTCTCCTCAGGCCCTGGCCTATTATTCTTAAATACCTTCATGTTGTTGTTGAACTGTATTCTCTCTGGAAGACTCATACAATAGTAAAAGGGAAACTAAATGCTTTTGTAATGTTTTCATCTAAACTTTATTTCTTTGAAGATAGGTAACATCTCTCTGCACTCAGGCTTTTAGATGATTGGGTACTTGCCAAATAGGAAGGCAGCTGATTTCATCAGGATAGAGAATGACTAGAAGGAAGAATATGAGTTAATTAACTTTCTGCATGTTCTACTTACCCATAATTCTCAACTTACTGCTGCCAGTTTTCTTTGACTCTATCATATAGAAGTTATAGAACTTATGAACTATATATCACTATGGATGGTCTGAGTGCATTTCCTAAGAGATCATGTGTTGGAGGATTCATTGGTCCCCACTGTGATGGTAACTACAGGTAGTGCTTATTGGGAAATCCCAGGCTAGTTAAGGGAGCGGCTTGTGGATGTACCTCAGGGGTAGAGCACTTCTCTAGTGCATGTGATTTCAATTCTAAGTTCTATAAAGCAAAGAAATAGAACATACCTCATATTCTCAGGAGTGAGTAACAGTTCCCAGTGTTCTTAGGAGAGACTGGTTTTGAAAGGGCAAGGGTGGCCATTCCCCAGCCTCATCATCTTCCCGTCTGGCAATGATTTCTTCTCTTCCAAGAACTCCAGTCATTGTGGTGTCACTTGCCAGGAGACTCTCACCAGAAGCCATTGTCAAGCATTTGTATCCGTGGAAGTGTGGGCTTTATAAACTCTTTTTAGATGTATCCAGCCTCAGGTATTTTGTGTAGAAATAGAAAATTAAGAAATAGAGGAAATTGATACCAAGTAATGTGGTCATTGTTGAAACTATTTCTGAACATCTTAGAGCAGTGTCTGGAGACGGGACACTAGAAAAGGCCTAGAATTGTATCCATTGTAAGTTACAGAAGAATTCGGTGACAAAGCCGGGCGGTGGTGGCGCACGACTTTAATCCCAGCACTCGGGAGGCAGAGGCAGGAGGATCTCTGTGAGTTCAAGACCAGCCTGGTCTACAAGAGCTAGTTCCAGGACAGGCTCCAAAACCACAGAGAAACCCTGTCTTGAAAAACAAAAACAAAAACAAACAAAACAAAACAAAACAAAACAAAAAAAGAATTCGGTGACAAGCAGACCAGGAAACTAGTCTCAGATGGAAATGATCCGATTGTGTATGAGAGAAAATCTGTCCTTTTACACAATTGCAAAGAACCCGAAAGCACTGTGCCCATGACCTCAGATTTTACGGAAGATTGAACTTGAACGTGATGAACTAGTTTATCTGACAGATGACATTTCTAAACAAGATACAGACATAGCTGGCTTGGTGCTTCTGATTGATTTCCAGCGCAAAAGAAAATGTCGTAGAAACATTTGGAAAATCTGTAGTCGAAGAAAATGTGCCGAGGAAGAACAGTGCTGCAAATGAATAGCTTGAGCAACAGGATGGTAACTGTCAAGGCAACCAGAAAAGGACCTTGTGACCGTCTTTGAAATCTTCCAGCCTCCACAGCTCCAGATATCTGGGGCAAAATTGTTTTAGGTGGTGATCCTAGGTGCTTCATACAGGGTACATAGGGCACGGAAGCATTATGGTGCTGCCTTCCTTTTCACTGGTGAAATATGCCAGTGAGGTAGCCATGGTTTGAGTGGACTGTATGTACCTTGTACTAGGGGCAGGCACATGGTACTGGTCTATCATGTGCAGGAAGCAAACACTGCTGAAACTAGTGGAGAGGAGAAAGGCCTGAGAGTAAGAAGGGAACTAGTGAGGAAGAAAAAGCGGATCAGCAGAGATGGAAGGGGGACAAGAGAAAGTAATAGAGGGGGTAAATGAACATGACCCAAGTATATAACATACATATATGCAAATGTCAAGAATAAAACCTATCATTTATAGTTAATATACAGTCACCGAAAGAAGATAAAAGACCAAGGCATGATGATACAAACCTTTCACCACAGTGATGGACAGGCAGAAACACGTGAATCATTCTGAGTTTCATGCCATCCTGAGATACAAAGTGAGTTCCAGGCCAGCCAGGGCTACATAGTGAGACCTTGTCTCAGAAAGAAAAATATGGAGTCAAGGTGGTTCTTTTTTTTTTTTTTTTTTTTTTTTTTTTTTGGTTTTTCGAGACAGGGTTTCTCTGTGGCTTTGGAGCTAGCTCTTGTAGACCAGGCTGGTCTCGAACTCACAGAGATTCACCTGCCTCTGCCTCCCAAGTGCTGGGATTAAAGGTGTGCACCACCACCGCCCGGCTCTCAAGGTGGTTCTTATAACAATTTTATTTTTATTTATTTTAAATTTTATTTTATTTCAAATTATTTGTATGTGTGTTGAAGCACATGAATGAAGGGACCCATGAAAGCCAGAGGAATAGGCATCCTTGGAACAGGAGTTACAGATGCTTGAATGGTGGAAATTAAGTTTGGCTCCTCAGAAAGAGCAGCAAAAATCACAGAGGCAGGATGGCTCAGGCCTTGGGCACTTGAGTGGTGCCTGGGTCCACTTGAATCATGGCTGAAGCTGTTGAAGGCATGGATCAGGGTACATGATGGGGTTCCAGATTCCTGTAACTCAGAACAAGAAATTTGACCAGGACAAAAAGGACAGTGGCTTAAATGGTTAATTGAGAAAGAGAACATGTACAAGAAAGACAGTGGGTCTGAGAGTGACAAAGTGTTGAAAGATGAGTAATGCAGGGACATAGCAGTTGGGACCCTGTGTCATCTACACAGCACCTGCCTTCTGTCATGTGAGTTCTGTCCCTTACACGTAAGCACAGGTCAAGCGGAGTGGGGTGGGGTTGAGCTTCTCTTTTCCTCTGTCATTGGTTTCTTTCTTTGCAAATCTTGATGACTTTCTTTCTTCTCTACTCTCCTATCACAGCTCTTGGCTGCCCTGGTCAGCAACTCTGCTTAGGACCCCGAGGGACAACACCTAAAACCCTGCTGTGAAGAGCGGAAAGAGCAAAGGGTATCTGACAGGCTGGGCTTTGTGTGGACATGCCTCAGGCTTGTGAGTGTTATCAGTACCCCTAGTCCTTCCTTGCAGAATGGGAAGTACACACTGCTACTGTGGCATCAGTATCTGTGGGAAGCTGACAATATGTCTTGATTTTATAGGTTCACAGCTAGGAGTTTGCTTTGCATATTATAGACGGGACTTTGGAAGTTTGAAGTAATGATGTACCGTATACTGTATGAAGAAAGAGTTCGGGAGCCACGCATAAAATCAGACAGTTTCAATTTAAATTATGTGTCTCCCTAAAACCCATATTACAGGTTAATCTTCAGTGTGTCACATTAAGAACATGGAGAGTGAGCCGGGTGGTGGTGGTGCATGCCTTTAATCCCAGCACTTGGGAGGCAGAGGCAGGCGGATCTCTGTGAGTTCGAGGCCAACCTGGTCTACAAGAGCTAGTTCCAGGACAGGCCCCAAAAGCTACGGAGAAACCCTGTCTCAAAAAATCCAAAAAAAAAAAAAAAAGAAAAGAACATGGAGAGTAAATCCAACTTTGGTGTTTAGAGATAGGTCCCTTATGAACTGAGTATGATTAAGGAAGGTCATCAGCATGGAAACTACATAGCCTAAACCTGATCGGTTTGTAGAAAAGAGACTGGCCAGAGGGAAAACACAGACATACTTTGTCTCTCCCTTTGTGAAGGTTTGTGCTACCTTAGGGCTTCACAACAAGAGCTACATTATGACAGGAGACCCTTGATCTTGGGCCAGAACCCTGTGCTTAAATATAGCTTTTTCCTTTAAAATGCACACAACTGTACTGTTGTGTTATCAGCAGCGGAAGATGATCTAATCCATATAGCAGTTTTGATATGACCCACGTTTCCAAGAGGGACATTTGTGACAGATCCGAGCAACTCCAGCAGTGTCAGCAAGGCACACATTCCAACCACAAGCGTCATTAAGATAGCCAAGCAACTTAGCAACTCAAGAAGATCAGTTTCCCTGGACCTGGGTCTTGATATATAAGGACTTTGATATATATGGACCAGGTAGGATCCCTGTTTCCTTAATGCCTAGATTTCTACATTCTTTCTCCCTTTGTAAACAGAGAAATGGACTGAAATAAGATATACCCAATCCTTTGGGTAAGAAGGAATTTAGAACATTTGGTGGATAAAATCTGGACTTTGATCTTCAGTAGAAAGCTTCTAATTTTCAAGTTATTCAGTAAAAACATCCTGCCAATTATTTCCCATTATTTGATGATCACAAATGTGGTAGAACAGGTTTCCCGGGAAACAGGCTCTGAAATAGAGTGTTACCTGCAGATGTTTTATTCTCAAGGAACGGCACTTATGACAGTGAAGATGGCAGGGTTAGGAAGAAGGAAAAATGATGATGAGCCAATTCTTTGGAAACCTCAGAAGCCAGGGTGAACTTTAGAGCTGTGTTAAATTAAGAGTGGGTGGTCAAGCCATTGAATCCTGAATGCATCAGTAACTCGATACATACTGCTTCCAGAGAGGAGAATCTAAGCTTTTAGAGGCCAGAGAAAGAATGTCCTGTAAGAGTCAGAAATACTGCTGACACATGCGGAAACAAGTGTCAGTTCTGAAGGGTGAATGACATGTGTAATCAACTCCAGTGGTCACTCTGGACTCTTCCGTTTCCTCACACAGGAATTAACCAAGCTAGCTCAGCTATCTAAATCCCTGTTTCCTTTGACTTACTTTCTAATTAATGCATATGCTGTGTGGTATAATAGAAATGAGAGATGTAACTATAAAATGTATTGGTAAATTATCTGTCATTATAAAAAAAATAACTGGGAAAAACTTAAAAAGAGGAAAGTCTCATTTTGCCTCCAAGTTTTGGAGGTCTCCATCTATGGTAAATAGGTCCTGTTACTGTGAGCCTGGGTAGAGGCAGAACATCAAGGCAGGGTACAGGTAGAAGAACTAGTCTACCTGTCTCATATTAGCGGGAACTGGAGGGAGAGGGATAGTGGGAAAGAAAGAGAGGGAAGGAGGGAGAGGGAACAAACAAAATATACTCTAAGGGCATGAGCTCAGCAACCTGATGCCTATAACTACACAATTCAACCCAATCTCCAAAGCTTTTCATTGCCTCTTATCAGGCTTTGAGTCCACCAAAGAGTTTATTGAATGATCCACTCACTACCTACAGAACACTGTTGAACTGGAGAGCAAGCCTTTAGAACATGAGCCTTAGCTCAGACTATTTTACCACAGCAGCAGAGAAGGAACTATTACACCAGTGATGAAGGGGAAAAGAGCCTCTTACACTGCTAGCAATAAAGTCCTACAGAAGACTTACTAAGTCATTTCAGCTACAGTCACATTGACAACCCAGAACAGTCATTGCCTGGAAGGTCTTAAAACCAAACCAAGCCGGGCAATGGTGGCGCACGCTTTTAATCCCAGCACTCGGGAGGAAGAGGCAGGCGGATCTCTGTGAGTTGGAGACCAGCCTGGTCTACAGAGCTAGTTCCAGGACAGGCTCCAAAGCCACAGAGAAACCCTGTCTCGAAAAACCAAAAACAAACAAACAAACAAACAAAAAAACCAAACCAAACCAAAAATTTAGGTGTCATATTATCCAACTATTCTATTCCTGAGTGTATATTCAAAAAAACTGATGTCAACCCACAAAAGAAATGCCTGGACGTTTTTGTTTATTGGGAAAGTGTTTACAATAGTGAAGATATTGATGCTTATAAATAGATGTTCATAAATAGATGAATGGATAGAGAAAATATATACACAGTTGAATATTATTGAACTACAAAAAATGAAATCTTGTCATTTACAGTCAAATAAATGCAATTAGGCTATAACATTGAATGAAATAAGCTAGACACAGAAATCAGAGTACCACATGATTGTTCTCTCATGTGGAAATCGAAGCAATCAACGTCCAAGTAAAATGATTTTTACTAGGGGTGAGGAATGATATTCAGGCACTGTGAAGGTAAACAGACAGATGGTCATGTAAGATCAAAATTAGTACTTAGAAACATAACATTGTCTCATTAACATATATATATAATTTGTATGAATTAATAAAAGCTAAAAATATAATAAAAACAAACAATTGAGTTCTTAGAGAATTCCCCTTGGACAACAGTACCTGAAATTGAAGCAAAAGCCAGTTTTTCTAAGATTAAAAGATGCTAAATGGAGATGAGTTTACTTCTGCAATAGCTAATGGTCATTTTTCAGCTTCACAAATATCTACATTTTACAGAGTCATTATCAATGGAAAGTCAGATCGCACAAATGTGTCACCTTTCCTTGGGATCAGTAAGGTCTCTACTACAGAGAGGAAGACCTTGGTGACAGCAATGTAGAACATTTAGGAGGTTGACATTGAATGAGTTGTTGAAGCTGCATTCAGCCTCCATAATTCTTTATGGGTAGAAACAAGCATTTGTTAAGTGTGTACAATGTCTTGCAAGTTGTGTTATATATATTTTTCAAGACAGGGTTTCTCTGTAGCTACGGAGCCTGTCCTGGAACTAGCTCTTGTAGACCAGGCTGGCCTCGAACTCACAAAGATCCGCCTGTCTCTGCCTCCCAAGTGCTGGGATTAAAGGCGTGCACCACCACCACCCGGCCAAATATATTCCTTCTTATCCATACCAAATTTCTACGGCCATTCTGTAAGTGGGAAGCTGTAACTCACAGAGAAGTGATCTGTGCTCAGGCCTCACAGCCAGTAAGTGGTTAAGTGGGAGTCAATACCAAAGTCCATTTGATTTGACCCTCAAACCTGCCCTCAAGTACTGAAGCACAGCACTTGGATAGTACAAGACAGCCTGTGTGTGTGTGTGTGTGTCTGTGTGTGTGTGTGTGTCTGTGTGTGTAGGTCTGAAGACAACTTGTGGGACTCATTTCTGTCTTTCCAGTTGTCGGGCCCTGCTCCTGGGGTTCATCTTGAGGACAGTTTCTGGTCAGCCAGCTAAAATATTCTGTATGAGTGCTCCCTCTGCCCCGCCAGGTGATTAGCTGTAGGACACTGTTTATTCTATCTTAGGTGTGGCATTTTCCCACTTGCCTAGGAATTCCTTGTGCAGCAGCTAGGTATTTAAGGATTCCCCGAAGTTGAATAAAAGGCATTCAGCTGATCTCCTTTTGAATGATCCAGGTCTCTTGTGCATTCTTTAAATATCCAGGCCTTTGCCCAGCTCACATACAGTACAGTGGCACAAGAAACGCACCGAGAGGGTAACACAGAATCGGTGTTACAATTGGAGGCGCTGCTGGGATGATCAGGAATTACAGTCGGAGGCCAACACGTAAGAAATTGAGTGGTGCCGGGCGGTGGTGGTGCACGCCTTTAATCCCAGCACTTGGGAGGCAGAGGCAGGTGGATCTCTGTGAGTTCGAGACCAGCCTGGTCTACAGAGCGAGTTCCAGGACAGGCTCCAAAGCCACAGAGAAACCCTGTCTCGAAAAACCAAAAAAAAAAAAAAAAAAGAAAGAAATTGAGTGGTGAGGGTGAATTGATAATGGGTGCAAGTAATTCTGTTTCAGTATTGTCGGCCGATTAAAGGGCCAATTGATAGTTCTTTTAAATAAGCAAGATAAGGAAGGTACCGGTACTAAAATAAGACAGCAAAGAGTTCTTTAAGACCGTTTTCTTTTGTGTAAGGTAGATTATTGCCTAATTTTTTGAGAGAGTTTAGTCCCTGGTTTCTATGCACAGGGGGCTTTAATATTACTAATTGGGAGCAGGCAAAGGCTGACCTTCAAAAAGCATTGAAAGAGCAAGGGCCAGCCGGGCGGTGGTGGCGCACGCCTTTAATCCCAGCACTCGGGAGGCAGAGGCAGGCGGATCTCTGTGAGTTCGAGACCAGCCTGGTCTACAAGAGCTAGTTCCAGGACAGGCTCCAAAGCCACAGAGAAACCCTGTCTCGAAAAACCAAAAAAAAAAAAGAAAGAAAGAGCGAGGGCCAGAAGAATTCTCTGGTGCTTAGTCAGAGATGCTCTTCTCAGTGATGATGTAAAAGTAAAAAGGGCAATTAGAGAATTTGACCAAAACCTTTCAGGAGATTCAGGATGTAGAATCTGTGAGTTCTATTAAGAGTTTTGAGGAGTGGGAAGTTAAAAATAATAAAAGGGATATAAAAGAGAAAAAAGAAATTTTAGAAAAGGAGATTGCACTGATAAAAAAGAAGTTAGTAAAAGAAGGAAGAAAGCTTTGCAGAGCCTGTCTTTTGGGAGGAGATTGTTGTGGAGAGGTAAAATGCAGGAGGACTGTAATGCTAAGGTGGGGTTTCCCCACAGTGTGACCTTGGCATGTTAGCTGGTGCAGGAAGGTGCCTGGGCTTTGCAGCACAGATTAAATTATTGATCCACAAGGACAGAGGATCAGGCAGCATAACCCCTGGCCTTTTAGGACATTAAGCAACTAAAAGAAGAAGTTACGGCCTATGGAACTCATACCCCCTTGACTGTGGCTTTAATGGAATCCTTTGCAGAACTCAACCTTATACCATTGACTGGATGCAACTTTGCAGGGCTTGTCTTTCGTGGGGAGATTATTTGTTATGGAGAGGTGAAATGCAGGAAGATTGCAAAAATACCACACTGAGTAATGCCACTGCGGGTTTCCCTCAGCATAACCTTGACGTGTTAACTGGTGCAGGACTGTATGCTGGTTTAGCAGCACAGATCACTTACGATCCTGCTGTTTATGCTCATTCAGTAAAGCAGGAGAACAACTGTCCAAGGTCCTTGAAGGACCTTCAAAATCTTACTCTGAGTTTGTTGACCACCTGTTACAACTGGGAAGTTGCATTTTTGGGGTTGTGGCCCTCAGCTATGCTGGTCATAAAGCAATTGGCCTCGGAAAATGGAAACAAATAGTTTTAAGAGGCTGTAGGCCCCCATAGAAATAGTAATTTAAATGACTTTATTTGGTTATGCAGAGACTTTGATGGCCCTCACGTGGGGGTCAGGTAATTGTTTCTGCTCTTAGGGAGAGTCAGGTGGAGCTAGATCAAAGAGTTGTTTTCAATGTAAGAGGTCAGGACACGTCAAAAGGAATTACCTTGTGGATAAATGGAAGGTTAATCAGTCCAGGGAAAAAACAGGTGTGGTGGCACAAGCCTTTAATCCCAGCATTTGGGGGTAATCCCAGCATTTGGGAGAGCCTGAGGTCAGGCAAGTATTTGTGAGTTCAAGGCCAGCTTGGTCTATACAGGAAGTTCCAAAACAGCTAGAAGCAGGAGGCATAGTGCCACCCATTTCTCCCTGGAATACTCCTATCTTTGCTATTAAGAATGATTTTCAAAAATTGCTTGGAGACCTCGGTTGGTTCCAGCCCAGTCTGGGAATTCCTATGGGAGTCTTAAAACCACTTTTTGACATTTTACAGGGGAATCCAGATCCAACCTCCTTTCGAAAGCTGACAACTCAGACAAGGCAATGTATTACTTTAATTGAGGAAAAGCTTGCCTCTGCTCATTTTCATTATAGTTAACCACTGCTGTTGATAATTTTTCCCCCTCAACATAGTCCTACTGGAGTTTTTTGGCAGCAAGGACCCATCCTGTGTGTACATGAACATGTGTCACCTGTAAAAATTGTTATCTCATATATATCCAATGTGCTACATGTTATTCAGAAAGGGTATAAATTTAGTTTGCAAACCTTTGGAATGTTACCTGATAAGGTTATTACAGCATATACCCAGACAAAAATAACTTGGCTGAAAATTTTTGCTAAAGATTGGACCTTGTTTTTATACACTAATCCCTGCCGATTTGATAATCCTTCTGATAAGTTGATCATCTTTTTTCAAAAATTATCTGGTATGCTTTTCTAAAGTCATTTTTTTGCAGCCTCTGGCAGGGGCATGGAATGTGTTAACTGATGGGTCTTCCACTAGGTGAGCTGTGGTGGCCTCCCCTCCTGATTTTGATATTCAGCCTGTTAATGCTAAGTCTGCTCGGGTGGCTGAATTGATCGCTGTACAAATGGTTTTATTTTTTTTATTTATTTATTTATTTTGGTTTTTCGAGACAGGGTTTCTCTGTGGCTTTGGAGCCTGTCCTGGAACTAGCTCTTGTAGACCAGGCTGGTCTCAAACTCACAGAGATCCGCCTGCCTCTGCCTCCTGAGTACTGGGAATAAAGGCGTGCGCCACCACCACCTGGCCAAATGGTTTCAGAGAAATATGCTGATATTCCTTTTAACCTTTTTACTGACAGTCAATATAGAAGCAAAGTTCTTGCACCTTTAGAAACTGCAGCTTATATTGCCTCTGTATCTCGAGTCCAGATGCAGTTATTGGCTATTCAAACTTCGCTTTGGGTCCGATCTGTTCCAATTTATGTAGGGCATTTGCAGGCTCATACTGACCTCCCTGATCCCTTGAGCAAGGGAAATACATTGGCTGATCAGCTTACCCGCCAAATTTGTACAGTGAGTCAAAAATCTTAAAATGCTACAGAAAAAGCTCATAATCATTTTCATCTCAATGCTGGGTCTTTAAGATTTCATTTTAAAGCCGGGCGATGGTGGCGCACACCTTTAATCCCAGCACTTGGCAGGCAGAGGCAGGCAGATCTCTGTGAGTTTGAGACCAGCCTGGTCTACAAGAGCTAGTTCTAGGACAGGCTCCAAAGCCACAGAGAAACCCTGTCTCGACAAACCGAAAAAAAAAAAAAGATTTTATTTTAAGATTTCTCGAGAACAGCCACTGATATTGTTAAAAAAAATGCTCTCTGTGTACAGAACTTTTAACTGTTCCCCATTTGGGCGTTAATCCTTGTGGGCTTTCTCCTAATCATTTATGGCAAATAGATGTTACCCATGTTCCTTCTTTTGGGTGCATGCAATATGTTCACGTCACTTTGGATACATATTCTCATTTTTTTTTTTTTTTTGGTTTTTTGAGACAGGGTTTCTCTGTGGTTTTGGAGCCGGTCCTGGAGCTAGCTCTTGTAGACCAGGCTGGTCTCGAACTCACAGAGATCCACCTGCCTCTGCCTCCCAAGTGCTGGGATTAAAGGCGTGCGCCACCACCGCCTGGCACATATTCTCATTTTATTTTTGCCTCAGCCCATACAGTAGAAAAATTACGGGATGTTAGAAGTCACTGTCTCCAGGCTTTTGCCTACATGGGAGTTCCAAAAAATGTAAAAATTGACAATGGGCCAGCCTACACCAGCACTGGCTTTGCTAATTTTTGCTCTGAGTTCTCCATTTCTTATAAGACAGGAATACCAGCCAGGTGATGGTGGTGCACGCCTTTAATCCCAGCACTCGGGAGGCAGAGGCAGGCGGATCTCTGTGAGTTCGAGACCAGCCTGGTCTACAAGAGCTAGTTCCAGGACAGGCTCCAAAGTCACAGAGAAACCATGTTTTGAAAAACCAAAAAAAAAAAAAGACAGGAATACCCTATTCCTCAAGGACAAGCTATAAGGGGAGCGAGCGCATTGTATGCTCAAAGCCTATTTGCATAAAACAAAAAAGGGGACATATGTTTCTACCCCAGAGACTATTTGTCTTTTATTTTTATTTATTTATTTTTGGTTTTTTGAGACAGGGTTTCTCTGTGGTTTTGGAGCCGGTCCTGGAGCTAGCTCTTGTAGACCAGGCTGGTCTCGAACTCACAGAGATCCACCTGCCTCTGCCTCCCAAGTGCTGGGATTAAAGGCGTGCGCCACCACCGCCTGGCACATATTCTCATTTTATTTTTGCCTCAGCCCATACAGTAGAAAAATTACGGGATGTTAGAAGTCACTGTCTCCAGGCTTTTGCCTACATGGGAGTTCCAAAAAATGTAAAAATTGACAATGGGCCAGCCTACACCAGCACTGGCTTTGCTAATTTTTGCTCTGAGTTCTCCATTTCTTATAAGACAGGAATACCAGCCAGGTGATGGTGGTGCACGCCTTTAATCCCAGCACTCGGGAGGCAGAGGCAGGCGGATCTCTGTGAGTTCGAGACCAGCCTGGTCTACAAGAGCTAGTTCCAGGACAGGCTCCAAAGTCACAGAGAAACCATGTTTTGAAAAACCAAAAAAAAAAAAAGACAGGAATACCCTATTCCTCAAGGACAAGCTATAAGGGGAGCGAGCGCATTGTATGCTCAAAGCCTATTTGCATAAAACAAAAAAGGGGACATATGTTTCTACCCCAGAGACTATTTGTCTTTTATTTTTATTTATTTATTTTTGTTTTTTCGAGACAGGGTTTCTCTGTGGCTTTGGAGCCTGTCCTGGAACTAGCTCTTGTAGACCAGGCTGGTATCGAACTCACAGAGATTCACCTGCCTCTGCCTCCCAAGTGCTGGGATTAAAGGCGTGCACCACCACCACCCAGCCTGTCTTTTATTTTATACATTTTAAATTTTTTGACTGATGATGCTCAATATCATACCGCTGCTGACCAGCATTGGTGGCCAGATTCTTCTGGAATGCCTCATGTCAAATGAAAGAATCTAGCAGATGGCACCTGGTATGGTCCAGATCCTGTACTGGTATGAGGAAGAGGGGCTGTTTGTGTTTTCCCACAGGATACTGACAGTCCAATATAGGTACCTGATTGTCTGGTGGGTGCTGTGAATTTTTCTGTCCAGAAGCCTAAAGACAGTACAGAGCTTAGAGATCAAATAGGCATAGGCTTGTCATCTCAAGAGTTGCTGGGATCCTGAGGAGCTGGTTGTGGTGGTCCCAGTGCTAAGGATTATTCCTCTATAAACCCATCCCATGATTATGGCGGTCATTGCTGTGGCTGCCAGAGCGGCTGTGGCTGCTGGATTTTTCATTAGTCAGTTGCTTCTGCTAGCACAATGGATACCTTCTCAGGGCAGGTTGCAAATGCCTTGGCCATCCAAATTGAGCTAAACTTACAAATGAATATCATAGTTAATTATGTAGTTGGTTGTGGTTAAAGACCACTGCTAGGTTATACAGTAAAAGGCATATTGCTGTTATTCATGGACCCTGGAGGGCACTATTTACAAATTGGCTCTTGAGATTATTCTAGTTACCTATACCAGGGTTCCTTCCACCAGTGCTGAGACCTTACTTAAAGGGCTACAATTTGTGGGCAGACTTATTAAGGATTGAGCAGGCACAGCCTCCTTAAGGAGTGCTTATAGGTGCTGGAGCATCATCTTCATGGTTTCATGGTGCCAGAGCCAAAGGCAAGCTCAGGTCTATCTCTTATGTGTTCTTTCAATCTCCAGGCCCTTGCCTGACTCACATACTGTACAGTGGCTCATGAACTGTACTGAGAGGGTAACACAGAATCAGGTGTTACACCAGTGTTGGGGTCTCAGAGATCAAACTAATGTCATCAGACTTGGCAACAGAAGCCTTTGCCCACTGGGCCATTTTGCTAGCACTTGATCAAAACTTCCTGCACAGTATTTATTTAACTAGTTTTTCCTCCTAATAAACATATTGCTCAATTGTACATGCTTCTGCCTCTTCATCTGTGTAATGCCTGTAAGACTGTTTTTATTGTTGTGTTTTTATAATTTATAATTTTGCCTTTAGTCAGATATCATGGGTATTGGCAGTATATCTTTGGCAGGAAATTGGGTCCCCCCACCCCACACACAATCCCCTTTCTTCCATCTGTAAATTCAGGCAAGTGGCTGGTAATCTCAGGCTTTAGAAAGAAGAGCACAGGAGTAACAAAAAAGATGTCTTGATGGGGGGCATTTTGGGGTTAGGGAAACTCTCAGAAACCCACAAAAATCCCAGCACTCGGGAGGCAGAGGCAGGCAGATCTCTGTGAGTTTGAGACCAGCCTGGTCTACAAGAGCTAGTTCCAGGACAGGCTCCAAAACCACAGAGAAACCTTGTCTTGAAAAAACCAAAAAAAAGAAAAAAAAAAGAAAAGAAAAGAAACCCACAAAAATGACCCCATCGAAGACTCCTAGCAATGGTGGAGAGGGTGCCTGAACTGGCTATCTACTGTAAGCAGATCGGTGACTTCCTATTTGGCATCAGAGATACTCTATCCAGTAATTGATTGAAGCAGAGGCAGAGATCCACAGAAAACACTTTGCTGAGAGTCTTGAGGAAGAAAGGGAGGAGGGATTGTACTAACCAGGGGGGTCTTGATGAGGGAACCCACAGAGACATCTCATGGATTCTGAACCAACAGTCAGAGAGCCCGAATGGGACTGACCTAGGCCCTCTGCATGTGTGTGACCATTCTGTATCTTGGTGTCTTAGTAAGGCTTCTAACAGAGCAGGACTCCCCCTGGTAACTTGATGAATTCCCTGGCCCTGGCAGGGGAGGAGCTTGCACCTGTCTCAACTTGATGGCCATGCTTTGTGCAAGCCCATAGGAGCCCTGTCCCTTTCTGAATGGAGATGGAGGAGGGGTGGATGGGGAGGGAGGTAGATGAAAAAGGAAGGGGACAGGAGGAGAGGGGGGAGGGAAATTTCTTGGTATGTAAAATAAATTTTTAAAATATTATTTAAATAAAAGAAAAAAGAGAAGAGCACAGGCTTCTTTATGATGGAATAAGGGTGAGAAAAATCTAAGAGTAAAAGATAAATTAGGAAACACTAAAGGATTTTAAAATCCGAGAGCACACACACATTGTTAGGTTAAAAGAAAAACTGAAAGAGAAGCAGTTAGGAAAAACTTGTATTAATCTGTTTCAGTCATTTTTGGAAAGAAATTTTGGACAGAACGCAAATGTGGGAGAAGTTGTACAAATGGAAGCGGCAGGAAGGGTCAACTGCTGCTCAGGAGGAACAGAGATGCAGAAAGCAGGTACATTGTGGATGAAAGGTTGCCCCTCAAGGGAAGCCGGCATTAGAGGGGGCTGCTTCTGATGGGGATACAGAGCAGACTAACACACTACAGTGTCGCCTTACACAGAGCAGAGAGGAGCCAGCTGCACAGGTCATCAGAGAAAGCAGGAGACATTGACAGAGTAGGAGGCAGGGAGGCAAAAACAATTGATGCAGTCATTCTTTCCAAGTAAGGTCAAGGACAAAACAAGGCACAATGAGTTCCCAAAGTGACCCGGTAAGGAGGGTACATAAGGCGAAGAAGTCACAGGATAAAATGGCTGAAGACTCAAAGAGACAGAGAGACCAGAGAGGACCAGATTGGAAAGATGAAATTTTAGATAAGAAAATCAAGCTGGGTTTCACTTTCTTTCAGGCCTGGAAGAAAAAGCCCCATTAGAACCTAAGTGGGAAGGAATATTGCACGTGGCATTGAGGAGACCAAAGAATGTAAAACACCCACAAGAACAAGCTCTGTCAGACTGCGGAGTGCCCAGCGCTGAGTGGAACCAGGCCACATGTCTGTGTGACTTTCTCCTGCAGTGTTTGGCAGCGTGGGACTGAGAGGCAAGAAGGCAGATGACTGTACTTACCCATTCTTGGGAATTAGAATGGCAGCTCTTGGGCAAGAGAGCGTGACAATCTAATAAAATGACCGACCCTAACGTCAAGGCTGCTTAGGCAAGCAAATGAAGCCCGAAGAGGGACTGACGATCTGCGACAGTGGTGTGCCATCAAGGGATGGGAAGTAATAATGAGACTGAGAACCAGATTTCATTAGCAGTGGAGACATGAGAGACTTCTAATGACAGGCATTTGTGTGCAAAATCTGTTGCATTTTGTGTTGAAACTGGGCGGGAAGAGAAAAGTCACAATGTGATAATCCTAGAATTAAAGATTTGGGGTACGGTTGACCTCATCCAAAGCCTCTTGTTATTTGTTTATTTTTTAAACAACATTTTGCACAAGCAATTCAATGGACTGAAAATGGGTTAAGCCTCACAATTGCTCTTTGTGCCATTTTTTTTTAGAATTTGCACGAGTTAAATGAATTATAAGACTATTTTTATAAATAACGTTTCATATACTAATACTTTCTGCCAGGCAGTGGTGGTGAATGGCTTTAATTCCAGCACCTGGGACACAGAGGCAGGTGGATCCTTGTGAGTTTGAGACCAGCCTAGTCTAAAGTGCTAGTTCTAGAACAGCTAAGGCTATACAATAAAATCCTATCTCAAAAACACAACAAAACAAAACAAACAGACCAAAAAAAAAAAAAAAGAATTCCCTTAGTCCTTACTCACGTGAACCACATGCCGCTTCTGCTTTAAAGATGCTTCAAGCACAGATGGAGTAGTTTAAAAATTTACCTGTGTTCGTTTCTTTACTCATTGCTGTGCTGAAGTGATGAAACACCGGACAGAAATGACTCGTGGAGCAAAAGGCTTGTTTCAAGGTACAGCCCATCATGGGGGCAGAAGCATGAGATGGCCCATCACTGGACGTCCTTTCTTAGGGATCGAAAGCAGTGAGAGTTGGCTTTGTGTTTCCAGATCTTTCTTGCACTGTCTGCTGAAGATATTTTTCCTTTTGTTGAACTTTATTTTTAAGTTTTTAAATTTTATCATCAGTAGAAATGAAGGAGTCAAATAACTATAAACTAATTCCTAGAGAGACATGTCCCAGCAATCGATGTTGTAAAAGACTCTGTTGCCTCATCTCATTAGCTAAAGCACTTATTATTGTAAGGGTAACTATGTATGTCCAGCCTGCATGTACCTGCTGTGTGTACACTGGGGTGTGACCCAACACAGAATTATAAACTAACTTTAAACATTATGAGATTTTTTATTTTTTATTTATTATGTATACAATATTCTGTCTGTGTGTATGCCTGCAGGCCAGAAGAGGGCATCAGAGCTCATTACAGATGATTGTGAGCCACCATGTGGTCGCCGGGAATTGAACTCAGGACCTTTATTAATTTTTTTTTTTTTTTTTTTTTTTTTTTTGGTTTTTCGAGACAGGGTTTCTCTGTGGTTTTGGAGCCTGTCCTGGAACTAGCTCTTGTAGACCAGGCTGGTCTCGAACTCACAGAGATCGGCCTGCCTCTGCCTCCCAAGTGCTGGGATTAAAGACATGCGCCACCACCTCCCGGCAACTCAGGACCTTTAGAAGAGCAGGCAATGCTCTTAACCACTGAGCCATCTCTCCAGCCCGAGATTTTATTTTTAAAGTAGGGTGACTTGATTGCATGACTCACCTGTGTGAACTTTGTAGAAGAAAATGTCCTGCTGTAAGGTCAGGCGGTTGGACACGCCTACTAGAAAAACTACCATGAACAAAGTGTGGTGGAAGGCTAAAGGAAATAGAAGGAAGAGAAACATTCATGTGTAGTGCTACATGTGTGATGAGCAGATTTTATTTGCTGGTTCATTCAATGTTTTGGCAAGTTTAGGAACTTTAATTGACTTGAAAAAAACTTGTTTACACCCAATAAAGAATAGCAATTACATTCTTTAATGAAGTTTTGACTTCTTCTTTTGTATTATTATTATTATTATGACGATGATGATGTTGATGAATTTATGTGTCTGTGTTTGTGTGCTTTCCTGGATTGCCTGTGAACACCTAGAATGGGTAGGTTCCCCTTTTGAATTACAATAAGTAACAGCTTACCACAAAAAAGTGGGAATGGGTGTTGATTTTCTGGGCCTGTTAATCTTTGCATTCTTTATATAAAATTTCAATAATATTTCATTCAGATTGTCCTCACTCAACAATTGTGACAGGATGGGTGAATGGCTCCTGAGGAGTCAAGGTGCATGGATGGTAGATCTTGCAAGTTTGGCCCATTTAGGGCACTTTCCTGTACAAATCAGCCCAAACTCCCATGATTTAAATTGATATACTGATATGATATCAGTCCTTGAGGACTAAAAAAAACTATTCTCAACTCATTCGCCTCATCTACAAAATTGTGGCTTCTTGTTAGATTCCATCCAAACCTCTTCTTAGCTCTAAAATGATTGTTGATCTAGAAAATACCTAGTTTGTAAAAGCTGATTGCAACAACACTCAATTTTATAGTCTGCTCCCTCTTTTTAATAGAAAATTATATGAGTTAAAATTTAGATTTTGGCCACATGATAATTTTAGTCAACCATCAAATTATTTTTGATTATTTAATCATCGTGGCATGATGAATATCAAACCACCAAACATACTGCTTTTCTTCTGGATGTTTTGAGAACCTATACTTAGCTTTAGAACCAATACCAATAATTAGAATATAAGATAAAATGAGGGAGGTTATTGTATGTATCATGGTAGAGTTGTCAAGAAAATGCCCATTTCTTAATCCCAGCACTGGGGAGGCAGAGGCAGGCGGATCTCTGTGAGTTCGAGACCAGCCTGGTCTGCAGAGCTAGTTCCAGGACAGGCTCCAAAGCCACAGAGAAACCCTGTCTCGAAAAACCAAAAAAAAAAAAAAAAAAAAAAAAAAAAAAAAAAAAAAGAAAATGCCCATTTGACTTTAAAGAAACAGCCCTGAATAATATTTGAGAAAATAAACTACAGCACAGTTATGTGTTAATTTCATAGTAATAATGAAATCTGCTGCTTATATGAACATTCCAGCTTGAGTGTAGGCATTTTTCTGTATTGTAGCATATGCGAGAAGCTGGATATTTGGCATTGTAATAGGGTAGATGTCTCTCTAAAATCAATCTCAATGTTTAGAATATAGAGTACTCTCTCACAATGAGTGATTAGAAATAGAAAAGGTAACATTCTATAAGATTATTGATAAGTCCTGGGCTGGGGAAATCTATTTAAAAGTTGTGTTAGTTAATTTTTTTGTTGCTATGACAAGGTACTAGACAAGAAGCCACTTAAGGGAGGGAGGCTTTATCCAGGCTGTGAGAAGATGCATAGGAAGACCTGGCAGCGGGAGCCGGAGGTCGCTGGTCACATTATGTCCCTAGTGAGGAAGCAGAGAGGGAAGAAAGCTGGCCTCTTGCTTACATTCTCCATTTTATGTTGTTCGGGGCATTATAAATGGCAAGTGGCTCAGGAAAATGTGTCATCAACATTCAGGGTGGGTGTTCATACCTCAAAGAAGTCAATCTATGAACCTTCTCATGAACATACCTAACCTAGCGGTTTGTCCCCAAGGCAAATTCTAGGTCCTGTCAAGTTGACAGTCAATGTAAAAAATTACAACAACGCAAGGGGAAAGTGAACTTGATGATATATTACATTGAAAGGAAATGAAATTAATATCACTATTTAAGTAAGTATCCTAAATAGTTTTTTTTTTTTTTTTTTTTTTTTTTTTGGTTTTTTTTCGAGACAGGGTTTCTCTGTGGTTTTGGAGCCTGTCCTGGAACTAGCTCTTGTAGACCAGGCTGGTCTCGAACTCACAGAGATCCGCCTGCCTCTGCCTCCCAAGTGCTGGGATTAAAGGCGTGCGCCACCACCGCCCGGCCCTAAATAGTTTTATGTCAACTGGATACTAGCTAGAGTCATCAGAGAGTAGGGAACCTCAACTGAGAAACTACTTCCATAGATTGGATTGTAGGCAAGCTTGTGGGGGCATTTTCTTTTTTTTTTTTTTTCTTTTTCTTTTTTTTTTTTTTTTTTTTTTGGTTTTTCAAGACAGGGTTTCTCTGTAGACCAGGCTGGTCTCGAACTCACAGAGATGCACCTGCCTCTGCCTCCCAAGTGCTGGGATTAAAGGCGTGCTCCACCACCGCCCAGCTGGGGGCATTTTCTTAATTAATAATCCATGGGTGAGGTCCCAGTCCATTGTGTGTGGGGCCACCCCTTGGTCAGTGATCCTGGGATCTGTAAGAAAGAAGAGTGAGTCAGTTTTGAGGAACAAGCTATTAAGTAGCACCTCTCTCTGGTCTCTGCATCAACTCCTGCCTTCAGGTTCCTGCCCTGCTTGAGTTTCTGCCCTCACTGCTCTCAATGGTGAACTGCTACAGGGAAGCATGAGTGAGATAAACCCTCTCCTCCCTAAATTGCTTTTGGTCATGGTGTTTCATCACAACAACAGTAGCCCTAAGATAGTAGGGGTGTTGATTCTAAACGAGCATTACTAATGACAGTAGGGCGTTATGAATTCTTACATGCTAAGGGGAAGAGGCATCCATCAGATGCTGGATGAAGGTTCTATGGTGATTTAAGATATTCATCAGTCTGACTACAAGGCAAGGCCAATTCAGGCACTCTCTCCTCTATTGCTTAGGGTCTTAATTGGTTCATCTTTGTGGATTCCTGGGAATTTCTCTAGAGCCAGATTTCTTGCTAGCCCCATAATGGGTCCCTAAATCAAGATATCTCTTTCCTTGCTCTCATCTCTATCCTTCCTCCATCTCAACTATCCCATTCCCTCAAATTATCCTCCCTGTCCCCTTCTCTCCTCTTTCCCTTCCACCCTCCCTTCTGCCCTCATCCCCATGCTCCCAATTTTGTCAAGTGATCTTGTCTATTTCAACTTTCCAGGTTTTTCTTACGGTTCACCTTGTTACTTAGTTTCTCTAGGCTCATGAACTATAGGCTCAATATCTTTTGTTTATAGCTAGTGTCCATTTATGAATGAGCACATACCATATTCATCTTTTTGGGTCTTGGTTACCTCACTCAGTATGGTATTTTCTAGATCCATCCATTTGCATGCATATTTCAAGATGTCAAGACCATGATGGGTACACCCACTGAAACAGTTCACCTGAGCATAAGGAGCCCACCAACTCCACCCAGACAGGGAATGAACAAGCATAGGTCCAAACTGGTCCCTCTGAATGTGGCTGACAGTTGCATGGCTGGGGCAGTCTGAGGAATCCTGATGCCACTGCCAGGATTTATCCCTACTTGTTGTACTGGTTTTTTGGGAACCTATTCTCTTTGGATGGATACCTTGCTCAGCCTAGATATAGTAGGGAGGGCCTTGGACCTTCCCCAAAGCAATGTGCCTTATCCTCTCTGAGGTGGGGTGGGGTGGGAGAAGGGGGGGAGTGGAAACTTGGATTCATATGTATAATGAAAAATGATAGTTTGTTTTTTTAAAAAAAATTAAAATAAAAAGCCAAAAAACTATTTTTAAAAAATTAATGTAACTAAAAAAATATAAAGCTTTTGGTATATTCTGATTTGTTTATTCTCATTACTTTGGGTGGGGCTGGAGAGATGACTCAGAGGCTAAGAGCTGATTGTTCTTCCAGAGGTACTGAGTTCAATTCCCAGCAATCACATGGTGGCTTACAACCATCTGTAATGAAATCTGGTGCCCTACTCTGGCCTGCAGGCATACATGCAGACAGAACACTGTAAACAAAATAAATAAATAAATAAATAAATAAAAAGAATTACTTTGGGTTCAAATACTCAAATGCTATTTTGTTTTTCTATGATAGCTATTAAATTAAGATTTCAAAATGATTTTTCTATAATACAAAACTTGTGATATGCTTATATAATTGTGATAAGTTGTTTCTAGATTTATAGACATGCTCTAAACATTACTACTCAGGAGTGCACTATATGAGTACAGAAGAGAAAGCTACTGCCTGAGGCAGCAGCTCATCTCTAATGGTCAAAGCATCCATTTTATCTTTTTGCTTTATTAAGAGGAAATGCTTCAAAGACACATCAAGCAAGGATGGACCCTACATATTCAGCCATCAGGGATGTCTACTGAACTGTACATAAGATATTCAATAGCTTTTACCAGCAATATTTCTGTTCTGTATGATTACTCAACACCCTCCTCACCATGCAGTGTTAGATGCCATATCTACATTCAACACGGAAACAACATGAAAAGCTCCCCAAATTAGAAAAGTTTCTGCAAATTTGACTTATCTCAATTTCACATTCTTTTGTGCTCAGTTTGCGGTGCCTGGTTTCTGTGTGAAGTAGTGTCCAAGTTTTCAAATAAAAGCATTTAAGAAACAAAATATTTACACCATTCTAACTGGTGTTTCCTGTATGGCTAGATACAATACAGATGCTAAGTCACTGGTTTGAAAGAGCTTCCACAAATCTATAATAAAATAATTAAATTAGTGAGTTGTGTTTAGATCAGAGGCCCTGGGTTGCCAACTCCTAAGAACTCAGGGAATTCAGAACCACAGAAGGATCATTTGGGCTCCATTTGGCAGAGACGTCAGAAACTTGCTGCTCTTGGGAACGTCCTTTTCCAATAACATTTATAGCTCTAGATGGAAGCGAAAAGCACCATATGTTAAGAGTTTCCTGCAAAGCTTCCTGGTAAGAGAGGAAATAAATTCAACTTGTCACATCTGCTCGTGGGCCAGTCAAGTAGGATTTTATCACAGCCTTAAGTGGTTTACAAAACTGTCCTGTTATCGACTGAAGGGGCTTTACATTTCAGGTTTTTTTTTTCTTTAATACTGATGTCCGTAATCTAAATCATTAAACTATTTTTCTTCTTTGCAGTTTAGCAGCATGAATCATCATTTGCTTCCAAGCAGGGAGAATTATTCAAAACAGTTCAGCTACGAATCGTATCCCCATAGCCCAGTCTCCCCAGCTCTCCATGGCTTAACAGCCAAAATGCCTTGAGGTCTCCGTTCCACCTCAACTTTGACTCAAGGGTCCTTGTATTTTGCATAATTTAAGATGTGAACTGTATTTAATCAGACTAAATTGATTACCTACCATTCCAAAAGTCCCAGTTGATTTCATCCACGGCAAAGACCCAGAGGGTCAGTAAAGATCGATTTTGGTCAGAGGTACAGGTACCTCTCTAACAAAGGTATTAAAACCTGCATTGTGAGCCACACATTTGTGATTCCTCTCTTTTAGCAATTAATCGCAGGTAGAGTTACTATGGGCATTTATTTTGACTTCTCTCTCTTAAGCAGAACGTTCAGTCTGCAGATGAACTGGAAATAGAGTGCAGCATGTGAGCCCTACTTTCTCTTGAGGAAGCACAAGGTAAACAGATGTTCTGAGCCATAAATAAGTTTGCAGCTCACCAATGCACAGCTTCGCATCCTTGTCTTTTTGTAAGGGAGCAAATTCATTAATATGTTCCCTATCGTTTTAGAAATTAGGGCATTTTGGCCGGGCGGTGGTGGCGCACGCCTTTAATCCCAGCACTCGGGAGGCAGAGGCAGGCGGATCTCTGTGAGTTCGAGACCAGCCTGGTCTAGGGCATTTTCATTTGAAGTGAAAACGGCTGCCTTCAGATACGGATAATTCCTTCCATTATAGAAGGAAGGGAGGTGGCGGGATCTTAGACTGTCACACAATGGTACTGACCTGAGCACTCATCTGTGTTTAAATGTACACACTATTCCTACAGTATTTCTAAAATACGAAATACAAAAGCATGTAACTTTTCCAATTAATCAGAGTAAAGGAAAATAACACAGACAATAAACAAGAAAGATTTAGGACTTTTGCCTATAAATTTATAAAATTAGGCCATAGAACATATTGAGTTTCCGAGAAATCAAAACAATATTTAGTGATTCGGGGTTTTTTCAATTATAGTTGGGTTTCTTGGTTATGCAGCTGTAGGGATAGAAACTTCACAAATGTGAATGATGAAGTCAACCCCATCTCAGTACCCTCTGTACCAGCTCCTTTTCTCTTTGCAATGAAAAATTACCAAAAGGCGGGGGGAAAGCAACTTAATACAGGGCAGACTTGTTTGGGTTCAGTTTCAGATGTAGAGAAGGCATGACAGGGGAATCTCAAGGCATGGTTTGCTCACATCTTGGAGGATCAGAAAACAGAAAGCTGATTCATAATCAGAAATAGATATGACCTTCAAGACCAGTGCACAGTGGCCTATGATTGCCAGGTAGACACCACGTCCCAAAGATACTACAGCCTCGCCAGACAGTTTTGCAATGTTTCAGAAGTCCAAGTATTCGAGTCTGTGGGAAACCCTTCATACTGAAAGCAAAATAACATCCCTATTGCTTCCCCCTTCTCAAGTGTGAAGACATTAATATATTTCACTGAGAAATTTCATGAACTCAGTATAACATGTAAACTGAGCAGGGTACAATTTAATAAACTATTATACTGTTGATGCACAATTCTGAGGTCATAGCAATTCTGTAGAAATAGAAAGCAGAAGGTGCTGGCTTCATAATTACAGCAATTTTTTGTAACAAAATATGTGCTGGTCACTTTCCTCTACAAAGGTGGAAATTTCCACTATCAATCATTGTCACCAACAGTCCTTGTGAAGGAGACTCTCACATTGGTAGTCACATAGTTATGATGCCTACTATCATTATGGACAGATCCTTCCATATCTGTCCATCCTTGTGTTTAATAGCAGAATATATAGAGCATTTTCTACTCTGTTTTCCAGCTCAGTTTGGCACTTCTGGCTATCTGGCAATATATATGTTCAGATGTAGACACGATAGGTGCAATTCCACGGTTATTTTTTTAAATGTGCTTGTCATGTGCTCTGTCTCCCTCTCTTCCTACTGGCTGGACAGTGGTCATTTCAGGAGCAACTTTGGAAACTTATGTACTGAGGAAACATTTGTCTTAGCAGCTGTATTTCCCACAGTGATACTATTTTTTGTGAAAGAAATAAGAAGTCTATTTTATTTATCATAGTGTCCTTTGTGCAACTGTAATGATTAAACATTGTGATATAATGGAATATCAGTGCATTGTTTCTGTTTAAAATCCCATGGCCTTGAGCCGGGCGGTGGTGGCGCATGCCTTTAATCCCAGCACTCGGGAGGCAGAGGCAGGCGGATCTCTGTGAGTTCGAGACCAGCCTGGTCTACAAGAGCTAGTTCCAGGACAGGCTCCAAAACCACAGAGAAACCCTGTCTCGAAAAACCAAAAAAAAAAAAAAAAAAATCCCATGGCCTTGAACTAGATCTATAAAGAAAAATTGGGTTCTACTGACACAATAAAGTTTAACAGAGTTAGAAAAGTTTGAGTTATGAATGAAACTTGCAGTGTACCAATCGCAAGCTCATGTTCAAAGTGGCAGCAGTTTCCAGAAACTTCCTGCAACTTCAGTGTGTGTGTGTATGTGCGTGTTTCTTCATGTCTCTGTTTCTCTTGTGTATCCTAATACTATCCTTCTTTTGTTTGTTAGATTTTTTTTTGTTTTTGAGACACAGTCTCTCTGTGTAGTCCTGGCTGTCCTGGAACTCACTTTTTAGTCCAGGCTGGCCTCAAACTCAGAGATCCACCTGCCCCTTCCTCCTCAGTTCTGATTAAAGGAGTGTGCTCCCACTGTGTAGCCTAACATCATCTTTATAAAACGGTTTGAGCAAAGCCTCAGGTTCTTTCCCAGACCACTATGTACCTCCATATAATGCAAAGCTCAAAGTTAAGAATGTGGTTCAGAAGAAGAGTCCTTGCCTAGTACTCACGAAGCTCTTTGATTAATCTCCAGCATTGAAACAGAGAATGCAGAAGAGGGAGGGAAGCCAAGGGAAAGAAAGAATACAAAGCTTCCATTTGCCCATGGGTGGTATTAGATGGAAAGTCATACAGATTTTGAAACTGTCCAAGTATTATAAATCAGTGAAACATATTCAAAATTGCTTTCTTCTTTGGAAAAATGAAACCTCTCTTTATCCACAATTGTGCTAGAATATGAAGGAACTTGTTACTTGGCTTTAGAACTACATTTATGAACCCTCCAGTCTTTTCACCCCTTCCTCACCTCAGAAACTGGCAGTTACATATGTTACTTTTTTTTTTTTTTTTGGTTTTTTTTTCGAGACAGGATTTCTCTGTGGTTTTGGAGCCTGTCCTGGAACTAGCTCTGTAGACCAGGCTGGTCTCGAACTCACAGAGATCCACATGCCTCTGCCTCCCGAGTGCTGGGATTAAAGGCGTGTGCCACCATCGCCCTGCTATATGTTACTTTTGATGTCTCAATGAATCAACCTGGTTGCTACAAGCAATAAGCACTTCAGACTGGAAGAAATGTTAAAATACATGTGGAAAGTCATTGAGCTCAGAGAAATAATAGGTCATGCATTTTGTTTACCTACATGTGCTCACAGGTTTACAACATGCCAGGAAGTGTTCTGTTTGTAAGTGGTAGTTTATTTAGTTTGTTTAAATAAAAAGACAATGATCTTTGTAAGAGTAGATATCTCTTAAGTGGTCATTTGGATCAAAATCCCCCAATCTGTGTTCCAAAGTGCTTCTTCTATCCAGTCTGGCAATGCATGTTTTTACAAGCTGCCTACAACTCAAATAAAGCTCTTTTGGGGTTGGAGAGTGAAGCTTGGAAACGCCATGGCAGCCTGTGTTCCCAGCTCCCTTCTGCCCTGCTTTTTGTGATGTTCAGTTCACATCACAGTCGTTATGGAGGAGACCTGCCTGACTTTGGCCTTGTCCTGTCACACCTCCCCTTCTGCTATGAAAGATTCCTGGAGAGACTGCCTGAGGGACGGGTAGAATGGAAATATTTTTTTCTCCTAATTTTCAAAGCTGAGCTAAACAATGGCAGTGTTTCCAACTCTATCACCTTCCCAGCAGAGCCACCAGGAGTTGAAGACTCACATGTTTGCTGTCTGCGTTTATGATGTTTTTTTTTTCTTTTCCTTTGAACTACCTGGAATGTTAGACCCATTAAGAAATAATGTGTTCACTCAAGAAACACAATCAAAATAATTGAACATCTTCCCCAGGTCTAAGTGTGTTAATTTTTTTTTCTCCTTTGCAGAAATACATTTGGAGATCACATCCATTGTGCTAAAGATGAAAAAGGAGTGATTTTGAGACTGTCACTAAGTAAGAGTTGCAGAGATATAAAGGTTTTTGAAAGAGCTTGAGAACAAGCAGAGATTGAAATCACTGCCTATTGCCTGTCACACATCTGACTCCTTTCCCCCCACACTACGGCCCTAACAATGAAAATGCCGGCAGCCCAAACCCCATTCTAAGGGGTTATCATTATTCCAAAATTCCTTCTTCCAAGAAAACAGGAAGAGTCGTGATTAGAGGAGAGGTTTTAAAACTCCCAACTGATAACAGGAAAGACGAGCAGAAGGTTTAAAAACACTACGGCAAACTGATTTTACTCTACCACCATTTAAATGTTTATAAGGCCACAGGAGTCATCTATGGAAGATACAAAGGCAATGTATTGGTACCTGACACACACCTAACCACTGGATTTGATGGCCTCGCAGAAACCTTCTTCTCTCTGACTAATTTTGTAACAGCATTTCATACTAATGACAATCACTTCTAAGATGCAGTGGAGTTCGAAGCAGGTTGGAAATGGTGCAATCACAGTCTGCGGGCTGAATGCATATATGTCTGTGAACCCACCAGAGAGGCCCTTAGAGACAGTCAGAAGAAACTAAGTGACCTCTCATTGTAAGAAGAGCGAGTTAAGAGCAGAGAGCTTCAGGTACAACTCCTACCCAGTCCATGTCTTACTGCTCATCCTGGATCTGAAGACAGGCATTCAGAGGCACTAAGCTTGCCATAAATAAATACATATTGGAATAAGGTTATGCTTTTACATTTTCATTCTCCCCTTGTAGACCCTCCCCTAACCATAATGCCTAACCTAGGTCCAAGAATCTGAGGAGTCATTCCCAGGAGCTGACTCTACAGGTTTCACTTCTTAGTTTATTGTGCTATATCCTTTGTCTTTAGCCAAATAAAAATTTTATTCTATGCATAGCCTAAACTGACCATCCCCTGTGATTAGAATGGTGATTATCCGGGTTGTCATCAGAGAGGCTTCAGAGATGGAGGCAGATCCAGAGACCCATAGCCAGACATTGGTTTGAGCTTGGAGAGTTCTGTTTAGAAGAGGGAGGGATTATAGGACCGATGGGGGTCAAGGACACTGGAGGAAAACCCATAGAAACAGCCTGGCTCAAGGGAACTCACAGAGTCTGAACCAACCACCGAGCCTGCATGGGCCCAACCTCTGTTCAGTCTAGCATCTGTGTGAACTCACCAACCAACAAATCAAGCAAACAAGTGGTCAAACCTGTAATTCATGCATTAGGGAGGTAGAGACAGGAAGATTTCTAGGATTTGCTAACCAGCCACCCTAGCCAAATAAGAGGGCTCTAGTTTCAGTAGGTGACTTTGTTTCCAAAAATAAAGTGGGAAAGTGACCAAGAAATACACCTGATAACCTTCACACTGCATGAGCTAATGCTAGGAAGACACATTCAAATAACACAACCATACACACATACAGACACACATGCACACACATGTGCGTGAGCACACACACACGCAAGCACACACACACACACACACACATGCTTACAAACCAGTCTTAACTTCCTTAGGTACAGGATAGTCTTGGCATTCACCCATTTCTGCCAAACAGGTCACAGGTCTCTGAGGAGTGCCTGTGCATTAGGAAACTCCCGGGAAATGGGTGAGAAATGAGTCTGGAGTGGCCAGCTGCCTGTGGAAATATTTACAAAAGCTGTTCAGCAGTCCCTAATGGCCTGGAAGCAAATGGATATTGCCCTGTAACAATGAAAAGAAACATTTCGATTTGGATGTGTTTGCTTGAGAAACAAATGTTTACAACCGAAACTTCCATTTGGGTTGTTAGAACAGCATCAAACAAAGTATGTATTTACTGAAGAATCAAGCAGTACTTTTCAGGGTAAGTACTGCTCCTTTGGGGACAGGCTACATCACAAGAAGAATGTGCTGGATAGCAAAGAGGAAACCGAACTACAGGAGTTTATGGTAACAGGCAGGAAGTGTACAACCTACCTATTCTGCAAAAGGGACTTTCTCAAAAAATGTGCATTAGAGTAAAAATGCATTTGCTATACTAGAGGAGCAGGTAATGTGATGTGGTTACAGAGGTAAGATAGGAATGCATTTTATATCTTATACCTAACATGTAGGTGGAAGTGTTTCAGGCCTTGTGGTCAGGAAATAGGCTCCCTTCAGTATTCACAATCTTTGACTACCAAAGTGTGATCTCTGATGGCTGTGTTGGTGCTGGTCATCACATCTGCTTTCAAACCATTAGAGAAAGAGGAAGAGGTTTGTGAAGATAAGAATCTTCTGTGTAAAGTGGGGGTTCTTGCCTGGGAGAGGCTGAGGTTCATCATAAGACTGGAGAAGATAGAGGTCCACTGTAGGACAGCAGATGGAGGTCCATTGTAGGATAGCAGATGGAGGTCCATCCTAGGACATCAGGAGACAGAGGTCCATCCTAGGACATCAGGAGATGGAGGTCCATCCTAGGACAGCAGGAGATGGAGGTCCATTCTAGAACAGCAGATGGAGGTCCATCCTAGGACAGCAGGAGATGGAGGTCTATCCTAGGACAGCAGGAGATGGAGGTCCATCCAAAGGAAAAAGTTTTTTCAGTCACAACTTGGAGGCAGAAGGTTTAGGAACTGTGAACATTAAATAAATAGAGGTCAGTGATGGTGCTAAACACCCTCCCATGAACAGAAAAGTTTTCATGTTAGGACTTGTGAATCTGAGAAATGTTGCCCTAAACAGAAAGCTTTTTTAAATATATACTTTCAGATATAAAAGATGCAAGGACACTCCTGACACAGCAGGTTAGATTCCAAGTAAATGATTCCATATAAGCCAGGACAGACTTCCAAGGAGAATGTCTCTTCTCTTCATCACCTGTCACCATCTACTCCTGTAGTAACAGAATTTTTTTTTAAATTTTTTTATGGCTTATTTAACTTTATTTTATGTGCATTGGTGTGAAGGTGTCAGATCCCCTGGAACTGGATTTTCAGACAGTTGTGAGCTGCAATGTGGGTGCTGGGAATTGAACCCGGGTCCTTGAGAAGAGCAGTCAGTGCTCTTAACCGCTGAGCCATCTCTCCAGCCCCTAGTAACAGAATTTTGACCTGGGCCAGCAAGAAGTTCCTTAGATGCCTCCATGTCTATGCTATTAAGTCACACTCCAAGTATTGTCAGATACTGCATGCACACAATCTGATTAGGAACATTACTACCTGAGCACTCTTGGACAAAGTAACTATGTCTCTGGAGTCACAACTTCTTCAAAACTAAAAAAAATATAGATACTCATCTCAAGATGATAGAGGGAAGAAAGACTGGAAGAGATCCCTTAAGATTCTTCATTCCTAATGGAATCATATCTTCTCCTGTTTCTCTCTTGAACAGTAATCTAGTGGGCTTTACAGATATGATTAAGGTCCCAAGTAATTTAAATACTAAAAAGAAATGATGCCTGTATTTAGTCAAATCCAATGAAACCTGTATTATCAAATCACATCTAAGCCTGTTTTTACAGGAATGGTGGAAGAAGGAGTCAGGGCAAAGATGGCTCTCCATTGCAGCCTGTGAAGTGTGGTTATTCTGTGTGGGTATGTGGATAGTCATCTTGTAGTTTTGACCCTTGTATTCAGTTTGGGTTCCTGGTGTGTTAGGCAGAACACTGCTGCTATCTTAGATGTTGACAGCCCTCACAGAATAAAGTGATTAAAATGTTATTATGATCCCAATTCATAGGTGAGAAACTGCTCTAGACAGCTTCAATATTTTAGCTCAGGCAAACTCATAAGCAGATTACAGAGACAAAAAAGAATCTTCTCTACCTACCACTGATAGGAACCATGGGCTTTCTCAAGAATTGTCTTGGTCTGTCTTTAAGATGAGTCAGTTCCCAAGGGTGTTTCTAGTAGATTCTGGAATTTTCCACCACCTTGGTCCTTATGATTTGCTATACACAGAGATTATTTTGAAACACCAGCTGCTAACTACTTTATCTTTGGTGTATGTATTTAGTACTCCAGCAAGCCTTACATGGGACTGCAGCTTCTGGTCAGTTCTAGGCCAGGAGGGAACCTCATGGCTGGTGTACATCAAACGTGACGACTTTTGTTGCCTTACCCATGTTCTTTCATCCAAATCCTTAAAGGGTAAGGCACTTAGATACAGCTGGGGAGGATTAGTGCGTATGGAAAGGCAGAAGGCTGAAAACAGATTTCTCCTCCATGGCAAAGGGAACGGCTACACAGCTGCAGTGCCTGCACACATCTGGAAAGCTGCTGCAAGGCAAGGCTAGCATTTGGCAAAGGTAGCAGATGGGCTTGTTGTCAAATGTGAGTGGAAGTCGAGTCAAGCTCCTGGGGAATGGTCCACTGAAGAGCAGGAGGAGGACAGGTACTAGGGCAGGGAGGCACACAACACGAGCTGACAGCACTTACACAACGAGAAATGGACCACAATGAGGCGGCCGAAGGAAATTTCTTTTATAGAAAGAGATGGATTCTTTTCTTTCTTTCTTTCTTTCTTTTTTTTTTTTTTAAGCCCCCATTCCGGTAATTAGAAACTGTCAAAATTGTGCTTAGTTAAATCTGGTTAATTTGCTAAACTTGGCAGTGGAACTGATGTTAAAGGTTGTCACAGTCAACATTTGGTGTGGTGTGTCCTGGGGACACTCTATCATCACTAATTGAGTAAATGACATGAACAGAAGAGATGGACAGGTCTCTCTTCAGCTCATTTCACAGAGTCCTGCTGCTTGGGAAGGGCTTCTGCCAACCTTGGCTTTTCTTCCAAAAAAAAAAAAAAAAAAAGGCGCTGGAAGCAGCTTTAACAATTAGGTCAATGAGATAGGGCAACCAGATAGAAATCTCTCGTTCAAGTGCATCTAATTTGTGGGCAATGCCCCCTTCAGGGCCTTTCAGCACCTCAGACTCTTTCAGCACCTCAGGTTCCTGCAGAAGTTTCCAAGAAAGGAATACTAGCAAGATCTGAAATACAAGAGGCAGAGTTTAGTGCTGGAGAAGAGAGGCCATTGCATGGCAAACTAAAGGCATACTGAGTGCGGAGGGCCACACCACCCTGTGAAGTTTCGCTCCAAATCCTTGGTGTAAGAGATTTATTTTGGGTCTTGAAATGTTTCTGACTCAAGGCAGGAACTTTGCAGCCCTCCTCTTTTTCGGGTTGAGTTGACATTGAGAAACCAAGCTGCACCAGTTGGAGCCGGACCAGACAACCTGCCTCTTCTGCTAATTGGATTTGGGGATCTGTGTTGAGGTAGCCTGCCTGGACTGGACATTGGCTTACCTCGGCATGAATGCTTAATCGAGTGTCCTAGAAGGACGCAGAACCCCCGCACAGTAAATGAGCCAGATGGCTGGGCCATGGACAGTTTCAAAATGTCTATGTGTGGTTATTCTCAGTTGGTGACTCTTTTATTTCTTACTGATCAATTAAACTTGTCTAGCTATTCGGAATTAAATACTCTAAGTTAAATCAACTAACATTTAGCAAACGGGAGCTACTTCTGCTTCTTTCTCTAAGAACCCTCCATAGAATTAACAGTTAGGTGCTAATTGCGAATGATTAAGAGCTCACCAGTATCAGAGTCCTTTCTTTAATATTAATGAGATGGATTAGCATGGAACGTGCCTTCTATTAATATTATAAATGGAAATCTGCATGGCTCACTGAGTACTGTTTTGTATTAGAAAGGAACACTTAGTTTAAAGGGGTAAAAAAAAGCTACTTTCTAAAATGTGTCTTCCTTTCAATTGAGAAGTGAAGTTACTGGAGAAAATGTTCAGATATCACTAATTTAGAGAAGAAGATAGCATTTTAGCAGTGATTATGGTAGCAAACTTTCACGTAAAACTTTCATCTGTAGTTCACGAGTAGGTACAGTGCATCTACCAGCTTAAATTATTCTATAAAGTACATCCAGAAAGCACACTGTCCCAGAATACTAAAATGAATGACTTGGCAGTTTTAGGCTACATCAGTCTCTTGTATTAACTTCCAACATCACTACTTGCCTTTTTTTTAAAAAAAAAAAAATCCTACTGCCGGGCGGTGGTGGCGCACGCCTTTAATCCCAGCACTCGGGAGGCAGAGGCAGGCGGATCTCTGTGAGTTCCAGGCCAGCCTGGTCTACAAGAGCTAGTTCCGGGACAGGAACCAAAAAGCTACGGAGAAACCCTGTCTCGAAAATCCAAAAGAAAATAAAAAGAAAAAAAGAAAAAACCTACTAATCGTTTTCTCCTGCTTGTTTGGAAACAGCAGAAGAACACTTTTCTCTTATTGAGGAAGTTAGAGTTACTAATCATGTCTCCACTCCCGCCTTTCTCATAAAGATGCCTTTTTAAAATGCTTGGATTTTACACACTGTTTCTTAGAACTGACCACAATGAGTCAGCAAAATGTCTAAGCTATAAGATGAGTGTCATTATGTTCCCTTTCATAGGTGGAGTCATTAAAAACGACATTCATTTTGTTAAGTGCTATTTGAACAGGCTACAGGGCCATAAAAAATACTGCAATGCAGAGCAATTACTTTTAGGCTTATGGTAAAGCATCCTTTTAACTCTTCTTTTCCCTGGTAAACATGTTTTAACGGAGAGGACGGAAAGGTATGAATTCATACAAACCAAGGCTGTGTTAGTGCTGTAGCATCGTGCTTTAAGGGCTTAGCCTTCCAGGTCGAACATTTTTATTTCCTGTTCTTTGAACTTCCATATACATATTTATCATTTGCCCTGGATAAGCAGACATACAACCAATGGCTATCATGTGGTAACCATGTCTCCCTTCTTTTTTATTTTATTTATTTATTTATTTATTTATTTATTTATTTATTTATTTATTTGGTTTTTCGAGACAGGGTTTCTCCGTAGCTTTGGAGCCTGTCCTGGAACTCCCTTTGTAGACCAGGCTGGCCTCGAACTCACAGAGATCCGTCTGCCTCTGCCTCCCGAGTGCTGGGATTAAAGGCGTGTGCCACCACTGCCCGGCCATGTCTCCCTTCTTAATAATAAAAAAAGATACTTCAGTTTAGATTACATATGTTAAAAATCCATCTAAATAATGCAAAATTTACTCAATCATGAAGAAAAATGGAAATATGTCATCAAAATTTTGCATTCAATCTCACAAGCATTTGATTTCATTTAGTATATACTAATTGCTGGTCAGTTATATTTTGCATTAATATATTCAGTTGTCATTATGACGACTATACATATCTAAAATTTTATATTAAGTACATAAAGTCATAATTGGTTACTACGATACATATCAAGTCAAAAATCTATTCAAAGTGTCTGATCTTCTGAGACATTCACTATTATTCTCATAAATACTGAAGAACATGGTGTGAAAATCAAATCACAACAACTGTTGCAGGTAGAGGCGCTATGGAGATGGCATAGTTGTTCAAGTACTTGCTATGCAAGCAAGAGGGCCTGGGTTCCATGCCCAGAACCACTCCCTGCCAAAAGCCACCCATAGTGGCATGTTTGTCACTTTAATGCTGTGATGGCAGAGACAGGGGGATTCCTTAGGCTCACTGGTGGATCCTATAGGCTCACTGGGACACAGCCCAGCCTAATTGATGAACTCCATGATGAAAGAGACCCTGATCTAAAAGAAATAGTTCATGATCCCTGAACATTGATACCAGAGATTGTTCTCCAGATACCACAACTCCACGGGCAAGACAACACACATGCACCCACAACTGCTCATGTGGAGCATGTACACGCATGTACGTACACACACACACACACACACTGTGGGGGTTGGAATATATATGAGCATGGAAGAGGTGGGGCCTGTGCATGTCCTCTCTCCTCTTCTTTGAGTATAGGCGTCAGTGACTGATGATCTACCACATTCACAAATGGGTTTGTTTTTGAGCAAATCAAAGATTAAATTAATGTGTAGAGTTGACCCAGTCACGTGTTCTCTTTAATATTCTTTCCTCTGACCCTGGAGAAAGCAAGTAGTCTTAGAGATTGCTGGAAAGAGGATAGACCCTAGGAAGTGCAGGCAATTTTAGCAGAGAGCTAGCAAGAAGCAGGGACCCACAATTGTGCAAACAGTACTCCCAAGAAATGAATTATTTCAGAAATCTGTAACATTGAAACAGAGCCTCAAGTTTAAGGAGGGGTCACAGCAACATGGGCATGTTAAATGCAATCTAGGAGACCCTTGGAGGATGCACGCAGCTAAGTCACAGATAGATTTTTGACCCATCAAAACTACAAATAATCAATTCATATTGTTATAAGCCACTAAAGCTTATCGCCCTTTGTTAGCGGCTACAGAAAATGAAAAATAATTTGGTTTGAACAATGAAGAATAAATCTAACTGACATAGTCACTCTTCACATTTAATAAAACCTGGCTGCAAACTTATAATAGCCCACAAAACATGATGCCATTCATAGCAAATGAAAACAATCATGTAGCCTCAAGTATTATTGCTAATTACAAAGAAAAATCAGTGTTTCATGATCTTGCTTCCTTATGTTCTTTGGATATTATGCTGTTATCATTGGCAATGACACTACTAATCATTCTTGGGTGACTTTGCAAGAAATTGGCAAGGCATCTCTCCTAACTCTCTTTGGTACTCATTGGATTCAGACTCATAAAAGATGATAAAAGTCCTTTCCCCAGACTACAAAATTTTGCAATCTTGCATGGCTGCACCCAACATAGTGAAATGCCCCAATTATATATGCTTTTAAGGACTCTCGGGCTCAGATGACAGTTATCTGCTCCAGAAACTCTCAGCAAATGGTAGGGTTTAAATGTGGCACTGATTGAGTCAGACTTCTTGTAACCTCACCTGAACATTAGCCCGAGTCAATAACACCCCGGATGGAACACATCTCAGGCACTGATTTCAAATATCTGAGATTCTGCCTTATATCTTCTTTGGCACAAGGCTCTGGTGTTGTGTTGGTTGGTTCTAGGTTAACTTGACACTCTTATAAAAAATGCTTGTGAGAAACACTTCTGTGGTTATAGCATAGTTACATTCCCAAGTTGAACTAAAGTCATCAGAGAAGTATGGTTTTCCTTTCTCTGTTGAATAATCCTGGCAAGAGGCTGTATTTATTTGTTTGTTATACATCTCTCTACCCATCCATCCATCCATCCATCCATCCATCCATCCATCCATCCATCCATCCATCCGTGTTTGTGTGTGTGTGTGTGTGCACGCGTGCACGTGTATGTGGAATCCAGAGGTGAATCCTGGATGTTTTTATTAATCATTCGCCATGTTGTTTTTGAGACAGGGTCTCTCAGTAAACCAGTAGTCCTTTCATTATCTAGACTGCCTGGCCAGCAAACTCCAGGACACTCTTTGTGTCCTCTGTGCTGTGATTATAGGTATATGCCACCATGCCTGGCTCTGATGACATGAGAATATTATTTTTATTATTATTTTTCTCATACGCCACAAGAGGGCGCAGGAGCTCAGGACGGGTGGCTGAAAGCCACCGCGTGGAAGCTGGGAATTTAACTCCGGGTCTTTGGAAGGAAGAGCAATCGGGCAGTAAACAGTGCTCTTAACCGTTGAGCCATCTCTCCGGACGGAGAATATATTTTTTAAAGTTTTAGTTTTTGCAATTGTAGAGCAAGTAAAATGTCTCTGGATGCAAGAACTGGGCTGAGAAATTTTAGTGCACACCAGTAAGTGATTTCCTGACACAGAGAGAATGAAAGATTATGAAGACGGAATAACAAGCACCTATTGAATCATTCACTATACTCAACAAAATCAAAGAAAGACCTAATTGAGTTGTCAGCTGACTGATCATTAAAATAATAATAGACAACGATGTAATTTTTGACATGTACCTCAGAAAATGTTCAAAGAATTGAGTGATGTTGCCATGACAAAACTCCTTCAAGTCACATCTATTTATTTATAGGACATTTTTTTCTCAGCACATACATTTTTAAAGCAAACAAAAGAATCAGATTATTAATGACTCCACTAACATTTTATCAATATGTTATATTCTATATGAGATACATACTAACTAGAAATCACAATCTGCATTTCATGTAGATGTTGTTTGTCTTGGTTCTTATATTTAATAATTATCAAAATACTCTTTGATTCATTGAGTAGTATTAGCTTTGTTAGAATGCATAGAAGCCTAACAGAAGTACAGTTTTCAAGTTTTATTCACATTCTTTGTGACAGAGATAAACATGAAGCAGGTAACATTAAGATAAAGTTTAATGGCCATCACAAAGAATCTATGTGGGATTCCAAGAAATGAAGGAACAAGACAAAATTTCTGACTCAGAAGAAAGTTGTTTTTAAAGCTTTTAAAATAGATTTGTTTGGTGTATTCAGAGTCTTTGAGTACTTTCTAACTAATGATCCAGCTGTTTCATTTAATAAATGCTAATTCTTACAATTTACCAGAAACTGTGTCCCAAGCAACCAATTAAACATAGTGAAAAAACCCTTTAGCCAGTATGTAAGCAAATTCTTTAAGCCCTGACCACACTCTGTCCTCTGTTTTCTGAATGGGAACACATGTATTCTGTTACTGTGTGTCTCTCTGGCACATGAATGTATCCCATCTCCTATTCATGAACTGTTTGATCTCCATCTGGACTGCCTATGATGTCTAGCCTTGTGTTAGACGTACAGCGTAATGATATTTCCTCCAGTCTGTCTTTAATGTGAGTTATCAAAAATAAGTAATGACTTCATATTCAGAAGTATGTTCTGACTTCTCCTTATCTGTCTTCAGGAGGGCTCTGTCCTCATCCGTTTATCCCTCCTCTCCACCAATCTGGGTTCACATAGCCCTCATATCCCCTTGTACAGCCTCTTAATCCCTCCTTTTCTGAAGCACGTGAATATAGATTTAGCATTGGGTGAAGACCAATGATTCACTGGGATTGTGGAAAGTAACCCCTGATCAATGTCTTTTCTTTCTCCCCTACATCGTTTCTGGTCCACTGTATTTCTTCCTTTATGAGGGTATTACTCTGGCATATATCCCAACTGATGGAAGATCTCCAAAAAAAAAAGTGCTAAGCTAGAAATATCAGTTACATGCTTACCTCTTAATGAAGCAGCTGGCTTAAGAAGCTTTAGATTTAAATTATCTGCTCCGGCACTATTATTCAGTCTTAAGTGAGGCAGTCCACCAACTTTCTTATAAGTAATTGGCTGAAGCTAAAAGTCTGAGCCGCCTATATTAACAGACTGATTAAAGATGTGCTTGGTACTGGAAGGAAAGTCAGGTGCAGGATTCTGAATAGTACCGAGATGGTGATTTATAAAATGAGTGTTCAGGTAATTTACAGTGGAGTTCATGTTAATATTAAGCGAATCAGTGGACAAACTGATATAATAGATGGTCTCATTATAATCTTCTGTAGATCAAAATGATTTCTACTGTGTAGAAACATTTCCACAGTACCCATTCATTCTCCTTCCACTGCTATTTATTCTTAAGTAGATAGATGACATAATTGCTTTACTATGCTATAAATGAGGCACAGAGACACAACCAAGTGACCTGTTGTTTTGGATGACTGTCACAGTTCACTTGGTCCAAAGGAAAATAAGAAAGCTTACTAGAGAAGAAGAGGAGCCTGGCCAGGTAGAGGCACACTTCTTGAGGAACGATCTGGATATGCAGCCTTAGGCTGTTAATGTTCAATATGGAGTCTCAGATGAGGAGAAACTTCAAGCCTCAGTTCCTTTTTGGCATGAGAGTGTGTCCAGAAGACTCACGTGGTGATATTTCTTCCTACTTCTTCATGCTCACGTGGGACCAACCGCATTACTCATAGCTATCCTAACCAGAAGTCTAAGCTAGGATTATATTGGAAGCCATATTCTATGGGGATACTGCAAAGAAGCTTCTTTTACATGATGATAGCTGAAAATGATCAGGAAATGCCACTAAAATCCCACTTATTAAAGCACACAACTATCAAAATTAGTTTTCTGTGTTTCTTGTATATGCATGTTATAGCACCTAGGGCAGTTGCCACAAAATAGGGTTTACAAATTATCATTGTAAAGAGTTGGAAATTGAGGTTTAGTGAAAGACATGGCTAATCATTCACTTGAGGCTTGAATGCTGGTCTTTAAACACTGAAAGAATTTTATTTAGTATATCAAAATCACTATTTCTCCAGATGAGCAATTACAGGTCTTTGAGCTGTCAAGCAAGGAGGGACTTTAGACTGAGCACAGCACAGTTTGGAGACCAGCTCCTTGGGAACCATAAAGGTGAGTTAGTTGCAGCCTTTATGTATCAGAGCAGGAAATAAAGAATTCATGAGGGCTGGAGAGATGGCTCAAAGGTTAAGAGCATTGCCTGCTCTTCCAAAGGTCCTGAGTTCAATTCCCAGCAAGCGCATGGTGGCTCACAATCATCTATAATGGAATCTGGCGCCCTCTTCTGGCCTGCAGGCATACACACAGACAATATTATATACACAATAAATAAATATAAATAATAATAATAATAAAGAATTCATGAATTTTTTAGGAATAGCTTGGGAAAGCAAATTAAAAAAATAAATATGTTTGCTTTTCAAGAGTTATGGAAATTTCTTTTACTGAAAAAAGTACAGAGTTCAAGTCCAGCATGCATTTAGTGTGCAAGCATTTCTCAAGAACATACTGTGGGCAGGGCATTTTACCAGTTATTACATTTAAGAGGGAACAGAACAGCATCTCAGCTTTAGTGAAGTTTGTATTCCTACAAGAGAGCAATGGAACTTGGGAGGCAGAGGCAGGCAGATCTCTGTGAGTTCGAGACCAGCCTGGTCTACAAGAGCTAGTTCCAGGACAGGCTCCAAAGCCACAGAGAAACCCTGTCTCGAAAAACCAAAAAAAAAAAAAAAAAAAAAAAAACCAAAAAAAAAAGCAATGGAAGTAGAGGTAAAAGTGGGGCGTAACAGGAGAGATAAAAGCATAAGAGGCATGCACTCTGTTAGTGCTGTCCTCACCTGCTCACTGCTGCCACTCCCTGAAGAACAGCATAGAATCTATGAGACATTCGCCATCTGCCAAGCAGTCATAAGGGCTTCATATTTATTGTAGCATTAACCATCCATTGCCATTCTATTGTCCCAATAAATTTGATTATTTTATTCATTCTGTTTTGCAGATGAGGAAAAAGAAAAAGAGGATGGCAATGATTTTCTTAATATTAGAACACCCTAGAATTAGAAACCACTGGAAGAGGGCCTCCAATTTGGAATACGTGGGCCCAGAGCAGATGGTATTCTGTGCGCCTTCAAGTAAGGAGGTGCAAGTTTTGAAGGTTATCGTTTGGTGAGAACATTGTTGGACTCTGTAACCATTCAATCCCTGGTGTGTAACTTCGGACAAGCTACTGCATTTTCAAATACAAAGAGTGACTTGGCTTAGTGATGCCGAAGGCCCTGAGGAATTCTCTCTCTGGCTTTTTGACGTCACAGATGTTGATGAGGAGACTTAAATAGCTCACACTCAGACTCGCTTTGCTCCCTTCCTGCCATGGGCTCCACCGTGTGTGTTTGACTCACCTCCTTTGGGTGAAGGTCTTAATCAGAACGACTCTCACTACTCAACATCATTTCGCACATTCTTATCACACGTTCCTTAAGGCAATAGTTGTAAAGATATCAAAGGGAGAGGGTAGCAGGTAGTAAGTGCTTAGTTGCCCCTACTGCTGGTAACCTGGGAACAGAGAATGTTGCATTTTCACAAGGGCACCTGGTAGCCAACCTGATTCTTTTTCTATAGATAGCTTTCAAGTACACACGCTGTATACACAATTCCTCACATACAACCCTTGCTTACAATGTAAAGAAGATACATAAGGATTTGTTAATGAAGCTCTTGTTTTTTTTTTTAAATATGCATTTCTGAGAACAAAACAGAATGAGAGGGAAATAGAACAAAGAATAGGTGAACTAAAGACATGGTCTTTTGTGTGGATGGATGTTCAGTTCCTCCTTGAAATTAAGACTTGTTAGCTTGAGAATCTGGCAGGAGGATCATAGAAACAGACATATGTGTGTAAAATTCAGTAGAAAGCACTTGTAAAGTAGACAGGCAGTGCAGAGGGACAGAGTTAGAGGGGTTGTCTGTTAAAAGCCGGGGCAAATGGTGCAGAAATTGCAACGTCCTTTCCCTCCCCTTCCACGTATCCTAGCAGATCATTACGTGGCTAGGTCTTCCCCAAAGGTATAGTCATCATCAACACCTATGCTTACCTCAGTCAGCATGGTGCCCCTGCTCTTACAGATATTAATGATGTTGTGAACTTATTTAGTGTAAGTGTGGCTTAATGTGCGTTATTACATTATCCATCAGTTGTACGTTGCCCCTAGCAACTGGCATAAAGTTATCTCTGGCCCATTGCTAATTTTATATCTCTTTGTTGTGTCAGCTTTGCTGCTTTCTCTGCTTCATATTACTTCTGGGTTATAACTCACGGGAGTTTAAAGCAGACACCACCTTATAACTGTGATGATCAGGGCTGATTGGAATAGAGCAATAAGCCCTGGGTACATGGGGTTGTAACAGAGGTCACTGCACTCCTATTTTTCTTTACGTGTTCTCCTGATAATCACAGCTAGCACAGATAAAGAGCCCAGATCTTTCCTGCATGAAATCCTTCGATTTGGAGAAATTTATACATTGATGCTAATTATTTTTAACTTTTGTTATCTTTCCCTTGTGACCTTGAGCGTTGATTTGGGAAATGTTTTAAAGTAGGATACAAGGTCATAGGGATTTTCTTACATAAAGCTGAAAACATATGACAAGAAACTAGTGTTCCAGCCTAGCTACCATGCAGAAATCAGTACTGTTTGCGCATCCTGGGGAATGGTTACTGTTATGCAGGTTTGAATCTACACTCAACTAGCAAAGCTGAAAGCAAAGAGTTTATTTCAGAGTTAGCTCTATAGTACAGAAATCAGTTTCAAAAACTAACTGCTAGGGACTGGAGAGATGGTTCAGAGGTTAAGAACATTGCCTGCTTTTCCAAAGGTCCTGAGTTCAATTCCCAGCAACCACATGGTGCCTCACAACCATCTGTAATGGGGTCTGGTGCCCTCTTCTGGCCTGCATGCATACACACAGATAGAATATTGTATACATAATAAATAAATAAATAAATAAATAAATATTATTTTATTGTTTTGTTTTTTGTTTTTGTTTTTCGAGACAGGGTTTCTCTGTGGTTTTGGAGCCTGTCCTGGAACTAGCTCTTGTAGACCAGGCTGGTCTCGAACTCACAGAGATCCACCTGCCTCTGCCTCCCAAGTGCTGGGATTAAAGGCATGCGCCACCACCGCCCGGCTAATAAATATTATTTTAAAAAAACTAACTGCTCATTTGTTTGTTTGACTAGACTTGAAGCTGAATGTATATCTAGAATGAAGTCATTACTTCTGTTTAAGGAAAAAATTTTGATTTCCCATTCTCCTGGTGACCCCTCCAAGGTTGAGCCCCTTCATTCAACTGTACAAAGAAAAGCTTACATGGCTGACCTTGAAGGTCTTGTCTGAACTCGTACACAAACGACTGTCCTATGTCCTTTGTATATGTTCTAGCTTTACACTGGGTAGAATGCTCAATATGACATCAATGAGATTTGGTTTAGAGTACAACAGTCTGAGTCACTAATAATATCGGTAGTAATATCTTTATTAGTAGAAGCTTGAACTAATACCTATTGTAGAAATGTAACAATTAACTCAGTCTTAATGGTAATTCCAATACATAAACTTCAACTACTTCCACATGCTGCACTCATCTTTTCTTGATGACGTTAAAACATGATTCAATTACTTTATTCTATCAAGCAGCCTAATTTCTGGTTAAATGGAAGTGTTCTCTGCCAAAAATCTCTGGCATATATGTGCAGAATAGTTTATCCATAGTGGCAATTAGACATCTTTACCCATTAGCTATTCGCTCATTAGTATACTTTAGAAGTACACAGAAGGAATTTGTGTAATTAAATTGAGAGCTGCATTACTCCTTGTTTGGCTTAACTAGCCAGTTTGCCAGCTCACATCCAATATACATCTTTCTCTACTAGGTCAAGCAAAAACTCTCTTTAAAGAATTTATGTTCCTTGCATCCCATCTTCCTGCTTTGACCCCCTATAGTAAAGCCTGGAGGTATGTTTCAGATGCTTTATGAATAGTGTTTTGCATGCTTCTGCATAGATTTGCATGTTCAATTAAGGGAAATTTAATTCCAAGGTTTGTGATATTGAATTCAATTAATAAATTCAGGCAAATTATTCCAATTATATTCAAAACTAGTATTCAAAGTTGACATTGGAGACTCAAGTATCTTCTTAGCTTTGGTCTCAAACCATTTCAACTCTAGGTGAAAAATCAAAAAAAATAATGGAAAGAAAAATACATGCCTTGATATAATACAGAATTACAAAATTCCCTTTTTACAAAAAAATTCAAAGGTAATCCGACAAACTATTTCCAATGATCTATAAGGCCCTCTGTGATCTGCCTCTACCATCTTGATCTCTGCTATGGAATGAATTCTACAAATTTGTATTAAAAATCAGGCCTCTGATAAGACTGCCTTACAGAAACAGACTTTTTCAGAGGTAAATAAAGGCTGAGCCCTTCTTCTGCACTTGCATTTGTAGAAGAGAAAAAAAGGAGAGAGAGAGGTCTTTGGGTGTCTATGCATCTGCGAGGAAAGGTTACTCGAGCACACAGAGGGAAGAAGAGCCCCTTAAGACAGGACACAAACCCTCCCCCCAAAAATGACCTAACAGACCTCAATTTGGAGCATGTAGCCTCCACATACACAGCCTATGGTGTGAGTAAAGACAAACATCTAGGTCAAGTTGATCCTGTCTTCTACTTGTTTGATCCTGGTTAGACAAGCTTAGAAACATGAGTTTCTCTTGCTCCTGGAAGACACCACCTGTGCTTCTGGCTCTGCACAAACTGCTTCTTCTTGTACTCATCTGGCACAGCCAACTTGAGGACCACCTTCAGGTCTCTGCCCTTATGCCAGATTCCCATGAAGCAACATGCGATCACCTTGTCAATGATCACAACTGGCTATTTCTTGGCCTGTGTTCTCTGTGGGATACTGCCAGATGTTTTCCAAAGATATGTGGTAGGAGAGGGCAGCAGTCAAACACTTTTTCCTAAAATTATAGGCAAAATATAAACCAATGCTGCTTAATTTAGAGGGAGGGAAAGTGAGGGAGAGAGAGAGAGAGAGAGAGAGAGAGAGAGAGAGAGAGAGAGAGAGAGAGACTTGTTCTCTGGACCTCTAAGCCATTGATAACTCTCATTACACTGTGTTCACAGGGCATCAGTGAGCCAAATGACTTTTTACTATTGTCAAGAAAAACACAAACACATTTGGCTTCAGGGCAGATGGGGTGTAGGTCACGATCTTACTGTGATGTATTCAATTTGTACATTCTTTTAGAACTACATAAAGAAAAAGCTATGTCTAGAGGCTCAAGGATTAGGTCTCCTAATGTAATTTGTTGTGGCAGCCACCAAGGTCTTTACATTGTGAATATCACTTGAAAGGGGTCTGGACCAAGGCATGTTAATTTGGGGTATTTCTCTTCTACAACCATGAATGTCAGATTTGTACAACATCACATAACAGACTTACCCTGTGGGAAGCTACTACTAAGCCTAACGGAGGTTGGCAGGCATCCAGTCCCCTTCCTGGGTCTGGTTGCATTGACTACAGTTACTCTACAGACTATAGAAATTTAGTTCAAGAATCTTGCATGCTGTTGGGTTGTTGAGATGACTAGCATAGATTAGAGAACTTGCCCCAGTATCATAAGGACTGAAATTCATATTCCAGAACACAGACAAGAAGACATAACTCTAAGAGGTTTGATGCCCTTATCTAGCATTTGTGGGTGTACAGCCATGAGCACATATGTAGATGTATACAAATACATTAATAGATTTAGGTCCAAAGGGATGGTTCCATGGATAAGGGCATTAGTTTGGACAGGGGATTGTAGTTTGATTCCCAGCATTCACATGGCTGTTCACAATCATCTATAACTCTAGTTCCATGACCTAGTTCCACTCTTCTGCTCCCCACAGTTATCAGGCACAACATGATGCACATAGATAATTGTAGCTAAAAAACTTATGCACATTAAAAAAGTAAGCCTAAACTATATACATTTTTTAAATGTGATTTTATTAATACGATTTTGGTATCTCACAATATTTTATTTTTCAGGTAATATATTCCATGTAATTTAAGAGAAACCTATTTTTATATTTATTCTCTAATTCTATAAAATTCCATAAATAAGAATTCATTTACTTCATAAATTAATTTATTGAAAATTTTTATATAATGTTGTATTTATGAATTGACCATGTAAAAACGAGGGAAAAATCTCATGCACAGAGATAAAACAAGCTAAAGAAATTTCTGGTATTGAAGAGCTTTTGATATTCATTGTGTCTATTGTCATCTGTCCATTATCTCTACCTGCTTGTTGTCTGTCAGCCTAGGAAGGCAGTCTTGTGAAAGCAACCTCACCCTACAGAAACTCCTCTGATGTTTGGCCTTCCTGGGGGTAAGAAAGTTCTTGTTATTTCAAAGTATTCCTCACTGGAACTGTTCACGATGGACACACTGAAGAGCTTGTCTTTCTTCTACAAACCACAATTGTTTAACTCTTTGAAGATCAATGTTCTTCACCCTTTACTCTGTTTTCTAGAAAGGCTATGCATTTCTCAGGTCCCTTGGCATCCAATCTGCGTAAGAATTTCATAGAGTTCAAGTAATTGCATTTTCAGCTAGATGCACTACAGTTTGTTGGTCTCTAACCTTTTCTAATTTAATCTTTTACCTTCCTTGTGAACCACTTTATCCTGCTCTGGAGCTTCCATCTCTTGTTTTTCTTTCATGCAATTTCCTGTATTTTATTGAGAAACTCCTTTCTTTCTCTGATGAGATAGGGATAGAATGGAATCTTTAAAAAGCCTTTCATCTTTTCAAGAGATTTAACCGGTTTTAATTTAAAACATGTTTCCAGCCTAATCAATGTGGCATTTACTAGAACCATTTTGTTGGTGTAATATCAAGCTAAAAATGAGTTGCAGAATATTTTATTCCCCGTGATAGCTTCTTGTTTGTTGCTGGGTCAACAGCAGTGCTATTGCTTGAAGAGGGGCCAACCGTCTGTCTACTCTCTGTCTCTCCAATCTACCTCCTTCACCCCTAGAATATTATAATTAAATTTTCCTATTACAGGGCTTAGATAATCTTATGGCAAATGGCAGGCAACCATCTACTTCATTCAGTTCTTTACAATTCCTGTTCTTGCTAGAACACATTTGACACACCAAAATACCTTTACAGTGACTGCTCTATCAACTCACACCTTCTCTTGAAAGTCCCCGTGCTCAGCTTAGCTGTTTCGTGTATAAGAAATCTTCCTTGAACCAAGAAGTCAGTCAGTTTGGTTGTACCTTTCTTATACATAAATCTGTTGAACAAAGTAGTGGGACTGTATTATTTCTTTTCTGTTCATCTACAACTTCCAGCAGATATTTAGTTTTTACATGTGGTAGACCTTGTTGATTCCATTTTACAACCATGGCATGCAAGATAGTATGCCTAGCTGTTAACTTGTGGAGGTAGAATAATCAATGAATATCATATTTTAATTTGAAATATATCCTACATATGACACTATCTAAAACATGCGTGCTATAATACAGGAAATAAAACAAATTTCCACTTAGCCTTCAGACAATCTGAAGTAACAGAGCATTTCTAGTAACACAGAACTCCCCAAACCTCTGCCAAGTTTACTTTTACTGGATGTTATTAAAATCATCATATTTTTCTTACTTTCAGATTTATTGCATATGTCTTAAACACTTAACAATACAGAATTTCCTTCTTGTGAGATGATTGGTTGTAACCTCAAATTTAATCTTCTCCCTAGATTTTATACACATTGGTATATGTAGCCAAAATTTAAATTTTTACTTGCATATAAATGTTCTGTTTTATAGTATTACAAGTACATATATTTTATTTTTGATGGACACTTCTGCTATATAGATGTTTGTAAACAGTACCACACTAGGAAACTGGACAAGTAGTTGAGGAGTTAAGGACACTTGCTGCTCTTTCTTTCTTGCCTCTGCAGGTACTATGTATCTATGTGGTGCATAAACATACAAGCAGGCAGAACATCCATATACAAAACAAACAAAATGCTGTCCCGAATTTAGGAATAAAGTAATCCCCAAAACATATTTTTAAGGCACATAACTGAGTGTGTTTACTGGTTATAGGAATATGCAAATGTCCAGTTAGCAATGATAATAACCAACAGAGTATAAATAGCTGTGTCAATTAGACAACGCAAGAGTGATGAAGACTCCTGCCAACATACATGCTATCCAATATTGGTGTTGCACAACTTTCAATTTCTTTCCCAATCTCATACATATGTAAATATGTATATTTCTATATGTATATACAAATTTTATATACAAAAATATATATAATTTAAATTAGAACTTCCTTGAATCCTAACCAGGTGGATATTTTCTTTCCTATAATTAAGAACTGGCTCTGCTTCCTCTCCTTGGAAATACCAGTTCTTCTGCTGCCTTAAATCCCCGTCGGGTTATTTGTCTTTTTCTTACTGACTTGTCGGTATTAATGCTCTCTATATTCTATGTTTGATAAATATGTTTTCCAGTTTGTCTTTTAACATTTTTATAGTTTGCTATTCACTTTCAAGTCTTTAATTTACCTAGAATTGATTTTTGTGAATATATGACTTATGGATCCAATTTCATTTTTTTATGAATAACCAATTGTCTCTGGATAATTTATTAAAAAGTAAATTAAGAAACACATTCTTACCATTCTGTTCTATAATGGTCTGCAGGGTCATAAATCAAGATCCCTTGAACACACAGTTCTGCTCAGAGCTCTCTCTTTCGCTGCACTTAAATATTTGTTTAGCACATTGTCAGTACATTGTCTTAATCTTAGCCTTGTCTTCAATCATGATAGCTATCACATCTCTCTAGTTTATTGTCACTTCCCAGAAATGTCTGTTTCCCAAAAGTAATTATCTTTATCTTTTGGTCTTGCTTGAATGTTCTGTTCTATTTACCTGTATTTTGTGCTGTTGAGAAATGTATTCGCAGCCTTGTACACTGAAGGCAAACACCGCCACGGACCTACTCCTTCCCAGCATCCTGCAAACTGCACATTCAGTTTGCCAAATTTCATACAAATTCAAGGCGTTTTGATTGGTCCTAAATGAACTTAGAAAAAGTAGTATAGATTTGAATGCCTATTTCTAGACAGTCCTACACTTTAAGTTGTTAAAATGGAACATTTTTTACTTAAAATATGTTGTTTAACATAGTTACTGTTGAAAGCACTTCATTAGTTTTACTGATTTTATATTAATCACCTTATCAATTTTTTGGAATTTTAATAATTAGTGCAGAGACTTTTCTAGAATCCTTTTGATCATAAAATCATTAATAAGCATTTTCAAATTTTATTTCTTTATATGTATTACTGCTATCTAATTTTAATAACTTACTTTGTTTTTTAGGACTTCCCAAAAAGCAGGAAAGGAGGCTATACTCTTATCACAGTGTTTTTTTCCTAGAATTCCTCTGCCGGTTTTCAAATTTATTTGCTTTTCTGAATTCTTGTTGCTTGTTCCAATCTTTACCTTTACCTCTTGTTGCTTATTCATTTGCACACCATGTCTGCAGTTCTTTACAGATCCCAACTGCATTGTGAAATTTTGTATTAGACTTTCCACCTTTTACTTTGTTACCTCCTCATTTCTCTATTCCATGCAAGAATCACAATAGAAGGAAAAATTTCCAGATTTTGAAAGAATCCTGGACCTACCAAATGCCTTCCGGAGGTCCTGTCCTCACATAACTCTTGTTTTGTGTTTTAACTTTTATCTCCATATTTCTTTACATGGAGCTAATAACATAGAGTTATTTTATAGTGTAGATATATCTACAGATACAGTGTAGAATTATAGAGTTAAGAATTGTTGGAGGCCGGGCGGTGGTGGCGCACGCCTTTAATCCCAGCACTTGGGAGGCAGAGGCAGGCAGATCTCTGTGAGTTCGAGACCAGCCTGGTCTACAAGAGCTAGTTCCAGGACAGGCTCCAAAACCACAGAGAAACCCTGTCTCGAAAAACCAAAAAAAAAAAAAAAAAAAAAAAAGAATTGTTGGAGACTTAATATAGATCTACTTGCAGAATGAGGTCTGTGTTTGTGCACGAGTATCACAATAAACACGTTACATATGTAATGAATACAAACTCTACATAATTAGAGATAATGGATTCTACATCCATGTGTATGTGTGTACAATTTATGTATGTATATATGTATATGTAATTTAGATTCCTGGTTTTGATCATTTTAAACAAAAGCATTGAGAATATTGTCATGCCATCAAATGCAGACTTTAAAGTCACATCTATGAGTCTCTCATATTCTCATATTAAAATCTAAAAGCTCAGTCAGTTATTTCCAGCTAAGATGCCTTGGTTAGTTGGTCCTGAAGCAAATGATAATTATTTATTTATTTATTTATTTATTTATTTATTTATTCTTGGCTTTTCAAGATAGGGTTTCTATGTCTAACAGTTCTGGCTATCCTGGAATTTGTTTTGTAGACCAGGCTGTCCTCAAACTCAGAGAAATTCATCTGCCTCTGCCTCCCCAGTGCTGGGATTAAAGGCATGTGTTACCACTGCCTGGCTGAATGACCATCATTTTAAAGCTAGGTAGGAAAAATGATTTTCAATTTTTGGCATTGCTAAGCATCACTTATATAATAGCTTGTAAGAACAATAAATTGTATTTGTACAGCAATGCTATCTGTGTTTGATACCTTGATGACCTTGCCTATTCTTTTCTGACAATTAAGCTGTCATTATCTCTACTTAAAAGTAAGCCTGGAAAGGCAGAAGTTTGGAGTTTCTACTGTCCATCCAGAAGACTTTTAGTTTACCTGCTTTATCTTTATGCTCTTTATATAAACAATTATTTACCCTACATAATGCACAATTCACAAGGTAGCTGAACTATAAGATTTAATTGTGAAGTACAGTTGTTTTCTTAGCACAGGGCTTTAATATCCAACCTATCAGCTTTTTCTAACACACACACACATGCACACACACACACACACACACTACTGAGTCACCTTTTCTTCTATTGCTACAGAGTTGGACCCTGTGTAGCTTCAAAGAGGGCAGTTTGATCTCTCATCTATTAGATGCATATGCACATCAAAAATAGACAAGGGTTTCTAAAAGGAAGAAAACATGTTCATATGGTCCAAGGGGAAAGTTCATTCACTCAAAGACAATATACTATACATATGTTATTTATACACCATCATTTTAACTGCTCTTCAATGAGAAACATCTTGTTACCATAGCAACTGCCACATTGCATGCTATCTCGGAGACTACTACATCATTGTTCTAGACACACAGAAAGGCACTCGCATCCTTAAGTCATCTCAATGTCTGTCATTTTAAGAAAGTTTAAAGAAAAATAATAAATATGTGTTAGTTACCCTCCTTTATTGTTGTGCCTCAGAACCACTTGATTCTGCATGGAGTATATTTCCCCTTAACTTTTAACCAAGAAAGAAAATGGTGGCATTTTATATATCACTCCATTAGAAGAAATAGACAACAAAGTAACTGGAGAAGAATCATGATCATGCAGCCCAGCTGCATTCTATCTATTTGCTTTTGCATTGGCAAGTTCACATCCTGTCAGACTTGTGACATCTTACTGAATCACATGTGTGACAGAACATGTGTGTTCATTCATCAGTGTGGAATTTAGACATACACGGGATGTCTTTGGCTTAATCTGTATTGTGTGATAATTGTCATCAAGTCACGAGGATCACACAAAGACACCATTAAACTTTACTTGACAAAAGTGCATCACAAACCTGGACGCCTACAAAATTCTATTTTGATCAAATGAGCCATATTGGTTTACTATGAATAGGAAATACTCTCCATAAGTTAATACTGGCTGAATGTTTTTTGTATATGTTAAGCTCTGTTCTAGCAATTGTCTGTTTTAACTTTTGACTGTTTAATGCCATAGATGCTCTTATTATGTCTTATTATCATAAGCAAAACCAAAATTAGTTACCTAAATACTTTCTCCAAGGTTTTTTTTTTTTTTTTTTTTTTTTTGGTTTTTCGAGACAGGGTTTCTCTGTGGTTTTGGAGCCTGTCCTGGAACTAACTCTTATAGACCAGGCTGGTCTCGAACTCACAGAGATCCGCCTGCCTCTGCCTCCCGAGTGCTGGGATTAAAGGCGTACGCCACCATCGCCCGGCTTTTCTCCAAGGTTTGATGAACACTATACAGCAGATATGAATCTCAGACTCCCAAGAATCGGGCTCCAGGGGCTGGAGAGATGGCTCAGAGGTTAAGAGAACTGGCTTCACTTCCAAAGGACCTGAGTTCAATTCCCAGCAACCACATGGTGGCTCACAACCATCTGTAATGAAATATGCTGCCCTCTTCTGGCCTGCAGGGACACATGCAGGCAGACCACTGTAAACTTAATAAATAAATAAATAAATCTTTAAAAAAAAAGAATCGGGCTCCAAAACAAATTGTTTACCTCAGCGCTGTACTAAATTGTTTTCTAGATTAAACGCAAGACCTTTAGAAGAAGGAAAGAACACTTTTTGCCTGCCTGGTGTGTTTAATACTGATTTATTAAAAGTTCTGATATTATTAGACCAACACTCGGAAATCACAGTTGAATGATAAATTGACCTGTTTAGAAACTGAACTTCAGTCAGTGAAAACGTCCTAGACTCGTTTTATGGGATGAGGGGTGCAGAGGATAGGACCTAAGACTTCAACCTTAGGCAGGATCTCTCCCACTGAGCTGTATTCCCAGGTCCCCTCTACCAGTTTTCCAAACATTTTATGTTTTGATGAGATTTCACCCAGCTTCCCAGGTTGGTCTTGACCTCACCCCACTGCCCAGATAGGACTTTAGCTCTAGATCATGCTCCTTCAGCAGCCTGAGAACCCGTGACAACAGGAATATGTTTTCAGGCCTGACTGAATGTCTCTGATTTTGCTCCAAACATTCACTGGTAATACGAAACCCTTTCCTATAATTCTTTACATCCTTAAGTTACAAACTGTAGTAATTATGATAATGATTACATACTGAATCTTACGAAAATAGTTAGGTCTTGAACTTAAAATTTCATTGATTCTATCACCAAATCACTAAAATTTTTTGATGGGTACAAACGACTTTAGTTAAAACGTCAATGTAAGACCCAAAGTTTCTTGTCTTTACCTCACCAGAGCCAAGGGACACCAAGTTTTCATGACAGTTTGGTTTGGAAAATAGTAAAATATGTAACTCCTAACCTCCACTTTCTAGGCTATATTTTGGAACTGGAATTGAAAGGTATGTTCATGGGAGATGTTTCCAAATGCAGATGAGGGAATCACTACCCGAGAAAGTGAGGATTGACCAAGTCGAACCGATAGAGTTTGGGCATGCATTGCCTTTGGGAAAGCGATTAAAGCTTTAGAGATGAGGGGGCAGCAATATGGCTCAGTGGGTAAAGGAGCGGTCACCAAACTTGACAATCTTGAGATCACTCATCAGGCTGAAAGGGGAAGAAGAGCACTGACTCCCAGCTACGGCCCACTGACCTCTACGTGCGTATCATGCCATCCAAGTTCTTCCTGTTCATTTGCGTTTATGATGCTGACATTCCTAATGACATTTTAATTTTGTGTTCAGAATTTTAAACTGAGTCTCAGATGGTTTCCAGTTAAAAATTACATAAACTGCATAAAAATTATTACATTTTTAGTTCCTTTTGCTTTATATTGAAAATAAAAATGGTAAACATTTTATTTCACAAACATCTGCCTAATCAAATTCAAAATTCTTATAGGAATAAATAATATGATTTTGAAGATTTATTTATTTCTGTTTTATGTGTATGCATGTTCTGCCTACATGTACATATGTATACGTATGCATGCCTGCTGTCCACAGAGGTCAGAAAAGAGTATTGAATCCCCTAGTTCTGGATTTACAGAAGGTGGTGAGCTGCTATGGGAGTTCTAGGAACCAAACCTAGGTCCTTTGCAAGAGTACTATGTGCTTTCAACTTCTAAGCAATGTTTCCAGTGACCAGTTATACAATTCCAATGCATTGTAGATACCTCCACATCTTTGTTTACAAAATGTTGATCTTATAAGGACAATGATGCCATCCAAGATTCCTTAGCAATGATTTTTATCAAATCTAGAAGAAAATGTCCCACTTCCTTTATCTGGTAGGATAAACTGGATCCAGTGTTTTAACTCGACTAACAAATTCAAGTTTCTTTTTACAGCAACTTACTTCAAAAGTATAGTCTCATAGTATGAGTCATCTAAGTGAATGGCTTTGTAAATACAGAAAACAACAAAAAATATCATTTAAAAGTCTCTGTCATATGTATTAATAAATAATGGGTTAAGTTACCTATTTAAATGTCATTGTCTTTCAGTTTTCAGGGATTATAAGTGATAAATGATCATTAATATTCAAAACCAGTCCCTTTCTTTTGAGCATATAAATAAGACAACAAGGTCTTTGGTGTCACGTAAATCTGCCTTTGGAAGGTCTCGATAGGATTGGAAGGAGACATATACAGTACAAAATTCCAACATTTGGTTTTGTCTGAGGAAGCAACAGAAGTAAGAGGTGAATTGGTAAACTGACATTTTTTTTCAAGCATAGTTATTGAATTTTAGCAAATATGTTAGCAATTTGCCATACAATGTTCTCAGTGCCCTGAGAGGATACATATTTCAGTTTACCTAAAATAGCTTTTTATATAACCATTCTTTGGTTACTGCACTGAAATGTTTAGTAAATCTTCAGATATAGAATCGTGTGGCCAGAGGTTAATAATAGAAGTAAGTGTAGCGTGAGAAAGTTTACGAAGGGGAATGAGCACCATCAGGGAGGTTATTATGTGTTAACTTCTCCAAAGAGTACAATTAAGCAAAAGTTTCCCTCCATCCCTTATGAAACCTGTTAATTGTTTCAGGAAGTCATTGATTTCCTGTTACTGAGTCAAAGCATACAAGGCTAAACAGATGGCTTAATGTCACAAAGTTATTGGCTCCTATAACTAGATTTTTATCACTAGGCTTCAGATGAAAACAGAAAGCCATGAATAATGAATAGAAGGCAAACTCATGTACATTGGATCAAGCTATTTTCCAGTGTTAAAAAGCTTTCAAGAGAAGCTTTGTACTCTTAGGGGCCTTACCCCAGAATGCATACATTTAAATGCAGGGTTTGAAAGGTTGTGGTCACCAATGATGCATGTGGTATAAGACTGTCAGATCTGCCAACCCACTGAACACTCTTTCCACATTAAACAATTTATAAAATTATTTTAAGTGTATTAATTGTTATAGGAAATGCTTTCCAAACTTGCTCAAACAGTAATCAGAGGGACATGAAACTTCTGCCTTGTCAAATATAATATTCATTTTATATAACTTCATTAATATTTTGATAAGATAAAAATGATTAAAAATACACTAAAATTAAAAAAATGCATGTTCATTCCTGGTTATTTATTTCCAAAATATAAATGAAATATGCCACAAAACATGAGGCCCTCACTGATTATTCTGTTATTAACAAGCTTTGCAAATATTGCTCATAATACAATGTTTATAGACTGTGTAGCCTTTGGGGTCAACAGGGACAACAGATTTTTCAAGGCCCACAACAAAAAGCAAGCAAACAAATGAGCCCTTTATCCTTTCCACACCCCTCCTTTCCTCTTTCTGCTTTCTGTCCCAGCCTCCTTTACATACACATATTGGATTGTCTGAGGTAGAAGAATGAGATTAATTTACACATGCTACGTGATGTCTTCTGTTCTCAACAAATTCTCATTTTTCTCAGCCATTGTAAGTACATTATTCTTGCATATGCCAAAAACAGATAAGCTACGAAGCAACAGCTTTATGCAAACAGGTGTACTCTTTTGTTTTTAGAATCTTAGAATCTCAGTCCATCCTACCCCACTTTCCACAAGAAAATGGGTATCGTTATAATTGAGTGTAGTTTTGCCCATGCTTTTACACTAAGATATTTTGAATGGTTATATGGAATTTCCCAATCATCAAACTTCTAATTGTTAGTGCACTGTACTAGTCTAATTTTCACAAGGTCCAAAGAGGGGTTTCTCTGTCTCCCTTATTCTAGGACCGTCTTGCACATATGCCAAACGAAAGTACTTGCCGTAGTTGTTTTTGGTAACGCAATCCCTAACCCTTGATCTTTCCCCATTCTTTTCAGGTTATGTTGCAGTTAAACAAATGAATCAGGCACAGAAGTAGGAGACGCAAAGTGAACGCATGGAAGAAAGTGCTCTTTCTGGTAAGGAACAGGCAAGCAAAAGCCTTCAGAACTCTGCTCTCCACCCTTATGGCTTTTGATGCTGGGATCGCATGAGTAGTGGAAACAGATGCTATCAGAGCTGCATTTCTTGGCTTGGGATAAAGGGAACAAAGGCTAACAGAGTCATGCTGTTTTGCAAACTGACATACACACTTCATCTTTCCAAAATATTTCTGGATTAAAAAAAAATGCCAGGCTTGATGGTACTGTGGCTATCACTGCTCCTACATAAAAACAGAGAAAGGAAAGTCAGAAATCAACTGGGTGGACAGAGGATGGTTGATAAAGTCATGTTTGTCTTCTCCCAGCTGCCCTTTGGATGCCGTGTGTGTGTGTGTGTGTGTGTGTGTGTGTGTGTGAATTTTAAATTTGTATGTATAACATTTCATTGTTAAGGACCAGTGGATGCTGTTGCTGTCACTAAAGCAGGAAGAAACTTTAAGTGTTTATTTTGGTTCCCAGGTTGAGGGGACTGGAGAGCATCATGACAGGAATGGCATGGCAGAAGGGGCCTGAGGCAGCTGAAATTACAGGGCAGAGAGAGGAATAAATTCTGGAGCTCAGTTGGCTTTCCCCTGTCCTTGGTCTAGCACTCTGTCCCAAGAAACAGTGCTTCCCACAGTGAGAAATCTTCTTCCGTTTTCATGCAAATTTCCTGGACTCAGTATAAAAAAAAGAAAGTTGAGTCCTCTTCTGAGTTGCTCTTTAATTTTGTTGGCATTCTTTCATCTTATTTTCAGCTTCTCCATACCCAGGTCAGGTCATTATTGAGAACATAGCTCTGGCAGCTTTTCTCAGTTGAGGTGGGATCTGAATGTTTGTGCATTGCTTTACCATGGAAAATTTCTTAATTAATTACACTACCTTTGTGGCAGATAAGCCTTCCCATTAAATATAGAATAGATGTGATTAGCTGATAGCTGTCATATATTGGATCAGTTACCTGGTAATGACAGCAATTAAAAGTTATTTGGATTTGAAAGTGTTTCCAAACAAGACCCACCAAGACCTTGAGAAGAGGCCTAGTGTCCTGTGGGAACTACCTCTTGACTTCGCTCCTCTTCTTGTTGTCCTTGGTTCAAGGAGAATAAACCAGTCAGCACAACTGAAGGCTTCTTTTGATCTAAGAACGTTGGTTCTTGGACTGTCTCTTCTGTGTCATTTTGAGGGTTAATGAGTCCCAGACATTGCTGATATAATGAGTTCTCCAAAGGGAGACATGTTTCTCCCAGGTCTTTGCTACTTGCTGGATCAGGGTCTCAGAATAAAGCAGTAGAATCTGATAGCTTGTGTTAAAAAGAACTCTGTCTTTCTAACACATGCTTCAGTGTGTGACTGCAGCCACCAAATCCAAGAGCAATAAATGCTTCACTGTGACAACAGAAGGCCATGGTGACCAGGCCTTGTTCAGAGACGATGCCATAAAAGAAACTAGAAGCAAAGAAGGGCTGAAAAGACAAGGTTCAGACTCTGGGGTAACATGTTGGCTCCCCGGGGATAAAACCAGGTAAAAGGCTTATTTGCATGCTGTTTCGGGAGGACATTTGTTACTCTTGTTTCTGTTGTTTTTGCCATTTTACTTGGTTATTTATGGTTCGTGTTATGAACATAAAGGCTCCAAAAAATCCGATTCCATTTCCCCTGTGTCCTCACACCTTATTGGCTTACAAGCTGCAATTTCACACTTTGGGGCACACAACTCCTGGCTTAGATAAGTGGAAAGGAAACCGTGGGGAGAGACACATCTGGAACAAAGTTAAAGTGTGACAGAGACACCAGGATTTCATGTGAGAAATGAAAGACAACCTGGACAGGGCAGAAGTGTGGGGAAGAAATTCCCACAGGCTCCCGGAAGGCTCTCTGAAAGGGGGCTGCTTACAGTGCAGTTCAACTGAGATATTGTCAGCCTCAATCAAGACACCAAATTTGATTCTCTTCTATAAGTTAAAGTTGAACAGAGGTTAGAGTGAACAGCTTAGAAATTGACTATGAAAACAGTCTGGTACCCGGTCATTTTGCCCTGGCGTGTTGCCAAAGACACCGCAACTCCTGTACTGGCTTCAAAGGTGGCGCTAAAGATATTCAGGAGGGCTTGGGAGGCTTCCTATGATACACTGCGCTCTATTAACTTTTTGTAAATTTCCGATTTATTAAAAGTGGGTTAAAAATGTACTTCTATGAACCATGAGAAAGAAACGAGCAAATATTGCTAAAATATATGTCACCAAAATCTTGGGGGTAAAGAGAACTTTCTAATTAGATAACACTACCATAGACACAAAACACTCTTAGCAAAATATGGGTTACTAATAATTTCATTGGGCTTCTCTAAAAACACGTGTGGTAAATAGTGTCACATCCAATCAATTTGGATTGTAATTTTTGGTTCTCAGACCAAAGAAATGGATACACAAGTCTCAACTTAGGTCAAAATTGCTTTCTGTGACAAGTGTTTGAGTTCCTTTTTCTTCTTGTATATATTTAAACATTTATAGCCCTTTGCAATTATTATCCACAAACAACTGACTTAAGTAACTCACTAATAAAACTAACCATGTGCCACAGGACACATTTATAATTCCTTAGGTAAAATAGGGTGACCATTAGGATCCTTTGGAGGAAGAGCAAGTATCCAATTGTGCGTACGGTTGTTGAATATATAAAAAATTTAATTTGACTAATTAGTGACTTGGGTTTGATAGGCAATTACTTTGGTTAGGAGAGTCCTGTGATTCCTATATTACTCTTTCTAAAAGGAAAATAATGAGACATAAGGACCATTAAGAAAAAGTTTGCTCAGAAAGCAAAGAAGGGAAAATTTAAAGACATCATTTTCTTTTGAAAGTATGCTCCTGCCTAGGTTTCCTGCTCCGTGGAAGGCTGCAGGCAATAAGCCCTTTTGCCCACCTTTCACCCCTCACATTTTCTATTCAAAGCCTGTCAGACCAGATGGCCATAAATGCTATCTTTATTGAATCATGAACCTTAGTACTTTATCTGAAATATGTGAGTGTTAATCAGAGTTCCAAGATCTAAGAAATATATATAAAATGTCAACCTCTAAGAAGCAGAGAATCCACTCTTACCAACTCTCTCATATATGGGGATGAAGGCTTTTTATAGTATGTAGCAAGGAGGGTGTTTTGTCGGTGGTTTTGAAAGGACACACTCAAACAATGGGAAAGCAGTAAGACCAAGGGTGCAAATATTAACAGCAATGAGGACAAACAACACTGAATTTCCTATTGAGTTTTTTGAGTGTAGCACAGTTGTGTGGTTAATCAATCTTTTGAGAGTCCTGAAGCCCAGCCCGGTCAGTTTGCTCTCATTTCCAAAGAATTGATGACAATGGGGACAAACAATTGAAGGTTCTGTATCTCCAGTGGTGCCTACCTATGGAATATCCTGTGGACAGGCAGACACCGGGAAGAATCTAAAGCATCGCATAGAAGATCCTTTTATGAACCATTATGAAGTTACCCAGACTTTCAGACCATGGCAGTGCAGCCTGGTTCCCCAGGACAGCTGATGACCTTAACAGGAAGTGAGCATCTTCAGGCCGTGTGTCAACACATGCTTCTAATGCCAAAACTTACCGCCCGAGGCAGGAAGATCGCTGTAAGTTTGAGGCCAGCCTAGCCCAGTCTGAGTTATGTGAAAGAAGACAAACAGTAGAAGAAAAATAATTTTTACCAAAGTATTAGATACCTAGATGTCATTGCATATTAAAAATATTTGTGATATTTATCTGTTATAGTCATTCAGAAAATTTGTCAGGCATTATGAGTGTGTAGGATCATAGAGAAAATTCTTTGAGTGGGGGCCACGTAGAGCTTGCCTGGATTCTGAATGAGAAACATGTGCCAACAGTGATTTCATTTTTTTCCTCTTTAGAAAAACAAGTGATTTGAAAAGAACATGGATAATCAAGTTGAAATCCATGCAACCCCAGGATTGCTACATCTATGCTTAAGTGGTAGCCAGAGAGCGAGCATACAATAAAGACAGAAAGCGGCTTTTTGATGTATTTATGCCAAGGACTCTCCATCTGCATTTTAATTTCTATCACCGTTGTGCTGGTGCTGGTGAGAGACTCCTCTTTGCTCTCACCTACTACAGAGGCATCAGAATAAAACCTTTGCAGACCCCATGGTTTTCCCGTAGACTCTCATGTATTTGGTCGCACATTTGACGTGTGAAACACAAGAGTAGTACCAAAGAGGACCAGCTCCCCCCTCTATTGTACAGAATTTGTTCCAACTTGTCTCTATGCATCTGTCTGTATTGTAGATGAAGGCTGCTTCTTTCATGAAGTCCCATAAGGCTTTTCTGCAAGGAGCAACACTCATTTAACAAGTGCACTCTGCCGTGCAGGCGGGACCTGCCAGGAGCAACAGCAAGCCTAGAACGGAAATGTTGTTTAATGAATATTTATTGATTATGAATATTCATTAAATTAACATCTTTATGGCCAGCCTCAGGCTTCCTAACTTATGTGGCAGTAAAGTGGTTAAGTAAAGTTTTCGAACCGGTCTTGAAGCTCTTTGAGGTTCAGAGAATAGAAAGATTACCCAGGGCAAGCTTTCTTCTGGAACAGAAGGGACTCCCAGATGTTCTAATGTGGTCAGTGTATCCTTGGCATCGAAACTGCTGGTTTGTGGATCAGGGTGAAAAGTGACCTGATTCCCCTTTTCCACCCCACACCCCCTCTGATAAATCCCTAAAGAGTGTCCTGTAACCATGTGCTGTTTGTGTTCTCCATCTTTATGATAAATTACTAATCCTACTGCCTCCCCACCCCACACCACTCCGGCGTGGCTTGCTGAGCCGGCTTGCATTTCCAGGACTCTTTGAAGGTAGATAAGCTTGCCCTCCTTCAACTCGTTTAGGAGAACAGAGTCTTTCTAACTCACGTTTTCACTCATGCAATTTCCCTACTTAGAATTCATTAAAGATTTCCCACGGCCTTTAACTGAAATCCAAGGTCCTCAAGCTAAACTTGCATCTTGCTGTATTCTTAACTTCAAGTCTTGCCAGCTCCTACTCTGATTTCAGGCTGCCTGCTGCAGTGAAAACCACGCGTGATACCTCCTGTCGACGGGCCTTGGATCTGCTCACTCTCGGGCCCCAGGATGTAACTCTAATCCCACGGAACTGATCATGCTGTCGTTATTACCTCTGGCCTCCTTTCCCTGAAAGTCCTTTCTAGATCTCCTAAAATTGTCATAAATAATCCTCCTTTTCCCTTTTATCCTATGCAAGCCCTGCTGTTCTGAAGTGCAGCGGTCTGCAAGGAAATTCCCTTGCAGTGTTCTCCATACTCCCTACAGAGCCTGTGAAATCTGGGAATGCATATCTTATTCATCAGTGTAACATCAGGGCCGCTTCAGTGCTCAAATACATGGTAGGTGCTGAATGTGCAGAAACAATTGTAGAAGTAGGTTGATCAATGTGCAATTCTTCCAGAAGCCTTCTCTGAGGGGTTCCTTCCTTTGAGCTGTGTTAGGTGGTCCTGAGACTATCATAGATTTTATGTTTCTGGGGAAAAATTAATGTTAGAGAGTCATAGGAAAATGCCATTATACCCAATGCAAGGCAAACTCAACCAAATGTTCAGTTTTCTTCTGAGTATCATCATTGGCTGCTTAAAATATTAACCTAGGAATTCAGCTGGCTTCTCTGAATACAGGGTGTTGTATTCAACATTGATACCACCAGCTAAGGATAATTAAAATGAAATAGAGGAATTTTTAAAAGGAGTCTCAAAGAGTATCATGGAAGAAGCGTGGCAGATCTCATTAGAAGAAAGTTGGGCCATTGTCTATAATTCCATGTATCTCCTCCCCGTCCCTCCAGCATCCCTGCAGCAGAGGTGCCCTGTGCTCCTCAGACCGTGGAGGGGACTCTGTATTATTTATAATGGCAGTCCCAACAGAATGCCATTTCTTTCTTTTTGATTTCTAAGGAAAGTACAGCTTCTCTAGCATAGAAATAAGTGAAAATTTACTCAGGGGTTTATTTCTGAAAGCTATGGAAGTTGTTTTACTATTGTAGTTTATAGTAAGCTGAGAAACCAACCCAAAAGATGTAAGTCCCAAGAGAAATGTTTGGTTTAGCAACATAAATTACCCACAGGTTCTCCTTTGAGGCTACCAGTGTGAATATAAGGAATTTTTTTTTATTGGGCTTCACTTGAAACATTTTCTAATTTTAATAACATTTCATTCGCCATCATATAAGCTACACTGACTATTTGTTTTATTAGTTCTGCAACAACTCCAGTGAGGTGTTAGGGTTCTTCAGGGACACTCAACTAATTGTCTCTCTGTCTGTCTACTTGGTTCTCTCTCTCTCTCTCTCTCTCTCTCTCTCTCTCTCTCTCTCTCTCTCATCTATATACCTCTATCATCAACATATATATATCATGCATATTTATTATCTGTATTTATCCATTTTTTATCTATCATGCGTAAACCGGTTTATGATCTCACACTGAGTTTCAGAAGTCTCGTGATCTTTTGTCTGTAAGATAGAGACACGACAAATCTGGTTATATAGTTTAAAAACGAAGGGTACAGAATATCATCAACCATCTAGATTATAGGCTGAGGGTTAAGGTCAAGTGCTAAGAACCTGCAGGAGATCATTCCTCCATGTTAGCATTTCAGACAAACTCAACTCTCTGCCACCGTTTGTGTTCCCCTTTTATTGCAGAGACTCATGTGTCTTCTTTCACACAAAGCAAAGCACAAAGCAAGGAACACTTTATCTCCTAGGTCACTACTCAAATTCTAACATCTTCTCAAAACACTCCCCACACATTAGCTACATGGGCACCTCATGGCCCAGTCAAATTGACATATAAATTCAACCATGAGGTTATCCCTGATTTTATTCTAGAAACAATGCAAGTCCCACCTTTTCACTAAGGTTTTGTCCTCCCCATCAGCAAAATGATTTCCACTGGGTTTGTCTGGTTTCTAGATGTGTTTACCTTTTGCTCTATGATTGACTTCTCATGGCTTACTCCTCCATGCCCTGCGTGCAAGTATCCAGTAGATTTGAATGTGGAAATACCTCTTACACAGAAGCAAAAATGGCTGTACTGTCACAGAAACTTTGCTTTTTGGGGTCCTGTTTTTTTTCACAACTTCAGTGGTAGCTGCAATCAGTGGATGATGGAAGTTTTCTGTTTTGGCTGTTTTAGGGTTGGGATAGATTCCTCTCCAATAAGGCCCACACTGTCATCAGAGCAGGTTCCTTCCCATGATTGAGCTTTTGCTTGCATGGAGATTGCTGTGCTCCCTGTCCCTTTACGGGACTCATCCATCATCTCCGGGGTCTGCATCTGAGCCGTAGTGGAACTTGCTGTTAGTCTGCCTGAAGCTGGATCCTGCGCTGTGTGCGCCATCCCTCTCCTTCCATCATTAATTCTTCAGTTTCCTGTCTCCCTGCACAGGGGGGAAACAATGCCTTTGTGTACAGCCTCCCTGCACGAACCTCAGTAGAATCAAACCATTGCAGCATTACTGAACCAAGGGCTGCAGATGTCAGAAGTGTCTTGTGAGCTACATCAGAGACATCAGCCCTCTGTGTTCATGTCAAGATGTTGCTGCTTCAGGCTCCCTTGGGCAAGTCTGACCCCATTTGCAGTTCTTCCTGCTCTCCCCGTGGAGATGGGCCTCACTGTTTAATGCTTAACAAATGCTCTGCCACACAGGGGTCCAGATGCAGCCTTTTCCCTAATCAGAGTGATGTCATAGCTCTACTCTCCATGCCGCATTCCCTTCAGGGGATTCTCTGCTCATGCTTGCTTGCTTCTGCGAAGGCCACTCGTTCTGTGTGGATGGGGGTCCTGGGTATAGGAATCCTAAGGGCTTCCTGAGTATGAAGGGCTTTCACGAGAAAAAGGATATCGACATTGTTTGGTGTCTCTAGAGGCTAGGACAAGAGTGAAAGTTTAAAGGAAGCAAATTTAGATGCTACATAAGGAAACATGGAATGATGAACCAGTTCTGTCTAATGAGAGTGTAGACCCTATGAGTAGGCTCCTCTTGAGGCTGACCAGAAAGAAGAACAGGAAATCCAGGCAAGAGGAAGAAATTACTGTGTTGATAATTCAAAATGGACGAGACTGCTTCTAAGATGCCCTGCCATTTTATGATGTAATGATTTGTGTGTGTGTGTGTGTTGGCATTGGTACTTTTCTTTCTTTTCTTTTTTATCGTTTTTATTGAGCTATATATTTTTCTCCACTCCCCCCTTCCTCAACCCTCCCCTTCAATCCTCTCCCATGGTCCCATCCCATGCTCCCAATTTACTCAGGAGATCTTTTTTTTTTTTTTGGTTTTTCGAGACAGGGTTTCTCTGTAGCTTTTAGTGCCTGTCCTGGAACTAGCTCTTGTAGACCAGGCTGGCCTCAAACTCCCAGAGATCCACCTGCTTCTGCCTCCCGAGTGCTGGGATTAAAGGCCTGCGCCACCACCGCCCGGCTACTCAGGAGATCTTGTCTTTTTCTTTTTAAAAAATGATTTATTTATTTATTATGTATACAGTATTCTCAGTATTCTGTCTGCATATGTGTCTGCAGGCCAGAAGAGGGCGCCTGATCTCATTACAGATGGTTGTGAGCCACCATGTGGTTGCTGGGAATTGAACTCAGGACCTTTGGAAGAGCAGAAAGCACTCTTAACCTCTGAGCCATCTTTCCAGCCCGATCTTGTCTTTTTCTACTTTTCATGTAGCTTAGATCCATGTATGTCTCTCTTATGGTCCTCTTTGTTGTCTAGGTACTCTGGGATTGTGAATTGTAGGCTGGTTTCTTTTTTGCTTTATGTCTAAAAGTCACTTATGAATGAGTACATATGATAGCTGTCTTTCTGGATCCTGGTTACCTCACTCAATATGATGTTTTCTAGATTCATCCATTTGCCTGCAAATTTCAAGATGTCATTATTTTTTTCTGGTGTGTAGTTTTCCATTGTGTAAATGTACCACATTTTTTGTGTCCATTCTTTGATCAAGGAACATTTAGGTGTTTCCAGGTTCTGACTATGAGAAACAAAGCTGCTATGAACATAGTTGAGCACACGTCCTTGTGGCATGGTTGAGCATCCTTTGGATATATACCCCAAAGTGGTATTGTTGGGTCTTGAGGTAGGTTGTTTCTTAATTTTCTGAGAAATTGCCATACTGATATACAAAGGGACTGTACCAGTTTGCACTCCCACCAGCAATGGAGGAGTCTTCTCTTTACCCCACATCTTCTCCAGCATAAGTTATCATCAGTGTTTTTGATCTTGGCTATTCTTATACGTGTCAGATGGAATCTCAGAGTTGTTTTGATGTGCATTTCCCTGATAGCTAATGATGTCGAACATTTCCTTAAGCGTCTTTCAGCCATTTTAGATTCCTCTGTTGAGAGTTCTCTGTTTAGGTGTGTACCCATTTTTTTTTTATTGTATTATTTGTTCTCAAAAGGATGTAAGGATTTTAATCTTAGCCTGTCTCCCTGTGGGTCTCCCTCTCCCTTGTTCTGACCTTTCTCCTCCTAGACTTCCTCCTCTCCCTTTTTTATTCTTTCTTCCTGTATTCTTCTCTCTTCCTTCTTTGCTTGCTTTCCCCTTCTTATTCTTAATTGGTTTTAATTAAAATTAAATTATACTCAAAAATAGTATGCCTTGAGGGTCAACAAAAAATATAATGGTTGAAACTCTTTTACTTTCTACCTACCTGCTCCCTGTCTTTTTCTTTCTAAATAAGTCAAAATATATAATCTTATCATATGCACGATTTTATAAAAAAATTCTCTTTCAAGAATTTTCCTGACTCTCACTCACACAGCTAGTTGAAGACAGCGCAGTCTTTGAACTCCTGGCTGTCAAACATCTTCTGTAGCCCCAGAGATGAAGTTTGGACGTTGCCTTTCACCACCTTGTCTCCGCTGAAAGTGTGAGCTGTTACCTTAAAGAGTCTCCATGGCTGGGAAACACTTGCCTGCAAGTGGAGCTGCTGTTCCTCATAGAAATTCAGATTAGTAGCTGAGCGTCTAAGCTTCCCATTACAGAGCTCCCACAGAACCTGCTCACTGAAGAGCTCCTGTTTTAGAAGTTGGCTTTCCACCAAATTGGTAGAAATTCAAAAAGAAAATAAGCAAACAACAACAACAAAAATGCCACTCCAGTCCCTAGTTTTTATGCTGATGTATTTTGCCTTTTTATGGCTCAGACTCCACATCTTCATTTGCGCCACTTAATTCCAATTGCAAGGCTGATTGGTGGTGTCCCCAGAATGACATGCTAGTCCCCCAGCATTTGAGCACTAAGCTTTTAGTACCCAGACATCTGTGTAATTTTTTTGAGAAAAGTCAGTGGCCTTGGGGTGAAGCTTTCCTTGTAGGGCAGCAGAGTAGCAGTGATTAGACAAAGTCAAATGACGATCATTTGGTATTATCCCTGTGTGTTTATTTGCTTGATTTTTTTCTGAAGGCGAGAAAATTCATTTTGTTTGCAAACATACTGACATCCACATACATTTGTGGATCCCCAGAACCAAAACAAATTTGAAGAAGCAGACCCCCAAACTGCATAGGGGAAAGGTGGGTCGCCACTTGAAGCTACAGCCAGCTCCAGACCGCATCCCAAAGCTTTATGCACCAGACTTTTACAGAGGCCCAACAGCAGGGCTGCTAGTGTTTCTAAGAGCCTCCTACTAGGTTAAATTGTTTTCTAATAATATGATTTTATATATATAAATATATATATATTTATATTATCTTATATATATTTTTATATATATACTCTTTTGGGTGAAAATTACAGCTTGTGGCATATCTGCACGTGTCTTTCTTTTTAAAATCTGTGTATGTGCATGCATGTTTCTGGGTGTGAGTGCATACTCATGGGCTCATGTGCAGGTCACAGGACAAGCTCAGGTGTCCCTTTCCATGTTCAACCTTGTTTGAGAAAGGGTCTCTTGTTCTTTGCTGCGGATTCCTGGGTACAATGTGTGGATGCTTCTATGTATTCTCCTGGCTCCCCCTCTTCTTTGCTGAGGGAGCTCTGGCATTATAGAGACAAGCAACTGCAATGGCACTATATGGTTCCTGAGCACCTTAACTCAGGTCTTGAGGCAATCACAGGAAGAAGTTTGCCCACTTAGTTAAATACTAAGATCTATAGCTACAAAGTTCTACGTCACATTTCCGTGAGAACCTCAGAGATTCATTGTCTGAAATAGCACACTTCTTTATCATAGAAAATGCCTTATGACCCGTTCACATTCTTATAAAAACTTTTATTCATAGCTTCATAGCTCTTAATGTTAATATTAAGTGTCTGACTATTATATTCAAGAGAAGGTGGGTTTTTTTTGTTTTTTTTTTTGTTTGTTTGTTTGTTTTTGTGATAGGTCTTGTTATTCAGCCCTGGTTAACCTGAACCTCACTGTGCAGAAAATGTGGTTTGCCTGAATCTTCCTGTCTTTGGCCCTGGAGACCTGAAATTGTAAGGAGCATGCTGTCACACCAAGCGATATCATTATTTCTAGTGCTAATCTCCTTAGTAGGTTACAAAGTCTATGAAGATAAGTACCTGGAACATAGTAGGCTGTTAACCAAAATCTAATTAGTAACGAAAGTAGCAAATCACTTCATGATCTTCTTTCTTTAACTATTGTTAACAGCTTACTCCATATGTTTAGGGGGTGCAGTGTGATGCCTCAGTACATATGTGCATGAAATCCATGTTCAGTACTCATGCAATTATTATTTCGGCACGGTGAAAGCATTCACAAGCTTGTAGCTATCTGTATGTACAGGAGATAATCTAGTTAAATAGAATCATTTTATTGTACAACAGGCTATCAGGATTTATTATCTACTTATAAATTTTTATTAATTTTATCCATTCATTACTGCAGTATACATTTTATCTACAATTCAAGTTTATTTTAAAACACAAGTTGTAACTTCTTGAACTGTGCAATTTAACTAAAACATGTTGATTGGTTCCAGATCCTTAATTTTGTGACCCATTTCTAGATGCTAAAATAATACCTTTAAAGAAAAATCATTAAGTTGCAAGACTTGTTATGTGCATTTGATCTGAAGTCCATAAGCCTAACATTGATGATGCATTCCTTAACTTGCCTTCTCTTCATTCACATCGTGATTTGTATGGGGCCCGAAAGTTTGTTTATCATTTGTTGCTTAAACGTGTTACAGAGTTTATAGAACCTTGCACTGAGATCTCTGTGTGCTAGAGAGAGGCATGTACTGCTTTTGCAGAGTACCTGAGTCCTGTTCCCAGAAGTCATGTTAGGCGGCTTATAAACTCCTATAATTGCAGTTTCAGGGAGTCCTATACCCTCTTCTGACCTCTAGGTACACACTTGCACTCACATGATCATACTCACACATGGACACATACGAGTCTGCACAATTAAATAAAGTATCCAGAAATAACTTCAGAAGTTGCCATTCAGGTCACATACACAATAGGTTCTCATTGTGGACTCTTTTCCTTTTCTTTTCATATGGTCACATGGGTGAAAGAAATGCTAAACATTGAAACAAAAAGAGAGTAGATGACACTATCTACTGATTGGACTTTGCCACCTTAAAGCCAAACTAAAGCTAGATGCAAAGGTGACATCATGGTGATCTGGGTTGGAGCAAAGGTTCTGAGGTTCCCCAGAAGACACAGAATAAACAGTTTATTCTGTGCACCGTAGAACCATATCCATTCTTCACGTCATTGCAAATCAGCATTACTGTTTGCCGTGGGAATAAAAGACAGATGCATGTGTTTGTCTCTGCTGGGTTCAGTGCATTCTCTGACCACAGTGCCCTCTGTATGCTTACCAAATAATTGAATATGGACGTGAGGATAGCCATTCCTTGTGTTAATATCCTCTAATCCCTGGAGCATCTTGGCTGATAGTTACTATGCTTCAGCTGCCTTCTTAAAGCTAAGTCACATTTGGATCCTATTCATGTGTATGTTCACGTCAGGCATGGTCATCAGTGAGAAGCAATTCAAAGGGTTCAGTATGTGAAACTCTCTTAAATCTTTCAGGGCATCTGAATCTCCCCATGTGTTGTCCATCCAACAGGTAGAATCTGAGGACTGACAATCAAAACCTATAAAACTCTTAAGTCACTAGCTTGAGCAGCTGTTCTCCAGTCAGGGCGCGAACGATCCTCATGAGAGAATCATATGAGAACCATGGTTGTTTGACTGTTTCTGTTGTCTAGCAACGGAGGAAGTAAGTGAATCTTATTTACTGGTGTAGATTTCCTGGCACCCTTAGAAGCATCCTGGAATCTCGGCATTTCCTGATTGCCTTTGTATCCTCGTGTCCCATTAAATTGTCATCTCCTTTGAGCCTCAGCAATTCTCAACTCCCCAGATATTACAGCCAAGAGCTTAGCTGCCATCTGTGCCTCTGAGGACCTGGGGATGTTCTCGGCGAAGGTGAATAAGGAACTTGGCCTTCACTTCCAGCTTGCCCCCTAATTGCAAAAAGGCTATGCATTTTTCTTCTTTCCTTCCTTCCTTTCCTTCTTTCTCAAAGGATTTAACTCCATTCTTAATTCTGGCCAGGACTTGCTTGTTTCCAGTGAGTGACTGTCTCTGAGAATTCTTAGGAGTTGGAGGAAGAAGGGAATGCTGAAGTCACTGCAGACAAATTCTTCCTTCCTGTGCACACTGCTCAGGCCTTGTTTAGATCACTTCAGTGTGGCTTGCGGGGGTCGAGCATCTGGATTTCTGACTCTCATGAGGTCTCCTTTGTATGTGTCAATTCAACTTGCTGCATTCCATTGTCAGATGATGCCTTTCCTGTCAGGGCCTTGATGCTGGCCTTTTCCTCTCCCCAAGATCCCTTTGCTATACCCATTTTCAGACCAGCATACCACTACCTTAGGGGAGTTTTTGTTTGTTTTTGTTGTTTGTTTGCTTTCTTTTTTTTTCTTTTTTTGCAATTTTTCATGTTACGTGAGTGACTTACTGAAGCTCTGTACAAGCAGACTGATTGAATTAGCCTTGGCCAGGGTGGCCATGAATGAAGACTCCAAGGTCTGTGTCCTTGCCTAGTGTGCCTAGCTAGTTCATTGTCTGGCCTTGAATCAGAGTGAAAACATAGGATAGCAAACTTATGGTCAAATGAGTCTGACTGGAACTCTACATTAGGCTGACAGTAATAATAACAGAATCTCAACTACTAACACATATTGCAAATTTGCCAGGTGAGGTGTCTGACTAAGGGTTTGTTTGATCCCTATATAGACTGATAGTGACTCTCACATGGGCCCAGTTCTCCCAGGAGGACACAGAGGTTCTAGAGTTGGAGAACTGCTGTAGTGTCACATTGATAATAAGTGTAGACTTTAGTGGAGATCCAGAGAACCCCTCCCTTCTCAGCTAGTTTATGCTCGTATGCAATCTCCCAAACTGTGGAATGTGAGCCAATCATGTTAGCTTGCAGTTTGATAACTACACTGCTGGATAGCCTACAGGGAATATGAGAACCCTATTAATCAAGTCCTAGGTCTACCCTAATCATTCCTGGCAAAAACTTTGCCTCTCGCTGTGGTTTGGTATGTTTATACGTCACAAAATACAACCTAAGACATGTTTCTGTAGATGGATAAACAGGATTTAGTGCTGAGAGGCTATATTCGGGGTGGGAGGGGCAGGGTATGGGGTTGGAAGAGAAAGACAGCCATGGCAAGGAAGAATGATTTCCTTCCTCCCTCCCTCCCTCCCTCCCTCCCTCCCTCCCTCCCTCCCTCCCTCCCTTCCTTCCTTCCTTCCTTTTGCTCTGAGAAATGTTGGTATAAATGTAAGTTGGGAAGTAAATGATTTTTCCTATTTCTTGATTACTTTTTGAATATTTTCATAGTCTCAACAGAATTAAAAAACATGGGTATATAAGAGGAACAAACTATGAATTGAAGGAATTATAAGGAGTTTGAAATAGTAGTCTTGGGGCCACGTTTGGATAGGGAGAGGATAAAGCTGGGCTGGTAGGTAGAGTCTGGTGAAAGCCGGTGCTGTGGAGAAAGCCATTGCTTCTGATATGTGCTAGGAGAGAATGGCAATGGGCAAGGGCTGCTCTCTTTTCTTTAGCTCACCAGTTACACCGCCAGAAAAATTATTTGAATTCCAATTTAAAACTCACGGATCCCAGAATATTAACTTCTGCTCATTTATTGCTTCTCCATTATTATATGTATTTGAAAATTCATTATAGAAAATTGTAGAAAAATCCACATATAGAAGAAAAGAATATTAAGAACTCCTTCCATGATATCAGACACACTTTCAATGCCTTTGGTTTAATGGGGGTATATAGTATATAGCCCGTGTATCTACTTGAGTTTTGAGCTGAATACGTATCTTAGAATTGTTCTCAATGCCAAATAATTTTCATAAACAAGACATTTAGTGGCTACACAGTATGAAGCCATAATTTCCCAAAATGAGTTCCTATGTTGAACTTTTACATTATTCACAGTTTTCATAACGTGCAGTCTGGACACAGGAACAGGAGTCTCTGCTGTCCCTGCTTCTTAATTTCTCAGGCCATTTTTCTAGGTCTGGAGATAGCCATTGACAAGGTGCAGCACTGTCAAACTGTGGATGCTGCCAAGTGGTTTTCTCAAATGTGGGTTTTACTTCTGCCTTTCCTTGTCCTAGAAGGAAATGTCTATGTCATTGAACTCCTATTGGCAAATGATGTTTTATAATAATTTGTATAAGTGTGTATGTACATTCTCTTCTAATATCCATTCATGACTGTTAGAGGTCAGATTTCTTTATTATTGATCAGTAATAAGTAAATGAGCTTTTTCTCTGGAACTAGCCAGTACTTTCTAAGTTGTAGCTTTAACACTTCTCACTGATTTTTCGTAGCACAATTTACACACACAAAGTATCTTCTTTTTTGCCAAAATGTGAAGACATTTTCCCCATTGCCCATTACTTCTTGTAATTTTTGGTCTTTTGGAATAATGTAAAATAATAAGTAAGCAATGAAATTTCTCAACGTCTGTGATTTCTTTCATTTTGCATTCACAAAATATTTTTAAAATGACCTGCCTTTGTTTAGTTTTAGGTTTTGGCCTATGTTTAAACATAAAGATCATCACACCTAATTAATTTTAATGTGATAAAGAATAAAATAAATAAAATTCAACAATAAATGAGACTAATCAACAACAAAATATTTTTTTCATTCTTTCCCAAACTCCATGGCACAATCTTAAAATCAAATACTTGCTAATTTTTGAATGACTGATACAGTATTATTTCAAGCATATGTTTGCTGATATTTACTGCTTTACTAAGCAGAGACAATGTCTGTTAACTGTTTAGTTAAACAGGCTTTATTATTTAAGTGTACCCTGCAAGCTTCTCACCTTCTTCTCATCCTCTCATTGAGCAGTATTGTCCAGTGCTGCTATTCTTAGCTAGATCAACAGATTATGTGTTATGATGTGTTGCCTATGTTAAGACAAACTGCGTATTCTTTAAACATTTTCCTTGTATTTATTCAAGTGTGTGTGTGTCCACATATGGGCCACAGCATGTGCATGGCGATCAGCCTGGAACTGACTGGTGCTCTCTGAGTCAGTTGACACTGAGTATTCTCAAAGTTTTCATTTATCTTGATAATTTCCAGACATTTCTAATCATTTCCTATTTTTCGTTTCACGTTTTCGTTTCATTTCTCAATTGTACTTTTCCTATAAGATGATCATAGACCTCTCTATTTATTGCCCATTCCTGCCATTCCAGAGTGACTTTCACCTGGGACTCCTTTATTCTTTGCTGAAATGCACCCTCGTGCTTCTCATATTCCCAACAGCCTTCCTTTGGCTAGTATTTGTTTCCCCCTGTTATTGACAGGTTATCCCAGAATTGGAATCTTTAGCAAACATGGCCTACTATCTCGTGATTCTAGAGGTCAGAACTCTAAATTGTTCAGAAGAACTTCAGTCTCTGAAGGCTCGAGGGAAAAGTACGTTTCTGAATTTCCTTGTCTTTTCTGTGGCCTCCTTTGGCTATCTTCATACCTTGGTCCATGGCCCCAACTCAGTGTGTCTCTACTCACTGTGATTTATGTTGAGAACATGTTATTATGGGTTCATACAGTTTGATCCCAAAAAAATGTTTTTAGTAAATGCTCTGAGTATGTCTGAAGTTGTCTCTGTTTTGTTCTCTGCCTGCAGGAGTCCATTCTTCTGGGTAGGTTACATCTGTTTTGGTGTCATTTGGGGGCATCTTCACTTTGTTGGTGAATAGTTCTCTTATTAACAAATTAGTGACTCTCTCATTTCAGTTTCTAACAGAGGAATGGGTACATAAATAGGGTCCATTCATGGGGTTGCTGTGAAAATTAAGTTAATTCACACATAGAGTCCTTGCACTTAATGCAAGCAATTCATATGTTCACACTTCATTAATAGATTGGCTGCATTGAAAATTCCAGCCTGAATGGATTGACAGTAAGATGGATCAGCCTGTAATGATGTTTGCTTACAGCTAAGCCTAATGACTGGAGTTTCAACTAGCTCCTGCAAATTGTCCTCTGAACTCAACACAGGTGTCATGGTGTGTGTGTAGTCACAGACCTTCCCTTTCACACATACAAAATAAACAGATATAATAGAATTATTTTAAAAATCCAAACCTAAACATATTATCTGAGAATTTTAAACTTATTCTTCATAGTTCATTGTCATTTAGATTTGTATTCCTATAGGTGACATGATTTTGAAGCTATAAACACTTGAGACACTTTATATTTGTTGTTCTGATGCTTTCAACTGTCTTACTACAGGTAGTACATTTTCCATCAATTCAGAAGTAATTTTCTGGTCTTCATCGGGGCTCAGAAATTCTTAGCTAAGCCTGTCTTTTGATTCATTTTAGAAAATTCTTCATCCAAGTTGCTATCCTTTTGAGTTCATTCTCTCCATCTATTGTTTTTTGTTTGTTCATTTGGTTTTAAATCTTATATTTATCAGCACTAATATTCTGAAATTAAGAAAATCGACTTGTATTTATTTCTGAGATAATATAAATATTCTTTTTTTCTTGTTTGTTTTTCTTTTCACTGACGTCGGGTATTTGCCAGTGTGGGTCTTCTGAGAGCAGTGGCAGGGTGGGCGTAAGAATGAAAGGACATTGTCAGGGGACTCGTGGGACAGGAATGGAAGGATACACTTGAAGATGTTAGCAAGTTACACTTTGACACTCCATGCCTGGGAAAACAAGCCTGCCATTGAATCTTCACTTGCGAATGCTGTTATTATTGTGTTGTTGTTGAGTCAGGGTCTCCTTATGTAGCCCAGGTTGTCCTTTAATTTCCAAACAGCCAGTTCATTCTGTCACTCTCATCACTGTTGTGGTCCTAACAGTCCTGTGGGAAGGTGCAGTGATATATTTTAGAAGCAAAGCTAAAGTCACTAGTGGTCAGGCGATGGTGACACCACCTTTAATTGCAAGATTTGGAAGACAGAGTCAGATGGATTTCTTTGAGTTCAAGGTCACCCTGGGATACACAAGATCAATGCAGAAAAAAATTCAGTTGGCGGTGGGCTACACCTTTATTCCTTGCACAAGAGAGTCCCTATCCCTAATCCCAGCACTAGAGGAAAATAAAATGAGAGGAGAGAGAGACTGTCTGCTTAGTTTACGGTTGCCCAGCCTTGGTAGCATGAAGATTTCTCTAGTGGCTTGGCTGTTTTGCTTTTTCTGGCTTTCATTTCAAACCCCAATTACTATCTCTGGGTTTTTATTATTTGTGCTACAGAAAAGTATGTTTTCTAGACTCTCTTACAGACTGTTATTCTCTGAGGAACTTTCTGAAGTTACTACTTGCTCAGGTTCTCTAAATCACCCCAACTCATCAGTCCTCTCCTGTGGCTCCTTTAATACTTGTTTACCCATTAGAGCCTTGATTAATCATCACATGTGAAGTTCAAGTCTAGGACTGCTTCCCTGTACCACGGTGTCAGCCCCCTTTCTCACTTATGTCACAAAGTGCTGTGCAAAAGGGAAAGGCAGACGGGGTTCATTTGGCCTCATGGGACCAGGCCACAGTGGTGGGTAAGCCATGGTAGCAGTTACACTGCATCTGTGGTCAGAGATGAGGCCGAAAGAGAAAGATATGAAAGCCAGCATCCAGATGTCTTTCTCCTTTTCATTCAGTCCAGATTCTTGGTCTATGGAGTAGTGACACCCACAGGATGTTGAGTGCTGAGTTTCATGCCTCAAACAATCTCATCTAGAAAACTTCTCACAGACATGCCCGGAGATTTGTCTCCCATGTGATCCTAGATTCTTCCCAGTCAAGAACCAATATTAACTATCAAATATACTATTCTTTTGGGGGTTATATGGATGTTGAAATGTATCATCAGTGTCATGATTCAAATCATCAGAGATTCAGCCTTATCTACATCCACCAAGGAGGCTCCTTGCCCCTTTACTTGACTTTTAACTATCCATTAACAGCCTCAAATAATGTTCATCCACCGTTAAAATACAACAGTTCTGATAGGCAATTATTATTTACCTCTACTGACTTCTTAGGCAATGTTTCCACTTCTCTTGGCATTTTTTTTAAATGGCAAAGGTCTAGTACATGGCACATTGTTGACTTCAAACAGGGTGTTTATCATGCTGTCACTCCTGAACTCATTTGCCATGATGGCATTGCTCTGTAAAACATGGTCCTAACTCAGTCAGTTAATGAAACGACAACAACTTTACCTGATAGAAGAAAGAGTCTGTCCTCATGCTGTCTGTATGTTCTTAGAACATCCCTGGTACCACACGTGTTTTTAAGAGCTCTTTCAAGAAAAAGACACAGTAAAATAGTTTGTTCAGGGATGTATTTGCAAAATGCAAAAGAGATGAGACCACATATAGTAAAGAGTGTCTCCAGATCATGATACAGGCTATGACTTCTGTGATGAAAAGAGAAGGATTGGATAGAAAGAATATTATTTTTTAAAATTTTTTATTTATTTTTATGCACTTACGTAATCTCTTGCCTGTGTGTGTGTGTGTGAGAGAGAGAGAAAGAGAGAGAGAGAGAGAGAGAGAGAGAGAGAGAGAGAGAAAGAGAGAGAGAGAGAAGAAAAGAGAGAGAGAGAATTAGTTATATTTTGACTTGCGTATCAGTGACACCAAAACCCAGAAGGAAATGTCAGACTCACTGGAGCTCGAGTTACAATTGTTTGTGACCACCAGTGTGGATCTAGATGTCCAACTCTGGTCCTCTGTAAGAACAGCAAGCTTTCTTAACCACAGAGTCATCTCTCCTACCTGTCATGCAGAACATAGGAAGTTTTAAATAGGCTGATGAGAATTCTCAAGCCACATTTGTGAATGGGATCCTATGTCCTACAGTAGGTAGGTTTACATTAGCACACTGACTATGCTCAGTCATTAGTTGGTAGCACCCCATGGGAAATATGGCTGTGATGTGAACCTAGTGCAGCTGGGGTCATTGCTCATGCTTCCAACAGTGTGTGACCCATGCAGTATATTTCCCGGGAAGCCACACAATGAGGTTTTAGTTAATTATTTTTCTTTAGGCATTCATTTTTTCTCAGCCATTCTTTGGTGTTCTCCCTTTCCTTTAAGAAAATTTCCCTCGGTTTCTTTGTGTGTTTCTTTTAGATCACAAAATTTCCAATGTCCAATGGTCCCCTCGTCTCCCCTATAGTAAGTTTGGATTCACTGAATGATTGTTATTGATCAACCTGCAAACTAACTTGACAAGCATTGTAGCTCTATTTTCTAGAAGACAAAATATTTGCCTTAGATACCCATGTCCACGGGTTGCCAAGTGACAAACAGTTCAATGTTCAAGAAAACTCCAAACTTTCCCCTGTTGTGTGCAGGGTTTCTACATGTAGTACCGGCAAGGGCAACCAATTCTTCAATTTATCAGTGTTCTTATCCTTGTGGCTTCATTACTTCCATGTATATCTCTTAGTTATAATTTATAAGCATATTTTTGGTTATGCATGAAAATTAGAAGCAAACCCCTAACATCTTTTTCTGGTTTCCTCATCATAATTTTTGTTGTTGTTGTTCATTTCTTCTGCTCATGCTTCCAAAACCCCAGGAACTTCCAGTTCCTAGAGGCTGGACTGTGCCTCCCACCACCTTCCTTATCAAACCTTCTTCCAGCACTGTTAATTATTCATCCACAGGGGCTGTAGAGATGGCTAGGAGGTTAAGAGCACTGGCTGTTCTTCCAGAGGTCCTGAGTTCAATTCCCAGCAACTACACGGCAGCTTACAACCATTTGCAATGAGATATAGTGCTTTCTTCAGGACTGCAGGCATACATGCAAGCAGAACACTGTATGCATAACAGATAAAATTTTAAAAATTTATTCATCCACTTATGTTTAAGACCTCCATGGTGTTTGTATGAATTTGCTCTTCCATGATGGTATGGAAGTCTTTGTCTTGAATGAAACACCCCTGCATGAGCTTTAAGACATAATATTTACTCTCTTGAGGGTCAAGTCCTGTTTTCTTTAACTTTGTCATTCTGGTGTTCTTTCAAACACCAATAGCCTATATTCCCTGTCACTCTTGCTTTTTTTCATGAGTCTACATTCAGCAGAGTAACAGTGTTAGACTAAGCACTATAAAACTAAGCACTATGAGCCCAGAAAGCCAGTCCTTCCCTTTGTACAAGTAGAAGTAGATGCTGTTTTTCTTTTCATTGTTATTCTTTATTTCTTATTTAAGCCATGTAAAAATTTCAAATCTGGATTGTTGTGTAAGCCAGATGTGTGGCAAAATACTCCCAGATTCTCACGTATTTTACGTGGACAAACGCAGAGCCAAACACTGCAGTGCTCCAGCTCTCAGACATGAAATTTTCATTCAGATGCACACATCCTGAGATGCACGGTGCACAAAGGCAATTTTACCTGCACATGTTTTGTTCTGAAGTTTTTGTAACTAGCAGGTGGCTTACCTCAACAGGTTCTTTAGGAAAGTTTCCAGAGAAAAATTAAGTCTATAGGAACACCACACACATACACACACACTCAAATATCAATCATTAATATAAAAATAAAGACTAGGCATGTACAGTAACAAATTTCAGAGTTCTCTCAGGTCATGCCTGTGAGGATATCATGAGCTGAGCTGACAGCCAAGTGTAAAAAATACTCAAAATGAAATGAGATAATACAAAGCTGAAAATACCCAATAGCTTCTCAAAGCTCTAGTCCCCTTATGTCTGTTGTGTGTGTTGCATGGCATACATTGTATTGATTGTGAATTTGTGTAATTCTGTGTGCCTGTATATGTAGGCCAGAGGTCAATTTAGGATGTCTTCCTCTATCTTGCTCTGTCTCTTTAACTTATTTCCTCTTACATAAAGAGGAAGCCCATGACTCAGCTAGGCTGACTGGCCATTTTATGCTTTATTTTTTTTAACATAGGTGCAAGGAATCTGAACTCAAGGGATCCACATTCATACTTATGCAACAGGCAGTTAATGAACTCCAGCGGCTTCCCAAACCTGATCAATTTTAAATTAAATGTTAAGAAAGCAACAGTAAAGAAAATGGTGCCATGTATTTTCCTCCGCTTCATTTCTTCCCTTGCTTTCTCCTGGGCATTTCGCTCTGTTGAAGGGGAATGTGTTTATACATTTCGGAACTAAGCAGTCATAAAACTGTATAGGCACAGCTTGGAACCAACATCCACAAATTAGAAAATTTCCCTCCATTTGACTATATTATAAACACTATATGAATAAAGGAAAGAAAACAAAAGCCCAGGAAGGTCGTTTATTTTTTTTGCTGTATTGTCTCAATCATCCCCTATCTAACTACCAGTCTATCTGATAATTACACACCATAAAGCATGATGCAAAGTATCACGAGTGTGATTTTCATCAAACAATAGAAGATCTTAAAAACTGCCTTCCGAGGTATCAGTTGGAATTCAATACACTTTATGCATTTTTTTTTTTTAGAAAAAAACATATGAAGCACACTCTATTCTTCATATCCCAAAGCAAAGACTAATTGTAAGAAGCATGGGAAAATCCATTTTCGTTTCATTTAAAAGTGTTTTTCTTGCTGTGCATAAGACACTTCAGAAGTCATTAGTGGTCAGAAGTAGAATTATCTCTTTCAAACCTCTGTGATGGTATTTTCTACTTTGTGAGCAATCATCTTGCTTGTTGACCCATATAATTTTAGGAAATGGGCCGAACACTGGTCATTCGGACAAAGATTCTAATGGCTCCACTCCCGACAGAAGATTAAGATCCCAAAATAATTTACCTTGGATGATATACCATAAACAAAGCACAGGGAATTGCATGTTGAGAGTACAACTCGTGCAGCAAACTGTGATGGTTTGTTTCTTTCCATCGGCAGTAATTCCTTCTAGGTTGCTGCTTCCCACTGCATGCACTGAACTGGCATCAAATGCAGCAGTATTAAATGTTGCTTTGGTTTTAAAGGGGGTAAGAACCCAAAACTCAGGAAAAATTGAAAGAAAAAACAAGTGCAGCATTACGATCATTTGTTCCTTGTTAAGCAGGCCACATTTGTGGGGTTGAAAAGCCAATATTCTAGTAGCGAACTTACTTCAAGTAAGTATTCTGTGTATATTTTGTGATTTTTGTCATCTAGCCAACTTATCAACACATAAAATTGTGGGAAGAGGAAAGAATGACGGCTGTTGGTGAAATAATAGTCGATGGAAAGACTGATTTTTAATACAGTAGTGTACTGGAGATTTAAGTGTGTCCCAAAATTAGACTATGCCTAATGTTTGGCACATTGCAATTACTTAATAAATTTCTGTTGAATGAACAGATTAACTTTACTCCCTGCAGAACATGTCAAAATGCTCCCTTAGGAAAAGCAATTGCTGCTGCATAATTTCTGACCTCGCATTTCATTTTGTAAGGTATGCTTTTCACAAGAACTGGACGGTCTATAGAAGTTCGGCGTATAGGTAGATTGATAACCGCTTTTGATGCACAGCAGGACACTCATAAATAGTTAAGCATATGCAAATTTTTTGTGAAAAGTTGGTCTTCATTTGTGATTTTAGGTCAGACTAATGATTTTCTTTTTTGCAGCAGAACCAAATGGATGTGTCAAAGAGGTAAGATTCTTAATAGGACTGGACATAAATAGTTTCTAACCCGCTGCTAAGGTTACAAATGTCACCGGTAGTTGTCATTACAGTAAAGCAGAGGGTCCTTCATCATTTTAAACACATTTCCATATCCACAGGTAGTCAGAGAAATGACCATTACCACATGGACCAAAAGGACAAACAGATGGTGTTCAGATCACTCATTTCTCTGTGTGTCTTATAGGATTCAAGCATTTTAGAAGTCACTTGAAGTCATGTGTTTTATATCAACTTGTGTAGAGACATTTACATATATTGACCCATTGCCCTCCTGCTTCAGGGTTTGTTTCTACCACCTCATCTTTCCCACTTCTAGAGAATGTAGGGATGCAGCTGAAGTCTCTGCCTTTCCCCCAGAGTGGTTGGAGAATTTTTTGCTAGGATTCAAAATGATAATTTTCTATCAATTGTCTGCTCCCAGCAACCCCCAGGCATAATAAAGTGCAGAGTCTAGGTCACAGGCTAAAGGCCATTGAGTTAGAAGTGAAGTAGGTGGCCACACTGACAGAACGCAGTCAAATTAGCCTGGGCTAACTGATTCAGAGCCTCACCGTAGCTCTCCCGGCACAATGTACAACATTCTAAACAGACCAGGGGTATGGAAAGGAAGGTGCGACAGCAGAGTGTGGCTATGTTTTATGGCTGTTTTGTTGCTTCCTGGGCACATGGAAAAAGGAAAAGCCAGTGGGTGTAAATTGTCTGCTTTCAATCTATTTCAGTGATCTTGCAGCCCACAGGGGCAGTTTTGGCCCAGTCAAACCAACAAATACAACCTAATATTTGGAATCTTTCCATATGTTGCTGAAAATTTGGGTGTACTAGCTATGCCTGATGGATGTGGTGAAGGAAGATATCATAGTTTTAGGACTGACATGACATTTTTATCTGCAAGTCTTGCCCATACAACCATCAAGCACACAGCCTAATCATGCTGCTTAGAGCGCCCTGAATTGACATATTAAAAAGAGTGACATTAAACCATAGGTTTTCCTAGCCCAAATAGAATGTCTCATCTCTTTTATTCCTAACCACCATCCTGTCTCAGTCTATGCCCTGCCCTATTTATCCCTTTAATTTAGGCTTTCTGGTTAGATTGCTTGACTAAGAATTAAATGGATTTTGCACCTGTGAGTTCAATTCCCTCTAGGTAAATTCAATTTTGGATATTCATTCAAACCAAAGCCCACTCTCTTTGTGACTTCAGCTAGGTACTGCCTGGGAAACAGCTTGTTTTATGTTTAGATTATAGGAAAATTAAGATACACAAATGACATACCCACAGACTCTAAGCTCCTAAGTGCTCCCTGTTGAAACGGGGTTTCATTTGGCTCCGTTTTCCCAATGAATAACAACATTTAGCCGACACATGCATCTATATGGAGGTTTACTTGTGGCAATATGCACTGCAGTCATGGGACTATTGGAACCCAAGCAGTGCATGACAGGCCTCCAGGAAGTCCGCATCCATGAGGAAACCAAGGCACGGAAAATCCCCTTACCTAGTTTTGTTGCCACAGAATTTTGTTTTAGCCTTCTAGAGCTTCTTGTAGTAATTATTGTCTTGATGCTTTGTCCACTTTGCACGAAAGCCCAATACTGTAACATTTGAAAGGACTACCCTAAAACCTGGGTGAACCATCGCTGCATGTGGGTTCCAGACCTTCTTGGCCTGTACTCGACATGCGTAACTTACTGAAGCTCACATATGTACTTTGCAGACTCTGAGAACTGTGTTAGTCTTGAGGGAAAGGCTTTGTGTACTATACAATATGGCAGCAGATTTCCTCACCCAGGCTTCTCCTGATGCTAGCCTTGAATTCACCTTGCCTCCAAGGCTGCTCTTGGTTACTCCTGATCTTTCTGCCTCCATTTCTGGGTTCTGGAATTACAAGTGTCCACCACCATTTCCACCTCTTACACAAATTTGGATGAGCAAGTTCTGCAGTCTTGCCTATGAGAACAAGTAATTAAATCTACATACAAGGTACACTTTAAAAAAAAATCTCCATTTGTTTGTAAGTTTCGTATTATGGATCACAAGCAACTTTGAACCAATAGTAGGGAATGTGAAATCCCCGTGTCATCTGCTAGAATATTTTCTGTCTCATTTTTCCTAAAAAGATTCTCTAGAAGAAAGAAGGAGAACATCAGGAGTCTTGACATTGAAGATGCATAATTATTCTTGCCATGGTGAAGATCTGTGCCTTTACATCAGATGCAACCTTAGATTCGGAGTCAAACCTCCTTGATGGGGAAGGGACTGCCCATGCCTGTTCACTGGGCTGGGTAGTGACAGTCTTAACAGCAGACCTCGGGAGGGTTGTGTAATCTTTTGCACTGTGACATGATGCTGTCATCTACAATGTGTTCCGACCTCATTCCTAGCTATTCTTGGATGCCTGCAGCCTGAGGGCACAGGTTGGGCATGTCTGCTCATGCATCTCTTGTGGATTATCTGAAACCAAGAGCCTGCTTTAGGGGCGACAAAAGGGAACCTACCTACACGCTTGCTTGGATTCCTCATTCTCTTATTTCCCAGCATTAAACCGAGCTCTCCGAGCGTCAGTCATTCCATCAACTGTTAAAAATGAAGCCCAGATTTAGAGACATATGGTGGCTCTGTTCAAATGACATGTTTTCCATTATTATTTACTGTGTCATTTTAAGATTCATCCTTGATTTCTGTACTCTTGACCCATGCATTTCTGACTGCTATGCTGTTCTTCCTTTACTTTCTATTTAACCTTCTGTTTTTATGCCAAAATATACTAAGTAATCAAAGTCTAACTCTCAGATGGAAAACATGTTTTTCTCCAAAGATGTTGGTGCTCTTTTGCTCTGTTTAAAAATTCGTGAAATACTGCTCTATGTACTGCACACCGAAAGTGCCAAGTACACCCAGAAAATAGTCAGTGCCCCGATTTCTTCTGCACAACATAATGACCATCACAGCACCCAACACCGTGTTCTAAACTCACAGACCACCACTGAAACTTAAGATTTTTTTTATAAAAATGCATTTTTGCAATTATTAAATTGTTTGTTTTAAATGCCAAATTTCCTAAATTACTTAATTTACATAATACTTTTAAAATACAATTATCAAAACATCAAATAAATAATATTCCTAATCTTAAGGCAGAACTTTAATATTACTTGATTAATATTCTTTTAATCGAAGAAGTCAAAGAAATATTAGTTATGTCATTAAAGTGTTTCAATATTTGTGTACTGTACAAAATTGCTGTAGCAAAAAATTTTGATAACATAAAAAGGTGATAATTTTTTTTTTTTTTTATAAACACCTTTAGTAGCGTTGCAGGATACAAGATCAATTCCAAAAAATCAGTTGCCCTCCTATACACAAAGGATAAGGAAGCAGAGATGGAAATCAGAGAAGCATCACCCTTCACGATAGCCACAAATAGCATAAAATATCTTGGGGTAACCCTAACCAAGGAAGTAAAGGATCTATTTGACAAGAACTTTAAGTCAATGAAGAAAGAAATTGAGGAGGATACCAGAAAATGGAAGGATCTCCCTTGCTCTTGGATAGGGAGGATCAACATAGTAAAAATGGCAATTCTACCAAGGGCAATTTATAGATTCAATGCAATCCCCATCAAAATCCCATCAAAATTCTTCACAGATCTTGAGAGGATAATTTTTTTAAAGTACAGTAATAGTAGCATGAGAAAAATGCATCAACAATATACAATAGGAACACCTGCCTCGAGCAGAAGAGGAAGCAATGATAGAACATATAGAAGGCACATAAATTTACAAAACTGTCAAAAAGAATCATGTATTTGTGATTTTAATACAGTTATTTTTCACAAATTGACTCATAACATTTTCTCAGTGAAATCTAAGATACATATGACACTTGTAGAGATACTTTCCTTCAGACTCTTGTAAAAGTGTATTTGCAAGAATACTCAGAAATTTTGGTAATAATTGCACTCTACTCTAATAATAGAAAAGTTTGTTTGTAGAAGAAGAGACAGACTGACTGGGATACAGCAAAGGGTCAGGATACAATGGTTTTGATTCTCCAAGTTAGTTGAGAATGGGTGTGTTGCTAAATAAACGCTACTGTTTTGCTTAGCTATGCACTTGAGAAAACAGTCTCCACAACCGCATATAAATTGCAAATAGACTGAATATTTATATAAGCAAAGCAGCAAAACTCCCCAAAGAAAATAAAGTTACCTATTTTACAGTATTGAGGGTCATGAATCTAAACCTAAGTGTCATAAAAGAAAAAAAAACAACAGTTTGTTTCAAAAAATTTAAAATGCTCCTGTAAGAGAAATTACACTGGGAGAACTTTTTAAATACGGCTTTTATTTGTGGGAAAATACTTACTACAGCTGTCAAACACCAACTCACTATGCTATATTGCCTAGATCAGCATCACAAAATGAAAAATAAAATATCACAACAAAAATAAAAAAATAAAGAATTAATTCAGAAAGCGATGAACCATATAAATTAGGCTTGGTCTCATGAATATGCAAATCCTGATTCTAGTAACAGTGATTTTTTTTTTTTCTATCAGAATAGAACTAACAAACAGTTGGAAGGGCATCCCTTACTTCAGCCCTGGTTGCTCCACATCACTGGTTTATCCATCTCTACTTACACATACAGAAACTCAAATTCTTAGTCAGTGATGACCCTTAAGCTTTATCTGACACAGGTTCAAATGAGTTTTTAGGCTACTAATTAAGGCAATGTTAACAATACTGAAAAATGAGGGACGGTCTACAAGCCCATCCAAAAAGACTAGCTAGGCAGCCATTGGTGCTTTTTGTCAAGACCCAGCTCTGATATCTGGGATTCCCTTGATAGAAGCAGAGAATTGGCTCCAGCAAGCTTAACAGCTGTCCTCTGACCTCATGTGTGTGTTGTGGAGGGAGCAGAATAGCAGAAACAAACAAACAATGTAAGATACCTTATGTTTAAGCACGTGACATAATTATGTTTTGTTTGTTTGTTTAATGGGTCTATGCATGAATGGACCAGAAGAAGGCACCAGGTCCCCTGGACCTGGAGGCACAGGCAGTTGTGAACTTTCTGGCTTGGATACTGGGAACTTCCTTCCTTCTTCTCTTAGCAGCTGAGTCATCTTTCAAGCCCTTAAACAAACATTTAAAAGGAGAAACTAGATGCAGTCATAAAAGAGAATGTTGTAAAGTCACAACAAAACATGTTATCTTTATGTTTTAGTATGCATGAATAATTATTAGATAAAGCATCCCTCTAGAAGTCCCAGAAAGTCAGAAGTGTCAATATATCTGACTTCTTGGTACAAGGAATCTTGGAAATATAAACCAATTGTATTAAGTCATTGAATTTTGGGATATTTTGTAGCTATTAAAAAATAGACTCATCATATTGAGGTAACCCAAACCCAGAAAGACAATTATCATATGTACTCACTCATAAGTGGTTTTTCAACATAAAGCAAAGAAAACCTGCAGCACGCAATGCTACCATACAGTTCGTGAGCTTCAGGCAGGGCTGGAGGTTGAAACATACAAAGACTCACACAGGGACACAGAAAGAGACAGAGACACCGACCTCTAGTCACTGGTAAGAAGCCCTTTATTCAATAGCACCATGGAGGCTTATACACCCTACAGTCAAGTGGGCCAACAGGTGAAAACCTTATCCTCTGATCCTCAAGTCAAGGCAACACGTGCTCGTGAAGCAGAGCTGGTAAACAACTTTGACACAGCTTTCAGTAAGTCAAATCAGAAGGAAAGTAAAGATCACTAGCAAGGAAAAGCAGCTGGAGACCAGGACTCCAAAAGGTCCCAACAAAAACCAGCCCACAAATCACAATCTCAGAGAACCTAGACAACAATGAGGACCCTAAGAGAGACATACATGGATCTAATCTACAAGGGAAGTAGAAAAAGACAAGATCTCCAGAGTAAATTGGGAGCATGGGGACCATGGGCAAGGGTTGAAAGGGAGGGAAGAGGAAGGGAGGGGAGCAGAGAAAAATGTATAGCTTGATAAAATTGATTAAAGAAAAATCTAATGAAAAAGAGACTCAAATTATTCACAAAGACATGATGAGAATTCATGTTATGTGTGGTCATACAAACTGTATATTATTGGATGTATAAAGTTGAGTGTGTAATTGGACATATAAACTAGAGTGTGGAGCTCAGTCCAGCTCTGCTTTGAGAAGAAATAAAAGTTAGGGTATAGAGAATGGAATGAAAAATTGGGAGCTAGAAAACTAGGCAAAGGAACAGAGAGATACTTGTGAGAAAGCTAAATAAAAATAGCACATTTTACAGAATAGGGGAATTATATTTTACCATCATTCTGTCTCAAATACAGACTCTTTGTTCCTGGAGACAGAAGGATAGAGGGGTCTCAATGGAAGGGCGAGTCTGAGCAGGGTCATGGGAAACTCTTGTGTAGTGTCTCCAGAGAGTCTAAAAGCTCTCAAATCAAGCATTTAGAGAAGATGACCTTGCAGAGTCCTTCCAAGTCTGTGCTTCTCTACAAAGACAGGCTTCCCTTCCCTCAGTCAGCTCAGGAGCAACCTGGGCAGAGCCCTCAGCACCTGCTAACTCACTGAGGATGTTTCAGTTTGTCAGTGGTTTCTTTTGGTGAGGCATCCAGAGGGGACACCATGTTCCTGCAGAGGGAGGAGGCGATGAGAACGGAAGCAATCCCACTTTCATGTCACACCAGAATCCTCGGTGTCTCGCCATGGAGGGTGAGAGTAACTGAATACATAATGGGAATTACATAGCTGTGTGCTAATGGTAGGAGGAAATGCAGGGTCCAAGAAGACAATGTTATCTTTGCTGTGGAAAAAAATATCATTATGAACACACTTTATTCTGCTTCAAATAGAACTAGATGCTTCCCTGTTATGAGTCTCTATGTTTAAGCCTCATGAACCCTACAGCTGCAAGCACCCTCTAATATATCCAAATAGTCATTCATTTCATCTTCAGTTCTTTACCAAAATTCATATATATATATATATATATCTCCAAACTAACAATTTCTTAAAACTCTACATATGTTGCCAGTGCCTGGAAATCCACATATAAATTTAAAACGCTTCTCCTTATAAAACTGTAAAGAATAAATGTAGTACTTGGGGGCAGATCAGTGTCAGGGAGCACTCTTTTCTGTAGATTTCCTTTCTGGAAGAACAGTATTTGACACAGAATTGAGATTTTTTAAGCCCCTTCTGCACAGTATTCCATCCTTTAAAGTTCATTACTACTTTTTCACCTAATATCCGACCACAGATTTCTGTTAAGAAGTATCAGTGTAACCATTTTAAAGATAAAGAAATGGAAGAAAGGAGAAGTGACACCACAAACCCACTTCTAGCCCCAAATAAGTCGAGTCCCTTGCACCTGCTCACGTAGATCAGTATGCAATCCCAAAAAGGAGAACAAAAGTATTTGCTTCCTAATTTGCTGGTGCAAACCTCAGCAGAAATAGCATCTCAAACATCTCTCTTTCTTCTTACAGAACTCATCAGAGTTAATATGTGACTGATTAAGGAAAAGCCATCAAGGTGAATTTGAAAATATAATAAAATTGCTAACATCATTATCAAAGAGTTTCCCATTTATTTTTATGGGGAGAGATAGCCTACAATATCATTTGAATTCACTCTTTCATTTATATTGTCTATTGTCTTTATAAGAAACAGTAACATAGATTGTCATAGGCTACATGCTTTAAACATAAACTAACTAAATTAATTAGCGCATTAATTTAGTTAAAATATTGAATAATAAAGGGCCAGCTATACAATTATTTAATAACATGGGTCATGTGTGGAGATTCTGAACAGGATCACTGAGAAAAACTAGGCAGAGATAAATATGTGTTAATAAGAATAATTTGGTATAAAATGGATTTTAAAGAAGAATAACATATTTGATGAGAAGTTGTAATCATAAGGAGTTAAAGCTTTTGTGTCCTAAGTAGGTGGAAATTTAGAATCATTACAGAGAAAAAGGTTCAAATACAGATGCTCTGAATACTATCTTTTCAAATAATTAGGTATTTAAACCTCAAAAGAACCCAACATTCTATTTAAATAGTTATCTACAAGGTATTTTATCATATGAAAGCGTGAAAGAAGATCATGTTTGAGATTTGTTTTTGACATATGATATACTTAAAATGCTGATAGTAATCACTATGAGAAAAAATCTCTTCAAAGTTCAATTTAATTGTATTAGCCATTATTTTTGTTATTGCATAGCTAATAAAATATTCTAACAGTCTTATTTTTATAATATAATATCATTCTGTTTGTACTTGCTCTTGGGATTTTCTTCACTTCTGCAGTACAGCATCTACCACGAGCACTGCCATATGTGCATGTAAAGCAGCAGAACATCAGAGTCGAGATAGCCGATTCAGTGAGTTAGCCTTCGGAAGCACTCATTGTCTACAATTCAGATGACCTGTGAACAGAATGTGGGAAGACTATAAAAAATACAGGACGTTGGACTTGCGCATGAAAACTGAAAAGAAAGGTGGAATAGCAAGGCTGCAATGTGGCATTTAAGGTAGTCAGTGTGTTCATTTCCTCGCCATTGTTCAGGATTTCTTTTACTTCTCCCTTTTTATGTGTACGTGTCTACGCAAGCACCAAGTTCTGTCTATAAAGTATCCCAGGAAATTCACAGACACAAATATTGGCTCTTCAGCTTGGATGAGAATCCATCAGAGAATGCAAAATGCTAATAAAGACTTAAAGCTGGGGTCTGCACATGTTGGGCAGATTTAGAGCTTGCTGTATTGCACTCTAGTACTGTTGGAAGCAAGTCAGCACTCTCTAGGACTTTGTCTTGGACTCTAACCAGTGACTTCTCATGAACTTGGGCATCCACAGAGGGTCCAATTCCAGATTCTTACACATGCGCTGCTGTTTCATTGTGCAACACTGAGTAAATCATACTTCTGGCTTTCTGTTCCATGCTTCCTCTAGGGTTCTAGTCCCCATGTGTCACTTGACATTTTCTACATTCAACAAGCTACTTGCTACTGTTTTACTCTGGTATTTTATAGTCTGTGTGTGCAAGCCTACCTCATTATATGCTAAGTGGCATTAACCATTGCCAATGGAATCAAAAAAAAAGAAGACAGAGAGAAATTTGTCTCCTCATTTGAAACTTGTTCTGTTATTAAAGCAAATAGAAAATAATTAAAATCTTTAATTGTAACCCCAGAAACAATCTAGAAGACAAGTATAACTTAGCAATGGAGAGCCAGGGAAGGTGAGGCAGAATTGCTCTGTGAATCAGACACAGCTCCATGTGCAACAGAGTCCAGGAATCTAGAAGAAAGGCAACTAGCAGGATAGGAGGCGGAGGAAGCACCTCTGAGTGATGCTGTGCAGAGTCCCCTGGAGCAGTGTTCTCACAGAAGCAAGATGAAATGAGATCTATGTACAACTTGAAGGAGCGGGTTCAGATAGAGAAATGATTACACTACTGATGACTTTCTCACAGCGTTCTTCTTGTCTAGTGCACCTGTGGGTGTCACACGGCGGTCAAAGGTAGAGGAAACATGTGTATGTATATTATCAATGTGATTCTGATCATGACTGTAAGGATGTGATAGAGAGAATTCTTGAAAGTGGGAAAAGAAAATCGTGATGAGTTTGTTTTCTTCCTTCCCTTTTCCTTTTTTCTTCTTTCCTAATTACATTAAACTATTGTTGTTGTTGTGTATGTGCTGAGCATTGAACCCAGGTTCTTTCAAATGTAAATGGCATACTCTACCAGTGAGCTACGACCCACCTCAAAATGACTTCATCTCTAAAATATTCATTATCAACAAAGGGGCAGTGGACTTTGAAACTGATTCTGCTGTCTTCCCAGTGACTATATGAGCTTCACAGCATCAGTGTGTATTTATCTCGCAGTAGCCCGGGTGCTCCTTTAACTTTTCTTTCTGCCTCCCTTTCCTAAGTCTTAAGATTACTGGGCTTTTTTTTTTCTACCAAGCCCAGTTCTTGTTTGTCATTTTATTAATTTCTTATATTGCGTATAAAATGTCTGCAGAGAAAATCATTCCTTTAATCCATTCATTCTTTTTACTCTTTAGAGCTAGCAGCTAATTGAGGCTGGGCTGTTGAAGGGCATTCAGTTAAAACTGTAACTCCTGGAAAGAACACCTTTTCAGGAATGAGAATCTACAGCTTTCAGAATGACTTCAGATGTATATATATATATATATATATATATATATATATATATATACATATATATACATATATATATATCCCATTTGGCAGGAAATCTTTTTACTTCCCCTTCCAAATTTTTTTCTAGTATTCTTTGCATCTGTTCTCTTTTCTTCTCTATTCCATTCATGAAACTACAGACAGTTTGACTTTCAGAAACGAGCACTGAGGTCCTTCATGCCACTTTGTCTCTTAAAGCATTTTGTAGTTTATTATTCTTCTGAGAAGGATATTAAAATCCCCTTCATTCTGCATTCTCATGTTCAATTTCATATATCCCAGCTTATGTGATCTCTTATTCCAGTCTCCTGGAAAACATTCTGTAATTTTTCACAACTTAGACTGCTCTCATGGTCTACTTTCTTTGCTATTAGTCCCACTTTTTAATATATATATCCTTTAAATTGCCCCTTCCTCCCACAAAAAGAACTGCATATCCCAATGGTTATTGATGATTTATTTAGTTCACAAATTTATGAGTTAGTTGGGTAGGCACTTGATGTCTTCTCAAGGCAGTCTGCTGTTGTGGGGCAGGGGAGGGAGGTGACAACCAGCACTTAGCAGAATTCATTCACTAGTGACAGAGAACGGCTACTCTGCTCATCTTAACTGGGTACTGCTATCTGTCCACAGGTGGTCCATAAATCAGCTGGGTCTCTAGATGCTACTATGCGCCCACAGGTCTGCATTCACCAGACTGTCTCAGGCTCATTCTCACAGTGGAGGAAAAGAATGTGGTAATATGCAGGAATCTGTTCTGGTCCAGTTTACTATTGTAGACTTTGTCAAAGCTAGCTATACAGAGCACAGCAGAAAGCCCTTAGAGCAGGGCAGTAACAAACATGTCTGGATTTAGAGAGCGGTGATACTTTTCTCTCTTCTTTCTTCTTTCTCCCCTCTCTCTTTCTCTCTCTCCTGTGTGTGTATATGCTTCTGTGTGTGTGTGTGTGTGTGTGTGTGTGAGAGAGAGAGAGAGAGAGAGAGAGAGAGAGAGAGAGAGAGAGAGAGAGAGAGAGAGAGAGAGAGAGAATGTGATGGTCAGAGATTAACCTTAGATGTTCTTCAAGTATTCAGTTGTTATCCACTTGGTGTTTTTGATGGAGTTTTTCATGGACCTGGAATTCACCATGGAGGCTAAGCTGTTTGGCCAGGGGGCCCTCGGTGGATTCTGAAAATCAAACTAAGGGTCATCCTAGTGCAGCAAACACTTTCCCAACTGATTCATCTCTGCATCCTAGAGGGACATCCATTTATACAATTCTGTTCCCCCAGCTGTCTGGATTCCGTTTCCTTTGTTCCATTGTTTAATTTTTAAGTTCTTAACTACTATTTACATTAGGTAAAATGCAAATTTGTATTGGAGAACTCTGCACTCCCAAGACTAGGTTAAAACCGTTGGCCTCAAGATCTCATAAACATCTTTCTTGTCCATGAACTTGTGGTTGTAAAACTGTGCTATTTACTTTGTCCTTAATTCAGAACCTCATTAAGAATGAGAATGCAGTGTCTGCCATTCAGATATGTTTGGTATCTGACATTATATGTTGCTTATAGAAAAAGCTCCACACACATTTGTGAAAAGATGTTACTTAAGTGGATTGGGTTGTCCTACGTCTCATTTACTTTCCTCTTTTCCCTTTCCACAGAGATTTTTATTGGTGATGTAAAATATTTTTAATTGGGGAAACAATCACCTGTTAGTCCATGGACTTCATACAAATATTCAATTTTCCTATTCTGTTAGGTAGTTAATCCAGAGTTCATTCCAAGGTCCTGGCCTCTTAGCTACAAGTCCTTGATTAAATGGTACAGCTAAGGGGAACATCAGTAGGACATTATTTGCCACCCTTCAAGTCCTACTCTTTCCATTTTCATTATGGCCTTTGAGACAGGACAGATACTGTGGGTCAGGAACGGCTGCACTTGAGCCTTGGCTCCTAGGATAGATCAGCCCACCTCCTCAGGCTTCAGGCTTACACATAGCAGTCAGAGAGGACAAATGTTCACTGAGGTTCAATGTCCTTCTAGCCTCAAGAAAAATTCCCCAGAAGGTGTGTGTTATGCACAGGGCGCTTTTCTTCTGTATTTTGACTTAAGTGGTGACTTATATCTGTACTAGACATTAGCTCTCCTCTGCTGAGATGCCAGGGATTCTGTGCTCCGTTTCTGCTGCTGTTTGCTCTTAGCACAGTTAGTGCTCTTCTTCTTCTTCTTCTTCTTCTTCTTCTTCTTCTTCTTCTTCTTCTTCTTCTTCTTCTTCTTCTTCTTCTTCTTCTTCTTCTTCTTCTTCTTCCCTCAGTGAAGGATTCCATTCAGTTCTTATTTGAGTTTGAACATTTCAGGGCACATATATTCAGAGAGCCCCTTAGGAATTGGCTGTTGCCTTAGGTGTGGGTGAGACACACCGGAGCCTCCGACTGGGAGCTGTTAGCTTTCACTCATTAGTCCTTCCCAGGGCATGAGGAAGTTACACTGAATAGGTGTCTTGACATGCTAATTTGGTAAAAAAGGCACATCTTGGAAAAACAAAGGGTTTTATATTTCTAAAATTGTACTTTTGAATATGGAATGTTGTAAAAGATAACCTTAAACATAAAATGTTATAATATTTGGCATATACTAAAGTGACATGAAAATGTTAACTTTGGATTGTGAGGCTAATTATTGAAGCTCCCCACCAATAACTATACTGAAGTAATGTCAAAGAATCCCAAGGGTGTGCTAGTAGGAGGGGAAAATGCCAGTTTATTATGGAAAAAAAATAATGGGCCATTTTCCTTAGTTGTTCTTGCTGAAAATAGTATGATGGCTGATACATACCCGTGACATATACCCGTGACATACCATACTTGCATGTTCGTCCACACACTTTTGCCTCAGGGACAGAGAATAGTTTCATCTCTGCTAAACAGGTTCATTTGCTGTGGGATACTTGCCTTTCTTTTCTGCTTTTTCTATCACTGTTTATATTTTTATTAAAAATATGTTATAGCATCCAAGCATAGAAACACCAACTATGTCTTTTTTTTTTCATGAATAACTCATGTTAGGAATCCAGTTAAATGGCTCTCCTGTGACCTCCATCGTACAATGATCCACAGGTCATTACAACTTTGCTTTGAGGGTGTTGAGCTAATGACTCCAATGCTTGCTGGTAAGAAAGACATGTCCTTGTACTACAAGGCGATTGTACATTATTTTGTAGCTTGCCTTTCCCCAAAAGGAAGGTGTGTGATGATGGTCTATCTTTGTCGGTTAAGGGAAGTTTATGGTTCCACAGATGTTCCCCATTAGCCAGACTTTCATGTTAAAAAAAGTAATTTCTTCATAGCCTTGATTATGCTGGGATCATAAAGAGTTAAGGAATCCACAATCTCCTATACCTTGAAAACACATTCGCAACAAGTGTTATTTTCTAAATTTTTTGCAGATGTGTATATGTGTGTGTGTGGGGGGGGCTGTCGAGCTAGAAAAAACATCACATTGAAAAGACAACCATTTGTTATTCTACAGAGAATGGGTTAGAACATCAAGTCTGAAGCTGTTTCTTCCCCCACTCTGCTCCTGCTTTATAAACTGGCCCTCACTTTCTAAGGGTAATGGCTGGTCCTGCTTTAACATTAGATAACGGAGGCAAATTCCCACTTTGCAAAAAGAAAATTTACTTTTTAAAGATCTGTGTTTTCTTTTGAGGAAAATGGAAAATTCATCATTTCTACTTCCAATTTACTTCATCTTGACAACTCTAATTCCAGCCTTTCCCCCGCAGGGGAGTAGCTGATTAGACTAATACAACACACAAAGTCCAGAGAAAGCTATTGCTGATTAATTTTTAACCTAGTTTCTGGTGGAGGACTTTGACAATTGGCCCAAATGTATTGCAGCTCAAACATTTGTTCAAGAATATTCAAAATCAAGACTGATGGGTAAATTATTTGTAACTCATTTTCTTAGGAGTTTAACTTGTGGAACTTATTTCAACATAAGATGTAGAAGTCGTTTAGATTTTCCCTGTGAATTGCATGTTTTTGTTTTGTTTTGTTCTTGTTTTCTGTTTTTTGTTTATTTGTTTTCTTTCATTTATAGCAAGTTGTACTCACGGTAGATTTTCTTGACTTAATTCCTCTGTCTCTATGAATAACAGTGTTTGACAGAACCTCAGAGGAGAGAAAGCCTTACCACCAGAATTTCTACTTCAACTAAAGATTAAGTCAAGTTCAAATGGAAGATTCCTTAATCAAAGTTGCCAGTTTGTGTATGGTCACAAGGTTTAATACAGTCAAGTGGTTCTGCATCAAAGGTTTCACAGAGCAGATTTAGTCTTTCCTTACATACACCTTGGATCATAGATAATTCTCACTTCTTCCATTCTGGTTAAAAATAACATAAATAATTACAGTGAGAAACATCATCTGAGGTCGGGGATATGGCTGAGGTTTTAAGAGTCCTTGATGCTCTTGCAGAGGACTGGAGTTCAGTTCCCAGCACCCATTTCAGGCTGCTTAGAACCACCTGTAACTCCAGCTCCAGAAGAGTCTACGTCCTCTTTTGGCCTCTACAGGTACACTTAATAATAGTAATAATAATACTAATACTCATGAAATTTTAACAAAATACTATGTATTTAGTCACTGCTTGAAGTATTTTAATTTGAGATGAACTCTGAGATAATAGTGACAATTACATAATATAGAGATAATAGAGACAAATCGTCTTTTATGGCAGGTCAGAGAGATAAAGTATATGTTTTAAATCATATAGCTTTGAATCTAACTACTGTGTAAACCAGCATCATCTCCTTTCCCCTTTTCCCCGAAGCCCAAGTACCTTCACTTCCCTAATACTGCTCACTGAGATGTTAGCAGTTTTTGGTTGACTAATAAACTATTCTCAATTTAAGAAGTTTCCAAATTCCCTGTGCTGAATCCTCTGCACTGAGGGCAGTCTCTGTAAAGAGGAACTCAACATGCCATGAATGCAAACTGAGCCAGGTAAATTTTGTACAGGCGTTTCCATTAGCCTTCTCAATGCTGAAATTACTATCCAGAACTGTCCCTGAGTTGGACATAGGAAGAAAACACCTAACACCAATCTCCACAATCTTCATTTTCTAAGTGCATGGCATATTCATGTCCCAAGTTATTTGGCAGCCTTCATAGCTTGGGTCTCTAGAGAATCCTGTTCTTTGCCACCAAACCCTCATAGGTCACAGGGCAAGTGGACATGCCAAGATAGCAGCACCAGGACAAGAAGTTTCACAGCATCTCATTCCTGAAACAAAGGCTGTGAAAATAGATGGCTTGTCCATGTTTAGGTGTCATCGCTACAGACTGACAGTTGGTCTTCCTACCTACTTACTCAGGGCAGACCTCAGACACGGGAGCTGAGATGTTTGAAGGAAACAGTAAGCCTTCAAATGTTCCTGTGTTGTTCTTAAGACATAATCCCGAGTCTTGCTTTAACCCAGGGAGAGTTGTAATGATTATTTCTAAGGTGAAGTGTACACATATAACCTAGGTAAAATAATCCACTCAGTTGTGAAAAGAAGATTTCTGGGCCTAATTTTCAATTGATTTTATTTCAGCTTTTGAAGTTTTTATTTTATTGTGTGACATAAAATGAATAATATATGAGCACATTGTGAATTTTCTTTATTTTCTTTTATTTTTATTTTTATTTTTTTTTTTTTTGGTTTTTCGAGACAGGGTTTCTCTGTGGCTTTGGAGCCTGTCCTGGAACTAGCTCTGTAGACCAGGCTGGTCTTGAACTCACAGAGATCCACCTGCCTCTGCCTCCCGAGTGCTGGGATTAAAGGCGTGCACCACCATCGCCCGGCCCACATTGTGAATTTATATGACATGTAACTAAATAAACAAACACCAAACTCAAAGTGTTTGGCGCCTGATGGCTTCTAATATTATAAGTAGGCTAAAGTAATTCTAGGTAGAAGGTAGCCATTTATAGTATTATAAATCCATAGGTATTAAAACTCAGCTTTCCAAAGTTATATACTTATTTTAAAATAGCAAGAGAGTTTATAAGGAAGGGGTGTGGGAAATATGTATAGCTCAATAAAAACAATAAAAAACAACAGTAATAAAAAGACAAAGATTTTATAAGATGCTTAATTCTGTATATCAATTTTCAGTGTCACATTTGGCTTCAACTGTCAACGTAGCATAATCCTATAATCACCTGGGAAGAGCAAATCTCCACTGAAGAATTGTCTGGATCAGACCAGAGTTTGGATACAAGAAAGCCAGGAAGCAGTGTTCTACCATGGTCTCTGCTTCAATCCCTGCCTTCAGATACCTGCCTCGAACCCTGCACTGTTTCCACAGCTTGATGAATTATTTAACCAGCAAAATGAAACAAATCTTTCCCTCCCCAAGTTGTTAGTCAAGGTGTTTATTACAGAAGCAGAAAAGCAAACTAGGGTGGAAAATTTAAGAAACAACAAATGATATGATCTCCAGGCTTTCTTTCAAGACAAAGAAAAAGACAGAATGGAATTTTCCAAGTAAACAACTTTTAAATATATGGATGAGAAACTGGCTTACCCTTTCTTAAAACAGCATTTCCCAGCAAGTACTCCTCAGTGATATTAGCTATTCTGAAGAAGGAGAAGCTTAATAAACCTTCTCCCTCCTTTATTGTAAGAGTTCTTGGAACTCTTAACAGGACCTCCTAAAAAACATGATCTCTTAGTTGCAGAAAGTACACAGAGAGACTTTTTTGACCAAGGTTTCCTGCTTCCCAGAAGCTCTTTATAAGATTAGCTTGCAGTGAATGTTCAGGAAAGGTATTACAGTTTGGGGATTATTGCTGAAGTTTCATGGTAACCACCGAGACTACCACCACTTAAACTGGTTCCTTGCAAACCCATAGTATTTCAATTTAGACTTCATCAGCAATTAGAGTATTCTTTTTTCTAACCAATTTCTCTCACATATGTATTGAATTCTTTTTATTTATTTAGTACTATAGTAGATTGAAGGCAAGAGCAGTGTTGCTATGTAATCTTTGTTCTAATAGAGTTCAATACTATGAGAGAAATACACACATAATTATTTACAGCTGTTATGAATCCACCGGTGGAAGTGCTGCAGGGGCAATGTGCTTAGTTTGGCATGAAGGAAACAACCCTGAGGTGATGTTTTGCTGAGGGACTGAGGAGTCTTTGTTTCTCTACTTGGAAGAGAGAAGATGGGAAGACAGACAGCCAACCTTGAGACAGACTGATGACTGTCACTGTTTTAGAAGGATCATGAGTGTGGCTATCATAAGGGAGAGGAGTAAGGAGGCAGCAAGGGTGGGAAGAACATTAAATAAGTTCTCAGAGGACACAAGACTTTCAGATATGGAACAAGAGAAATTAAACAATGTGGAAAGGTTTCCAAGAGGCAGTGTAACAAGGCCAGGGTTCTCTTTAAAATGCTCTGGGTGCTTGTTGTATAGTTGGCTATTTGTAGAAAGCCAAAATAACATTATCTTTTATCTCAAGATTGACCCTGCCCAAACATTTACATTTACTAAGTTACTTCAAGTAACTTTCAACAATACTTGCTATATAGAACACTTTAATTTTTATTGAATAAGAAATTAAGGTGTGCACCCAGTCAAGGTTATAAATCAGCAATTCAGGGAATAGATCATGGTTCATTGGGCTTAATTTGGAAAGTCATAGACGCGTGAAAGCAATGTTTCTTTGGTTCTTTGATCTGACTGTGTCCAGCTAAGTTCATGTTGAAATTTAGTGGCATGGTGGAACTGTGATTATCGGAAGAAGTAAGACCTTTGGAAGCTATGAAGTCACAAGGGGTCCACTATGGATGAATGAATTTTTAATACAAGGAACCTTCTCATTTGGGTAGGTCATTTCCAGCATAGACCCAATGACTTTTGCTTTCTCTGTAGCTGGCCATCTCTGGACCTCCGCCATGCCATTAGACATTACGAAGACACTTACCTGGTATGGTTTCTTACTAAAGAATTTTCCAGAACCATAACCAAATATGCAATTTTTTCCTGTTGTTTTTGACACAGGGTCTTTTATGTTGCTCAAGCAGATCTAAAACATGCTATGAAGCTGTTTCTAGCTTTGAATTCAATCACTTCCTGTATCAGCCTTCCCAGCAGTTTAGATAGGAGGTGTGAACCTCCAAATCCATCCTGTAAACTTCAATTTTTAACAATATATCCAACTTTTGGTTTTTGGTTATAGCATCAGACAGGGAGTGTGTTGGTCAGTTTTACAGAGCCATTGGATAGAAGAAAACTAGTAAAGTTAAACTGAACACAGTTTTTTTCAGTTGATAATTGGTTTGATGTTCCACACTTTCTAGAATATTTGCACATTAACGTGAGACAGTGTTTTTGCTGTGACACCAGACTGTAGCTGCAAATTGACTGCACACTTTGGAGGTTTGAGGACTCACCAGCATCTCCCATAACAGTCCCAAACCACTGTATTCTGCCTATGGAGTAGGAAGCATTTAGTTCCATGAATTCTGGCAACACAAGACATTTAGGCATTTCATAATTCGTAGTTTATATTATATTACAGAAACCATTGATTATCAAATTTAAAACAGCTAGCAATAAAGCCTAACATTTCAGATTATTATTTAAATCTACTTAGTTTTGAAAAACTAGCTTAGCTGCTGTTCCTAATACACATTTAAATCACTTATAATGTTTATGTAGTAAATAAGTAAATGTTTAAGTGATGACTAAATAAAAATGAGAAAGTTTGTTATGTGTTGAACCAGATCCCCTTCCCCATTTGTCTGTTGAAGCTCAAACTCAGTGTTTATAAATGGGACCCTATTTGGAAAGGGAGTCTTTCCGGTAGTAATCAGTTTAAGATGGGGTCAATAGGATTTGCCCTAATCTGGTATTTCTAGTATCCATGTAAAGAGTGGAAGGCAGAGGGCAGACCAGCATACAGGGGAATAATGTGCCAACAAGCAGATGACTATCTACAACCCAAAGACAGCATTGTCAAACAAATCCTTCCCTCAGCCCTGAGAGGGAATGACCTTTGTTCACACCTTGGTTTCAGACTTCAGAAGTAAGTCCTTAATTTCAAGCCCTTTGCTGGATAAATGTTGAGGCCATGAGGCAATGCGAGGCAAGGTCTGCAGCAGCAGGAGCACACTGAGAGCAGCGTGAGTGACTACTCATGTTCCTTATTTGGGTTGAATCTGTTAAATTCAGCAACACGCGGGAGCTGTGCCTGAGGTGAAGGAGCAGTTCTGTTTACAAAAACTCACCAATTGCAGTTGAGTTATCTTATCTGGGCAAGGTGTGGAGCTGGGTCTGCTGAGAACCAAACTTCAGGTGGAAAGTTGTTTTGCAAGGAGAACCCAGTAACTTCCTTGTGATCAGATTAATATTATGGGCAAGGTTACCTGAGTATGAATTGGTGATGGTGCCACAGAAACTCCCAGGATTTGCTTCATCTAAAGAGTTTTCCTTGACTTGATTTTCTTTAGAAGGAAATTCTTCTCACCAGATCTGAGTCATCATCTTCTATAAAATTTTTTTCTTGTTTGGGAATTTTATGCCATGCTTATAATATATTTGATCAAATCAATCCTTAGTTCCTTCCTTCCAATTACACCTCCCCACTTTTCCCTCCCATGTGCTCTTTTTTTAAAAGCTCACGGAGACCATTTATCGCTGCCCATGTATTCCTGTACATCGGACCATCGACTGCAGCATGGGCTCCTCATTTTAAAATGTGTTAGTAGCTAAGCTATTCACTGACATTTCATGTATAAAATAATGAAAGCAAACATACCAATTTTTTCTTTATAGTTATTCCCTATGAAAAGAGAGGATAGAAAAAATTTACTGAACAAGGTCCAAAGAGCAGCACGGTTAACACTCTCACACACATTTTTCAGAGTCAAGAGTTTGGCTAGCTATATATGTTTTTATCTTCACTATCTGTCTTAATAAAAAAAATCTCAATTATTGTTTCTCTATTTTGGTTTCAGACAAAGTCTCCATCTATACCTGCTAGCCTGGCCTGCCACTCCCTATGTAAACAGGCTAACCTCAAACTTGCCATGATTTACCTGCCGCAGCTCCTTAGCTGCCAGGATTATAAGCATGAGTGGGGTGATTAATTTTTTAAAATTGATTACTAGCACAAATATTCTAGAATGTCAATCCCCAAATTATACTTTCACTTCATTTTTGAAGTATTAGCATACTGTCTTTTTTTCTGGTGTTGAGAAACCAGAAGTCAGATAAATTGTGTAACAGGTTTAGAGAATGCCCAATATTATTCTACATATAAAATAAACGGCAAACATAATTGAAAATATAGTTCATGATCAAATGGGAAAAGTGGCATGGAATAATTTGAACCCGGGTTGAAATGCAAAGGGGTTCATGTGCGTGTGCCGTGGAGGCATGCATTCTGTGGGAGAGTCCTAAGCCAAGGTGTGAAGCCTCAGTGAATAAATTGTAAGTAGAGATGAGTAGTATGTCTGAACAAAACAAGATTTGATGAGTTCTGAGTTCTATGTGTATGCTGGAGACATCACTCCTGGCATCAGAGGGCAGGCATGAAGGGGCACCTGAGATTTGGTAATCACAGGGCTTCCCATCTGGCTTAGCTCCTCACACACAATGCTTCCACTCTCTCTGTTTTGTAGCACATATCACTCTATCCGACACTGCTGCAAAACCTTTTACTTAGGTTGTTTTATTAAAATGTTTGTTTTGCATAGATACCGGGGATAACAAATCCTTAAGTAAATAAAGAAGATGAAAGGCAGGCAGAAGGGTTTACTGTTGACGCAACAGGTCAACGAGAGTGGGTAGAATGCTTTATAATTGTTTTGTGCAATGAAGTCTGATAGCATCACCCAGCAACATCAGAATTAACGCAGAGCTCCATGGAGTCAGGGAAGCTCTGTGCGAGGTTGTTGCCACATTCTAGCACCCTCTTCTCTCATTTATTTGACCACGCTGGCATACAAACGCATCCATGCACTTCTGCTTTAATTCTGCTGATCTCTCTAACCTGCAGGGTCGAGTCCAAATCGCCTAACAAATTATTGAAGGCTCCCAGTAAGCCAAGTTGGACGTCACTTTTTTCTTTTGCCTGATTTATAGCAATTTTTTCAAACCTCAATAAGCCTTAGAATTTCTTCCACCTGCCCCATCTCCTGGCATGCAAAAATATTTGCACACTTTAATATAACTTATAAATACTCATGCCCTGAAATATCACTGTTCATCTTTAATCTACTCTTCAAAACATATCTTAAAGATTCCTTCTCCAATGAAGACTTGGCTGATATTATCCCATTGTCATCTTCCCTGTGCTTCCTCTGTTCTTTAATAACTTAGACAATGTTTATTAATAGTATTGTAATCATATAATTTCAAAGTTTTGTTTGAACTTATACTTCTTGGATTAAATAATGGTGCTCTTAAAGTTAATCAGCTTTAAGTTCACCTATTCTGAATTAACAGACTATATGAAATCAATAATTGGTTGGCAAATGATGTGTATAAGACCTCAATATAAAACCAACCACAGTGAACCTCATAGAAGAGAAAGTGGGAAGTACACTTGAATACACGGACCCAAGAGACCACTTCCTAAATATAACACCAGTATCACAGTAGCAATAATTAATAAATGGGACCTTCTGAAACTGAGAAGCTTCTGGAAAGCAAAGAACACGGTCAATAAGACAAAATGGCAGCCTAGAGATGGGAAAAGATCTTCACCAACCCACATCAGATAGAGGACTGATTCCTACATATATAAAGAACTCAAAAGACTAGACATCAAAATAACTAATAATTAAAAAAAATAGGATACAGACCTAAACAGAGAACTCTCAACAGACAATCTCAGATGACTGAAAGACACCTAAGGAAATGCTCAACATCCTTAGTCATCAGAGAAATGCAAATCAAAACAATACTGTGATTCCATCTTACACTTCTAAAAATAGCCAAAATAAAAAATACTGAAGACAGTTTATGCTGGAGAGGCTGTAGAGTAAGGGGAACACTCACTCAATATGTAGTAGAGCATAAAAATCACCCAATAACAAGAAAAGTGAGTACATAAATGAATGCAACCTTCTCCTCCATCTGTCCATCCATTCATCCTTCCATCCACCCATCTGTCCATCCATCTGTCCATCCATCCATCCTTCTGTCCATCTGTCCATCATCCATCCATCCGTCCATCTGTCCATCCATTCATCCTTCCATCCACCCGTCCATCATCCATCATCCATCCATCCGTCCGTCCATCCATCGATTCATCTTTTCTTCCTTGCATTTCATTATTTTCCTTCTTTCCTTCCTTGTATTTCCCTTCTAATTTGATTATTTTAATGGACATTTTAGTTTTTATTTAGAATAAATGACTTAGAGTTAGAGAGAGGGTTTAGCGGCTAAGGGTTCTTTCTGCTCTTCTGCTGTAGAGCCAACCCCATATAACGTGGCTGAGAAGCACCTATAAGTCTGGCTCCAAGGTATCTGACACCTCCGGCCTCTATGGGTGCATGTGTACACACACACATATATACTCATGCACACAGAGAGAGAGAGACATTGACAGAGACACCAATATATTTGTTTTAAAGAACTTTGACTTGTGGGTTGGGTTTAGCAGTATTTAATAACTTTATGTGGAAAATTACAAAATTTCCAAATAACTCTTGGAAATCACTATGAAAAGAATTTGTGGGCTAAGGATCATAACTCTGACGATCTAACACTTTGCACTTCTTTGAAAACCTGGGAGAGTCTAAGATGCTGGCATGCACCAAATTCTTCAGACAAACAGGGATATTGAATATGCTTTTAACTGTAACACCAGGCACTTCTGGGATTGCCTCCCAGTGATTTAGTCACGTATTGACTGAGGAGTCCCGAGGAGGGCATAATCTTCGGGAAGATGTGGAGGATCACTGCAACATGAACTTCACCCCTTCCTTTACGTGCACGAGAAAGACAAGCTATGCCAAGAGTTTCCATTTTCTCTTTCTGGGCTAATGTCACAAGGACCCTCTCGAAATGCTTCTTGCCTCAAACCGTATGATTTTCTGTCCTTCTGTTTCGTTCCCCCTCCTCCATCCGGAGTCTCATGTGACTCCGACTCCCCTCGGGTGCGTCCCCCCCCCCCCCCCCCCGTTACAGCTCTCACGCATGCAGCTTCTTTACTGTCAGTTCCCTCAGCGCCGAGAGGCTGTCGCTTTGCTTTACTATCAAACTTTCTGGTATTTCCCCTGCTTTGGATTTACCGACGTTTTCCTGACCTTGCAGATAAGTGCTTTTTGCTGGAACATGTCTGCCCCCCTGTAATTGCTAAAGCCACTAGAAAGAAATGGACCAGATTGTTTTCATAACGCCATTCCCTTGGTGCAACCCATCTGTTCGAATACCAAGGTGAACTGCCCCTTAGGAACTTTGCATTCCTGTGGGCTGACTTACTTCTTGACTCTTAGCTTTCCAGAGAGATGCAGGACTAGGTGCATAGCGCAGAGTTGGGACAGTTGCCTGTGTGCCCAGAGGCAACTTTACCACCCTAAGCAAGAAACCCCAACACTAAGTAAACCTGGTAACCCTTGCCTCCCCGAACAGAAGAAAAGAATGGATCTTTCCATCCGTGTGCAGCTGCTTCCGATAGGCCAGTTATTACTGAAGTCATTGGGTGAGTGAAGATGCAGATTTCGTAAGCATACAACCCCCTTAGTGACTGAGATATCAGAGTCCACTTTTAAGTGTTTCATTAAAATCCCTGCAGATCCCAAACACCACAATTGCAGAGAACTCATGAAGCTGCTTCTCTTATAAATGGAGCTCATCTATAAATGGTTTGGCCCAACCAAAGTGGCTCTAATCAAATTGGGGGCAGATGAGTTCCGTAGATGGAGCTTATTCCATTAATTTACTACTGCTTAGGGTTCATGGTCAATGGCCAATTGATATTATTTGTGACAACACTAAATAAAAGAAGTAAAGGAAAATAAGCCGGGTGATGTATTGCAGAGATAAATCACACCCTGCCATGTGGGGAGATGAAGCCCTCCAGCAGAGGCACTTAGCACACTTCATTTGATTCCCATTCGTCAGCGCTGGTGCTGGTGCCTCAGAAAGAATGCAAAGGTAAATGAACACCAAAATATGATTTACAGCCCTGGAGAACGGTCCTACCCAAATAAATCAAGGTTCCACTTCATTTCAGGCATTGGCTTATTCATAATGGGTCTTTTACAATCACGCAATGCAATGGTAAACAAACCCTAACAAAACACACACCTGCAATAAGAGATAGGCACGATACTGTGTGTGCACGGAAAAATGAAGGGACTTAAACCACTGCAGCTATTCAGGAAATGGACAGCGTGGTTTTCAGCCCCAGGGAAGAATGCACCAATTGGTTATCTCACACTACATGGTCAGCCCTGAAAACAGATACATAAACATTACATTCTCTAGATTCAGCAAGTTCAATTTTAGAATATCTATATATCTATAGATATAGATATATTCCTACATATAACATGCACATATACATATATATATATATATAATTAAAGAAAAAGAGGCAATGAATTTGAAAGAGAACAAAGCAGAAGAAAGTTCATTGGGAGCGTTAGGAGGAAATAATTGGAAGGGGAATATAATGTAATCATATTATATGCTCAAAAATAAGTGCTATTTAAAAAACTCTAGCTTGAACAATAACTATGTAGCAGTTTATTGATATTATAAGAAGATATTTCAGAATGTGTAGATTTAAGATATTTATCCAGACTATGTGTATGTGCGTGTATATAACTTATTAAAACTCTTAGTAAGAATACTTCAGGAATCCATTCTTGTCTAAATGTTAAAGACTAAATCCAGGCAGAGATAAAGAGAGCAGTAGGTAACTGTGAGAGAATGACTCAAATATATTTATGTATAAAATGGTTTAATTGGGGCCGGGCGGTGGTGGCGCACGCCTTTAATCCTAGCACTCGGGAGGCAGAGGCAGGCGGATCTCTGTGAGTTCGAGACCAGCCTGGTCTACAAGAGCTAGTTCCAGGACAGGCTCCAAAACCACAGAGAAACCCTGTCTCGAAAAACCAAAAAAAAAAAATGGTTTAATTGACCAACTACTCATCAGGTTAGAGCATGGGAGTCACTGAAAGCCAGGCATCACTGACCAGGCTGGGTACGGTAAGGCTCTCATGTAGAGACATACACAAAACAAAACCACTTCTACCTCCAAATGGTCTCATTGAATTTTCATTTTAGGGCAATCAGATACAAAGTTTCAACTTGATGTTGGAGAACTTTTAATACAATGTAAAAAAAGATAATAAAGGATAAAGGAGAAGGCTCAGTATCATAATCTTTTCTCTTTAGCTTGATAGACATGGTTGAGTGTCCAAAATATAATTCCATGTGGACTTATTTTATTATGTTTATGTTTAAAAAAGGAAAAAAAAAACAGTCAACTGAAGACAAACAGAAGCAAGCTCTCACAATTACAGAAGTTTAGAGCTGGAAGCGGCTTCTTTACATACCCTTTAGAAGTCCTATTTCCAAGTTCCAAATGAAAACAGGGAACTCTGGGGGGTTAAAAAATTGAGTTAGGCAAGGTCACATCGTGAATTAGTCACAGAGCCATGCCGCAGGCTCCAATTTTGTTGGTCTACCCAACTCAAGGACTTATGTTCCATGCACAGTTAAAGCACATGTACGCTGAAATCTTTATAACCTGCTGGTTTGTTATGATATGAAAGCAAACCAGGTGTATATTTCACTTCATATGCATTCTGTATGTGGACCTATACAAGCGTGTATGGATTCTCACAGACTTTATATAATCCCATATACTCTGACATTTCTCATTTTTGGTTTTTTGCACTTTTTTAAAACTTAATTGTGTATTATTTAGCTTTATCGTGTTCAAACAGTCAGTTTAAGCAGCATTGAATGTGGTTTCCAAGGTGGAAGCAGCCTCTTGATACTTTTTAAAGTACTATTGCCCCTAAATGTCTTTTTAAAAAAAGTTTTTGTTTGCATATATTACTTACATTTAATAATGGATTTCATTTTGACATTTTCTTTCATGTATAGAATATATTCAGGTCGTATTTAACCCCGGTGATCTTTTCTTATTTCCCCTCTTCCTACTGATCCTTGTACAACTTTTTCTCTTTTATTTGTTATGTCTGTTTTATCTTTGTTTCTCTCCTTCTTAATTGTGCCTAGATGTACATAACTGACCATTGCTTGCAAGTGTCAAGCCGGCAAATGCCACGCAGACTGTGATGATTTAAATTGCTTCAAAGCAGGTGCATTGAGAAGCACTGAAAGATCTTTGTGAAGGGTTCAGCATCTTTCCTGAGGCTGCTCCACCTTCCCTGCCTATGCCCCAGTGTTTGGGCTGCTGATGCAGTTTGTACTAGTGAACTTTAATATTTCACCCCTCATTGCAGAGGTTTTACAAATCACCAAACTTATGCAACCATGCTGCCTGGAGTTAAGATTATACATTGCTGAGGTTTAAATAGGTGTTTGCCTAAGAGCAGCATTCTCCACAGAAAACAAGTTTTCAGAAGGCAAGCAGAAACAGTTGGGTTTTCATTCTATTACCATTGAAATTGCGCTTCTTTTTGTTAATGATTGAATAAATCAGAATTTCAGTGGTGTATTCTCAGCATTTTCTTCTATTTATTCCATCTGTTATGGGAAGGCTCCAGCATCTTGAGAAATAACCCACTTTATAGTCAAAAAGTATAGTCTGCAAATTTAAGCTGTTTATTGTAGGATAAAAATAACCGTAAAACAAACAGGTTCTCCTTGAATATTTGTGCCCTGGTTGGAGAGCTCTTCCAGGCCCTTGGAGGGGTTTGGCTATAAAGCACCCTGAAAAACAATTTCTCACAGTCCTAGCTCATGTGAAGGAAGTGGTTTCTCTCATTCTGATTAGCTTGACTGTAGGTTTGCCTGGGGATTAAACAAATAAACTAGCTCACATCTAAATCCTCCCTAGGGCTAAACAGTCTCACCTGCTTTTTGTTGTTTTCAATACCAGCCCTTAAAACCCAAGTAAGTTGGTTAGGTAAGGATTAGGACACAGACTTGCTTGACCGGAACTAAACACAAATATAAAAGCCCCCCAAAATAAGAAGGCTTCTTCTGTTGCCACTAGTAATTCAGCTTCCAGCCCACCTCTTCTGGTTTGTGCTTTCCCTACCTGCTACAAGTCATTTATTTTTATGACACCTTTAATGAAAGTGACCTATAGAAAGGCTTTTTAATCTGGGCTGTGGTGAACTAAGGGAAGAAATGGAATTTAGGCTCACACTGATACATACAACCAACAAAGAAATAAATGTTTTCACAAAGAGAGATGAGCTATGATACCAACTTTCCCAATCAAAACAATAGGATCCATGAATGCAAGAAAGATAGCAACACTGAACACTCTCTCTAACTATTTGATGGTGCAAATATTCAACTCTAAGTCACTTGTTCGTTTCACTTCTGGCTTTACCTGTCCAGCTTCAAAAAATGCCGTTGCTGTGAATATCTGTACTTCAGAGGGTACATTTTAGTAACTCAATGTTCCCTTAACCCATATTAAATATTTTTCCTAAATTTGCAATCATTATGCAAGGTAATATCTCGGCGAGCAGAGGCTGACATACCAAAGTCTTTTCTTTCTTACATTTATCTGATACTGAGGCTTGAGGGGAATTTGGAGATTTTTCCTCCCAAATAGGCTCGTAGATTATTTCCTTGTTTGGCAAGAGAATGGAATTTACCATCACTTGGGAAAATTCTGAAGTCAAGCTGTGAAATTGAACAAAATTTTCATCAGCAGAAATCGAGTTTGAGAAACATGTGTTTCCCCTTTGGTAAAAGGAGGATGCGAGGTAGAGAGGAAGCAGGGTTGGGGGGCTGCAGCCTTCGTTACTCTTTCCTGTGTAGTTGTTCAGCAGTTGCAGCAGGAATGGAGAGAAGAATCCCAGCTGCAGTGCCCAAAGCAAAATCTTTATGAGAGCAAGTGATGGAACGCCAAGACTCAAAACAGGTGTCCACTCCTTGATCTTAACACACAACATTTGTACACACAACAAACTGGAGGAACAAGCTAAAAAGGATAGAGCCCTGGAAACATAAAGGGAATAGAGATCTCAACAGGCTATGGATGCTAGGGATGTGTTCTTACAGACACTCTGAATTCAAGATTGTTTTTTTCACAAAGGAAATCTTACATTTGACTATTTTCTGAAGTCCCCTAATCATAGCCTAATACATATATTTTGAGAAATAATAATAACTTAAATTTGTTGATCTGGTTGATCACACCTAATCTGTACAAGTCTGTAAAATAGGTACCATTTCTCTAGAAGGACCTCCTAAGTAGCAACTGTAAATAATTTTCTCATAGCCAGGACCAGGGAGTGCGTGTGTGTGTGTGTGTGTGTAGTATTAGATATGTATTATAAATAAAACAGTGCTTTGCATAAACAAATGGAATTTCTCAGCTCCATCTTTGGATAAATACAAAAGGATTATTTAATTTACAATGTAGGAAATGTCATCTGTAAGAATTGATTCTTATGAACCTAAGCTAAGACATTGAAATCTTTTTCTAGACACCAGACTCTCAGGGTCAGTTCAGCCTTTCCTGGTTACACAAATACATGGTACCCTTTATGTCCCACTGTTCAAACATATTGTTCATGGCAATCCTTTTACTCCTGGGTGCTGACACTGCTTTGTGTGAAAGAAAAATCAACAATACAGCCATCATTACCATCAAAAAGTATTTAGTCAGGCCTCAGTCTGTGCACCTGTTGTTGTTTTGCAAAATGGGCTTCCAGACGTGTTTTCTGTCCACTGGGAACTTAAAGACAAAGGAAAGCAAACGAAAGGACATACAGACAACTAAACAAGCAATGAGACTTGTACACAGCACATATGCGCGAGCTCCTATTTGCATATGGAAATGTCGACTTTGTAGATTCAAGTTAATGATGTTTTGCTTTTGTCAATCCATTATGAGCTGTCAGCTATTAAAATCTGGCCCCAAGTGGTGTCTCAGCACAGTGACTTGCCTGAACCTGCTGTTCTGCTGTGGAGGTTACGATCTCAACACTATGGAGCCTTGGGGAATCCTTAGTTTGTATAGACCATGCATTCAGGGTCAGTGATGTTTTCAGAAACAGCTAAACACCAAATTATTCTTTCTTCATTTTTTTAAAGTTAGTTAAACACACACATACATATCAAACCATTTGCTGGCCTGCTCTAATAGAGTGTTGCTTAAGGAAACTTGGCAAATTAAAAGTGAAGTTAAAAAAAATTCTTATAATACATTCTGATAAAAAGCTTGACACAATATGACTATCCTATTTTTTTCAGATTTCAGTAGTATGAGAAGAGTTATTTCAATCTCAGCAGTCCTCAAGTTATATTAAAAATGTGTCATGCTTCATGGCTTCATTGCATTCATAAATATGTGTAGAAATAAGAAAAGAAAACACTAGACAATTGTCACCATGTGCAATAGGCTTTTGTTTTTGCTGTCTAAAAAAGACTATGAACTTGATGCTACTCACATATTATTTAATATTTTCAACAGCCACGGCCTCACCTTAAAATTTTCCTGTCAAACACATTATTTTTCTCATCTTTAATTTCTTTCCCTCATTGTGGCTCCCTGGGGAGAGGGGCAGGACAAAGTTACACTAGCCCTCCCTCCTTTCTGTCTTCCAGCTTTGTCCTTCCTCTGTGTTCAAGCTTCCTGTCATCTCTGTTGTGCCGTCTAGCACAGGTTCTGACCAGCCTTGCGCAAGCGAATCTGGCTGCCCAGCTGAGGCACTACAGGGCATCCTGACATTGAATTTTTGGACTATATATATACACATAACTTTGGACTCACACATAATTTGGGATTGAGGGAACATTACCTCCCATGAGGTTGGCTACTGGGGAGCAGGTCAGTGGAGAAAATTACCCATTATCTTCCAAAGGAAATAACTCTGATGCTTTCTTTATGACACCTTAGGTCCAAATGGAACACCAAAGACTTACAATTGTAGTCAACCCATCCTTCTTCTCCTTCCAGGATTATATCTATCTGCTTCTCACCACACTCCCTGTGTTCATGTCCCTAATAAGGACTGTATATGCAATTCTTCCTCCATGTTTCCTACTCAGAGCATGAAAGCTAAGACACAGATATTGTATTTCACTCACTGCAATGTGCTTATCTTCTGTTAATATACCTGATATGATATATATATACAACCAAGAATGATAGAACTATTTATATTATACTGCTCGGTATAAGCTTAGGTTAAAGGAAGTTAAAGGAATAGGATATTTTTCACAGTTAAGAAATGAACATTGTGCTTGCTTGTTGCTATGGATGTGTTGCCTTGGAAGCTGGGGAATTGGACAGAGTTGAATGCACTATGGTCATTTCTAGGGCGTTAAGTGGGCATCCAGAAATAGTAACTTACAATTTCCTAGATGTTGAGATCAATGTAACTAGCACTATTGTTTCTTTCCTCCATTGGAAAAGCCATATTCCTATCACTAAAATTTGTAATATAATTTCTATAATTCAACCACCCCCTTTTAGCACAAAGGGAGTGTTATAGTCAATTTCTTGATTTTCCTGATATGGATAATTATTTTTAAGTGACTACATAGCTCACATTCCAAATTAAAATAAGGCCAACTTATTGGTCCATATCCAATTTGTCATCAGGGAGATAACAGCCTTTAAATCTAGAATCATAATTAGGATTAATTAAAACAATTTAAAAAGATCTTGTAAGGGAAGCTAAACATTAAAATCAGTTGAAATTGGATCCTTCTTCTACTTCCTGATCAATGTCTGAATGCCTGTGGGCACCAAAGTGCTCTGATGTCTTGAAGGGCCCCCTTCAAGAGCTATAAATCCACTTAAAAATATGTAAATGTGTTTCACTTACCACTGACCTGGAGGTGAAAAGTTCTATATCAAATTACTAACAGCCCCAGATACTCATCCTTCTCTTCTGATTCCGATTTCAATAAGCTGAGAAATGAGCTATGAAAGAATGCTCATTTGTATTACAGAGAAAAATAGAAAGACTCCCTTCATGCTGCTCACCCCACAAGGCCACAAGCTCACACGAAAGGAAAGGAGACGTCTTGGTCCTCACCAAGTAGCGTGGCCTCTTCAAATTTATTCTTCCTTTTAGAATTTTCTTCACCACTCTAGAAGAGCCCATTGCTTTATGTCAATCTGATACAAAGCCTCTGTAATTGGATTTCCTGAGAGTTGGAGTTTCCTCCCCAAGCCCTCACAGTGCTGGAGCACCAGTCCTGACTGTCCTGATGCTCAGGGTTCGTTCACATTCTACACTATTATTCACAGTGGTCTACCCATCATGGCCCATCAAAGAAAATTCAAGTTTCTTTGTCCAAAGATGTTGGTTACCCTGCCAAACTTCTGTTAGTTGTACACGAAAGCTTCTACCTTCCAAGATGCTGTGGTATCATGGTCAATCTCACCTTCCTTCACTTTCCTGGTCTGTTAGAAACTCTGTGAGGCCAGGAACATGTCTGGTGTATTTTTGCACACAACACCAGCACTTCCTTACTCCCCAAATGATGATTATTTACTAGGCGATTGTTTTAGAGCTGCCTCACTTTGCCAGCCTTTCATGTACTCTGGGTTTGAGTTTAAAGATATTTCAAATATATTTATTTTTGTTACTACAGCAACCAGAGAAATACAGATAACTAGGGCACAATTCTCTGGGAATCAAGTTGATATTGATGCTTTGCAAGTGTACCCAGAAATAACTCTGGTTCCTCAGTTATATCACAGTGAAGGTCAATGACACTCCCACCCACCCCACACTATCTGAAGAGGCATAAATCAATACCCACTACTTGTAATAACTTTGCATATTTGGACAAATTCCCTCAACCTCTAATTTATGAATATGGTGCAGTATCCCTTGCTCTCAGTCTTTCCTTGCCAGTACTGTTTGCAATTGAAAGTCTGGGCTGTGTTTGATTTTTTTCACTTCCATGTAAACCTTTCACAAACTTGGATAAGTCTGCATTTTCTTATCACAATAATGTCATTTGTTGCTACATAGCAGCTTTTCAAAACATATTCATTAAAGGATTTGGCGCATAATTGGTGCTAAATAAATGCTAGAGCCTTCTCATTCCTCTCTACTATTTATTGAATTTATGACTGTCTTTGGAGATGTATTTAAAATGTTTGACACTTTAAACATGTGTGTCTTTGTCCGTATATGTGTATATTCGTGTATCATGCCTATATAAATGTATGTTTAGAGTTTGAAGAAAACAGGATTAAATGTCTTGACAATATGGTGTTTAATAACAATTGATAGTCTCTCAGAGCACTGTCTTTGCCAGTGATCAGATTAGATTTTAAGGGTATGGTATGAACAGCATGCCTGAGCATCAATTCGATTAGAATCATGACACCTGCTTCCATTAGCTACCTCACATTCTGACATAAAGACAAACATAACATTTTGCCATTGTTTTAGAAGGTTCCAAGCTGTGACCTCACTGAACTTCCAGAGCTCATTGGCTACATAAAGAAATTTTTCTCACTAATATTTTTGAAAGCTTATCTCTTCTTCATTTTGAGAAAAAAAAAAAAGGTAAACAAACCCCGAGAGGAACAAAGGTATGAAGCAAAGGAAAGCGAAGTACAGAAGAAAAACATCACTAACAGTCATACGTAAATGGATTTTTATGCTTTGATCTCAATTTCCCCCTTAATCTTTGTTGCTGTTCGTTATTTATCTACATAAACTCTAAGACAATAAAATTGTATCTTGAATAGTATATCTATCTTCATAAAAACATTTACATTTATGTCTCATGTCTTAGACATGTTGGGAAGTATGACAGCAGCAACTATGATTTGTATGTTTAGATCTCCAATTGCAAACTCCATTTGCTTTAAAAGTTTGACAACCCTGGCCTGTTTATCCAGGGTATGACTCCTTGAAATTTATTACCAGATTGAAGATACAACCCACATCATAAAGAAAAAGAATGAGTGACATGAGCAGAGATAGGCAATGGCAATGAATCACAGGATATTTTAGAAAATCCTCGAACAGGGTCATCGTGAGGGTCTAAGCTGTGCTCCAAAGCCTGCCAAATAATTTAGAATATCAAGAGAAACTCAGAAGATGAGCATAGAGCATCTATGTTCAAGATGATGAGTGATTAACTCACAAAGAGTCATTTTTTATCAACCTTTGCATAGCATCTTGGCAGATGGAGCTTAAGCATCTGAGAACATCCTTTCAAATATTTTTTTGGTAAGCCCTGATTTCTCTTTTCTTAGTGCATAGCACCAATGAGTCCTGAGCTCTTAAGACCCAAATCCTTAGTGGTGGATGTAGCTTCGTTTCTCTTTCCTAGCCTCCCTTCTGTGTGCTTCATGAGTGTAACTCATTCCAGCCAGCTTTGAGTGGCAGTCCCCAAGTAAATTAAGGCAGCTAGCACACCCCATGGGGGACAAGGGGTGGGTTGGATATAGACAGATTACTTGAGTAAAGTAACTCAAACAGTAGAAATCATTTCCATGCATACTGAGTGAATTATTAGGGTAATAGAGCTTTCTCTCTCTTACCAGGCAGAAAGTAGAAAGAAAGGATACTGAACAGACCATTGCATTGGTTGGGCTGTAGATGTGACATGGTGCAAGAACATGTGTAAGGCACTGCATCCGATCTCTAGTAGTGCAACACACACACACATATTCAAATAAATATATAGATATAACACAAATCAATAAACTGAATGTAAATAAAGACCCTCAGCAAACCTACACTCTTCAGCATCATGATACCAAAAACCGCGACTTTCCTGGGTATGGATTACATTTATAGCAATGTGTTACAGCTTGAAGTGCACACGGGTTTTTCCTTTCTTGACTACCACTTGCACTATCTTTAAGACAATGATATTTTAAACCTTCTTTTCTTTTATTAGTGAACACTATTTCCCCAAATAGCCACCCACTGATGATGTAAGTAGAGTTAAATAGAGGCTAAAAATTCAGGTTTTGTTTTTGTTTTTTGTTTTTTTTTTAAAGTTATTTATTTATTAAAGATTTCTGCCTCCTCCCCGCCACCGCCTCCCATTTCCCTCCCCCTCCCCCAATCAAGTCCCCCTCCCTCATCAACCCGGAGAGCAGTCAGGGTTCCCTGCCCTGTGGGAAGTCCAAGTACCTCCCACCTCCTTCCAGGTGTAGTAAGGTGAGCATCCAAACTGTCTAGGCTCCCACAAAGCCAGTATGTGCAGTAGGATCAAAACCCAATGCCATTGTTCTTGACTTCTCAGCAGTCCTCATTGTCCGCTATGTTCAGAAAATTCAGGTTTTGAAAGTGAAGATCAGTGTTTGCATTTAGGTTTCTACTCTCTGGTCCTGGAATAAACTAAATATGTTAAAATTTTCTTATCCTCTACATTTTGACTAGCAACATACCTCACCAAATTATTAATATAATGATACATATTAAATATTTGACTTAGTCTGGTGTGAAGTTACACTTGCATTATTGAATCAGCAAAGGTCTATATAAAATACTAAGTTAATATTAAGACAGAAGACTATATTATCCTTTAAACAAGTAAAAATTAAAACTGGAGAAAAACATTCACTGTATCTTCAGACCTAAAGAGACTAGACAGTGAAGTCTTCAACCACTGTGTAAACAAAGCAGAAAAAAATCCCAATAAAAAGAAAATGCTTATTTTCTTTTCTATGGTATTGCACAACAATGTTAAGAAATGAGGATATCTTAGGAACATGCTTTTGACCATTGTTAACAGTGAAGAAGGCAGGTAATACACTATATATAGAAAATACTTGGGGAGGTGTTGGCTATGCAAAGCAGTAGGACAGCGACTCAAGAGGGCCCTTCAGTGCTCTTGATCCAGAGCAGAAATAATGGGATCACAAAGACGAAGTATATGATGCCGGAGGTGTGGAGATGCCCTCTCTTACATCGACAGAGAAGCTAGGAACTTTAGAGGCTATTTTGAAGTAAATCCTAAGAATTAAACCAACTATGATGAATGAGATTGAATTGGGCAAACAGCTAGGATTTAATGTTCCCTGCATTGGCTGTTGGAACCACCCTAGGCTAGAAATGCCTTGCTTTAAGAAAGACTTCAGCTTTCTTTTCTTTTTTTTTAAGAAAAAAACAAAAAGTAAAAAGAAGAAGCAGGCTTTGGAGAGATATGTAAGGAGAAAATGTGATTGAAATAAATATCTGTCAACAAAATTCAACACTGGCAATGTGTGAAGCTTTTAAGGCTCACTGGAAAGGGTTATACCACTACACTCTCACCAACGCTTTCTCCTTCTTGCTCTTTGGTTTAAATTAAATGGAAGCTACACAATGGGAAATCAATATTTTGTTGTTCCAAACAGTGCATTCACCTTGGGGGCACAGTATTCATGTAATTCTGTGGGGAGATTCTTTTGAAAGGGAGTTGAGAATGACCGGAAAAATGTTGAGACAGATCAAAAAGAGTCACCTCCCAGCACAGTGTTGTCTTTCCAAGTGAAAGTCAAAAATTTTAAAAAACAGGGACCTTTATTGAAGCTGACACTATATGGCTTCAATTTATGTCTGAAGCCCCAGAGAATTCCGGCCTTAAAGCCATAAATGCATACAAGCCTTATAAAAGTGAAACATTGCAACAGAAAGGTATACTTTAGTTTGAAGGTCAAATTCCAGGTGTCACTCAAGGTCAGTAACTCACTCCCCTCCACATCCTGGTGTGTGTTACATTTCTGAAGTTCCCACAGGCATTCTTAGAAAACAAAGATATGCAGAAGATAGGTTAAGGTTTTTAGTTTCTAAAACAGAGTTGAGTCCAGAAATATCATTTTCAAATAGCCTAAGGAATTCTTTTAAATCATCGCACCCCAAGCCATCTCTCAGTCATTTGTTCATCTTTTGTACTTATTCAACCAGTACTGATGATGTCCACAGCCTAAACACCTTTCTTGTTTTCGTTAGAATACAGCTGAACTCCTAAATAAATACTCCTTGCTTTGAACCCTAATTTAACTTCAGTAGTTCTCCATTGCAATGTGATATCTGCAAAGAAATTTCTTGTTAGTAGATGCGTGTCATTGATTATATCTGCTTCCGAATGAGTGGGTAAGGAAATAAAGCCTACGATAATGAGTCTCACTAGTCAAGGTGGCACATACTTGTATTCCTAGTTCTCGGGAGGCTGAGGCAGGAGAATAAGCAAAAATTAAAAACTAGTCTGAGCTATGCCTAGTACCCATCCCAAAACAAAACAAGACGGAAAACAAATGAACTACCAGAAAGGTAGCAATGTCAATGAAAAATGACAACCCAGGAAAGAATTTTTTTTTAATTTTATTCTCTTTCCCCCCTCCAGGGAAGGATTTTCTGCTAAGATGTGATTAACTGGTCGAGCAGCAATGAAATAGCCAAACACCACTTGCTCAAAAGCAAGAAGTTTCTTTGTGACTCCTGGGACTGGCAAAGTCTCATACTTACAGTTTTAGGAATAGCAATAAGACAACATAAGGGGATAAAGGGGATTCGAATTGGAAAGGAAGAAGTTAAACTTGCGTTATTTGCAGATGATATGATAGTATACATAAGCGGCCCCAAAAACTCCACCAAAGAACTCCTACAGCTGATAAACACCTTTAGTAATGTGGCAGGATACAAGATCAACTCCAAAAAATCAGTCGCCCTCTTATACACCAAGGATATGGAAGCAGAGAGGGAAATAAGAGAATCATACTTACAGAAGTGAGATAAACCACTAAGAAATCCAACTCAGTTCAGGAAAGGACCTGGGAAGCTGGGCGGGGATGCGACAGTAGGGAAGGAGAGACATGGCAAAGGCCAGGAGCGACATTGCTCTTAGAGATAGTCCTTGCCACAATTTCAAGAATAAACGCTGATGAAAAGCAGGAAACCGGCAATGCATTTCCTGGCATCTCATTTAAACCCCATGGCTTATCTGTGCTCAGTGTCAACAGCAGATCTATGGAAATTGAGTGGTAAAAATCTGGATCTCAGTGCTCCGTACTTGATCCAGTTGTCAGTTCCCCGTGTATTATTTGAATTCTAAAGACTCCATAGGGGGGCTGGAGAGATGGCTCAGTGGTTAAGAGCACTGCTTGATCTTCCAATGGTCCAGCGTTCAATTCCTAGCGGTTGCAGCGGCTCACAACCATTCGTAAAGGGATCTGGTGCCCTCTTCTGGCCTGCAGGCACATATGCAGACAGAATACTGAGAATACTGTATACATAATAAATAAATAAATCTTTAAAAAAAGACTCCATGGTAATGTTAGTACAAGCAAAACTACATATTTTTATTTATAGGTATAGGGCCTCTCCATATCTGCCCTGTTAGGTATTCTGCCAGAATGAAGAGAAAAACAACTAATACAACTGAGAAATGACATCAGCAGAGCTCCGTAGACAATTCTGGTAGGAGAATTATGCAGGCATACAAAATGCAAGAGCAGCAGGATCTTCAAGGCTTTATTTTTTATTTCAAATGGTATCTCAGAGGTCAGATAATATGTATCAAGGTAAGACACCCAATGAGCATACCTTGACTAAATAACATGAGCAGCTGTGAGGTCAAGCCAAAGAGGCAGTAGAGACCCCAGGAAGCTAGATACAAGAGGAATATGAAACACCTGCCAAAGAAAATTTTCGGCATCCCATTGAGTTCAATCCAAGAAATGGATTATGTGGGCACAACAAGAAAGAAATAGGGTGGGGCTCCCTTAGCTTGCTGATGTTCATGTAATGACACCATGTACTATGTTTACCAGCTAGAACTACAGAACTTAGGGTTTATCCTCCTGAATTTTAGTCTTGCATTGTTTTGATCCTTCCTTTGGAACTCAGCATCCCTCCTTTTGTTATGGAGTTATTTACTCTTTGTAATTGCAAAGGGGGTATGTTATATGTTTTTGATATTTGATATTTTAAAGAAAAGACAAAAGTCACACTTGGAAAGAATGGAAGATACTAATGATTTTGATGATACATATGAAGTTAATTTTAAAGTGTTTGCAGATAAGAGTTTTTGCTTTGAGTCTCAGAATAGATGTTGACTTGAGAAGACAATTATAACAAGAAGAATATTAGAGAAGGATTGAGAGCATTTTACACAATCCTATGAGAGGAAAGAGTATTATGTTGTTACTTAATGAGATGTGCTTAGATATCAAATTGACAAGAATTAGACTTGCAGTGATTCATTTTTTTCCTTTTTGAAACAAGATTTCAGTTAACGTTGACTGGCATTGAACTTTTCTATGTAGCTAGGTAAAGATGACCTGGGATTACTGATCCCTCATCTTCCAATTCCAAACATTCTGGTATTATAGGCATTTTTCATTATACCTTGTTTTATGTGATTCTAAGATTCAAACTTAGGGCTTTTTCATACTAGATAAACATTATACAACAACTAAACTACATCCCCAGGCCTTCTTTCTTTCTTTCTTTCTTTCTTTCTTTTTTTTTTTTTTCGGTTTTTCGAGACAGGGTTTCTCTGTGGTTTTGGAGCCTGTCCTGTCCTGGAACTAGCTCTTGTAGACCAGGCTGGTCTCGAACTCACAGAGATCCGCCTGCCTCTGCCTCCCGAGTGCTGGGATTAAAGGTGTGCGCCACCGCCGCCCGGCCCCAGGCCATCTTTCTTAACAATCATTCTTAACTGTCAAGTTGATTGGCTAAATAGTCAATCAGATTATTCAGATTAGAAAGCACATTTCTGGGTATATCCATGAGGATCCATGTAGAGAGGAATAATTCCTGCAAGAAACCTTGTAGCAAACATGGTTGACACTGCCCCATGAACAAGAAGACTCCAATAGAATAAAAGGGAGGAGAGACTGTTAAAACAACATGTCCTATCTTTATAATTGCTGTGATATGAACTACTTTTTCCCTCATCAATGCCTTACCTAGATGATCTGAAACCATTGTAACTTTGAGCCAAAGTAAATCTTTTCTCCATTTGTTTTGCCTAGGCCACAGTTGATGCAAAAGTAATGATACGCTTCCATCAGTTCTTAAAGAAAACATTGCAGTTTGAGAGAACAATGAAGTACTCAGAGTAACAGAAGGGGTGAATTACGATTGATCATATTCAAGGGCACATTTGGTCAATGTTTTCAGCCAGTGTGGCATACTATACAACTCCCAAGAAATAGATGGCATTGACTCCAAAAACTTACTTTAAAGAAAGTTCAAAGATCCGAATTAATCAAATTCAGCCTCCACCAACACTTTTTCCAAATTATTCTGTAACATCAGTGAACACAAGAAGTAGCAATCTAATAACCAGATTTCTAAATATAAAAAGATTTGGATAGCAGATCTCTGTGTTCTACCATTTATCAGAGAAACATGGTTCATAAAATAGCTATGAAGTTTTCTGGCTGTCAGTAAGATATAGATAGATATAGCTCAAAGACTTGTGAACTGTCTACCACACCATAATCGTGCAAAAGGAAGAGAGGCATCTGCAGATATTATACCTTTAATAAAATAAATATTTTATAATATTTGCAGTAGTGATCCATTTGAAATATATGTTGACAACAGGAATAGTATGATAATCCTCTGAACTAGAGACATAAAAACTGCAATGGGGATATTTTCCAAGACTCATTGTGTTGCTGTATATACTAAGAGTAGATTTGAAGTATGTAAATGAAAATTTTTGATAGGGATTATTTTCAGTCAGAGTTAGATGTGATTAGACTAGGGATAGAGACAAATCTAGTGCAGAAGCGAGTAGTGGAAGAGAATAAAATTAAATGTTAATTAATCACAGTTGTGAGTACCTTATTAAAGTTTTTATAATAGATGATTTTAGATGTCAACTTGACCGGATTAAGGGATACTCAGATAATTGGTAAAATATTGGGTCTTGTCCAGTAGGACATTGCTAGAAGAATTAGGATTTGAAGCAGTAGATCCTATCTTCAAAAGAAAGCTTTTGCTCTCAGTCAGTGTGGATATCATCACTTAATAGGCCGGGGGACCACACAAAACACAGGTGCAAGCACATGAAGTCATTTCATGTTTGTTCTCTCTCTCTCTCTCTTTCTCTCTCTCTCTCTCTCTCTCTCTCTCTCTCTCTCTCTCTCTCTCCCCCCCCATCCCTCAACTGGTTCATCTTCCTTTCCATCCTTCTTGTCCATCCTACCTGATAATGCTATGTTAAGGGAATTCACCCTTCTCTAGATTTATTTTCAAATCTCAGTTAGGACCAGAAATGGGAGTAGAACCGACTACAGCAGCATGTGGTAAGCCGATTGGAGTTCACAGGAAACACCTATTCAGCATCAATGTTGTGAGAAGCCCAGGAGGGCTCACCACATGGCCCTGTACTTGGCCACACTCACTACTAAGCTGAACTGAACACGGGGGTCTTTTTGCAGGGCATTGCAGGCATGCACAGCAGCTGTGAGTTAGAGGGAAGCTATGGGCTGTCTTCCAGCCAAGGTTAACACTAGACTGCTTTCCCCAGTGTCAGATCATTGCTAGCAATATGTAAGGAATGCTTCTTCCTATAAATAAATACAATTTACCAAATCATAGGCAAATAAGGTATGTTTTTTGGTAACATGTTTTCTTTTTGTTATTCCTTTCTATATTTTTCCATTTATTCTCAAATGATGATATAGAGATAACTTCATGCTTGACCCTGATTCCGCTTTGATGAAATAATCTATGTACATTGACAGCTGGCTCTGGCCAAGGATGTAGTGTCTGACCTTGGAACAGATCCAAATTGTTAGACCCACACTCTGGAGCCAACACCACAACATTCTAATTCAAGTTGTTCAGGCTGATTTGTGGAACTTTGGCAGTCTGAGATCACTGGGTGAGATTTTAATAGGCAGTTCCTAAAAGGCATTGTATGTAAATGCTTCCTTAAGTTACTGATGTGAAGAATCTAGTTGCTATAGAAATATCAAGAGTTAAGAAATCAGTTTTCCAGATTTGGTATAATAAGCTGAAGTCATTTTCCAAGGAACCAATTGTATTCATTGAATGCTAATCCCTGGTGTAACCAAGTATGTATCATTAAAAAAAAATTTACTGTCATGACTTCACATGGTAATATAGTGTTTGACTATCGAGGGATCTGGGATTGGGGTCAAAAGAAGGCTTCCAGATGAGGCAGATTTAAATGAAAAACAGGGTGTTTGTTCTTTTTTAGTTTCCTTTCCAATACTCAAGACTCGGTGAGAGCGTTAAGTTTTCCAAGAATACCCTGTAAAGTAGCATAGAATTTAAATTGTGCTATTTCAAAACACTACTACAGAAACCAAGAGATGAACATTATCCAGAGAATCTATCCTTGTCATTCCTGGATTGAAAATATCATAAAGCTGAATCAGCAAAGCTTCTTCACATAGTAAGTATTTGTTTCTTACCCGGGACAATTTAATATCTTGCCTGAAAAAAGTGTGTTGTGTAGATATTTTTTGCCAACAGGTCAGATTCGTATCAGACTTAGTATTTTACCTCAGAAAAAGAGCAGTGAAATTGTAAGGCAAAGGTATGCACTACAGCCATCAGCTGCCCCACCCTGCATACATTTCCCATGGTTATTCTTTTTCATTTTAATTGCATTTATTTCTGATGAAAATATTAAATGCCTTAGATCTGTTAATCATTGTGCATGTCATTGAGTTTCACAAACACGTGTTTATCCACCTGTGGAGGGTCCCCAGGGAGGATTGTTCAAGTCCAGAATGTTGGTCCCACTTCAGCTCTCTGCCATTGTTTAACAGCTATGAGGTCTTGGCACGTTCCCCAACTTCTCAGAGTCTTCTTAATTCTTTACTTGCAAAAGGAGAATAAGAAAGCAGAGCAATCATTTATCTTCACAGTGTTCCTATGGAATTTCAGTTGGGCTCTGCTTGCAAGTACATTGAGCCCTGAGACACATATTTATTTGATTTATACCTTTGTTTGGGATATCTCTTGAACATTGGAAGATTATCTGTCTTACCTCATTCTTTTCTTCTCAATTTAGTAGTTCTCCTGAGTTATCCAGGTCACTTAGATGTGCCGTCATCAAGCTGATTAAATAATGTTTTTAACTTTTTGTTTCTCAGCTTCCTAGCCCTGCAATTTAAACATGAATATTTCTTATTTCTCCATCAAGAGGTGTAAACTTACAGAACTGTAGGAAAATGTTCTCACACTGGGAGAACTTCCATCGCCACTTGTTACATTCCTGTCAGTAGTGAGCAAGTACGGACCATATTTGGGAAGGTGATTCATTGCAGAGAAACCTGGTCTCTGCATTATATAGTCACCTGGTATCATAGAGCACTTCTACTGAGCCAAAGACACAAAACCAGGCAATAGCCAGAATACCTCATTAGGTGGACAGAAACTTACCAGCAAGCCCTGGAAACTTCAAGTGTCTTTTAAGTACAGAGTATTACTGGACAGGTAATTTGCAACTTCTAAAACCAGACGTCTATGTTTCTAGTTATTTCCTGACTTTCCACCTGAACACAACACTAATACACACAAGGTGGGCAGCTGTGATGACTAGGACTCACTGAAGAAAATCTCTAGACTAGCTGGTACCTTCAAAAACTATGCAAGATCCATGAACCTTGAAGGCATTGCGTGAGGTTTTGGTATTCCTGCTTTGCCTACTTAAGAACAGGTCCAAACACACTCCGCTTCAACACACATCATAGTACTTCCACAGCAGTTCAGCATACAACTTAGACCTGATGGGGACACTTGAGAAGCACCTTAAGCAGAGCCTTGGACATCATCTGGGCTTTCCTCCAAATGCTATCTGCTTCTACTGAGGAATTGGCAGTTTCAGAGAACATATTACACTTTCATTGAATGATTCAAATAAATTTCCCAGGCAGCATACTACCAAAGATCCTATCCCTACTCAAAGCAAGGCCTTAATGTAGAATACAGACAAAGATACAAAAATTACTCAGAGGAATAAGAATCACTCCCTGCCCAACTTTTTCCTCATTTGGTGGCCACCAAGTCTGTAACAGTGTCTCCTGATTATAAGACACTTTTTGAACAATAATGTTGACATTGTCTGAGCCAGTCACAAAGATGTTGGATGATCAAACAGAAGTTAGAGACTTTTACCTGAACTGAAGAATTTATATGTATCTTCCAAAAACTTAGGTAAGCTCAAAACCAGAGCCAAATACTTTTCTTGGAAAGTATACCCCTCCCTCAGATTTTGGGAAATTGTACTCAAAGGTGAAGTGAGATGCGTGTTTGTTTGTGGTGGTGCTGGACTGGAAATCTGAGATCCTACAGCAGATACAAATTCCATGCTTGTTATATACTTTTAGATTGTGAAATTACCAAAATTTCCGTGAGTCAAATTTTAGTAGCTGTAGGCAGAGTTTCTCTGTATTTGTTGGAGGGGCTAGGAGAGCAGAGAGAAGACAGAAGTAAAAGAAAAAGGGAAAGGGGGAAGGTGGAGGAAAGACAGGGACTATTGACATCTATTAGATACACCTGGCACTGCATAACACAGATTGTCTTCCAAATGTTACGATGCTGAAGCTGAGAAACACTGATCTTGAAGAAAGTTTTTGACTTGTGGTTCTTGTAGAGGAGTACTTGAGACTACTTAATAAGTACATTTCATTATGACAAAAACCATTAAATTATTATCAATTATCCTTCTAGTACTAATGATCAAATATTAAATAAAGCTGAGATTAAAGATTTTAGAAAGAAACAGTAGTATTATGTGAATTTATTTTGACATCAAGAATCTCTGAAATTTATCTCTTAGTAGCTGACAATTTTCAAAATGTAAACTACGAAACTCCTAATTTATTTTATAAAAATACTTTAATTAAAATTATATACTACTGCCGGGTGGTGGTGGTGCACGCCTTTAATCCCAGCACTCAGGAGGCAAAGGCAGGCGGATCTCTGGGAGTTCGAGGCCAGCCTGGTCTACAAGAGCTAGTTCCTGGACAGGCATCAAAGCTACAGAGAAACCCTGTCTCGAAAAACCAAAAAAAAAAAAAAAAAAAAAAAAAAAAAAAAATTATATACTACTATACTACTTCTGTATGCAGAAATTTCCTTATGAAGCCAAGAACCTTGAAGTATATTTATGTGTATTTGGTGTTTGATATAAGGAAGATATGTCAACGATGTCAGAAAAGAAATTTGTCCATATATTACTGTAGTACAGTGACCATATTTCTCCAATGGAGAATTAACTTAGTTAGAACTATTATATATACAGTATATGTACACTCATGCACACCCATGATCACCTCCCAACACACTGACCAAAGACAAACAGATTAATGGCTCATTTAAACAACACAATGAAAAGATTTGAAGAAATCAAAGACCACATTGTCATTAAATCTAGTTCTGGAAATCATCAGGGACAATCTTGATGATAGTTTATAGCAATTACTGTTTCAAAAGCTGTAAATGAAAAATAGGAAGGGAAGTAAACAAGATGAGTAAATAGATAAATAGAAATTCTGCAGGAGAAAACACTCGGTATGCAAATCAAAACAAACTGGGGATTATTTCACCAGTTATCTCACAAAAAGAAGTGCAAGAATACAGAAACTTAGTAATAATGCAAAAGCTGACTAACATGAAGAAATTTTTATAAAATGCAAATTTAGACATTTTAGTTGATGCCCAACAGATCAATAATTATTTAATTCTTAGGATAACATTGGAAACCAATATTTTCCACTGCTTGTGGTAAAAATGTAGTGACAACATTTTCGGCAGCAATATTCAAATGTTGGAACAATCGCACTCTGTGACTAAAAAAGGTATGAAAAACATAGGAACCAACCTTACATCTATGTGTGCTTAAGTGGAAGGATACATGGATGTTTGCTTGCAATTTTAATTTTCTCTTGGTAGCACAGAATTGTCTAGAATGTTTTCCCCCAACAAAAATGGAAATGATTTTTTTCCATTGAGACAAATTATTCCAATAGTAAACAGTATATCAACAAAAACTAGGGTGGGCCCATATGTGGTGGAGATCCAAGGGAATCTAAGATTCTGTTGATTAAGGAACATTGATGTGACTGCTACAGTGATAACAGCTGAAACATTCAGAGAGGGTCACATGCATAGCCCTGATCTGTGTAATTTACATAATAAATAAAAGAGGAAGGAGAAGAAGAAGAAGAAGTAGAAGAAGAAGAAGAAGAAGGAGGAGGAGGAGGAGGAGGAGGAGGAGGAGGAGGAGGAGGAGGAGGAGGAGGAGGAGAGAGAAGGAGGAGGAGGAGGAGGAGAAGGAGAAGGAGAAGGAGAAGGAGAAGGAGAAGGAGAAGGAGAAGGAGAAGGAGAAGGAGAAGGAGAAGGAGAAGGAGAAGGAGAAGAAGAAGAAGAAGAAGAAGAAGAAGAAGAAGAAGAAGAAGAAGAAGAAGAAGAAGAAGAAGCAGCAACAGCTGCTGCTGCTGCTGCTGGGATGGCACTGCCAGTGAACGTTGGAGCTGGATGGTATGGAAGCCAGGGAACCTGGCATGGATTTCATAATTCATTAACATAATGACTATATGCTTCTATTAGGTGCCCTTTTAGGAATTAGAAAGAGAATGGTAAATAAACCAGACCCCCCTCGCAAATGGCCAGATCTTGTACATCAGTGGGTACAAACAAAAGCCCTGTGCATGTCATGTTGTTACCTATAAGGTAAAATAAAATAATACAAGTCACAGGAAGGGCTGGAATTTGTGTGGCATGGTCTCTTTTACAGGGAGCTGGGAAATTTTACAAAAATGTAAATTTTGGTTTAAAGGTGAAATGAGATAAGAAAGTAAAGTCTAGTGCATATTTTGGGTTGGAACATTCCAGAAAGAGTCAAGAGGATATGTAAAACATAAGTATGTCTGGGTTTAAGTTCACGGACTGTCAAAGCAAAGAAAACAAAAAATGTATTTGGGGTTAGTGATACGCCTATTTAAATACACAGAGGTATTTTAGAATAAAAGTCATTAAAACACAAAGAGATTATATCTGCGCAAGGAAGTAAGATCTGGCAGGTGTGTGTGTGTGTGTCTGTGCGCAGTGTATATGTGTGTCTACACGTATTACATTTATATGATATATGTATATATGTACAAATATATGCATATATATGATGACAAAAAGACTCTCCCATTTTAATTTCTTCCATGCTTCTCTCTCATTTTAACTTAGAAATGGGCAAGCATATTGTTGGTGTGATAGTAAAGCTGTTTTACTACAAGGTGTTGTATACATCAGAGCGCCCTTCTAATGGTCTCATGCACTCATTAACCAGCCTGTCCCAGGTTCTTACAGGAGCATCAAAGTCTTATTCAATAATTTCTGAAACATATTTATGCACAGGAAATTTAAGGCTATCTACAAGTATTAATACATGCTGAGAACACAGCCCTTGCAAGAAGCATGTAAAGAATGAACTTGAATTTCCCCGTAGAGATTCATGGCTTGCTGTCGGTGAAATGTACTGTTTTCTCCAAGTCATATATTAAACTTTCAGCTCAACAATTCACCTTGACATAAGCAACTGTACTTACAGATTTACTATACATTATTCAGGGCAAAAGGGCAGAAAGCTAGGAAATGACATGCATCTTGGGTTTGTGTGAATACAGGCGGATAAGTTTTAGAAAACCCAATTGACAACATGAATCATATTTAGATCAATATAGCTTGAAAAGCTCAAGGATAATGCTTAAAATCTAATTATCTAAAAAATTGAGTGGATCTGGGGAAAATTGAAATAGAAAAATAAAAATCTATTAAATGACACATAAAAAGAATTGTTTGTTCTGACATGTATAAATCTATTTTTAGTAGGGTTGGCTTACCAGGAAATGCATACACATAAATATTGGCCCTGAATGAGACATAACCACAAGGAAAATGATTGCTTTCTATAAAATGATACCGAAATATGTGTTCTATTTTATATGAGGATATGGAGACTTAAAAAGTGTGACATATCACAGTAATGTAGATAAATATCATAGGATTAGCTATCTACCTAATCAATCACACCCTTAAGGGTGAGGGTACATATTAAGTGATTCATAGCTTTTCAGAACATTTCTTTATTCTGGAGGGTCAACACAACAACAATATGTTAAAAACTTCTTGAAGAAAAACACAGCAAGCTGGCTTCCAGTAAAGTACTGAGAAAATTCTGTGCTATCAAATGCAAGAAATGGAATCACAGCAGTAGTAATGGAGGGCAGGTGACAGAAGGCACTTCTGAGAGAGAGGACGGAAGAGACTATGTTCCCGGTGTATTCTTGTGGAAGACTTTTACATAGGCAAAGCAATGAGTGGTTTTGTTTGGCAGCATTTTGAGAAAGTCATTGTTTCAGAGATCATGATAGGCCTGTTTAGTTGTGGAGAGTATTGTGTTTTGAAGGTGGCACGTTCCACAAATTTGTTACCCAGGTAATTAATTTCCACTTGAACTTTGTTGCTCCCTCACAGCTTTAATGTGAAAGTGTGGCCTGAATCAAAATACCGTGATCAGACGGTGACGCAATGCCCACTTCCACATCTCACGAGTTCAATGCCAAGCCTTCATTTCTATGAGTCGACGCCTTCACTTTACTTGACAAAACTACAGCAACTGTTCCACTTAGAAACAGCACTCCTACTTTGACAAGCAAAGCGTTTTCTACCCCCCCGCCCCCTGCACATGATTACAGAACTCAATAGGCAGGAAAGAAGAAACTTGGAGAATTATTACTGGGTTCCATAGGCTGAAAGGGACAAACAGCATCAATCGCCTCTTGGTAAAGATCATCTCTTCATGCTTACCTGTAGTGTAATTTCAATTGTATTTTAATAAATAAAGATGGCCTGAAGATCTGAGAGTAAAACAGTCCCACTGGTCAGCCTGACAGACCAGGTTATGGGAGCACACACTTTTAATCCCAGTGACCACAATGACAGCCCCTTTAATCCTAGTAGCCACACTAGTTGCCATAGATATCAGGTGGTACATGCCTTTAATCCAAGCCCTAGAGAGGATTATAAAACGGGATGAAACAACTCTCAAAACATAGCCTCATTCCGAGATTCCAGGAGGCAGGATCACCCTTTAATACTGAGGTTGAGGTAAAAGCCAGTGGCTGGCTGTTTTGCTTTTCAGATCTTCAGGTTGAACCCCAATTTCTGACTCAGCACTTTTATTAATTGTGCTTCACTTACCTGCTCCCCAGTCAGCCCAAATGGCCCTGTTCCTGTTGTCTTTCTCAGTTGCACTGCTTAAAGACACATTCTGGGGAAGTCACAAAGAGCCCAGTGTTTACCAAACAGGAAGCCAGACCATGAATTGTGGAGAGCAGTCTCCCTGGCCTTGTAGGCAGGTCATACTGATGGCATCTCTTTCATGAGTAAGAAAACCTGAAGGGTGGATTCAGGGCAACTCTGACCAGAATGTTGATGAAGATTCTTTTTCCAAGCCTCTGTGACATGCAAGGTGGCAAGTTTTTCTCTATACCGTGATAGAAATCCACTTCAAAGTAATTTTCCAAAATATACTAACAGAAAGTATTATATAATTAAAGAAATGGTGGAAGAGCCAAGCCTGGAGAAATCAGGGACCAGGCGGGCTTCTGAGGCTTCAGGGATCTAAGGCACTTCAGGATTCTCTTTGTTTCTCCTCTCTATGCTTTTGATTGTCTGTTGGCTTCATTCACTCCAAACAGCTTGTCCCTTGGGGCTGAACAAGGGGCTCTGAAAGCTGTCCCGCTTGGCTTCCTGCAGGGAAAATCTCTGCAGTTTTATTTCTAATTTGGAAAAACTTAAGAAAAGTCTCCGACTGACCCATCCTGACCAATCACTGTGTGGAAGAGACGTACATAACAGCTCCCATTCCCTCCAATTTAGATCTCATTAGGGGGCTGGGAAGACAACGTACGAAATGGCCACTTGTATCTGAACACAGAGGTAGCGAGAACTCACCCTGTAGTGCTCGCCGTCTGTCTCCCATAAAGTGCTCTCCTATTTTCAAAGCCTCATTTTTAATTCAGTGTCTCTTGAATTCTCAAATAACGCTGCCATCTTTTCTTCTTCTTTTCAAATACGCAAACTTGCCACACGGGCAACTGTACAGAGAGCCCTTGTCATCTTTCCCCCACCCTCCAAATGGAAGTAAGCATTTGTATTCAAATCTTTTAAATGTTGACCCCAAGCAATTTGAGCATGAGCTAGGGACTGCATGTTGCTAGGGAACAGTGGATGCAGATGGAGGGTGACTATGCTTGTACACGTGCAGAGACCACTGTGCACTAACAGCATGTTGGACCAAATACTGGTCTGAAAAGACACAAAGAATAAAGAAAACAAACATGAGTAGGACCTCTGAAAACTCATGATGATGATGATAGAATATGAGGAGTCACACAACTATTTTATAAAGATTGGTTTGATGAATTTCGCCGTAGTGAAGCAAAGGACAAGGAACCTTCCATTCCTGTGCTGCAGGTGAGGTCTAGGGAAGTGCTATGCTTCCCCTGCAGGCTCATGTGTCAAGTGATAGTCCCCAGCTAGTGATGCTATTTTGGGAGGTGGCTGAACCTGGAAGGAAAGGACCAAGCTGGAGGAAATGGCCATGGCAGCTCCGCCTTTGAAAGGCCTATCTTCTTTTGGTTCCTTCCTAGGTCTCTCTGCTTCCTGACAGACATAAGGCGAACAGCTTCCTCCTCCACACATACTCTACCACAATGCTCACCCTTGGTGGCCATGGACTAAACCCTCTCAAACTACTCAAGTCAGATATTTGTTTACCGCCATGCAGATGTGACTGAAACAGAGGTTAAGAGATTTTTTTTCCATATGATCAGTGTGTATTAGGCTATGACTAAGTATCAGCTCATCAACCATTGACCTTGATTGATGATCCTTCCTTGCCTTCTCTGCTTTGTTTTCCAATATTTTATTAAATCTGTTTTATTGCAATTCTGAATTTGTGTAAATGTCCATTGAGGTTCATGTTGACACCTCAGTCATAGGTGTACCTCTTGAAATTAAAGTACCATTGAGTTTAAGCATGTTCCTTGGGAGGTAGGTTTTTCTGCTACATTATAATTCAAAGTTCTACAGATAATTCAATAAAAATAAGATTTTAAATTGACTTTAAATATCCCCCAGTTTAAGGTGCATTGATTGAGGAACATCGTGGGCCACCGAGTACCTGAATAATCAGAGTGCCAGGAACCGCTTTGGTCCCGTATTCAAGGATCACAGCTGCTAACATGCTAAATTCATCTCACGCCCCTATTCTTTTCCTGAACTGTGCTCTTTTCCATGCTGATATTCCATCTATAATATTATATTTCGCCTCCTGATGGTTCTTATTTAGACATTCTCCAAACAGCAGCTAAAATGCCACCATCTCTACACGCAGTGCTTACAGAGTAGGCTGTCTCTAAAGTGTTTTACTGGCAAAGAGCTCCTGATAGATTTTTTTTTTTGACGTACTTCTTGTGACCATGTTCTCTTTAGAATTAGGGCCCACAAGAACCAGCACATGCGATGTGTGAGGGTTTCAAGTATCCATCAAGAGCAAGGGTGGGCAGAGTGGAAGGATGAGAAGAACAAAGGGAGCCGCACAGTGCGTCCGCTGATTGCTCCGAGTGGCAGCAATGGGGCTTGAAGGAAAGAGGCCGGAAGAAAGCTTCCCGCTGTGTATCACCCTCTCAGGATGTCAGGAGGGCCACTCTTGGTGTTAGCAATGACAGGAGTCATTGAAATGTACAAAAGTGTCAGTGCCTGGGTGGTAGTGGTGAGGGGGTCTAGCAAAGGCGGAGGGCTGCCATCTTAGCAGCATGGAGTCTGATTAAAGTGCAAATGCCAAGTGGACAATTTCTTCAAAAGAAAAGCACAGTAACAGCAATATATCCAAGTTGTTTGGGGTTATTCATTTTCAAAATGCAGTCTATTACACAATGAAAAATAGGGCAACCTGATAGAATAGAGAGAGGGTCTTTTCAGACAGAAAATATCAATAGATAAGATCATACCTTGTAAGTGGGAAAGGGCAAAGGGATCCCAAGCAGCAAGTATTTGAAAAGCACCATCCCAGCCCCTTCTTTTATGGTTCAATATTGCACCACCACATTCAATACAAATTCAGTCCCGCATTATGTTTCAAAGTCTGGCCATATTGAAGTCACCCTAAAAGGCAAGGAAGCAGAGGCTTTCATCCCCCTCATTGTGAATGTGACAGATTTTCAAAGGAAAGCTGCCTCCATGTGTGAGTTCATTTTGATCTCACAGAGATGTGCAGGGATCAGCCCACATCCCACCCTCCTGCTCTTCACAATGAGGCTGCTTACCTTCACCCATGGGACTCAGGCTGGACTTCCCTGGGGATTACAATTGTTTCTATAAGATGTAAAAGTTTGGACTGAGGCCCATGCTCTGCCTCATGCCCAAATGTCTGTCTTCTGCTACGCCATGTCAGGTTTTTTGCCACAGAGTTGGACTATTCCCCAAAGGTAGGTGGGGGAAAAGTTGACTTTGGGACAAGGACGTACATTGCCACCACTGTGATCCGTACTTGACAAGACTTAACCTAAGAGAAGGAAGACTTGTTTTGGTACATGGTGAGTCAGGGGACTAATGCAGGTGTTGAGAGAATGCCAGCAGGAAGCTCATGATGGTGGGAGCATGGGGCTGGAACTCTACATCTTTTCATTTCTTGGCAGAGCAGGAAGAGTTCAGAGGCATAAGCTTTAATACTTAAGGTCATATTCCAGTGACCCTTCAGTCACATGGAGCCATAAATATTCTACAGACTAGCAAATAGCACTGCCTGCTGGGGACCACATGTCTAGGAGTCTATGGTGGGCATTCCACATTCAGCCTATATAACAGAAAGATGGGTTTTAACCCAGCTTCCAGAAGTCTATGGTAGACATTCTACATTCAAACTATAGCTGGAAGATGGGTTTTAACCCAGCTTCTTCACCAGTTAGACAAAAGCGCTCAGCTGGTTACAGGGCTTCGCAGATTTCCAATCTCTTCATGGAGAAGGAACTCTTTTATGTTCCATTTGGTTTGCAAAAGAAATAGATGAGCTCATGTTTGCCATGTGGTGCTTTCTCTTTTCCTCACAATGGTACTTTTTTTTTTTTTAATCAATATTCATTTCACTGATGCCTGCCAGGCTGGCTCTGGTCTCACACGTGCTCTTCTGAACATATCCACTTGTCCCTTGTTTTTTTCTCAAATCTCTATTCTGTCTACCAATTCTATTTGGACTTCATCAATGCTGCCATGGTCATAGGTCTAGTGTGCATGATAGGCATAAATGTGAGCTGCTCAGACCTGCTATGATGGCTCAGCTGCTGTTGCTACAACTGCCCTATGCCATGCAGTTACTTTTTGACACCGACTAACCAATGACTGCGTGTGTATGCTACACCATGCAGGAATGCTGCTTTGTACAACTTAACAGTTAACAGACTGGCAAGCAAGGAATTGGCATGCTTTCCTTAGTTACCTTGGTTGGGCATCTGCGGTTCTGACCTTGTACCTATCTGTAAGGTTTCAAACTTATGATCTGTTTATTGAATGCCTTTAGTCCAGTTTGAACTTGCTCTGAGGCGAAAGTGAGCTAATTGTGTGCAGTTTGTGTTAGACTGAGGTGAAATTGTTATTTTTGATAATAATCTGAATATAAAGGAATAAAACAGGCTTTTATGTATCTACAGTCATCATGGGACAAAAAGATCCAGTTATAAAGCATGTTCTAGTATATATTTTATATAGCAAAATTACACTTACAAATGAAAAGTTATCTTCCTGACCACCCACAGATACATGTGCCCAGTACATGGAATATTTTCATGAGATAAACACAGGAGCAGTGGAAAAATACCCAAAGCTATTCTTAGAGAAGAAATAAAGTTCTTAGCAAAGAGATGAAGTGACTCATGAGAGAAATTACAGATAGGAGCAACTGGTATCCACAGCCAGTAAATTAACTCCACAGTCTTTCCAGGTTGGGCCCCTATCATAGAATCACTCACCTGGTAGGTTGGCCTATTGAACACTTGTTATTTCCTCCTGTATCGCTCATGGACCTAGACACAGCATGTTCCTCCATGGCATCAGGAACCGTGGACATCAACACAGACCCTGGCTGCAGTAGGGTCACAGACCCAGACGTGACCCCCAACTGTAGCCCTGGTCTGGACCAAAACATGGCATTGGGTAGTAGAATGTATCACGCAGATCTGAATGACCCCAGCTGCAGCATGGCTCACAGACACCAACATGCCCCCCCCCCAGGTGATCATTTATTTTTGGTCCCTCAACTGTACAGTTCTTGCATGTAAACTTTGTAATTAATACTGACATGTCACAGCATCGAAAGAAAAGGCTGTAAGACCTAGATGCTTCTGTGAATGTTCTTAATAAGTGGTTAACATCTATTTCAGTAGACTTCAAGTAAAGTATGGGTTACCCTCTGTAATTTTGGTGGGTGTCATCCAATAAGTGGAGAGTATCAGAAGAAAAAAATCTGGCCTCCCTGGAGGAAAAGAGAACAATTCTATCATATAGCCTCTAGATTCAAATTACAACTCTTTCCTGAACTTATAGCAGGCTTTATATTGGAGTTATCGCCTCCATAGTCAGAAGCAATTCCCTGACATTTCCCTTCCTTTTCTATACGTTTATGAACATTTAGTCATACAGATATGTTCTGAGAAGTGTATCATTGGGCAGTTTCAGCATTGGGCAGTTTCAGCATTGTGCAAATACAGAGTCTATGTTTAGATGAACTAAGATAATTTTGTCACTAGATAGTGTCATCTTATCAGAATATCACTATCTTTTCATTGAAGTATGGTTATGCCCTATGTGATTATATGTGCATGTATTACATGTATGTGTATATGTTATAAATACATGTGTGCTGTGGATTATTAAAGATGTGTTACATTTGTTTGTTTCCATTGTGGAATATTTGTTTAATTATGACAAGATATGTGGCATTCTTTTATGATGCATTTGTTTAACTCTGCAAAGCAGTGTTACTCTGCCTGTCTAAAACATCTGATTGGTCTAATGAAGACTTGAACAGTCAATATTAAAGAAATAGGTAGGGCTGGCAGGGAGAAAGAATGAATAGGAGGATAAATGAAGGCTGAGGAGAGGAGAGAAGAAAGGAAGAGTGAGAAAAAGATACAAAAAGGAGGACCCCAGGGGCCAGCCACATAGCCACAAAGGTAGTTAAAGAGTAAGAATCAAAGAAAGGTATAAAGAATAGAGAAAGGTAAAAGCCCAGAGGCAAAAGGTAGACAGGATAGTTTAAGTTAAGAAAAGCTGGCTAGAAATAAGCAAGCTAAGACCAGGCAATCATAAGAAAGAATAAGTCTCTGTGTGTTTGAGAGCTGGGTGGCAGGTCCTCAAAAAGCAAAGAGAAAAAAACCAACTACACTATGTATCACATATACCTCAGTTAAGTTCCTCTGGTGAACCTGAGCTGATACAAGTATGAAGACATGCCTATTGCAGAATAATATAGACTCCTCCAAAGGTAATTTCTCACGATCAGTCTTCATATTTCTTAGAATAGCAGCGTAGCCTCAGACTCTTCATAGCCAATGCTTCATTTCTTTCTTCTTTGATGGTATTAGATCTGTGTCATGATTAGTTGCTCTCGCATCCTAGCACCATTTCCCAACAGATACCTTGCAATTGTTACTGCACTGTCTAATTCCAGGAAAACTCAAAACTAATTCAATGCTCACTGCTCTAATTTCTGCGTTTCTTTTCAGCTTTGCATTTCCCAGTGCTCATTGACATTGCCCTGAATGAACACGTGCCAGCACTAGCTCTGAGATGTCTTGGGTCAAATGTTTATCTTGTCATTGTTGTTCTGGATGGAGCTGCTGTTTAGACTGACTGCATACCCCTCACATTCCACCAGTGCAGGGCATATGTGGACCCTGGTCCCAAACACCCAGTCTCCACCCTTGTTCTTCCAGTCTTGTAGCTTTCAAGGTTATCTAGATTTCCTTAGGAGGTCTTACTTTGCCCTGATTCCTGGACTACATGCTGTTTCTCTGGGTTCTGACAACTCCTTAGAGGATTTACTGCACTACATTCTAATTGCCTTTATACTTTTTTGATTTCCAAAGCTTCCCAAATCTTTGAATGTGACAAAGAGTTATCTGCCCACTGTTTTTCACTCTAACAAATGTCTGCAAGGTAACTCAACAGATATTTTTTAATAACCATGCTGAAGGGAATGGAAGCTTTTAGAAAAAAAATTATGTATTTCTATGACATAGTAATGGAGTCTTCAAAGTATGTTCTAAGATGACCACGTATGTTCGTGTATGTAGCTTCTTGTTTAAAAATCAAATCCTGATCTTGTATATTCCAGGAGTACACAAGGAAGGCATGTCGAAAAAGCATTTTTTTTTTTTTTTGTCAAAAAGGTGGGAACCAGTGGTTATTACCTCTGGTTCTTTAGAAGTTGATAAAACTTCACAGGCATGGTTAATGGCTTCAGATTGTAGTCTTTTCTTGTGGTTTGAATGTGAAATGTGCCCATTGGGTCATATGCTTGGAAACTTGGTCCTCAGCTGGTAATATATTTTGGAAACATTTTGAGTTATTTTAGGGGATCAACAAGGACAGTTTATAAAGCTCCACCCCATTTTCTACATACTCTGTGTTTAAATGACATTACAGTGTAACCAGTCAGTCCCAGTTTTGCTACAATCAGTTCAACTTCTTTGCTAACACTGAATGGACTTTCAAACTTTAAACCAAAATAAATGTTTCCAGTCTCTTAGGCTTGGAATGAAGATGTCTCCCATAGTTTTAGATATTTAAAAACTTGGTCCAAAGTTGATGGCATTGTTTTGGGACTATTATGGAACTTCAAAGATATTGAATCTTGCTATAGAAAGTGTATCACTATGGGTGTATTTTGAGAATGCATAACCTTGTTCCATTTCAAATCTGCGTTCTTTGTACCCTGCATGCGGGGGAAATGTGATGAGCTGGTTTACAGCTTCTCTTGCCACCTGGTGTGTGTTCTCCATCCGTATAGACTCTAGACCTCTGGAATCCTAAGCTTGAATAAATTCCCTCTTCTGTGAGTTGCCCTTTAGAACTGCAACTAATATATTACCTTAAATTGCCTCTTGCCAAAAATGAGAAAATACCAGTGTCCTCTCCTTCTTCCTGCTCTCTAGCCCCACTGCCAGCGTCTGTGTTGTGTGTTAAGCAGACAGTGGGGACACAGAGATTTAAGCAAGAAAACACCCCTTTTGTACTCCTCCTGAAAAAACATTTAAATCTGTAATACTTACTCCTCTCTAGAAGCAAAGATGTCCCTAGACACTCAATAAGGGAAACATCTCTGCTTCCCAGAAATTTCTAAGCCAACTAGAGAGACAGATGCAATACAAGAGAAGCCACACAAATGACTTTAGAGTACATATACACACACCATCCCTAATAGGATCTCACGGAGAAACTTTAATCTCAGCCCATCTGATACCTTGCTCAGTAGTTGGCATCCAGCTCAATGACTTTCCACGCAGGAAATGCTTCATGTTAACTATCAATTGCATAAGCATTTCCCCTCGTTTTCATTTAAACTTCATGTTATATAATTTCCTTGAATACTTAGTACTATGAGTAAGAGAATAGAAGCATTGTACTGGCCTTTTTATTTTATCATTTTACTTTTTTTTTAACCCTCTTCTAACATATTTCTTTTTGGTTTCTTGCCATGGCCTTTCTCATCTCTTCTCATATGCTTCTCAGAATCACAGCTCTGAGCTTCGGAGCCTTTTTCTAGCATTTTAGCTGTGACCAGATTCTTTATTGAGATGAAGGTAATGACTGTCAGACCTTTATTCCTGAAAGGTTATGGTTAATTCAAAATCTATCAGTGTGCATCAGTAGCTTAAATTATTCTTTGTAATATAAAGTCCATTGTCTTGTCTTGACTCAATTTTATCTGACATCAGATTATTCAACTATCTAATTTCTATTGGGTCCTTGTGGAGTCATTTAAATGTTGCCTCACTGACTGGCCTAAATAATTCTCTGTTACCAACACATTTTGCAACCTCATTATTCAGAAACATTTCCACATTGATTGGTGTTAACATATACAGGAATCCTGGTTCCAATACCACTCCCTGAAGCACCTTCCTATTAACCTCCTTTCTGGCTAACAGCATCATTTATTTCTACCTTTCATTTCCATTGTTATCCATTTTTTTTCATATCAAAGTTTTACAAGACAAAATTTTACCTCTCACCTCTTGGGTCCTATGGAAAGCTGCAATGGATCCTAAATGTCTTCTGGTTAGGGACTTGATCAAAAGCCTTTTGAATGCCTAAATATTTAATGCTAGCTACATCTCAACACTTCAGTATTTTGTTAACTCTTTCAAAAAAAAAAACAGAGAGTTGAGAGGAACATGATTTATCTATTCTGAAGCTGCACATACTGCCCACCTGGGGGTTTTATAAGCCTCAGTAATGATTTTATCAGCTATTCTTCCTCATCCTGAAGGTAACATTCATTGGTAAGTAATTCCCCAGGCAACCCCAAGCTCATTATTTAAAGATGGGCATTCCTGCCTGTTTGTCCAGACAAACAGGCACCTAATGGAAATTCAGACCAAATAACATAAAACCTATTTTCTCTCTGACATATCTAACAGCAATCCTAAAATACCTTGGGGCACGTCAGAGCAAAAAGAAATCGTAGTTCAACTCTTAAATGAACACCTTGTACTTTGCCTGTCCTAAAAGGAATATTAAGCTAGATTTAGTTTAGATATAAGGAAAAATAACCTGTCAGGGATCTTTAACCCCAAAATGGATACTACAGGAAGCCACAAATTCTCCTTTTTTTTTCCAGAAATTTCTTCAAATGGAATAAAACTTGGTAATGTAAACTCAACTTCCCCAGCAGTCCTTATGAAGGAGAGTGCTATAGGAACCCCAGAAGCCACTCTCAGCCCAAGTTGACAACAGTGCTGTTGAACAGAGTATGTCTTAGAAAGTAGACAAGAGGAGCAAAATTGCAGAATATCTCATAGAACAAACTGAGTGAGAACAGCTGCCAGTGACTACATGCAAGTTCAAAAAATGGTATTCAAATTAAAACTGAAGTGCCCTCAAGGTGACCCAACTAAATTTGCTGAAAGGATAAGAGGAATTGATAACACTAATCAACAAAGGTAATCACCTGGAGGTAAGCTAAGTACTCCAGGTGCAGTGTGACAGAAGGACCCTCCACCAGCCACAGGGGCTCAAGCGGAGGGCAATCAGAGCCAAAGAGAAACACCTGAATGGGGGAGTGGACACAGAGCAGGAAGAAGACAGGACAAGTGGCGGAAGATGGCTCTTTTCTTTCTTTTTTTGATTTCTAGTGATTCAGCTTCAATTAGAAGAGAGGTGATGTTTATAATAGCTACCAGACAGTGTTCAAGGAGTGGCCTCATCAACACACTGAGTTCTGCAGGAGAGAAGGGGGCTAGAAGCCGCAGCAGGAGCAGGAGCTGAAGGGCAAACGTTCTAGCATGCAAATCAGATCAGGCTATGATGTGCATGACAATCTGATCATGGCTTTCTTTTGAGCTGTGAAGGAATTCAATGTGAACAGGATAGTCATAGAGTTCCGCCAGCTTTAGCCACCAAAGTTGTGGGACTCCTTTCTCCAAAAGCCTGACAGCACAAAACGCTGTCTCCCATATTCGCTGTCTTTATTTGCCAGTATGGGGTTTTATTTGCTAGCTGAAGAAGTTTATCCTTCCCATTAGACGTATGGCTCATGTGTCGAGGCCATCCTAAAGGCATTATAACCTCTATACTGGGACCAGAATGGAATGGAAGAAGAGGCTCATGTGATTCTCTGAACTAAGCCATAGCCACAAATGTCCCTGGGCTTCCCATAGTCTCCAATCTGCCCTGCAATTTGGACAGTGAATGGCAGTATATAATACATTGCAGCAGAGAAAGCAGTTCAAGTGGAGTTCTTGAGGAACTTAATGCCACCACCAGGTAGAGGAAATGGGGAAAAACCTTCAAGAAGAGGCAACCTGTATTCCAATATATTCCATTGTTGATTGTCCCAATAAAAAACTTCCAAACAAAAAAGAAAATTAGATGTTATTAATGCTATGGATGCAGAGAACTAATGCCTAGCCAAGCAATAGGATCCTTTGAGAATGGAGTCTTTTATATTTGTTTTGGTCATTCACCTGCCTATGAACCAGCCCGATAACTTTCCATTCAACCACTGATACACTTGAGTAGTAACTGGTAGTAACCAGACTGTACACCAGCATAACAGGACGGGGCAGAGTCTGTCCCAGACATAAAGGATGGCTTAACTGCCCCAGAGAGCTCTAGTCTATGAATATGAACAAGTTGTCCATGAATTCTTTGGCTTGATGACATTTAGACTGTTGCTAATATTTCATCCTTAGCAACAGTGCTTCAATGAACAACAGTGTGGGCAACTGTGAATATGTGTGGGAGTGTCTATAGGAGGAGGACTTTCATTCAAATTGAGACACATCAATGTCACGCCATCAGGTGAATGGTCTGTGACCAGAGTCGAATTTATTGATCGACTGAAGTAAAGTGGAGTGAAGCAGAATAGAATTGGACAGGACAGAAAGGAGCAGGTCAGGATAACAAGATTCTCTCAAGTATGATAAAGAAGACTGAGGCTCTCACTGTAAAATGTTGTCTCAATTATGAGTCTGTTCTGATTTGCAGTTTGACGTCATTTTCACATTGTTTATCTGTGCATGACTATTTTGAAAGCCACTGTTTATAAGGCCTGGAGAGTTTAGAAGTCAAAATGGAGCCGTAAGATATTATAACTTTTGCAGATAGGGACAATGTCTCTCAGAGACAGTTGCTCCAATTACCTGTGTTTATATTATATAAAATTTCCTGAGGCTGTGCTTAATCTCCAACATCTAACATAAGCAATTTGGTGCACAGGATCTTTCCCTTCATTTAAATATGAATTTTCCCTTTGAATAAATAAACAACCCTACCTGTGCATCATGTCTATACAAGTGGTCTCTTCCAGGTTGTCTGATGCTATTCCTTGTCAATTTGTCTCTTGAGTTATTCCTACTTTGTTTTAAAATCCAGTACAAGTATTTTCATACATTTTTATACATTTTTTAAAAGTCAATAAAGCTTCTCATGTTTATAATTGATTGATCCTTTAAAAGTGGATTTTTAAAATGTAGATTGTATATTGGAAATATTTTAAGCCACCTGAGATGTCGCTTGCTTTCGTTCTAGAAAATAAACTACACAATGAGGAAACAGCCAATTTTTAAAAATGGGATAAACCATACATAGAGTTGGCAAAGGGGAAAACAAATGGCCAATATATTTGCTTAGGTTTATTAATAATAATATAATTAATTATATTAGGTATATTAATCATTTCCTATCAAATTTCTCTTGTTAAATAATTGTCATCATTTGTAACCACCCATGATTCAGAGTTCAAGTTTAATGTGCATCAACTGGTTTTCAGATGTATATTTGTCCTATGCTTTATTGTAAACATTCTGTTTTCTTAAATGTTATGTATTTCTTGTAAATGTATTTTATATTATAATTGATTATAGTTCTTTTAGTCCTACGTAGTCATCAGATCCCTATTTCCAAATAGACGCATTCATTTCTACTGCTGAAGTTCTTGACGTATTTTGAATTATCACTGTTATTTTAATACTATTTTCTCTTTTAACTGTTTTCTTTTTTATACCCTCTGCTCTGCCTTAAGTTCATAAACCAAATCCCATTAATCACAAGTCGTCTTTGTTTTTCAACTCTGGTTTTGAAGTTTTAAAGATATTATTTGAAGGCTGGAGAGATGGTTCAGTGATTAAGAGGTTTGGCTTGTGTTGGTGAGGATGAGGATTGTTTCTCAGTCCTGTATTGGTGATTCATAATATTCTAAAATCCCACACCGTTTCCTGGCAACTGTGGACACCTGTACACATACCCACACACAGACACACAAAGACAAATACACATAATTAAAAAGCTATTGTCAAGTAATGGCTGCTAAAAGAGGAAGAATCAATCTTTTCCAAAGACAAGCTTCCCTGATAGGTTATATAATCCCAAGTATGTTGTAAGAGGCTGCTTGTTTGTTTCCCAGCTGCACAGGTTCCTGAAATCATCACACAGAAACCATATTATTTGCAATACTGTTTGGCCAATAGCTTAAGTGTATTTCTGGCTAACTCATATCCTAAACTAACCCATCTCTACTAATCTGTGTATCACCGTGTGGCTGTGGCTTACCAGGTAAAGTTCTGTCAGGCATCTGTCTCCCACAGGTGCTATAGGGCTTCTCCCCTGACTCCACCTTCCTTCTCCCAGCATTCAGTATAGTTTTCCCCAGCCAGCTCTGTTGTGCCCTTCTCTGCTGTAGGCTCAAGACAGTTTCTTTATTCATTAATCAATAAAAGCAACATATATACAGAAGGACTTCCTATATCACAAGTAGTCACCTATAAACACATATACATATAAACACTTATACACTTATGTATGCATATGTAGCTATATACAAACATATGTAATGATAATAATTAAAGAAGAGATTAGGAAGTTGGACAGGAATGGGGGGGTCGATGAATGGGAGACTATGGGGTGTAAGTGACTTAAATACAGCATTCAGGTAATAGTTTTTCAAAAGCAACAAGAGTCTTTATTGGAAAATTCCTTTAACCTTTACTGTTTTAAATTAACTTCATGAAATCAAGCAAGTCATTATCTCCACAAAACTTGTTTTTTCTATTAGGTTAATTGGATGCCTTCTTTTTTGCCCTTCCCAAATGATTTTGATTACTTCCTTAGGTGGTATTTGTTAAGTTTACTAGTATGTATACCTTAATTGTGTTGCTTTTCCCTGTGTCTTGCATGTCATTCATTTCTTGGTAACTGAACCCTTCAGTAAGGGTCTTTGAGGCACAGGGGATTTTAGATCTTGTTTTATTGCAAATTCCTTTATTTTATTCTCAATTATGAATGATTTTTTTCTCATAGAATTCTTCAGCGAGAGTTAAGTTGACTCTACTTGCATTTTGGCATTATTATTGCTGATGTCTATCTAAATGATGCTTGTTCTTTTATAGATAAACTATTTTCCTCCTCCAGTAATATTCAGCATAGTTGGTGTGTTACCAGAGTTCTGGGGCTTTGACATGATTCATCTGAGTTTGTATTCCTTGTACTTTCCCTGTCATTAAGTGTGGCAATAGCTCATTTTTAATGCTGAGTTGCTTTTACTCTTTATTTTTTTCTTATTCTTTCTTTATAGTTGTATAAAACACCCCAGATTAAGTAACTAAGAGCAATTTTTATGTGCATGTTCTGGAGATTGGGATACCATTAATGTATGTCTAAAACTGTCTATATATCCTTTTAATATGCTTTATAATTTAATTGAATAAGAAAATACAATTTAATCAGAATTCCAGGTTGTTGTTTTTTTCTTTTTAAAAAAACTACATTGTAATTTTTGATGATGCATGTTTTATCTTTATGATTTTATTGTCTCTAAAAGTATCATTGTGCTTAGCAAACCTATCTTTACAGTTCTTTAAATGATTTCTATAAGGGGATATTTCTCTGTCTCTGAGTTTTAGTTCTTTTGGCTCTTTATTTTATCTTCTAAAGCAGAGACAATATCTCATACACACACACACACACACACACACACCTCTATGTTCTTCAAATTTCTTCCTTGAAATTTCTTTGAATATAGTGCTGTAGTTAAAATCATTATTTGATAAAGGTGAAGCATTTGTATCTGTGTGAATTCATATCAATCTGTGCCATAGTACTGATGGAACAGTTTGCTTTCCACCCATCCTAACACAGTTTTCTACCATCTAAGTCTGCCACAGCCAGGATGGCTTCAATTCCTTTATTCTATCAAGCTTTCTCCTGGCTCCTGAACCCAACCTTTATTCTTGCAGGGAATACTTCATTAACATCCAATCATGATGTTAATCTGAGTTCAAATGTCACTTCCTCAGTGAAGTTACTGACCCAAGCCAGGTCCCTTGGTCCCACATTTCCCTTTGCCATGCAGATTTTTACAATGATATTTCAGAGATTGATTAATATCTGTCATTCCCACTAACATTCGGGGCACTGTGTTCTAAGGAGTAGAGCACAGAATGAGACTTTTGCTTTGGTGAAGGGCTGAAAGAATGGCAGTGGAAGTACAGACTCGTGTCTCCGAACAGAAGTGCGTTTCATCCTGAGCTAGAGGCTCTGCCAGAGAGGATCCAGCCCAGTGTATGAGGGTGTGCCAGCTGTCACATGCACTATGACTTTAAAATTCTGCCACAGTTTTTCCTCTAGTCTGTATGGTGGTGCTAAGATAATTAACATCTTCACAGATAAATAACTCTCCCAGCGTTAGCATGCCTTTCACATGCATTATCTCTTTTACTCTCATCATTGATCTAAAAGGTACAGAGTACTTAAGCGTGGTACACGTTGCCAGTAGTAATGGCTAATATAACCCATATCATTGTGAATCATTATATCATGATAAAATTACTATCTTTTAAATTTATAGATATTCTTACATTTCCTTATCAAAGCTATCAAAATGAGTATTTTTTTTGAAAGAAAAAGGTTGTGTGTAACATTCATTGTTAAAGTAAAAAACACTAGAAGTCACTTTGTAGTAAAGGGTAAAGCCTGGTATATTTTCTTTATAAAGGAAGAGTATACATTACTACTTGATGCATTAACTTTATTGGAGGTTGTGAAAGGGATGTCTTGCATAGCTTCATATAGTGGTCCAAATTATTTTAGCTATTACAGTCTAGTAAAATTATAGGCAGCACAATGAAAATGAACATGTAGTGTTAGCTTCCTTCCAAAAGGAAAGGCTTTTCGCAAACCAAACTGAAGGCAAAATATCAAAATTAAAACAACGCCACTTAAAGTGAATAAAATCACCTTCCATAATACTTGCTTCACTTTCTTCTGTCACCACAACCCATTGAATACTTCCAAGAAAGCTCATGCTTAAGGAACCACTAGCCAAGAAGGGGCAGCTGAACCTCACATGGCTCAGAAAAAGGCTCCATAAAGGTAAATGTTAAGAGGTATTCCCATTGAAGCTCAATCAGGAAGGGATAATTGAGATTTTTATGGTGGCATTTATTAGCACCGAGCTTTTCAAGAATAAACTATGCAAATAAGAGTTGAATTGCTATTTTTTAAAATCTGTCTCCTTGTTTGACACAGAGGAGCAAAGATACCAACGCCAAGAATGTTTGAATATTTGTATTGGTAGAATATTTGTCTAGTATGAAGAAAGCCCTGGATTTAGTCTTACCGACCTGGAAAAATGGTATATGTCTGTAATCTCAGCACTCCTAGTAGAGGCTGGAGGATCAGAAGTTCAAGGTCATCCTTGAATAAATATTGAGTTTGACACCAGTCTGAAAAATGTGAGACTCTATCTATCTGTCTGTCTGTCTGTCTGTCTACCTATATGTACCTACCTATCTACCTACCTATAAATACACACACACACACACACGTGCGTGTGCGCGCTCTTCCTAATTCTTTCTAAGAAGACTCGGTGTACTGCACTGAGTGCTACCCATCACTTTTCAATGCTTTCTTCACAGCCAGCTGTCTTCAGTTTCTCTCTCCACATTTGCTTCAGCTCTCTGACATGCCAACATGTTCTCTTCAACACTACATATTGTAATAGATCTCTCTGAAAGTGACAAAAATGTTCATAAAAATCTCCATGCAAATTTATAATGCCACCCTTTAAAATAAATGCTGTCTTGACTGGTGAACATATCCCCAGAAAGTTTCTAAAATGATTATCATCTTGCCCCAATTTCCTCATTTGGCTTCCAAGTGCTTTGTTCCGTGATCTTGTGAGTAAAAGGATGACCTCACCTACCTGCCATTATTCATTGAGAGGGGAGAGGACCATTTCTGCTGGAGCATCACAGTGATGCATGCTTGCTGTTAGGGAGGGTAGTGTGTTCTCCTGGGCTCAAACCTTCCACAATACCTCAGAAAGTGACATTCATCTTTACAGGTCACGAGGGCAGCTTTTCCTTCACAGTGCTGTATAGGTTCAGTGCATCTGAATAACACAAGTAGAAGAGGAAGAAAATGGAATACAAACGTTGCCAGTGCAATTCATTCTCAATGCCACGAATGTAGGATAGGGTCAAAGGTTGATGGCACCATAAAGAAGATGACAATCCATGGGGATGTATGGCCTACAATACAAAACTACTGGATGTTTGGCAAACAGCCCTTCTATATGGCGCAACGTTTGCTGAGGGAAGCTAATGGGAGTAGCACTTTTCATCATGAAACTGTATTTCAGATTTTTTTTCGTTGTTGTTGTTCTCTTTATTTTTTGCTGTATGGTTTCTAGGTTTTCTAAGAATAGTGTTTATCAGCTGTTTGGAAATAGAAAAGAATTCTTTTTCACTGAGGGAACACATCCCTGTTTCCAAGTGGCTGTATTTATACTCTGCATTGTGCTTACTAGAGGAGAGAGTAGTGTTAAATAAATGGAAGGGCCTGCAATGATCTCCTTCTGGAGTTAACTTCATAGGCACACATTTTTAACACTCTCATATATTTCTATCTCTGTGTGGTCATATACACATACACACATATTATATGCAAACACATAGATTACATCGTATGAGTTCATGTGTACTGTTTATTTTCATCCCTCCTGTCTCTAGGAGGATTTCATCCCACTGTCTCTAGGCCCAAGTAGAATTTTGCAAAGATTGTGTCTTAGATGTTTATTCCCTAAGAGTATAGGTCCTTTTATGGATTCTATCGTCACTATTTAGGGAACTTATTTTCTATGCAAAAATGGAGATAAAAATTTCTAATGAAAAGTTATTTGCTGTTTTCTAATATTGATATATATCACTTGGCTTTTATGAATACCTTATAGATAAAGATATATTAACACTTAAATATAAAATTGAGACATATGTGTATAGAAGCAGTAATTATTCATGAAAATGCTGAGATCTCCTAGTCCCAGCACTGATATTATTTGTTTTAAGTCAACAACAGTGTGAGGTAGAACTAGGCAAAACAGTTATCAGAAATAATATTGGTAGCTGATTTTCCCCAAAGGTCCACAGGAGAAATTACTTAGGTGATAGTATTTTTGAAGATCTTTTAACTGAGCATCGGAGAGTGGATAATGTTTGGGAAGGTGCATGAGGAGCCTGACTGTTGGTTGGTTAATTAATGTGTTTTTCAGGCACTGATTTATGTTTTCAAAGAAATATTCATCAAGTCACTCTCTTTAAAAAGTGTCAGAGGATGAGGGGAGATGACAAAACCAGCAGCCATTTATAATTCAGAATAGTTGGGATCAACTTCTCAAATTAACGTACATTAAATTCTTCGGTGGACACAGGGAAGGGTGCTCTGTAAGGAGAGCAGCAGTTAGCTAACAGACATCAAGATCTGCTGTTATTTGAGCTCAGTAAGGGCGACTACCTTCCATGGTAGGTTTGAATGTTTCAAACAGAACAGCAACTATGACATAGAGACCAAAATGAGCTCAAGTTGCTCCCCAAAATACTCCGTAACTCATCACTGATTCTCCCTCGGCTGAACATATGAAAGCACTAAGTAACACCGCAATCAGGGCACAGAACTATGTAAATGCACACGGTTGTCGAGTTCTGTACAGCACCATGGCCACACTCCACTCAACTCTTGGTGCACATATGTATGCTATGTAAGTCCAGAAGGAAATAATAAAGAAATAAATTTATAAGGTGCATGCCGTATTTTGATGATGCCAATTTGTTTTCTTTCCCAAATGCTACTAATGTCACTGTCATCTTGACTGCCAACGGCGTTCAGAATAACCTGTCTTGCTGTTATGCTCATTTAGCAATGGGAACCATCAGTACAGCAGGACAGGCTTCTTCCCCCACCTTTCCACTCTGAATGTCATCTTAAAAGGCTGTTTGTTTCATTCTAATTGTAATTGAATGCGTCTTTGTCATCCATCAGCGTCTGCATTTCCCAATCTGAGGCTGATATCTCATATTCATCTTGGGCAAAGGAATGGCACCAAAATGACACACATAATGATTGCTTAAAGCTAAGTTGGTTCATCCAAAGAAGGGCTGGTTCCTGACGCTGCCACCTGTCTGGCCTCAGTCTTATGAGTGTTTCTGCACATGCAGAGCTGCTTCCTTCTGGATCTTGAACAAGCCCAGTGAAGGCAATGAGCAATCTACAGGGAAATAGGAGATGCTCACGGGCTTACATTGGTGAAGGGGCAAACTGAAGAATTCATATTCAGCATCCAACTACAAGCAAGGCAAGGGATGTTGTCTTTCTTAAATGTGTATCAAATGCTGGATTAGAAGCTCTGAAAAATCACACCAAAATGAACGCAATAAAGGTTAATTCTTTGGTAACATTATGAAACTGGGAATATTTAAAAGAGGGTCATAAATAACATTTATGGATGGCCTGCCATATGCTAGGCTCTGTACTAGGTAATGTAGAACATGCGTTGTCAGAACAGGGCCTCCAAACCCTATTAGAAAAGTACTACCTGGGCCCCTTAATTAGAAAATCAAAAATTGTCCAATCTGTGACTGGACTTCAAGCAACTTATTCAAACTCTTATGAATATAGCAGGCAGGTGATAGTCTGAGAAAGCCCATTTAGCCCTTCTTCTGTTACTGTCCCTGTCACAGGTAAACCTTTCCTGCCAATTCATCATTTCAACATCTGCTGACCACTGGGACATGCTGGTAGTTCCTATTTGTAGGCTTGTTAATCGGCAGTTCCAATCACAAATAGCTAAAGGTAAGCATGGTGTCCGGATTCAGTAGCTCACCAACGTTCACTATCTTGAGGGCCAGCAAGTACAGTGCAGAGGGCACTCCAGCAGAGGGTCCAGGGGTTGGTGATACTGTGCTGTCTGCACTGACCCTAGTACTCCAGCAGGTGACTGAACTGGATGACAAGGAAGCCACAAAAGTGCTTTCTGTCATCCACCTGAGGTCCTACTTAGATGCAGCTCTTTTAAACATGCTCGTGCCTTTGAGCTAAAAGACTAGAGTCTCCTTATAAGTAAGAAACTACCGCAACTCTCGGGTCTCACCGCTCTAGCAGAAAATTAGGAAACATTAGTAGCTGGTAATCTAAGAAGTAACTTGCATCTATGGATTGTAAAAAAAAAATTGAAAAAAATTTTGTTTCAAAAGGTATATAGAAAAAATAAAATGTGTTGGCTTCATTTTCGTGCTTGCTTTTAGTGTTGGAGGAAGTTCTAGTTTCGGCTGATTCCAATCTCTTTGTCTCTATTTTTTCTTAGGGAACAGTACATTTACCAAATGTACTTCTTAAAATGCTAGCGTTGGTGCAGACCGTCTGGCTGTCCCTTCCGCCTGCGGGCCTGCCAAGATAATACACTCATTTGTCTTTACCACTGCAGCTACAGCCTCCTTTGCTTCTTGTGACTCTGAAATTTATGGATCACTTTTTCAATGATTATTTTTTTAAAAAAAAAATATGGTCATTTTTCTGATTCTGAATTTAAAGAAGCTCTTTCTTCATTTTTAAATTCTGCCATATAATCGATGCACTCTTAAGTAATCTTGCTCCTTTACCCCATAATCCTCCCCCATAGAAGTGTGGGTCTCAGAATAAGTGTCCCCAAATGTTAAAAACATCAAAGCTACAACCAGGAAGTCTAAATCACCTTCAGAGGTGCTAGGATGCGTGTCCTCATTGCCATGACCCTGTGGTTGAATAGTACACAATGGGCTCCTATCTGTGACTGTCTTCTTCCTAGGAAGGTACTGAGGATCTGTTTTCAGTGATTAGGAGAGGCTTTAGTGTGCCATCCACATATCAGTATTGGTTCTCGCTAGCCTAGCAGCCCATAAGATTGTATTTCTCTGAAGCACAATAATTTTCTATATTGTCAGGAATGGGGTTGGCAAAACCAAACCAGAAAGATAGTGAAGCTTAAGAAGTGCTTTCTTCTTTAAATGCCCAAATAATTCAAGAATTAATTTCATCATGGGAAATTATCGTGTGATGGTAATTTTTGTCCAGTGATAATCAAGAAAGGAGACATACCCAGGCTAAGGTGATGGTGATGGATGGAAACCAATGTAGAAAAGCTGGGAAGGAGGGCAGCCTCCTGTGAGCGCTGTGAAGTGTTTTCTGTGTTACTTTAATGAGTTCTGATTTTGTCCATTTACTTATTACAGACCCTACAAGGTGAATTGATGCATCCTTTGGGGAGTGGCTCTTATTAATAAAGGAATTGAAGAGCAGATTCAAATGGAATTTTGAGGACAATTTTATTTTTAAAATTTAAGTGGAAACTCCCTGGGCAGGCAGCTGCCGGGAAGAAGGAGACTAAAGATGAGATTCGGGCCTTTTAAGTTGAGCTGTCATGGAGGTAGGCATGCAGTCTCATGGCATGGAGGGAACTTTAGAGAAAGATTAAGGAAGCTCAGTACAAGAGGAAGCATGCTCAGAACACAGAAAGGAAGAGACCCAGAAATATAACTGAGTAATTGAAAAAAATCAGTAGGCTTACAAAGCCACTGTAAGATACTATGCTTAAGGATGGAATTTTGAGAAGGAAAAGTACATTATCTCATTAAAAGGATAATTATTCCACGATCTCTTTAGCGTGATTTAAGGTGAACCAAACTTCCCAGAGGGGCTCCATCCTTCCTGAGCTCTTATTCTCTCTCTCATTGCTTGGCCCTACGCAGCTGGCATGTTAGGTCTTCAGTCAGGGCTCAGCTTCTCTTCTATTGCTTCAGTGGAGCACCCCTGTAAGGAAGGCTAGAGGTACACAGGAAGGCTTATCCATTTATAGGGTTTGAAATGCAAAGAACCCACAGGGAGGACAGTACTCAGCATGGAGCTCCTGGCATCTACCTGCCAATCCCCATGCCTGGAACTTCCTCTCAGCACTGTAGTCACTTTCCCACCAGGAGTCTGAAGTCGGACTGTGGATCTCTCTCAACTCAGCAAAGAAGTACACCCTCTACAAGCCATGGATGTCTGTAGGAAAGAGAAAACTTTATTGCTGTCTCTGATGGGTTAGGATTCACTGACTCGGGAATGCAGAATGAAACTCCCTTTGACTTAAGGCACTGCATATTACATGGGAACTATTTTATTTCTGTTTCCTTTTCCACTACCTTTTGCGCCATGTTTGTGATAAAAGATATTGCTTCCAATGTCTTTTCTTACCAGTTTAGAGCTTTTGTCTCTGCAACTAGCCAGTATTTTAACATGGGGGTTTTGTGGGTACCTGTTAATTTTAGGCAGGGCTCTTTGGTTTACACAATTTCTTAAGCGCCTAGTAAGTCACACAAAGAAATATCTGTTTACTTTGCTTCTCCACAGTGGCTGAGACCATTTGGAGTACACAGCAGGTGCATAATAAATACTTGTTGACTTAGTTGAATTTCAAGCCTTTTATATAAGCCATTATGATTTAGCTAAAAAACCTTAAGGCCTTTAGAGGGGCTAATTAGAGCCAATAACTCTACTGACCTGTGCTAGTTCTGAAGTACTTAGTGGTAATAACGCTGTTTTTGCAAGATGGATATTTGACTGTGGAGCCTGTCTGGTTTGAGAGGCTCACTGTTTTATGGGCTGTATGTGGTGATCATTTGGATGTAATGATCAAATAGGGGTTGCCCAAATTGATCGTTATAACAGGACTCCACTGTAATTACATTTCCATAAATGATACTCGAATTCACCAGGGAAATCAACAACCCCTTGGTGTGCCTACTTCCAGCACTGATTACAGTTCAGGTCTTGTAGCACTTTCTAAACAAAAGGTAATTAAAATTTTACTACCCATAGTTAAGGCAAAATGAAAAGGCAGCTTTTTGTTCTAGATTCCAAAGTGCTGTTCTTTGTAGACAACATCAGAAGATAGATCAATTTTAGATGTACAAGCTGGTATTTAGATGTATAGAAATTAATGCGCATGTATCGGGAAGAATGAAGGAACAGATAGGTTATTCTCAGAATTAGAGCTTAAAGCCCAGCTCCATTATTTCCATAGATTAGTCTTCTTAGGTCTATCATTTCATCACCTGAGCCTCAATTTCCTAACCTTTAAAAGAAGGATAACATAGTTTATAGCTCGTTAAGTTTCTGAGATAATTAAAGGAGCTGCTGTTCATAAAGTACTAGCCATATGTTGTCTGGACTTGGTGAGTGCCCAACAAACCTTATTTGTCAATATTTTTCCAACTTCGCCTTTGACATGTCTGCCCACCATCTTTCTCTGGCAATATCATAAGGAACACTCTATTTGTTGAATGTTTTCAACTGTCTACATACTGCTATGCTTAGATATTAGCCCTGATGTTTTGAATTCGTTGGCTTAGCTCTCATAGATCAAATATTGGACTTTGTTTCAGGACAGTGGTTTGCTACCCTCTGAGTAATGAGAATATTCTACTAATTTCAGATTCTTGGATTCCTAAAGCATTTAACACCATAACAGGTGAAAGGTTATGGGGCAATGTTCCTGCCCATTTTGTAGAACATTCCCAGAAAGTGTACGTAGAATGGGTTTCAGCTCAGTCTAAATACTATTCTTCCATCAGATCAACATTTAAAAATAATCTTATTTTAATCTTCTGAGCCCTTTCCAACAGGGGTAGTTTTGAACCATCAACGTTTAGTCTACACTTACTCTAGTCAGCAGAATGCCAGCCCACAGAAATCTTCCTCTCCACATTGAAGCAAACCAAGACAAAGTGCACATGCTGTCCCTTGCCACCCAGGCAGCCTGTCTTCCAGAGGGCCATGTTATAGAACTCAAATGCCAATAAAACTTCTTATAAAAACATAAAACGATACATTCTTAAACATTTTTATCGCCACTTTTTAGGATGTATATTTAGTATGTTGACTTTTTTATTGATAATTTTTGAGTTTTTAGCTCTAATAGATTTTGGTATAGTCTTTGTCTCCAAAATTGTCTATAGTTCAAGAAAACTTGTTCAGGAAATAGCCAAGAGCCTAAAGAAGCAAAACCAATCGACTGAAGAGAACTCCTAGTCTCTTTACAGAATAGTTTAAATCAGTCAATCAATCACCAATAGATAAACACAAAAAGGAAAAAAAAGAAATGATGATATCTCAAATTAGGAGAACTCATAAGGAGTTATATGTCTTGGCTGATTTTGTTAGAGGAGAGGAGCAGCACAGGGAGATATTTTGCATGGAAGGGAGAATATTCCAGCTCTACACTATTGCAGTTTTCAGTTTGTGATATGTTTCTTTCCTGCTGAATTTTATTTTGTTAGGCCCTTTTCTAGTTTGAGAGATGCTTATTTCTAACTTCTGATTTTCTTTGTTTGTATTGGTAGTACTTACTAGTAAATCTTTATGCCTACAGTATATTTACTTTAAAAAAAACTAACATCTCTTTTTAAAATTTTTTTATTGATTTTTATTGAGCTCTACATTTTTCTCTGCTCCTCCCCACTGACTCTCCCCTTCCCTTCAACCCTCTTCCAAGGTCCCATGCTCCCAATTTACTCAGGAGATCTTGTCTTTTTCTACTTCCCATGTAGATTAGATCTATGTATGTCTCTCTTAGGATCCTCATTGTTGTCTGGGTTCTGTGGGATAGTGATTTGTAGGCTGGTTTTCTTTATTTTATTCATTTTGAGTGAGGTAACTCAGACACAGGAAGACAATTATCACATGTACTCACTCATACGTGTTTTTTAAACATAAAGCTAACATCACTTTTAAAGATTAGCATAATTTACTTTCCGATTGTTGCATTCTATAACAAATAAATACACACTATCATGAAGACAAAAGGCTGAACTCTTTCTTCAAGACTCAGGTTAATCGTTTACTATGTATTTGCTGCGGACTTTAATAGGGTTGAAATTGCAGAGGATTAAGCAGGAAATCATTTTATAAAGAGTGGAAAGGAAGAGGAATGTAAGTTGAACCTTGCAAGTACTTTTTAATATAGACATCATCTCATAGTCTAGCTTAAGAATCATTCTGCCATCAGATAAACAACCATCTTAAAAAATACTGGACTTGTTCTTTGGGATCCAGTATTAGTTCTCAGTACACCCCTGACAAATTAAGTAAAATATTGCATTCTATACACACTCTATAGAAGGTCCAACTTGTTTGAGCAGAACATGTTTGTCCCTGATTACCTTCATCTATGTGATGCATTCCAATATATCTTAAGGCACACTGAAACAAACCTTAAAAGTTGTAAAAACTTTTTTGTTTGTGGTTAATTTAGAGAAATTGAACCTCTTGGCATTTTCAAAATCATTATGTTTTGTAGCTTACTTAATGCCATCTTTTTTTTCCAATTACAATCCTAAACCTATTTTTTCTACATTTCAATAAAATTTGATATGGTGTTTTTGCTTATTCCTTCAGCTTATTTTTATGTAGAGGACTTTTAAAATAGATTTAATCCATACTTTAACCGTATGTCCATATATACTGTCTCTCTCTAGTGATCCCACCCACAATTCCTTTTGAAAAAGTTTCTATACAGATATAAGTGGTCAACTGGACAGGAACCAGAGCATTCTCTCGGATCAAATGCAAGCACTTTCACTTTTTACAATGGAAAGTATTAAATTCTGTTATTGATTGCTGTGCTCCAAGTACTATGTTACTTACCTTAGACTAACAAATTATTTAATTTTAATAGTTCTAAGAGTTAAGTCCTAGTATTTGTAGCATTAATGAAAGATAAAAGAGATTAATCAAAAATTTAATTTCCCAGTGTCACATGTCTAGAAATTGACCATTAAAAATTTAAATTCATAGTCTGATTTCAGAACAAGCACATTTTATTCTCTTCTGCCAAAACATGTTTCCATATTTAAAAAACAAATAAATAATCACTAAAGGTGGTATGTAAGGCTCCAATTTATTAGTACATTTTTAATAATAAGGTTTATTAAAATATATAATGAAAGGTAGCAGGTAGGAGAGGACTTACGACTTATAAGTAGAGTGTTTGACCACAGTGAAAGAGAACAAGAGTGCAAACCATGGGTGCAATAGAGTAACACAAACAAGTGTTGATGCCCATTATCAGTGATAACGTGTGTGCTCAGAAGAATGTGGGAGGTAGCCCCTGTTGAGACTTTATTGAAATGAATTGGGATAGTCTTGAGACAGCAGAGTAACTTTGTTAGTGTTTGAACTACTAGAACAATATACTGGATGGATGAAAACACAGACTGGCCTCATCACAATTCTGGGTCCTGGAGATGTGAATTGCAAGGCTGTTCTTCAAAGCTTATGGGTAGCCTTTCCTTTGTACCCACTCCAGCAAGGGGGTGGGGTACCTTTGTCTCTCTTCCCTTTACATACAATTCCTTGTCTTTATACGCTTATGATTTACTTATTCTTTAGTCTTGGGGAAGGTACACACATGCCACAGTGTATGTGTGGTAAGCAGAGGACAGCTTGCTGGAGTGAGTTTTCTCTCTCTACTGTGTGGGATCAAACTCAGGTTGTCAGGTTTGAAGCAAGCACCCTTACCTGTTGAGGCAAGCAGCACTCTTCCCTTTCTTTACAGGACACTGATCCCACTGGAAGACCTTACCTCAAGATCAGTTTTGCATCTAACTTTAAGTATTTTCCAAGGTTTTGATCTCCAAATACAATAAAATGATGACTAGAGTTCAGTTCACTTCATTAAATGTAGGGGGCTGGCCCAAGTCCATGGTAGTAAGAGTCAGACGTTGGGATAACATTAGATAATGGAAGATCAAATTGAAGGGCTAGGCTGTGGTGGCTCACACCTTTAATCCCAGCACTCTGTAGGCAGAGGAGGGGGTTCTCTGTGATTTCAAGCATAGTCTGGTCTACAGAGTGAGTTCCAGAACAGCCAGGTCTACAATTAGAGACTTTGTCTTGAAAACAAAAAATAAAAAAAGGAAAGAAAGAAAAGGGGAATAAGCATAAATGCAAAATAAGTTCACAAAGAAATGAAAAAAATTGTGAAATATTATGAGGTCATGAAATAAAGTTCTGGGATATCTAATGGTGTAAATAACATTATTAGGCAATATACAGAATGCAGAATAGATGGGAAATAGTAAACAAAGAAATAATAGGATGCAGCTCACCAAATTGAAGAAAACATGAAATTTTGAAAAGGTCACTGAGTACAAGGGATAATTAACAAGATACACATACAGATTTTAGATAAGATTTATAAACTTCAAAACACAAAATTAAAGAAATAACAACAAAAGACAAGAAAAGTTTTCTAATTGCAAAGACTAATGAAGACAGAATATTATTATGCTGTAATAAAAAATTCAAAATGTTAAGATCGAATGACAATTTACATGTAACTGTGAATGCAATAAATTGTTTGTAAATATCTAAATAAATGTTTATTTTTTAGAGAAATAAAGATGAGTGTTTATTTGAGAAATCATGCAACTTTTCTCAGGGAAAAGAAGACAATTACCAGAAGGAGAACAAGTTGCAGGGAAGGTTTGCTACCCTATCTCTTCAGGGAGATATCTGCAGTCATACAGAGTCTTTGTGTCACCTTCTGACTAATGAGCCCTGAGAAGAGGTGACATGTGGTGCTGGTGACTCCTGTCATCCAAGGACAGCATCCTAGTGCACTGGGATCTTCATCAGTGTGTGCTGGCTTTGAGGACCAGCAGCAGCACTCGCCCTCTTTGATAGGCAGTGCGTGTTAGAAATAACCCGTGGAGATTTCCCACTGTGGCCTCTATTAACCTGCCTATTCTGGCGAAAACAAACAGTTCAAGATTAAGATATTTGTGAGAAAGAATATTCGCAAGCATCATCTATAATTCTGTGTTCTATAAGTAGATATGAATTTAATTTGTAGGTTTCAAAAATAATCAAAACTGAGGGACCATTTTGTCAAAAAAAAAAAAATTAATCACCTTTCCCAACTGGCTCCATGTTAAGTGACAGCTATCAGTGATTCTTATAGGCAGGTGTAGTCTTCTGGATAAAACAGTTGTCATGGATTTGCAGGTTTTTATAACTATGCAGAAGGCAGACAACCTACGAGAAGACCTTCAGTTCAGGCAGCCTGGATCATGGTTTAAGTGACAACTTGTATCTTCAAGATCCTTCTGTGTGCATGAGATACGAGCTATTATTAATCCAGTTTACTGAGTCTCTCCCTCATCCCCGTGTATCCGTGTATTTGAACACCTGGACTGGCACTATTTGAGGAGATTCAAAAATCTGACCTACTCGGAGGAAGTACATCACTAAGGCTGCCCTTTGAGAGTTTAAAGCCTTGCATCAATTCTAGTTCATTCGCTCTGCTTTGTGCTTGTAGGGAATAAAAAAGTGATCTCTCAATATCCTGCTCCAGCCACTATGCCCGTTGCTTGCTGACAGCCGATCTGCCATGACAGACTGTTACCCTCAAAACAATAAGCCCAAATAAACCATTCCACGAATTGTCCAGGTCGTGGTGCTTTACCACAGCATCAGCACAATGGCTTGTCCAACAAACGTAATCAGTTAACATTCAATTTTCTTAAAATCAGACCAGTTTTTAAAATTTCTTCTGTTTAAAGATTTGTTTATTTATTATGTATATAGTGTTCTAGCTGTTTATATGTTTGCATGACAGAATAGGACACCAGATCTTATTATCAATGGTTGTGAGTCACCAAGTGGTTGCTGGGAATCGAACTCAGGACCTCTTAGAAGAGCAGTCAGTGCTCTTAAGCTCTGAGCCATCTCTCAGCCTCAGAAAGCAATCATTAAAAAATAAAACAAGTATTACATTTCTATGATAAATTTATTAATCAAATGAATTATAATTTTTATCAACAAAAGAATAATTAACAATGCCTATAAATTCTTTGCAGGTACTAAAGTTACGTTTGAGAAATAGATACATCAAGAACTAGTGAAAATAAAAACATTAATATAGAGTTTATGGATAAAGTGGTGATAACATGAAATGCCTTTGGAGTTCTTAACTCTTTGAATTACTTACATAATATAGAACAAAATCATAGAGATTATATTATAACGTGATTAGGTTATAGCAGAAGCAATGTAATCTATATGGAGTAGTTGGTCCTGGCAGATGTACCCTAAAATGAATCTTGATGAGTTGTGTCCTTGTAAAGTCCTTGCCTTTCAAGGCAGTGTAAAATTTGCCTGTGCTGCTCTCCAAAGGACTTGACACCATCAAGTGGCACTGCCCCTGGATAAGGTTTACTGTGTGCCAAGGTGACATGGTGTCAGTCTTTGCTTATAGTATTTTAAGTGAAAACATTTTCACACACTAGAGACAGTGACGGTCTCCTGTCTCCTGATGGCCTCACGGAAGCAAATGGTGGTGGTGTGGAGAACTACACATGTCAAGGAGCTGCTTCCGCCCCTGGAAGGTGAGGCAGATAGGTGTTAAATTCTGTAAGTAATAAGGGAACTCAATACCCAGAGTTAGTCTGTACAGTGACATTTGAACACCTCATAAATATAGATGGTTCTAATTAATTTAAAAGAAAATAAAATATTTGAAACAAGTCTAGATGTCACTCATTTATTTACATACATACTTTCATATATGTATATAGCAGGACAATATGTGCTAAATACAGAGAGAGCAAAACTAATATCAGCTGATCTGATGAACATAATAAAGCTGGGATATGTGATTAGTTCTGAAAACACTTTTTATTCTGTATAAAGCGCTCCTCGAGATGTCCTGGAGAACAGCTGATGTCTCTTATGTAAACTGGCATTATCATTTATCTTACAGAGAATGAGACCATCATCTCCAGAAAGGAAATGGATGCAAATCTCTGTACCCCATCCTATGCATCATGTCTTACAGCGTTCTGCAATTGCATCCTTTACTCTTTCTTCTTGAGATTCCAAGGCAGCCGTTGTGTAATTACATGTTTTTCAAGAGACACTGATGAAAATGTGAGTGCTCTGAAGCCGTATCTTCTTTCCTTCAAGAACAACAATGTTTTCTATTTCTAAGGATGGCTTAAAAAACTGGAGCACCCAGTGTCAATCGCCCTTCCCTCAGAAAGGCTGCATCGCACTGAAGCCCAGTGCACAGGGGCCTCACCTGTGACCTTGGATGGAATCTGCACCGTCAAGTTCTAAGATTTTCATGTAGATGAGCTTAATAGCTTCATTTCATCTGTGAAAAGCCCTTGACAGATTCAGCGTATTTAGAATACTTTGTCAAAAACTATCTTCTCTGACCCTCTCAGGGATACAAAATATTATTATCTGTGTTTTATAAATGTGTGTGTCTACATACATGTCTATGTAATAACTGGGTGCTTTTCTGAAGCTACTTTACAAGTGGCAGAACTAGACATAGCATGGTAGTGTTGCTTCTTTTTAATGGGTGTATTACAAATCTCATAATAGATATACCTTCCGATATGTGACCTTGAGCCTTTTAGGGTGTGTTGCAATCTGGGTGGGAGAGTGAGAGCTTCTTTCTACTAGTTGTGGGAACGTTATTGAAACATTTTCATTTAATTTTTCCCTTGTGAAATGGGGCTCCTCATTGGATATTTAAAGTGGTGAGAAATAATCGCGATAATATTTACAGTATTTACAGCTCTTAATGGAACTTCAATGTTAACTCTAATAATCATCATAAGAAAATGCATTTTTGCACTTTATGGAGCAGTCTCCATCTATATGGGAGACAGTGAGTATGTGATGAAAATATCTGCTGAGTAGAAATGGTGCTAGAGATTTAAAAACATAGTGGATGAATTATTCTCCATCTATGTGAGAGACACAGTCTATGATGACAATGTCTGCTGAATAGACATTGTTCTAGAAATTAAAAATAAACTTTACTGTTTGTAAAAATGGAATAAAATTTTCCTTGGGTTTCATAAAAACATGAAACATTTATCAAGTTGCTCTTCAAATAATATAGGCCTTTTTATGCTTGCAAAAAGGCATATTTTCACAGGCAAATGAAGCAAAATATGTCTGTTGTTATTCTAAACACCCAAGAGGCACAGTTTCTATGAAGACTCACACACACACACACACAAATATATATTCCTTAAATGTTGAAAATAGTTTTTTTCCAAGATATTTCATCTTTATATGTAGGCAAAGTCTCTATGTAGATTCACAATCAAAGAGAAGAAAAAGAAATCACACCACATCTAACTTTGCAATGTGCTAAATGGACATTTTTTGTTGATTTTGAATTTATTCATCAAAATGACTTGCTATTATGAATTCCGGTAGAGAGATACTGCTTCAGAGTCTGTAAGAGAGACATTACATTTGACAGAGAGAGGTTGTGGACGTGTGAATATTGGAATGACGGAGTCAGATTCTATGGTGATGCTTGCTTGGTTTAGTATGACTTGTATTTTGAACAACAATGTGTTGCAAACCCCTATGTTCAGAGAAGTGAATCACCTGTTGAGATGACAGGCAAGAGCACATACACATGAGCATATGAAATGCATTTCCCAATGTTTTTCATATTTCAAAGAAATCAAAGCACCGTTCTTTTTTTTCCCCCATAGTATACACAAAGAGGTGCCAGAGTAAGTCTGAAAGATTTGAATTGTGTTTCCATGGATCTCAGAAGGAAAAATAAACATACATGTCACAAACACATGCATATAAGATTTCCAAAACTTAAACAATGGATCTTTCTCCTAAAGTTAGTAAGTTAGGTTTTTGGTTTGTTTTTTTTTTTTTTTTTTTTTTTTTTCCCAGCAAACGACTATAAAAAGGTGAATTCAAAATACAGCAATGAAACATATTTGTCCTTTTAAATGTTTTTGCTGGAAAGGGAAAGAAAAAGAATTTTTATACTTTTATGAAGTGATGCTTTCAGACATCACCATGAATGACTCCATTTTTTTTTTTCTTTTTGGAACATCATCTGGGTGATATGATCTCCACAGAGCTGAGATCACAATGAGAAGCACCACTGACTCAGCTCTCATCAGTGGAGCTCAGGGCCAATCATTTCTATCTTAAATGTAAATGAATGAAAAACATATGGGGAAAAAATTAACTCACAGGTGATTGAAAGCTTATGGATGAATGCCAAATACAGATCATCTGCATGTATTATATTCTAAGGATCTGTGCTTTAAAGCATTCTAGCTTTAAGGATATTCCCACCTGTAATCGTGCGTGGAGAGTGGAGGCCTTGTACTGGTGGGGCAAGGTCTTGGAACACCTCCATGAGGGACAATTGTGCAATTCAGTACTTTCCAGAACAATGGAAGGCTAAAGTGGCATCTTTTCTCTGAACTAGGACAGGTTGGAATGGGGACAGGGGGGTTGAACTGGGTCTCTGGGGCCTTCTGCTCTCCTGCTTCATTTCTGCTTAGCAGGAGGTTGATTTAGAAGTCTTTCTCCCTCTTTGCCTCTTTTAATATTCGGTTTCCCTTCTGAATTAGTTAAGGTTCTTTGGGTTACATTTAATAACAGAAATCAAATTGAGCCAATGCAAGCAAAGAGGAAAGAAATGAGGCAAGCAGGAAGCGCAAAGCCTTGGGGGATCCAGGGCACTCTAACCCTTCATCTCATATCTTTGTTCCTCAAGCAGATGGGCCTCACTTTTTCTCTCTACAGTCGGACGTTTTCATCTCTGCACACTGAAGAAAGGAAATGATTGACAGCCTCTCAGCCCCAGTTACCAATGCCTGAGAAGGAAGGATTTTGATTGGTCAAACTTTTGTCTGGAGAATGTATCCCATAGTTCATTTACTTCTGGTCAGTCATACCAGGACGTCTGTGAATGTCACTGTCATCAAATCCAGAGGATGTGATATGACATGTGGAGTCGTTAAAAGACAGACTCTGAAAGAAGCCGCACCCCAGACGCTATCTTCCTCTTTGTTATCTCAATCGGGGGAAGAAAGACGAATATGGTCCAGAATATTCTGCATCCTTTTAATTTGAAACTCAAGACTCTCCCCACCTACTTTCCTTGTTTTTCTCCATATGAACACAAAGAATGAGACCCTATGCAGGTCGTGTTTGTGAAGAGGGCAAATAGGGGCAGAAGCTTTTGCTGGTCTGCTCTTGCTCTTCCAGACTGACTTGGAGATGATGGCTCCCTCCCAGTTTATCCTAACTCTGGTCCACTGTAGTTGGAGAATCAGAACAGAGAGCAAGAGGGACCCTCATCCCAAAATGGTGTACCAGAAAGAGTAAGCAAAAGTATTCTTTTTTCTCTCTCTGCTTACTAATATCATATGTACTCACTCATATGTGGCTTTTGGACATGAAGCAAAGAAAAAACAGCTACAATTCACAGTCCCAGAGAACCTAGACAACAAAGAGGACCCTAAGAGAGATATACATGAATCTAATCTACATGAGAAGTAGAAAAAGAAAAGATCTCCTGAGTAAATTGGGAGCATAGGGATCATGGGAGAGGGTAGAAGCAGAGGGGAAAGGAGCAGAGAAAAAATATAGCTCAATAAAAACAATTACAAAAAAATTACAAGAAAAGAAGAGTCCCATGTGGTTTACGATGACAGTGGGAAAGCTATTCAATCAACAATTATATGGGCTTATTTAATACAATATATAAGTTCACTAGTTGCCAACCATTAATTCAATTAATCTTCACAATGACCTCATCAGCAGAAGTTGTTGTTATTTCTGCTTTGGTACTGAGGTTCTAAGACACAGAACCACACAACTAGCAGAAAGGGAAATGAAGATTTGAACCCAGGCAGCCAGGACACACACACACACACAGAGAGAGAGAGAGAGAGAGAGAGAGAGAGAGAGAGAGACAGAGAGACAGAGAGACAGAGAGACAGAGAGAAAGGAGCACTTGCACATGCACAACACACACACACACTCTCTCTCTCTCTCACACACACACACAGATATGAGCACTTGCACATGTACACACACACACGTGCATGCACACACACATGAGCACTTCTACCTTATATACTACTCTTCTGCTCTCCAAATCCTTTCAGTTAGAGAAAACAGCAAGTGTTAACTGATTTGGTGTTGTGTGCGTCCCAGTGTTAAACACTTCCTGTACATTATCTCTTCTAATCCTTTCATGAATCCTAGGAGACAGAAGCTCCAATTTATTAACACAAGCCGCATATTCTATACACTTTTAAAAGTTATGTCAAGGTCCAATGCCTTAAAATGAGTGAGTCAGCATGCCAATCTTTGTCTAGAGCATCTACTATGAACCAGTACAAATAGTATAAAGTAAACAAGACAGATTAGGGAAGAAAGGGGAGAGGGTGCTACTTCAAATTGGATAGAGGAAAGCACACGAATATAAGTGTGGGAAAGCCGAGGGCGATGAGAACCTAAACGTTCTTATATCGCTAATGTAATAATTTATTTTTCCATGAAAGGAGGTATGTTTTATTCATTGGTATAAATAAAATCTCATAAATTGTATTGTATGGGGCAGATATGAGAGGAGGGACCATAGTGGTGGGAGATCTGAAATTAACAAAACTCTTTCTGAAGTTTAGCTTGGGGGGCCCAGAATTTAAATTTATGTCCCCTAGCTGGATTGGAAAAATATGAGAGCCAAACTGCCAGGTTCGCCTTGGAGTCCTTGTGCTGCCCACCAAGAAGCATACGCTCTGATTGAGTGTTGAGCACAGCAGGAAATATCATTACCAACCTGGAATCCAGATTTCTACCAGAAAATGTGAAGCATCTGGCAGTTTTGAAAGGTAATCTTTCCAGATTTACTTTCACATAAACTATACTTGACTACAGCCCCAGAAATCATGGGGGAAGATTGTTTTTAATGTATGTGCCTCAGAGAACAGCACAGGGAAACGTAAACGAAGACAGAAGTTCATCTCCAGGCCTTGATTAGCACAAAACAGGACCCCTAGACCTCTCTTCCTTGTTAAGAAAGGTGGGTTCCCTTGGGTCATCTTAAGGCTCTTCCCAGTTCCTCCTATGGAGCGCGTTAATTTCCAGGGAGTTCTGTGGGGTGCCTCTTTCCTGAAGCAATTGGCCATTGATTACCCATTAGTCTGCTGCCTGTTATCTTTCTCTACAGGAAGCTAACTCAAGTTTCAAATTATCTTCTATGACTTTACTGTGAATGCAGAATCAAGTTCGTTTTTATTAGAGAGACACATTTGCTTATTTTTTCTCTCTTCTTTAATTACATCTCCAGCTTTAAATCCATGTGAATTAAAGAGAAATATCTTCTCTGCTTCTGCTTGTTGGAAATGAATGCGGTTTTGGCCACTCCTAGTAAGAAAGGAAGCATTTCCATGACTCTCATAGCATTCCTCGCCTCTCTTCGATGATTCCTCTCAGCCTAAGTTCTATTGGAAACGAACAAGAGAAGATGCAAGCGTAAGTTAATTCGGAAAGGACCTTTTTGTAAGACGACAGTCCCTACGTAAATTGGAAAGCTAGAGACATTAGTGAGGATCAATACATAATATAATGAAATGGAAATAAGAGAAACCCCAATTTATATAAATATATAAAGACGAGGAAGAAGTCATTGCCAGCTGAATACACAGCCTGGAACATTTGAGCTTCACAAGAAGCATAAAAGCCGAGTTGAAAGTATACACTGATCAAGACTGTTAGGCAACACCACATTATCCTTTCTTTTCCCCCAAAAGCAGAGCACAAATTTGGATCTTAATTACAATGAAAGCAAATGTGCGAAAGAAAAGTTTATTTCCCATTGTTGCTTTGTGTAATTGAGAGCATGGCAAAAGATTTCACAGCTATTGTGTATGGCAGATAAGTAACTTGGGTAGAAATCTTGCCCTACATGGCAACCAAACAGCTGTTTATCATTGGCCTAATTATCAAGTAAATGAGATGCTAATTTCTATATTCATAAGGCATGCATGAACAAGTGCTAGCATATGCAAAACAGGGCTCAGTGACAAACTTAATAAATAAAATAGCAAGGTATTGGTAAATAAATACAAATGGTGTTTAAAAGCTAGACCTTAGCTTACTGGGGAACTGGGGTTTCACCACGCTGGCCCAATCATCCCTGTGTTTAATGCACACACAGCCCCACAGCAGCCTTCTTCCCAGCCCGCTAGTCTTTATTCGGCTCCTGCAGGGTCTATAGAACACCTATTAGAGCTGCTCAATGGGGGCAAAATCAGACACACTGTGCAGATTGAGGGATGTCCGTTTCCAGGATTGTGGCACCAGGCTTCCAATTTGCCCAGCACAAGATGGAATGTTCCTCCATTTTTGGCAGATGAATACTATCAGAACGCCCCCCCTCCCATGAAGGCTGCAATGAAGTGTTGGGCTTTTCTTCTGCCAGTCAACAGTGCCCCTGTGGGTAAAGTTTGTATAACACCCAGATTTCCTGTTCCTTTTTTGATTTCAGAAGGGAACCATTCATTAAAATTGATGATGACGATGAAAGTAGTCATAACTTGGAGAATTAAAGCAAAGAACAAAGTGCCAATTTGAAACTTTTGAATATGCAGACTAGGCTGATGGCAAGAAAAATGATTTTTTCCTTTCTCTTTTGAAAAATGGAATTTCAGATTCTGAAGTGTTGGAAAATGCTGGAAAAGGCCTTTCCCTCTTGTAGAACACAAGGACACAAATGTTAAGTGCTTTGAGACAAGCGATTGGCATTAATGACACTGGGGATCTTGCTGATTTCTTCATAGGGAAGTCAGCCACACAGAGACCAGCCCTCGGAGACCAGCCAAACAGTCTGCTAAGAATTCTCCTTCCTTCTCTTTTCAGAGAAGACTCCAGCTATGGCATACTGAATAACCTCCAGTAATACAGGGGAATAATGGGACCCTAAGCAAGCATGGTTTGTGCCTTTTTATAGTCGGTTACCTGACACTACTGACTGAAAATAGTGAGTCTGTCTTTGCACACTTGGCAGCCACAGGTGCTGAGTGAATCATGGGCATAGTGCACACACACTAAGCACACTAATCTCCTGGAACGTGATCCGAGTTGCATTTTGAATCCCTATCACTAAAAGGTATCAGCTTCAACACTTGGTTCTTTGGAACAGCAGTATTACTAATGATAACTGCAATTTCCATTCTTTTTAATGTAACAATTGCTAGTCTGACAGCTTTCTTTTTTCAGCAAATCTGAGCGTTCAGATTCTGTGTAAGTCAAAGTCATCGTTTGGCACTTGTGACCCCTGAAGCCTAGGTTGTGGCAAGTTTCAACTAGAACTGGGTCTTCTGATCAATCTTTTGCCCTCTTTCTGCCATGATCGAGCCAGTGGGCATTGTGCTCAGTGTCACCGATCTACTTACGAACCATGAAATAGAAAAGCTCTGACTTCCAAAGTGACCATAAAATGGGACCTTTATTTATTTTCTACAGCCTAGTAATCAGGCATATATTTACATAGACCAAAACACAACTAGAAATTTTTCCTAACACATATACCTTATTTTATTTTTTTCCTATTATTTTCACTTCATATCTCAAATGAACTTAATATTGTCATCCATTTAGTTCAACAAGCATGGAGTATTTAGCACCTTCTATAGCCCCTAATGAAGCACCATGCATCAGGGGATGTGTTCTCCGTAGTGGAAGTTCTGGGTGTCCACTATTGACTCAGGTCCTGGGGGAGCCAACAGAACAGCGGCAATGGCACGCTTGAAATCATTACCTGGATTAAATTTTCACAATTCTAAAATAGTTTGATTCCATTCGTTTGGGTCAAAGCTGACTTCATGAATTGTTGTGGAATGTTTTAATTTTTGCTTTTCCCCCAAGACCCAGGACCATGAATAACAGTTTTTCGAGATATAAAATTAAGTGAACACAGGAATTTCAAGATGAGCTGGGAACACAAATAGCAGTGGTGTACCCTAGAAGTCTCTTTGTAGAATGGGTGCAGCATGGTGTGTGTGTGCAAGTGTGTATGTGCAAGTGAACACTGTGGAGGCCAGAGATCAGCCTTGCCTGTCTTTCTTTACAGAGCGTCCTCCTAGTTCTGTTGAGAGAATCTGTTATTGGTTGTTGCAGGACTTGCTATTCCAGCCAGGCCAACTAGCCAGAGATTCCCAGGGATCCTCCTGTCTCTGCCTCTCCAGCACTAGGATCTCCAATGGTATCTACTGTGCTGTGCTTTTGACAAGTGTAGTAGGGTGAAAACTCACATTCTCATACTTACATGGCCACCACTTTATCTCCTGAACCACCTGTTTAGTCGATGGCCTGGAGTCCCCAGACTGTTGTGTCCCATGTTAGCAATACATCTACAAAGCCATGCCAAGGAACAGTCCCGACCTTCTTGAGTGAAAGTTGTCAAAAGAGGTGCCTGAGATCTGTCATTGTTTTTTAAATATAATAATTTAATTAGCATTTTGAGAATTTCATACAATACATTTGGGTCATATTCAACGCCCTCCATTCATGTCCCTTACTCCCTACCCCTCCATCTCCCAACGTCAGGCCCTTTTTCTTTTTAAAATTATTTGCTGAGTCTAATATGTGCTGCTCATAAAATCCTGGGTATGAGGTCATTCCTTGGAGTGTTGTGAACCTACTCTGGGCAGCACTCTTCTTTTTTTTAATTGAAAATAGATTTTTTTCATACAATATATTTTGATTATGACTTCTCCCCCTTCAACTCTTCCCAGATCCTCCCCGCTTTCCTACCTGCCCAAATCCACATTCTTTCTTGCTCTCAAAAACTGATACACAATTTCTCAGAAGCCATCACCTGTCAATAGCTCCTCAGTTAAAGGTGTGGATTATGAACCTACCTTTCTTTTCATGGTATAATGTTGATTGTCTTGACCGTGTGCATGCAGCCACAGCTACTGTGAGTTCATAACTAGTGTTTGGATTACATCCAGCAGAAGACACTGTTTTGCTCAGGTCCTCCAGATCTATGGCTTTTGCAATCTTTCTGCTCAGTCTCACATGATGGCCCCTGAGCCTTGTGTGTGTGGCGGGGTACAGATGTTTCATATGTGGCCAATTACTCCACTGACACACATCCTCTTCACTACGATCAGTTGTAAGTGTCTTAATTAACCACCGCCTACTGCACAGAGACACTGACAAAATCTGAAAGCTGCATCGCTCTAGGACTAGAGATAAGCAAATTAGAAAATTATTTGATACGTCTCCATTTAGTAGAATCATAGTAGTAGAATCTGTGAACTCTTTGGACATAAATTGTTGGTCAGGTTTATAGGGCTAGGCATGCCTCTCTCTTCCCGTGTTACAGGCCTTAAATCTAATCAGGAAGCAGTTAGCTACTCCCGTAATATCTGCACCATATTGTATCCACAAGCTCTCTTGCCACACGGGTTATTATTGTAGCTCCCAGAGCTCCCTACAGGAGACAGCTGATGGTACCTTGTGACCGCAGCGTCTTCCAGTGCTGTGAAAGCTAGACAGCAATGGGAAATCTCCCAAGTTGTCACCAACTTGATTGTCCATGTCCTTTTGGCAAAATATGGGATGTCTTCAGCAATAGGGTCTTATCATCAAGCTCTGGGGGCAACCAAAAACAATGGAAACTGCCTGAATTGTTTTGGGATTTCCTGGGACTCAAGTGACAAAATGAGGGAAGGTATCTCACACCTAGAACTGAAGGTTTTACTTGCTAATCTGTGACTTCTGGAAGGAAATTTGTTCCCTGTACAAGGTAACTCCTATTAAAGTCTTTTATATGAATGCACACATATTTTTATTAAATATACATTTATTTTATTATTATTATTATTATATATAATTTATAAAGTAAGTTCCCATATGGCATTTTCAAACATCCTTGGTTATCTAGTTCTCCTCCACCCTTTCCTCTGCCTCACCCTTCCACTTCACTCTCTAAAAGAAGGACAAGAAAATCTTTGTTCTTAATATATTTCTAATATAAAATTGTCAATTTACTGAAGTAAAGCATTCTACTGGAATATCTTCAAACTCCAAGCAGACAAAACTTGCCTCATGAAGTTCTAACTCCTCAGTGCAAAGAGTGTAGCAGAACTTAGTACATTTTCTGAGTTTATTAATCAATGAAAAGGTAGATCTGAAGAAAATTGCTGTAAAGCCAGAGACAATTATCACTGTAAAATACAAAGTTTTACTAGGAAAGACAAATCTATAGGGTGACCAAAAGTAGAGTTCAGCTAGGAACAAAGATATCTCCCCAAATTGAATCGAACAAAGTTGCCAACTTCCACAAGAGCTTTGCAGGACTAAGCATATATAAAGACCACTCTGCTTGACCAAGCAGAATCTCACACAAGCTCTTTGATTTGCTCAGACATATTGTTCACATCTGCAGAAATCATAAACAATCAGGGTGCCCCTCACATTTGGTGCATATCACTTCTGTCCTGGATTGAACTCTCATTTCTCTTTCTTCCAAGCCATGTTCCTGTTTGCTCCTGCTGGTAACTTATCAGTAGTATCAGGGTGATGCTGTTCAATTTAAATTCTCTACCAAGAACTGTGGACCATGCTGGCAATGCGAATTCGAGCATTCTGTCTGCCAAGTGACAGCGTACTTCAATATTTCAAGGGAGTCTCACCCATCTCTACTACACACTTTTAGTGCCAGGGTTGATTTGAACCACGACCCTTTATTAATAAGCCTGATTGTGTTTGATTATGTTCTTCTCTAGAGTTGGGAGCTTAGGATGGATAATGAAGAAATAGGGTATTGGAATATCATTCTCTGCTTCTTTAGTGAAAAGATAAACAGCATTCTATCCTTCAGTTGAGGGTATTTTATATAAGAAAATATATAGTTCCCTTTCACTGGACACGGCAACTCTTGTCTATATTACCTGTAGTCTGGAAGCAAAGAGAAGGAGCACCACGAGCACTAGATTGCTACGTTTTGTTTTATGTCCTTACAGAATGCGGTTTTTAAATTAATATCCCAGGTCTCATTACTTTCAAAATGTAAAATGAACTAATAACCCATTGTTCTTTGTCAAATTCTTCTCCTAACCTGAAACTTTGAATCTCCATCTTCCTTCTCTTTCACTTTCCTTTTTTGTCTTTGTTCCTCTTTTTGCTTAAGTTTAGTTTTTCCTTGTCCAGAATCTCTGACTTGAACTAATTGAACACCATTTCTTGGTAATACTGATCATAAATCACCAAGTGTCACCCTTAACTAAACATCACACTTTCTGTAAAAGGTGGGAGCATCCCAGAAGTCCAAGCACATTTGCTCATGCTCTTCACGTCCCGAGCCCACACTCACCAAGGTCTTCAATGAAATCAAACAAGAAACACATGTCTACATGTTGCATTTGGTATTTCTAGTCACATGCCTGTGATGATAAGAATCTTGATGAATTGTACAACCGTAGCTTAAGGTCTTACTGAGTTCCTACCTAGGTTCAGACATATATAAAACTCTGCTCATAGATTTTTCTTGTCTAATCTTCTGCAGTTAATACTGTATTTCCACATTTCATAGATTAAAACAATGAATCCAAAAGAAGAAAGGCATTTCCAAACTCACACATTAACGGAGTTTCCATTAGAATCCTGATTTACGTCTTGGTCTGGGGAAGTTTTTAACAAAATAAATTTATAATTTTATATAGTACATATAAAGAAAACTCTCTGGAAGCAAAGAGATTGTTCAGGAGGAAAAATAGATTGCTGATAAATGTATGTAACAAGCTCCTTAGGAATGAAAGCCACCAGTGCTTTGTTCCATCCCCAGAGTCAGGAAGAGCCTCATGGTATCTGTAAGCTGCACATCACTCTGTGACAGAGTTTGCCTGGAATAAGGTTAGGAACTTCTGTAGAAAAGCAAGGGTTTGATTATCCAGTCTACTTGTTAATATTTCCATCCTGGTGGGGTGTTTTGTAACTGTTGGTCCTACACTCCTCTCAGCCTTTCTCAAGTTATCTAAATACTTGGTCTACCATATAGCTTCACTTTGATTTCTGAGTAGTTTTTGAAATCTTTTCTTTTACAAGCTGTTCTTGATACATGGTCGTTTCCTAGTATTCCTTGGTTTGCTAACAATATTGCTGTTAGTGCTGATATCTGACTTCTCTGCACTGCATGCTCAGCAAAAAAGTATGATTCTCTTGAAGTTTCCTCCTGCCCCCCCCCAGGATCTTTTCAATTCACTTTTTCTATACCCATCATTAAATCCTTCAAGCCTATCCTCTTTATTTTTGGTACTTGCTCAATCATGCATGACAAAGAAAAATATATTTATCTATTTATTCTCTTGCCTTTCTTTGCCCAATTCAGAAGCTTCATTCACAATAGTCAAACCCAGCAACTAGACAGCTGCTGTCTTTGCTCAGAGAGAAATCTTGTGATGTCCATTGGTACCCACAGACTGATAACTTAAACAGTGAAATATTGTCACCATGATATAGCCCTCTACTGTGAAATCATGTGTGTATTTTGTTGTCAAATAAACCTTTGGTTACTGCTGTTCTGCAGAGTCAAGAAGGTGACATATCAGGGTCACTATATATGTGTCTCCTTATTCAAAGATTTAAGACATCCCAAAGTGATGGGGATGATGCACTTCCTAAATCATTTTTTAAAATTTACCAGTAATAAACATACAACATATCTCTGCTTTTGAGTTGTCATCAATAATATATTAGATCTGTTTTATATGGATGAATAAAAATTTCCAATTGAATTGCATATAAAGGGAACTAAACAAATGTTAAATATAGGAAATAATATTTTCTATTTCTAGATGTTGTCAAAATCCTCTATAACAAAACTGTTAGTACAATGAGCAAGAAAAATGGCATGGAATCAATCATGTGTAATTTGATTCTAACAGCAACAAAATTGAAAGTAAAGAAAAAGAGCCTCAAATAAAACAAAAATATTTTGATACACAAAACTTCCTTTGTACCACTGTTATATAAATTCCACAGGAAAAAAACAATGTGTCTGAATGAAGCAGGAAAATAAGCAATCAATATCTGCTCCATGTCGTCACCCAAACTCTTAAAGCATGACTCTCAGCGAAATAAGAAATACATAAATCCACAAATGAATGGCTGCCTCCGTTAGTGACTGTCATGATAACTATCTGTAGACACACGGGAATGTTGCTTGGAACAGCACTGTCTGTGGCTGTCAGAACAGACACTGGTGACCTCCCTGGGGCGACAAAACGGGTAGAAGATGAATGTACAAGTGACGATGTAGTGAGAAAGGGAGTATAGTGGGAATTTTAGGAAGCTCTCTCTCCCCCATGGAAAGAGCCATATGCATACATTTTTAAAAGCTTTTTTAACTGACTTTCAAGGAAACCCTCAATAATGGTCCAGGGCTCAGCCATGGTGTTAGAAGTCATTCTCTGTGAGTTTGAAGGCACAGCTGTGAGGGATTCAATGCCCTTTGGTTTTATACTGGTCCCTGAAAGCGCCATCCTCCAACCCTGATGCCCCCATCTCACTAGACCATTCTCAGAATGAAGTGAACTGGGAATGTGACAACAGGTTTCAGAAATGCATCCCATTATATAGGCCAGATCAAATTGCGAGAAGCCTCACCCTGATCACAAGGGTTCCTCTTCACTAGGAGCCGGCCTGAAGAACTGAAGGCCAGAAGAAGATGAACCATGGAAATACAGAGAGCATGGATTGAATCAAACCCAAACTTCATTAAATATAAATACAGTAGATTAAAGATGGGAGCCTATGATGAAATGGTTCCTTATGTGGGCAGAATAGAAGACATCTGGGTCAGAAGGTTCTGGAAAATACTACGGACTGGAGTAGCTAATAATGAGAAAACTGGACTTGCTAGACAGGCTAGAGAGAGGGTCAGGACAGGGCATTCATGGAAGAATAATGGTTAGTCTCTTGGTTGCTCTCAATTAAAATCAAGGAAGTCTTTTTCATCATGATCATAAAATGGTCAAGAACCAGGCAGTTTGATCCTTGTTGGTGCAATTGCATTGTGGAGGAAGCTGTTATCTCTGCCTGTATAGACACTTACCAAAATGCCATTAAGAAAGGCTTCAATGAGAGAAGTTTAGACTGTTTGTGATTCCCCCTTAGATATTTTTTAGACTTTTAAATAAAGTAAATTTTGAAAATATTCTTAATAGATAAATATAATTAGAACTTGCTAACAGAACTGGATTTTTAAAAAGCTACAACTACTCTTTTTTTTCTTCTTTGGCTGCCTTCCAAGAACCTTTGTTCCATCAACATTTATACAATGCTGGATTCCATATGCGTATGTAATTTTATTATATACAAAACAAAATGTCTTTAGCACTGATCAAAAAGAACTAAATACTATATCACATGTCAGAAACCCAAGAAAAATGGCACTGAGTTCTTAGTGCTTAGACGATGTTGAGCCTGGGAGCGGTAAGTCGTCTTGTCACATACGGGGCACTGAGTTGAGGCTGATTTGCTAGCAACTAGATTATTATTTGAGGACCAGAGCATCTTGGAGCACACGGAGCAATCAGTCTTATATTTTAAAGACATTGCTGAGCTTGGGAGCCCTCAGATTGAGGCCAGTCAAAAACATTGAGGATAAAAAAATTGAATGTGGGATTTAGCAGAGTATATTGTCATGCTAAATGAACTTATGAAAGTTCTACCACGGATATTGTAAAGTGGCAGTTTGAAAATGCTATATAAATGATGTACTTGCCTTTGCGTTAATTTATGTAAGACTGTGAAGTCCCATATGACCCACAAGAATAATATTACTTTGTTAAATTACTGTGTGATTGATTTTCAGAGATTTTTACAAAAATAAGTAAATAAATCCTGAAATGTGACATGGATACTGACTCAACACCATTATTTTAATTTTACTGCATGTATATTCAATAAAAAATTTATAAATCTGTATACATATTTGTAAATAAACATATCTTCACTACACACACACAGACGCACGCACACACATCTTTGCTCTCTAGGTCCCCCTGCACTGACCACTGGCCAGCTCTAGGCAATCTGATGTTTGTTTAGCTGGATTCATGTCTCTTTTCAACATTCAACAGTGTCCCCAGTTGCATTCCTTTCCTCAGTGTCTAAGAATGTTGAGGGACTCTAAGAGTATCTTTATGACAGCATAAGATTCTTTGTCACAAGTATAAAATTCAGGAGACTTTTACAGCAGCAGCTGTTACGCTGGAATTGGGAGAAATAATTCTCCAGGTAATCACAAAAGATAAAATGGCAAAGGATAAAAAGGAGAAATAGAAACAAATATATTATTCCCAGGCAAAACAGCAACAGTGCAAGGAGGGCTAAGAACTAGCGTTTATTGTGTTGTGACTATGGCTTCAAAGTTCCTGTTAAGCCCAGGAAAAGGAGAATTGTAGGAGTCAGATGTGAAGGTCACAGCCAAGAAATGCTGTCATCTGTAATCCTGCCAGCTCACTGGTCTCCAGGGCCGCAATTGGAGAAGGGCTTTTCTAGTTTGAAAAATCTAAAGATGTAAAGGAGAGAGAGAGAGAGAGAGAGAGAGAGAGAGAGAGAGAGAGAGAGAGAGAGAGAGAGAGAGAGAGAGGAGAGGAGAGAGAGAGAGGAGAGAGAGAGGAGAGAGAGAGATAGAGAGGAGAGAGAGAGAGAGAGGAGAGAGAGAGGAGAGAGAGAGAGAGAGAGAGAGAGAGAGGAGAGGAGAGAAAGAGAGGAGAGAGAGAGAAGAAAAAAGATATAGGGATATTGAGTTTTTCAAATTGCTTCATAGCTGGTGAGATAGATAATTGTGTAATGGAAATAGAAGAAGAAGAGCACTGTTTTAGGGTAGCATGTTTCCCCCCTAGATTGTGCAGATCTATTAGGTAGACGAAAAGTTTTTACAAGAAAGGTAAAAAAAGAATGTGAGATTGAAGATTGTGGACCTGCTCTGTGGAGCCAGAACCACAAAACAAAAGAAAGTATGTAATGAGGGTGCCTCAGTATTTCATAAATGTTGGCTGTGTGATGAATTCTTAGTGGAAAAGCCATGAGGGAAGGCAAATTCCTCACATCCCTTGTGAAGGAATAGTGAAAACCCTCTGACAAGCAATCTTTTGAAAAGAAATGAGATCATTCATTTCAGGGGTCTCTGATTCTGACATCTGCGATGATTTGAACAGCTTGGAATAAATTCAGGCAGATAATCCACTCAAAGCCAACACGTATACAGGACTCTCTAGCTCAGGTTCCCACATAGCTTGTAGTTTGTGCTTGCTTTACAGAAATTCTTTTCCATGAGAAGTGTGTCTGCTGAGGCATGGTATGCCGGTCATTATGGTGTCTTTGAGGCTCACACTGTGCAATCTGCCTGCTCCCAGCTGGAGCCAATGTAGTTTGGTCTCTAAAGATTTCTCAATCTAGGGTATCAAAAAAAAAAATCATGGTTGATGTTTCTTTTTAAAGCGTTAAACTTTCTCAATTTATGGACAATCATTTTTAGCACTTCCTTTGAATACCTGGTAAAAGCAACTTTTTTTTTGAAAAGAAAAATTTTCCGCCTCCTCCCCGCCTCCCATTTCCCTCCCCCTCCTCCCGCTCCTCCCCCCCTCCCCCCACTCCTCTTCTCCTCCCTCTCCAGCCCCAGGAGCAGTCAGGGTTCCCTGCCCTGTGGAAAGTCCAAGGTCCTCCCCCCTCCATCCAGGTCTAGGAAGGTGAACATCCAAACTGTCTAGGCTCCCACAAAGCCAGAACATGAAGTAGGATCAAAACCCCGTGCTATTGTCCCTGGCCTCTCATCAGATCTCATTGTCCGCCATGTTCAGAGAGTCCGGTTTTATCCCATGCTTTTTCAGTCACAGTCCAGCTGGCCTTGGTGAGCTCCCAATAGATCAGCCCCACTGTCTTAGTGGGTGGGTGCGATGTAAAAGCAACTCTTAAGTTTGTTTTTAAAGTTCCCTTCAAGGCATCTGAGTATTTCAGGTTCTCCTGGAGGACTTTGGTTGAATAGAATACACAATAGAGAGGCCTTTGTTCTATATGCCACTCAGCTAATTAGGAAGCTGGCTCACTCACTGCCTGCCTGTTGAGTACCCCATATTTCTGGGCTTCCAAACCAGTGCCTGATTTTTCAACGTTTGATGTGTTGATGGACATCACACATCTTACTCAGTGCCACCTCATTCCTGTTAGCTTCTCAGTCCCACTAGACTGTCCATCTCCAACACATTTTATTTCTACTTTATTAGTAGGTGGCTTGCATGGTAATACCTTTGCTGATTTCTAGGAAAGAAAACTTGACATTGAAAAATTAATAATTTCTTAAGTTTTGATCCTTTTGACCCACTTTCATGAGTCATAATGTTCAAATTCAACTATTACAATTCTCCAGATTATATTCAGACTTGTCAGTTGTAACACAGATTATTTTCATTTATTTTGCTTTGACTACAGGATGTCTCTTTGTCTCTTTCATTGAAAAACTATAATGGCCTACACCCTTAGAAAAATGCTTTGTTTCTATTGTTTTACACAAAGTATCTTCTCAGACTTTCCTGAATATTTACTAGGATACATCCTAAGAAAACCACAGAGATAGATCTCTCTCTCTCTCTCTGCCTGTCTCGGTCTCTCTGTCTCTGTCTCTCTCTCTCACACACATACACACACACACACACACACACACACACAAGCTAAACAATGTGAAGAAAAAAGCCTGCTAATGAAGTGATTGACTGATTACTGGGCTGAGTTCTTGTTGGCCTCTGCAGAGAAGTCTTGTTCTTCCATCTTCAATCAACCAAGCTCAGTGGTAGTAATTTGAACGAAAGGCAAACAGCTGAGAATTATCCAGCCTTGCCAACTAGGTGAATCTGGGACCAGTCTTTGAGAAAATGAGTACAAGGCATGAAGCAGGCATGCTTCAAGGATGGCCTGAAAACCTCAAGTTTTCATAGAAGTGTTTAGTATATCTCTATAAAATAATGCAATTTGGATATTATGCAAATTATTCTGAGGGAGTACAGCTGTCTAGAAATATAATTTTGGAAGTCATCAGGATATACATTGAATTAAAGACCTGAAAGTGAACAATTTAACCCTCAATGTCTTGGTAAGAGAAGAGAGTATCTGACAGGAGACAGGCGAGATGAAGGCACAGCCAATGATGGAATGACAATCTTGAATGGACTCTGGACTCAGGCTCAAGAGATGCCTAAGAAAACTTGTAGAGAAAAGAACTTGTTTACCTGTTGAATATGGGGTAACATCTCAGAATTCAAAATGATCTTAACAGTTTGGAGACAGATTACTGGCATCCCGTAATGAATTGTAACATTTTTAAGTCCTTTTTCACAATTAAATTCCATGTTAACAGGAGCTAATATGAAAAAATAAAAACATTTCTAATAATAGAATTCTAACTAAGCCCAGGCCAATGGTGTTGAGCATTAGTGCCTTGTTTCATACAACAAAATTCTCTCCTATGAATTATTTAGTATAATGGCTTTTTCAAGTTCTCGTCTATACAGCAGTCCTTCACATAATGAAAAAACTATAAGAATACAAGCTGTTCCACGAAGGTTGATTTAAGTTTAAAAAAATTTATTCTCTAGGGTCATCGTGGTTTACCCAATGTGAAATGTGTTGTGTTTTGCAGAAGGTAGGCTCTGGGGTATGCACTGACATGGACCTAATGGATTTCTTCTGTGTAGTCCAGCCCGGGGAGAAATGGATAAGTCGGTGTAATAAAGCATGCAGCTGAATTGCACACTCAGGTTCTCCGGAACGGAATAAAGGAAGTGGCATTTTTTTCCCCTCTTTTCTCTAATGTACGCTCTCTTTTTTCGTTGTCATGATTCTTCTTGTAATGTGGCTTGTCCTCTGCCCTGCTTCTGCTCCCTCAGGCCTGCCTGCACCTCTCCTCTACCTGCCTGCCTCCCTCCCCGTTTTTCACATATTCTTTTAATGAATGATGCAAAGAGGTGTCTGTGGCATTGCTCACAGATCTGTCTCCCGTGAACTGCTTTCAGAATATCTCAAAGTACATATGAAGAGCTGCAAAATGGGACTTCTGTTGACCAGGAAAAGAATGTGACTTTATAGAAAGAATTGATATGCTTTGCATCCCTACTCTATTTGTTTATTTATTTAGTGCTATTTATCAGCTTAGCTGCTAGCTCTTCTCCTTTTGATAATTTTTATTTCAGTCTGGTGATGTGGGAGGCGTGCTGCTTACTCAGGCTTTCGGTTCAAGCTGGCATTATGTATAGAACTCAGTTCTTTCCATATGATCCTAAGTAAGCAACCTGCATAGCTCTCAACTGGGGCATTAGAAATTTAAGGACTCATAGAAAGCTATTTTTTTTCAAGATAATATTTTATACTCTCTATGCATACTAAATCCTGAAACCTTTGCTATGTTATATATGATCTTCAGACTGGGAATGTATTGAGTAGAAGAGAATCAATAGTAGACCATGCTTTTCTTCCTTCTCAGCCCTGTATGACTAAATAAGACTGCATGTTTTGTAAGTTCAGGAATCCTGTCTCTTTTTTCTTTGTTTTATAAATAAGTAGTGATGCTGGCATAGTCTTAGAACTGAGAAACCTATGCGTTTCAACTTCAATATCTCACCATGGATAGATGGCTTGACCTCCAAGAAGTTTATTCCTTTCATCTAATAGAAATCTAATATTCACAAGAAAGTCTCGAATGTTGATTATTTGGTATCAAGGGTGGGCAAGACCTAGTGTAGAATGCCAGCTCTCAAGGGCATTGCTGTTTCTTTCTGAGTGAGACATACTTCCTTCCTATTTATAATATGGAAATTGTCTTGTGTTACATGTTGACGTGAAGGCAAAAATAGGAAGGCATGTTAAACCATGTGAAGCTTCACTTGCCACATGGAGTTATTATGATCTTGTAGGTTACACTTTCCTAAGCCTGTGTACCTACCATATGCATAAGCCTCTGCAATGTGAGCGTGCATACTCAAGATTAAAGGCACAAGGCTCTGAAATCCAGGAGCTCATTTTTCAGTGAATAGCATGAATAATTACATATATGAGGTTTTTCTTGGTTGTTTTTTTGTTTTTTGGAGCCTGTCCTGGAACTTGCTTTGTAGACCACGCTGGCCTTGAACTCAGAGAGCTGCCTGCCTCCGCCTCTGCCTCCCTTGTGCTGGGATTAAAGGCAGCACCCTCACCCGAAGGAGACCTTTTTAAAGGTAATTTGTACACTACGCTATCTATTCACTAGTTTCAAGCTGAAACCTATACAAATTATTCTGAAGAAGAGGAAATTCTGACTAGAAGATTGTAATATCTCTTTGTTCAATGTTTGTTGAATTTAAGAAGGAAGATAAAAGCAAGGAAAACTCTCTGTGTATTTAATCTGCTTGGAGGACTTTAATTACTCAGAAGAAAGAACCATAGAACATAGAACTTTAATTAATGGGGATATGGGAACTGGGATAATGGGATTTCCTTGCTAATTTTCTTTAAAAAGAAAGTCTGTGTTTTGTCACTTCTGTTCCTACCCTCGATAACATTGGCTCAAACAGCCCATGCTGAGTTGGTGTGGATTTGACAATGTTGGGTGTTGTGGTGGACCTGAATGATTCCTAATATCAAATATTTAACTCCAATTGGTTGATTATCTTATAGATTCAAGGAAAGACTAACTTATGACAAACAAAACAGCAATATAAATAAATGTGCCACCAGGTAGAAATGAATGATTTAAAGATTAGGAGTCAGAGGAGTGTTGGCTGCCACTGAAGTGTGGCCTGTGGGAATTAAATTCACTGTCCAGTCATAACAGGGTAGAATATCAACAAGTTTAAATCACATTATAGGGAAAAATTATTTGAAAGATAAAGCTAGGGCAGAGAAAAAATAAGACAAGAGGAGTCAAGTGAGGTAGTCATGGGAGATTAACTTGAGGACTTTTAAATCTTAGGTTTAGTTGGTTCTTCATGACATCCTCAGATACATACGGCGAGGCCCAAGTCAGCTATATATTTCATAGCGTTTGGAAACTGCTTCCCATAAATTCCAACTATGAATAAGCTTGCCACGTGGATGTTACCCTCAGAAATGTGATGAGTGCCCTAAGAAGAAGGGAGAAGAAGTCTATGTAGCTCTGTATTATATGATTGCAAAATTGAAAAATTATCTTTAAACCCCTGGTTCTGACAGATCTCGATCCTGAACTTTTGTGGGAGTCCGCAGGAGTGGATCTGCTTGACCCTGACTGCAGAGATTTTGAGACATCTTGCTTCTTCAAGGTTATTGACTGGAGATTTAACTTAAGGTGTGGCTGTTAACAGGACTTCTTGACCTAGGGTGTGGTGACTTGGTGTTATGTGTTTGAAGATGGTAATCACTTTGCTTGTTCCTTGTATCCTGATTTAAAAAAAAAAAATCTTTCACTTTCTTCCCCTCTTGTGGATTGGGGTATTTAAAGATCATAAGAAATAAACACGGGTGCATTCGTGCATTCAGTGTTCACTGGATTGCCCTCCTAGTACTATCCTATGCCTCTATCTCTTCTGTATCTCTATTTATTCTGCCTAACATTTCTAATCCACATGCCCTTACCCTGGAATGTATGAACCCATTGAGGCTGGACTCCCACAGATGTCACCCCAAAGTGAGACTACAACAGACTTTCTACCCTCCAGAACAATGAGAAAACTTGCTTGTTCATGTAGTCAATCAGTCTATAGTATTTTTGTTCAGGCAACATAAACTGACTATTCCCATAAACACTCCTATTCCCACAGCGATGAGAAGGAGGAACATCTACCCTTTGTTTGGAGAATATTCATAGACTCTCCCGGAAGATCAAACCCAGTTGGAAAATATTTGTATCCTTTAAACTGTGATTTCGCCTCTTCAAAGAATTTTAGATTCATAAGGAAGATTAAGTAGTTTCCTAGTTTAACTGGAAGGATTCTATACCTAGTATGGCTTGTTCACCAAAAAAGGTATTTTATTTGTGCAGAAAGGAAGGATTTTTATGAAGTTATCCTAGTACTTGGGAGATGACTCAGTGGACTTAGTGTTTCCTACACAAGTACAAAGACCTATGTTTGGATCTCCAGTACCCATGTAAAAATCATTTGTAAGGCCAGTACTTTGAGCAATGGAGACAGGATCCCAGGAGCTGGGTAGGTAGCCAGCCTAGTTAATCACTGAGTCACTGGTTCATTGAGAGACCGTGTCTAAGAGAATAAGACAGAACATAGTAGATGCCTGACTTCAAACTCTGACTTCTGCAGGTACACACAGAGGTATTCACTCACGCAGATATGCATGCATCTCTCTCTCTCTCTCTCTCTCTCTCTCTCTCTCTCTCTCTCTCTCACACACACACACACACACACTGTACACATGCAAGGAGAGTCTCCTATGGGTTGGGATTCAGTGTCTTCTTGAGGACCTGGACCTGAATGACTGTTCTGTTCACAGTTTAGAGGTAAAGACAGCCTAGTTTAGCTCCTTTAGCTACAATCATACCAGATTTACTGTGAATTTTTAAGGTAGGGGACAGAAGATTGAGAGATGTGTGATTATAGCAATGGACATTCTGTATGCACATCTTTAAGTCTTAGATCAGTGGACACTAGAAAGTCCCCACTACACAGCAGATGCCAGCCAGCATATTAGACAGAATGTTTTAATCAGTAGATGTCAAGCAGCTTCTGTCCTTAGCCATGGTATTGGTTGCATAATGGACCGTAAATGAAGACCATAAAAGCAAGAAGATTATGCATGAATTAACTCATCTGCCTGCATTCCCTCACTCTAAGCTCAGTGAACATCAGAGATCAGTCTAGAGTCGTGAATGGAATCCCTGGAACCTCTGTGGAGGAAGCTGAGGCTCCACTTGATGGCAAGTGTATTAGCCAAAATTAACAAAGAATGAAAGCCAGGCCAGGACAAGCGTAGTTTAGACTAAAGTATACATCCAGAGTACTCAGGTGAGGAGGAGAAGATGGACACCTGTTGTTGCTACAGCAACAGGCCCTGTGTTGAAGCTTCTCACCAGCATGCTTACTGTGAGAAATGAGGCTAGAAGAGAGAATGTTTGTGGTTACACTAAAGAAGGTGACAGTTTATGTCTGGAGGAATAAAGAATCCTATCAGATATAAAGGAAATAAAAATAAAAATGTATGATTTGTATGAATATTGGTTTCCACTGGAGAAGGTTGGTGAAGTCATTAGTAGAAATTGGCAGCCACACACATACATACAACAATAATGTGAAAAATTAAAGAATAAAGTTTGTTGAAGAAAGTTTGCTTCTCTCAATGATCACAGAAATCAAACAGTGTATCCATGGCCATTTTCTCACAGTGCTGTAAAATCAAAAAATGTAGGACTCTTTGGCAAAAATAGAGCTCTTCACGTCAGGTTCACCCTCTTAAATAGCCCACTTTGCTTCAGGCTCAATACAAACACACAAAATAATATTTTCTTTTGGAGTCTAGAAACATTCCAGAGTCGTAATATCATTGACTCAATTTTAGAGAAAAGAAAACTATGGCTGGGAAAGGTTAAGGACTGTGTAGTCACCAAGTTAGAAATTCAAACTCGTTCTTTTTGGTGAAGATCCACACTTCCAACTAACTTTCCATAATAGCCATCAAATTTTGTTCTAAATGAGGAAATTAAATAACAAGTGATATTTAAGTAATTCTTTTCTAATTATCTGTGTTGTGTTCTCATATGGGGAGCTTCAGGGTAGGGACATTCAATGATTTCTCTTTAATTTTAAAAGTGTGACAAGGGAGATCCTTCTTTTTTGTTAGCCCTCTCTACAGTGTCTCAGGTGATAGTTAATAGTATAAATTGAGGTGTTTGTTTGCTGCAGCTGATATCAATGATTACATGCAGTGTAGTAAATACAAATTTAACTGTCTATCATGCTAGAAGATAATGGAAGATACTATAATCCTTCTAAAGTAAAGGATCAAAAATAAAGTATTGCAATTCAAATTGGTAATTTACTTTTGAGGAGGGATTTATGCTGAGAATGTTTGTGATTGTCTCAATGAACATTTTCATGGTAGCATTATATCTGTAATGTGGGAAATGGCACCTTTGTAGTTATACTGTATATATAATATAAACCAGAAGCTGAGAAATATTTTATTTTAAAATACTTTTTAGGACTGTTGAACTCCTGTTGATTTATATACAAGATTGATGTCAACATGTTCTTTCTGCCTCCATTTTCTGTGAAGGTATTATTAATCTTTGATTACCTCCGTAATCATGGCAATAGAAATTTACTGGGGTGTACAGTTCATTCTTGATTATTTTTTCTAACAATAAAGTTTTGACTTTTAAAATTCTGTTATTTTCTCTGTGTTGGAAGTGTGAAGAGGAGGTATGGACACTGTAAGATATGAGTGGTCAATTATATTCAAACAATCCTATCTTATTTAAGGTCATCCATAACTGAATATATTAGAATCTTCTTAAGGTCTTCAAGTTGATCTGATGTTCTAAGATCTGATGTATTTCCTTCTAATCACCCATTAGGTAAAAGCCATTCCTTGCCTGTCTCTTTTTGTATGTGAATCTAACTGTATACCTTGTGCTGTTTAAGTAAAAAATAGAAATCTGCTGTTACATTGATGTGGAAGTCCCTTCTGTATGCTGTGAATACCACTGGTTAATAAAGAAACTATCTTGGCCTGTGATATGGTGAAAGAATAGAGCTAGGCAGGGAAACTAAACTGAATTCTGCCTTCCTTTCCCCAGGTTCCAGAACTTTACCCGGTAAACCACAGCCTCGTGGTGATATACAGATTAATGAAGATGGGTTAATTTAAAATGTAAGAGCTAGCAAAAAAAAAATAGAACTAATAGGCCAAGCAGTGATTTAATTTATACGGTTTTTGTGTGGTTATTTCTGATCTGAGCTGCTGGGCAGCTGGAAAACAAACAAGCAGCCTCTTACAACATTACATCTTTGACTTTGATTCGGTCTCTTTCCTCCAAAATTGTTTTTTTTTTTTTTTTTTTTTTTTTTTGGCTTTTGGGTGAAAATGACAGTTCATGGACTCTTAGCTATATAAAATTTACCTTTTGAAGATGGTTGGTTTTCATGATTAGTCATGTAAATTTCAACAGGAGAAGTGGTAGTTTCCTGAGCTTCAGGGTCTAACCACTAAATTGAGGATCAGACAAATTAGATCAAATCTTCAAATGACAGTTTTAATAAAACAATGTTATACAGAGTTATCTTTTTTTTTGTTTGTTTTTTTCAAGACAGGGTTTCTCTGTAGCTTTGGAGCCTGTCCCAGAACTAGCTCTTGTAGACCAGGCTGGTCTCGAACTCACAGAGATCCGCCTGCCTCTGCCTCCCAAGTACTGGGATTAAAGGCGTGCGCCACCACCACCCGGCTTATACAGAGTTATCTTAAGTATGTCATATGTAAGCCTGAAACATTACTCAAGGAAACTATTGCAAATATAAAAGAGGGAAATCTTTCATTACTGACAAGAAGAGTTTGAAGATGACACTCTCACATCCAGAGTAACAAAAAAGAGTAACATATTGAAAATCACATATTTTTCTTAGGCTCATCAGAAAATAGATTTTGCAAAGCAAATTGCTACCTCCAGGTTTGGAGAGATGAATGCAGACAACAGCAGTAGAGATTTGTCAACAGCGTGAGTGGGCACCACTGGAGACCCCATTCTATGTCAATGTTTTTTAGTAATTGTGAACACTTGCTAGATTCAGAATAGAGACTAGCCTGAGAAAGAGAATTACTGGGAACCACCGCTTGGGAGCAGGCACCAAAATATATTAACCACCCAGAGAAGTGAGGGAGAAGAATTGGTGTGTTGTATATTATATATTATTCTTGTCTTTATCTCTGAATTTCATCCATGAAAAATTATATTGTTATTTTTTTAAATGCTTACCAATTCTTCCTTAGGACTACTCTTGACTCCATCCTTATTAGTATCATGGTAAGTTACACTGCTGTCTTTTGCCAATAAGATGTTAGACACTGGGAAGAAATAACAATGAATGCCTGATTAATTAGAATGTCTTTTCCTTATCCTACTTTGCCATCAAGCAATGTTAGCCGGAACCAAGGAGTGTGAGCACAAGTGGATCGCAACCACATCTTCCCAATTGACGAAATGAAAGTAAAAAATCATTCAAGCTTGGCTGTAAGTCAACAGAATCTTAGAGCTGTGTGTACCACAGACTAATGTGATCTACACATACCCATAGATATTCTACAGGGTTAGAAGTGCCAGACTAACATTAACAACAATAGTTTGCTGCTTTGTATAATGACAGTTATTAGATGATACAGTGCTCGCAGTACTGTAGAAAGGTTTTCTAAAGGGTGTACTTGACAATAGTTAATAATAACCCCACAGATGCCACCAACTAGGTCATTCAGTAAAGAACAGCTTAAGGCATATTTTATCCATTTAACAATATGTGTACTTCGCTAAGATGATTATGGTAAAGAGTAAAGAATACACATCATATGAGGTTCTACAAAGTGGGCATAGTTATAGTGACATGGTTAAAAAGTATCTCCTTGACTGTGAAAACTGGAATGTGTAATATATATCTGTGATTAAAGTTTCTCTCCACTAAATACTCAGTTGTTGCTTGTCTTTGGTAATATAACCCAGATTTCTTTCTGCCTTTACTATAGTAATCCTTAACCGTGTTGTGGTTTTTTAAATGTATTTGTATGTTAGTATGCTGTCTTGTGTGGATGGTGGTGGTAATGTACGAGCATGTGTATGTGTGGGTGTGCATACATGTGCAGGAAGGCTGGATGAGAACATTAGGTGTCCTGCTGCATCAGAGTCTACCTTGTGATTTTAAAACAAACAATGTATCTCACTGTACCTGGCATTAGGATGAAAACCAGCAACTCCCAGAGGTAATCCTCTCCCCACCTCTCACAGTGCTAGAATGGCAGTCTTTTACAGCCGTACCCAGCTTTTTATGTGTTTGCTGGGTGTTTGAATTCAGAATACCATGCTTGCACATCAAATGCTCTTACCCACTGGGCCATGTCACCAGATTCTATGGTATTTTCTTCTTTTCTTTCTACTCTTTGCAAAAAAATTCCATAATACCTTCATTTAGAATTGCTCAAAGTGAACTTTAAATTTAATGATTATCACCTATATTGAAGGTTGCTTCCTTTGGAAATGAGCTCAAAGTTGCGAGATGGCAGTTCTTATCACTGAGACATAGCTTCTCTTTTTATGGAGTCAAGCTTTGTTTAATAATAAAAGTGTCGATGATGTTGCTGATGACGATGATGTTACAATGGCTGCTGTTTATTCAGATTACACAAAGTTGTAGGAGCCATAGTTTCTATTTCTTAGGAATTGTTTCATTCAAGTCTCACAAAAGCAATAGAAAATGATTATTGATATAAAACTGGCATTCATAGGGTCTAAAAACAAGTTTCAGAGTTCCTGGCTCTTTGATAGGATATGCCATCTTTCACGTTCTTTGGAGCTGTCAGTCCTTGGTCTTTATGCTCTGCTCTCTGTTACAACTCAGGAGTTCTAATGGGGATGATTGCTAGAGAGAAAACTTTAAATGCTCTTTGATATATAAACTGCAAATTGGTACCTGTACCAGGGAGAAACTTACCCAGTTTTGGTTCTGAATGAGACCGTTATGCATATTCCTGACCACTGACCTTGAATTTATTATGATGCTGGGATAGTTATTCTTGACTTTCAGCTTGATAAGATGTAAAATCAACTGAGACACATCTCTGGGTAAGTTGTATCCATAAGGGAATTTTCATGAAGGATTAACTTAGGTGAGAACTTGCCCAGCACCCTCATGGGTAGCCCCTACAACAAGCAGCCCAGAGGTAAGGTAGCCTGCTGCTGTTGCTTGCCTGTCCGGTGAGAGTGTTTGTCCTGTGGCCTGAAGACCTGTGGGTCTCCTGGAATCCTCCAGATCAGTAGTGCCAGACTTCTGTTCCAGTGCATCGAACCTCCTGCACTGGAGTGCAGTGTAGACAACCCCTAACCTAGAACCCAAAATAAAACCAGTTTCTTTTTATATATTAATTTCATCCTTTCTGCTCCTCTGGAGAACTCCAGCTAATACACATGTGTAGTGTAGCACATGATAAACTCTACTCTACCATAGTCTCAGAGAAGTAGCGAGTGAGAAGTGAAAAAGTCAGCCGTGTTTGAGGCCTGACCTCCAGAGAGAAGGGCCAACTCTGTTCTTGTTATCTGCCTGTAGTTTGGAATTATTTGTAGTCTATTGGGGGCAATTCATATGAGAATTAAGATCAGTTCTACAGAACTGCTTCTAATATCGTTAAAACAGATGAAAGGAAATTCTAAGTTAGTGGTAAAATGTCTGTAGATCAGTGTCCAATCTGTTGCGAAAGTAACCAGGATATGTGGAGAATAGGGATATCGCAAGCAAAGAGTAGGAGTGGAATCCCAAAGTCAGCAATGTCAGTGGAACCTTACTGTATCAACTAGACATAGAGGATAAAGCCCAGGGGACAAGGAACCTCTCCGTCACTCCACACTCCATGTACCCCGGGACCAGTTTAGAGTTGGGACACACATTTCCTTTTATAAATGACACAGAGCAACATTTGGTGTGGTAGACTCAGAGAGTAGAGTAGGTTGTAACTCTAGACTAAGAACATTAAGGACCTTAAATAGGAATTAGGCTACATTGGTGTTTGATCATGGGCAACTCATATAACCACTTTGCCACCCAGTTTTCTAAATTGCAAAATAGTGATAATATTGCACACAGCTAGTAAGGATTTTCTTATGATGATCTATAGTGATACATAGGTATGAGAAGAAAAACACTGCCATACAGAATGCACTAATTCCTATCTGGTCCAAATAACATTTACCCATACTTTGAACACAAAAATGATCTACAGAAGTTTAATTCATGAAGATGCTACCGGGAATTATAGTTCACAGCTAACAATCCCTTTCCTAACCCTCTGTCCTCACCATTGCCATCCCTGCTATTCATGCCTGCCAGCTAGAAGCTAGACATATTTGTGGAAGCAGAGAACCATGGATGGTCTTCCTCTCATTGCCATCATTGTCAGATACAGAGGAGCACATCCATAACTATATGCAAATTCAGAAGCTTCTTCCTGCATACTTTCACGACTAAGCCCTTTGCAAATGGTGCCCATTTCACATTGGTAATATTTCTTGCTTCTCTCTACTTTATCTACTTAATAGTTGGTGCCCTAACTGTCACTCCAGTTGTCTGTTACAACCTCTTATTTATTTGTCTCTAAATTCATTTCTTGCAGTGCATCCTTTCAATCACCTCAGTCTTACAAAAGCACATGGAAGTGAACATGTCCCTTTCTGAACACCCTCAGCTGCTCATCATTTCTTGTTGAATAAAGCATTCTAATGATGCTAGTGTGGAATTTGTGGTCAGCACTAAACTGGCATCAATTTTTTATATTGTACTTTTTCTTATCTTTATTTTTCAGTTTTACAGGCAGGAAAACCATTCTGTTTAACTTTGAGACTAGATCCTCATGTTTTCCTACCCTGGGACTTAACCCATGCTGAGCCTTCTGTCTGTCATTGTCAAATATCCATCAAGTTTTGTGTTTAAAAATCTAGCTGAAATAATTTTATTTTCCCAAGTTTGAATGGCCTTTACTGCTTTCACATCGAATTATATTAAAAAATGTTATGTATGTACTAAATTATGGCTTGAAAACCTTAGATGCGAGCTCTGGCTCCATTGTGACTATTACTGGAGACAGGGCTCTTAGGAAGTAATCATGGATAAATGAGATTACAAGGAAGGCTCTACACTGATAAAATGTAGACATTATAATAAAGGAAGATTCTACTAATCATATATTTTATATTTCATATAAGGCTATATCAACAAGTTGACCCCTTTAAATCAAACCCTGTTGCTATCCTGTAGATGTCCAGACCTCTAGAACTTGGAGAAAATGAATTTCTCTGTTTAAGCAGGTTGTTTTGTTGTGACCGTTCTAGCTAGCAGACTTGTCCACACACACCGCTTTGATCTTAACAGCTATGAATCTTTTCTTTTCCTAGCATTCACATACTATGGATGAAAATTCTGAGGGACTTAAACTTAATACATAACACTTAAAACAAAAGCTTAAAACACATAAAATCTAACACGCAAAACATAAACTCCTCAAGGAAAATTGCTCAGTGTGATAACCTTTCTATTTTTCTACATGCCATGGTGCATTACACAAAACCAGTGCTTGATAAATATTCAATTAATGAATAAATGAATGAACAAAGAAGAATCTAAGACAGAGAAAGGGAAACAATACAAATGTCTTCTGGGGAAAACCAAGTAATTATAAGGATGAATGTTTCAAGATGGCTCTCAGGCCTTGGCTCCATATTGTTTTATTAACTCACTTGGGCATATCCTTTATGAAACCATTCTTTATATTTAGGAATCATTTTAAATAATTATGTAAAAATACACTGCTTTGTTTTTATCAGATATTAATCTTTTCCTTTCCTAACATCCACACTCTGGATGAAAATTCTGATAGAAAAGAAGATGAAAACTTCAACAGTTTCAAAGGAAATTTAAAAGTTTTCAGAGGGGCAAAAAAAAAATGTACTTTCCCTGCAGCTAAGTTTTTGCCAACTGCATATCAGTATTTGTAATCTGGATAGCTGGAGTGCTTTTGTTTAGAAAACACTGAAGATGTTATGAATTTAGGAATGAGTAGGAAGGAAGTGTGTTGAATTAGCATATGCATGCTCACATCTGCAGGAGAGAGCAGGAGAATGCTTGGAATATTATATCCTTGCAAGGATGTGTGGGAAGGAAATAAAATGAATTGAAAATGGAGATTAGGGAGGGAGTAGGAGACGTTTGAGTCTGAACTAGCTTTTATTCTACAAACTTCTGCTTTTATAAATTTTATCCTAGAGAGTCAATCTTACAATTTGAATTCAACAAACAACAAAAAATAATGATCATAATCCTGCCATGCTATCATTAGTTATTACAAGATTTGTGTTTAAGGTATAGTCTATTAGGAAATTATCACCATCATTTTCATGACACATGTTTAAACCATGTAAACTATATGATTAAAGTAATCATTCCATGACTCCTGACTGCTATATATTACCATCTATCCAGAGAGAAGAAAGCGGTCTTGTCTTAGTCCATTTCCATAGTTACATTAAAGATATTTAATTAAGTTTCAAAGATCAGAAATACATTTTTTTCCCATTTTTTGCTCTTTATGCTGGGAGTTCCAAACTCGAGGTCCTGGCATTGCGTGTTGAAGGCTGTCTCTCTTGCACAAACCAGGCTGTGCTGCTATAGTTGTCAGAGAGATAAAGTTATGACTTCATATTTAGAAGGCAGAGGGGGCAGGAAAAAGAATGGACTCTCTGAGACTGCTTTTATAATCTATTCTTTAAAAGAAGTCACTACCCCCCTACAAGAACTCACAAGTAACCAGCAGAGTATGCAGGGAGGGGTGTCCACTCAGGCCATAGTTTGCCCCGTGTGAGTTCATAGGATGGACCCCTTTTAGACACGGTGCATTAGAAGAAAGAAAGTTGTCAGTTCAGCTTTCTTTTGAGAGCTGAGATAAAGGATATAGTTTACTTGTAAAATTTAAAGAAATTCTTACTTAAGTGCTCTTTCATAAGTTGTTTATTTAGAAGACAATCACTTATCAAACATTTGCAAGAGGCAGAGTGAAAGACAAGCTTCTTTCCGTGTGGAGCTCCCATTTCAACAAAGCACAGAAGGGAGAAGAGGAGGGAGGAAGGACCACGGCAGGGCAGAGGGGAGAACCTAATACAAAATGAGGGTACACACTGTTCATAGGATTTGTTCCTTTGATCCATGATAGGTGTTACATTCCGTGTTAGGCTCTCAAGGAAATTCTTCGTCCCCTTCTATTTTTTTTAATTGTAGCCTAGACGCTGCAGTTACTGCCGCTGCTTTCAGAATAGTCTAATTTTGACTCATAGTATAAACTGCAGGCCAATAACTTTTTAGGTACCAATTCCCATTCAATTTTCCTTTCAATAGCAGCAATCACCACAGCCTCCTACTGTTTCCCAAGAGTGCAGCATGTCAGACATGTCTGTTTCTTCTACCCTTGATAAAGCCATGAAATCACAATCAGACTGGAACATGCTTAGAAAAACAGAATCATTAAATTAGGATCTAATGAAAGTCAGATTATGGCATTCCCTCAATATCTCCTTAGAAAAAGAGAAACAATCATCTGGAAAAAAGTAAAAGGCAAATATGTATATATGATTTGATCAAGCATGCTATTCTAGTTTCTCTTTCAACAGTTTGCGTTTTTCAGTCATTTCTTTACAGAGATTAGAAAATTGCTCTAAAACCATTGCAGAATCCAGCGGTAGAATCTACCACAGTGGCCTTGAGCCAAGCATCTCCTATTATGAGTTTTGGCACAAGGTGTTGCTTTGAGAGGGTAGCCCTGCTTCTATGCAAGTCAGGCAGACCCACGCTGCATTCTTCATAAGGCATGGTCTTTATTAGGGCTTGGCCCTTTATATCACAGATAGTCTACATATTGGCATAGCTCTCCAAGGATCTGCTCAAAGCATGTCCTAAATACTACTCTCCAAGGATCTGCTCAAAGCATGTCCTAAATACTACCCTCAGTCCGTTATGTAATTATCCACCAGACTCAAATTACTGACATAGGAAATATTAAAGTTTTGTGTTTTACGCATTGCAAAAAGGGAAGGGGAAAAAAAGAAAGTTGCTTTAGTCTGCTGGCATGTAAAAATGTCATGTACATGACAGAATGGCCTCAGTTCAAAATACATATCGACAGTACAGATCAGTGAGAGGAAGCCCCGAGATTTCTCCTAGTGATACCCAGCATTTAAGTAGGTGAGAAAAAACATGAATGCATTCTCACAGGGAAGTTTCCATGCAAAACCGAGGCCATGTTGAGAGGACATTGGAAGCTTGAAGCTTTCTTTTGAGAAATGAGGCTGTGCTGGGCACTGGGAGAAAGTGACTCTTCGGCTGGCATTGTCCTTTCTTGCTAGTCCTGCTGTCATTATGTAAATGGAGGGTTCTCTTGGAAATGATTGACTTGATTTTTATTACCTTGCTTGAGAACAAAAGGCCGTTTCTTTATTTCACGGGATATAACTTAAGTTTGGACCTCCCTCTCTTTCCCTCATGAGGTTGTGCAGCTTGGTGAACAGCATCTTTAAGCATCAATTTAAGATAAAGAACAGGTAGAGGTTATGTTTGTGATCTATTTGTTTGGTTTGGTCTTTAACCCTCAAAAGCAGATTGCACATCTGTACTTTTGCTTATTAGTAGATTATGGGCAATTGTGTTCATTTTCTGAAGGAGATGTGGAAAAATGAGCTAAGAAGATGAACAAAACCAGGATATGCCATTCGTTACAAGCAACCAAAGATGCAACAGACAGCTCACCTTTACAAAACCTGTTGTATTCAAAAGGAAGGATGAGAATTAATTTATGTTACAGTAGTAAGGGCTGTTTTCAAGGGTGTAAAGTGAGCATTTAAAATTTGTAAAACCTTTATTTTTCATCATGTTAAAACTGAATTTTTGTGTTATTTTGTAAAATTCACAAAATGGCTTTATAGACATTACAGGCTCTGCTGCTAATTTAAAGAAAGATTAACTGTCCTTAAAACAGGGCTAAAACTTATACACTCATAAGTGGTTTTTAAACATAAAGCAAAGAAAATCAACCCACAAATCACAACCCCAGAGAAGCTAGACAACAATGAGGACCCTAAGAGAGACATACATACTTCTAATCTACATGGGTAGTAGAAAAAGACAAGATCTCCTGAGTAAATTAGGAGCATGGGAACCCTGAGAGAGAGTTGAAGAGGAAGGGAGAGGCAGGGAGTGGAGCAGAGAAAAATGTAGAGCTCAATAAAAATCAATAAAAAATTGAAACAACTTATACATTTGATGCACATGTAAGTCATTTAGGGTTCTGTCAAAGGTCATATTCTTGTTAAGTTGGCATTTCAGATGGGATTCTCTGCTCTAGTAATCTGGGTGACAGGAAGCTGCTATTCCAGGGATCACACTTGGTATAGCAAGGCTGGAAGGTTCCAATAACTCGCCTCTTACCCTTCTATGTAAAGCACATACAGTGAACGGACAGAGAGGAGATGAGGTGGGTTTTAACTTTTAAACTCAGCGTTTGTGTGTGTTTGCTTTATATGTATTAATCAAATATATTGCTGAGAACTGTGCCTTCCAGAATCTGATAATACAAATTTCCTAACATGTTGTTTACTTGCACTGTGTAGATTTCAATCGCTGTGCTGGTGAGAGAGCCCTGCAAGTACAAACACTTGCCACATAAGCCAGAAGACTTGAGTTTCAGCCCGAGAGCCATGGCTCAAGGAGAGAACTGAGTCCCCAGAATTGTCCTCTGAACTCTACTCATGCACAGTGTACTCTTGTGTACACACACACACACACACGCACACTTTTAAATTATTTCCAATAGCAAAAATACATTTGTTGCCGGGTGGGGGTGGTGCATGCCTTTAATCCCAGCACTTGGGAGGCAGAGTCAGGCAGATCTCTGTGAGTTCGAGACCAGCCTGGTCTACAAGAGCTAGTTCCAGGACAGGCTCCAAAACCACAGAGAAACCCTGTCTCGAAAACAAACAAACAAACAAACAAAACCCAAAAATACATTTGTTTTTGTTCCCAGACTACACCTATCGCTGTTGTTATTTTTTTAGATTAGAAACACTTTAGGCTATTTCTGAGCCCAGGTTGCTCCAATTTGTGGTATCATTACCAAGCAACAACATTCTTTTTTCTTAAACTCACATTTTGTGGTTCTCTGAATGATTACCCTGATCACACAATGAGAACAGGCACTTTGTGGCTGACCACTGCTAGTTGTGACATCTACCTGACAGTCCCAACAAGTTAGATGCATGAGAAGTAAGTTAATGGCTTTCCACAAGGAGGGAGTAGGGATCAGAATCATCTGAAGAGATTTCAAACATTGCATCTTTCCCTGCTGCTCCCACATGCCTTTCCAAATAGTAGAGTCTCCTGGTGGGGACATGGCTATTTTAACTTGGAAAATGGCCCAGATGTTTTAGATTTACCACCTTACCCCAGCCCCTACCTCCACTAAAGTAATGGTATGAAAATAAATCAATGACACATTTTTGATTCTCACCTTTCATTTTGAATTTTCAAATAAGGCCATAAAATTCTTAAACTGTTTTGTTCAGTTTTAATTTTCATATATTTCAAGAACACCAACGGCTCTGTGAAAATGGTCTCCCCGACAAACCACACAGCGGCATGCTCCACAATACAGGTCAGTGCATCTCACCCCTGGCTGCAACATGGAATGACTTGAGGGAGCTCAAAAATCTATGCCTTGAGCCCCACCCCAGACCAATTAGGTAAGAATCTGTACCAAGTCTAGGAGTCTGGTGTGATTTTTAAATTTCCCCAGATAATGCTATAGGCTTTGGGGGGAGTCTAACTCAAAATGTCAAGGTTTGTGTGCTAAATGTTTTTACCCCCTGAGCCATATCAAACATTCAGAAATGAAAAACAAATTTACAAAGTGGCAAAGAATGACCATATTAGTTGCAATTGTTGACATGTACCAACAACCCAGACACCCTGTCTCCAAAACAATTTTGACTTGTTTGTTTACCTTTTTGTTTTTTTAAGTTCGATTTGATTTCATATGTCTGTGTATTTTGCCTATATACGTCTCTGAGGACCACAGGAGTGCTTGGTGTTCAGGTGCGGGGGGAGAATATTGGATCGCCTGGAACTGGAATTACAGGTGAATGTTAGCTGTCATGTGAGTGCTGGCAATTGAACACAGATCCTTCTAGAATCTAGAAGAAGAGCAAGTGCTCTTTTTATGATTTTATATTTATTTATTTATTTATTTTATATTTTATTTTATTTTTATTCACTTTACATACCACCCACAGTTTCCCTTCCCCCCACTCCTCCCCATATCCCCAACACATTTAGAAAGAGTAATGCCTCTCATGTGCCCTTAACTGCTGAGTCATCTTTCCAGCTCTAAATAATTCCTTTTTATTTAAAAATATTGACTCTTAGGTCAGCACCGAATGGTAGGAATCATACTGTTTCTATAGTCTTCAGAACTTACCTCTTGCACATATGAACAATCTCTCAAACTATTAACAAATAAGTCATTATGCATTTTATGTTTCTATTAACGGATAGTCGTTATAATATCAAGGAATAGGTATTAATACATCTTAATATATGTCTTAAGGGACATGGGGCTAAACAAATTCATTCTAATGCATTTAATGTCAATGACACTGGAGAATATAGATATTCTGTCTTTTTACTTAGCCTGCATGATCTTGTTATATTTGTTTACCGTTCAGTTTTAGGCGAATGTGCATTTACTCACCCCCGCACATACTTCTCAGAGGAAATAGATCCACCGAGGATCATAAAAAATATCTAAATCTATCTATTATTTTACCCCTTTGAATTCTGAAATGAAAGCAAGAATGGAGTTTTCTTGGAAGACAGATGTAACACACAGAAAGGGTAACTCAACCATACAATGTGCAGCTATGGAAGACAAGTCTACACCTCTATGTGTAACATTTCTGTGCTTCTTATGAATGGTTCTTCTGCCTGTCTTTTCCTCTGGTCAGTCTTTTTGAAATATTTGTATAAGTAACATTCTTAGAACATTGCTTCCTCTAGAACAAGAAGACATCATAAGTCAGTCCCTAGTGGCAGGTTCTTGAGATGATTTTTAGTATATTCATAATGTCATTCCTGAAAAAGTCAAAGACAAAGTGTGACATCACTATTTCACCCAAAGAAGCCCAACTTTTAATTGAATCAATTACATAGCAGTTTGAATGTTTACCTAATCTGTGAATCCTCCTATACCTAAAAATTGGCTAAGTCACAGATCAGTATGTTTTCAGCAGCTGACACCCAGCTAACCATGTGATTAAGGAAGCTGTGATATGCTCTCTGCATTTGGTCTCAAGTGCCAATGACAAATCTGTGACATGATGAGGATTATCTGTACTATTAAAGGAAAGCAGCCTTCACTTGGGGCAGTCCCTCACAGTAGGTGCCCTTGCCTTTGTGCCACAGATACTTCCCTCTCTGAGGAGCGCAGATACCTTCCTGTCTCATTTATGACTGAGCTGTTGTTGAGAGTCAACTCCTGATCTAGGTAGACCTTGTGACATAGCCTAACGATTCTGTCTGAATGAGTGCTCATCTACTTGAACATGATTTAACATGAACTGATTTAACATGGCCAAGATAAGAAAATGGCTCAGTAAGTAAAGAAACTGCATAAGCATAACAACTAGCGTCTGGAATCCCAGAATCAATGCAAAACTCAGGCAGGTGTGACTATCAGCCTGCAGTCCTTGTCCATGGGAGGTTGGAGACAGGGCATCCTCAGTATAGGATGGCTGACTAGATTAGCTAAAGTGATCAATAGGTGAGATCTGGGTTCAATAAGAGATCCTGCTTCCATACATAAGGTGGAAAATGATCCAAGTTAAAAAAAACAATTTAAAATTGCACCTATAAATACAGGTACATACAAGTGTAGCCACACACATGTGAATTCATTTATACATAGGAATGCATACCACTCAAACATATGTGTGAAAGATAAAGTAAAGCCCAATAGCATCACCTGTGTAGTATCAATGAAATATTTAATCACACCACTAGTTTTGGAACATTTTGACTTTATGCACTTGTAGCTCTCTATATAGGAAGTTTACCTTCTGCTCTTCCATGTACAGAAAAGCTAGATCCAAGGGGTGGTCATTTAGCAGAGAATCAGGAAAGTCTGGGTTGATCTCATTGACGGATGGGTGAAGTTGAAGGGTAATGACGTCATCCAGCTTTAGCTACAGCTGTGCAAACTCCAGAATGGATGTGGCTGACTCTTTCAGTGTAGAGAACCCAGCCATTATTAAAGTTCCAGCTACCAATTCTTTCATGAAGTGCTGTTTTTCCAGAATAGCTGTCTATGGCCTCGCATTTGTAGAAACCAGTTGATTGGTAAATTAAAGATATCCATTTTTGGATCTGTGACCCTCAGATGGAAGTCACAGCAATGGATCAAACTGTATGAATCACTCATGTGGATGTCTGGTGTAAGATCTCATTCTCTGAAAAGATTGAGTAGGACCAAACTGCTGATCAAGCCTAAAATGCCCAAATTGCACGACTGTTGCCTAGATTCATCATTCAACCAGGCAGCAGTCCATCCATCATTGTAGACTGGCAACAAAGTAAAGGATCTCATGTCTTAGATACAGAAATTATTAATGCATATTAGAAGCCATAGTTCCTGCCAAAGTTGACCTCTTGTGGTGAGAAAGTTGAAACCATAGAGCATGACTGCTAGTCATTCCTGGTAAATGATCTTGGGATTTTTGACAACCACAAGCAGTGTCTCACTGTTGGAAACATTCTGGTTTGTTGCTAATTTGCTTTTCAAGGCCTACCAGTCAACTGCAGCCATATTACAAAGTCCCTTGTTCCTAATGTATACTACAATAGATCTTAGTTTTCTCAACCAGTTATAATACGTTGGTTCATTCAAGTATTTAGTGAAATCATACGTCCTGTGATATCTTCAAGCATCTGACACACATAAGCATAGAGCTTTCCCTTCCCAAATCATATTACAATGATTTCTGACTTTACTTTCCTTATCTTCTCATTAGTAGGACAGTGTAGTTGCAGTATGCCACTGTCCCTAAGAGAAAACATGAGCGCAGTCATTTTCTGTGTAATGAATGAAGTAGAACAGAGACTGTATAAATACATTCTGAAAACTCACGATTCTTCCTTGATCATTCAAGAGCATGGTTTTGTTCTTGCCCTACAATGAGGTGCTGCATGATGCTGGCTTACCCTCTAGTTACCAAAAGTTGTTTCAAATGATTTAACCATAATTTGGGATTTATAACTATATTTTTGTATTGGAATTATATACCCTTATATCATAAAGACAACCAAGTTATCAATAAAACTTCTCTACGAGACCCCTATAATGACTCACACAGACTAAAAATTGGACATAATAGGATGCATCTTTTAGCAAAAATGCCCCACATCGTGCATATGACACTTATAACAAAGGCCTATGTAAAAAACGACAAAGTAGAAAATATACACAAAATAATGTCTCTTGAGGAGAGAAATGTCAATCTTTGGGTAAAGAATGCAATCCTTAGTATTCAAGATTTCTAAGAGGAGGGGGAGAGAATGTTAGAGAAATAGAGGAGAAGGAGTGAGAGAGAGAATTATTCCTTGGTTTTGTCATTTTACAATGTCTCTTATAGACTAACTCATGAAGGAAATGGCCCTTGCTACAAGACTCTTTACGCAATTACTTCTGGGTATCTCCTCTCCCAACTACACTGGGCAAGTCTAACTCAAATAACCTATAATCTTTTAAGTGATTAACTCCAATTACTACACCTCCAACTCAAAATAGTAATGAACCCTGTATATTTTCATTACTAGGTCATTCTGCAGAGTACACAAATAACAAGTTGATGATGTAGGCAAATGGTAGATTGTTTTTATTCCTGTGATAATACTTCAGGAAATGGGGAATGATGCCAATAATTCAAATTGAACCAAAAATCCTAAGAATCCTAAAGCTTACTAGGTAACCAGTCAGGAGGTCAACATGGAGGCAGTGCCACCCTGTGCCTCCAGATTGAGAAAAGTTCACCTGGGCTTGGGATATAAAGCATACTTCATTCCAAGATCAGCAAATGAGTCCATGTAACCTACTGCTTGCATGGACGTGAGGTAGTAGCTTCCTTCCCTCCCTCAAACAAGAATTTGTACTTCAGGGATGGGAACATGAGGCCCTGAAGTATATAATGAAACACGGTCAGCAGATGTCATATGCTATGGATAACTAAAAAGATTTCTCCACAGTCATCTAGTTTCCGTTGCTCAACGGAGCTTCATGAAGTGATACCCAGTTTTTAATTTGTGATTGCAGGTTGCATATTTATCTCTACAACTTTATCATTCAACTAGAAAATGCGGGAAGTAGACTTTTTCCCAACCTAGTTGAAAGAGATAATCCCAAACTCTGCTTCAGTCCTCAAGGTGTTCAGTTCAGCCTCTGTGCGTTGCTCAGTTTCATCTTGGATGATAGAATTGTTATAGATTTTCACCGGTGGAACAAGATGGAGTTTTTGCGGTGCCTAATGCATCTTGCTGAACCTTGATTAATGCCTCAAGCTGCGAGAGAGAGTTAATTCTGAAATTTAAGGACAAAGCCATCTGGAGTTTTACGGAAGAGCAAAGGGTTACTTCCAGGAATTTAAGTTTAATACTGCTGGTTGTCCTTACCTAGATGCTCAGAGTTCTGTAGATAGTAACTTTAATTAAATGCTGTATGGTAAAAGTTGAATGGAATTGGTCATAGTTTTTGTCAGGCAGATAAATCAGGGTGACCAAGAAATTTCACTAGAAGCCACAAAACTATAGAAATGAAGAATGGATAGAGTTGAGAGGTGACTCTCTCCTAGTGTCCCACTTTTTCATATGTCCCACAAATAAGGAGATGACTTCCCTTTTGCAAGAACCAACTTTTCAAAATCATTCGTATTATATTGAAATTCTCTATCGGATAAGTTTAAAATCTTGATCATATTTTAAGTGGTCACATTGATTCTATGCTTAGCTTTGTGTATCATCTATTTGTCTACCCACCTACTACATGCCTATATATTGTCTATCTGTCTATCTATCTATTTATCTATCTATCTATCTATCTAATCTATCTATCTATCTATCTATCTATCTATCTATCTATCTATCATCTATCTATCATCTCTCAATCATCTATCATCTATCTGTTTATCTATCACTTGTCATTTATCATCTACTATCTATTTATTTCCCCAACATATGCCACTAGCTGATGAACAAGTGCTCACAACATAAGCCAGTGATGGATGTTCCATTTCAGATTTCAGACCACATCATTGTTAATGTTATTTCTAGTGCATTGTACCATTACTTATTTTAAGTTCCATTGTTTGTCTAAGACCGCATTTAATTAATTACAAAAGGACAAAATATGACCTGATTCTATTAATCATTGTGTCCATAAAGATCCAACTTTATAAGCATGCAAAATTGCTAAGTTCAAGATAAGGGCATAAAATATTTTTAGTATCAGAAATACTTTAAGAATACTTCTCCCAAAATACATTAGTGAACTCTCCTACCATTTCTCCATTTAAGTTTTATTTCTGATAGAAATGATTAGTATAACAAATTGAGGTGTGTTGATCCTCAAAAGAAAACGTTAAAGGTTCTAAGGCAGTATTATAGAAGAACTACATCGATCATATTGAGCAGTAGCCCTTCAGCTTTAAAATGTCTTTTTAATCATTACAGAGAAATTGTATCATCTGAAATCTAACTTTAAATGTTTTTTGTTCAATTTTTCAAGTTGGAAAAACACCTTAGTATGTATGTGGAACCTTTGCCTAAATATAAATATATCAAAAACAGAGAAATAGTGCATATTTCAAAACTTTTTTTACTCTTAGTTTGTGTGTGTGTGTGTGTGTGTGTGTGTCTGTCTGCCTTAGTTTGTATGTTGCAGGATATGTGTGATACAACCTGGAGATCAGAGGACAGTATCATGCATGGCATAGGTTCTTTCACTCCCCTTTGCATGGATTCCAGGGATAAAACCTAAGTTCATCAGGCTTCTTAGCAAGGAATTTTATCTTCTTTTCAGATTGAATTTTGAATTTTATTTATTATTATTATTGTATATTGTATATGACAGAAATATATAAAGAGATAGATAGATAGATGGATAGATGATGGATAGATAGATAGATAGATACATAGATAGATACATAGATACATAGATAGATACATAGATACATAGATACATAGATGATGGATGGATGGATGGACGGACAGACTGACAGATGAACAGACAGACAGACAGACAGACAGACAGACAGATAATAGTATGAACATATTCTATTGTGTCCTTGGGGGAGATCAGAGGACAACTTTGAGAAGTAGGTTCTCTCTTTCTACCAGGAAGTCCAGAGGCAGACTTGTGTGGCAAGCACTTTTTTATCTGCTGAATGATCTCTCTGTCCCTGAAAATTAATTGTAAGTACACACTCTCAGAATTCTTAAAGTTACATCTACACATAGACTCAGCATTTCTACAGATACAAAGGAATAAGAAAGTAAATCTTTCAAATACCCTGATTCTTTTTGCCCGTAGTACTACAGAGAAGGGTCTGGGAAGAGCAACAAAATTCAATGGCTAAATTACAAGCAATTAGGTTTGGGGGATTTTGTTATTTCTCTAAATAACATACTTCCTCCAAGGCTTTGGAGATATTTTAATAACTTTAACTACGCTTTCTCTGTGAAGTGACTAATCAGCAAGCACTTCCAAGTGTAATTTAATGAAATGAGAAAAAGTAGTTAAAGAATTTATTAAGCCTAGTCTTCTAACGTGTTCAAAAAAGTTCTATGTTGGACCAGCTGGCTCCAATAAGTAAGAATGACACATAAATCTTAGCAGATATGTGTCTATCATATTTTCAAATTAAAATATGAGAATGGCAGAACCTAAAAGATTCTTAGTCACTGAATGTCACTCGCTCCTCAAATTGATAGACTGGATGGCAGCAAGGAATTAACTACAGAGATTACTTTTAAGGAGCAGGAAACTGTCTAGCCTTTCCGTACATTCTTAGAGTTGGTATATCCTTCTATCGTCCCTTAACTGCACTTCACAGCACATCATCCGGTGCTATCCTGTGGCACATGGGACATCACATACCAATGGCGGACATGTATTATAAGCTTTTCCATATAAGTCAGTCTTTACGTCTCAAAGCAAGATTGGGGTTTGAAATGATAGATAATATGCAAATGCCATAATAAACAATAAACCCTAAAGCACCCTAACAAGTTGATTAGCTATGCTTAATATAAGATCAAGGCAGAGTGGGAATTCTGGGGTTTGTTTATTAATGTAACAAATTGTTGTTCTAGTCCTACTTGGTTCCAAGACATGTTTAGGACATACAAAATAAATCAAGGCAAAGGTTTTAGGTGTGTGTGAAAGGAAAGGACTCTTTGCCATGCATCTGAATTCATGCCAGTTCCTCTCTATACCTAAGTAAATAAGCAGTAGGTTGTGAAGTAATTAGTTTGGGAAATGCAAAACCACTACCCCATGCAGCAGCTTACGGCCATAATCTCCTTACATGAGAATCCCAATTGCTGAATATCTTTTTATATCCTAACATTATATAAGTCATTCTTGGGATGCCAGGTCAGGGAAGCAAGGCAAGTGCTAGACTGTGCCTTCAACATCAGCAATCCCCTACTTTCTTCAGTAAGCTCTCAATTGGCGACTCCTATTTGCAAACCGTTTTTCTTTTTTATTATATTCAGTTTTGCCTAGAAGTATTAATAGTCAAGATTGCTTTGGGTCTTCAAAAATGATCCTCACTTAAGAGAAGAAAAAGCATAAACATATCTATATATGTGAACTTACCTTTCAGGAATCACACACTAGATGTTTGTTCTTTATCTCTGGAGGGACGCCAATACTCAACTTCTTTGATGCAGACATCTCCCTTCTGTGAACTGCTTCCTCTTTTGGGCAAAGGTGATGACTGCAGGATTTTCAGTACTGTATGAATGCTGCCATAATGTCAGTCCTTTGATACCTTACTAAGAGCTATACACAGAATTCAGAATATCCTGAAGTTGTCTTGGACTGCATCCAACAAACCAGATCAGCTACCTTAGTCCTGGGAATAAGTCATTGCCATTCAATCACATGTGTCAGAGAGTAAAAGCAAAACATCCACAGGACGGTTTGTGCTATTCCATCGGGAAAAACAGAAATGGAAGCTTCTCTGAGGGATGTAGGCTATGTTGCTATTAATTCTCACCTCATTACTTGGTTTCTATGTTTATTAACAGAAAGTCCTCATCTCATGTGTCTGAGATGAGGGTACCTGGGAACCAGAAGGCAATGTAATTTAAAACATAAGGCAGGTTTATAAATAAGACAATTTTCCTTAGGTATAAATATTTTCTTTTTGAAAGTAATCAGTGAAAGTTTACAAATAGTAAATATGAACCTCAAGTTGATTTTTTTCAGATACAATTTCATTGCAAGTCTATTTTTATATACTTTTCTCAAATTCCTCTTTATAACTATTATGTTTATCTAATTTTACCAATGTACTTCTCTGTAATCTACAATAAATTTTATCCTGTAACCAAGATTTTATGGTGTCTACAATGGTGTAATTTTTACATTACATATATTTGCAGTATTTGAATTTAGAAAGTAATTCCACTATCCTTCCTAACATGGCTTAAATATCATTGAGTTTTTACCACTTTGTTTACAATGAATCGACAGGGTTGTGCAACAGAAAGATTATGAAATTAGTCTTCCTTGAATTTGAAATGTAACTCTAAGACTCCTATACCTATACCTTCATTTGTAAGTTAGCCAATGAGAAGCCGTTTATGGAATAAATGACAGAGATTTACCCAGCATCTTTTGAAAAATATGACTTCAAGATAACTTTTACAACACATAATATTTAGTAGTTTTCTCTGAGAGAGAGCTTGGTCAAACAGGTAAAACCATTTCAGATTGTGGGCATGAGAAACTAAACATGACATCTTGCAGCAACTTGAAGGCCAACCAGATGCAGGCTGGCACATGGGAGCTGAGCCTTATTTACAAATAGACGTCTTCACCTTTTGTTATTAGAAACAGAGCAGATGGCTCTGAGCCATCACATAAGTGAGCCCAGGACAGCTGCTAAGATGGGTATGCAAGCATTTCATGTAGAACCCAGGCCTTATTCAGGCTAATGATAGTGCATTTGGCCAATGACTTATGTACAAAAGACTTCTGTGTCTTTCCCTAGTGGAAGTTTTAATAGGCACCATGTGGTGTGTATCACACCCTTTGCCTTACCAGCAATCATGGCAGTATGCGTGGAGATAAAAAGCCTATGAGGAAGGCTTTTGTATTTCTAGGAGAGGTCTTTCTGCTGACCACGCTAGCATAGCCCATGTGGAAAATTGATTATGTCAGAATACCGAGAAAGTTTTTGAGGTTGTTACTGCAGCAAAGCTCAGTCTATGCTCTTAGATGTAAAACTTCTTTCTGTGCGGGAAGTTACAAGTCATATATCAGTTAATAAAGTTTCAGTTCATTCTAGAAGCCCTTCATATATGCCACACTTTTATAGAAAAATATTAAGTCCTGGAGAGGCTTTTGATTTGATGACATTAAAAATTAGATCATATAGAAATTTTCATTATGCTAATAATTTTTAGAACAATACAGATTTTCTTTTTAGTAATAACATATTAGCTACCTGGAAACTTGTATGCATTTCTGATGAGGAGATATTTTTAAAAATTATTTCTTGGGCTGGTGAGATAGCTTAGAGGGTGAGCTCGCTGCACAGCCCTAGTGACGGATCCCATCTCAGGATCCACTGTGAAAGGAGAGAACTGGTCTGAGAAACTTGTCCTCTGACCCCCCATGTGCATATTGTGTACATGTGTAATCCTGCTCACCTGCACACCACATACACAAACAAACAAACGTAGAGAAAATAAATTTAAAAGAAGAAAATTATTTCTAAATATTCCTACATCTACCTATGGAGAATTTACTTGAAATTTATATAAGACTTCGCCTTAAGGATTTAAATTAATAAGAAAAAATTAGTTATCAGTTTGTCCTTATTCTGAGATTATTAAGATCAAGAAGCAAAGATCTGAGTACAGAAAAATTATCAACAAATTATCAAAAGGATGCTTAGAATTATAAAAAGAAAGGTGATGTGATTTTTAACTATTTGGATGCAACTGACTGTGTTCACTGTGGTCCTGAGACACCATTCACCCCTTTGATCTCAGTTCATGCTTTGTAGAAAGGATAAAGGCACTCACTGGAGAAGGATGTCAGAGTTCACTGCCATTCCTATTGCTGTTGGCTGAAAGGCAGGAGTAACATGTAACATTCACAGCTCGAAACGATGGCAGTTTAGTGTGGATGATTTAGGTATCCCCCCCCCTTTTGTCACATGCTATCCAATAAACTTTTGGATTTTTATCTTACATGGCAGTTTATATAGTAAAGTCTTATAAAATAATTCTTTCCCAATTCCCAATACTAAGGGCAACAAAACTATGACTGTAGGATTAGGGAGGCAGACAACAAAGACTACTGCCTTCTTACGGTTCTTCTTCTTACCTTAGAAAACATTAACCCAAGTCTCAGTTTGAGTAACCACAGACTGGGTGTACTAATATTTTATTCCCTGTAGAATTCTTAAGAGGACTGCAGATATTAGACAAATCTAATTGTGCGTGATTGAAGACTTTGCATAGAGGTTCATAAAGGTAGATATCATTTTAATGAGTAATATATCCTTAGGGACTCTACAAAGGAAAACATGAAGTGTGATAGGGATATTTCTGTGTCTGACAAACAAGTAAGCTATGTTCAGTCTATCACAGAAAGAGTAAACAATGGGAGTTTAGATATGTGGCAAACAAAGTCTTACATTCCTCTGGGTCTTTCAAATATGGATTCTTGGTTTTTTGGGAGGGATGTTTGGATTTTGATTATTAAGAGCCCATTATGGCTCAGAACAAGTAGAGAGAGTTCTTCTGAAGGCAGAGAGAAGTGGAGAGGATCCCTTTCAGTGATATTACATCTAGAGGAAAGGCACATGTTTTGTATCCACTCAGCCCACCCTGGAAGAGAGAGAAAAAAGATAACTGATGGAGTGATGATGTTACTCCCCCAATTTTCTGCCTTTAAAGTGTTTCAAGAATACAATACAAAGTTTAGGCTCAATTAGTAGTTACTACAGGGAGGAGAGGATGCCTCATCTCAAGTGTCTGGACTAGACTGGTACATATGATGGTTATCTGTCACCAATATTTTTCTGAGCTATTTTTCATTCATTCTAATTAGTCCTGTCTTCCCCCTGTAAGGATAAGAATCCCTCAGACTGTGGGTAGCCATTATGAAAACTACTTTTTAGAGAACCCCTTTGCTGTTCTTTTGGAAGAAAACCATTAAGTTCTATAACTGATAGCCTATGAATGTCAGCCCAGATAATTTAGTTGATGTCAACAAGGAGAGGTTGCATGGACTGTCATAGATATTGAGCTTGGATGTAGCATATGACATCAAAACTATGACTTTGTAAATATCCCCTTCTTTACATGCAGACTTAATTATCTCTCACCCCAGAGAAGGGCAACACTGGGGCCAATATCATTCATTTCAAAGGAAAGAAAAATGTGTTCCTATTTTTATAGCCTTGTAAAAGCAAGGAAATGTCTGAAGAGGAGGAAAAAAACACACAAAAACCCCCATAGTCTTAAAAAAGAATGCAATATGCCCCCAACCCAAACTCATTCAAGATGTCATTGCTGGGTAGAAATTCTACGCTCTCCACGTTAGGCAAGCTCTGTGTAGACTGTCTTCTGAATATGATATTGATGAATCACTTTTACAAACAGACTGGACTGCAATGAAAAGCCTTGTGAATGTGCTAAGCCCGTTTTAACAGGCCACTGGAGACCAAAGTGCCTGAAGGAGAGGATCTCAGCCAAGTCCTATGAACAGCTCATAACATATGAATAACGAAGCACTTCGAGGAAAAAAATTCATGTAACACGAAGATATTCCCAAAGATATTACTTGTGTCATGAATATTTTCAAGGACCCTTCTAGTGGCAACCTGATTAGGTGTCTCAAGACATGCAATGTGTTTTCTCCATGGCAATCTGATCCATCGTTCTTTTTTCCTCTTCTTCTTTTTTTAAAAAAAAAATCACGTAAAATAGATATCCATTATACTACAGCAGGTAGAGTCTTTTCAAATAAAAATATTAGGCAAGGCATTGCCTTACCCCACTGTAGAATTAGTCTATGTACACATGTAACCAAACTGTTCACACCTTTCCAATGGTGATTCCAGAAGGAGCAGCATTTGTTGGGGGGAGGCCAGCCTACTCTCAAGTGATCAAATTGCAATGACCGCTAACCAGTGCCACATAGATTGAAACAGATCTCAACGTCAAGCATGTGACTCAGACTGGAAAGTCTTTAGTCATGGCTTCCTCACCTGACCCAGCTATAATTTTCCTCTGTATTTTAAAAATCAATTGCAAGCCCTTGAAGTTAAGTTTAGCATTTGAAAATACAGTACACTAAATTCTAACCTAGTTTACTAATGAATCATGATTTAAATCATTTCAAAAGGAGATTTGTCACTGTGAATACCCAGAACTTTTAAATTTGAGATAAGTTCCCTGAATTGGGACTTTTAAAAATGACGGATGATCATGCAGATTAGGATGAATCTGTTTAGAGCACATTCAACTAAAATAAAATAAAAAATATGGAACAATTATTATTAAACATGCCTCCAGCTATTGTTATTGACAGTATCTTTTCATATGCCTGTAGGAAAGGAGAGAGAAGTATAGGTTTTCATGCTTTTAAAAACTGATTTTTTTAAAGGTTTTTTTGTTTATTTTTTAAGCAGTGAGACAGAACGCTCGTTGTCCTCCTGGCAAGTCCTTTTTGTATATTTGAAAATGAATTTCTTGGTGCATGTGCTCTGAAGACTGAATGGGGCTGTTCACTCCCCTTAAAGCAGTCTTCTGCATGACGACGGCAATTTTATCTGTTTATAGACAGTACCTCTGCCAAGACACATTTCCATATAGCTAACAAGATCTTCACCAAAGCCCTGTAAGAAGACAGCCTTGAAGGCATGAACAGCCTTCTATTTTTTACCACTCACATAAAACTCAGAGTATACACTCTCTGGTGTCCACCGAACGAATAGCTAAATTACCCTCTTCCAAATAGCACGAATAGGATTTGGTGACATTCTAGAGGTCTGCCAGCTGAAATGGACCATTAAGGATGGGTTTGAGGATTTCTGGTAAATGCTTCAGTTACATACCACCTGATCTATTGCCTTTCTCACACGCCACCTCTTTTCATTCATTCACAAATTTAAACATGAAGACAGAAAACCAAAACAACAAACAAAGAGAAGACTAAGAACCAAAATAAGGTTGGAAAAAAAGTTTGAAATCGTAAAACTGAAATCTATTTTAAGAAACAAGAAATTGTTGAATCATACAGCTATCACATTTCCCCTTCAGAGTATCCATTCATGAGAAGAGAGAACAATGGCTCATGAGTATAGTTACATCTTAAGTGTTCTACATAAACTTTCTACTGGTTGATGATAGCAAGTTCTTTCCATTCTAAATTTGCATCTTCAGTTAGCCTTTCACATCCCCTCCTTCCTAGGACCATATAGCAACATTGCTTATTTCCATCTTGTAAATGATAATTTAAGTCAAGGGACTACCCCAGGTACCATGTCTGAATACCAAATTGCCTACAGAAGAGGTTGATGACTCTGAAACTTTATCCCTTATGATCCTTACATTGAATAATGACTCCTTTATACCTTGATGAATTTGACTTAATAATAATTCTTCTTTCAAAAATAATTTGGAGATAATTTATGCCATAGAATACAGAACTAGACAAAGTGTCAGTTTCTGGTTTTTAATGATGCTGATTTGTATATCATACAATGAGATTCTTCAATTATTAGAGTAAGCGCACCATCAGGAGAGGGGCAGAAGGCAGAAGCCACCAGAAGTCCTTTTAGGTACTATAGGTATAAAGGATCTCTTATAATAAAAATATTTAAACTATTTGAAAGTTCAGACTCTCCTTTTTTAAAAAGTAAACATCTAACAAAGGTATATTCATAACTCATAGTAATGGTCACTTTAATACCATCACGATTACCAAATGGAAAACAAGCAATTTAAGATGTGGGCTTTTTCTGGGCAGAGTAGAATCATACTTTTGGAGGCTTGAGGCTATTAAGTCATATGGGAGGAGAAGAACCTGATGTAATTAATATTTGGAAGACTCAGTATTTGGGAAGCATAAGGCAGAGGACGCACTGAAGGGATAGATAACTACATGTTAGAAGCAAGCCATACTTCTGGGCCCTGGATTATACTCGAGAGTCTGTAGAAATTATCTTTGCACACGGCTATTGCTTTGGGTATCTGATATTCCAAACAATAGCTTAAGCTACAATTACAAGCCCTGAAAATGAGCTCTGCCTCTGTATGCCCAGCTTCATCTGTTAAAAGTCCCCACATAATCAAAAATAGTGTTTAGTGAACAAGGGCGTGCATGCCCACACAACCGCACAGAAGAGAGGACAAGGAAGGTCTAAGTTTCTGCTGCTTGTTTGCTCTAATTTGGAAAGATCCTGAAGTGTTTTCTAATTTTGTCTTTTTCAGCTTCCCTTCTCTCATCCATTCAACTGACATTTTCTCACCCCAAATTACTTACAAAACATTGTAGCAAATTTTAGAGACTTTGAAATGAATCAACAGGCTTCTGTGTCCAGGTGATCACATCCTAGCATGATGTTATAAGATCAGCGGATGCGGGAATACAGGAGAGCAGAAAGCTTCACAAGATAAATGCTCTGGAACAAAAGAAGCCAGCCACACTACCTACAACTTCACGTGGAGGTATGAGTCAAAATTCTACAGCTGTCCACCCAGGTCTTGCTAAATCCAAGTTCCCCACCAGAGAAAATCCTACAGAGGCTGATGAGTCTAACCATTTAGTCACTGAATTTCAGCCATCAGACCAAAATAGAAACATAATCACTCGCAAGAGAGCATGAGATAACATAGTCTCAGACCCTTAATCCATAAAGTCTGCTATTCGCAAACTTCCTCTCCCCATTTGCAAACTGCAATGGGAATGCCAATCTCTTTCTTATCCATGTACCTTATCGTAAGAAAATAAACCAGCAGGTACAGGATGATGCCAGATGGCTCCTGCACTAAGTGGTCACTGACTTGTATCTCATATGAGAAAAAATCCCCTTAAGCCACAAGGAAGAGATTGCTAAAGGGCGATAAAAGTCCATAACCAACATCCCAACCTCAACAAAACACTGAATAAAATTTGACTTGTTTTTATTGTCCTTGTTGTTGTATTGGATTGTTTTATTGGCAGGCAATTTGAACCTTCTTCATTCAGTTTTGTCTCTTCTCAGTGAATATTCTTTTGTTAAAACTTTTGTCTACAAATTTATACCACTATCTCAGATTTTACTGCTATACTCGCTGGAGCAAGTTTCTGTCCATTCTTTATCAAAAACCACTCTATCATTTCAGAGATGTCTATGGCTATTTTCTTAAAGATTATAACAATAACATATACTCATATATTTATATAGTCATATATAAATATATAATATAATAACCACATATATAATGTATATTCATATATAGTCAATACAATTCATCTTAATTTTAAAACAAATTCTGGAAACTAAAATGGAAATCTCCATATTTATAGATGTTATTATCTCAAATTTAATATTAAATCAACTATGCTTTTAACATCAAGAGTTATCCTTAACCTTTCTTTAACTACTACTTTTGGCATAATAACTGTGTTGGTCTTAGTGGAAGACAAACTGCACAGAGGTTGTGATTTTTCACTTTACTTACGAGTCCAGATCTTGATGGAGGAGTAAAACCTTTTTCTGTTTTATATTCCATCCAGAAAAATTAAAACAGTTCCCTTGTTCCATATCTGAAAATCTTTTTGCATTATATTTTGTTCCATAGTCACCTTTACTAGAGTTAGCAACTCCCTGACTATTCCTCCATTGTACTCAACACAAGATTAAGATTTAATCTCTAAATTACTTATATGCAGAACTGACAGTCAGGGTGTTGAATTGTTTTGTTGTCTTTAGTTCAGTCAAGTGAAGAAAACAAACCATGGTGATCCTTCAGACTTGTTGGGAATTGATGATAGCAAGGAGGAGAAGCAGGAAGAGGCATACCATTGCCAACCCTACCTGACAAATGGGTTTGCAGCCGGCCCTAAATTGAAATGGAAAATAAAACCTTCCTAGGTGACAGTCGTGGGCATCACAAGCAATCAGAGTAGGTTAACAAGCTGGAGGGCACATTCTTATTCCACCAGAAGAACTCAGTCTTTGGGCTTTCAGGAGATAAGAGTAAGTCTTGACAGGCTTGAGCAGAGCAGCTGAAATTACACCATCACTCCACAGTCTTTAGACATTTGTCACTGATGGATGTAAATATTTATGGTTCAGATGACAAACGGCTTTCCTTATTTGGTGACTTGGAGCTCTGTGCAAGTCCAGGGTCACTAGGGTGGTGTTAAGTTTCCATTGAGATCTGGGCTGGATTAAGACCTGGGAGTCATGGCAGCTGAAAACGAAATGTGTCATAAACTCCCTCCCCCCATAATCCTCCTCCTCTCACACATGTCTCCAAATCTGTTCCCCCACCACCAGGGGAAGGAAATTAAGAAAATCTGTGCCGGAGTTATAAGGAGAAAAAAAAATCTTTCTGATGACTGGAATTCCGGAAAATGTGGAGTGCAGAGAGGACCTAAATGAAGCTCATTCACATCGCATAAAATCTAAGCGCACAGCCCCAGTCATCTGTTGAACAGCATGGTGCTACGGCAGTTAGTGAGCATGTGTTTAATAATATTTATAGTTCAGCTAAATAAGGAACTAACGAAAAAAAGTAGGTTTGTTGTCCTGGAGGAGTTCAACGCAGCGTCCTCTCCCAGATGTGGATCCTAGGATCAGACAACAGAGATCACCTGAACTCTCCTGAGAATGCAGAAAGTCAGTAAGAGAGCTTTCCCAAGCCAGGCTTTTCAAGAGGATTTGAGATTTTTCATTTTTTAAAACTGAACTTCAGCATTCTAGCTCATATTGTATATGCATGGAGAAAGGGACAAAGCCTTTCTTCTCTGTCATGATCGTTGTATTCAAAGAATCTTCTGAAAAGTCTATTTGGAATGAATGATCCTTTGTGAGCTCATCTCAAATCTCCTTTCCAGAGATCTCAACACATAGGATCTTTCTAGGCACGTCAACTCTAACCAAAAGGGAGGAAGCTTATGGTTGATGGCAATTCTCCAACTGGGAAGTTTGCCAACGTTATATTCACCTGCCTAATGGGTCAAGATCTGTGATCATTTATTCACTTACTACTCGGTTGTTGATCTCAAGACTTGTGGACATTCCCTAGTTCACTAGTAGGTTGCTAGTGTTGAGTCACTGGTATTTTATGAGGACATCCTCTAGCAAATCATGTGGTTTAGAGTGTTCTGAAAGCCCGGCTCCTACCCACAAAATTCACAGAAAAAAAAGATTACCATATTCTGTCACACAAAACAATCTCTTTAAGAAACTGAAAAATACTCTAAAATGATAAAAAAAAATCACAATAAAGTTATGGAATAAAAGGTGATTGACTCAGAAATACCTCCATAACTTACCACATTTACACTTGAATTTGAGTTTACACTTAATAATGTAAATGAATTTATAATGAGATGAAGACACCCATCCATCACATTTCCCATGGCTACAGTTAGTGCATGTCTGCTATAAGTCTGCAGTCTCCCCCAGGAAGAAAAAAGAGAGAATACCTTGTTGAATCTTGACTCCAGAAGGCTGGACAGGTGATAAAAGATCCATAGAATGGGATCATTATTCAAAGACCAAGAATCTTATTCTAGATTTCCTTAATTATAGATGCAGAATCAAATTTCTGTTCTAGTATCAGTAATTGCTAAAGTCGGGAAACAGCTTGACAAATTGATAAGATAATAGGGTAATAGAAGAAGGCACCTTTCAACTGGCCTCCAGGTTCTCAGAGTTCAGCCTATATTCCCCCTTTCCCCATATGACACTTCTACCTCCTTAAGGATTTGCAACACAAGGAAGCAGAGCCTATACTGGCAAGAAGTAATCTGTGAGCAGAAAAGAAATACATAGTATAACAAAGTTCTTTGTATACAGAGGTTCTATTAAGGCAGCTGAGCATGTTGGGTTTGGCTGCAACCAATGTTTCTAGAGGGGCAGAGGCAAGAGGATCTCTGCAAGCTGCAGGCCAGCCTGGTCTACACAGAGTGTTCTAGTCCAGTCATGGTGAAATCCGTTCTCAAAATATCTTTGACATAACAGAGAATCTGATAAACTTAAACACTCTACAATTGCTCAAAACATGACATAAAATTCACATCCATGGGCCTTTGGTCTAATTATAAAGACTGGAATTATATAGAAATAAGAAAAGATTAAAGACCTTTACCACATCTAAACACTCTAAGAACATAGAAAAATAATCACAAAATGTACATCAAGAGGATATTTCTGAGATTCTTTCTAAAGTGATTATGACATTTACAGGTAAGATCTGCAAATGAGGCCATAGAGCTCAACTTCCTGATGAGATCTACCACATTTAGCCACCTTTTATCTTATCTCTATGATTTCCTTATTTTTCTTTTTGAGAAAATCATAATATGGTCCCTTCCTGGCTTGCATCTATCAAGCCTAATTTTCAAAATTTCAGTATCCTGGTGCTCTGCTTGACTAAGTGGAGTCTCAACCCCTTTTATCCCTTGGAATCATATCATCTGGCCAGACAATTCTCTCTCTGCCTGGAGTCTTCCTGGCTGGCTCATTCTTTATATATTTTTCTCATTAACCTTTTACCATTATCAATATTGGCAGAAGAATGTTCTTAGAACAGAGCTCCATTTAAAAATGTAAAATATATCTATTTTCTCTTAAAGTTCAAACTTCACATTTCTGGGAAAGAATACAAGCTGTCCAGGAGCATTGAGCTAAATGGCTCTTATGGAGTCAAAGATACTGGCTTCTTCACACAGAGGCAGATAAAAGGAGTCAGAACAGGAGAGAGACGGGCTTCCTAAAACACACTTATAGTTGGAGAGGTTTTTCAACGTATAAGAAGTCCTCAGGCATTTAATTTTTGTTGTCAAATAAATCTCTGAGAGTATAAAGATGAAAGGAGAATCCTGAGAATTAATATCTAAAATAAGATTCTGGCCCGAAACCAGTTGCAGTAGTTAAAGTGTGTGTATGTGTGTGTGTTTGAAACGTGGGTTATGTGATTGTATTGTTCTAAGTTTTCTGAAGAGTTTAAAGAATACTTCTTGTCTCATTTATTTTGGGGGGGTAACCCTGCCACTGAAAATATCACATTTGTTTTGCATGTCATCAACTATATAGATGAAGAAATTTTCAATCCTTTCCTAAGTAGGCAACCAAAGTCTCAGGCTCTGTATGATTTCCCAAATTTGTGGTTTGCAGGTCAGCAGTTTCCTAGCTCAAGAAGGAAATTGCTTTCAATCAGTAATATTCATAGATACATTTCTGTTTCATCTTTTATTTAAGGTCACCTAGAACCCATTCACAAGACTCCCGTTGTTTTATAGATAGCAACCCATGACATTGTTCTCTCTTGTTTTCTCATCTAGTGGGCACAAGTTAAAACTTGTCTTCATTCAAGCAAACAAAAACAAAAGACAAAACAAAACAGTAGCAACAACAACAACAACAAACAAAACAAAACAAGCCAGGCAGAAGCCAAGCACCTGCTTATACATAGGGACAATTTCCACCAAGGCTGTAAGGACTTCACAAAGAAATACAACATTTTAAGATTGTTCTGAAAAGATTTTGCACAGTTACTTGAAGGGTGTGTATAGCATAAATCATCTAAATTATCTGTCCTTTGGTCGCCAGACGATTGGCAGACTGATAGCAACTTGATATTGCTAGTGTTGGAACAAAGACTCCAGCTAAATATAAAGTAAACTCTGGGGTTTGTTTCTCTCTAGTTTCCCTGCTTCAGTTAACCTCAAATAAGCCTTGATAGGAATAGGCAATTTAAAACTTGCTTTTTAAAGTGGTGAGATGGGAACTGGGGAAATGGCTCACTAGTTAAAAGCATTTTGTGTTCTTGCAAAGGACCTAGGTTTGGCTCCCAGCACACACATAGCAGCTCATAACCACTTGTAACTGTAGTTCTAGGGCTTCTGTCACCCTCTTCTGGCCTCATTTGACAGAACACTCACACAGTGTGTTAGCATATATGCATTCTTAACACTCATACACAAAAATAGAAGTAAATAGATCTTTAGGAAATCATTTTTTAAAGTCGTAAATGATCATCTTGTGTTTCTCCTGAATGTCCAAGCCTGTCTTTGTTTTTGTTTTTCCATGGCTATGCACATTAGGAGAGATGCTTGAGACTGAAGGGAAGAAACAGTTTTCTTCTTTTCTTGATAAATGGATACAAGAATTTTTCAACCCCTAGAATGTAATCAGAGGTTTCTTCATCCCACCCTGTCCCACAATCACTTCTACATAATCACTAAGGGCTTAATATTAATTGCAGAATGTTTGGTCTATAGTTCAGGGTTATTACTAACTAGCTGTTACATTCACATTAACCCACTTCTATTAATCTATGCATTGTTATGTGTGGTCTAGTATATCTTGAGCTCCAGTGGCTCACATGTATCTCTCAGACTCTCTCTTCTTCTTTCTGTATTTTTACTTTGACTTTCATGCCTAGAATTATTCTACCTTGTTATAGGCCAAATAAGTTTCTTTATTAGTCAATGAAAATAAAACATATTCACAGCATACAGAAGGATTTCTCACAGCATTTCCTTCTTTATAATAAAAAAGGCTTTAACTTTAACACAGCAAAATTAAATATAATGAAACAGTTAAGCAAGTAAGAATTATAGTTACAATATCTAGTCTATTTGCATTTGACAAAATTAGAGGAAATACTAATTTTCTATTCTATCTTGATAAATCCAAAGTTTCCCATCTAATTTATCTTTACTCGTAAGTAAGATAAAATTATAATTATAATTATCTAGTCTTAAACTCCATCAAAGAAGTGAGAAAAAATGATATTACCTGAATGAGTAGAAAGTGCAAGCAGGCAACTTCCAAAATATGTGAGAAATGACAGAAACAGCTGACTACTTTGACAGTCACTCAAGTTTTTTCTGTTATGTTTGGGATCCATTTTTGGCATATAGGCCTAGAATATCTGACAGACATTCTTCAGAAGTAGGGAATTTTGAAGGACCATCCTACCTTGTCTTGGGATAGTTTGGTAGTCACCTTTCTTGTATACTGCTCATCCAATTTGTGGAGTAACTGTCTGCAATTGAGAAAAGAACAACTTCTTTTCCCACATGGCTAGCTATTAGCATAAAGAAAACAAACTTCATACAGAGTTCTTTTGTGTCCATCATATTTTTTGGAGTACTTTGTTTCCGTCAGGAGCAGACCTGTCTCACTGTCATGAAAAGCTTAAGTATTAGAACATTTTAAATTCCATATTCTGTAGGTCTTTGAAATGTTTGAAGATACCTATCTATCTGAAATATATCTCTGTATATATAGAAAACTTAACTAAATTGACTATGTTTGATTATTATAGATGACTATTAATCTGTATTTCTTAATTATACATTATATTTTGAAATGAACTGCATAAACATAATACCTTAAATAAGAGAAGCAATATTCATATAGTATAACAAAATTAACCTTAAATTTATATCAATAAACTAAAATTCATACCATTGTAAAATATTTTTGAGATTAATAGTTGTTCTTTGGATTAAAGTAGATTGGATAATGTATGCTTTTATCCCATTTCAGTATCACAGAAATTATATTGGTGCAAAGTCTTGGTTGTTGATGATGAGTGAGTGCACAGTTAGGATATAAGAGAGGCAAGAGTAAACTGCTTTCACATACATAGACATTATATGAGAGACTACAAAGTACACTTCTTATTAATTTTCATTGTGGGGGATAGATAGGTCAATGGGAGCATTTTTGATGTCAGTGGGCAAGCTCAATGGAGAGGGAGATACTAAGAAGGGTCTAACAAATGATGGTATCAAATGATGGCAACAGGAGAAGAGGGAAACTCAGCATCTTGAATCCCTTCAGGTAGAATGACAGCATATTTCACCTTGAAATAAGTATCCAGTGAATAGATTTTCTGGGAAGTTGTCAAGAAGTGGCCAAGGAAGTAAGGAGCAAGAGGAAAAGACCTGTCTCTTCAAAAAAGTGGATGATAATATGTTTAAAAAGATGTAAAGACAGATAGGTCCTGAAGAACATTTGAGGGAAGATGACACACAACCTAAATACATTCAGTCTTTTAGAAGGCAAGATGTAGGTGGAGGCTGTTTGTATCCAGTCACCCAGACCCATAATAATCACACAGAAACTATGTTAATTATAATACTGTTTGGCCAATAGCTTAAGCATATTTCTAGTTAGCTCTTACATCTTAAATTATCCAGTCTTTATTATTTTATGTTTAAGCCATGAGGCTCGTGGTTTACCAATAAGGTTCCCAGGCATCTTTCTCCTTCAATGGCTACATGATGTCTCCTTGACTCTGCCTTCTTTCCTCCTCTATTTGCTTGGAATTCCCACCTTGCTCTAATCTGCCCGGTCATAGGCTAAAGCAGCTTTATTAATTAACCAATAAAAGCAACACATATACAGAAGGACTTCTCACAGCAGCAAGATCATTGTAAAAAGGCGTTAACAAAGGCAGTGGGCAGGACCTAATGAAACCACATGGTGGGGGTATTATGAGTAGATCACAACAGGGGAAAGGCTCCTGGGGGTCATGTGGCATGTATTTGTAAGTTAAACTACCAGTGGGGGGGGGTCTGAGCAGCTCACAGCAATGGGCAAGCCTCTAGAGGTCATCTTGGATGAATCTATAGATGAAACCACATGGTGGGGGTGTATTGAGCAGTTCATGGCAGTGGGTAGACCTATGGGGGTCATGTGGCATGCATTTGTAGTAAGACTCTGATTGGAATATGTCAGGCATTTAGCACAGTTTTATTCAACATTCTTGCAATGGGGTTGGTCCCATGAAGTCATAAAGGGCTGCTAGCTGGCAGAGCTAGAAGCTGCTGGCTTCTGCCTTTTCTCCAGATTCCAGAGCTACTATTCCCATCTTTGCCATCTCATCTCATTCCCTGATCAACATTCATTCTTCTCTGAAACTCAGGGTGATTTCATCACCATGAAGTCTACTTTTGTGCATCCTATCAACCTGTGCCATTCCTTTCCAACTTAACTATTATTGGGCCTGCAACCCAAACCTAGATTCTGTGGAAAGTCTCTGACAGTCTCTTTCATGTTGACAAAGTATCTTGTATATAAACCCCACAGTTGGAACTTAGAGTACTTTAGCTAAATTTGCATTTCTTCTTCCCACTATAGCAATGATTACCTAACAGTGTGAGCACATAAGATAGAATGAAAAGAAACTGTTCAAAAATCCTTTCTGAGTTGACTACTTGTCTAAATGAATGAGTAGCAAATTAACCATTGCCAAGTAAAAGGATGAAACTCATAAACTAAAGTGTAGATGTGGAACTAAAGGACACAGGGTCTCCAGTTGATATTTATTGCTACTTATATCCATTTCTATTTTTTTTCTTGATGACTTATACATATTTAGGATGTGTATATCCTTTACCATGACCTCCATATGTTGTAAGCACCATATCAAGTCTTATTGGATTGAAAGAGTACATATAATGTCAAGCCATTTGAGAGTGACCGTCTTGAAAGGAGATCATGGAAAGATGAATCTAAGCAAGAGAAAATCATGTGCGCCATGAATAAAATAGCAGATGGAGTCTTCCAGAAGCCAGCAATTCACCTAAGCTCATTTGTCACATATGCTGATTCTTAATTGATCACAGTGTTTTGTGTTGATGCTCTCTTTGTTAGAGCCCAGGCATCCTACACAAAACAGTATTTTGATGCTCACGGTACAAACAAGTACTAGAGACTGATGGGAATATATACTCTTAGATAAAAAACACATTTGACTAGTGGGAGTAAATGACTGTAAGTAGTTAATGGAATCATGACTTCAACTGTATTCTGGCTTTTCTGTATCTATACACCCAATAATGTTGTGATATTTATGTTTTCTTCTACCAATGCTGCTAAGGACTTTGAGTTCAGATGTTTATTATTCTTAGAATCAATCCACAGATAAATCTAGAATCTTTTTTTCCCACCCAGTTTCTTAATACTGAGACAAAAATTGTCTGTGAATGTTTAGCATACAATAAACAGAGACATTTTAAACATTTCTTTTGTATATAAATTTCATACTATTCATCCTATCCAAAATTAAAAACATCATTTGGCATAGATAGATTTTTCAAACAAACTAGACTGACTCTCAGAGCTTCTGAACTGTCTATCTACTGTCTCATGATAAAGAATGGGTGTAGCAGCCCTTATGGGTCATTTGTTCCCTGCTGATTCTCACTTCCAGGCTCCCATTTGGGAACCGTTTCCTTGTCACAAGCTGTAGGCTGTCTGTTCTCCCAGCAGTCCCTGCATCCTTCTCCTACCCAAGCTGGCTTCCCTTCAGCTGTTCCCCTGCCCTATTGACATGTCAGAATCCCAGATCTCCCAAGTTTCCTGGGAGTAGTCTGGAAGCCTCCTCACCAAACAAACCAAAGAATGCAGCATGGGACATTGTCTATGGCACCCCAGAAAAGAGGAAAGTCTTTAAATGCCTCTGCTCTTCTTTGTTGAGCCTCTGGGAGGGCACAGATAGAACCTTGGAAAAAGCAAATCAGCCTGAAGCCTCGGTGTTCAAAGGCTCTGGGGTTAGTTAAAAAGGCATGCTCTCTGGCTCAGTCTCAGAATGCCTGCTCTGAGGAAGTTCACACATCTCCTCAGGCAAGTCCTGAGCAATTCCCTGCTGAGAGAGTAGCAAACCCTTCTCTGCTTTCTCAACAGAGAATGCCTTCCTAGATGTAATAACCTTTGGCCTGGACTGGAACACAACACAATTGCCTCAGGAGAGGATCTTTGGAAGTCTCTTCGCTACAGGGAATGTCTAATAGCCCTGTTCAGCTTGATCGACAGCTATTTTGCCAGCGTCCTTAATACCATTTGTCTAAAACATGTATCAGTTTTTTTTTTTCAGATGAAAACACTTGGCATATCATATGTTCTCAGCTTTAATTTTTTTTTTGCCTGTGAGGGGGAAATTAAGATGAATATTAAAAGAAACTCTGATATCCTTCCACCCCACAATGTTATTGTAGTCGCGTTCACCCTTCCAAATACTGTCATGTATCCATTATGCTGTCACGGCTCAGTGTACAATTGACAGAGAGTAAGATGGAGTCAGTCCGTCAATCGAATGTCATACCATGTAATAAAAGTCTAAAACCCTGAAACTGTTACTTATAGAGCTAGATGCAGTTCCAGCGTGCAGATTGGTATAAATGCCCTAAACGGTTATAAATAGCTAACATGTCCCGAGGAAAATTTGACTCTTTAGTGGTATTGAAAAGAGAAAATCGCAGAAATTACAGATTATTATCAATGGAAATAAGGCCAGAGGGTACTTGCACAAGGAGATGGGTCTAGGGTGATAAATGAAAAGGCGATAACCCTGTGTCAAACAATCTTTCTGATTCACTATTTATAATGGTCTGTGTGCTCAAGGCCTTTCTGAGTTCGTGGGAATAAATTGCAGACCTCAGTGAAATGGCAAGAATTTAAAAATCTTGTCTCTGTAGTCATCTGTGCAGAGAGGAGCCCTGTGCTGGTTGGAAAGCTAAATCACAATTATGTTATTTCATTTACAAATACATTAAAAGTTAAAATTAATGGAATAACACAGAAGTTCCTGAGCACTTAGCCACGATTCTATTACCAGTTTAGGAATGGGTTCTTAAGCCTTGTAGGACAAACCCATTGTTCACTTGGGTTTACTTTATCACTTTATTTACACAAAAGCACTTTGAAAGTTTCTAAGGGGAGAAAAAAAAGAACTATCACATAAGAAAATATAATTGGACTTTTGTGGGGGAAGACTGAAGGCAGTCAGTCATTTCACAGATGTGTGTTGCTTCTTTGAAAGTCTATACAAGGTGTGACGTGGAACTGTCAATGATACGGCTACAAACACATCAGCTCCCAAGGAGGATTATCCAGACACACACCTTCACCCAAAAGCTCAAGAATACGGGCAGCTTTTCCACCCTATGCAGATGATATTGATTTAACACTCACCACTGAATATAATTTAAGCAAATCCTTAATTATTTGACTAGTCTAGCAATTTCATAAAAGACTACATTTCAAAGAAACTTACATCTCAAAGTTAGGTGAAATATAAAAAGGTAGGTGATATCAGTGTTTTCCAGGGAAATAGAAACAATTGCACATGTCTGTATACATACTATTAAATTGATCTTTTAATTCAAAGAATGTTCTTTACAGGTATGTGCTTTTGTTAAAGATATTTGCTCATGAAATTTGAGGCTGACTCCTGCCCATTAAATTTCTAGAGTAAACTGGACACTGGAAGCAGGGGTCTTGAAGTAGAATTTCTTTCCCAGGACACCTGATATTTTTTGCTATTAAGCCTTTCGTGTGGGTTGGATGAAACCCATTTACATTACTTCAGAATCCTTTACTTGAACTCAGCTGCTTATGGATCTGAAAAGGATGTTACAATGTAGCTGCAAAACAGCTGTTTGGTGAAGGGACAGTATCCTTTGACGTAGTAGACACCTAAAGTTAATCAGCAATAATGGGAAAGATAGGATTTTAGTTATGTCTTTAATACTCCTTCCCCTATCTTTCGAGGCATCAATCATTTCTTGGGTACCAATCTCTAAACGGGATCTAAATGTCTAAAAATTTAGTTACCATTTGTCATAAAATCTGAGTTTACCAAAGAATATTAACACTGGAACTGGTGATTATTGTATTTATATATAATAAAATTGAATAAAATATATAAATAAAATAAAGATAAGTTTTTTTTAAAAAAAAAAAGAAAGAAAAAAATCCCTGACATGACATTAAAAGAGAGGGAACCTCTAATGATGTCATTAAGTTCATTTTCTGCTGACCATCTACTGCTGGGTATGTGATCTACCCTTAAGAGTAGTTTGTTTCTTCAGTGAGACTCTTAGAGAAAACTAAATTTTGATTGGCAAGCTGTTGTCAGGTGGAGATAGCTTCTGGGTTAGGAATAGGGCATGTGTTTCCATTTTAGGTTTTCAGAGAACTAGGCATCCGCTCTACCATTCCATGTTCAGTGAGTCAGGTAGGCATTTTCTTCAGCAAGAGAGCTTGGTTGTCAGTTTGTAGAGAGCAACCTATGAAATTAGCTACAGCTTGGGTTGTTTGGGGATTCTCATGGTGCCCTTTTAGATAACACCTCAATTATATGTAACCCAATGGCAGAATTAAAACTTCATTTGGTGACAGGAGATATCCAGTTATCTCTCTCTCTCTCTCTCTCTCTCTCTCTCTCTCTCTCTCTCTCTCTCTCTCTCTCATCTCTCTCTCTCTCTCATCTCTCTCTTTCTCCTCTCTCTCTCTCATCTCTCTCTCTCTCCTCTCTCTCCCTCCCATTACTTGGTGATTTCATTTAGATCACCTTCATGCATGTATGTGCTTTAGGAAGCTTCTACTGTATTAGATTTCCATACTACTCCTCAAATGCCCCTTAATTTTCAGCTGTCTTTCTCCATATTCCCTCCCTCATATTCTATAGCACAATTAATAAAAACCCAGAAACAGATATTCAATCTGAAGGTAAGAAATGGGAAAAAACAAACAAACAAACAAACAAAAACCAATAGCCAGCCGCTATCTCTTACCTCTACCTCATCCAAATTGGTGATTCTACCTCTGGGAATCCTCAGAATGAGACTGTCTGAGAGCTGTCTCCTGCTTTATATTCCTCTCTAGAACTGTGATTGAAGGCGTGCACCACTACCACCCGGTTTCTATGGCAAACTAGCGTGGCTACTGGGATTAAAGGTCACCACTAAAACCGGATTGTAAGGCTGACCAGTGGGGTTGTCTTTCTCTCTGATCTTTAGGCAAGCTTTCTTTATTAAAATAAAAATAAAACATCACTACAATACTCACCTGCTCTTTCCCTCCCAGTAGTAAGCTTTTTGAAAACTATTGTATGTTATGTCAAGTGATGTGCAGAGCTACTCTGGAGGAAAACTTTCCTTAGTTTCGTATGTTCTGTAGCCCCCATGAGATAGATGATCAATGCAGACATGCAGAAGTAGCTGATGTTTTAACTATTGCACTACTGAAGGTACACAGGGAAGAAGTAAAGGCATACAGAAATAGATCTGGAAGATTCGCAGCATTTAACAAAGAAGTGTCTTAAAACTAAAAGCTGTGTAGAATTGACTAGAAAAAGAGAAGAGAAGTTTGATCTGCTAGATGCAAAGGAGGTAAAAACACACAGAAAACTATTGGAGGATGTTATTTTAATGACAGTGCTTTGTGAAGGCTCATATTGGTACACACATATTTTACGTATGGTTGTGAAAGTTCCCAGAAAAGAGTTTCATGGTAGTTTTCATTTCTCAGAAATTCTGTTCTGATAAGGGAAACTGAGGATGCTTCTTGTTACATGTGTTGGTTCTCATTTGAGTGCGGTTAAAAATACCCCACATTCCAAAGTGGCATATTTTGACTTGCTTCATGGCCTTGCCTTGCCTTTATAGATACCATCATGCAAAATGAGGATTATTAGAACTTTAGTTTGGCTTGATTTTGTCTGTATATTGATAATTTGTTTGGAATTGAATTTGGAGTCCAAGACTTCCCTTATTATCCATGTAATTTTGTATAAATCTCTTTGCTGTCAGCTTCAATTTCCCTATCCATAAATATAAGAGATGAAAACTTACTTCAAATTGTTGACCACTTATACACTTTCTCTCTCTCCTCATTTGGAAGCTTGCTAAATGCAGCAAATTTGACTGGATACTGAAAGTTTGCATTGTTTGATCCACTCTTCATTCACAAAGGATTCATTCAATTTCCAGTCTTTTTCATGGTAACATGAAGATGGAGATAGTCACACTTTCAAAAAACAGAAAAGCATCAACTTGGGAAAGGTAAACAACTGGGCCAAGCCTATATAACTAGATGTGCTATAAATCTGGTCATTTGATTCTTGGTATACTTTTCATATGGTTTCGTATTTTGGTCAATATATGCACCACCTATATGCTTATATTTCTGGTAACAAAACTTATGTTATCCTAAACCATATCTGTTCTATCACAGATATGGAAGTTTCCCATATACACAAATTACCAATGAACAGGAATTAATTTATAAATACCTTAAAAGTAAAAATTCAAATGCAAGATAATTATGTTACTGAATCAATTTAAAAGCTTTTTATATGAGTCTAGGTAAGAGTGGACAATTGAGACCCCAGAATTAAGAAATCTAAAAAATATATTAAGTGATTTCTCTCTAATACTTTGATATCACTCCAATGTAAATACAAAGTTCCTAGGAGAACTGCAGTAGAGCAGACATACTGATTTGGCGTTTTAAAGATGGGAACACTAATCTTGTTCTGAATTCCTTCTCTTTCCTCCTCTCCATCATCAAACCTACTTATGAAAAATGGGATCATAGGGGGTGGTTTCTTCTGATATGTTCTATGAAGGGAAGTTGCTGATAGCCAAAACACTGTTGTCTCCAAAAGCATCTATTCTTTGACAGAATATAAAGACATAAGGAAGGGTCTCCAACAAACGTGACTTCATAGGAGAGCCATACTGGAAATGGCAAGAAGACCACTAGTGATTCTTTCATACCTCTTGGAGTGGGAGTTTTTTTTTCTTACAGCCTTTGATAGGATGTACTCAAAGAAATGTGTTTTGTTTTGCATTAGTATTTAGTGCTGCACTAATAAAATATTATGAGAGAAATAACAAAAGGGAACAGGACTTACTTGATATACACCTCAGTGAAATCATCATATCATGGCAGAGATGTCATTGGACAGGTCCTTGAGTGACTTGTCTACGATCAGAAGAAGTGAACAATTAATTGATGCATATATACTAGTTAGGGTTCAGCTTATTCTCTCCACTATCTATAATCTAGGGAATGATGCTACCTACAGTGTGTAACTTTGCCACTTCAGTGTAATCAAAACAGACAAGTCTATAGGACAAGAAAACCTGAATTGCACTGATTATTTTAGGCTATATGAAGCTGACAAAACTTGTCATCACAATTGTAGTTTTTGTTCACCATATTGTAAATAAGAAGACATTTGAAAGACATTTCAACAGATTCCCTGACTCCATGTCCAGGAATATAGGGAAGGCACATTCATTTGGATTACCAGTCACTTCTAGTTCATCCTTGCCATATTCAAATGCAGGTCAGGGTGGTTACTTTCCAAATGAAGAATGAAAATGAAAACATCATGATTTAATGCAAATTATCAAGTTTTAGGTATTGGATCAAATGTTTGAAATAGAACATAAACAAAATAAGTATCTAAATTTAAAATATGGCTTATGTTGATAGTTTATGGCATGTGCTCCTATTTAAAGAAATGAAATCATGACAGGTTATGTATATTAAGGTTTGAAAGTCATAGCTCTGAGTTAACATTACATTATATCTGTTTGGTCATAAGCTTATGGCAAATTAGAAACAAAGATACATTTTCCTAACTTATGTGCTCCATATGTCAGACATTTATAATGTACTGATTTTTAGAGTATGAGATGTTAAGATCATCTCTTGATATTTTAATGAGTTTACAAGTCAAGAATGACCACATTACTGATCATTACCATGGAAGTCATACAGTCCTCTCCCAACTTGAATATAGAAAATAACCCTCAAGAGATAACTCTCGGATTCTCTAAATATTGTAGAATAGAACTTTAACTGATTCCCTAAATCTGAAAAGTGAAGCCCATTGCCCCTTCTGACTGGAATTGTTGAGGATAACATCAGAAGCCTCTGCAGAGTTAACCAAGAATCTTCCAGGCACCAAGTCACTAAATACTGGTGGCATTCTGAACAATCATGAACACTTAGTTTCCCAGGACTTCTGTGACAGTTCCCCAGCTGGATACACTCTTCCCATCCTGGATCTCTAAGTGTCAACAGAGAAGGTCCCTTCTGAGACCTATGAGAGTCCACCTATCCCACACTTAACATTTTCTGGTAGTTTTATTGTAACCCCTTGACATTTCTTTGGCTGTAGCTGTTTCACCAGAGCTTTAAACTTTTTTAACACTTAGTGTTTTCGCAGCATGAAAGTTGACATTCAAATTTTCCATTTACAAAGTGCTTATTTTCTATATGTTTATTGTGTTTGTGTGTACACAGACATGCACACACCATACTGCATGTGAGTTGGTTAGAGGACAGCTTAATGTAGGTGACTATCTCCTTCCATCATGAGAGTCTTGGTGTGTAACTCTGCTCATTACACTTGTGGGAAAACACTTTGATTTGCTAAGTCATCTCATGGACTTGGTTTTCTCTTTTTTTATAACAGAAATCAAATTCATTTTGAACTCACTATATTGATTTTATATTAGTTCAATCATCTGCAAAGATCTATTTCTAAAAATAATTCATGATTCAAGCTATTAGGGCCTAGGATTTTTCTTCATGAGTTTTTAAAAAATATTTATTTATTTATTTATTTATTTATGTATTATGTATACAATATTCTTTCCGTGTGTATGCCTACATGCCAGAAGAGGGCACCAGACCCCATTACAGATGGCTGTGAGCCACTATGTGGTTGCTGGGAATTAAACTCAGGACCTTTGGAAGAGCAGGCAATGCTCTTAACTTCTGAGCCATCTCTCCAGCCCCTCTTCATGAGTTTTAAAACTACTATAATGCATTCCATACAAAATTTTCCAAACATTTTTATGTATAAATGTAAATTTTTGTAATTATTGTAGAATATTATTACATAGTATATAACATAAGATATTAACATAACTATAATTATTGTGAAAATATCATATTTTAATCCTGGATTTTAATTTAAATTCCATGTTAGTATACAACATAAATATCCAGTTTGTCTCTGATTTTATGCTACTTTTTTATATGCCAGTTATCTAAAATATAAAATAGATATTAGATAGACAGATATAATATATATATAAGATAGATGGATGGATAGATAGATAGATAGATAGATAGATAGATAGATAGAGGAAACACATCCATAGATAGGCTCAGTGCTCTTCTTTAGATGATGGCTCAGTGATTTTCTACTTGCCAGCAAATCTTCACATTACAAGAATGTATGCTGCTCACATTGTGTAATCCCTTTCATTCCTACAGCTTACAGAGTAATAGTCTGCCACTATCCCTTTTTTGTAATTTACTTTTAACCATAACGGGGAACCTTATTTTAATTCTCTTGAATTCAAATGTCACTCAGTATGGAAAGTATCATTTCAGTGTGTTGTGCAATCTCACTCAATGCAAAAAGGAGGCATCATTTTAACATGCCTTGTAATCTCCTTCAAAGCAAAAAGGAAATTTAGCATGTCATCAAGAAATGATCCTCTCAGAACCTGGATTTAAGATGACTCATTTGCTTAAGGAAAGATGTGGAACTTTCATTCTGTTTTGACCTTGGCAAGAGAGGAAGGTCAGTGAAACAAGTGGAGGTACTGATGGGGCATGCATCTGTGGAGGATGCCTGTACAGGATACAGGAAATAGTGGACCAAACATCAACCAGGAGGCTGCTGAAAGTCTAGGTCTGTGATGCCCATATGTAATCAGATGGGTATCCATTTAGCGTTATGTGATGGTTCCTCCTTATCACAGTGTTAGTGGTTATGGCGTTAACCACGGCAGTCAAACAAACATTTCAATATTGCACCACAGAGTAGGACTGCGAGGCTTCAATGGAGGTGCATGGTGGTCTGATATGTAGGCTCCGTGTGGCGGTGAGACAGGAAAATGTCAGTGTAACCACACAGGGGTCTGTAGTTAAGCCAGAAGGAGTTGGTGGAGCAAGGTGTGCCTTCTATTTCCAGGTCCTTGGTGACCGCTTTAGGTCTCAGTGTGGTCCTGCCAATGGGGAGGAAACAAAGGGGCAGAAAATTTTGCAGTACTTTTCCATTGGTAACATTTAAGTGAATGCTATTTGAGTAAAAGGAGCAAGTGATCGTGAAAGCCTGAACAGGATCCCGGGCTGAGTACTGTCCGAGTACTGTCAGCCAAATGTACTGTTTGTAGCTAGCCTGTAGCTACGGGGAGTGTGAAGCGCAATGGCAGGGCTTAGTGCAAGTGCTCGTTGGTACTATGCATTAGAAAGCAGTCAAAGATGATTGCTGGGCACTTCGCCTACGCAAGCAGTGCTCGATGACGATTTAGTGAGCTGGGAGAACTTAGAAGATGAATAACTTGGAAAGGCAAGTAACAAAGTTGGAAGAACCGAGTCTGAAACGATCAGCTCCTCAAAGTACTTCGACGCAATTCTGCAGCTTAGTCAGAAGCCTGGGGAGCCATTGTCACGAGTTCAGGCACATATCTAGGTAAAACATAACGTTTGGGCTAGCCAGGAGTAGACGAGTTTTCTCTCAGTTTTCACCTTCCACCTTGGTTCTGAGATCCTTGAAGAAATGTCTGCCTTGTAAACCGCCGCTGCAGGCACCAGGCTATTTGGCTGTGAGCTTGCAGAATCCAAACTCAGGTCATTCTCACATAAGGCGCCAGCCCTTAAGAATTATGTGTATACTGAAAATGGTGACAACCCGCCCTAAAACAGAACACAGCTTTTGTTTGGGGTGCCATCTTTTAGTGACGACTAAGCTGCTCTAGGATCACAACCCATTTTTAACAACCCAAAATGTGTTTGAACTGTGAAAAGAATTCAAGAAGTCATTTTGTCCTCACTGACGTAGATCACCGGGAAAGAAAGCCAGAAGCCCCGTCAGCAGTTACAGCGAGGACGTGTAACCCTCGTTATAGTCTCAGCTTGCATAGCTATGTATAGTTCAGCGCTCGATTTCACATGTGACATGTTGCACTGATTAGGACTGAGAAATCTTGTGGAGCTCACGTGACATCCTTTGTGTGAAACAGAGAATGAACTCTCACCCTTAATGCCTAGGGCAGGAGGAGAGAAAGTTGTTCTTCGTTGGGGGATAACTGGAGGGAATAGGAGCATTGACTTATGAGGCAGGCGGAAAGACGTAGCTTTGCAGCAAACTTCATTTTAAATGTATGTAATAAACTTACAACAGCAATGCTGTGGCTCAGTAATGTAGTCTTAAAATGCAGCAAGCCAATTATGCTTTCATTTAAAATTTCATGTCCTTATAATAAGGTTTGTCCTTTATTTTAGGGCTTTATTGTAAGTAGAGATGAGGGGGGAGTTTGTTTTTATTACCTGATTCTGCTTTTGACTATAATTTTTAAAAAGCATTTTCTGGGCATGTCTCTCTGTGTGTATGAACAATGTGCCTAGATTTTGTAAGATGTACCAACTACTTATTATAGTTCTTTAATTATTTTCCTAAATATAACCCCAATTTTAAGAACACGGAAAAGGGTTTTAAACATGTGTCTCAGTGTGTTATCTCACCCACAGCTTCTGTGTGCCATGAATTTCTTTCTCATGTATCCTTATAGTAACTTTTATTATCTGTTTATTCTTCTTAAATGTATTCAGTAATCGCCAGCCTGGCTTGATTTTTTCCCTTTCTTTCTTTTTCTCTTTACAAAATGGGTTCCCTTGGTCCTTTTATAGATAAAGACAATGATGTACTTGAAACACATCCAAAATTAGGTTATCAGTAATATTTCAAATTAGAGCCCTATCTAGAAATCAATGCCATTTGGGATCTACAGTGCTACCATATGGTCTCTGCAAATATTCATTATAAAGACATTTACTTCCTTCTATATTTTTCTCTGTATGATATATTTCAGGAGAAAAGTTACAAAAACAATGATAATCACATCTCTTCCTTATTTGTATCAGGCTGCCATATTAATCTTATTAGGAAAAGAATCCCTCCCTCACATGATAAGTGGCTTCTTTTCTTATCAGAACCGAGTCCTGAAGGAGTTCCATTATCGTCCTGTCTGCATAAAAGAGTCATGATTTTTTTTTTTTGCCTGTTGCCCAAACCTATTAAGAAGACTTTTGATTTTTCTGCATGTTCCCAAAGATGTCCTCTTGGTATTGCTGAATGTCATCTTAGGTAATTCAAAAGCTCTCATTTTAATTACCTGTGTCCATTATTCATTTCCCACACTTTCCATAAGGAGTGAAAAGAGACTTCGCAATGCTTCCATCTCAGCTATTCCAAAGGACACAATCTTTAATTAAAAAGAATTGTCAAAAAGACTCTCCCTAGGTATTGCAGGATAGGCAAGCTTTGGCGATTATCTGATGGTTATATATTTAATGCGATTAAATGATATGAAAGAGTCATATTTGCTGTAAAACACAGTCAATAGAAAGACATGTACTTAAGTCACACCAGCACAACTATCAACCAGGAGAGAAATTTAGTCATGTTGCAGAATGTATTTTTATTAATCCTTGTTTTTTTAAAAAAATAAATAATTTTATACATCTTAACAAAATTAAAAATAAAATATTTTATATATTAATAATATATTTAATTATTTTATTTTGTATATATAATATATTATATACATATATATTGTATACATAATCTAGTGAAGCTCCCATCCCTCATCTGAGGAGGTGTTTTGTGCAGGGAACAATGGTTAATCCAGAAACTCTTACTCTCCACTGGGCATATTACGGAGAATAGGTGTCACTAGAATGCTCAACACCGTGAAACAACTGCACCACACTTGCCCCCGAGGTTCATGGACAATCATGAAGGAGGGGTAGAGAGATGATCCAGGGTCATAGAGAACCTGAGCAGAACATTAGCTGCAGGGCTTTGCAGAACTGTACTCTTAATTCACAGTAGCTGTGAATGTTCGTATAAAACCTACACAGATCAAGCCAGTAAACCTCTTATCATGAATTCCTTCCACATACCCTCCCACCTCACCCCCATCCACTCCTCAGAGAGGGCAAGGCTCATTGCTTTGAGGAAGGTCCAAGGCCCTCCCTACTGTATCTAGGCTGAGCAAGGTGTCCATTCGAAAAGAATGGGTTCTCAAAAAGCCAGTACAAGCAATAGGGATAAATCCCGGTGCCACTGCCAGTGGCCCTGCAGTCTGTCCCAGCCATACAACTGTCACCCATATTTAGAAGGTATAGTTTGTTTTTTGTATTCAAATGGTTCTTCCACTAAGTTAGGCTTTATCTCAGCCCACACTGCCAACATCAATACATCTTAAGAACTTAAACTGCACATGTACACACACATCAGTTACCTTATCTCAAGGTAGTCCACTTAGTCAAGAACATTCCAAGAAAAACCAAGAGAATGTATTTTGGAATTGAAAACTTTATCTAAAAATATATTAAGTAGAGGACTTAAAATCACCCAAACTAGAGACAGCAACTTCACTGTGTAAGGCATTCTCCCAAGCTAACTGACCTGATTTCCCTACCTGTGGCTCATATGGTGGGAAGAGAGACCCAGCTTCTAGCTGTTCTCTGACCCTCTGACCTCAACATACACACTGTACACTATGTTTTATGGTACCCAAAGGAGGCGTAGACAGAGACACATATTTACACCCATGTACAAGCACATATAAACACACACACATATCACTGAACAAATAAGATTTAAAAATGTGAAAAAATTAAAATAACTAAAACAAGACTGTTCAATAAAGACAGTGCTGAAAAACATGCTCCAAATTTATGTCTGTTATTTTTCCATAGAATATGCTCAATTTTCGTATCTATTTGTCAAATTCTCCAGTTACAAGACTATGACATTGTCTTAAAAATAGTGACATAAACTACTGTTCAATGTGTTTTGTATTATTAAAATTTATTATCTGTAATTTTTATTGATGTTTTGGTGACTACTGGTATGTGTTATTGCTCTTTTCTAGAAGTTTTATTACATATTCTTATATTGATTTGTGTTTACAAAGCTTGTCTTTCATTGATCCTTAGCTCGTGTACGTGTGTGTAAGTGTGTGTTTGAATTTTGTTAGATGAGTTCTTTGGAGTTAGTGTTATGAAAGGAAAGAAGGCTGCTTTCCACCCAAGGGTTGTGGCTTCATTTTTTAGTCCTTCCCTGGTGTTCTAAGGTTCACCACTTCCTCCTGATACATCTCCACTCTCAGATTCTTGAGCCAGCTTCTTTCAGTTCACATCCATTCCAGAAGATTGTTATCCATGCCTATGCTCACACTAGTTTCTGAATCTTGCAAGGAAAACAAAAAGAGTGTGAGATAGCAAGAAGGCAATGAATGTGCATTCCAAAGACATTTAAAATATTTATATAAAAAATTTCTTGAGACCATTTTCCTTTGGTTTCAATGCAGTCATTGTTTGGTTTCTATAGTTTTTATTTGTGATTTTCCTGGAGAAGAGATGGATGGAAGATTGGGTTGACATCAGCTGGTATCATTAAACTCTTGAGGTAGTTTAAGTAATACATTCTAGGGCTTCCTCCTTGAATCCTTTTGTGATGTTCCTTTATGTCATTTGTTTCCACATTCCTATAGTTGGCCTGCCTTATGGAAGTTACAATGAGTATTTTGAAGTCAACATATATGTTCTTCCTAGGTTCTCTGAAAATCAGTTCTGCTAATATGTTTGTCGTTGCTTTTATAAAATTTCTGGGAGGAAAAATGTATAATACTATTTTGATTGTCATAGTTACAGGATAATAAACATATATATATATTTTTTCTGGTATCAAAAGCTAAAGCTTTAATTATGAGGGAAGCTTGTTTCATTGCTATCAGAGATCTACATTTCCACATCTACTCATCTTAAGACACAAGCACAAATAAAGAACTGTGGATATCAAACAACATCTTCGCAGTGAAAGAAAACCAAACCAATCTGAAGAAAGATATTCTTTATAGAAATAGTCTTAAAATGCCTGTAGAGCTGGACATTCTTTGCCTTCTTGCTGTCGACCACTCCTTTCTTTTCCTAAAGTCAAAATTCAGGTTTATCGGATTAGAAGAGATTTTTTTTCCTTATTGCACATATCTTTGATTCTCAATATCTTCCTTTTAATCCCTAGATTGTTTATTGGCACTTTGCCCTGTTCTTGGTTAGAATGCTTGATGAGGTCCTCGGAGTAAAATGCAAACCTTCCTCACAACCGTCCGGTGTCCTGAGAAAGGGTTTGGCGCAGCGCTGAAGAGTGATTGGCAGAATCTATCCTCAGGGACTTGCCTCTCCTTTTGAAATAAACAACGGCTTAGGGGTAGGCAGTCCTGTGAAGTGTACAGGCGCCACTCCAGGCTATTATTTTGAATAATCAGCTCTGGCATGGGAACATTCACGCACGGGGTTGAATGTTTTAAAATATGCTGTGCTACATGAGTGCCTACAGCACCTCGGGGTAAAAACAGAGCCCCGTGTAAGGATGAGTGATGGAGCCTTTGTGTTTCCCTCAATGTTCAGGCAGGTGTGTTGGCATTTACACAGGCCTATGTGAGGTAGCATTCAGAAGGAGATAAAACTCTTTGATGGTTACACGTTTCCAATGTATAAAGAATTCATCCCCTCACTAAGACGGTTGGCTTCTGATTGTTATGTTGTTGCCTCCCCTCTCCCATTATCTTGTTTTATGGGAGAGGTGATTTTTACAAAACTACATTTGCTTTTCATTCAATTTTGCAAATATACAACCAAATCAAAGGGGATTTCACATGTTCTCAGGTCTAAAAGGAAAAAATATACATTGATGTCACAAGAAGAAAACCAACATGATGAGCCTTGGGGAGAATCCAATGTCAATGCATTCCAGGACTGAGCCATTTTCATAACTAGATTTTATTATTAAGTTGAAGAAAATAATAATGTTTGCCACCGAAAGCTATGACTGAATATAAATGTGGGGAGCTGGAGGGGTGGAGAAGGTTGGTTCAAGAAGTGACGGGTATTCAGAAAAAAGGCAAAGTCACACTTAAAGGAAACATGGAATGAAACAAAGAAGTTTTTATCTTATAGAAAAGAAGGCATGCTCGGCAAATTCAAACCCCGTTTGAGCAAGTATAAATTCGACCATAGTCACTTCAGACCTGTTAGGTAAGGAGCTTAAAACGGATGTTGGATATTATCTAAAAAAGAATTAATGAAAGTATTGCCTAATTCAGGAGGAATTGCTAAGTTTGAATTACAGAAATGTTCAACATAAGAAATGATGGAAGCTGTGCTTCTGAGGAGGTAAAAGCGGGCTTTATTTTGCGTGCAGCAGGTCTTATAGGACACCTGTGAGATGCCTGGCTGTGGCTTACCTTTGACTCCTACGTTAGTCATCCCTGCCCTTTGAAATGTTCCCCTTCTAATTACGTTTAAGTCTTCCTTGCACAGGGCTTCCTTCACACAAACTATTTCATCTGTCCGGGAGATTATCATTCCTTTCGTCTGCCTTAGCCCACAGTCCCTGTGAGGATGAGTGAGTTATACTCATAATGACCTTATGAATGAGGAAAAGAGTTTAAGAAACCTTCAGTGATAAAACTATGTTAAATTTATTTTTGAGTCCTAATCATATTTATGCCAAACTGCTACATGGCTCCAAATTCCTAAGAAGAACTAGAAGGAGGAGAGAACAAGCCTAGAGCAACCAGGCTAGTTAGGAAGGATCGTATTTATAAAGGAACCTTATAAAAAAAGCCTACATGATACAAGAGCAGCTGTTACGAAGAGGAATAGATTCCATATAACAACTTTAAAGACAGAGATATGATGCTAGGACTGACATCCACTTTAGAAATTTAAATTAACTTGAAATAAGCTAGTTAATGAATACTGAGTTTAATAATTCAATTAATAAAAGATATTTTTCCAAAGATGAAATTTTTGGCAATAAGGAATATTAATATAAATTTCCCAAAAAACTGCCTTTATGTGACTTTCTTTATTTCTCTCAATAGAAAGCTGTTCCCGTTCTTCATTATCTGGTTTATTGACTAAAGTAACACCTTTTTTCTGTCTAATCAAAGTTCATGAAGATCTCCTCTAATGAGATTAAGTTGAGAAGGACTTTGACCCCTTACTTAGATGTTTCAAGTGCTGAAGTTGTGTATTAACATGTACTGTAAAAAGAGGTTAGTATGTGAAAACTATATAGCATTAATGTGAAAAATTAAAATACAAATTAAAATGATTATTCTTAATTTTTGCAATGTAGGAATAGAAACAGATGATCATAAAAATTCTTTCAGTGGAAAGAAAACTATGCTTGATGACGGTATGGTAGCCCTAAGCAACCATGGGCACTGATATTCAGTCAAACAGGCTAAAATATAGGTGCCCTGGTCATGGATAGACTTTTATGTTCTCACTGTAGTACCAGTTTGTGTTTTCTGAGTCATTACGCAACTCCATGGCCTTCACCTGAGTGGGGTCAGCGTGGGAATGAAGAAATGACCTACAGACAGACACAAAAAAGCTGAGATCTGGTGAACTTAGTTCTCTGATAGAGAAACTACAGCACCCCAGAAACTTATCATATTTATTAAAAACAGTTCGACAGAGGGTGTATTATTGCCTGTGTAACTGCACAAGCAGGCAGAGTTGGTGCATACAAATAAACAAAGAGGCAGGTTTATAGAATACAGCTGGATCAAGGAGACAGGCTAGCAAACCTCTGTAAGAGTAGTTTTGGTAGAGGAGCAGTCTTCAGTCCTTAAATATCCTGTGTGCGGGGGATATGGCGGATAGTTTCTGCATCCACTGCTGATTTCCACACATCAATAGTAGAGGAAGACTCTGCCATCCCTCTCACCGTTACACATGTGGGTAAAAGGAGGCTTTGTCATTTCCTTATGGGTCTGATGCTAGAGTCCTTGACTTGACTGGGTCTATATCTTTAGTACACATTCACTCATCCAATCAGGATTTTATACTCACGGATTCCTCCACTCCCCACATTATATAAAAATGTGCTGTAACAACTACCTACATTTATGTTGTATTAAGTCTTACACATAATCTAAGATGGCTAAAAGAATATATAAATACATTACATAGGATGCATACAAGCATACATTTTATGTGAGACCTCAGCATTCATGAGTTTTGCTATGTTGGGAGTTACTGGCATAGCACTACCTTCTCTCTCTCTCTCTCTCTCTCTCTCTCTCTCTCTCTCTCTCTCTCTCTCTCCATTCTTTGATTTGTATGAATGCTTCACTTAATTTGTCCAAGTTGAGCTGAGGGTTAAAGTTGCAGTTTACCTGCAGCACAAGTATAATGCGTTAAAGGAAAAACTTAATGCCCACAATGCCCTGCTAGATTCCATTAGTTTTGTGGTCTTCAAGACTTCAACAAAACATTATAACTATTGTAATAATTGTCTATTTCCTTACCACAGTGTGTTTGTATGTGTGAAGGGGTCTAAGAGCATGGAAGGTGACAGTGGACAGAGGTCACTGGATAGCCTTCTCTGTCACTTTGCCTTTTATCCCCTTGTGGGTCTTTATAACCATACTTGGGCATAAGGTGGCACCCAGCAAGTCCCAACAAACTTCCTGTCTGTGTCACTCCCAAGTTCTGGATTTACAGACACCCAAATGACCAACTTAGATTTTTGCATAGTCTCTGGGTATTTGAACTCAGGTCCTTATTCTTGGACAACAATTGTCATACACAGACACTTCTTACCTCTTTTCAGAAGTGTTGGGGGAGAGAACAAAGGAAGGCAGAAAAATAGAGAGACAGAGACAAAAAAGAAGGAGAAAGCGAGAAGGGAGATTTGGAACACAGAGGGAAATCTGCTAATAATTCTGTCCAGTAAGACTAGATAAAGATAAGCTGCAGAATTAGTACAAGATCTTTGGTAAGATTTTAACAAGTAAGATATAAAATTAAAACTCAGCCACTGAAGGCAACAGAGAAAAGCACAGAAGCCTAGAGTCTCAAAGTGCAGAACTGTGTGTGATCTGACATAGTTCCAAAGAGTGTTTAGTACAATGTGACTAAATCTGCATGTTTGGAGTAGAAATAATTTGACTTTGTGGACATTGTATAACTAGAGCCCAAAGGCTCTGTGATAACCTTATGCCACCCATGTTCTGTGGCATCACATTTGAGAATGGACAGGCCCTCAGATGAACAGCTTATACAGTAAATAAGGCAGAGGTTAATAGACTGTTTCATAAGGCTCTAGAGTCTCTATTACATACTGTCCCACAGTCACTTCAGAAGTAAGCAGTCATGATGGGAAGGCCCACTAATAAGGGCTAAGGCAGAACAGGCCAGCACTGAGCAAGGAGGTCAGGATGGCTTCTCATCAGTAGGCCTAGGGAAACTAGTATTACTGACAAACACATGATTTGGCAGATACACTAGTCAAGCTTCAGATTCTGAGCTAATAGCCCCAACCACCTCCTTTTTGTTTTTGAGACCCTGTAAAAGAGAACACAACTCATCATCCCTGGACTGCTGACCCCTAGAAGCTTCTAAATGACATATATACATACTGCTTTAAGACGACCCATTTCTACTATATTATTATGAACTTATAGGTTATTAGAACAATGAAGAATTTTGAACTTCAAGGGCAATGGGAAATCAACTACCAAAAATTCTCAGTAATAAACCAGCATGTTATCTAGTTTTTAAAAAATACTTAGGAAGCCATGACAAGAAAGGAGAAGGATGCAGGCCATGCAGGAAGGAAGGCATCAGATGCAGTGTGGAGATGTTACAGCATTCTTGAGTGAATCATGAATATAACAGGCCATAATTTGATGGAGAGAGAGAGAGAGAGAGAGAGAGAGAGAGAGAGAGAGAGAGAAGGCTGGAGAGATCACTCAGCAGTTAAGACCACTGGTTTCAATTTTCAGGATACACGTGGCAGCTCACAACTGCCTGTAACTCCAGTTCCATGGGATCTAATACCCTAACAATGTCACACAGACATACATGCAAGAAAAACATAAATGCACTTAAAACTAAAAACAGATAACTTATTTTTAGAAAAAAACTGAAATGAAACTGTTTAAAAGGCTTGTGATTATTTATTTATCTTTTGGGATATATTGGGATAAATATATGTTCATAGAATTTCATACATATATAAGTACTGTATGGGGAGCTTTAACTTCTTTACACCCTATATTTCTCCCCTTTCCCCTCCCATTAGTCTCCTTAAAAAACTCCTGGTACTTTTACACTGTATGTGCACATATGATTATATGTATATAAAATCTAGGAACCTCAAATGACAGTAAGCATGTGATATTTGTCTTTATGAGATTGACTTAGCTCACTAATATAATTATCCCCAGTTGCATTTATTTTTCCTGTAAATGTCATGACTTCATTTTTCTTTATGATTGAACAAAATTCCATTGTGTGCTGCATGTGAGCTATATAATCATAATGTGTTTGAAGGACTCAAAACCCTTTTTGTGGGTGCAAGGAGAGATCCCAGCTTTTAAAAGTTGAGAAACCTAAAGTTTGGGATCTTGAAAGCAAATCCCTAGAGATATTTCAAAAGAAAGGGCTTGTTCATGGCTTCAATTCTAGAGCTGTAAGTCCTATGGGCAGGGACCAAACTTGATGTTGATTGCATTGTTGACTTTCTAGAGAGCAGAGCCCTCTGCATAGCAGAGACAGCTTTGCCCAGTGCTGGTGTGTTTTCACATTGTCTTTTGTATGAGGATCAAATACATGAAGGATGTCAGAATGGGTGGGATTCTTTAAATTGAACATTTTACATTCCAGTGGGGATGCTACATTTCCAAGATGAAAGTTCATTTGGGAACAATACAGGCATCTGAAATTTAAATAGTATTGCTTAACTAAATGGGTTGTGTTTATTTTCTTTATAGTAAGATGGTCTTTATTTGGGTTGGAGAGATGACTTAGTGGTTAAAAGCAAATTGTCACTTTTTCAGAGGACATGACTTCAATTCACAATACCCATCTGGTGGCTAGCAACCATCTGTATCTTCAGTTCCATGGAATCCAATGTCCTCTCCCGGCTTCCATGGGTCCCAGACACACATGGGATACATAGATATACATGTATTCAAAACATCAGTGCCCCAAAAATAGTTTTTAAACAAGCCTTTTATTCATTGAACAAATACTTCTTGAAACATTTTAATGGCAGGGACTTTGTTGACTGCTGGATTGACTAAAAGATACCTAGTCAATTTTCAAAAATACTTTCCATATTTGCTATGTACTAAACAAGCATTTGTTCCCACAACAAAATAGACAAAACTCCTGGTCTTCATGGGCCTAGTGGAGGAGACAAGAGAATGTGTGTGTGTACATATAGATGATAAATATTCTATATAGATGTAGATTTACATACATCACAGTATCAATACAATATTATTTTTTTTGCCGGAAAATAGAGAGATGATAGAGAAACCTGGAGGTATCATTTAAGTCACAGTGATACTTAGTTCCCTTGTATAGAGGTGGTTTTGAGATCATAGAATAGAAAAGTGAGAAATTGAGTTATAGACTATACAGTGGGAAGAAGCAGGAGTGATGGGAGAATAAAGAGTATGCATGTGTTAGAAACTCAAAACGTCATGGGGTGACAAAGTGGGGGGTGAGAAGTTAGAATTTCAGAACATATGTTTTGAGATTTAGAACATAATGTTTTTTTGTTTTTTTGTTTTTAACAGAGAAATGGCTTGAAGTTTTTAGACAAAATGATCTCCATGTTTAGTGTGTGGATGATGTAATATCATAGATAAGAGTGAAAATGGGAAGATGAGCTTGGAGTCTATTGTAGGCCTTGAAGTCTCTGTGAGATCTTTTCTATGGAGACAGTAGCAATGAGACAGAGCAGGACAATGTTGACCCAATAAGCAAGGCTTCAGTGGGAATTCAACCCACTTTAGAAGAAGAATGTGCTCTGACTAACCAGGAGATCACACTTCTAAACACAGCAGGGAACCAAGCTACATTTAATTTTTTGAGATAATCTTAAAAACAAGCTTCCCTGTTCATCAAGGGCGTGGTTTCAGACAATATTATCCTTCCTGAGCACAGACATTCTGACCATGAGGTTGGCAGGTGAAATAGAGATCATTCAGTTGGACACTTGTTTATTTCTTTTTGTTGTACAGATCTTCATCTATCACCCATATGATGTGGGATTCCCCTCTATATGCTGTGAATACCACTGATGAATAAAGAAACTGCCTTGGCTTGTTGATAGGGCAGAAATTAGGTAGGCAGGGAAAACTAAACTGAATGCTGGGAGAAAGAAGGGCAGAGTCAAGAGAAGTCATGGAGTCACCATTGGAGACAGACATGCTGAAACTTTGCTGGTAGGTCACAACCTCATGGTGATGCACAGATTAATGAAGATGGGTTAAATTAAGATGTAAGAGTTAGCCACTAAGAGCTAGAGCTAATGAGCCAAGCAGTGATTTAAATAATATGGTTTATGTGTGATTATTTCAGAAGTTTAGATGTACAAGAAATGGACAATCAGCCCCACACCAACACCCACATCCTGGCTTTATGGATTTGTCTGTACCCTTTGATAGAGTGAAAATCTTTCAGTACTTAAGCTGATGATATAAAGATGTACAAGAGTTGGGTAATGATCAACATAAACCAACATCATGCAAAGCAGAGTCTGACCCAAACAACAAGACAGCAAAAGAATTAGAAACAATACAAAGATAGCACCATCAAAAATAGCCCTTTTACCCTGTTATAAGTGTATTTCAGGTGTCGGCTAGCCCAAGTAAAATGAATGTTTTCAGCAGATGCCGGAAGTCACCATAAAGTAGTCCAGAGTAACCTAGGCAATTGCTATCATAATCTCTCTGCCAGCAGTGTCATTTCACAGCAAAGCTACTGGGAAACTAATTACCCTCCAGCTGGGTGACCTCAGAAATGAGTGAGTTTTTAAGTCAACTGGAGCAAGAGCTTTGACTACTCTGACAGAGGGGCTGACAGGTGACTGAAGAAGGGCACTTAACAGGACAAGGTGGTTTTCTTGGTAACACTATCCCATATCTTTGTTTATTCCTTAATCCTCAGGTATTTAGGACCTATTAGAACTCGTTTTTGTAGCCAGCTGGAACCACACAACTTTTTGTTGATCTGTTCACAAGGGAATCTTAGTGTGTGCATATGCAGCTTGTTGGCCCAGTCTGGTGTTTTTGACAAAGCTGGTGAGAGGCAGAGGCCAAAAGAAACATGTGTCATGGTTTATGGGCCACACTTCTTTAAGTCCTAGGATTCATTTGCCTGATGTCTTCTGATGGTAGTCCCTACCTGGCTCAGTTGAATTTGAGTGAGGAGAAGAAGTAAATAACTGTTCTAGGATGGAAGAGAAAAGGAATCTGCCATAGTTAGCTCCATACTCACTTAGTAAAAGTGCTTCTAATTTTTAGTGTGAACAAGGAGGGACTTATGCTGCCATTTAGGGAGATGATAAACACTAGGAAGTGTAGAAGGGAGCTTTGGGCAGGCCTACTTTTCATCCTGCCCAGCTTCTGCATGGCTAGCTTTACATCCAAAATAACAACACACAAATTGTATTCATTTAAACACTGCTTGGCCTATTAGCTCTAGTCTCTTACTGGCTAACTCTCATATCTTGCTTCAACCCATATCTAATAATCTGTGTAGCACCACGAGGTGGTGGCTTACTGGGAAGATTCTAGTGTATGTCCATCTTGGGCTGGAGCTTCACTGTGTCTGCCCCAGAGAGGAGAGGCATGGCATCTGCCTCACTTCCTCCCAGCATTCTGTTCTGTCTACTCCACCCACCTAAGGGCTGGCCTATCAAATGGGCCAAGGCAGTTTTTTTATTAACCAATGAAATCAACAGATTGACATATGACCTTCCCACATCAAGGAAGAGTGTGGTGGTGGGGAAGAAGAAATGAGGTAAAAGCTTTCTTTAACCTTGGACTTCATGCTCAGAAAGAATGACTTCTCTGGATCTAAGAATCTTAAATTCAGAGAAGATATTGGCAACAGAAGTACAATGTATAGAAATTGAATATGGAGGTAGCATTGAATGGTAGCATTTAAGGATTGAGGTGTTGAGGTGATGAAATCATTAGGGACTGAGTAGGCTAAAGAAGCAGTCTTCAGACTTAGCTCTGACACCCTCATTTTCAGAAACTGGGAAATGAATGAGCAGAGAGATTAGGGCAACTGTATAGCTGATTTTATTGAAGAACGGGGCCTTTGATAAATTATCAAGTTTAAATAAGGTGATTATGAAAGGGGGGCTGGTGCCCTGGGGAAAGAAGACTACAGATGCTCACAAGGAATACCACACGAAGACAGAGACCTAGGATTCAATGATACCTCGTGACACTAGAATGAGAGGTCAGAGTAGTGCTGACAGATACCCAAGGTGCAAAGGTGGTCTCAAATTGCTGCAAGACAAGAACAGGAGATTGTCCTGTTAAGAAGTTACTTGTTGGTGCTTCATGGGTCAACTTACACTTTACATGACATGGTCTGCTTGCTTATGCTTGAGCTATCTCAGTCTAGTAGATAGCCAATTAATTACACTAACACTGCTAATACCAGTGGATGATGAAACCTTGAAATAAATAGCTACTAAAAACATTTGATTATAAATACTGCTGGATTAATCCAACATCTATATTTTGAAAATGCCTTGACTTCAAAATTTAAGTCAAAAGATGGCCCAGATGTCTGAGTTCTACATTCAGAATAGCCTAAAGACTTCTGGCTGAGATGATCACCCTTCACAGAATATTCCTGTCAGGACTTGATCATAATTCTAAATTTTCTTTATGTCTCCATAAGATTATGAACATTCCCAATCATCAGGAACTAGCCTAGAAAACTACATCTACATTCTCCCAAAATGGATTATGGATGTTTGGCTTTGTTTATTGTATTGGTTACAAGTTTAACAATAATAGATAATGATCAGGAAAAAAGCTAAACAAAAGAGATTAGATTCAGAGTTCTTGTTTTAAAAGAAGGGGGGGGTGCTGTGGAACAATGGTTTTGTACCCTGTAAATATTTGTCACTTGTATTGGTTTAATAAAATGCTGATTGGCCAGTAGCCAGGCAGGAAGTACAGGTGGGGCAACCAGAACAGGAGAAGTCTGCAAGAGAAAAGGCTCTGTCTGCAGTCGACACCCAGACCAAGAGGAAGCAAGATGAGAATGTCTTAATGAAAAAAGGTACCAAGACACATGACTAATCCAGACAAGAATTATGGGCTAATTTTAGAAATGAGAATTAGTTAATAAGAAGCCCGAGATAATAGGCCTCTGTGTGTTTCTTTGGGACTGAATAACTGTGGGACTGGGTGGAACAGATACCTCTGCCAACAGATATCTGAGTTACACTCACTAATGGGGCAGCTTGCCTCTGTGATTTATGCCAAGTACCTGAGCACAATGACTATCAATGCCTTCATTTGTAAAATGGGGTATTGGCAATATCTTCTTAAATTGTTTCTGAAATATTAAAAATAATAAATATATCATTAAGACAAGCAGCAAGCCCTGTTGAAGAAGAAATTGATATGACCTTTATGCCTCTGCTTTATTAGACAATGAAAACAACAAGAAGATATTCATTGCAGTGACCTAGCATGGTTATTTTCATGTAAAACACTGACTGTTTATCAGTTAAAAATATTTTAATTTTTCCAATTTATTTTCCTTTGCCAATTTCATACAAATCAACTGTCTTGGTGAGAAAAGTATTTTTATATTCACTATTAAAAGAAAGTGAGAGAGCAAAAATAATTTCAATCCTCCAAATGAATATGTAGAACAATTTGTTAGTCCCGTGAACGTCTGTAAGAGCCTTGGCCTGGTTCTCACCTCTGCCACCCTATGCTATTTCTCTGTAACTCAGCCTCTTAAACCCCCACACACCCGTGTCTTCACGCCCTGAACTATGGCAGGCTTTCTTTCTTTCTTTTGGAACACATTCTTTTTTTTATCTATTCCTATGATAGCTTCCATGCTATTCCCACACTTACGAAAAATAGCACATTTCTACACAGCTCATCTGAGGTCTAGATTTTTTTCAAGTGTTGCCTATTTTATGAATAATCTTCCCAAGCTGAGCTATCCTTGTGCTCCTTGCTATCCTACTGCAAACCAATGCTCACACTGGTGACTGGTGACATATACCCTACATGTCTTTCCATCTCAGCAGGTGTTCTAGTGGGACACATTTGCAAGAATAGACAAGGTAGCAGAATTCTGGCCCTCCCATGCTTTAGTCCCATTTTCCATCTAAGTCTCTGGAGTCTTGTCCTTGCTTGGGATCGTGAATGTGATTCAACACAACAGCTTCCTCAGTGATTAAGCTCTAATGTTGATGGCCAGTCCTTGCAGTTTCCACCAGGCCCTTCCAAAGGTAACAGAGCACTGAGCCTGATTCTCACAGTCTCCCCCGGGGAAAAAGTGGGGCTCCCCATGGCTGACTGTAGGTTTCTGTCTCATTTTGGATTTCAGAGCTCATCTCACTTCCTGAATAAAGACCAATGAGATACCTCATCACTGAACTGTCCTTTTCTTGACAGGACATGCAAAGTTATTTTCCCAGGCCTAGTACCTCGTATAAACATTAAGAACCAACCTAAGCCTTGATTAAAATTCCTGCCACTCATAAAAATTCCTGAGATTCCTAGGCACTCTCTCTTATTGTGTGCCCTTTGCTGCAAGTTAACAGCGTACCCTCTTTCTTTCTTTCCTATGCCCAGTTACATCCCTAATGACTTTGATGAGATGAACCCTAACACACTCCTGTTATTTTTCCTGTAAATGCCTTACAGTAGTGAGGGATGAGGTTAGTAGAAGAGTGATGTTGACTAAGAAGCTGGGATAGGAGTTTTCAAATACAACCCCCCTTGCTCCTGCCCTGAGCAGATCCTTTGTGTTGCCCTCCTGACATTTCTTTGTACCTATGTTATTTATGCCACTTCTGTCTATCCTTCAGCCATTTGTCTCTTATTTTTCTACCTTTGCAAGTGAAAGGGAGAAGACCTGCATCTCCCAGCTACTCTGGGCAAGCATCAGCAGCCCACTTGTGAGAAGTCACTTGATGCCATTTCCACCTCTTGTGCTTCTCCCTGGCAAGCAGCCCAGGTAGTAGATGGGAGACTGAAGCATCACAGAAGTCCAGTTCCTCATTCATTCATCTTTTCTCTGAGGGACCCCAGTGACTGGTCACAGAAAACCTTGTGATTAGTTAGATGGGATACCACCTCCATTTCTAGTGACTTCACTAGGGTATTCTTACCTTTCCACCTAGTCTGGCCTCTGTAATCCATAAGAAATAGCCTGTAATTAAAAACTCAGACATCATTGGCTCTGGGATTTATTGAGAGATCCTGCCTCAATGTATGAGGTGGAGGAATGATCAAGAAAGAATCCATCATAACATTTATCTTTGTCTTCCATATGCAGGCCCAAGCATGTGCGCAGGAAAACATGCACAGGCAAGTGCGTATGTGTGTATGCACGCACACACAATACACCCCTCATATAAACACACACATACACATACCACATATATATACACTTCAGATATGCACACATGCACACACACATATGCATGCACACCTCATTTATGCACACATGCACACCAAGAAAGATGAACAAACAAAAGTATATGAAGGTCAAATGAATTTTCCAAGGTTAGAGGCCTGATGAGGTCAGTCTGTGGGTTCCAGTTTGTCTACATGGCCTCACCATCTCATCTCTACTCCTCTGAGGCTGTCTATAGGGTTTCCACAAAATAAAAGTGGCCCCCAGCAGTAAAACCATGACTTAACATCTTAACTCTAAAGAAAACAGAAGAGGGAGAAGAGTGTGTCCTAGGCTGTTTGAATGGTTTGGAGAGTTTAGAGATTGCAGCTTGCTTTACCTATGCAGTATCTGTCATTATACCAAGTTTAGCTTCCTATCAACTTCTGGAAAATTATCCTGACCATAAAAGCATCTACCAAGGCTAGAAAGCTGGCTGATGTGGCAAAGTTTCTGACTTTCAAGCAAGATGAAGTGAATTTAGATCCATCACACCCATGTAAATGCCTGGTACCCTGAACAACACCTGTAACCTCAGTGCAGGGAGGAAGCATGTAAGCTGCGCTCTGGAAGCTTTGTTATGTAAAGAAGCTACTCTCTTATAGTTCCAGGATCATATAACCAGGAAAGCATCTTATTTATACATTAACAGAATTCACTGAGCTATCATGAACTTCACCTGGAGATAATTTAGCATATCATTAAGTGTAGACCTATACTAACCAGAACTCAAACTTCCTTTAAAATCTAAATGGAAAAAAATATAAATCAGCTTTCAGTGAACATGAAAATCATTTCTTCAAAGGGTGTCTGTATCCTTGATTTTATTTTTTCATGGAATTATAAACTTCCTGACTTTTGGGAGGAATTCAGTGGTCACCCATTCTGTGCAGCATTAGTGTGCTGGGACATCAAAGGAGAAAATGGAAAAAAAAAATCAGACTTTATTTCCAACTATCCATAGTTCAAACATTTCCAAAAAGTAATATTTAATATTTAAAGAAAATGCAAACCTCAAAGGTTCCTCATGCATTATTTACTGTGAAAAAAACAGACCATAAAAATATTAAAATGGAGAAAGGTCACAAAAGCATGGGACATTTTCCTAGTTTTGTTTTATGATAATAACTTAGTGGATAGTGTGAGGTTGAAATAAATAGAATAACATGTCAAAATAAGACTTTATTAATGTCTAAACCCATGGATTTTTGTGTATGTCTATGATACCATAGTGTTGAAAAATCATACTGGCATTTAAACTCATCGCTAAGGTCAGATTCTCGTTTGAGAAAAGCAAGTTTTCTTTATAAAGTGGCAAATTACAGCATGTCTCAGGTACTCTGAGCAGCAAATAAATTCCGTACTTCAGAATGGGACATATATGAGACTGCAAATGATCCCAAGTTTAGAGTATATTCTAGAAAGAATCATGTTTCAATTTTATTCCTCGTAATTATCAGTACAATTTTCCCTGTTGAAACACCGTTGCCATGTTGCTTCGAAAAACAATGTTTACAAAACTCAATTGCCAAGGCAATCATAGAGCAGAGGGATAAACTATATAGATAATTGGAAAATAACTGAATGATTTGTGCAAATTATCATCTATTAGTAGACTCTACCTCTTTGAGCCCAGACTTGAGCATCCCTGTTCTTTTGTTTAAAGCATCCTAGCCTTTAAAACGCATCCTATTGCTTCCTACTACATTCGCACCTCAACAGCTATGGAATTTAACCTGAGACAATACTTTGTTCTTCTTTGTCCAAGTTTAAAGACTTTATCAGTGCCTCCCCCCACCCGCATCATCACCATCACCATCATTATCATAAACACCATCACCATCTGAAGATCCCAACATAGCTAGCCTAATGATACTCAAGTGAGCCTCATTATTTTCTTCCTTCCCTGGTAGAAGCTGCCTGCTAAGACATCCTATGCTAATGTGCTGCTTTATGACCGGGATTTTACTTAACCAAGAAATCTAGAAGACGAGCGATGACCTAGGCTGCCACACATTATTATGAAACATCTTGATGATCCATAGCTTCATGAAATAGACATAAATTTTCAAGTTGCCCTTGAATTCTTGGCCAAGGAATGCTACCAACACGGTCTCTCCTTTCAGATGCCTCATTACAAAATTGCAGTTTGTGAAGCGCATGGCCTTATTTGAATTGATGTGGGAGACTTAAAATAAAATGCGTATGTGCTACATATGAGAAATAGGGACACTTGATCTGTATTTTCCCTCTGAATGCTTAGTATATGCTTGAAAAGGCTTAGGTTTATCTTTTCTCCTTTCTTCTACTTCCTCCTTCTTTCCCTCTTTTATTTCTTCTTCCTTCGTGCCGGTCACTTTCCTTCCTACATTCCTTGATTTATTTAAAATAATGTTGAAAAAAGAATAAGACTAGCAATATTAGTTAAAAATAATCCTGAAAAAAATCCTGAAACTAATATGAGAACAAAAGCAAGCAAAAGTTCCTCCTCAAAACACCTTATAAGTTTTCCCTTAGAATCAAAGGGAATGAGGTAAAACAGTTGCTAGGAAGCCTCTTCTTCACCTCATGCGAGGTTAGGACTATTTCACATTTACAGAGATGACATTGCAAAACTCTAAAAAGAATAGCTTTTAAAGTTATAGCTGAAATTAGTTAATAATTTATATTTTAGATGCTTGTAATAATTTGTTTTATAAGAGTATATTCTGTGATATGGTATATTTCCATTATTCCATGACCCTTATGGCAGGTTGAACTATTTTTTTTTCTTTAAATTTTCAACATTTTCTTTTCTTTACTTTAGCTGTAAAGTGTGGACCAAGTATCTTGTAGAATATCGGCTAACATTTTCGTTTTCTAGAAAGATCTGTTTTCCTCCTCTTTCCCTTAGAATGAGTACTTGAATTTAGTAGTGATACTACTGAAAAATAATTGTATTATGTCTAAAAAGTCAACAATAAACATTATTCGCACACACTCATTCACAGACTATTATACAAAGATGTGTGTTCATTCCTACAACTTGTTCATTTGTGGTTTAGTTCTTGCTGTCTTTCCATTAGCCACAATAAATTCTGGCATTCTTCATTTTATAATTTAGGGATTTCTATATTTACTTTTCTATTTATTTTGGGTAGAATTGAAATACATTTAATTTCTCTTCCTATGACTCTGGATTATATTATGCAATTTCAATGATCTATCTTTGTTCATTTTAGATATTCGATAAGTGGAAAACTACAGGCATCATCTCCACAAGAAATGAGAAGCCTGGGGGTTCAGGTTGATAAACAAGCCATGCTACTAAAGGAATATCATATTTCTTGTCCAGGTTCTTCTACATCCTTACCACTAGTCTCCTTTTCCTCCGTGCCTCATTGTGAATTCATCTGTAACACCTGTCATCTATTAATCTCTCAGTTCTCCTTCTGTTCCAAAGCTGTACACGCATTCAATCCCCTATCCCCAGACTGGGACTTCTCAGCCTGCACGGAATCAACTGCCCCATCTTTATCTGCCTCGACTTTTGCTACCTGGTCTTCTTTAGTTTTATTTTGGTTTTCTATTAATTTTGTCTCAGAAAATGGAGACCATATATTCCATATATTCTTTTTTTTGTGTGTTTTTTTTTTTTTTCGAGACAGGGTTTCTCTGTGGTTTTGGAGCCTGTCCTGGAACTAGCGCTTGTAGACCAGGCTGGTCTTGAACTCACAGAGATCCGCCTGCCTCTGCCTCCCAAGTGCTGGGATTAAAGGCGTGCGCCACCACCGCCCGGCTTCCATATATTCTTGTAATAGAAACTGTACCTGTAAATGTTGATATCTCATTCTTGATAATCATTAAGATCTTTGCATTAAACCATACTGATGGAAGACAGTTACCCACTCTCTCTTAATGTTCTAAGTGTGTGTTCACATTAAGGAAGAAACTTGGTCTGCTCTGGACTGTAGGTGGCAGTCTGAAAAGATATTATTTTTAAAATGTTGCTGCGATCTACATCACTAAAATTATATCGATCCTAGTAACAATAGACCAGGCTGATTACTCATGATTTCCACTGGGCTTAATCTCTCCATTAACAACAGCAGGAAAGATCTTGAAAATTCTGAATTACTACAAAATAAAATGCTTAGTACAAGAGTGATCAGGAGACATGGCTACCTATTATTCAGCAGTACTGCATGAAACTGCAGGATGCCTGATGGCTCGTTACAGTTCCCTGGTTACCTTGCCTTGAAGTAGGAGCTCTAAACATTAGAAGGTTGATATGGCAATAAAACAGAGCACCTGAAAAAAAGCTTGCTAGCATGTGTGCATTCGCACATGCAAGTGTGTGTGTGTGTGTGTACCTATGTATGTGTGAAACTCATGTACCAATAGACGTATCTGAAACTTGGAAGGTCACATGGGAATAAGGCAGTTATACACTGCAGGGCTCTCTGAACAGGTCTGCAGTATCTCAATCAAGTTTCTGATAATCTCTGAATCAAACTGTCTCACTCCTAGACTTCATCTTAGGTCTTTATTCTCCTTAGTGAGTGAGAGGACACATATTAATATAGAAAGATATTCATTTTATACTTAGATAGGCATAATCTTAATCTGTAACTTGCCTCTTTCCAAATCTGGTTTCCTGAGAAGATAGTGGATCTTCTGTAAATAACAACATTCTCCATAATTTTGAAAATGCCAGCTATAAGATTCATTTTCCTATATCAGTTTTGTTTAATCAAGTTCCTTTCTCTACTTCCAACTTCTTAAAATCTAATTACAGTATTGTCTTGAGCTTATTGCTGCTTCATCATGTCATCTAAGACCATCTACAAATGTCACAGAATTTTCAATAACTTATTCCTATAGGAGAACGAAATCCTTCAGGACATGTTGATTCTTAGGATGATGTTTTATTGTTACCTCTGTTTGCAAGTATCTCATTTTAAAAATTTCTTTTTCCCAAGTATCCAGTGGGGATTGTTTCTAAAGCCCAAATGGAAGACATGCTTCCATGCTAGCATTCTCTTTCAGGTAAATATTGGCCCTGTCCATTTTTTTTCTTATTTAACTGATAAGTAATCTTATTAAAATTCATCTATTTTAACACATTTAAAATTTAATTATATAATTAATTTGGTTTAAAATATCTTTTTAAAGGATACTAAACTGAATCTTTTTGGTGTGCAAATGAATGTGTAGAATATTTGGATGTAACATCCTTGTGAGTTATATTAGTTTATATACTTTGTGAAACATAAAGCATTCTTACATAATTCTATTATTATCCTGAGAAGATAATTAAGCACAAAAGTGTGTTCAACTTAAAAGTAAGACATGCCTTGGAAATGGCTCATTGTGTAAACCAATTTTCACAAAATCATAAAATCCAAAGTTCCAAATTTCAGAACCCGAATAAAGCTAGACAACATAGCACCCATCTGTAACCCTGGCACTCTTGTGAGGAGGTAGTAGGCAGAGACAAAAGAATTTCACAAGTAAACAGACCAGCTAGTCTGGCATATACACATAAGCCATCATCCCAGAGACTGTATCTGAAACAAGGTCAAAGGAAAAGGCCTATCCGAGACTGCCCTCTGATTCCACATATGCAATGTGACATGTCAGTCACATGAATGGTCACGTGCTTCTACATGTAAACACACCCACAGAGTGAGTTGGGGACAGAGAATAAAATGAACTAAACATTCCCTAGAAAAATAAATATCTTTTTTAGATCCAGTCTTTCTTTTTTAATTTATTCCTTAATACTTAATAATGTTTTCATAATATATTTCACTTACTTTCACCAGATATAAAGTGAAAAGAAACAGGGAAACTTTCTAAAACTTGATAATATTATAAACACACCAATTACTGTATCACTCTTTAGACTTTTCTTTAGTCTTGAGAATTTTCAAGAGACTGATTAAAAGCACACCTGCATCTCTAGGTCTTAACTACATCAGCTACTTTGATAGAAATAGGAGAAATTTGGTGCTGAAAAAACAAATAACTCCCATACATCATAAAGATTAGGGTATATGGAAGGAGATAGGCAATATGATATTGCTTATACAATTTTAGACATTGACATTAACTTACAATAGCATATCCACACACATTGTGTGTGTGTGTGTGCGCATGCGTATGTGTGCACTCATGCTTGCACCTGGGTGGATCCTCTGCTCCTACTTGCCTAGTTAGCAGCATAAGTCTTATGGTAATTACTCAACTTCAATTTACAACCAAGGTCAGCTCAACGTCAAGAGAAAGAGTTGTTTTAGTGGAACCCTTCTCCCTCCTAACCTCTCGACCTCTCTGCACCCAGTTAAAGTTCCCTCTACTGGATGTGTAAAGTGCATCATCGTATTACCAGAATAATGTCAAATGCTTCCAAGGCTGGAAGTACAAGATGACAGGGAACCACCAATGGGCATTGAATTGTCAAGGTTTGAGTTCTAAGGTAGACATTCTCTAAGAGCAAAGAGTGATGAAACTAAAGGCGTGCAATGCACAACCCTTCAGAGTCAATCTCTAGAAGGAAGTTTTCTTCTTCTAAAAGTCTGGAAGAAGTTGTGCCTGCTTTCACTACTCCACAGTGTATCTTGGCCAAAGAACATCGGTTCACTTCTCCCCTGTGGGACATGTCTCCCTCCTGTCCTACTCTATCAGAAGGAAGCATTCTCTATGTTTCATTCTCTAGATCGAAGTCTTTGTATGACATCCCCACTCGCTTACTACATCAACCATTACGGATCTCATCACCTCAACTGGAAATTCAGTAATCATAATTTATTCATTTGAATTTCTTTCTTCACTTTTATTTCCTTCTACTATAAACCATGCTCTTGTGTGTCCTTGCCCAGGCTGAACTGGTGGTACAGTTCAACTCCAAACCTCTTCCTGCATTCCCCCTCATACTTTCTCAGCATTACCTTTAAGTATGAAGCTGATACTTTATTTCTACTACAGATTTTCCTCTAGAACATTCAGATGGTAGTAACACACAATCTCATAGTCAGGCATCCAGTCTGTTACAATGTATGGTTTTGCATGCTATGAAGTTATAAAATAACTGTATCTGGCTCAAGTGGAATTGATGTAAGAGCAACGTCTTCCCCCAATTTCTTCACACATCAGATTTCTTGTATTCCCTTAAATTCTAGATTATCAGATTTTAGTTCCACTTGTTTTAGGAGGATACATCATTTGTTTCCAAGCCCAGCTAATAGTTAATACTAATACTAAATACTTCTTTTACACTTTACATTTTATCCTTACATTATCATTTATTTAATATATGCCAAGTTCCATCGCTATGCTATGATATACACAGGGCCCTTAAATTATGCACTGTTCATTATTAATTTTCCAGTATCATTTTAATTGTCATAACCTGTGAGTTTTATAAATTCCTTCATATACAAAAATAATCAGAAATGGCAATTGAACTGAACGTGAGGGAGGTTAAATGATTCAACTAAAATGATAATCACATGAGTGTCTGGTCATTCTTACAAGTCAAGAAAACAACCAAGAAGGACTACTGGATGATATTTTGTAAACTGCTTTTTTTCCTGACCAAATCAGCACTGGACGTTTTTCACCTAATTCGGACATGCTTTCCATTTCTCCAAAGGAACAAACTTGATCATAGTTTATAAAGAAGCGATAAGGTATCATGACATCAAAGAATTCTTACAAAATAATCTTCAAGTGAATTCAGTACAAAAAAATGAAAGCCTTACCAATTAAATTTTCTTTAAAATATACCGGATTTAAAAACAAAGAGGAAGCATGTTTAAAATTATTAGAGTCTATGACTTTAAGGAAAGTTTCTGTAAAACAAAATTACTAAACCTTAGCAAGAGTAAAACTGAAATACAAAGGAAAACTATGCAAAAATTTTCCTTTGTGAGCCACTTCCTAAATGACATGTACCAAGGATTGATTCACTGGCCTCAGTTATGACTTCTCATTTCACTATAACTTTTTAAATCAAACCTTATTTAATGATGCAATATGAAAAGAGTGCTTATATATAATAGCTCAGCTGGTCTGAGAAAGACCTGTGATTCACAGAGGCAGTTCTAGATGTGAGGAATTTGCTGAATTCATTCCACCATGCTCTTTTCCCTTGCTTGTTCCCTTGCTTACCTGGAAACTCCATGTAGTCCCATAGAGTATGATAAGGAGTGAGTGGGTCTTGCTATCTGCCCTAAAATTATTGTCATATCTTTGAAATAGAATTTTTTTCTCCTTTACGAATTTTGTTGTAACCAAAACAAGTATACTAAATTGCCACGATTGACTTGCCTCGAGAGACATTGACAATAGCATCCACGTCTACATTCCATAGCTTGTCAGGTGCCAAATGAATACTTGAAATACATAATCTTAACTTTCACAGCCACTCATAGTATTCAGTGTTACTTTGAACATACATATGACACAAAATTCCAAATAACTAAGCAAAAATCTCAGTTCACAAGGTGAAGAGATAGGATTTGATTCTGTATCTAACTAATTCTAACTGGTCTTATCCTGCTTTCTGTTGTTTCATCCATGTGATGGTGTGAGATTCATTAGGGAAGCAATAACAAGAGAGTTGTGTGTTACTCTGTGATGAAGCCAAGTCTGTGCTATTTGATGATGTGTGAGCATCTCAGCTCGTCAGTAACTGTCAGTCTTTCATAGCCAGAAACCTAGAAGTAGCTAGAGATGTCATTTTGCTCTCCATCTCTGAGAATCAAAAGGACTAGATGTGCACTGAACATATTTTGTTTTTATTCTCCACTTTTATCGGCTGTTAGTATCTTAATTGGTGATTTGTTTATCAAGTTTAAAATATCAAAATAATTAATCATAATGAATCAGACATAGTATACAACAAAATGTCTCACTGTCATTCTTTTTTCTTAATTTCCAATCCCTTCATTATCAGCTCAATTTTTTATTTAATTTTTTTCATTTGAAATACAAGTCCCAATTGCCCCTCCGTCACCCTCTCCCTTCCTTCACCATTTCATTTCTTCCCCCGCCCATCTACTCCTCAGAGGGGGCCAGGGCTCCCCAGATGTGGCAAGGCCTTTCCCGGGGAGTCAACAAATTCTGGCAGTCCATTCACTGAGGACGAGTCCTGGTCCCATAGCCAACCCTGTGTGACAAGTCTAGCCATTTGGGCAAGAAACTGTTTTTGCCTGGGCTGTTTGATGGTTAAAACCTTCCTTTTTATTTAGACAGTAAAGGGGAGATTCCCCTCTGTATGTGGGATTTCCCTCTGTATGCTATAAATATGTTTTATTACTATTGATTAATAAAGAAGTTGCTTCAACCTATAGCAGGGCAGAATATAGCCAGGCTGAAAGAGATAAAGAGAGAGAGAGGCAAAATCAGAGAAATGCCATGTAGCTGCTGAAGGCAAGGACATTGGAACTTTACCGACCTTATATGTGTCAGTGCCTACTAGTGCTTGTCATTTATCCAATTAGTACATAGCTGTAGCTGTTAACTCTTCAAACATTGCTCAAACTCCCCACAGCTCAGAAATCCTTTCATTTTTCATTTGGCAACAAAGCATTACCCATCTTTTAGGAGTCAAGACTCCTAGTCTTGAGCTTCTACCCACGTTCTTCCCTTCCCTGATACCCGGGACAGCTAGTTGCAGCTAGACAGGTGAGGCAGCAACTGTCTTACACAGGAGCATCCTCTTCCCTAGAACTCAGAAGTCTCACTAACAACTGCTCTTTAGACCATACCTATCAAGATGTGACCTTAGAAAAATTGCTTGACCTCTTCGAATTTCAAATTTTTGTTCTGCAACACGGGAAGGATACTGGTGTTCTAAACATCATGATATTCCTACTAAAGCCACCCACACTATTTATTTATATTTATTTCGGTGATACTGGGTCTTGTAGTACTTGGAGATTGAACCTAGGGACTCAAACAAGCTACGTTAACATTACCACTGAGCTACATTCTCAACCCCACTTCATGTTTAGTGAGGCAGGTCTCCCCATATAAGCCAGAGAGGCTTATAACTTTTTTCTCTTAAGTGGTTGGTATTTTCAGGGCTACCTTATGCTTAATGAAATACAATTCAAGGTTATCCTTCATGTTTAAACACATGGTCAAACAAACACAATGTAAAGAGAAAGTCACTGTTATTTTTGTTGTTACATATTGTGTAAAGCTATAGTTCGAATCGCTCTCCACTTACTGTTGGCACTACTAATAGTGTCACAAAGAAACCTACGCATGAGCCATTTTAGCCTCTGTGTGTGCTCCCGGAACATTAAAGGGGCATCAGGGGGACTTTGGTAAAATTAGCACACTGTTGCTTATTCTATACACACTATGTATAAATGAGAGAAGTCACCATACTACTAGTGAAAACATGACATTGTTGAGCAAGGACATAATCTCGCAAAGCCAACATTTTCGACTCTTCCTTCAATATCCATTAATGTCATCATGCAATTTCATTCTACTGGTTTCAGGGAGTTTGCATACATGGAAATTAGCTGACTTTGTTATTTGGAAGTTTTTCAGCTGGTCTAATTCCGTAGTAGCCTTGTTTCATCTCATCTCTGTATTCTGTGGCACTGGATGCTTCACGTTTAAACAATAGGCTGCAAAAGCTCCTCTTCGGAAGCGTGTGAGCAACAGAGAGATGAAAACTTGCTAATGCAGTTGGAACCACACACTGTGCAAGAGCAGCAAATTGTTTCCTTGGTGGTTTTGACAACATTGCCTCTGAACATAATTGAATGTCATTCGTTTATATGTTTGCAAATGAGGTCCCAGTGACATTACACCTGGGAATGTGCACACTCAGTCGTCTGTTTATGACAGAGGAGCCAGGCATATGGCCTGTGGACACAGTTTGGCCCCAGAGCTGCCGCGAAACCCTCATACCAATGTTCAGCGGGTTGGCCCCGTCAGTGTGAATCTGTTCTGTCAGAAGCTGAGCCCCCTGTCAATAAAGCAGGAGCACAGCTTCCCCACTGCCAGCCCACCAAGCTGCTCTGCCCTGAGATGGCGAGAGTCCTTGCACGTACAAGAGAATGCCACATGCTATGTAAATAAAAGAGTGAAGAGGCTTCAAGGAGAAGTGGAGGGTTGCTATGAAGCCTGAACAAAGGGAAACTTAGAAGAGATTTCTAAACAGAGAAACATTGAACATTGTTGCATAGAAATCATGACCATGGTTTCTTAACCCTTACCCTGTTATAAAGGATGGATGTGCTATTGAAAAATTCTCTTTTACCCCTAAAGCCTTAATTTCTTTCTCTTCAAAGAAGACTTAAACAGCTATTTACTTATTTGGCAGTTTTTCTCCAAGAGATATTTTCTGGTCTTTGTCAGACTTCATATTTTAAAAATTATTCCTTTTTTTATTCCTCTCTGATACATTTGGACGGTGCCTTCTCCTTCCTCAACTCCTCACAGTTCCTTTCCACCCCAGATCTACCTCTCCTCCCTTCTTTTCAGAAAACAGCAGGCCTTTCAAGGATATTATTTGAACACAGCATAGAAAAAGGCAACAGGTATTCTCTTCTATTTCTTTTTAAACTTTCTTTTTATTTCTTCTTTGTGTCTTTAACATCATGCATCTCGATTTCACCCATCTCCTGTTCCCTCACATTTCTCCTTTGCCCCCGAAACCGCCCACAAATTTTTTAAGAGAAAAAAATGGGGAAAAGGAAGAAAAGGAAAATCTAGCCATGGAAGCTGCAGTGGGACACAGTGAGTCATGCAGTAACCCCTTTATCCATACATCTTTACATGTAAAGGTTCATCACAAAGAATCATTGGTCTGGTTTGAGGTCCCTGGTCTCTGCTGCAGGGTCCTCACTGATACTCTCCTGGATATCCCATTGCTGCCCCGTGTCATGGAGATCCTGTAACCTAGCTGCACAGGGCTGACCCTGATGCTCCACCCATACTCTAGCAGATCACAGATGGGGTGTGATGTGTGAGTCCCCTCTGTATGCTGTGAATACCATTAATGAACAAAGAAACTGCTTTGGACCTATAGGATGGCAGAGGTGAGTGAACACATACCCCTGGTTCTGGGCCAGGGTAGCTGTAGAGTTGATCACTCTGCCAGCTCTCGCCTGTCATCACCACCAGGGTGAGCTCTCCAGCTCTGCCATGGCTAGTTCACCCCACGCAGCAATGAGCGAGGGACATGGCCAGTTCTCAGGCTTTCACAACCTCAGGGTCAGCTCTTGCACACCTACTTCTTCAGGGCCAGCTCTACTGTGTTGCCCACAAGTGTGGAGGCCACTCTCCCAAGGACTGCAGCTGATTGGGGGCAGGGACAGCTCTCCTGCTCTTTTGACGTCAGGGCTGACCCTCTCACCTGCCTCAGGCATTGATGGAGGGGTTCTCCCCTCCATGTTGCCATATCACAGATAAGTAGTGGGGATGCTCTCCGATGCCCACAACATCTGGACTGGCTCAGCCACATCTCCACCAACACGGTCAGCTCTGCTGTGCTGCCCAGATGAGGCAGGGTCCACTTAGTGCTGCAGCTAGTAAGGAGGAGGGTCAACTCCCTTGTCTGTCTCAGGTGGTGAGGGGCAAAGGGTAAGGGGAGCATTGCTCCCCTGCCCACAGCCTTCATGACAGACCAGTAGTGGAGAAAGCTCTCCCATGCTCACAACTAAGGGAACATCTTACCCATTTTCAAGTTTTAAGGACTGGCTCACCTGTGCTCTCCTGGACAGGGTCAGCTCAGCTGTGCTGCCTAGAGGAGGCACAGGGCCTGGTTTCCCGTGTACAACAAAGGTATTCTTTTAAATCAAACAAACTGTTTAGTTTCTGATGATTATTAAAGACATTTTGATTACATTAGCAAATAAAAGTTGTTGTTGAGCATGAATATTCACACCGTGGGTCAGTATGATCCCAGCAAAAGACCTGCTTTTTGATTTTTTATGCCGTCTCGAAATTCAGAAAGCACCTTGGGATGCTTAGTCACCCTCGACGTGTTCAGCAATTGGCGTAGATGTGAATTTGTGTGTTCACTTTCTGCTTCCAATGCGTACTTAATCAACACTGGTCCACAAAGGCAATGCGATGTCTCCAGGGAACGAAACCTAGTTTTCATCCATTGTCAAAGTGATAGAAAAACTGGCACAGAAAAGTCCAATTTAACAAAAACAAAATGTGATATCTGAGCTACAAATCAAAGATGGGTTCCAGAGGAGGTCTGTCAAGCCCCTCACTGAAAGAAACAAAATGATGATAATAAAACCTTGTTTATGAAGATCTCACCTCAAAGATGAGATCCTCATATATCCACCTAGAAAGTGCTCTAAGGACCCAAGACTTAGGGGACACACATTCAGTGACAAATCCCCAGACTTAATCCTTCTGGGTAAAAAACTAATTGTCAATCTCATTCTTGAAATTTCTCAGTGAATATTTTCCTAGTAAAGACAAGAACTTCCAAAGGCAAACACTCACAACTATCGACTGTTTTCTCATACATCTGACAAAGGCATCTGCTTCCACATTTCTGCTTCTCTACCTCATCAGATCTTCTCTTCTGCCTGTTTTCACTAGGAAATAACATTTCAAAATTTATTTCTTGTTATATTTCTTATATAGAACAGCATGTTTAATTACATAGAAACATATTAGGATATTCTTTACAGGAACATTTAGGAATAGCTATGGAAGTATGAAATATGCTTGTTCCCTTCATCCCTATTTTCCCCAGAAGTGCATGCGTATAGAAATGATTGCTATGTTTTGGCATATTAGTACCAAAAATCCACAGTCTCCACTTAATTTTACTCTTTGGATTGTACTTTTTAGGTCTGAAGATAATGGTATTTATTCACCATTTTAACATAATTTAGAATAATTTCCTTGCCCTCCCAATTATGTGTGTTCTGCCCTACCAATTATCTGTATTCTTTCCATTGCAACATTAACAGAACATATAGTAAAATTCATTTTAAAAACATTGCATCTACTGGAAATCTCTGTTATTCTTTATCTACATATTTTACTACAATAAAAAGTTATAAAGTACCTAATCTTGACTCCGAGAAACCATAATAGCTTAAAGTGCTTTCTGAATCACCAAAAATTAAATTACATACAGCATAATCTTATTGTTCAATACATTTGATTGCATTCTAATTATATAAAAATCACACAAATCCACAAATGCTAAGAATATCGAACTATATACTCTAGATTATAGGGCAATTTCAATTTAAATGGTTTAAATTTATTTATCAAGATACATATTTTAAAATAATAATAAAAACATTAAGTTCAAAATGTGTCTGTGTTTCTGGGGCACAGACAAGGCTATGCCGGTACGAAGCGGTGCTACATGGCTGGCAGCATCCTGCTAACACCACCCAGGTGATATCATCAGTCAGAACAATGAGGCACCACAAAGAAATGTCCCACGCCTTTGTGTTTGACTCTAAAAACTACCCAGCTGGCTACATAACAACTGTTTCATTCTTATGCTAGTCTAGAACAAATTAAATTTATTATGGTCTTATGTTTTCTGGTCTGTTGTATCTCAGTGCTCATGGAGAGTTCTCAGAATGCAAGATTAGGGCTTTCAAATTAGAGTTTAAAAACCTTCTTCAAACCTGAGGAAATTAACTTTATGAATGATTTAAACATCTGCATTCCAAAAAGACGCCTGTTTCTCACAGTAAATATATGTCTTTAGAATAATTCGAAGAGCCTTTGAAAATTAAAAAAAAAAATCAGTAAAGTCTACCAATAAAACCAGACAAAATATTCAGGGGATTCAAAGTAGGTTAAGATATCAAAATATAAATGCCATTTGAAATAGAGTCTTGCACTAAATTTGGGATTTTAGCATTTTGACACTGATAAATAGTGCTGCAGGGTTCCTCAATCAGAAGGGAACACCTGGTAGTGAGGCTCAAATACCTGAATTAAAAAGTAGTTTTGATATTTCAGTTATTAGATTAAAATCAGAAACCTTTAAACACACAGTAATTTATGTAGGCTTCATTGTGTGGGGGACTTTTAAAGCATAAATCGACTCAGTTTGATTCTTGAAAGCTTCTAAATTGAAAACTTTAAGTGTCTGTGCCTTGGCCACAAGGTGCAATTTTATTCCATATCAAATAGAGAAGTCAAAAAGTAGACTATGATATCATGCTGTTAAGACGTAATGAGAATATTTAACAATTCTTTTAAATAAACTCTTAAATGGAAATATTCATAGATGATAAAAAATATTCTGGTGGTGTGGTTTGACCTTTACAGTCACATAAGAGAGAAGAGTCCAATTCATTATTCATCCAGGTATTGCCTACTATAAAATAATCGTGGCTCTGAGCTTTCTGTATCGCCATTAGGAAGATCTGCATGCAGCCTGCTCTCTATAATGTAAATGAGAATGTACAAAAATCAGTGAGTTGATCAACCTAGAAGATATACAGGACAAGAAAACAGGTTTTAGAAGGAGGAAAATGAAGACATTACAAGAATATTTATGAGGTTGGGGAGATGGTTGAGATAGGTAAGTGCCTGCTGTGTGAGCACAGGGACCTGAGTTCAGATCCTAGGCAACCCCTGTAAACTCCAGACATGATGGCGTGTATTGGGAAGTGGTGGGGATGGCTGTGCATAAACAGGCTCAGTAGGAGGAGGACAAGCTAGTCTAGCCAATCAGTGATTTCTGCAGTCAGTGAGTATTCTTGTCTCAAAAAAGTAGAGAAAACAGTAAAAAATACTCACGGTCATTCTTTGACCACTACATGTTGTATTATTATTGCTATTATTATTATTTATAGCATCATCATCACTGTTTGAAAGTATTGGATATAAAGAATTCCCTCCACTTATATTAAGGTTTAAAAATGTTTTAGATCAAAACATGCTATACATCTATAAATAATGTAAAAAGGATCTCCAAATTCAGGTTCTTAGAAAAAAATTAACTATAAACTTCTACTTGAAAGTCCTTTTGAGATGGCCACATGAAATATTTACTAGAGATCAGAGAGAGAAACTCCTCCTAAGTCAAAAGATTTTATTTGCAATGTGAACTTTCCAAATATGATAAAACTATACACACATTTATTTTACTGAAATTGAGGCTTCAAATCCAAGCAATGCCCAGTTAATGCCCTGGGTAGCAGGGCATAGCATTGATGAGAGAGTTCTATCAGTCTGAACTGAAAAGACACTGGAAATGGCCAGACAAAAGGAGACAAGTGACTTAAACATTTTTAAGTGAATTCTGAAACAGGGTCTTACAGTAATGTGTGTACATTTAAAATACGTTCGGAGAGCATGAGTAAAAATAGTCAAATTTCAAATATTTTCCACCGCTCTCTAGGCTCAGTTCTTTCTCTGACTATAAGAAAGGTGGTATGCCAGCTCTCTGACTGGTTAGGACCCACCTCTCCAGAGACCTGGGGCTCGAGGGGCTTTCTCTCTGCTTCAGTATGTGCCGCAATGCATTGCCCTTACCCCCAGGTCTCTAATTTTGTATCTTTTGAGAAAGTATATTTTCTTACTTTGTGAAAAATGAAATGATAAAATCAAAAAATACATTCCTACTGTGTTCTCATCTCAGAATCCTAAGCCGCCATGGAGTGTTTCAGTATAAGCAAATCACAGGAAGAGACATCTCAACTGACAGACAGCAGGGAATGCTTCCTGTGACATGTGGAATTCCCTACACCTCTGCATTGTGTAAGAATCCCATACAGCACATGAGAGCCAGTGCTGCGGCGACAGCCTGAAAGGCAAATAAAATTTTAAGGTCACTCGTATTTGAGTGATGCAACAGTACAGTAAAACTCATTGGAAAAAATAAAAGACAACTGAAAGTCAAAATAAATTAGAAGATATATTGACTGCTCTATGCTGTGTGCAGAATTCTACACAGTATTTATATATGGCACACAGCCTAAAATTAGATCAGAAAACTCAAGTAAAAAATAGACAATTTTTTACGTATTTTCAGGCAGTTTTCATTCTTTATCTAAGCAGATATTGTGCTGCGTAAGTTCTCTAGGCAGGAATGCTTTCTTTTTATGATGTCCGTGAAGGAAAAGAAGGAAAGCAATGGTTTCTTGTACAATAAGCAAGTTTCATGAATGTGTTATATTTGAAATATTATGAGTCAAGCTCTCCTTGAGAGGAAGAAAATGTTGAGATACATCCATGAAAGCAGCTACGGTTTGGATGAAGTCAGAAAAGTTAACAAAGTGAAAATTTCTGCTTTCTCATTCTGCCTATTTACTTCCTTAGTGGCCTCCAAACAAATTTGCTCGGTTTCTTTCCAGCTGCCCCCTTTCCCTAGCCAGACTAAGGTATTGCAACCAACATGGAGAATGGCTGGTCACTCTTCTTGCCCACGCATGCACATCATCTCCGGGATCTTCCCGAAAGTGCTAACTGCTAAAACTTGCCTTATGCAGATCTGAGCTCTGTAATAAGAGCCATTTTTTTTAAAAAAAATCTATTTTCTTTCAGTTTATTAAGTAAACAAAATTGAAAAGATGCCACAGATAGCAAAATAAAAACCTAAAATATTCTCCTTCTGGATGGCTTCATGCCTTTTTTATAAAAATTCACTAATTAACTCTTTTTATCAAAATGTGACCTTTGAACCTGGAGCTCACTTACAGGGCTTCAGCATCACTGACTGGCTGTAAATTGAGAAAGACAAAACATCACCGAATTTTCTAATTCTATCCTATAAGTATTTCTTAAAAACTACAAAGTGCACTGTGAGATGTGCTTTATATATATTCTCTACATTTACATATTTCTTGTGGGACTCAAAATATTTAAATCACTTTCAAAATATTATTTCAGAAAACAGGTTTGGAAGTAGCACCAGGAATTCCATCTAAAAATACAAAAAAATGGATGAAGACTGCTAAATGGAAATTGTGTTGGAAGAGATTGGTGGGTAGTCGGCTGGAAATATTTCAAGCACGAAACGTAGAGGGAGTAGTTAGGAAAATCAGCTCATATGATTCCATGAGATTCCATGGGAGCGAGTGCGGGTGCATTAAAACAAATGGAAAGGAAGAGGGAATTACATCTATGCTACCGTCTGTAGGAAAGGGAGTAATTATTAAAGAAAGTATAAAGGTCAAGGGGAGAATCAAAGAACAAGAACAGTAGCAACAACAAAGTAAAAACAGTTATATCCTTGGGAAACAAAGCACAGTGGTTTGGGAAATATTTCTTATAATATTGCCATTCGGAGCTATTGAGCATTCAGTAGCGCTGAAGCCTGGAAAGTGGGTGGTGTGGACTACAAACCCTGCGAGGTCTGGAGAAGAATCGCCAGGTGTGTTAAAGAACGTTACAGGAGTGAGGCTGGATGTAGGAAGTCACGTGATTTTTGCATAGCCACTCGGGCAGATTTGCACTTTTGAAAGGTCAGTCTTGCTGTCGTCTGTAAAACTGCCTGAAGGATAATCAAGTTTGAAAATAAAGTGTCTACTTCAAAATCTTTCCTAGTGGTCTCCATGGCTCCAGTTCAGCGTGCAGGTGAGCGGCGAGTGGGAGGAAGGAACAAACAGATCTGGAAGCCCGTTAAGGAAGTTGATCAGCAGAGTATGTGGTGAACCCCAGGAGCTAAGGGAAAGCAAGATTCAGGGTGGTATTTCCCTGTCTGGCCAGGATACCACCCTCGGGAACTCATCAATGATAGTTTCAGCTGCGTGACTGTCAAGCTAATATTTCCTACGGGATATATGCCTAACCAGTGGCAGTGGGAATACTGGGCTCGACAGAAATAAAGATGACTGTTCTAACAGCTCTGAGAAAAAGGGAAGCAGCCTTGATTTGGGGAAACGCTGTAAGATACATGTAAGCACGGGAAGTAACTGAGTAACTGTGCAAGGTCTGATTTGGAAGAGACGGTCGGTAGAGTGAGAAGTTAAGCTCATGGATTCGGAAGTGTGAATCCTCTTAATGGTAAGTGCCTAAGTGACCATCGAGTGCTTTGCTGGGGTGGAGATGAGGCGAAAACCCGTGGGAAAGAAACATTAGCAGTTCAACCTCCAACATGGCTCTCTGGGAACAGCTGCAGTGACTATCTCTGTGTGAGGAGCGAGCCCACACACAGAAGAAGCTCAGTATAGTGGCCTGTGAGAGTGAAGTGGGTTAAGGTGGCTACAGGTGGCTGTGGAGACAGTGGTGCCCTCAAAGCGAAAAAACAGACAAATCAACAAAGAGGTCCAAGCCCCTAATACTGGACTGTTGGTAGCAGAAACATGAACTTGATTTATAACAAATTCAATTAGCTTATTTATTCACCACTTTTATGTTAGCTGAAGTACAAAATGTTAACACTGGTTAAACTAAAATATTTCTATAGACAAGAACTAATAAAACTGGACCAAAGGCTTGGGGGACCTGGGAGAAAATGTAAAACCTGACCTAACTGTAGAAGATGGAGTAAAATATAAACCAGAGGAGCTATATTATCTATTAATAAAATATTTAATAGGCTTGGATTCAAAACCTGACTAACTCTGGCTGTGAGCCCTTGTTCAACTCGATTAGGCTTTCTAGCCAGGAAAGTTCTCATTTGTGTTGTAAGAATATTAATAGTCTTTCTTACAAAATGTAAGCAATTTAAAAGCTTTTGTCTTACAGTAATTGGTTGAAGTTAAAGCACTAAAAATATTAATCATCAAGATGACAAAGATTATAGAATGTAGAAATCATAAGCAGAGAAGGGATTTCAATCTTAAAAAAGAAATTAAACATAATAGAAAAGGTAATTATGACATGTCAAATCTTAGCAAATGTTGTCACCAGAACAGATTAAATGGTGGAAGCCATTAGTTGAAGCAGCACTTGGGCCATTGTCTGCTTTTGTTTATCTTTTCCCATTTATTAGAACAGAGAAGTTTTCTTTCCTGCCCGATTGAATTTGGATGTGGTCAGTGATAAGTTCTGGCCAATAAAACGTGAGTGGAAGGAGCTATTGAGAAAAGCATTTAATTTCATGGGCTCAAGTATCCAGTTCCCTGATCTTCCTGTCCTGGGAAACCTCTAAAACTGTGGTTGACTTGGAACCAAACGCTGTTAAAACATTCAATTAACCTGGCTGTTTCAGCTAAAGATCCCTAATGCAGCTTCACTGAACACAAACAGTAACCATAATGGGTACCATTTGTTGCTTTAACATACTTTAAACTGTATTACCTGGTAGAGTTTTCTCTTACAAACGAGACAATAACAAGAGGAGAAGAGTTCATCTTCTCTCTAAGTCTGGATTACCCATGTTGGACATATATTGATATATCAAAAAAACAGTAACATTATGATTGTATATAATAAATCATTATCGAATTTTGTCCTAATGAATATTGATGAAATGGTACATTTAATTATTCATGAGTTTTTAAATATGTGTGTATATATAAGGGTTTTTAAATGCATGTATGTGGGTACAAGCTTGTGTATATATAAACACATAGACACACACTGGCACATGCAAGGCATGGTGGCCCGTGTGAATCGAAGAACAGTCTCAGGTGTCTATCCTCTCATCACACCTTGTTTGAGAAAAGCTCTGTGTTCTTTTGCTGTGTACTCCAGGCTATCTGGGTGACCCACCTTTCTGCAGGGACACTGGGATTACAGATGCCACTGTCGTGGTCAGCACAGGCTCTGGGGATATGAACTCAGTTCTCATGTTTGCCCAACAAGTGTTTTAATCACTGAGTTATCTCTTCAGCCCTTAAAATAATTTTCTAAACTTTCAATGTTACGCCCTTTTCCCTTGTCTCTCCTCAATCAGCACTCATGAACTTCAGGAAACCATAAAGTGTATTTACCTAAGCTTAAAACAAAGGATCTACTGAAAATGATAATGTCCTATGTGCACTTAAAAGGACAGCAAGAGGCACAATTGGGGGTGGAAATAAAATGATCTTAACAGAATTCAGAGTTCTGAGTACGTGGCTTGATGGCTTTTTTGTCTCTGATAGACATAAAAGAATTTCTGGAAGAAGTCTGAAGTTATGATGGAATAAATTAGAGTAGAGGTCCAGAAAAGAGTAAGTTCCAAAAAACAAATTGAGACTGGAAACTAGTATGTCACAAGCATAATGAAGAAGCCAGAAGTGGAGCCTCTACTCTGAGACCTAGGCTTCTAGGGTATGAACTTCAGGAAATAAAAAGTGTCACTTTGAGACTGTGTAGCAGACAACACCAAAGCCTCTGTAGCAGAGTGAGCCTTCCTGCATGAATGCTGGCGTGGTTTTCTGATTCTACACTGAAGATCTAGCGAGAGAGCTTACTTTTCAATCTGTAGCAGCATTTGAGTCTCGGGTCAGCCCCTGGCACAGAGTAGCTCTGTACTGAAAATGAGCAAGCAAAGAAATACCACTGAAATTCTCTGTGCTTCCCTGAGATGAGAGGCTCCCAGAGAAGTGAGAGTTTAGGAAGGCTGATCTGAAACCTTACCGGGGCGTCTCTCCGTTCACCACCTATGGCAAGAGGGAAACCCTTGAACAGTTAATTGGCTCAGTTAATCTTCACTGCTTGAAACACTCCCACTCCTTCCCCTCTCTTTTGAATAGAAAAGTCTTACAGCACCTCAGGCTATGAGATAAATTGACCTATGAGACTGTAATAATGTGAAGCCTGATCTTCTCTCCGGCTGCCCTCTTACTCCTCCCATCTCACTAGAGCCAACTGAGGCATCACTAGATCTCCCTTGCTTCCTTCTAGGAGTAGACAGCTTCACACATCCAAGTGCCTCCACCAAGAATTCTCTCCCCTCCCCCCCTTTTTTTAGTTAAATTCACTTCTCATCTCTCAACCACATCTTATAATCCACTTTTCATGGAGTCTTATAGAATCAAATTCTTTTGCAGAGGATTAGGTAGCACTTACTGTTTTTTTCTTGTAGCCATTGTCAGAGTAATTGTTTATTCATGAGTTATTAACAGATCTCTCTTGTCCTTGATAGGTACTAAACTCCATGAAGGCAAGAGACCACATATTAGAATTAAGCTAGTTTCACCAGTGCTCAGTCACGTGTTAATCAGACCAAACAAAGACTTCTCATGCATTTGGTTGGTTGAATGAATTAAACTGGTAGGATGGGACCATGGTGTGCAAATGGACCAGTGTGCTTGCTGAGTATCCATCAAAGCTTTGAATAAAAGTAAAGGTATTGGCTTGTGGGTTAATGGTAGAAGTTATCTTTAAAATCTCACAAAGTGTATACAGTATGATGCTGGCATCTGCAGGAGCTAAAACTACTCTCAGGGCAACTCTCATAGGAATTCCATCCTGCTGAGGGCGCAGATATGACAATGTGCTGTTTGGCTGGTAGACTTGAACTTTCAGGAACTGTGAAGGGTTTGGTAACTTCAGGCTTAATTAAGATCTTAGATGATATACCATTCTGAGTATTTGCACTGTTTCTCACTGAGCCCTCAGTACATAAAGATCATTTTTGCTGTCTATACTTTGGATAGTTCTAGAATTCTTTCCTTCCCTATAAATATGGATAATAAATAAACTTTCTAATGATTTGGAATACTGCGATGCCTCGTGTTCTTTTGCTAATCGATTATTGTTGGAAATGAGAGTATAAATTGGAAATATAGGGCAAGATGCATCAAATGACCCATTATACAAGAGAAACAGTTTGATATTAAAGTATCAAATATTTTTCTGGGGTTGTTTTGTGGGTGCCAGTTTGCATCTACCATAAAGACAGAGAACAATAGGTGAAAATGCAGTGCTGCTTTTACTATAATTAGAATTAACCTTCTGTGAATCATGTAAAGCTATTTATAAAGTCTAATTACATCAATATCTAAATCATTTCATCCAAGCTTCATAATGGGAGTTGGTGCTCAGAACTTAAGCATGAGTGACTTATGTTCTGTTCAAGATTAATATCTATAGATTTGGGCTCTTATCAACAAGGTGCATATTTTAAGACAAAACATTAAAAGTTATTTTTAAAAAATTGCTTACAAAAATCAAGCACTTTAGCTTTTCAAGAGAATATTTCTAATATGATTTTTAAAAAACAAAAACAGAGAGTGACTGTCCTAATGAAGCATTGAAATAGAGATAGCAATGTATGTTCAGTGAAAGTGATGGTTTTCTTATCAGGGAAACATTTAATACAAAATATACATTAGTGAGTGTGTCAAGTTTTGCAATATAGGAACACTTGAGGACTCAAACCTGAATAATAATCAGAATAGGGCCTCAAGCTGTGAAATATTTTAAACATATTCAATACCTTTCTCACACTTAAAAATATTTCTGGATTTTGCATCCGACATAAGTGAATGGTAGTAAATTTATTTACAACAAGGTTGTGTGGCACACATGTCATTATCATTCATTTTGCCTACACTGAAAACCACTTGTTTTCTTCTAAAACCAACCTAAAATCTTAGAAAAACACAGACTTAAAAACATTGATATACGAGGCACAGCAAGCCATCTTAGCAGTAACTGTTCTTTTGTGTTATAACTAGCCACTTTCCTCGTACCAAAGATTATATTCCTGATTATGTACTTCTAAAAATCTAACTTCTGAAATAAAAGTTTCAGGGTAAGTTGTTTGGATGGGTGACTTATTTAAGCAAATATTCTTCAAGGTATCCAAGAAAGGAACAACTTTAACTGCTAAACTATCTTATTCTCAGGTCTTACAAGATGAACTTCTCTCAGGAGACCCTGAATTTCCAAGGCAGCCCAAGTTCACTTCTGTGAGACATAGAACAAAGCAAAATGCTGTGAGTCTGAGAAGAGATTTGTGGGGAAGAAGTAGACCATCAAAGGTCAGAAGGAAATAAGGTGATTTCCTTATATTTATCCCATAACTAAATGTATGCAATTGTCAAGGGGAAACACTTGTCATTTGAAAGGGTTTGTGAGTTTGCAGGCCAGTTTAGACATAATGAACCACAACAAAATAGTCTGCTTCCGTAGTCACATGTTAGAAATAACTGAATCCGAGGAGCATCTGTAAGGTAAAGGACACTGTCAATAAGACATAATGGCAACCTACATAGTGGGAAAAGATCTCACCTACCCCACATCTGACAGAGGACTGATCTTCAAAACATACAAAGAACTGAAGAAGCTAAAATCAAAATATTAAATAATCCAGTTAAAATGGGGTACAGAAACAGAGATTCTCAACTGAAGACTCTCATATGTCTGAAAGACACTTAAAGAATTGTTCAACATCCTTAGTCATCAGGAAATTGCAAATCAAAATGACTCTGAGATACCATCTCACACTTGTCAAAATGGCTAAGTTCAAAAACACTGATGACGTCCTATGTTGGAAAGCATGTGGAGTAAGGGGGACATTCCGCCACTGCTTGTGGGAGCACAAATTTATATAGCCACTTTGAAACTCGGTAAGGCAGTTTCTTAGAAAAGTGGGAATTAGTGTACCTCAAGACCCAGCTATACCAATCATAGGCATATACCCAAAGGATGCACAGTTACACCGCAAGGGCACTTGCTCAGCTATGTTCATAACAGCATTATTCATAATAGCCAGAACCTGGAAACAACTTAGATGCCCCTCAACCAAGGAATAAATATGGAAAATGTGGTACATTTACACAATGAACTATTACTCGGATGTAAAAAGATGACCTGATGAAATCTGCAAGCAAATAGATGGAACTAGAAAAAAAAATCATTCTAAGTTAGGTAACCTAGAGCCAGAAAGACAAACATGGTGTGTACTCACCCATATTGTTATTAGAAGTAAAGGATAGGATAACTTTCGTATAATCCATAACTTCAGAGATAGTAGATAACAAGAAAAGTCCAAAGAGGGACACATAATTTTCCTTGGAATGAGGAAATAGAAAAGATCTCCTGGGTAAACTGGGGGTTGGGGGATGGAGGGACAGGATCTAGAAGAAGCAGATTGGGCAGTCTGGGTGTGGGAAGTAGGTTGGAAATATATGATGGAAGGGACAGTAACAAGAGACATGTTGATGTGGGGACATTTTGAGGTTAGCACCAGGACGAGCTCCAGGAGTCCAGTTGAAGAGAGAGAGAAGGGTGGTCAAGGTCATGATGGGGAAACCCACAGACACAGCTGGCCTGAGCTCCTGGAGCTCATTCACTCTGGACTGACAGTTGGGGAGCCTGCTTGGGGCCAAACTAGGCCCTCTGCATGTGGACGATAGTTGTGTGGCTTGGTCTATTTGTGAGGCCCCTAGCAGTGGGACCAGGATCTGTCCCTGGCTCATAAGCTGGCATTTTGGAATCTACTCCCTAAGACAGGAGCTTTGCTCAGCCTTGATGCAACTGGGAGGGTCTTGGTCCTGCCTCAACTTGATGTGCCAGACTTTTTTCACTCCCCATGAGAAGCTTTACCCTTTCTGAGGAGTGGACTGGAGGGGGGCAGAAGTGGAAGAAGAAGTGGGAGGAGCAAAAGGAGGGGAGGGAGAGGGAATTGTGGTTGGTATGTAAAATGAATTTAAAAATTTAAAATAGAAAAATGTGCTTATCCTATTATTACCACTAAACTGGGAGCTCTGATGGGAAGAATTACACCACAGATCAGCACAGCACAAGTACAATGTTTTATTATAGAAAGAGATGAAATGAAGCATTATCTATGCTTTTGCCACAACCGACGAGCTTGTACAATCTAAGTCAAAAAGATGTATGTCATCACGGTCAGATTCTGATAGAAATACATGAAAACAATGAATAACTCTCCAGGTACCCTGCCTAGGGCACAAGTTTTATTCTCCTGGAGACCTTCAGAACACATATGAAACATGGGGCTCTGAAAACATTTGCAAACATCCCAGCAGGTAGGAGAGTTCCAAGAGGGCGCTTTTTAAAATTTCAATAGAAAGTATTTGAGAAGCTAAATTCAGACATTCTCTATTGTGTGTGTATTAGTGAGCCTGCATGTGTGTGTGTGCATATGCATGTGTGTGTGATTCACAGTGATATAGATGACAACTTGATTTTATTAAGGAACTCTAGACCTGTGATATCAATTCCCTTTCAACACTTGGGCCTTCTGACCCTGATGTGTCAACATCATGCAGTGGAGACAAAGGCACCAGAGACTTCATCTGGACTCATGAATATGTGAACATGCAAAACTGTGCCCTATTCCTCTTAATAACTGAGAGGAAAATGTGTCCACTGTTTCTCGAGACTTCATAATTATCTAAGGTGTTTTTTGCATTAGTTAGAACTAAAAGAGAATTATTGGCTTAAATGAGCCTGCTGAGGGAAGCCAAGGTGAGTTCAGCACCATTCTCTAGCTGGAGGCACAGAAAGCAGACATCCAAACTCTAAGCAGCAACAATTTTACATACAATATGCTTCGTTATAGCTCGCTGATGTCAGACAACAGAGGAAATACCGTCAAACCTTTAGAAAGTTAAATTAAAAATATCATGTTTTAAAAATAATACTAATTCTTTTCATGGTTCAAGGTAGATTTTTTTAAAAGATCTAGTAAGTAAGCAGGTTACATCTAAAAAATACATACATACATAAATACACATATCCATCTGTACATATGACAGCAGCTAGTTTATAATCAGGCCATGAAATAAAAGAAAGTAGGGAGTGTTATCTGATAGGGTTTTAAGGAACAAAAGGAAAGGAAAAAATGATGCAATTATATTATAATACCAAAAATAAAAGAAGTTAAAAATAGTTTAAGTTTCTGAAAGAATTTCAGAAAATGATTTTGGATTAAATGATGCTATGCCAATACCACAATTGGTAAAGAAGATGCTAGGGTTCTCTGTACACCTCAATAAGAAGTAGTTACTAGGCATCATATATGGACAGTAGTGTGCTGATTTGCATATATAAAACCTTAAGAAAGCTTAGGGAAGATTCAAATTTTTATATCTAGAAGACAGTGAGTTCAAACTACCAGTGAAGGTCTGTCAGTTTTCTTCGTTTGTCACCCACATAGTTCAAAGACAGTGAGGTGTTTGTTTTGTTTTGCTTTGTTTTTTGTTTTAAGAGAAAAATAATTATATATATATATATATATTGTTGTGAATTGCTCCCAGGTCCTCTGAAAGAACAGTCAATGCTCTTAACCACTGAGCCAACTCTTCATCCTCCTATTAAATAATTATGTATTCACTCATAAGTGGTGATTAATTGGAAAGTAAAGGATAACCAGGTACAATCCACAGACTCAGAGAGACTAGATAACAAGGAGTGCCCAAAGGAGGACATACATATTTCTTTGGTAGCTGGGAAATAGAATAAATCTCCTAGGTGGGCTAGGGGTGGTGGGCCTGGGAACTTGCAGGATCTGTTCGGGGTAGGTAGAGAAGGAAAACACTGAGAGAGACAACTTTAAAGGGGGCGCTTTTCCTGGACAGGCAGAAGTGGAACTCCCCAGTCTACAAGGAAGACCCGAGCTAAGATTCCTAACAATCCTGTTGAGGGAAGGAGGAAGAATCCTAAGAGTCAGAGGGGTCAAGGACTGTAGTAAGAGGCCACTTGTTTGTTTTTCTGGTCACCCAAACTCCCAAAATAATCACAAAGAAACTATATTACTTACATTACTGCTTGACCAATCACTTAAGTGTATTGCTAGCTAACTCTTATATCTAGCATTAACCCATTTCCAGTATTTTATATTTTACCATGAGGCGCGTAACCTACCATCAAGGTTCTGATATGTCTGTCCCTGGCAGCAGCTCCATGGCTTCTCCTTAACTCCATCCCTTTTCTTCCAGCATTTAGCTTAGTTTCCCCCACTTAGATCTACTCTACCCTATCACAGGCCTAAGACAGTTTCTTTATTAACCAATGGTATTCACAGCATACAGAGAAGAATGCCACATCAAAGGATATCACAAGAAAACCCACAGAAACAACTAACCTCGCTAATAGGAACTCACAGAGTCCGAACTGACAACCAGGGAGCCTGCATGGGACTGACCTAAGACCTCTACATATATGTGACCGTTGTGTAGCTTGGTCTATTTGTGGGACTCCTAACAATGCAAGCAGTGACAGCTCCTAATGCTTGTGTTAGCTCTTAGGAACCTATTCCTTATACTGGATTGCCTTGTTTTGCCGAAATACAAGGGGAGGCACTGAAGTCTAATGGCAACTTGATATGTCTTGCTTTGTTGATACCCACAGGAGGCCGGCCTCTTTCTGAACAGAAACAGAGGAGGACTGGATTGGGGGTGGGTTGATAAAAGGAATGAGAAGAGAGGATGAAATAAAAACTGTGGTCAGGATATAAAATAAATAAATAAATTTAATTTTAATAGAAAAATATAAATAAATTACCAATTAAAAATAAAGACAAACAATATGTTTTCTAACCACCAAATGAAATATAGATATATGCATAATGCATACTTAATTTGTTTACTTTTAGTTAAAGTATGACTAGAAATATTATTACGCTAAAAAAGAGAATGATAGAACTGTAATCTATTCAGTTATAGAGTATATGTTGTTGAATAACCAGTGTTATACCTTATTTTTTGTTTTGCCTCCATTAAATAGAAGCAGAATCTTTTTTTTAAAGAGATTGGATTTTTTAAAAAATATTTATTTATTCATTTATTTATTTATTATGTATACAATATTCTGTCTGTGTGTATGTCTGCAGGCCAGAAGGGGGCACCAGACCTCATTACAGATGGTTGTGAGCCACCATGTGGTTTCTGGGAATTGAACTCAGAACCTTTGGAAGAGCAGGCAATGCTCTTAACCACTGAGCCATCTCTCCAGCCCCAGAATCTTTTATGTAAGAGAAATTCCACTTTGAGTAGTTTTGCTTTCTTTGAACAAGCACTATGTGTTTTATTTTATTTTATTTATTGAGTTTATTGAGCTATACATTTTTCTCCACTCCACTCCCTTTGTTTTAATAAAGGTCTTACCATGCCAAATAAACCTCTTCAGGGTTTATCCCATTTTACATTTTGATTTTCACTTATTCAGTTATTTCATCACAGATGTCAACAAACAGTTGAGTCATAGCAGACGACTAGTCTCTCTCTCCAGAAATTATTGCTGCCACATCCTTCTTATCTCTCTGTACCTTCATCTCAGCATGATGTGGTGGCATTCATCCAATGATACTCACTGAAGCTGCTTCCAGGAGATTTCTTCCTTGTCATACTGTGTTATCTGTTTCTGCTTGTATGAATCACATGCAAGAAATACTGTCTAGTGTTTGAAACCACGTGTTTCATATATTCTTTCAATTTCCCAGAGGTTGAAGAAGGAAGAATAGATTGCAACCCCGACTAATTGAGAACTTGAGATCCCCCTGCCTACTGAATTCCTAGAGGCCACATTTTGACTTTGACTTACTGCCATGTTTTATTTTGTGTCTCAATCCACTAGATGAAACTATTGGTAGATTGTTGAAATGCTTTTGTTCTATTTACGTAATGTTTGTGTTTTATTGTTTGTAATAACACATGGCTTTAATGAGATGAACTGTGAAGTTTCTCATTTATCTGTGTTTGATAAGACTGAGAAGCAAATAGAACATGCCCACTTAGAAGTTTGCACAACTCACTGAAGAACCACCAAGGTCAATAATCTGTAGGACTTCTTTAGTCAGTATATGAAACTAGTTTTTTTTTTTTAAAAAAAAACTTTAATATTTCAACAGTACTTAAATTTTATAACCATGATTTCTTGTATGTAATTAATCTAAAATGGATTTCTTTGTGTCAAAAATAATCTTTTACATATATCTAATGAATGAAATTATTCTTTAAATATGAGTTCCCATGAGTATCTTCTAGAAGTAAATCTATTTCATTATAATTTCAAAATAACTAGCTACAGATATATTTTCACTTCTCAATTTCTTTACTTTTAAAATAATTTTTGGCTCTGATTTCGATTACTTTTACTATATCTAGTTTAGTATTATAAAAGATTTTTCAGTCTTCAATACCCATGTTAGCTGAACTTCCCTTGGATTATCAATATGCTAAACTCAAAATGTTGAAGGGGAGGGGAGGTGGCTAAGTTAGTAAGCAACCTGCTACAAAAACGTGATGGCCTGAGTTTGGATCCTGTCACCTATGTAAAAGTCAGGAATGTTTGTGCATGTCTGTAACTCCAGTTCTGGGAGAAAGAGACAGAAGGATCCCCAGAGCTCTCTGGTCAGGTAACCCTGACAATTGCTGGGCTCTGTGTTCACAGACAAAGCCTTTCTCACAGCATGTAGTGGAGACTAATAGGGAAGATTTGTGATGTCATTTTCTGGCCCTTATATGTAGTGCACATACTCTAGAAATACTGAGGGAAATTCTACTTCCTTGTAAAACATCCTTTTTGGAAAAAAATAGTTATTTTTTATTCATTTTATATTCCAAGTACAGTTCTTTACCATAGAGTTACACTATTAAAAGCAGCTTGGTATTGGTATAAAAACAAACAGAACCAATGGAGTTGAATTGAAGAACATGACATTAATCCGCACACCTATGAACACTTAATTTTTGACAAAGAAGCCAACATTGTACAATGGAAAAAAGAAAGCATCTTCAACAAATGGTCCTGGTATAACTGGATGTCTGCATGTAGAAGATTGCAAATAGATTCAAATCTATCACCATGCACAAAACTCAAGTCCAAGTGAACGAGAGACCTCAACATAGATCCAGTTACACTGAACCTTACAGAAAGAAAGCTGGAAGTGGCTTTGAACACATTGGCACAGGAAACCACTTCCTAAATATAACACCAGTAGCACAGACACTGAACAAAGCAACCACCAGTAAACAGACTTCCTCGCTATAGCAGGACTGAGGTCCAGTCCTACAGAACTGTCACTTGGCAGCTTCTCTCAGCTTTTATGGCCCCCACACACCCCTTTCCATGCTACCTTTCTACCTATGTGCCTGCCGCAATGTTTTCAACCTTCCTGATACTTTCTATTTGTGACGTCTAGATGCAGCATTAAAGAGACCAATGAAGAGGCCAGGCGCATCATCTTGCTCAGCTTGCTTAAGGCAAATGAGATTTGGACCTTATTACACACACATCCTTCTCAGCAGCATCTAAACTGCTTTCAGTGAAAATCAAGAAATTGTATAATTCTTGAGACAGAAATCTCTAGTATTGTACAGAGCTTTGCCTACCACATCTCCTTGGGTGGACTACTTACTTTAGTTGTCTTCATTTTCCTTATTTTGGAGATGTGAACTTTCAGATATTTTTGTGTATTCTCAATATTCTGATGTATTATGAGTTGAGATTTTGTATCCTTGTATCTTCTTTGGCTTAATATTTCTGTAGTTATTATTTTTGGTTCTTCTGAGACTTAATTTATTCTGTAAGTAATGCTTTTGTTATTAAAGTTAATTTTTATTTTACAGAAACTGAGAGAATTGGCATAGTTTACTCTTTCTCTTTTGAGACCCAGGATATAATCAATATTTATTAATGCCTTATGAATATTTGAATGTTTTAAAAATGTATATATTTTCTGCCTAGGAGCTATGGTACTAATTATATTATTCCTTTTCTCATTTTTTTTTCATTTGAGTTCTGACTGTTTTGATCATGATGTGAAAGTTTAAAGAAATAATGATTTTTTCCCATTTGTCCTTACTTTGAAAGGTTTTGTTGAATATAGTTTAAGATTTGTTCCTTATTTTATAAATATTTTTGAGGATCTTTCTATAATGCCTGATAAAAGAGTAAAGGAATTTCTGTGGTAAATATGATAGCCATGTAAGTGATCACTGATATAACACTAATATTTCTAGATGTTTGAAGTCTATAGAGGGCCAAAATCAACAGGGTATGCAAAAAGATGGAAAGTGATTTACTAAGGGTTAAATGAGAATAAGTAGCCAAAACTACTTGAAAAGGCATCTTCATAGTTCAGCCCTGTTTGAAGATCTCAGATCCAAATAGAGTGAGCACCTAACTCTCAGTGCCATGTGAAAAACAGTCAGAATCAGTATGTTAATCCTGGAGTCCTTAGGCTGACTTCCTACAGATGCCTAAAACAAAGAAGGGAAATCTGTCTTCAAGCTTTTTCTAGTTTTGTTCTCTGGGCCTGAGCTAACTGGACAGTGATCATGCATATCAAATGAAGACTTTCCCTACCAGGCTGCTCCAAATCAGGAGAAAGCCTCCACTGTTAAACCGTACAGATTCACACAGATAGAAAACTTGTCAGATCTTGGAATAGCCCTTAATCCAAACATGCTGGCATCTAAATTCAATCATTGTGCCTGAAAGCTCATTTTTCATTTTCTTTCTGAATATGCATAATTTTATAAATTTTGTTTTAGTGCCTAGCTTCAGAACATTGAATATTTATATCTCTTGTTTTGCAATTTAAATGCATGTCTTTTAGTACTAATTTTCACCCTTTGACTTTGACTGGACCAAGTTCCGTTCTCCACTTTGTGACTTAAACTAATTATAACATATTATTGTATACTAGTCATTTAACTCCTGACTATTTGGAGTAATGTTGCCCAAAATTTCTCAGAACTTCAGAAATTTCATTTGACCCTTATAAAATAAATAAATGGAACTTCATACTTTATAATGAAATATCCCAGAACAAAGCTGTGTGAATGAACATTTAGACAATCAACACAATCAACAAACAATATTCTATTGATTTATTAGTATTATATGTTGCATTTATCCTGTCGGTGTTATATTATCAGGGTTCTAGAGATGAACAGAACTGATGAAATGAATGTTCTGTAAAGGATATTTATTAGTTTCTCTTACATATTGGAGTAGTCTAATAATGCTATCTAAACCCGGGAGAGACTGACGACCCATGGCCCACCAAACTGGGGGCCTCAGCAGTCTGAATTTGGTCCTGAAGACCTGAAAGACTCCTGGAGAGATGCTGGTCTTTAATTCGTGTTGGGTGGCTGAGGATGCTGTGGTCTGTCAGAGAATGGCGGTGGCGGCAGCTATTGCATGAGTTCTAACTGGTCTCAATAATAGAAACCCTGAGCCAGATATTGAAGTGAATGCTAAAAGATCAGAATGACAAAGGAGTGAGTCACAGTCAACGCTTACCTTTCCAACTGCTCGGCTGAAAAGGGGGTGAGTTTCTGTCTTCTCCCACCTTATATTCCTCTCTACCCAGCCATATCACTTCCTTTCTGTCTGTACAGAGAACTCCAGAACTCTGTGGTTAACTCAGCTAGCTCTGCCCTCTGATTTTCAGACAAGCTTTATTTGTTAGGGCACAAACAAAATATTCACCACATTTCTCTTATATGTTAAAGTCGTCTAAAATAAAATTAAAAAGTTATAACTAATATAAGAAAAACTATACAATAAGTGCAATAACTATATATAATACATAGGCAATAAATACATCAGCAATGTCTCGTCCATTAGCAAATGATGAAAGCAAAGAAAATACTCCATACCTATCCTATTTTGATGAGTCCAAAGAGTTGTACCTAATTCACTTACTATTCTGACTTGTATTACCAAAGCTATCTCTTAATGTCTATTAACCTTATATACTCTACACCTCTCTAGTGAATTTCTTTTCTATTACTATAAAGTCTTCAACTACATCAGAGGCCCGAGAAGGAAATAATAGTACCTGAGTAAATAGAAAGTACAAGCAAGTGACTTCCAAAAAAAAAAAAAAAAAGTGAGATACGACAGAAACAGCTAGTTCCCTGAACAATCACCAAAGGTTCCTCTGGAATGTTGGACTGTCCATCTTTGACCTACAGAACTAGCATAAATGACAGACTTTTCTATGAAGCAGAATATATTCTGAAGGACTATTCTATCTTGTCTTGACAGTGCTTACCAGTCCTTTCCTTTGTGTCCTGCTTGTCTAATTTGAACAGCATACTGTCAGTAGTTGAGGCGAAGGCACTTTCTTGACCAGTGGCTAACTTTTGTCATAAAGAAATGTATTTACAGTATGTTCTAACAAATATAACTTTAAATTTGTATCAATATACAAAAATCCATATCAACATAAAATATTTAAAACAAGCAGTTGCTTTTTTGGCTTATAAGTAGATTCAATAATCTGCCTTTTTATCCTATTTCTATAGCCCCCCTTTTTCTTTTCAGAGTAGACTCAATAATCTAACCTATGCCCTATCATATCTATATCTCCCTATTTCATTTTAAAACAAGAACCCTGAATCTAAATTGCTTTGTTCTAAATTGTTTTTTCTGTTCATTGCCAATGACAATTTGTAACCAACTCCCCCAAACCATGCCAAATATCCATAACCCAATGAAAGACCAAAAATGACTTACCCCACTTCTTGAGAATATGGGTGCCATGTTTTTAAAGTTACTTCCTGTTCTCTGGGAGTGGTGACATCTTTAAGGAATCCTGAAAAGAAAAAGTTGGGTTAATTGTCAAGTCCTGGAAGATGTAGCTGTATTATTTGTTGTCTAGTCTCTGTGTAATGAGAAAGTGCTCTGCTTGTCTTAAGTCATGGCAAGAGTAATCTGTGAGGCTGGATCATCTCACCTAGAGACCATGTCTCTGCCATTGAAATGCTTGACATTTTGATTTTTCTTCAAACCTCTGCAAATCACCTCTTCTAACCAAGCATCAACAAGGTCATGAGATTCAATACTGATTATATCTCAGATCCATTGCTCCAAGGGTACTGATCTTGCCTTTAAGAGCCTAATTGCCCTTTTGCATTGTGTATTAACATTTTTGAAAGCAAGAGTTTCAAGCTTTTGAATTTGGTATCATTCTATTTACTGCTGAAGTCAACCTTTGTAAGAAATACGTGAAGGTTTTCTTTAGTCCCTGTATAACTTTATTAAATAACTCAATTTTTGTTTCTACTTCTTCAATTCTGTCCCAAGCATTAGAAGTTGCTGTACAGCATAAATCCAGAGTGTGGTCATCATACAGAGAATGCTTTTGTACACTGGCATAATCTCCCCCTCACAGAAGCTAGTCTTGGGTGATTTCCATACCTCTAACCCCACTTCACTGTTCAATGGTCTTAGACTCAGCCTCCCACCAGGTCTTCCGTTGTAACTGAGGACCAGGATCCAGAACTACTGTAACCAAGTCTCTCCAGTCTTGAGGAATAATTCCATTACTAGTTGACTGTGAGTTTAACATCTCCTTCACAAAAGATAAATGTTTGCCCTATAAGACTATTACTTTCTCGAATCTCCTTAGATCTTACATTTCTACAAGAGTCCCTTCAGCTCTTGCCCAGTCATATGAATATCTATCCTTTGGCAGTTGTTACTGCAAGGTGTCTGGATAAATTATAGTTGGTTGTTTAAAAACCTTTGACTGTTCCTCTGTAACCTTAAAGTGAGACTGTTTCTCCCTTAAATTCCTGTCTGGATCTCAATATCTGAGAGATCTGTTTTAGTAAGTTTTTCTAAGGTCTGTATTTTGGCATTCATATCAACCAACAGTTTAAAGATTAAACCAAGAATTATCAAATCAACAATAAAGATTATCAAAATGATAATCAACATTATTTCATTCCTAGTTAAATCGATTACCCCTTCATTTAATTGCTTCAATTTTAGACCTTCCATTGTGTAATCATGCAGAGACTTAACTCCCTCCATCATAATACTGATTCCCACTTTTTAATGTGGAAAAAAACTTTTCACTTTTTTACAAAACTAATTCTCCCCTTTAATAATTTCCAATTGTCTCACCAGATCTGCTGAGGATGTTGGTGAAATGTGAGGTGTAGCACATCTGAGCAGAGAATACCTGTAGTGAGCAGCCTGGCTGAGGACAGCTGCAGCTCCCAGTGTATAGCCATGAGCTGAGAGTGTGCTGCAGTTGCAACAACAGGAGAAGCCTGAGTGGGTGTCAAGGCAGCTAGCTACCTGGTGTGACATCAACCCAAGGAGAGGTTTCAGACTTTAGTCCCCAACCCACGGGGGAGAAGGAGCCAGCTGTCTGAGAACTGCACACACGGACTGTGCGGAAGAAGCATGTGCCAGGAGCATGTGGTGGGAATGACCTGAAGGCAGAACGAGGGAACCTAAAATGGGTAAGTTCAGCTGAGGTATTTGGAGCCCAGGTGCCTCTGGAGTTGGGGTTGCAGCTGGAGACTGTTGTAAAGAGGCTACAATAGGAAAATCCTCAAATCACTCAGAGGCTTGGGGAAAAAAAGAAAAGAAAACCTAGTTGATGGGGCAGTGAATCTGGTGGGAGCCCTCACATGCCAGCCCACCATGTCCTACTGGCTGCAAAGCCACAAGTAAGTGGCTCTTCCATGAAGTTTTGCTGTAAAGTTGGGTACCAATTTTTGCCCAACAATTGTTATAATTAGTAGTAATAATAAAAACCCATAGCCAGATATTGGAGTAAATCATGTAAGATCAGAGAGACAAAAGAACAAGCCACAGCCAACTCTTTCCTTGCCAACTGCTTAGAAGAAAAGGAGATGAGATTCTGTCTCCTCCCACCTTATAGTCCCCTCTCTGCCCAGCCATATCACTTCCTGTTTGTCTGTAAAGACTTTGAGATCTCTATGGTTAACTAGGGGCCTCTGATCTTCAGGCAAGCTTTATTTGTTAGAGCACAAACAAAATATCACCACAAGTACCAGCAACAATGCCAGAGATGCGCTCACAGGTATAAAGTGAATTAGGACAGGCAAGAGCAAGACCTCATTATATCCAGGCTATTACCAGGAGGTGGAGACAAATCTTGGGGAAGGTCTTTTCAACTCTCTTAGCCAATCCAGGAAATATCATAGACCCTCTCCTGGAGGCAGGTCTTTTAACTGACTCTACAGCAAATCAAGACTAAACATCCCAAGTGTTTAAAACATTGGACCCAATAAGCTTTTGACTTATTTTACTGTGGCAACAGTGTTCATTTTTCTTTTTAAAAAAAACGAAACTGATCATCTCTTTTTCCCACTTAATAGTCTGATCTAACTATGAGTCCATTTTAACTTTGAAACAGAGCCTTTTTTTACTGAGGGTAACTTGCTTTCATTTTGTAACTGATTCTTCTTTTCTAGAATCACCAATAAGAACTCTAGTTCTTACTTGATGAATTCACATATGATATTCACTTTTTAAATTGATTTTTATTGAGCTCTACATTTTTCTCTGCTCCCCTCCCTGCTTCTCCCCTTCAACTCTCTCCCGAGGTCCCCATGCTCCAAATTTACTCAGGAGATCTTGTCTTTTTCTATTTCCCATGTGGATTAGATCATTTATGTCTCTCTTAGGGTCCTCATTGTTGTCTAGGTTCTCTGGGATTGTGATTTGTGGGATGGTTTTCTTTGCTTTGTACTTAAAAACCAATTTTGAGTAAGTACTTGTGATAATTGTCTTTCTGTATCTGGGTTACCTTACTCAAAATGATGTTTTTGGGCTCCATCCATTTGACTGCAAAATTCAAGATGTCGCTATTTTTTCTGCTGTGTAGTACTCCATTGTTTAAATGTACCACATTTTCCTTATCCATTCTTTGTTGAGGGGCATTTAGGTTGTTTCCGCATTCTGGCTTTGACAAACAATGCTGCTATGGACATAGTTAAGCACATGTCCTTGTGGCACTATTGAGCATCCTTTGGATATAAACCCAAAAGTGGTATTACTGCGTCTTGAGGAAGGTTGTTTCCTAATTTTCTGAGAAATTGCCATACTGACATCCAAAGGGGCTGTACCAGCTTGCATTCCCACCAGCAATACAGGAGTGTTCCCTTTACCCAACAACTTCTCCAGCATAAATTTTCATCAGTGTTTTGATCTTGGCCATTCTTACATGGTTAAGATGGAATCTCAAAAATTATCAGATGGAAAAAAGAAAGAATATTTAACAAATGTCGCCAGCATAACTTGATATCAACATGTAGAAGAATGAAAATAGATCCCTATCTATCACCATGTAAAAAACTCAAGTCCAAATGGATCAAAGACCTCAACATAATGCCAGCCACACTGAACCTCACAGAAGAAAAAGTGGGAGGTACACTTGAACACATTGGCACAGGGAGACCATTCCCTAAATATAACCCCAGTAGCATAGACACTGAGAGAAACAATTAATAAATGGGACCTCCTGAAACTAAAAAGCTTCTATAAAGCAAAGGACATGGTCAATAAGACAAAATGACAGCCTACAGAATGAGAAAAGATCTTCACTAACCCCACATCAGACAGAAGTTTGATCTCCGAAATATACAAAGGACTCACGAAATTGGTCATCAAAAGAACAAATAAGCTAATAAATAAATGGAGTACAGACCTAAACAGAGAACTCTCAACAGAAGAATTTAAAAATGGCTGAAAGACACTTAAGGAAATGCTCAATTATTCATCATAGAAACACATATCTTATTGTAATAGTTCTCTGTCTCTTAATAATACCTTAAGTTCTACTTAAACTTCAGTATTAGGCTTAAACTGCTGCATATTTTGAACATACTTTTTTATTCCCTTTCTGCATCAAACACCAGGTTCATTGCCTCTCCCTACATTTATAGATGTCTTACACAGCATGAATCTTCCTAGCACCAAATGACCAGGATGTTCATTGATCACAAAGTTCAAGAAGAGCAAGTGTCTCTTCCTTCTTCTTTGAGCACCACTCCTATAATTGATGTATTTTTATTTATTAAGCATATTAGGCCAGTCTTCTAGACAAATGTTTCTGTCCCACCCAGTCCTGCAGCTGTTAAGTCCCAGAGAAACACACATAGGCTTATATTAATTAGAAACGGTTAGACCTATTAGCTCAGGATTATTATTAACTAGCTGTTACAACTTATATTAACCCATAATTCTTATCTGTGTTTAGATACATGACTTGGTACCTTTTCTCAGTGAGGAATTCTCATCTTGCTTCCTCTACATCTGGCTGGTGACTCACTCTCTGCCTTTCCTCTTCCCAAAATTCTCTTGGTCTGGTTGCCCCACCTATACTTTCTGCCTGGCTATTGGGCAATCAGTGTCTTATTAAACTAAAAAGAGTGACAAATCTTTATAGCATATAATAGCATTATTCCACAGAATATTCTTATAAGTTGTCAGCCCATATTTTGACTAAAGTGCCAAGATAGTTAAGTTTGTATTCATAGAGTACATGATGCTATTTCCTAATTAAAAATATAAAAAACCTTAAGTGAATCATCATGTACAAAATAAATTCTGTTGAGCAATATGAGTCAATATTGATTCACCAGATTTTAACAAATGTATCATAGTCACACAAATGTTAATAATCCAGGGACAAAACGTATGCTAGGGATAATTGAAATTGGATACACAAGAACTTCAATTCATGTTCAAATTTTCTACCAATCTAAAACTATTCAAAAAAGCAAAGTTTCAGCTAAAAAACCATCACTTTCTTTTAATATGTATTTCAAGAAAAAACATTGTAACTGAACACAATACTGCATAGCCATATTGCTAACAGATTATATTTATATATTAATTTGATCAACATTTGGAGGTGCATAATACACCCACATATAAATTGATGATTAGACTAGAGAGGTAAAGAAGGGAGCAAGCCAGAGAGACTCGGTGTGAGCTGTAGCAAGGTGATGAGCATTGCAAAGACAGTGAAGGGGTGCTTTGGGAGAATATGGCAAGGGTATCTGTCCACAATGTGGTGATGCCTAGGGAAGCTTGAGTAATGAGGAAGAGGTTATGACAAGAGAATGGAAAATGGGGAGAATAAGAGTTGGGAGATTGTAAATGTGCTCTTATTTCAGAATTTGAACTATGTTCCAGAAGCAATAAGATGTTAGTAAAAGAATTTTAGCACAGACATGGCGTAACCAGATTCCCTTTATTGAATGGTTACTATAGGCACTACCATGAGGAACACGTATTAAAAACAGACAATACCAGTGGCGTCAATGTGAGAAAACAACTCATGGGCTCTTCTCAGGGAAACTAGAAATGGAGCTTTCCTGAAATAAGTTTTTGATTCATAATTCCCTTTCATGTTTCTGTGTATTTCTATGACAGTAAAGGTATGTGTAAGCTGAATATTTATGGATGCTTATATCACCATTGTTGCCCAATAGGAAGCAATAAGGGTGCATTATAGCACAGAATGTATGTTGCAGGCCATCCTAGCCTGTCTTGGGCTACTTATTGTGTAGCAATTATTTTACGTCAAGAGAAGTACTTTCTTGGTCTTTTATCTTTAAATGACCCTATGGTGTATTTAAATAAGCTTTAAGTTTTTGTGGACTTGTGTAAGCATTAGCACCCAACTGGACCAGTGTTTTCAATTTCTCAGTGAGTGTGTGAGTAGTAGACAGATTTTGTGTATTTATGTGGAAGTTTTTAGTATACATTTCTGAGCTTTTTCATGACATGACAAGGCATTCATTTCACCAATATTTACTAAAGATCTTACCAGCTTTATAATTTTATCTGGTTAAACCCTCTGCTGGAGAGATTGCTCAGTGGTTAAGAAAACTGTACCCTTTTAGGAGCTCATGCCTCATAAATAATATTTAATGACCACATATGACCTTGGTGAATACTTATATATACACTACTCAATCAGACTTTTTAAATTGGCCACTTGTATGTCACTCTGGCCATGATAGATGATGGAAACAACCTAAAGGAGAAAATGCAAGAATAGCCTGACTGTTTGTCCCAGGGATCCCATGTCTCTCCCTCTTCAGTGCTCAGTTTACAGGCAGACAGCAAGCCTGCCTGACTTCTGTGTGTATTCTGAATGTCTGAATGCTGGTCCTCACACAGCAAAGAACTTATCTCCTGAGCTATCTTCTCAGCCCCTTGTATGAGCATTGAAATTGCATTATTTGAGTTTCTACCCTTTGTTGAACAAGCAATCTATTTCATGTATTACAAGTTCGTTTTTCTTGTAATATATGTAAGTTACTTGAATCTCATTATCTCAATTGAATTAATAAGTCATTATTTTATATTTCTCGCAGAATTCATATATGGACTTTGGCATTTCTTATCTTATTTGGATATAACATATGAGGTAAGTACATAAATTCATTATTTTCCAATTAGCAAAGTGATTACCAAGAGAGTTTAATTAAATAATCTTTCTCTTGCTCAATGACTTGTGATGTCTCTATGACATATTTCTCATGAGAGAGAAAGACTAACTCCCATATGTATGTTCTATAATATTTATTTATCACTATCTAATTGTGTTAGCCTAGCTCATTTAAATATTGCAGTTTTGTAACTTATTTAATGCCTGATAGGCCCTTCTCCTCCCTTTAATTTCAGTTAGAAATAGTTCTTCTGAGTTTGTATTAAAAATTAAAATATAATTACATCACTTCCCAATCCTTGTTCTCCCTTCAGTTCTTTCTATGTCTACTCCCTTCAACTTCTCACCTCCACAGTTCTCTCAAATTGATGACCTTTTTGTGGTTACGGTTACACACATACACAAAGGCATAGATAAATATATAAATGTAACTTGCTGAGTTCATTTAGTGCGACCAGTGTGTAGGATTTTAAGAATGATTACCTTTATTTATTTATTTATTTATTTATTTATTTATTTATTCATTTATTTATTTGTGAGATAGGTATCACTATGTAGCCCTGGATGTCTCCTAGAACTCACTATGTAGAGCAAGATGACCTCCATCCAGCTTCACCTCCTGAACGCTGGAATTAAAGGTGTGTACCACTGAGCCCAGCAGAGTTGATTATTTTGTACTGAATAAACATTTAGGGATATCATTTCCAAAACAGTCGAATTTTTCATGTTTCAAAAGGCATTAATTGTCCATAGTTTTTTTAAAATATTTGAGATTATAATATAGAATAATCACACAATTTCTCCCTTCATTTTCCTTCGTCTAAACATTTATATATACTTCATGGTCACCTTTCCAATTGTTATTGCATATATATATATACATATATATATATGCATATATATTCCTAAATATAACCAGCTAAGTTTGTATAAGGTTTCTTGTAACATATGTTTTCAGGGATGACCATTTGGTATTAGATAGCCGGTTGGTGTGCTCTTCCTTGGGGGAAACTATTTTTCCTGATCTTAGTATCTCTCAGTTGCCTGTACTTCCTTACATAGGGTTGAGGTCTTGTAGGCTTTTCTTTGTCCACTTTGGCATGCCTGTAAGTATTTCCTTATCCAGCTCCTGTTTGGGCAGCTGTATTGGTGAGACTTTCAGGAGAGAGAGTGGAGATACTGTAGGAGCCAGAGGTGTTACTGTGTCCCCTAGTGATGTTGAAAACCACATCCATAAAGCCTACAGTTCTTTGTCTACGTGTGAGACCTGGCAAGATTCTCCTCTTCCGAGTTGTATCTATTAGTATTGCCATTTTTCAGGTCTTGTCTTGGCAGTTGCGACATGGTGGGATGTTTCATGGGTGAACCATATCTGTCATGCAAGTTCAAATTCCCCAAAGTATTTCTTTCTATAATGAATTAGATTGGGTTAATAGTTTGTGCTCGTATTATTATAGTAAATTTTATTTTTAAAAAATGGGAAAGTGGATGGATGTTCAGTGGGCAAGTCCATTTGCAGTACAAGCATGAGCACTTAGTTCAGATCCACGGCTGCCATGTAAAATCTCGGGTGTGGCTATATATACAGCTGTAGCCTCAGTACCATAGGAGATGGGGGCAGGAGGGTTAGTGGGCTTGTTGGCTGCCAACTCACTTCCACTTTTAGTGAGAGACTTTGTCTCAAAGAATAATGTAGAGTGATTGAGCAGGACATCAGCATCTGCTTCTGACCATACAGCACACACACATACATCCATAGACACACAAATACACAGAATAATAATGGTCAAAATATTTTGTATGTGTATCCCTTCTGCCTCATGTATGGTACACCTTTCACATTATGAAATTCTGTTTCAATTCTCTATTTTGAAGTTTCCTTCAAATGCCCATTGCAGTTTTTTTCTGAGTTTACTTATGGTTGCATTCAGGACACTTGATGAATTGTGTTTTGCTTGACACTTCCCAGCAAGTGTTCACAGCTGCTGGTCTAAAGAACCTCAAACCAACAGCCCTGCATCAGGAATTGTCTTCCTTCTTCAATCCCAGTGGAGTAGGCAGAGGGATAAGGGAAAGGCAGATTATTTAATAACAAGCACAGCTGTGGGGGACCCAAGCGAGGAAGTCAGAAACACTGCTATGGCTTCTCTGTTTCATCCATAAGATATCTTTTTCTTTTTTGGTTTTGACTTCAGCACAACCTATCGAGTGACTGGCAATGTAGGCATTTAAGTTTCTAGAACATGGCTCTGATGAACTATAAACTTGATTATGCCTTCATCCAAACAAACTCTATCTGTCCAAAGCTATGTAGTAAGTATGTTTGATCAAATAGACTATTGCTCTCATATTTGAATTTGGTTAATGATACTACCACCAGCCAACTGATTGTCCCTAAGAGAAGAATCTTATTCTTTTCATGTCCCCTTACTGTCTCTTCAGTGTATAAATGCTGTATTTTTTCTGCTACTTCTTTGATTTTTGGGCTTTAACATGTATCTCTCAATCTTGAACTACCTCTTTTACATTTCTTCCTTGCTAGGCTGGTATCACTACAATCCATCATTTATCCTTTTAAGAGAAAATAACTGGATTTTTTTCTTTTTAAATACTCCAGTGGCTTACCACTATCCTCAGGATAAATATGTATCTGGATAACTATATATCTAGCACATTAATTTATGCCTTTATCTTCATCCTGCTGATTAATCCACAGTTAAGCTAAAACTAATGCTGAGTAACCTTAACATAGGCAATGATATGATAGTCAGAGGGATTTTGAGTAAGAACAAGTGAAGTAAATCAGCCACTGAAAATGAAATTGGAAAATCCCAAGAAAATAACAGGGTTCAGACCTAAACAAATACAACGCTAGAAATAAAACAGAGAGAGAAAAAAAAAAAAAAAAAAAAAAAAAACCAAACAGTACTTGGAAAAGAATGTGAAGAGACTTTCCAGAACCTGGAATATCCATACCCTGTGGGGCCAGAATGAGCAGGGGCTGAGCTTAGGAGGTCAACAGGGAAACAATGAGAGGACTTACTTGGTGGCCTCTCTGGGGATCATGCAAGCAGGTCTCACTTTGGCATCTGACCTTTCTGTTTCCCTTCACACTAGCAGTCCCTCTCTGCCTTACCTACAGCAGTCGACAGTCAGAAGCAGGCACCCTGCTCTTCATGAAGATACCATCTTGCCTGAGATTTTGCAGATGTCTCACACAAACCTCTTGGAATGCTTGCTCTCCACTCTCTCTCAGCATTTTAGTACATGCATAAGACCAGGAAAGTGCCTCTTGTGTCAGCGAAAGCCTCAATGCTTACTGAGGAATTGCATTATGATTAAAGAAATTTCCCAACAAGCCCATGCACCTAATTCCCCTGTATTACCTGTTCCTTCATACATAGCTAACTCACTGGAATTGCCTTAAGACACAGCAGACAAGGGTGAGCACACGAAATAACTGTGGCACTCTCCTCTGTGGAGAATCTCCCATCACTGATGCATAAAATGTCTATATATGGATCTTTTAATACTCTATCAGTTTAGAACCGTGTCTGTCTTTTCTCTCTCTCTCTCTCTCTTTCTCTCTCTCTCTCTGTCACACACACACACACACACACACGTGTGTGTGTGCATATATGTGTACATGCATGTGTGTACACAATACACCACACTATATGTTTCTTTCCCATCAATTCTCACCTACCTCCATCCAATCTGACATTTAACTTGGGCTCCAATTTCTTGTAGGAGCTGCTTGTTCACTCCCAGCTTCCCAGACCACGAAATAATCACTCAGAAACTGTATTATTTAAATCACTGCTTGGCCAATCACTTAAGCATATTGCTAGCTAGCTCTTATATCTTTGGTTAACCCATTTCTATTATTTTATATTTTACCATAAGGCTTGTGGTCTACCAGCAAGGCTCCAGCTGCGTTCAGTTTAGTTTTCCCCATCTAGCTCTACTTTGCCCTATCACTGGCCAAGCCAGTTTCTTTATTCATTAACAATAAAAGTTCCACATGTACAGAAGGACTTCCCACACCATTGGAGTTTTTCTCTCTTTTTCTTTTTTGCCTGTTTCTTCATTGCCCACTGCTAGTACATTTAGGAAATGTTGGATAGAGGGATGAAGGTAAAAAAAAAAAAAAACCCATTCTCTCAATTCTTAGCAATCAGTTCAAGGCAGATTCAGAAAATGTAATTTATCCTATGAAATAGTCACTGCTGTCTTACTTTTCCTCAAATAATTCCTTATTTCTGTCAATTTATTTCCTAACTGAATTTTTACATTTTATGTCTAACTCTTGGTTTCAGTTATAAGCAGTTCAGCAAACACGATGCTATTATAGCTAAAAATAGGGTCAAGTTAGTGTGACGGGTGACAAAGTTATGTAACAATACATGGGGACTCAAACTTCCACCTTAGTGCAATACGATAAGGCTTACGTAGACAAATGCACACATACAAACACACACACACACATGCACATAACCACAAATACACGTACACACACACGTACACACGCACACACAGACACACGTAACTACACATACTTAAAGTCTATGCTTTATGTTGTGAAAATATTTTAGATGCATTGAAATTAATTTTCCTTACATTGTGGGGAATGAAAATCAGGGCTTTGTGCATGTGAGCCAAACATTCTATCCCTGAACTCCACCTCCAGTACAGAGATTTACTGAAATATGCAAAGATGCTGGCTTTGACTTCATACAAGTTAAATGTGTCTTCAGTCAGAACAACACTTCTATCCTCCTGTTCTTCTCTAACTATCAAAGCCCTGTCCCTGTCCCCAGTTTCTGAATGCATCAAGCTATCTCCAACTGAAAGTAATGTTTTTTTATAGAGCCCTTAATATCCTCAGGTAATTTCACACTGGCATTTCTGATGGATTACACTCTAAACTGTTAAGGAATCAGTTTCAGCTTCTTCCTCATGTTTTTATCACCATGGGCTAGTTGATTATGAAGGAGAATGTTTTTTAAAGGAAGTGATTTCAAACAGTAACCTCATAAATGTATGAAAGAGAAAGAACATCATTCACAGAAGCCTAAAGGTTACTTTATTATTTCTATAATTTTCTAGTGGAGTTAAATTATGTTTATTACACACAATCCCAAATTTGAGTGTCTTAGTTTAGTCATTGTAACACTGTTTGCCAAAGATTTTTAACCTTTAAATTCAAGTAATTCCTTAGTCAAATCCAATTTGAATTTATTGACCTTGGAAGTATAAATATACACCAAATTTTATTCATCTGAATGTAAACATTTCACAGATATATATATATATATATGTGTGTGTGTGTGTGTGTATTTTAAACTATAGTAGGAGAATATTTAAAGAGTTACTAATTTTCCAGTTACTATAGCAATTGTTGAAAATTGTACTCTATATAACCTTAAAAATATAAATGTTTAGCATAATTTGAGTGTCTGCTAAGCACTGAATCCTAGAAACCCAAGGTGATGCTAAGATTCAGCAAAATAAAACATATTTTATTTACTCATCTTTATTCTTAATTTTCTATTGAACATCAGAGGCAGGGAGGGAAGCCACAGACATTGACATAATCAAATATGTAGGCTGCACATGCCTATTCTGTATATAGCATACATTCTGCTACCCTAGGCATTACAAGCGATCTCGTTAGCGTGCCAGACAAGGCGACTTCCATGACGATGACTTTCATAGTTCAGAACAGGAAAGAAGTTGTTGTCTGCATTTTGTTATTGCCACTTTTAAGATTGGTCATGTGGTGACTTCAGGGAAAAGAGGAGAAGATCCAAGAGAAAAGAGACGGGTCTTTGAGTGACAGGGTAAAATGGTTACAAGAATTTATAAGAAGATATAGCCCAAAGGCTGTAGAGTAACTTAGTGATATTAAATTCTGGATTAAAGTGAAATGATTTAGGAGAGTTTATGAGACATGTCTACAAAAGCGATGCCTTCAGAAAAATTCAGTTAGTGTAATTATGTAAAACAGTGAGAACTGTTGAGAAAGTACAATATTGCCTCTTCTTAACAAAGTTAACTTATATTTAATAACATTAGAGAGTTATGAAGTTGGTCATTTATCATCCTGCTAAAACACATCGTACATAGGCGATTTTGTGGCACGATTCATTCTGCATCGCACAGACGAAATACAGTGCAATCGAGGAAGAAGGATGGATCAACTCACCTTTCCTGGCACATTTAGGCAATATCAGGGGAAACTGAAATGAAAAATTCCCTGGAGAGGCATCTGAAAGATGTGGTGGGAACAGAGAATTTTAGCCTGAAATGGGCAATGAGGAGAACTGCATGGGTGTAGACGAGCATTGTGACACTGAGCACGGGCTGGAGAGAGAGCTCCGCTGACAAAGAGCTTGCTGTGCAATCACAGAGACCTGTGTTCAAGCCCCAGCACCCACTTAAAAAGCCAATTGTGGTGGAAAATGTTTATAATGCCAGTGCCGGGGAGAGGAGGCAGAGACAGGAGAAGTCCTGGGGCTCTCTGGCCAGTCAGATTATCTTAATCTGAGAGCCAAAAGTCCCAGTGAGATATTAGATCACAAAAAACGGGGGCAGGGGCAGCGCCCGAAAACAACCTGAGTTGTTTTCTGGACTTCAAGCACATGCACAGCGGTCCCCTTTGCACACATGCTTTCCTCTGCACACACCGGTGGTCCCCTGTACACACATGTGTATGTAGACTCCAAACATGAGCATCTACATACCCACCCACATGTGAGCATACATGTACCCTTGCATATGAGCACATCACAGACATGTCACCAGAAAGGCATACTGCAGTAGCATTTAGTTTGCCTTTGTCCTTTCTACTAGTCTGCCAGTTTTTAAACAATACTTCTAAAACACATCTGTGCTGAGATACTACATAAAAATCATAAGAAAGCAAATTAAGTTATAATGATGTGATCCACAAAATCACAATGCTCACATCATATTTTATGAGTGATTTGTACATACTGAAGTTATTAGCACATGGTTAAAACACAAGTTTTTGCTCAAAACTGTTCATTTTTCTTGTATGGAAGCCAGAATGACTGCCGTTCTATCTACAGTCCATTAATGTCCACTTGCCTGCCAGTCTCCCCAATCCACACCATGGAGCTGACTCTCTAACTGTTTAGGAAATTCAAATGGAGTTCCTAAATATTTCATACACAGCTTTTGGTAATAAATTATCCAACATATTTCAACCCAGCCAGACTCCTCCACAGCTCCATACATTTTAAAGATTGTGAATTGACTCTTGACAAGGGAAATTCAAAAGCATTCAAAGCCAAACCCTGGGAAAAGGACAAAATATGGAAGGAAAATAGATGAAGTCATGCCACAGCCAGCTGAGGAGGAAAAGGTCGTAAGCTGCAGCGAGAAGTCAGCGTGAAACAAAGCAGCCTCATTAATACCCAGCAAAGAACAGAATGTGCACACGACAACACTTGCTTCCTAAACCAAACACAACCAGCCTTTACCACTACGGATTTTAAGTAGCAGCTGCCTAATTGCTGGAAAACAGATACTTGAGCAGTTGTTGAGATCTGCAAATGCAAATAAGCTTCATCACAAATATATCCCCTGCATTCGAGCTCCCAGAGCTTCTGGTTGGGCTGCACACAATGATGGTGAGATTTAGCCATCACACTAATTGAACTTGATAAAGTAATTAGTACTACTAAACAGGTATATAAATAGCAGTCACTTAGACGATCATCAAATCACAACTTTTAAAAAATGTAAAGAGCTTTATTACTGAGCTTTCATTTCTCAATTTAAAAATCAGATTCATGTAATCTCAACAATAATTCATTTTAAGATGATAATGTCTTGTCACCAAAAATATTTATCCTATAAATATTTACCAGTACTCTATATTAGGTATTTATGATGAAAAACAAACAAAATAAAGCTTCCTAAAGTGATTTCATTACTGACACAAAGTGATATAGGTACTTATGATGCAAAAAAAAAAATGGAACTCTCTAAAGTTATTTCATTACTGTCTTCACATAAGCTGTAAGAGACTGTATCGAGAAATTACAAATGTACAACTTCAAAATTGCTTAGCTTATTATATATATATATATGAAGACATATCGTTCCACTCCTTTAAATATAAATCAAAAAGTCAGTTTTTTTTCTTTTTTTGAGAGTATAACTATTGCCTATTTGTAGTAAATGAATAGTAACTATTTATAATTATCAAATTATGCCACAAATATTCACTGAATCCAGTACAGTTTGGATTCTATAACAACAAAGATATTTCTAATCTGAAGTTCAAAATACTATCAGCTTTTATTGAACATTTTTATTATTATGTAACCAAACTGAACAAGAGCAAAACACCATGAACTTAAGGACAGATTTCTTTTCTCCTCCCGGCAGCTTCCATTTCACAAGAAGGCATGACATGTATTTTCAAAAGCATATGAATCAAGAATCTCCAAGAAACCATTCTGTAGGAGCAAGGTTGCTGGTTAGTTCCCAGCCGCCCAGAACGGAAATAATCACATAGAAACTGCATTAATTATATCACTGTTTGGCCCATTAGCTCTAGCTTCTTATTGGCTAACTCTTATACATGAATTTAACCCATTTCTGTTAATCTGTGTATCACCACGTGGTTGTGATTTACCAGCTAAAGTTCCCAGCGTCTGTCTCCGGCGGCTCCATGGTTTCTCTCTGACTCTGCCTCCTTTCTCCCAGCATTCCATTTAGTTTTCCTAGACTAGGTAAGTTCTGCCCTGCTATAGATCCAAAGCAGTTTCTTTATTCATTAATGGTAATCACAACTCACAGAAGGGATTCCCACATCACAGTTCAATAATGGTTTCCCAAATACAGAATATTTCTTAGTTGGGTTACCAAAAATCATACCATGAGATTAAGACTTTACGATATTTATTAAATCAAGGATATAGTACATTAACTTGAACAATGAACCTGTGAAATACAGCAGGAAAGTGAAGAAGATAAGGATGGGGTAGAGCCAATTAATGGTTTATAATCGACAAAGTTCTGCTTGGATGATTGGAAGTTTATCCAACTACCAGAATCTGAGATGTAGTAAAGATGTGTTTCAGACTCTCACCCAAGTAGAGAGGGAATTGCTGGGAGCCATGTGACTTCTTCAGGGGACAAGGCCTGAGAATAGCATAAACAAGTTCTCCTTTTGGCAAGGCCTTCCAGAATTTAACCCATTCTTGGTAAGGTCAATGGACGGTTTGCTATATATTTAGGGCATGACCCCAGGGGATATGTGTTACCTGCCTCTCCTTGCTTTCTTTACACAAATCATATTGCTGGCTGCCTCTAGTCTTACTTTCTTAGAGCAATAGATGAGATGGACCTTGCATTAGGAAAACTTTCCCCTAATGACTCTCCTCTGGGTGAACCAGAGAGGATGTTGTGGATCTGCTTTAGACCCTAAAGCCTTTGGTGTTTCAGGTGTGACCATGAATTCAGGTTACTCCAAGAAGAGGGTGTTGCCTTTCCAATGCACCTTGTGCCTAGCCTGAACGAGTCACAGTAGCTTATGACATTTCAAATATGCAAAACTTCTTTGGAAAGAATTATTTTAACCACAAGAATCTAGGAGAAATACTGATAGCAGATGATATCAAGAGTTAATGGGAACTGTTTAGAAAGAGGGAATGAAGCAGAATCATAGAAACCTAGAGTTGCCCTCATTTCTGATAGCTGTGCCAACACTGTAGGAAGCTGAAAGGAAGGGCAGACATGAGAATGAGGAATAAACAGTGCCAACTATTAAGAGTAAGCTTTTTAGATATGTAGTTTACGGAATGATAGGAGAAAACCTGGCACATCCCTCATAAGAGAGAGTAACAGAATGAAGAATGAATTGATTCAACCTTGGTTGTTGGATTGATTGTGAGAACTTAGAGGTAGACATGAACCTTAACCATTGGGGAATTTTTTTTTTCACTTTGCATGGTGCTGTAACTGCAAATGCTGCCAACTGGGCACACTATTCTACCTGTAGGTATGCCTAGTTAGAACACTTCCTTTGTTGCTTGCAATGCTTCTTATGCTTTTAACATTAGAAATATGAATTAAGTAGGTAATGGTTACCAGTGGGAAAATTGGGGTACTGGAGGAGAATGAGGTAAGGGAACAAACTAGCAATTATTGTAATTATCATTACAAACTTAAGGAAACAAATTTCATTGTAAAACTGTCCGTGCACACTATTGAAACTGTATAAATAAAAATGGCTCAGGCTATTCGGAGGCCACGTCTCTAAAACAGGTGGTGAGAGTTTCATCATTGAGTTGACTTCACACATCTGTTCCAGGTCATTGGATCCACTGGGAATTAGTCTTCCAACAGGGAATTGGGTTACTAGTATATCAATGATCCTGAGACTGGTTGAGAGCTCAGAAGTGTTAATTCTCTTACTTTTCTAGTTTGCTAGTTAGTAGAAACTTCTTGATAAGTACTGCCATTGGAAATAAAGCTAGAAGACACGGGAAAAGAAGGAACTGGGTTCTGCTCTGGACACTGGCCTGTGCACCGATCTCCTTTGCAATATACTCTGCTATGAGATGCAATTTTCTTTCTTCTAAAATATGTTTCGGTAGTTGGGTGCACCCCTCATGGTCCTGACTTCCTTGTTCATGTTCTCTCTCCTTCTGCTCCTCATTATAACCTTGGGAGCTCAGTCCGGTGCTCCAGTGTGGGTCTCTGGCTCTATCTCCATCCATCGCTAGATGAAGGTTCTATGGCGATATGCAAGATATTCATCAGTATGATTATAGGATAGGTTCATTTCAGTTTCCCTATCCTCAGGTGCCCCAATGAACTAACTGGGGACATTGCCCTGAGCATCTGGTAGCCATTCCAAGTTCAAGTCTCTTGCCAACCCTTAGGTGGCTCCCTTACCTAAGGTATGAGTTTCCCTGCTCCCCTATCCAATCTTCCTTTATCTCCAATCACCCCGATTCCCCCAGTTCCCCTCATCTTCTCCTTCACACTTTTTTCTCCCCATCACCCCTCATCCCCATCCCACCCCATCTATTGGAAGCTCACCAAGGCCAGCTGGACTGCTACTGAAAAAACATGGGATAAAACCGGACTCTCTGAATGTGGCGGACAATGAGAGCTGACGAGAGGCCAAGGAGAATGGCACAGGAACTTTCATCTGGCGATAGATCGAGAGAGAGACAGAGACCCAATTTGGAGCAACGGTCTGAGCTCTTAAGGCCCAAATGAGGAGCAGAAGGAGGGAGAACATGAGCAAGGAAATCAGGACCACGAGGCGTGCACCCACCCACTGTGACAGTGGAACTGATCTATTGGGAGCTCTCCAAGACCAGCTGGACTGGGACTGAATAAGCATGGGTTGAAACTGGACTCTCTGAACATGGCGGACAATGAAGGCTGATGAGAAGCCAAGGACAATGGCACTAGGTTTCGATCCTAATACATGAACTGGCTTTGTAGGAGCTTAGCCTGTTTGGATGCTCACCTTCCTGGGCCTGGAGGGAAGTGGGAGGACCTTGGTCTTCCTGTAGGGCAGGGAATTTGGACTGCTCTTCAGTATTGAGAGGGAGGGGGAATGGACTGGGGGGAGGAGAAGAGGAGTGGGAATGGGGGAGGGGAGTGGGGGGAGGGGGCAATGTGTGGGAGGAGGGGGAGGGAAATGGGAAACGGGGAGCAGTTGGAAATTTTAATTAAAAAAGAATAAAAAATAAATAAATAAATAAAAGAAAATATGTTTCAGTATATTTGCTTCTATGATTTCTCTGCTCAGCATATTTCACATCCCCTTGACCTTAGATTGTGAGGATAAACACTGAAGCTACTTTACAGAGTTTCTTAGTTTATGTCACTTTGTTCTTACCTATATGGAACATTTCATCTGTGGTTAAATCTGAACTTTCCTCCTACTTTTGCTTCTAAACCTCAGGTAGAATGTGGCTGGGGTGAAAACACCATCTTCCAAGACATTCAGAGTGTTATCTAACCACCTTCTTACTGCTCTGTTCTCCACCTCAACCGCGACTATTTTACATTAGTTCAACAGCATAACTCTAAGAACCATGTCTCAGCTGTGTTCATGTCTTTAATTTTTCCATAGCAAAGCGGCGTGATCATAAACAGATGGTTTTCTCACCACAACCCAAGTAACCAAATGGTTTCCATGCATGTTGACAAACTTCACTTTTGTTTTGCAGCAGAGGCAATGTTTGTGCTGTTACTATGACCCTGACCGTTGAGGTCTACACAGAATGGTATCCCCTTCTGTTAACAATTTTTGTTCCTCAAGGCTTCTTCTGTTTTTGCTAGACAAAATTCATATTCCCGTTTTCCCAAGATTGGTTTCATCTCAGTCTGAATGCATTTAAAAAAAATAACTGTAGAGCAGTGAACTTCAGTAACCAAATAAGAAATTAAATAGTGTTTCTAAGGCCCAGTTGTTTCATCTACAAAAAAGAGTGATAATAGCATCTACCTCTTTGGATTATTACGAACACTGGATGAAATGAAGCTTGCAAATGCCTTAAAGTATTTGACATTGATGAATAATGTATTGTTAATAGTAAATTATGTAGTAAAAATAATAAAGCTAAAGTATTGCCTTTTTTCGAGCATTTCTATTTTTTTAGAGGCATGGTTTTGCTTAGCAGCCCAGGCTATCTTTGAAATTTATCCTCTGAAAATGTGGGATCAGAAGCATGGACCACTAGCATTGACTTCCAGTATATCCTGATACTTATATTTTGAAACAGATATACTTTTCCTTAAAAGCTCAGTGTGGCGAAATATATTTTCGAAAAGCAGCTTCAGTAATTGTGAGTCCACATTGTCTTCTACAACTTTATTGATCTGTCAAAACATTGAAGCCTTAATCCTCTCTCAGAACCTGGGTGGTTTTGACTGTCAACTCTCAAAGATTCTATGCTAGAAACAGGACTGGTTCCTAAGGCTTGCTGGTCACCCAAATGCCACATCCTCTGGCTCTTTTCTTTCCTTCTCTTTCCTAAAATGATCACCTTTTGAAACTGTGTCAAGAAAGTTCACCATCGGGGCAGGCGGGCTGAACTCAGAGAATCTGAGGCTAACAACGTTCAATGATGGCTGAATTTTCCGGTGTCAGGATGCATCTTCCCAGTCATGTGGAAACGAACCCCCCAGAACCTCAGAAGAGTTAGTTCAACCGGGTCACCTACGGTTTTTATACAATGATTCAAACCCGGTCTCAGAGCTTTGTGAACCTAACTTATTCTACCATGTGTATTTGAACGTGTCTCACCCTTTCGCTCAGATTTCAAGCTGATCTGAGGGAGGGCGTTTCGTGTTTAAAAAGCGGGGAAAGCAGTCTGTGGGTAGTGGACCCTCAAGAACGTGATAGATTTCCTGATGAGTGTAAGGCACGATAATAAGCAGATGTCGAAGGAAATATTTACGAGATGCAATTAAGCATAACATGTTTACTCAGGGGCTTATAAATAAACTAGTTTGTCGGTGTGTAATTTAGAATTTAGTGGAACCTTAACTAGAAGGCCTGAAATTGTGGGTTTGATTATTTTGGCCATAGTAGCTATTGTACTGTGTTTTGTTTTCTTTTGTTTTTTTCCTCCTTGTTCTTCTGATACTCCATCAGTCATTATGATAAGCTCTTCCGATTTGATTTATAAAACATGTGTTTTCAATTAGAGGACCACACAGCTAAATTTCTCTGCCGTATCTGTTCATAATATATGTTGTCACAAATTCAACCAAGACTTCAATTCTTCCTACCTCTTCCCAACCTGTGTAAACTGACTTAAATTTGTGTATAAAAGAACTCAACTTACAGGATATACATACACACATATTTACATATTGTCCTCAGAAAAGAAACCTATACTGACACCTACAGTATTGATTTACCTAATCATAAAAGAGATATAGTATCAAAAAATATTTCGTCACCTATTTAATATCTTAGAGTATCATTCACCTGAAGCAATTCTTTGACGAACACCCACCTTCCATATAACTTAGAGACGTTTGGGTATGCTTCCGTCCAACAGCTACTTCAGGGAACTTGCTCCGTCCTCGTCACAGATAAGCCCCTTACATAAGATGGAGTAGTGTCTGCATGTGACCTGTGCAATCCTTTCCTACACTTTAAGCTGTTTTTGATATTTATAAACCAGACACCACGGAATGGTCATATAAATAATTATGTTAATTTGGAGAGTTGTGATAAGAAGCCTGTGCATTTTCGCAGAGGCAAATCTTTTCCTGAGCTCATGGAGGTACAAGCCATTTTCACAGAGGCCAGGTGGTTTGGATACAACAGGGAAGTTTCAGCGATCTTTCAACACATTGTTCTATTTCAGATTATTCATCTCACGTTTTATTACTACATAACGATAATGCTCTAAATGTCAGCTCTCAGTTCTGACACAGAAATGGGAAGGTCGGTGAAAGATTTATTCCATTGCACTTTTCATGCCTTGTCTACTATTGAATGGAGTCACTATGTTAAGTCACTCATGGAGTGTTTATAAAAAATTTCTAAATATTTATGTAAATAATATCTCAGTTCTTCATTAGTTCTCTAAAAACACATTTGGAAAGTTCTTTAGATTTTATAAACTAAGGAACAATCACAATGATTCATTTGAAAATAGATATTTACTGTATGGAATTAAAAAGAGTTTCACATTTTTATTAAATTTCAGTTAACTCTGACTTCAATCCTTTCCATCTCCTGAAAAATGTGACATTAAGAAAACCCCACATACTAATCAGTCAGTATGCCATGTTTACAAGCTGAGACTCATTACACAAGGTAACCTTTAAATTCTGACAGTGGCAAAGGAAAAAGGCGCAAAGAAATCGGTTCTCAAACAAAATTGAAGATAAGATTCTAGGCAATATTTCTGAACTTTCACATAGAAAAGGCAGAGGAAATAGTGAATAAGTTTACTTGTTGTTGGATAAAACCATAAACATGGACTAAATTACTCTCATGTTACATGACCAAGAGTCAACTAAACTCGCAAACATAGAGTTGCTTGCTCTTCCTAATTTAAACTTGTTTTATTTTTTTTGTAAGTTCCAGAGAGTGTGGGAGTAACATAATTGGCACCCTGATAAATGGTTCTTTGATCTAATTGGTATAATTACTGAGAGGTAGGCACAGTGTAATATATTTAAATGACTCAAATCAATTGGCTCATGGACTATCCTTTACAATTAAAGAATGTTATTTATAAATTTATTCATGACAGTCTTTCACTACCAATCCTTCAAATGTTTTTAATAGACTTCCTTCTATGTGTGTAGTTAATAAAGAAAATATTGTAAGCCTTTTTTATAGTTTTTATCTGTGTGGAACAAAATTGGAAATGTAGCCAACCAAGGTAGACTCTTTTCAATTATACTTATATGGACTGGCCTGAAGAGATGTCACTTAAAAAGCACTGGTGATAAAAAACATGAACAAATTATTCTGCTCATCATATGCCATAATATTTGAAGCCCTTACCCTAATCTGCCCCATTGTATCACTCTGTTGTTCTTCAGGATGCAAAACATCATGAAGGAAAAGTTAAGAATTATTATCGGTGTCTTTTCTTACCTTCAGTGAGAGAGATGGATGTTTTACTCATGAAAGTTATGAGGTGGAAAAATAGCTATTCCATTTTGTTTTTCACTTTTGACATGATATAAATTTCAGTGGAGACTTCAGAGATTCATAACAAAGAAAAAGAAACAAAGTCTTGACAGAATTTTTCCTCAAAAGAGCATCATTATTTTCTAGCTTCTCCCTGAATTGTTTACCCTGTGACCAGCACTTTGTTGTGCTGGTAATTTTATAGGAATTGAGAATTCTTCCTAATGTAGGTGTTAAAGCAATGAATGGTTGAGGACAGAGGCAAATGGAGGAGCTGTGAAATTTGCGGCGAGTCTGGTTATTGACTTTCCAGATGGATTTGTTTGACTACTGTGCATTGTTTTGTGTGGCTCAGTCCTCCCCAATGGTTAAAAAGAATTCTGTATATTAGAATAGTTCTAATTATTTTTGTGAATAATAAAATTAGATAGCCATTTGTTTACATGCCTGGCATTAATTCCAATGTTTATTTTGTTTTTGAAATCACAATTGTTAAATGTGTGTTGAGTAGGAAACATGATATTGTAAGATACATAAGTAGTAAAAATTGTTACCATAATGAGACAAATTAATACAACCTTCATCACATAGTATGGAAAGAGCAGCTTTAATCTACTCATTCAGCAAATATCCTGAACGCAGAACAGCGTTTATAACTAGATGGATTATGCTGCATTTTTTTTATAGTTTTACATTCCATATACTTGCTGTATATAAACTGACCTACCACTGCTCAGTTCCTCAAGCGTGACCCTGTTAACCTCCTTTTAACATGTATACATATTTTTCATTTTCAGTTGACATAATAATCACATTTTTGGAGGTGAAGCAATAATTTTCAATACATACATATCATATTTGAATGTTGGTAGCACTCAAAATCTTCTGTGTCAGCTATCATGAAATATACAAATAATGTTTCAGACTTTAATTACTCTGCTGGAACACGGAACCTCAGAAGTAGACCCTGTGTCTCTGCTGCACACTTTAGGCAACCTCAACTCATTCCTCCCTCTTCATTTTTCACCATTGCATATTTTAGCAATTTTTTTCAGGATTACACATATTAGTGAGATCTGTAATATATTCTGCAATGCTTCTCAGTAACTTAATTACATATAATGAGATTGCATTTTATACCCATATATATAGAATAGAATAGATAGATAGATAGATAGATAGATAGATAGATAGATAGATAGATAGATAGATAGATTTGCTTGTAATAGCCGTATGATGTAGGTGTGTATTGTGTTTGGTTACTTTATCCATCAATGGATATCTATGTTGTTTCCATATCACTAATCTCATAAATAGTGTTTTAAAGAAGACAGTTGTATTCTTTCATAATTTTGCAGCCTGATTATTTCTTTTACTATTCATAAATCCTGAATTATTTAGTTTTCCACCAGAAGAACTAAGGGTTCTCTTTTCTCCATAATATAGCAGCATTTGTCCCTTGTCTTTTTGCCAAGAGCTATATTAATGGACTTGAGACAGTACTTTGTAATGATGTTGGTCTCATTTTACTAATCATAAGTGATGTGAGGAATGTTCAATGACCAACTGGTTACTTTATGTTATACTTGAAGAAATGTCATTTGGACTCTTCTGTCTTTTTGTTATTTTCTTGTCTTTTTTGAAAAAGTTCAGCAGTTAGATTTTACCTACAGTTTTGAGGAACATAAAAAGATAAATTTGAAGGTATCATATTTCCTAATATAAATTTTATTAGAAAGTTTGGAGTAATCAGAAGAATATGGTACTGGCAATAAATTAAAATACAACAAAATCCCATATTCAAGGATCAGGAAATGACCTAGTTCAATAATATAATCAACTAATTATATGTGACAAGGGCTATAGAAAGACAATGGGGTAAAGGCTTTCTCATTGCTAAGATACTCTTTTCCATGTACAAGAATGACACAGACTATTTTCCTTACATCATCAACAGAAATCAAGTCAAAGTAGATAAAAGATCTCAGCATGAGACGCATAACAATCAAACTCCTCAGAGAACCCAGATTCCCCAGACACTGCTGCTGGCCATAATTTCCTTGATATCAAACTAAAAGTCCCACCAAGAAAGGTGAAATAAAATAAAATAAATACATTGACAGTTTCCTTTACAGGAAGGGGAAAGTCAAGTATGGTGAAAAGAAAAGGGGGGGGAGGGCAACCTATTGGTTAAGAAGAAGTAATTGCAGAAAGGAGTTGCATTCAAGTCTTATAAATAGCTCCATTCAATCGCAAGCAAATAGGCACACACTGAGATGCAGATCCTCCAAAGATGTCATGGCCATCACCCTCAGCACCCTCACTCCCACAAGGACCAAAGAGAGTGAACTACTTTAAAAGTGTTTAATTTTATTCAATATTATACCCACTGTTGTTATCTGATATTTTACACATTTCCTATCAAGAGCTGATACGCAGTTGAGCCCTGTCCCAGGGTTATCTCTCATTCAATTTATTTTTCATATCAAGTTCTAGTATTCCAATGTATCTAAAGTTTCTTTCTTTATTGGTATCTAATTATGTGCATCCTATGATACTTTTAAATGGAAGTTTTCATTATAAGATTGTTCTGATTTAATTCAAGTTTAGACAATAATATTCTTCTCTACTTCGTATATTACTGGATACATTTTGATCCATTAAAAAGACATCCAAGTGATCCTTTTTAGTTATAATAATTAAAATTCTGAGTATTTTTAATTTGTCTGGCATTTTCAAATTCTTTCTTTGGATAGGTGATATAGAATATCTATTTATACATAATCATAAATAATTATATCCATATTCCCTATAGTGACTCTTTTTCCTGTTTATGTACAACCTGTATATGGATCCTGTATGACTTCACACTCATGTGTGTTTTTTGTGTGGCAGAAAAAAATGTTTATTTGTTTATACAGAATACACTACCAAGAGAAATTAGAAAATATTTCTGATAAGACAACCAAAAGTGCTCAAAACACATGTTTCTGTAGAAAAAAAATTTGCTTGCCTAGAAATTAAATATACTATGTCTTGTATCTCCTGCCATCCAGGAAAAAAGAAACATTGGAAATTATTATTGTTATTGTTGTTGTTATTTTATTATTATTGTTTTTTTCGAGACAGGGTTTCTCTAGAGCTTTGGAGGCTGTTCTGGAACTAGCTCTTGTAGACCAGGCTGTCCTTGAACTCACAGAGATCTGCCTGCCTCTGCCTCCAGAGTGCTGGATTAAAGGCTTGTGTCACGACTGCCCGGCTTTGGAAATTATTTTTAAGGAGAAATTTTGGAATTTTATAAATAGTGTGTGTAATATAAATATACCGTTTTGATCTTTGATGTGATCCATATGCTCTTGTAAATCAGTATTTTAAAATATCAATAGTTTAGCAATCAGTACTGAGGCACCATGAAACAGAAATTACCTTTAATTCCTCCCTACTGCTGTCGATGCAGAACAGTAGCATCTGTTGAATTTTACTATCTGCAAACCCCAGGACTTACACATCACAACAGGCTCCCACTGTTAGTGTATCCTTTAGATACACTGAGTATCTATAGCCTTCCTATAGATACATCAATAGATAGGAAAACATGCTATCACTTACACAATTTTCTTACTTTCTGGAGTGAAGATACAGTGGCTAGCATAGTAATAAAATTCTTCTTTCTGATGCACACTTTTCATTCACAAATTATTACTTTAAATTATAATGGTTTAGATTTTTATCTTTCCAAGGTCACAGGCATTTAAATGTATTCACTAAACACTTTTAAGTTTTGTTGAAGAATGTAAACCATGTTAATGAATTTTCTTAATAATTAGTAATATTTTGTATCAAAATCCAGAGGTCAATGATGAAAGTCATTCTTATCAAATCAGTCTTAATAAGTAACTTAATTGTAGGTGTTCCTTCCAATCAACTAAGATTGCATTTTTAACACATTGTTAACTCCATTAAAGAGAAAAGATATAAACTAAATTACTATATCTCAATTATAAATTCAAACAATAAAACTGTATAATGTGCTCAAATTAAAATTTTGAAGTAATCAACCATTTAGATCAAAACTAAATGAATAAACTCAACTAAATGCATCCATCTATTCCCTGAATTTCAGAAACTGAATATCATCTAGGTTTCCAGTGCATATACAATTAGTATGACAATATACAAAAAAGTAGAACTAGGCACAAATGTAAATTTGTGCTAGTGATCTTCTTGATTCAGTTTTAAATTTGACATGTGCATATGCCTGTGTGTTCATGTTAGAAACCCTGTCTTTATTTTGAAGTTGTCTTTCTTAGTGTGCTTACTATACACTTACCTTGTCTTTTTTTTTTCACATTCAAGCCATAACAGTAGGTACATTTATTTGTTTGTTCATTTTATAACAGTCCTTTATACCTTGTCTTCTTTAAACTCTTAGAAGAGATATCTAGTGTATCATGTTACCCCTGAACTGTTAACGATTAAGTGAAGAATTCCAACCAATGGACAATCAGTTTTCCCCACATTTATCTGATCTTAGAGAAACAAAGAATCAAAAGGCCAACAACACTCAGTTAGATGGTTACATAAAATGCTGAAAATAACAAACATCACAGCAAGTCCAAGCAATTGGATTATGAATAAGTAAGTAAGAGAGAACGTGGAAGTTCTCAACTGCTCCATAAATAGAGAATACATAAAACAGATGTGTCAAACTTTAAAAAGGTGAGGCTAAAGTGATGTGGGGTTTCTTTCTGTATGCTGTGAATACCATTGGTTAATAAAGAATATGCTTTGGGCTTATTGCAGCAAAGAATAGGACAAGGTGGGAATTCCAAGCAGATAGAGGAGGAAAAAGAAGGAGGAGTCAGGGAGATGCCATGTAGCTGCCATAGTAGACAGATGCGCTAGAATGTTACCAGTAAACTACGAGCCTCATGGTAAAATATAAAATAATAGGAATGGGTAATTTAATATATAAGAACTAGCTAATAGCAAGTGTGAGCTAGTCAGCCAAGCAGTGTTGTACACACTTTCTGTGTGATTATTTCTAGTCTGGGTGGCTGGAAACGAACAAGCTGCCTCTGCTTACACTAAAGTCCTCCTTTGAAACAGTGCCCAGGGAGTCAACATTCCACTCCTGAATTTCTTTAAAAATTCAGACAACCTTTTCCACTTGAATATGTTGATTGGATGTTTATTCTTTCAACTAGAATGCTTTAAAAAACATGGTTTTTGTGTGTTAGGTAAACACATACATTTCAACAAAACCCTTTCTGTTTCACAGCCAATCCCAGTCCCAAAGCATAGATTTCTTATCTACATTACTTTCTGGCTGCAAATGGCAGGCTATCTGCTCCATCCTCCTGCGGTTTATTTTTATTATTGTATCCAGGCTGGAGGAGGAGCTCTACTTCTGACACGGCTGATTTAGTGATTAGGGGAGAAGAGCACCTAAATGCTCCCATAGTTATACTTATTTGGATGTTAGCAATGTTCCCAGCTACTTCCATTCAGGTTTCCCACAGCCAACGTCAACCAAATGACAAACCTCATTTAGTGGTGGAAGGTGTGCTGCTCCTGCTCCCATTGTAATAGGAGGTCACACACAAGGTAGGTCACCGGATAAGGGCTGATACATCTTAAGGTGTTACTCTCCACACTGGCTATGAATCATGGATCTACTTATACAAAATACTGTTTTCACTTTTTGACTTGACTATATATGAGGAGAACCTCTTCGGAGGCTTAGAAGGTTTCTTGTCACTTTTATTGCATATTGGAGCTTGCATGAAGTAATAAAATGAAGTGTTCAAATTTAAATTTCAGTTACAAACAATTAATAAACAATATTTTGGTATGTATTTTCTAAATAGCATTTTTTCAATTGAGTGAAATATATGTGCTTTTATACAAGAAACTGTAATGTGATTGTGCTCTGAAGTTTCACTTTTAGTAAGTCTAATATGTGTTATATATACCAACATATTACTATATATTGCATATAATAATATATTGCTATTATATATATTCTTCATATACTAATATATTACTATTGCTATATGTTGCATACAATTTACACACACACACATATAAAGAGAGAGAGAGAGCAAGAAAGCATGCATCACTACATTCATCTTATAATTTGATTTACTGATTCAGGAAGTTTTAGCACCCAAACAGAAGTTAAAGTCTCAAATGATCAAGTTCAGTACAATTTAAAGCACTTGTAAGACCAGCTCAGTATCACTTGATAATTTTTTTTTTTTTTATTTTCAAGACAGGGTTTCTTCATAGCTTTTTGGTTCCTGTCCTGGAACTAGCTCTTCTAGATCAGGCTGGCCTCGAACTCACAGAGATCTGCCTGTTTCTGCCTCCCGAGTGCTGGGATTAAAGGAGTACGCCACCACCGCCCGGCTCACTTGAAAATTTGTATTTAATTGACTGCACTCTGTCTCTAACAGAAGTAGACCCTACATTTGTTTATATTCTGATAGATGTCTTCTTTAGACTTAACTGCCAAAAGTTTAATTTCAGCAGGATTCTACACTAAATGCTTTTTGAGTGTCTTTTCCATGAGATATTTTATTCAACTGGAAGGACATAATTTGAGGTCAAGCACTCTAAACTTTTAACAAGAAATTTGACATTTTCCAACCTCCATTCAGAGATTGCTTCCTCTATTTATAATAGATATAGGAGCTTTGTTACAGTATACATGGCATTCTTTAAAGTCTCAGTCTCAAAAGTTTGTTTTTAATTAGCAGACATTCCATTGGAGGTTTGTTGTGCTTTCATGTTACGTGAACATTTTCATATATATATATATAGGGCATTTTCATCATTTCTTCATCACTGCCCTTCTGAATCACCTCCCATTGCCACTGAAAGCCTTCTTCTCAACAGGAACCTCTCCTACTTTCGTGTCTTTTGTTTGTTGTCTTGTTCTTTATTCCTTTACAACTAATTGAGTTTAATTAGGATTGATGCTCAAGCATGTAGGGAGCATATTTACTGGAACCTAGGCAGCTGAACAGGGCTACACCACTGCAGAAACTGGAGTTATATAAAATTGGACCCATATTTAATGGCTTACACTTGCCACCATAATACAAGGCAAAATACATTTACTACCACAAGCTGCATGTAGTCCAACCACCTCTCTCAGATGACAAATGAGTTTGAGATCTTGGTCCATTCACTTCTCTGCCATTTGGATATTTTCCTAGATACAATGTGTATTTTGTATGTTAAGAACCTCTTTTCTTATTTTCATCCTGAATGCTCTGTTTTGTTGTTCTAACTTTTGAGTTCTTTTTGCTTTGTATATACAGATGCTGTTTAACACCTACTTCACAAATATTTTCTCATACATATCTTTACCTTCTCTTAAGACGGATTTTGTAGAACTCTCACTTTTAATGTACACAAAGTTCTACAATTCCAATCACTGTCTTTGGTGGATCCTGCATCCTGCATTGACAATGTATTTGCCTATTTTACTCTGGTTGTCTTCTACATTACCTCTTTATATTTTATAGTTGATGCATATTTTGGTAAGGTATAACATCTGTGGTCAGTTTTAGGAACACTAAATAGGGCTATGGGTCTGTACCTTTCACAGACCGACACAAAACAGCTAACCAGATATCTGGAGAATATTAAACATCTTCCAAAGCATGAAACTGTGAAATATCCCATAGAACAAATAGAATTCTGATACTTAAATTTTTTGTTAGATTGGATTAAATTTAATAGGTGTATTACAAGTATTTTTTACACAACCATATAACATCTGTCTAGTTGTTTCTTATATTTCATTTTAAAATATATTAAATTTGTGTTTATAAAATTATCTTTATTAAGTGCCAGGCACTATTAGTTTAACTTAAATCTCTAATTCTAGGCACCCAAGGCCTCTGCCCTCTTTTCCCATCTTTCATTGTTTTCATGATGAGATGAGTTAAAGTTCTTATTTGCTATGCACTTATGTTTCATCCCTCTTCCTGTTCATCTGTGCTTAGAAGATTTTACCCTGCTTGCATAAGTATTTGTGAGCAGCTGTGAAAAATGCTGGTTAGCTGTTTTGACATCGCCTACTGATGCCCAACACAACCAGGACAGTACCAGCAATCTTCCAGATGACTGAGGGACAAGGAGGCCATCTTGTTTAGAACCTGGTTATCACTTCAATACTGCATATAATTATTTGTCTGTAACAAATTAGTCACATTAAAAAATGTGTTCATGGTGGAAAAGCTGTTGTGTGTAGCCATAGATTCCACTGAGAAAATTCAAACAGACTCCCTTTCTGAATTTGTAACTAGCCTGAGTTAACTTTGAAAGCAAATAAAACATTTGTATAGTAAATCTCTCCTCTTATTATTAAAATACAAGCAAATTTTCTCAGTCGCTTTTTATCTGGACTTGATGATTGATAATTACTAGCCCCATATAAGCAAGAGATAAATTGAAGCAGAAAGTAGAATTGGTTGAACTAGTTACAAAATAAAAGCAATGAAAAATATTTGTTTATTATACAAGACTAATGGGGTGTTTGATTATATGAATACTGAATTACTAGTATGCTTTATAGAATATAGTATATAATATAAGATCCACTACTATAAACACATATTTATTATTTGTATTAACTAGGCTTAGAAATCACAGATGCTACTTTTTTGAACTTTTCTTTTTATTTGATATATCCAGTGTCCAAAAGAATGTGTTTTATAAAGACAATTTCTCTCCAATAAATCAAGTACTTTGACCATATCTACATCCCCCAATCTCATCCTTTAGTTCAACACCATGCTCCACTGGTCTCCTTCCCTCCCCAGCCTATTGTCATATATGTGCTCTTATGTAGCTATGTTTTCTGCATGTAGATTTATGAACAGAAAGGAAATTCTAGGGACCACAAATAAGAAAAAATTATGTGATATTTGCCCTTCTATAGTTGACTTATTTTGCTTAATGTATTGGTCTCCAGTTGCATCCATTATCCAACAAATAATAGTATTTCTTTCTTTATTATGGCTAAAAAAAGATAACACATACACCACATGCACACATGTACAAACATGATAAATTGTTATCAAACAACTAAAGACAATATTAGGACAAGTTCTTATTTTTCTCTGTGTTAATGTATATTGGCAAGTCACATTAAAAAAACAGAATTTGTGCTTCTCAAAATGCACAATTCCCTAAAAATCATTATTTGACCTTCACATGCACACTATGGCACAAACACACATACACTCACACACACACTCACACACAAAAAGTAATAAATCCATTATTAAAACATTTTTAAAGATGTAGAACAGCTCAAGTAGCATGTGCTCAGAATTGCCTGCCAATGTTGTCAACTAGAATCCTTTTATTCTGCCCTCCCTTGTGTAGAATTATTGACCCATAGCTAAAATATAAGCTATGAAAGAAGCAATAAAAGAGAACAGGAGCACAATTTAAGTCTGATCAGACTTTCTTTTATACTCTGATGAAATGGTAGCAAATAAAAAGTTCTCTTGCATGGAGACAGGATGCTGAGGTGCTTATTGTACCAGTACCACATTGAATCTCCAGGAAAACGATGCTCTACATCACACTGACAATTATGAGAGAACAGAAATAAAAATGATCTATTTAATCAATTAAAACTTTTTTAATTAATTTGTTTTAGTTAAATAACTGTTTAATTCATATATCCAATTAATATTTAATTTAATTAATATTTTATCTAATTAAAATATAATGATTTTAAAATATGTAACATAATTTTGTATCACTAGCCTTTAAGGAGGATTATTTCTTTTTACAAATACATGAAAAGTACTATGTAGGAAATATCGGTATTGTTTGTGTGTTTTACACAAAGGTATCAGGATGAACATATTCATTGTTGCGAAAATCTGGATTTTCTTATTAATGCTATTTAAAGTCTAAATACAGAATCTTCCTCAGAGTCTAACCTAAAACCTTTCTATGGCCAACCTCAGCCAAGAGAAGTCTTTCTGTAGCGCATCCACAGACAGAGCATAGGGAGATGCGTGCCGACGCTCAGCTTTTCATTACACTTATTGTAGTCCTAGGACCCAGCCTATTGACTACCACAGTCCACAGTTTTGTGTGAATCTTTTTACGTCAATAGATCTCATGTAGATAATTTCTACCAGGCATGCCCAGAAGCTAGCCTAACCTAAACAAGACCTGAAGATGTACCCAGAGAGAGGTTTGCAGTCTAGATGGTTCTAGGTTCTGTTAAACTGACATCATTAGCCATCACAAAGAGACTTATCCCAGATGCCCTATGGTTATCATTGGTTTAAAACAATTAATAGTCAAACTGAGTTTCCAACGGGATATTCTTCCTTTTAAGCAATTTGTTTAAAACTACAATTTGGTATAATCTCTGTATTAAAACTACAATTTGGTATTCTCTCTATATCAAACTACAGTTCGATCTATAAATGTACACATTTATAGTACAAAAATTTGGATTGTACACAAGGGAGAGAAAGTTCTAAGCACAGTGTACTTAGGGCTCTATTTCTATCTAGCACAAGTAATTTAGGGGATAAAATTCCTCTCAACTCTGCCTCATGTGAAGTACTTTGCTTTTCCAGTGAGTAGTTCAAGGTGACTGTAAACATACACACATCACAAACATGGAAGTTTCCCTATGCCAGAACATGAGCTGGGTGGTCTCTGTGAATAAACAGGCAAACCACAGTTAAGTCCAGAGCTGTAGGTGGTGTCAGTGGAAGAGACAAGAGTGATGAAACATCCTTTATATTCTGTGGCCCATGCCATAGATCTTGCTGAGTAGTGAGGAAGCAGCCAGCCCACTCCAGAGCCAGGGGAGGTCTGCTGAAAGGGACTTGCAGACTCGGCAGATCTGGATGAAATGGGTTCTGTGATATCCAGTAATAGCCTCTGTAATTGCAGCCATGTCTATTCTTAAGATGCTCGGAGTATTTTGATGAATTGAGAAGTTGCTGAGTCAATTATCTGTGTACGTTCCCTAAATTTTCAAATGACAATTTTATATATATGCTTTGAGTGGCTGCAGGGAGCCAAATCTGTTGCTTATCTCATCAATTGCTCTTCTCCCTTTCTTCGAATCTTTGCATCTACATAGAAAGCCTGTAGAGACAGTCTTTCTCAGAATGGATTTCATTTTATCTTTGCTATTAATGATGGTGATAGTGTGTGAGATATTAAATTATGACCCTGTTGAATTCTGGAGTTCCAGATCATCCACAATGATATTTTACTTTATTTCTGTATGGTTGTGTTTCTTACACCGAGGCAGGGTTTAGTGGTGGACTGTAACGAAACTGCCATCAGTAGGATTAGCTTCATGGGGTACAAGATGTTTTTGTTTCCTTTGTTTATCTACTGAGAATATGTATTGGCACTGTCTAACCCCTGGGAGGCATCTCTCTGGCCCCAGTTTTCTTTTAGTTTTATTCAGTGCAGAAAAGAACCACAATATTCTATCATTCTCTCCTCTCTCTCTTCTTAATTCACTTTCGCTTTATAAGTATTGGTGTTTTCCCTGCATGCAGTGTCTCTGCACCAGTGCATCAGTTGTGTGCAGTGCCTACAGAAGTCAAAAGACAGCATTGGATTCTCTAGAGTTGGAGTTATAGACAATTGTGAGACCCCCTCTGATTGCTAGGAATTGAACCCAAATCCTCTACTAAAGCACATTGTGCTCATAAACATTGAGCCATCTCTCCACCTCATCTTCATAATTCCTTATTGCTTGAAATATCTATATTATTTTCCACTAAAGAAATGAAACGAGTTCAGGACATAAGATGTCTCTGCATGGTTCTCCCACCTTTGCTATCTTTCCCACTGCATAACCTCTCTGCTTCTTTAGTTCCACTCCGTTTGTTTTAAACATAAAGCTAAACAGGGCAGGATTCAAAAGCCTAGAATATTGGTTACATAGGCAAGAATATACATGCCTAATATGACAGACGTATGTTGATAGTCACCCCAGGTTAAAAAATATAAGACACAAATCTATATGAGAATTAGGTTCAAAATAACAAAGAAGTTATCTACAAATAATAAAATAAATATTATAATAAACTAATATAATATAAAAATAAAATATATATTTATAATATTTATTATTTTATTATATAAAATAAATATTATAATGAAATAAAATTTTCTGATAAAATTCTTCTATAAGAGCAATAGAAAGCATGCTTGTGTAACTGTATATGATTGTAATTAGCGTGTATTTTGGTGAAAGGACATTGTAGAAAATTTTAAGTTTTGTCTCATCAGTAGTTTTATATTTTTCATATCTGTGATGGAAATATCTTTTCTTAAGGGTATGTTTTTTCCTAAATAATTTCTTCGAAATTGTAGATTTATATATATTCTAAATTCTATATACATACACATTTACTGTTTCACAGCGATCTTTAAGGGTCTTACAGAAAGCACATAGACACACACAGACAGGCACAAATGATTTAACATACTATATATTCCTAGGGGGGAGCTGGGTCTGGAAACTCTGAGGCTCCTACCACTCTTGATTCCCTATAGTATCATTGCTTGGGTTCAGCCTACATCCTGCAGAGATATTGAAGAGTTCACATCTTTCACGCTGGACCTCCTCAGAGTACTCTAATTTTCCACAGCTGCGTCCATGCCATTCACTCCTAGGTTCCTGGCAAACCTAGCCTTGATGGTTGACAGGTGTGGGAGCTATTGGCTCCAGGCAGCAGCGGTAGGGTTGGGAGGGAGGCTTAACTCAAGTTTTGCCAGAATCCTCCAATGCCTGAATGGTCATAGTCTTAATTTCTCACCATGCTCAATTAGTGTGGATTTTTAAATCCATCAGAAAGCACTGCGGTCGTACAAACATCAGGACATAGGCTTATAACTGGAGACGGGAAGCCAGAAATCCAAAGGTGTGCAGCGATAGGACTCACAGTGACGGGTCCACAGTGATGCGGGAGGACAGGTTAGCATCTCGACAAAAGGGCATTGAGATGCCCGGCTCATTTTAAGGAAGAGTCGAAGATCGCTTCTCTGTCTTTCCTTTGCCCTCTTTAGAAAAACATGCTCTTATAAATTTTTTAAATGATCAAGGCACTGTGGAATGGTATGTTTCTAACTATTTTAATTACTTGATTTGTTTCCGTTTCTCCTTGTGCACAGTCAGTGGCCACCTAAAGTGGCTCGAGCTGCTAGTGGGCCGGCGTAGAAAGCCCAGATGACAGTGGGAAATTGCTTTGTGAAGAAGGGAAACATTAATAAAAGCTTCTCTCATGTTTACCCTTTTAAATTGGCCCTGGAGGAGTTGTTCAAGCCACCCCTTTGGCAGCATGTGGCTGATACACTGGCTATGGAGTGCTCTCTGTCCATAGGTGGTAAAGAGATCTACCTTTTTCTGACCTGGTTTGTATACCACTAAAGTTTCCCTTAAACTCTTTGTTCCTGTGTGGGCTTGTATAAACGTTAAGTCTTTGTCTATAAAGAAAATATTGTCATATGTTTAAGGAAAATGTCACATTTTCTTTCTGACAGTGCTCTCAGAACACCAAATATTCCTTTCTACCTTTAATTTTGGAGATGCTGTGGAGAAAGGACTATCTAGGGATTATGTTATGATAGCTTTAGTTTAAAAGAAAAGTAATAAAGATGAACACAAATACAATATTTTTAAAATGTGAATTTTCTAAACTGCCCCACCATTCAACTATCCATGAGAAATATCTAACAAAATGCACTAGATAACTTGTCGGGCTCCCTCAGAAGTCCTGGGGACTCAGAGGGTCAGGGGAGATGAAACACGTGTGACGTGTCTCAGTGGGTCTTCAGAATGGCGGGTCCTCCAGATGCCGTGCCCTTCTTACTGTTCCTGCCTTTAGCCCTGCAGGACAGAAGGCTGAGCTTAGAGTGTCTACATTAGCACAAGACAGAAACTTTCCTTCTGACTCCAATGTCCTCTCTGAAGATATGGGTTTTAGTCAGCTTTACTTTCAGGGTTCAACGTTAAGCCTGTTGTGTGGAAGAACAAAGGAAATGATATCGTGTTATTAGATACTGAAGGACCGAGACGTCTATTAAGTTTTGTACCATTGATTTTTCACAAGTAAATGGACACAACCCGAAAATATAGATTTTTTATTCCAATTTTGTAGATGAATAAACTGCAACCATAAGAGCTTAGGCTCCACTCACCCAACTAATGGATGCATATGAGAATCTGGACTTCACCTATTCCAAAACCATCTTCTGGCTCTGCTGTTTAAAATTTTGTTCTCTGAGGGGAAAAAAAAATGTACTTTTCTTTAGAAATGAGTAATGACCTCATAGTTTCTACTTCAAACTTCTCTCCAGGTCATACAGAAGAAATGAAGAGATGGGAAGAAATGGGGACCAATTCCAAATCACACAATTCTTATCTTTGGGCTTTAGATGATAAGCACTGTTTTATCCATTATTTATATATTTTAAAAGCAATTTACTTAGAATAAATTAGAGGTGCTTTAATACAACACCAATAATACCATAACTAGGATTCACACATCTCAATCACCCCCAAATCTTCCTTGTGTTCCTTAATATTTTTACCTTCACCTCAGACATAACTTGGTGTACTTTGAGTTCTTATGTGTATTTTTCTAGTATAGAATTTCATGTAAATAAAACTGTACAGCATGTAACTTCCTTAGCTCATCATGATACTCTTTGGAGTTGTCCCTGTGTCTTTGAATGTCTTGAAATGTCTTTGTAGCATCTTCTTAAACCATTGAGTAGCATTTCATTATACTGATAAAACACGATAAAACACCCTGTATTCCTTCTACAGACAGTATCTTTTCCTGTCTGATTTTTTTAAATAAAAACTTTTTTTTTTTTTTTTTTTTTTTGGTTTTTCGAGACAGGGTTTCTCTGTCCTAGCTCTTGTAGACCAGGCTGGCCTCGAACTTCCAGAGATCCGCCTGCCTCTGCCTCACGAGTGCTGGGATTAAAGGAGTGAGCCACCACCGCCCAGCTAAATAAAAAATTTATATTTATTTTTCTTTTAAGCTGACATTTTTGAAACATATAGTCAGGTCTTACTTTTTCATCCAGAAAAAAAAAAACTCTATTTTTTTATTTGGAGCATTTGGGACATTTATACTTAATGTAATTATTAATTGCATTTGTACTGATCAATACATAAAGTGATTGACAAAAAGCTTGAGATTAGATAGAATTTTCAGTAGGACTAATTTTTCCCTGCCTTTGTTTTTTTTTTTAATTCAGTATTTACGATTTTTGTTTAGATATGCTAAGTGCCTTACAATTAATTACTTGGAGTGTATATGCGTGTTTATGTTTAAATTATTCATCTTTAATTTTTTATCTTATCTCCAACCATTATTATACTGGTTCATATGCATAAATCTCACAATGGCTCATTAATCCTTTGTCCCTACTTGTGTTGCTGTACATGTTGCCTCCAGTTAGAAATGTATAAGACCAATACAACCTTTGAAATTCCATCCTATTCTATCTGCTTTTCAAGTTCAGAATATCTTATCAGCATTGTATTATACATGTTTAAATAACTACAGTAGAGTTGCCCCTTCATAATCAAAAACAAAGCTCTTGTGTTGTGTTACTATATATTCTAACCATAAAAAAATCTTTCAAAATATAAACTACCTTTACTCGGTTGTGGTGCTTGCTCTGAGCAAACATTTAAGTTCCATTTAAAATTTGTCAGGTTCTTCCCCACTATGACGGGTAGGCTATGTTAATGTACATATTACTGTTGGAAGAAGACTGAGAAGGAAATTTAGGAGATATAGATGAAGACAAATAGTAATACATATCTTTGGTACCCCACATCAGACCTGCAAGCTCTCTGGAAATACCTTTTCCCCAAATAACCATTAAAATAATTTAGTGATGGGATATTTGTTCAAGGGGCATGAGACAAGTCATACCTCTTTACCTTTTAAACTTTATGTCTATAAAAATATTTATGTCTCCAAGATAAAAAAGTGATAATGTGTATCCATTAATAACCATGAAGAATCAGATGTTTGTAGAAGTATCCTTAACATTTCATCAAAAAAAAAGGCTATGAATTCTTTTACCACTTTCAAATCATAGTTATTTTTACTTTTGAATTCCGTTCAAGGTATCCAATTATTTAGTCTTTACACCTTTTGAGAATTAAGCCTTAATTATGTTCGTGATCACTGCTTCTGCGTCCTCAATTTAACACATACGCACAGTGTAAGCTCGCGTAGCATTCAGATATAGCATTCTTAGTGGTCTGATCATGGATCTTCACCTTATTCCCACAGATATCCACATTGATGGTAAACTTCTTTGTCCCTTTTTGCCAACAGAATGTTTGCATCCCTTAACAAAATCATTTTATTAGATAAACTATGGCTAATATGAATTAAGACTCTTCATACTTCAATTTGAACTTTATTCAACAATAAAGATTAAATCATATAGATGAGTATATGGTTGGCATGAAGTTTGTTGGCCTAGATTTCTTAAGATAAACCTTAACCTTTTTAGAATACCAGATATATTCCTTACATTAATGTGTTGCATAAAATGGATATGATCAGCATATTTATAAGATAAAGTGTTTGAGGATATATTGAAATTTTATCATGCTTATGCTATAGAATCAATATATAAGAGTCATTAAAGCATCAACTTAAAGGGAAAATGAAGAAGTGTAGTGAAATAATATAAAGACAAGATATCTGTATCTGTTCAACATGAGCTAAAATTCCTGTATCTGAATTCTATCCACACCCTCCCAAGAAGGCAAAAATGAGATCTATAAATGTCAGGTCTCTAGTGAAAAAGCCATAAGGAAGAGCATATGGTGGTCTTTATGTCACGACCAACAGCCTATCATTTCATAGGTAAGAGCGTGTGGTGGTCTTTATGTCACGACCAACAGCCTATCATTTCAAACTTGGTTGGGCTTTGCTCTTTATCATCCAAGGTATGATCCACATCAGATGCTGTTTTCCAAAATCACCATGATTACAGAGATCGCATCGAGACACTTCCAAGTGACTCACATACTGGCCATATACTTCATGTGGTAGGAACCTCCCTCATAGATGGGAGCTTTGAAAGTTAAGAAATAAAGCTGTACTTTGCTTCCCTGGCTCTGAAGAAGATGACATCTCAAAGTTTCATGACCAAATTAATCTGTAGCTCACCCCCGTCCCCACTGGCTTTCCCTTGGTTTTATTATTACTGACAATATTGTAAGAGCGGTGTGAAATGGCCAATTCACACATGTGCCACATTTTGCACACTGCCTGAACCTGCTGGAACATGATTTCCCTAAGAATGATGGCAGTAATAAAGATCTTCTGGCAGAGGCTTGCAAAATCTGCACCCATTTTAGTCACTCAGTAATGGCCCATAAAATTCTTTGAGAACTGCAGGAGAAAAACAATGTACAAACTCATGCATAAATTAAAACTAGAAGTGCCAGCTCACGAGAACACCACTTCTCACACTAGGATGACTGTGGAGCAATTAAAAATAAACAAACCCATAACATTGGGTGCAGCCAACGGTCACCAGAGAAAGTGTTCTCTGTTGGAGATCCAACCATTACCCAGCACTTTTCCTTGAGTAGAAGCCTGTTTTGGTCTGTAAAATGTGCACAGTAATTTACGTCATTCTGATGGGTTTTCTTTCAAAGACATTGTCAGCTTGAATGGATGAGAAGCAAAATGTTCATCCTTATTTCCTGTTGCATTAAGGATCATTTCTTTGCACAGAGCATGGAGTACAGACAAAAACCCAGTCCCAATTGTCTTATTTCTATCAAAATTTGAAATTTGAGCTCTAATATTTTCAAGGCTGAACAACTCAGAAGTGTTCTTTTTTTTCTTTAGCATTTAAAAAAATGTCCCCCTTTACCTTTTGGTATTCATCTTAAGTCTGTGAAAAAAATGAGTGTAAGGACGAAGGTCGGTGAGACAGCCTAGGAGATGGTTCCTCTGGTAACAGATCAGCTAGCACTGAGCACCATCCCTAACCATCTCTGCTGCCCTCTTATATTAACAGTCCTTTGTTTATTTATTTGTATTTTGTATTGTTTTATGAAATGTAATTTCAAATTGTTTGAGCTAGACTTGAATCTCTGATTCTCCTACCTCAACCTCCCAAGTGTTGGAAACACAGATGTGCATGACCTGCAGTATCATGTTCTTCACATCCAGTGTTTCAGATTTTTTAGTACAGCGAGAATCAATTCACCAAGTTAATAGAGCACACCTCCAGTAGCATCATTTGAGGGGGGGAGTAAGATTTGTATCATGTCATCAATGCCATTATGAGTAATATAATGAGTACTCACCAGCCAGGGCTACAAAGTAAGACCTAAGAAGAAGAAAAGAAGGAGGAGGAGGAAGAGAAGAAGAGGAAGAGAAGGAGGTGGATAGGAAAAAAGGAAAAAGGACAGGTGGAAGAGGAAAAGGAGAACGATTTACAAAATTGTCTCCAAATTTTATAGGATAGGTGGCTACATTCTTAGAACAAAAAGATGTGGTCAAAACTGACACTCTTGCCAAAAAAGTTTGCTCATTAGTCAGTCAGAGAAATAGGGAAGACACATAGTGAAACTCCCTGCTTCCTATTTGTGAGGCACTGTGTTTTCACCAAATTTGTGCAACTTTGTAGTTTTCCTCTTTAATGTTTTCCCTGTCTTTCCTATTGACTTTTATGTGCTATTTTCAGCTACAGTCCACTTACTTTCTTGGTTGTGGGTACGTACATACACACACACACACACACACCATCACTGAGCAAGCAAGAAAAGAAACAACCACACACTTTTGGATGAGTTATGCAAGTGTTCCTAAAACAAAAGGTTATTTTCTGCACCACTGAAGCCTAAGGAGTTGCTAGAACTTGCCAATGTGGAGCCAATGCCCACATAATCATGGGTTGACTCAAGAAGAATGTGAGAAAGGAGAAATTCATTGACAGCCTTGCATACGAGCACACAGGAAAATCAGAAGAAGCCCACAGAACTGGCTTGGTTCTTAATTCTCAAGGTGCTCTTCTTGAAGGACTGAGTTTTCACAATGGTAAATGAGGTGACTGGACACTCTTTCAGCTCTGAGCTGTCATTGAAACCAGTCCTGAAGCTCGGTTGGTAGAGAGCGAGTCTGGCATGCAGAAAGCTCTCAGTATGGTCGCCAGCATCAAACAGACCAGGCTTCCTGGACACACCTGCAGTCCTAACACTGAAAAGGTATAGGGGATAAAATAATAAAGATTACGACTCAAGATCATCTGCTGCCTACAAATTTACTATATAGTAGCAAATGATCTTGAACCTGGTCTCAAAAATAATAAACAAATTTATCTAATTAATTAAATTGTATTTAAACTGATTTTAAGCAGTTTGAAAACATGTATCAAATTATGAAATCTCTTTTTTTTTCTCTAGAACTTCTCATTTGTAGAAGAAAATTTTAAAATGCTCACATAGGTGTGCAAACTAGAGTTCTAGAGGTCCAACTCTGGCCCCAACTTCCAGCTCATTGGATCTACAGTAAACACAGTAGTTTAGTTATTTTAAAGGAAACTGATCTAATTGTTTCAAGGAAGACATATGATCTATGCTATACAATCAGTGATTAGCCACGGTAGTTATTACAGTAGATATTTATCTGGGACTATACCAATAAGTATCTTCCTGAGGGTAATGGGAAATAGCCAGAAAAAAACGATTTTACCTCCAAGATTTTAGCAATAAAAAAATTGCCCTGTTTGGAGTAAGGATTAAGGCAGGTTGAGAGTTGAGGCAGAAAGAGAGAATATTCTCTTTTGAATCTCAAATTCAAATGTTTAAAGTGTATTTGGTTTGTGTGATATTTTTCTCCATTAAAATAGTAATTTTCTCTGAAACTCGGTCTCTAAATATTCAAAATATTAGCTATCATACCACCTTACAAATTTATACAAATATTTTGATGAGATAAAACATGAAAAGACCTTCGTAAACATAAAATATACAGACATATGGCTAATATTATTTTTATACATCTTTCTGCAATAAAATTTAAGAAGTTCCTGTAGTTAAGATAAAATGCTGTGCTGTCACAGTGTTCAAATAAAGTCTGTCGCCAAAAGCGTCTAGGTGACACTAACTTGCATGCCCTTCTAGTCTGTGTGCCTTTTGGGGATGCTTTTTTGTTTTATCATCTCACCCAGAAGCCTGCTTACAGGACTAAGGAGATGCCTCGGTAGTTAAAGTTCTTGCTGTACAAGTGAAGTACTAAGTTTGGACCCCTAAAACCTACATCCATGCTGGGCAGGAATAGCAGCCCACCCATGACTCCAGAGCAGAGAAGGCATAGGCTGAGGGTCCCCATACATGCTGGCTAGATAGCGTAGCGATGTGGACAAGCTCAGCCTATCACCAGGAGACACTGTCTCGATGAACAGGGAGGACAGTGATGCAGGAAGACTCCAGGTATCACCAGGGCCTCCACAAGTATGCGCATATATACGGACAGGGCACCAACACTTGGGTATACACCCTCCCTGCAGTCCTGATGAACGGCTGTGGATTTCTGAATTACCAATTACTAGTCAATAGGAGTGTACTCCCTTTACTTGTTCAATTCTCAATTTAAACCTATAGTAAAAAAAAAAAAAGAAATGCTCTAAATGTCAAAAATTAGTATTCAGGTAGTTTAGAAAGAATGAAAATAGAGATTTTGTGAACAAAACTAAATCTACAAGATTTTAATTGGGGTCTGATATCTTTAATCCACACAGTTTGGGCTAACCCACTTCAGAAAAGAGTAGTAACTCCAGAACTCAGTTTGCAAGATGATTATATGGTTAATGCAGGATTAAATTTTCTTTCAATTATAAGCCTGACTTTAGAAAATGGTCTAAAGAGAATGAAGGGGGAAAAAATCCTACACTGGATCTAAAGTAGTTTTAAATATGCTTCCTAATTGCTGGGGGCTATTTTGCTCTTCCTCTAATCATTGTCTGAATTACTGAAGCTCAACTCATCTGATAAAATAGGTGAGCTTTTGGTAATGAAGTCAGATAATGTCTTATCTGATTGTCAGGCTAGGCAAAACGGGCAGTGTGCTTAACCATTGGTAAGGATCCCACACTGAAATATTTGCATCTGTGCTCCTCAGTGCAAACTAATTCATTGAAATAAGAGAAGGCTTAGTAATGGGAAAGCATTCGCTGCTAAGCTGTGCCTTCAACTATTTAATACAATCACTTGTTATTTAAATAAAGGTAATTAAAAGTGCAAAGCACCGGAGCAGTTATGGCTCTGTTCAAAGGAACCAGAAAACAAGAGGATTTTGTTTGTTTATTTGTGTGAAGAAAAATCCAACAACCCAACAATCCAACAAGATGGTGTAGACTTCACATTGAGAGTGTAGACTTCACAGTGAGAGTCCCACCCATACTTTCAAGTTGCTGGAGATTAACTCATTTAAATAAACAGTCATTTTATGACTTTTTTTTTCCACCAGGGAAATCTACATTTCCTTGGGGTTCTTGAATTAGGGAGTTCCACACCAAAGTTCTGTAAATTAGCTGTGTGGTATTCATGGTATCCAAAGCATTTCCCTGCAGGGAGCCTCGCATGGGCAGAAATCAAAGACCTGTGGGAATCTTCTGCTTCCTGCCATCTTCTGCTCACTGGTATGCTTCACACCTGTCCTTTCAAAGTGTATTTCCTAAACTATTATTTGTTTGCTTCTCATGAACAACATGAAGCAGAGGACCACGTCCAGCTGCAGAGTCCTTTGGGAGTGCTTTCCCACAGAGGATTGCTTACTTGCATTAGTTTTATGGCACATAGCATGAAAATGTTTAAGAGTGGATTACCAACAACAACCACAAAGCTATTTTAAATGATACATAAAATTGCACTGGTTCTTCCTTTTTAAAAAATATCTACTGAAACTAAATTATATTCACAATCTGAAAATACCCAGTTTCCCTTTTCCCCACACCAATAGCAAGTATTTCCTTGGCTTATGATGCACTTCTAGACACACCCAAGGGAAGAGCTCAGCACACTTATCCTCAGGGAAATTTGTGCAACATGAGTTTTTATGGAATGGATCTACTTTACCAAAAGGAAGAATCTTTGTCCCTGCAATACCCACAAACAAAACAACAGACAGACAAGCAGAATAAAACAAACAAACAAAAATCCCACAAAACTTGTGTAACTGAAAGCCATTAGAGGGAAGACAGGGTGCATATCCTGGTCCTCTGCCAACTTTCAGCTCCCCCATCATTCCATGTACTTCTTATTCATGCCCCCCATCCTTCCATGTGCTTCCTGTGCATTTCCCCATCGTGTCATGCACTTCCTGCCCACTTCTTTATCCTTCCATGCACTTCCTGTGTATTTCACCATCCTACCTACAATGACACCAATGGGTCAAGGGAAAGGAATCTGACAACCTGAATGTGTGACCCATCAGGTTGATGAGAGGAATTTAACAACTCATTAATTTTCTTTGATAATGTGTATCTGCTTTTTTACAGAAAACTAAATCATACCCATCAACTCAAAAATGTCGCTCCCTGACTTCTGTAGAAATGTCCTCGTACTAGGTCGGGTCAGGGGTCTTATCTGCTTCTTTTCCAAATAAAGCAGTTTCATTTGGGGTTAAAAACCATAATATGAGCTAATCTTGCCCACAGAGTTGAACTGCTGCTCTGGGCTTGAAGAGTCAGAAAGAATTAGTGGATGATTGACTCTCTAGTCCTGGAACCCAGCCTAAAACAGGGAACTTGAACAGGGAAATTGTCACTGACTGTGTGTTCCCTGTGTGACACTTGGGCTGTGAAGAGTAAGGAGGAAGTGAGGCAAGCACACATTTGTCAGGAAGTCTCCACTGTCTCTTTTTTTCCCCAAAGGCAGGAACTGTCAGCATTTGCCACTTCAAGCTTGCCCATGTTCTGAGATTATTGTACACATTCCCAGGGGGAATTCCTAGAAAGGACTTTTGCATTCTGTGAAGGAAGTGGTTTTAGCTGTCTCTTTATAAGCTCCTAGAGCCCAAAAAAGAGATAATGACGGCTAACAGGGTTAACCGGCACCGAAACTGAAGGACAGAAACAAACAAGAATACGTTTTGTCATAAACAATCACAGAATAGGCCCTTTTCATGGGTGATTGGACAGAATGAATAACAGAGCTGGGAGACTAGTAGTCCGATGCTTGTTGTTCATGTAAATTCGTGTTCTGCATTTTAGAATTCATTGAAGGTGAAGCTTCTGCTATGGGAATAAGCCCCATTAATCAGGTCATTCCTCCAGGTAGATTCAGAAGTAGTTATTTTTGGTGATTAAACTTCACATATTATATCAGGTAACAGAGCATGCTGTTAGCAGCATGCCATCTCCAAAGGCAAGTAAAGGTATTCATTTTAGATAAGGCAGGCTAACGCATGTCAACTCAAATTCTGCTCAGAAATATAGGCAAGACTAAGCTACAGAGTACCTTAAATAGCTGAGCACATCTACTGAGGACCTACTATGTGCTACATGAGATGCAATACACGTTATTTAATATATTATTCTGTTCTATTTTATAAGCAATGCAATTGCAAGAGATTCAAGAAGACAAATTAATAATCTTCTATAAAACAGAAATGTGTTAAGGCATAGGAGTTATATAAGTGTTTAAACACCTGGGGTCCTCATTAATTGAGAGGCTTATGAAGGATGTGATGTCTATAAAAAAAATCTTGGACAAGGTTGTTTACAAAGAGAAGGCAGGAAAATAACTAGAGAACCTGGAGATTTGGCTCAGCTTAAGCACAAATTCATCTTCTGATTGTTGTTTCTGGGACAAAGAAGAGTTAAGGAATTCAGGAAACCTTTCTATAAGCCTGAATAGGAGAGCTAAGGAACCATAAAGTATCCATTTTTAAAGCAATGGGTGTCCTGACATTTCCAGCACCTTTCTTCTGATAGTATAAGTGAAGCCTAAACACAGTCCCACATCCCATCCCAGCTACAAAAGCTTCAAGCAGACAAACTGTTGAAGATTTTTTTGGGGTGGTGGCTATTTTTCTAAAGGAGAGACTGTCTCTGATGAATACAATATAACTTTGTGTTTAGTCACTATTCCATTCAGTTTTGTTTTTTTTTTTCCTCCCAACAAACCACGGCATGAAAAAGAAAAGACTGCCACTTTAAGAAAGCAATTCCAGAACTTTTTATGAGATTGCTCTAGCAGACCCACTTGAAATTTGGAGGAAAATAACTCAAACGATGTAAATTTACTAAAAGGTGCTCTCCAGGGAAGGGCAACCTCTTACCTCCCGCCTGCTCAGCAATCGCGGTGCTGCAGAGAAGGGAAATCTGTGGTTTCAACACAATTCAAACATTATTGTATCAGATCTGAAAACATTTATTCATTAAGACTAAAATAAAGGAAAATGTTTTGAAAAATAACAGCCAGTAATTCAAGTCTGGCTGGGCTAGATTTAAACTTGAGTTCTGGCCATTTTCTTGTATGCTATCACAAGTATTTACCATGACAACATCTGCATAGAATTACCTACTCACTTCTGAGTATTTAATGTGCATACTCTTGAGGAACATGTGCCTTGTGGTCTGTTACATATATTTTAAAGACCACATTAAAAGAGTCAGAAGTGGAAAAGATGTTTCCAAAAATCTTAAACATGGACGTTTTTCATTTGGAGTTCTGAAAATGTACACTATTTGCTTTAATACACAGAGACCGTGTTACAAAATGTCTGTGGAAACGTAAAGTGAACCTCAAAGTCCCTAGCTTTAACATGTCAAGAAAGCATTATATCTTGGTAAACAGTAAGATGAAAGTCCCATGAAAATATATAGTAGAATATACGAGGAAATGCGTGTTTATCACTTGGTGGAACCCTGGCCTTTTTAAATCAAGCAACAGGAAAAGAAGGCTTCCTGTAAATGTTCTTTCATAATTTTAAAATTTTAAGCAGAAACAAACAAAATCTGAATAGGATAGATCATCAAGAAGGAAGCTTACAGGATGCAAACCAGACAGGAGAGTCTGGGAAACTCATCCTCAGTCTGAAGAATGTTGGATCTCACTACATAGCCTTGCCTGACCTGCAACTCACTATGTAAATCATAGTGATCTCAAACCCGTAGAGATATGCCTGCCTCTGCATCCCTGGGATTAAAAAACAGTCCACTATTTCTAGTGTTTATTTATGCATATATTTATTTTATTACTTATATATATTTTAAACATTTATATTAAGGCACTAAGAAGATAGAGTCATGATCTCTCGTTTGGCTTTGAAGCATCTTATCTAAAATGCATTCCTTGCAGGGATTGTCTTCATTTTCAAAAGGGTAAACCTTACCCTTTCTCATTAGAAGTGGTTGTCACAGAGTGGTTTTATGAGAGTGAATACATTTTGTTAATAAAGTCTTGTTCTTGTCACTGAAGGTTCCTTGCATAGAAATAACATTGTGCCTTTTTTTAAAATTTTGGTTTTTTTTAATATTTATTTACTTATTATGTGTACAATATTCTTTCTGCGTGCAAGGCCAGCTGGCCGGGGTCTGAAAAAGCATGGGACAAAACCGGTCTCGCTGAACATAACGGACAATGAGGACTACTGAGAACTGAAGAACAATGGCAATGGGTTCTTGATCCTATTGCACATAATGGCTTTGTGGGAGCCCAGGTAGTTTGGATGCTCACCTTAATAGACCTGGATGGAGGTGGGTGGTCCTTGGACCTCCCACAGGGCAGAGAAACCTGCTTGCTCTTTGGGCTGAGGAGGGAGGAAGACTTGATTGGGGGAGGGGGAGGGAATGGGAGGTGGTGGTGGGGAAGAGGCAGAAATCTTTAATAATTAAATAAATTAATTAATAAAAAAAGAACAAAAAAAAGAGGCACACTGAGTTTAAATACAGAATTAACAACTTGATTTGATTTGCTAGCTATTATTTTGCAATGCCACCTCCATTTGTTCTTATGTTCTGACTTTGGAATTGTGCTATAATTCTCCAAAATAATGCTATAAAAAAAGAAAATCTACCTACACATGTATTAACAAAGTCCACCTCAAAATAACCAGAAATTGATCCTTCCTGCCTGAGTTCCTATTTATATTCGTAACATCATTGTTTTAAACACCTTCAGTGTTTTGACAATTATCAGGAAATATCATTGAGGATAATATTTGACATTCTGATATATTTAAAAACACTTAAAACCATATTAGTTTGTATTTGTTTAATAAACAATAAGATGGGCTATTTTATGATTATGGCTATATGAAATTCCTTCTTTCTTGAAATAAATTAAGCAATTATTTTTTTAAGATGTCATTTTGCTTTAGTGGGACATTTTTATGCAAATAATTCAGATTGAGCTATATCAATATTCAGGTTGTTTATAATTGGAGCGTTACACATTCACAACACAGTAGGGAGAAAATGTAGAATATGTTTAGCCATTCAACCCTCTGTCCTCAAATGATTCCCATTTGAAAAAGGAAAATTCATCATTGTTCCTTTAGGACAATATGTCAGACAAAGACAATTCAGAATTGTCAAAATTATTCAGTGGGCCTCAATCAGGAATTCCTTCTTTTCTCCCCAATTTTGTGGTCTGTCACTATTGTCCTTTCATCCTCCTGCTTCTCTTTCTGTTTCTTCTCCCAGGTTTATTTCTACTTGAATCTTAGACCTCCTGAGTATCCAGAGGCAACTTCAAAGCCATGCTTTCCCACATAGGGAGACTTTGAAATTGTTTCCCCTTAAGTTGTCCTTCTTGCTCTCAGTAATGACAACTAAGCTACCTGAAGGGTCGGAGATAATACTTCTGCTGAGAAGATAAAGAAAAGGGCAGGATATGTTAAAATATTAACTTTTTGACATAATGAAACAAAATATTTATGGAAGCCTTTACCATATGTTAACCTCTTGATGTTTTATCTCACTTAAAATACTCAGAAGTACAGAGGTAGGGATATTGCGTCTCACAGTTCTAAGATGAAGGAACTGAGAAATGCAGAACCGGGGAATGAAGATGGATGCTTAAAAAAATCTCACACTAGCTCGGAACTGAGTATAATAGAGGGTTATTTATTTAGGGGTAGACGCACAGATTATATTCCTCTGCAGGAATTGGGAACAGGAAGCCAACTATGCCATCAGAAGAGAGGCCAGATGTGCACTTTACATCGGCATATATAGTATAAGAGGCCATTCCCAAGTGGGCAGGTAACTTAAAGACCTAAAGGCTACTGGCTGTAGGAATTCCTACAGCACCTCCCCTTTTGTTTAAATAAGAAAGTTCTAAGCCTAATACAAAATTATAAACAATAAGAACAAATATCAGGTATAAAAATTAGAATTATAACCAGCATAAACAATATCAATCAAGAAACATGTGATAAATGTTTCAATAATTATCCTATCCTAATGAGTTTAAGTCTTATATATAAATAACTTGGCCAAGTCATGAGAGGAAAGTAACTGCAACTCTCTAGTCTTCAACCCCATTAAAGACCTGGAATGGGTAATATTACTTGAGTAAACAGGAAGTGCAATCAAGCAACTTTCAAAATATGCAACAAATGACAGAGATAATTGACTACCTGGGCAATCACCCAAAGTTTCATTTGCAACATTGGAGCAACCAACTTTTGCTAAGGCCTAGAGTAACTGACAGAACATTTTCAGAGGCAGAAAATTTTTCAAAGCCATCTTACCTTGTCTTGGCAAGATTTGAGAGTCTTTTTTTTTTTTTTTTGTATTCTGCTTGTCCTGTCCAGACATCGTGCATTTTGTCAGGGGTCGATGCATGGGCAGTTCCTTGCCCAAAGGCCAGTTTTGCCAGGAAGAAAACAAGCTCCAAGTGGAGTGTCTTCAGTGCTCACCATTCTCTCGGTAACAGATCAGTACTGCCAGGAACAATTGTGTCTCACTTCAACAGAAGCCTAAGTTATTTAAATGCCATATTCTACAGTGCTTGAAGTGGTTGATGATTACCTATCTAAGCTAAAGACAATGTCTATGTATCTAAAGAACCTGATTAGTCTAACTATAAGTATGACAAACATGGATGATTATTGCTCTATAATTCTTAATAACTATATAACTTAAAGACTAAAACTTCATATTAGAGTATTAAACAATCTTTAAACAACTGTGCAACAAATGAGGACAACAACCTAAAAATGTAAACAATGTATATCTTGATCAGAGGTAGGAATGTATATTGCAATATGATAAATGTATTCTAAAATTGTATCAATATACAAAATGTACACATCTTTGATCCCAGTTCTTGGGAGGCAGAGGCCAACCTGGACTACAGAGAGTGTTAAAACAAAAGTATTTTGTCAATATCTCTGTAGCTGCTCCTACAAAATTATCTTTTAAATTTATATCAATCTTTAAAAATGTTTTAGCAGACATGATATTAAAGAACTGTGTTGACTGGGGTGTTTTTGAGTAAGCACAACTAAACAAACTTTACTCATTTTTTAAAATACATATATCAATTCATAGCTATATCTTGGAGGAAAATATTTTTCACACTTGAAAATTTGCTTCACACTTGGACTGAATCATCTCAAGTCATACAGATACACCAAAATGCCTTTCTTTTTCAGTTGTATGTTTCATATGTAATAGAGAACATATGTATAAATAAGAATTTTTATTATTGTATTATTTTTGTATGTATGTGTGTTTTAGAGAGATAGCAATAGAAAGACAGATAATAGGCATGAATGATAGATAGAAAATAGGTAGATAGATGCTAGATTAGATAGATAGATAGATAGATAGATAGATAGATAGATAGATAGATAGATAGATGGAAAGAAAGGAAGGAAGGAAGGAAGGAAGGAAGGAAGGAAGGAAGGAAGGAAGGAAGGAAGGAAGGATGAAAGAAAGAAAGTTCTCACATGTGGTGGGCAATAATTGCAACAATTATATATGAAATAGAGAGTAAACTCAGTTAGTTTTCATCAACTTAACACAAACTTGGACATACATAACTGAGAAGATGAAATTTCTCTTGAGGAATTGCCTCCCTCAGATTGACCTGTGGACACATCTGTGGAGCATTTTCTTACTTGGCAACTTTCATAAGAGGGCACAGGCTGCTGTGGGCATTTCCATCCCTGGACAGATGGGACTAGGCTGTATAAATAGTCTAGCTGAACAAATCAAAGGAAGAGTGTCAGTCACATTCCTCCATAGTCTTTGTTTCAGTTCCTACTTGAGTTACTCCCCTGGCTTTTTTGGATGATGGATTGTAACCTGTACGCCAAATAAACCCCTTTCTTCCACAAATTACATTTGCTCAGGCTAGACAGTAGGGTAGAGGTAGCTGAGGAACCAGGAAACAGCTTTCCTCCATGGGTCTGCTTCGGTTCTTGCCTTGGCTTTCCTTCATGGGACTTTGACACGGGATTTGCATCCTGAAACCACTTCCTTCCCAAGTCGCTTTTGGTTATGGTGCTTATCACTGCACAGGAAAATAAATTAGCACTTGCAGTCACATTTACCCCATCTTTTCTCCTGTCTCTTAAAGGTTCTCAGTACTCGGCATGAGGAGAATTGGTTTAAGTTTGCTTTGTTGGGACTTTTGCATATGTGGCTTGAATTCTTAAGTTCAGAATAATTTTAGCCATTATTTTACTACATATATTGTTTTCTGCCCCATTTTATCTCTCTTACCCACTATGATTTTAGTTCCATGTATATAAATAACTTGAGTTGAACTTAGGGTCATTTAGGGTTTTCAGATTGTTATTTGCCTTTTCTACTTTTCTTCTCTGAGTCATAGTAAAATATCTGTTGCTATGATTTCAAGATTGTAAAAGCATATTGCCTGCATTCAATACCCTTAAAAGAATTATGTTATTTCATGTACTGTACTTAGTTCTTTCTGTCAAGGTTGTCAAATTTTCATCTCTCTGAAGATTCTCCGCATCTCTTCAACCATCATATGTGTGTTCTTGTTTAATGTATTCTAACAGTTGTTTTAAAGTTTCTGTCTGCTAATTGCAACATCTGTAATTGATTTTGTGACTTTAGCTACAATGTCTTTCTATGCAATAGACCATAAATTTTAGAACACAGCTTCATGACCAGCTGGTTCTGTCCCTTTTCAAGAGACAAAATACCTCATATACGTATGCTGTAAAGAATTGAATAAAAGACCAGACCACCTAAGCACCACAGGTTTACAAGCGCAACACCATAAAACAATGCCTATAAATCTACTTACAGCTAAAATCTGAAGTAAACCCAAAATATAAAGATGACCCCAATGGCACATATATTTTCCGCAACTTGAGTTACAGGTATGGAAGCCATATTACTTATACTATTTTAAGTTTTTCATAGTTGATACCAGCACGGAAGTGACTTTTGTTGGTCCAAGAACAGAGGGTGGCAAAAGGGATTTCTTGAGATGTTAGATTTTTTTGTAATCTCAAACTTTGGGGGCACTGGTCATTCTTAGGAATTTTCTAAGGCTGTGAATTCCATGGCACTTGTTTCTAGTAGACAATATGAAGACTATATAACGACAATAATATTAAGACTATATAAGACTATATAATGTACAAGGTAATACAAAGCAATACAAATCTTCATTGGAAGCCTGCAAGTGTTCCAATTCTAGAAACCAGCATTTTCTTTCAAATCCATTAAGAATATAACTTCATTGACAGGATTCAGAGTCCTACATCAGACAGCAATAGGCAGCCAGCTCCCTGAGTTAGTCTCATCAATCTACCAGTGAATTAGAGGGGAAAGATACATTTAAAAAAATGTGTGCTAACTACAGCCAGTTGAAAAAATTCCAACGTATTTTTCAAGGAACATTACAGTACATGAATATTCAAGCCAGAGGTATAGACCTAGGAAGTTCAAATAACAACAACAAAAAAATGGTATATCCTGACTGTGCCCAATAATGACTAAATAGAATAACGCCATCAAATTTTATCATTTTATAACACAGATTTTTCACAGAATCCTGAGAACTTGAATGATTTTTGCTTCACTAGAGGAGGGTGTAGCTGATGCTCATAGAATACCAACGATGTAGTTTGTAGCACTGCATAATTAAAGTCACTCTTACATTAATAAAATAACATGGGAAGAGCCTGCACAATACAGGGCATAAATGTGTTGACATGTTTGGTCTTATTTCAGGCAAACTTAATTACAAAGGCCCAGGTGTCTGTTCTACCTATGAAAATGTTGTTTTGTCACTTAAACTATCAAACCTTACACACATTTAGGATATTAATGAGAAAGAGCAAGCAAATCATAGTGGCCCGCCAGTGACTACTCAGGACTGTGACACTCTAGATGGCAAATTTGTAAGTGGAAGCATGTACAAACAGAGAAAGAGTTTATGCCCCCAGACAGTCACCCTCTCACACACACTTACACAAATGATGACAATGAAATTACACTCTGAATGTCTGCTAAAATGTCACCAACAGAAAATGCTGAGGGAATGGATTTCAAGTGCTTCTTGTTAGTGTTAAAGACAGCAACTGTGATTATGTCAGATCTACAGGTTATTCCCTCCTCGCCCTGTGCCTTATCAGCAAGCTATCTAACCAGTCACTTAACATCCCTGGACTTTTACTTTATAAAGCCTGAGTTATTCATTCATAAGTCAAAATATTTAGCATGTAGACTAAGAATTAGTTATTTATATCCATTTTTCATCTGTCATGCTTTATGAATTTTACTAATCCTAGTGTCTCCTTCTACCTAGCAAAAAATCAGAAGATCAGGTAAGTTGGTATATATGAATGCAATTTTTTTGAATGAAATAAGATTATCGCTATTTCTGTCATTTGTTCAGAAGTTTGAGCGCTTACTAGTTTTTAATCTAAAATCAGATAACTGGCTTGTAATTCATTTTGTTTGGAATAGAATTGAGGCATGGACTTTTACAGAGAGAAGACAAAAGTCCACAGTAGACTTGGATAAATGTTTTCCCTACAGCAACCACTGAGAGAATAAGAGGTTCGTGAGAAGCATGGTATGGACAACTTTCAGGATCCTGATGTTCAGAGTGCTCTTTAGGCAGAGAGAACACCTGTCTCCATTGGTTTTAGCAGATGCTATGCAGTCCTTATATTTCCACAAATTATGTTCCCAAATACTTCACATTACGTAAAGATTCTGTTTATCATAGATGGCTGCAATATTTCAGGAGACCTTAGATGGGTCTGTGCTCTATATGTAGCACACTTACCCAATAGACGAGATGGATGGCCATCTTCTGCACAAATGCTATCAGATGGCACCATGCCCAGCAAAATCGAACCAGCACAGGATACAGGCACAATTTTTTTACATAACAATCTCAGATACAAGGCAGGAATGTTAGAGATTGCAATTTACCCTGCTTTGAAATATCAGGATAATAAGTGTGAGCCCTTATGTGCATAGCTTTACATACACACAAATGTGTATACATACATGCAAAAAACTTATTTAATGAATACAGATAAAAATTCATAGTGAGTGACAAAATTAGAAAATTTTTGTGAAACATGGAAACTTCGTGATGAACCAAGTAGAAATTCTAGAGTTAAAATCTAGAATTCTAGATATTCTAGAAATTAAAAACAAGTGCATAATTTGGGAAGGACTAGTTGAAGAGCACATTGAGCAAAGCAGGGGGAAAGGATGGTAGAGCCTGGGAGAGGAAAGGGATTAAAGCAAATATATTTGGTTACAATGATCTGCGAGACAAAGTTGAACCATCTAAAGTATGAGGTCATAAAGACTTGGAAGATAAAATAAAAAAAAGGAAGGGTTGGTTTTAAAAATATTGGTTATCCAATACCAAATGATCATCACTGAAAACATACATACAGGTAGCATTAAATGAACTGAGAAGTGTATATTTATATATTACTTATTATGTGTATTAGAAATATATGTATATATGAGCAATTAATGGAAAAAGACGTATTTGAAAGAAAGCAAGGAATATTATATGGAAGGGTTTAGAGAGAGTAAAGGGAAGGAAAAATAATTAATTCATAATTTCGAAAATTAAAGAAATACTTTCGAGAAGAATATATATTGAAGGAAACAGTGTTAACCTGAAAGATTATATAGTAAAGAAACTTAAGAAAATCAAATATACTTTTGCAGAAAGACATGATGACTTAAACTATGAGAAGTGTAAAGTTCTTTGATCTGAAATAAGCCAAAAAGTGTAGACTTTTGAAAGGAAATTTAAGAAAAACTCACAAGTTATAATAGACAACTTTTTTGTTTTTGTTTTGTTTCTGTTTGGGTATTTTTGTTTGTTTGTTAGAATAATGCAAACAGTAAAAGGAAACATTCAACAATCACTATCTGAATTGCTTGATTTTTCCAAACATTTTTATATCTTAGTTACTGGGGTCCCAAAACAAAACATCTGGTCCTCTCAGTTAATGCTCAGATCCTTTGCCTTTGAGACCCTTGGTACTAATCTCTTCCTGTATGCAAACCTAGCCCACGATACCCAGACAAGATAGTTTTCATTCCATAAACAACTCTTGTCTTCCTTAGTGCTTTCATTATCATGAGCAAAACAGAGCATTAATCCTGTACCCAGCATCACACAAAGCACAGCCAGCTGCACAAAGGTGGTACTAGGCAGCGTTTTAATGGAATGCCTTCATCCTGGTGATTCATTTAAGAAAACACTTTGCCATAAAAAATGGCAATTTGGAGCTCTGATATGACTACCCTAAATATTTCCTAAGTAAGCACATGACTCTTCCCTTAAAGCTGAACCTGTTAATTAGTACTTGTGCACATGCGCTATCAGAAGCAGCTCTCCACCAATGCTAAGTGAAACACGCCCCGTTTCACTGCTGAAGGGTTGTGTCCTCACCTATTTCGGAAGATCGAAGGCTCTTCCAATTTGCCTTGGAAGTGGTATATTTCCTTATCTTACAGAGAAGCTGCCAAGTATTTTACACAAGAAAACATTGATGGTTATAGTGGCAACGTTGGTACTGAGTACGGTGAGGTGGTAGTCCTGATGAGGACCTCAGTGATCACAGCTAACTGTTACCAGATGACACTAGATTCCAAGCACAAAGGTACACTTTGAGGTGTACTACTACAGTTCTAGAAAATACAAATTGCTCCTATGGAAAACAACAGGAAATGGAAACAATCTTCTATCGCTTGTTGATAAGTAAGGCTAGTGTTAAAGTTGTATTCTTACTCAAAAGTATTTACTCATCTTATGGTGTCATATATATATATATATATATATATATATATATATATATCTCAGTTTCTTGAGAGATTTTATTTTACTGCTAAATGAGCCACATTTAAAAGGAGGAGTGTTTGAAGAAAATAAAGAGATTTCCTAAGTAAAACATGTGTGAAAATATCTGATAGATCAGCAATAACCTTAAAAATCCAAAAGGTAAAGCTGAATTTAGGAGTTAAAAGGCAAAGGTGTGTTTGTTTTTTAAACATAAAACAAAGAAAACAAGCTCACAAATCACAATCCCAGGGAAGCTAGTCAACAATGAGGACCCTAAGAGAGACATACATAGATGTAATCTACATGGGAAGGAGAAAAAGATGAGCTCTCATGAGTAAATTGGGAGCATGGGGACCTTGGGGAGGGTTGAGGAGGAGGGGAGAAACAGGGAGGGGAGCAGAAAAAAATGTAGAGCTCAATAAAAATAAAATAAAATAAAGACAATGGGGGGTCCTTCAACTATAGGTTCCGAGGCTTATTCTGAAGGTGCCAGTGTGTCAGGAGAGAAGTGTTAAAGTATTGCACAGAAGTAGCCGTGAACAGGCTAAGTGAAAGGATATATTTCGGGGCCTCTGTGCGGAGTCGCACCTCTGTTCCGGAATTCCCTGGTTTGCTTCAGTCAGTAAATGACTTGGGCATATAGCCGATATTTCATGCCGTCTCTGCTTCTTCTCTGATTGTAATGCATTCTGAGATTACCTGCCAAATAAAGTCACTTCTCAGAACTTAACCCCTAGCTTTCCTCCTGCAGAAGCTAAACTCAATCATGAATATCATTTCGCACACGCTCCCACGGTTTTTTTCTGGTTAAAAATTTTACATCACCTATTGAGAGCATAAAATACGGAGATTATTTAGCCAGAATGAGAGAGGTATTATATCCCCCACAGTAATCTCCCTTCGTCTTTAATGAAATCAAGTATCTTCCATGTTCACTGTAGCTTGGACTCAATCCCTTTCTATTAAATCTTAGAAAGCTTTGGTTTCCAATGAGAGGTCCTTTATTTTATTTTTTATTTTATTTATTTTATCTAGTGACAGCACAGTGTCTGGAAATTCTCTTTATCTAGTTCAAAGTTCTCTCTGTGAAGTAAAGTAGAGTCTGGGGCTTGACAGAGCCTCACATTCCATCATGGTTCCTGTAGCTCTCTTTACCTCATCCTAGAGTTTTTAGAGTATAGCAACACTTCCCAGCCTGCATGACTGAGTTGTTCCCATCCCTTGATGCTTTTGAAAGGGGAGAGACTGTTTCCCCAAGAAGACTGGTTCTTGAAGAGGGTTGATAGGGACACAGCTGGACTTGGAGGAATTTCACCTGCTTCATGTCTGCTTTCATCTCTGTCTCTTTAACTCACATCTCTGTCTCCCTGTAGAATGGATGATGGGTTGTTTGTTGGTTATTTCAGGGTAGCAGACAATGGCTGGTTTTCACTAAATACAAAGGATTTCCTAAATGCAGGTTTCCCAGCGGGCATTGCTAAAGAAAATACAGACACAGTATTTGCTTTTTGTAAGATTTTTCTAAATTTCTCAACACAGAGAAGTTTTATTCTCAATAATTCTTAGGTTTGTTTATATTTTCCCCTTCATCTCTGAATCAAACAGAGATCATGATTACTAGAACACTCAATGTTCTGACTGAATTTCTTATCAGCTTTTCTCCCCGGGTCTTCATATGCATAACTTAACTACAGGCAGATATAAACATTTCTTTGAATTTCCAAGAAATAAAATATTCAGACCCCAAGAAAAGAAACCCTCCTGCCATCTGGGCATGTTCAAGAAGCAAATGTATGCCAGACCATCCCCAGCACATGAAAGGAGAAGGGCCATTCCTCTCCCTTTAGTGCGGAAAATCACTTTTCCAATTCACATGTCCAACATCTGAATCTTAGCTGCCATCACATCGGCCAGATACACAATGCTCTAAACTGAAAGCTTCAACTGCACAGATATCGCTCTCCAGTAGCTGTGAAACAGAAACACAGGTGAAGGGTCAAACCAAACACCTTCCTATGGAAGAAATCTACTCTCAAGAGGGGATCAGAGAGCCCGGTATTGCTAGAAAGGCCCTGCTCTTTATCAAGCAAGTCTGACATCACACCAGGAAACTGGGGAAATGAGCAGGAATATTTTGTTCTTCATGAAAAGAACTACTTCATGTAGCCTTTGACACGCTCTGGGTATGTGTGTGGTTGTTGAATAGGAGAGAACTAACATCCATTTAACTCCTGGCTTTCCCATTTACCAGCTGTGAAATCACTTAAACACTCCAGCAACCATTTAAATACTTGACCCTTGGTTTGCTCAGCTATGTGGTAGAGGGACAATCATGACTTCATTTTACTTACTCTGAAAAGATTTTGTAGGGAATAAACTCACTGATGTATGAGAAAGCATGGAGCATTTTACGAAACTGTATGCAGCTGTTGTAATGGCTTACTTTGATGAGTGGAGACATAGTTGTGACGTTACCTACAGTGCATCACTGTGTCCTCGTGGCTTTGATATAAGTACTGATATAATTTTCATTTTACATTTAAACATCTCCAACAAAATTGGGGTAGAATATGGATGAGATAAAATTTGAACCCAATTAATCAAATACAGTAAGCTAAGCTTTGATATCTAGGTAAAGAAGGGTCCATTAATCGATAACCTACCTAAAGCAAGGTAAGATTAGAATCTGATGACAGATATTTGAAAACTTTACAGGTTTTGAAAATGTCTCAACATCCAAGAACGTCATCATTGTGCAGCCCTTGGTATTTATCATATGATGTGAAATATTAGTCTATAGTCAATTGGAAAGGACACTGTTTTAAATCACTAAACTATGTTTGTAATGGATTTTGTTGTAATATTGTGAATATTTATAAGGCAGCCTTGATAGAAGAATTAGAAGTGAGATTTTCTAAATTACTCTATCTGATTTACAATAAGTGATATGCTTTTGAATACTATGAAAATAAATAAAATCCACTGAACTAAAATTGGGTACAAAAATCATTTCTACTAGTCAAATTTCTCATCTTCTTTTACTCCTTATACCCCTTCTAGGATTTTAGACAGCTCTCCAGCACAGTTGTAGTTCATCTCCCTAACCCATACTCAATAATGTATAAACAGGATGGAAGCATCACAAGGGAATTTGATCTCTAAGAGAAGAATGATTTATACTGGACAATGTAGCAAATACCCCTTATATATAGACATTCAGAAAATAAACAATTATTCTTAGAAAGTTTGCAGTTAATCATTGCTGGGACTAATGAAAATCATTTTATTGTATGAGAAATGCTGGAACAAAGTTTGGAATTCCACTGATACCACATTGTTTCTCTACCCCCTCCTTGGCCATTTTTCCATTTTCATTTAAATCTTGTATGTCAATCAAGCTCAGTGGCCCAGTTTATTTTCTCAAATATTGGCAATTCTTTACTTTCCCTTTGAAACTTTTATAGTATTTTAACCCCAAATTCAATCTCAAAGGAAGGGCTCCTGATAAGTAAAATAGTCCAATAAGCAATTTTAAATATCCTCTGAGGTACACTATGAAAGTCTTGGGAGTGCTGCATAAAAATCAGTTTTAATCAGAAATTGAACTTACAAACACATGTTTGATAAGAAATAAAAAATGATACTGGTAAGGAGAACAAAGGAGTGTGTAAGCTTCTTGGAATAAATATAAATATTAAAACTTAAGAAGTAAGTTACCTTTGGAAACTTCAATCTGAAGATAAATGCCTCTTTGTAGGATACAGAAACTTAATGCAGACTGATTATATGAAATATCAAGGCTTAGATTATTTTCTTTAAAAAAAATAATGTGTATTCTCAGATTAGCACAACCATCATGACAGCAGCTTGGAATTTCAGAAACAGCAAATTCCACCCCAAGTACTCCATTAACTCATTATAGAACTCTCAAGGTTTCCCTATCCTCTTGCTGTCTCAATTTCTTAATTATCAGATACATATGTCTGAAGTGACAAACTTACTTTGCACTTTCCTTAACCAAAACTGGAGAAAGAAAAAGGTGTAAAATATTTTTAAATTGCTTTATAAGGTCTGTGTGTTAATTGAATTTTAAAATACATTAAGCATGAGATAGTATAATTAATAATAATTTGTAGCATAACTAATAAAAACTCAGAGACAGATATTGAGGTTCAACCTGAAAGTCAGAAAAGAAAAACAGCCAGCCACTGGCTCTTCCCTCTACCTCAGTCTAAAATGGTGATTCTGCCCCCAGGAATCTCAGAATGAAACTGTCTGGGAGCTTTCTCCTCCCATTTTATATTCCTTTCTAGTGCTGGGATTAAAGGCATGCACCACTACTGACCGGCTCCTATGGCAAACTAATGTGCCTACTGGGATTAAAAGTGTGTGTCACCATTATCTGGTTTGTAAAGCTGACCAGTGGGACTATTTTACTCTCTAATCTTATTTAGTAAAATACAAATGAAATATCACTGCAATAATTAGGTTCGAAATATTGGGAAATGTTCAATGCTATGAGTATCGATATCAGCATTTACCATTTTGTTTTTATTTTCATTATTACTATAAATAAAAAAATAACTACAAATCCTGTGTTACTCTTCAAATAGGCATTGTGGAATGGAATCAGGACTGTGGAAATGGATCTGAGGCCTCAGAGAACTGCACAAAGCAAGATTTACCACACCCAGTGAGTAACAAGTGTAGGATGCCTAATACAATTAGTGTTTCAGAAACAATTGTTTTAAAACAAGTATTTCTCATCAATGCAAGACTTCAACTGCTTCAGTCCATTCAGGGCCATCCTTACCATGAGATATTAGAGGGCAGCCAGTTCACACACTGTCACAATCAACCCTTCTGTATTTCAAATGTATTCAGACAAACAAACAAACATAAAAAAAAAAGAAAAGAAAAAGGAAACAAAAAAGGTGTTTATGGCACATCTGAAATCCAAATTTCAATTTAAATAAATGCCCTATATTTCACCTGTCAACCCTGCATGATGGTAGGAATTCTTAAGGACATTTATAGGCAGAGACTGCACATTCATTTCCTGGCCGTTCAGACCCTAACAATCATACAGAAACTATACTAATTACTGAGCTGCTTGACCAACAGCTCAGGCATATCTAGTTAGCTCTTATATCTTAAATTAACCCATTTCTATTATTTTTTTTTATTTTACCACGAGACTGTGGCCTACCAGTAAGGTCCTGGGGCATCTGTCTCCTTTGGCAGCTACATGGCATCTCCCTGACTCTGCCTACTCTCTCTCCATATCTTTTCCAGCCTGGCTTTGCTCTGCTAAGCCACTGGCTCAAACAGCTTTATTCATCAACCAATAAAAGCAACACTTATACAGAAGGACATCCCACAACATCTTCTCTCTATAGGACCAAAGTCAGCAAGTTATAGTTTATTGGTATGCTTGGGGCTTCCGTTTCTCAACAAGGTCAAATTTGGGAAAAAGAGGTGAGTTTGTAATAGATCGAAAGGACGCAGAAGCTCAGTCTCGCATGTGACCACCAATACACCTGACCCTGACAGCTTTCTAAGATTATTGGCTGCTGCTTCAGCTCCACTATCTAAATCTCAAACAAGTGTCTCTTTTGACCAAGTGTATAGAGGATGAGATTTTTGGACTCTGACATCTCAGTATAATTGAACTAGAACAAGGCAAATCATTTCAATGATGGTGAGATGATGGGGTGGTGATAATGATAATGATGGTGGTGATGATGATAATGATTAAGAAATGAAAGATGACCTTTTCTCAAGGGAACTCACTTTTGATGACATGTCTAGGAGATGTCAACAGAGTTTTCATTGTTACTGAGTGTAGTCAGTATCCTTGCGAACCAGAATGTGATAAGTTTAAGCGATGTAACATAATAGATCCATATTATATCCACAGCCAAAAGATTCCTATACACAGCCCAAGAATTCATCTTGAGGGGGCTGGAGAGATGGCTCAGTGGTTAAGAGCACTGACTCCTCTTCCAGAGGACCCGGATTTAATTCCCAGCACCCACATGGCAGCTCACAACTATCTGAAGATCCAATTGCAGGGCTTCTGACACCTTCACACCAATGCACATAAAATACAAAAGTTAAATAAACCATAAAATATTTTTAAGAAGAATTCATCTTGAGGATATTCATAGGCTTCTGAATGTACTTCCATTTGTTTGTAAGTACAGCCTTGACAATGGAGTATTGCCAAGCTATTTTGAAAGCACATGTAAACTCTGAAGTTCATATGCATGTGTCTGAAGGAAAAGCAACAAAATTAACTTCCCAATCCATTGCAATCTATGGCAATCTTTCAGATGGCATATATAAACTGATGCTGATACTGACTGCTGAGATTCCCAGGAGTAAGTATCCTGTTAAATATATGGACTGAAAAGATGCCTGCACTCATGTAACTCCCTAATTGGGAGGCTGAAATAGAATTGCTGTGAGCTCAAGGTTAGCTTGAGCTACATTATTAATAACATGCTATTCAAGGCTACATAGTAAGTCCTTGCTCCAAAATAATACATGGACCTGAAAACATTATGTTAATGTATATATATTAGTGTAGAAACACTGAGATAAAAAAAATAAACATGTTTTTAAGACAAATTAATAATTCAAGGCAATATATTCACTACCCAATTTTTTTTATCAAATAATTTACGAATTATACACACCACAGCCATGTAGGGTTATCAGATCTTCCATACTCACATATAGTCATGCTGATAATTAATATTGAAAAAAATGTTAGCAAATGTTGTTTTTATTTTGATAGTAACTCCATATGCTCACATACGTATATATGTTTATATGTGTGAGAAATTTGTTATATTTTCCATTTCTCTTCAGTGAATTGGTTTTGGTTTTGTTTATCCTTAGTAACTTTGTCCAAGATTTATTTTTGGAAATTTCTGTCTGCATTTTTTTTTTGGCATTTTTTGTTCTGTAAGTCCTTACAATCAAATCTGCTACTTTTTGATATTTGTTTCAGCCTGTTATACCATGAGGTACCTCTCTATACAAGATATTATGCCTTGGTGCTTTGCCTGAATGTATGTCAATGTGAGGTACTAGATTACTTGGAACTGGAGTTACAGGCAGCTGTGAGTTGCCACGCAGGTGCTGGGAATTGAGCCTGGGTCTTCTGGAAGAGCAGTCAGTGCTCTTAACTGCTGAGACATCTTTCCAGTCCCATCTATACAAACATTTTTTAAAGGCATATGCATGTTTTCTACTTTTTAAAGATGTGCATTTTATCCTAAAGTTTTTAGTTCACTGAGCAAGTATGATGAAGAAAAAATCTAGCAATATATTAATTTTTCTGAAATAATATTCTAATTATGGTGATATTCCTTTTGGCTATAGTTCCTTATTCTGACTTGAAATGTCACCTTTATCATGTGAAATGTTACACAGTTAATCATGGTCTTTGCACCTGGTTGAGAATGTGAGCCCTGAAGTCAGACCACCAGGAAGTTAGACACAAGTTGTGACCTTAAGCAATTTATTTCACTACCTTGTGACTAAGTTTTCTAACCTGAGAAATTGGAATAACAACGGCAAGAATTACAAAGATGAATGAACACACGCAAGGCTCAAAGCGCAGCATCTGGCATACAGCAGAAATTCAGCTCATGATAATCATTGCTTGATAATGAGACGCGAAGAGAAAGAACACAGTTCCAGAGGAACAATTGGGTCATGGGGTCGCTTCAGAGAGACACTTACAGTTTGTCAGCTAAAAAAAGCATGGTCCTGCATTTGGTGTGAAGTTACTCCTGGAGAATTTGCTTTGTGTCCCTTGTTAGAGGAAGACAGTAGAAATGACTCAAGGCGCAAGCATAAGAGAAAACGCCTGGAAGAAGAGTGAGCACGCTGCCCTGAGCATGCTGCTGACGTGAAGAGTGAAGAAGAATCCCAGTGTTGAGTCAGCAAACAAGAAGTCATTCTTAATTCTGACAAAAATAATAATAACATATGAAAGCCAGAAGATTACAGTGGATTAAAGTCTAAAAGATAGGGTTTATTAATGTAGTTTCCTAAAAAAAACAGAAACATGACTTAGTAGACATTTTATGTAAGACTTCATAATTGGGTGCTAATTCACAATTTTCAATATGAATATATATTTTAATGGAAATATTTGTCATACTAATTCCCTTCATACTTCCCAGGCCAATTGTAACTTAGTTACAAGGACTATACGGGTTAATTTTTTATAGTGTGTATCATAGTACAATAACATATTTAAATATTAAATTTTCTTTTCCATATGGTAGTAAGCAATGTGAATGACATTTGGGTTGTTTTCATTATCTAAGACTAGAACATAGTAGATACTGAATGAAATTAAAACATTCAACAACATTAACTAATTGGGCTAGAGGATAGATATTACTACTGTGGGAGACTAGTTTGGTTCTCGGCACCGAGATAGCATTTCCTAGCTGCCTATGGATACCCCATCCCAGAGGTATCTCTCACCCTCTTCTGGCATCTGCATGTGATGCACAGAAATTCAGGCAGATACAAGTAAAACTCAACAACAAATACATAAATAAATCTTTACTCAAAACATCATTATTATCTTCACATGTCACAACTATTTTAATGAGTGAATTTTATGCATGGGCATAATTTATAATAGCTTTTCCTGCTGTAAACTCTTGGAGCACTTACTTTGGAATTTAATCCTGCCATAAAACTCAATTCTTTTTTAGGAAATCTATTTTTACCCTGAGCTTTTTCATTAGTAGTTTTCTATTTCTCTAAAGACTCCATTCACAGTAATTGCTTTGTTCTTTTCCAATGCTCGTTTTACATCATATTCTTGTGTCAAATAAGTGAGCTCACATTTCTTAATTCCAACTTTGGTGCGTATTTATTTTCTTATTTTTTGAGTAAATTTTATTGAAATATAATAAAATGCATCTAGCCTTATAAGACTGTAAGGACAGAATATAGTACCTGCCCAGGCCACCTCATCCACAGACCAACAGGCACCCTATTGAAACATTAGGAGTCTGAAGCTAAGAAACTTCCAGGATTTCTCATTCGAGAAGCGAGTGAACACCAAAGAGGTTATTGGCATGACACATCCTGCTCTCCACCCTATTCTCTGTCTCATGCCTGGAAATCAGAATGCACGCTGGATCTTCCTGTGAAACCTGGCTCATTTTCCAGAGGTTTTGAGAGCAGACTCCTACCTCCACCAAGTGGTCTCTGGCTCCTCTCCCAGGCATCTAACTATGTTGTCTCTGTTGTGTTGACTTGAATCTCTCTCACCTTCCCTACCATGTATTTGCCCTTCTCTCTGCCCTGGCTTTACTCTTCTTCTCAGCCCCCTATTCTCTAGTGATCCTTCTCAGCAAGCTTCTTGAAGCCTTCATCCACAACATTGTGCTAACTTGGAGTTTGATGAGCATATAACTATGTATCTACCACCACAGATGAGGAACAAAGCATGTCTACCATTCATAAAAGCACCAGTATTTAGCCTTGAAACCATTCATCTCCACCTCTGCTCAGCACAGCATTGGTTTACTTCATCCCTTTAATGAAAAAATCACAGATAAAATGAACCATATGGAACCAGGTGGCACAGATTCAGAAAAAATAATGTGTTGCAGTAATTCACCCACACACATAATTGTATATATTGATGATTGATTACTTTTTGTTGGTGAGTAGCATCTTTCCAACTATCCATTATAACAGTGGTTCTCAACCTTCCTAAATGCAATACAATTCTAATACAATTCTTCATGTTATGGTGACTCTCAACCATACAATTATTTTCATTGCTACTTGATAAATGTAATTTTTATAATGTTATGAGTCATAATTAAAAGTTTCTGCACTCCGATAAACTTCTCTGCCAATGCAATAATCTAAATCAGACCAAATTAAACTGAATTAGAAAAAGCCCAGGTTTGATGGATACCACACTCCTGGATGGTTTTTCAGTCCCACAGAGAGGAGGTGGAAAAGGAAGATCAAGATTGGAAAACAATGTGTTTGTTCTCTGGGGGATAGTTTAAATACCCTGAAGGAATGATCTTGGGTATCTCTGGGGAGGGATCATCATTTGGAGAGATTTCTTAGGGGCAGAGATGTTTGGGGTGGAACATCCACCGAACATTCCAGACTCTTTGGTTATATGAATGTCAGGTTCTGGGGTGAGATTTCCATCCAAACATTCCAGACTCTTTGGATATATGGACACCTTTCATGTCTGGCTGCTTCTTGTGGGAATGGGCCAATGTGGGGGAGGGGAGAGTAGGGGTTTGGTGGGCTCATGCTCAGTGGGTAAGAGAGACATCAGGTTAACTGCCATCCTGGAGACCTCAGGCATCTGTTCCTTGAGAAAGCTGCTGCAGGCTATCTATATTCGAGCCCTGTGAAAGGTGGTTAGACTCCCAAAGGGATCATGACCTACAGGTTGAATTCCACTGTGCCATAACAGATTTATACATCTATTAGATTCTAAACATCTCTGTTAATCATCAAAGATGTTAGTTTCATATTGTTCTTATAACAGAAAGGCACACATTAGGAAATTAAAAGAGTACAGATTCAGTATTAGAAAATTCTTGAGTTCAGAAGTTCAATATATTGTGTCCTACAGACCTAACATCAAGATGCTGCATTTTCCAGTTTCTAGAGCCTACTTAATATCTTTGTTTAATGATCATCATTCTTAACTCTGTTGACTGATCTCTAGTCTCTCATTTTGTCAGAGTACATTGTACATTTTCACATAGCTCGTAAATAAGGTTTGGGAAGCATGGTTCTTTATGTAGAGTGGGAACTGATTGTGCCCCCTCCCTTCTTCTTAGGAAGTAAAAAATGCTCTACTTTCTGTTATAGTGAAAAGCACTTTAGTCGAAAGTAAGTTAGAGAAGAGAAAGTTTAATTGACCTATAAGTTTGGTTTACAGTCTATCACTGAGACAGGACAGGAACTGAACACAAAAATCTGGAGGCAGAAACCATAGAGAACAGCTGTTTGCTGGAAAGCTGTCCCTCTCACAATTTCATTCATAGATTCAGGTTTAGCTTACTTTCTTCTGTAGCCCAGGAGACTACCTGCTTACAGTTGGCTCTGCTCATAGTGTCTTGGCCTACTGTGACAATTAATGATCAAGATAATCCCGACACAGACATGCACACAGGCTGAATCTAATCTAATCAATTTCTTACAGGAAGGTGTCCAAACTGACACAGCTAAGGAGGACAGTGGCTTTCTTTTATATTGTTTTGTTTTTCTTTCCTTTTTAATTCCATCATGCTGCAAATTAAAAGGTTCTAACTTGTAGTGAGGGATGTTCAATAACTTAAAGAGGAATTATTGGATGCAACTTCAGGAAGTACTCCTTAGATTAGTGAACATGACTGCTAAGCACTCCAGATATGCACCTGGATCTACTTAGAAAAGGTAACATGGGTATGGGGGGGGGGGGGAACTCCAGCAGTCATTTAAAGCATGAGAAAATCTTGAGAATGGAAAGCACACACCAAAGTTAACAGAATGAAATAAAGGAAAATAAAATGTTAAAGAAAGAGGGTACCCAGCATTTCTGTTGATAACTACAAAACCATCTGACCAGCCTTGTTGCGTTACGGTCACAAATATGAGAACCACTACCAGTAACAAGGAAAGAATAATAAATAGCTCATTGACTTAAAGCAACTATTTAGAGGGATGGTTGTTATTTGTTGCAGGACAAAGTACAGAATTCTCAGCCTCATCAGTGCTCCATAAGATTGCAACCAGTTATCTATCTCTGTAACTGTCATTAAGCATCCATCTGAAAAGTGAGTCTTTCTAACAACTTACTCTTTAACATTTTAATTAAGTTTTTCAGAATTCCATATTACATTGTGATCATATTAACTCCCTCCTCAGTTTCCTCCTAGATTCATCTCCCCATCCTGTATTTACCCAAATTTGTGTCCTCAATTTTTATGAACCTCATGGAGTCACACAAATGTTACCTATGTACATTGAAGTGTGGGGTCCTCCTATGGAGCTTGTTAGTCCTACTCGGATTCAGATCTTTAAAACACAGCTCTTTCTTCTCCTGCAGGTATGACTATTAGCTCCTCAGACAGAGGTGGGACTTCATGCCCACCTCCCTCCCTCACCTCCTTGAGATTTTGTGTGTCTGGAGCTTACATAAATCTTATGCATGCTGTCACAACCACTATGAGTTCATATGTCATTGTATCCAGAAAATACTGTCCCCTGGCTCTTACTATCTTTCTGTTTCCTCTGCCACAAAGATCTTGAGCCTCGGAAATAACAGGGATACTATTGACTTTTTTGCTTTTGTAATTTAGGGGTTCAGTGTCAGACTGACACATGCCACTCACATATTACACCCTAGTTTAACAAACTAATTCTCATTCCAGGTGAGCCATGGTGAGTTGGATCCATTTATTATAACAGCAGAAAACATCTGAATGATAGCTAAATGTCATTTTCTGGTGTCTGTTGTTAAGACCACAGTAAAATTTTTGAAGTCTTAAATATCTAAAACACCTCTATTCCTTTCTAATGCTTGGTCACCACTTTTTTGACTGTGGGATTCAACGGTGACGAATATTGGACTGTGTAGACATAAACATGCACCTATAGGACACAGGGGTCATCTATGCAAATATGATTCCAAGCACAGTGGGGAGTTGTTTTCTCCTATGGAAAATTTGAGGATCTTTTCATTTTCCTTGATGTTTTAGAAATTTCCAAGGATGTGTCTGACTGTGACAAATTTTGTTTTGCTTTGTTTTCTTCATGGGTGCAGATACACAGTGACAGGTGCAGAAGCTCTGTGTGGCTCTCCATAGACAGAAACATGCAGAGACAGTGCCTCCCCCTACTTCTTGAACAGTCTTTTCTCCTCTGCTTCCTTTGTTCTCTGTATCTAGTTGTAAGATATTGTGCCTTGGGATTCATTCTAAAGTTATGTAAGTATTTTATGTTTTGACTTAGCTTTTCTTTCTCTAGATTTAGAAAAATCTGGATATAGCAATGACTGTTATTTATTGGTTAAAATAATTGAAGGTTAGCTAGCCTTTCCGCTATTTCCTGTCCATACAAGAGAGGGATGTGTTCCTCGTACCTTAGTGCCTATGTCCTTAGCAGTCTGGTCCATGAAAAGGATGAGTAGTGTGTGTGACTCATGGCAGCCAGACACTGGGCCCAAATTATAGAAGGAGAATCGTAGTACCCACACTTAAAGGTCTTCACTCACTCTGGGTGACTGTTTAATGTTACTGCAGGATAACTTTTCAGTTTTGACTTACAGTAAATATCAGTGATTTAGCTCATTGAGCAGGAAGGTTGGAGGGACAAAGGTGTGCCAGCAGGAGAAGCTCTTCTGTAGAGATCCGCAGTGATTTCCCAGTATTGGGATCCTTTACTTTTTCCTTTTTTATTGATGTCTCTTAACTCTTGGTTAACAATGAAGTCAGTCTCTCTGGGGTTCCATTGAGGCAATTTCTGTTGCCATGTTTGTACAATTAAACCACCCACTTCCTGTTTCAGTACTGATTCTCCTTGTACATTGGATTTCAGCCCTATACAGCTCTCTCTTGCCCGGAAATCTATAAAATAGTTTCCCATAAACTTTTAAAAGTAATTCAATTATTGAAACCAATTATATAATTTAAAATAAAAGCTTTTTAGAAGCCTGTCAACTATTTGATAAGTACAGTATTTGAAGGAACATCTTCTCTTTTTAGTTTATTTAAATGATAATTCTCTAAAAAGTGTTTGCATTTTCAAAAAGAGAAGATAGATTTAATTTAACATAATTGATATCCCTATCCATACAACTAGAATAAAACCTTTCTTCTGCTTTTGTATTTACCTTTCCCTGAGGAATAGGTTTTGCTTATAATAAATTCTGAAATTAAAATTGCACTAAAATTTCTTGTGAAACATCTGGAAATAGGTGAGGAGAAGCTGAGAGCCAACTCTCCTACTCTCCTGATATTTGAAAGCACATTAGTCATTAGGAAATTTAAGCCACCAGCCTTTCTGACCAGCAGATGATTTAAATCTATGAACAGAAGCTCCATGTTGCTCTGGCTCTCTCTACTTTAAACCTCCGGGATTACAGTAACCTTTCTCTCCGAGATCTCTATTCCAAAGCAAATCAACTCTGCCATGCCTTCCATGTGTCCAGTCATCTTTCAGGCTTGTACCTCAGTTCCTCCTCTATAGCTCTGGCAATGCACCCTTCCTCTGCATACACACTTGATCTTAAAGTTCATAAATATTTGAATGGCGTTTTGCTCTGTCCCGTCCATTCAATCACTATGTTTTCTTCTTGGTACTTTCAGTCTACGGCTCATGGTCCCTAATGCTACTAATATGGAACTAACTTGGAATATTTTCAGTAGAGACAACCATTTTGTCATTGACTGCTTTCTTTTGGCTGCCGACAATGGACGAGCACCTGTACCCACACTGATCATGGGAACCTGAAAGCTTCCTTGACAGCATAGAGTTTTAGTAGTTTCCCCTGCTGACACTGAGTCTTCCCCAGCATCATGATTCAGGTCCCGGACCCCATTACTGCTCTCTTGTTTTCAGTGAAGTTTGGGGTCATGATATAGAAAGAAGGTAATGATTCATATCCATCTTGATGCTGCAGATGTCGGCACCTACCAACATCTCTTCCTTCACAGGCTAGGTAGCCACTCCTTTCAGCGCAGTATGCAGGATTCCAGATTTTCCTCAATCTTCAAGAACTTGAATGTCATGCTGTGGGAACTCCTTCAGCCAATAGCCATTAAGATACTGGCCCACTTTGGGTATATATAATTGCAGATGATCAGCATGTGCATCCCTCTTGGCGGTTTCCCACCAGGGACTTGGGACCAGAAGGCCAGTCCCTCATTGCCTGTTGTACCTGGGTATGGCACAGGCCACATTCAGCAGTCCTGATGCAGACCATTATCGGTTGGTAAATTTAGCTCAGGTTTCCAGGTGCCCGCCATTGTAACAGCTCTGAGACTGCCATGTCCACAAACTTAAACAGGTAATGCCAGGTTGTTTTTTTACTATCCTTGCTTTTTTTTATTTTAAAATTAGGAGAATTCCTGAATCCTCTCCTCTGTTAAAAGCCATAGATTTATCCATATAGCCTCCTTGGCTCGTGGGTCAATTAGCTTCCAGGCATTTCCTTCCACTTGCTCCGGGCACGTGACTGCGGGAGATATAACCCTTCAAACTTTTCTGTCTCTGCCTTTTCGAGCTCCACAGCGTGGTGGAGGTCAGTCTCACTCAGCTGGCTTCAGATGGACAGCCACAATCTCAACAGCAGCCCAGACTATTGTGGCGCTACATGCCCCGAGCTCCCTATTCTTTCCACCCGCTCAGCAGCGGCAGAGGTTGTGAACTCGGTGACCACAACACCGCTGCTTGCTGGGGGCACATGCGGGACCACACTTTGACCTCTCTGAGTCCAGGAGCAGCTCCAAGGTGGCAGTGAGCACTAGTGTGGTGGAGGAAGTGTATTGTTTATACTATCTACAAACTCTAAAAAAAACTCTGCAATTCTTTCTGCTTCACTCCAGCTCCTCTGGCTATCAAAATACATCCAAGCAACTGTACAGACAGGTGAATACTGTTCTCTTGTCCCATATTTACAAATATTTGCAAATTTTACTCCCAATTTTGCCCTGCCTTTCTTTCCTTTTTTATTATCTATTATTATTTCTAAGTGCTCATTACTCACCTCTACACTTGTGGTGCAATTTTCTTCATGTGTGGTACCTCATGTACTCCCCTGTACACTGGTCACACGCCTGTGCGTTTTGGGGTTCACCTGTCTCCCCATGACGGGCACCATTATGTAAACGGAGACTGCTCTTTTGTTTCCTGGCCACCCAGATGCAAATAATAACACAGAACCATTAATTACAATACTGTTTGGCCTTTTAGCTCAGGCTTCTTATTAACTAACTCTTATATCTTAAATTAGCCTATTTCTATTAATCTGTGTATCACCATGAGGCTGTGACCTACTAGTAAAGCTCTGGCGTCCTTCTTCTTTAGCAGCTATATGGTGCGTCCTTGGCTTCACCTACTTTTCTATATCTCTTCCAGTCTGGCTATATTCTGCCCTGCTATAGGCCAAAGCAGCTTTATTAATTAGCCAATAAAAGCAATGCATATATAGAAGGACATCAATGTCAACTATTATTCCCTTGAGGAAGTCCATTATCTCCTAGTAATTTCATTTATCTTGCTTTTCTTTAGCATATCCAACCATTTCCTCTATTAGAACAAATATGTTTCTATGACCCTCTGTGCTTAGCTCTCCCCTAATCTTTTATTTCCTTTCACTTTGACTATAATTTGTTATATTGCTTGACTCATTGTCTCTACTCTTTCATGTCTTCAACTCACCAATAAATCCTTTTCTGTCCTCCCATCAAAATCACAAAACTAACAAGGGCACCTGGAATGGCTGCTATTAAATCTAGCATTTAATTTATTTTTCTCTTGACTTCCACAGCAATTGGATGTCAATCATTTGTTTTTCTTGAAACCCTACTGATTGGGCCCCTTGGTACAATCATTTTCCTTCATACATATTTGGAGGTAGAGCCTCACACAACTTAGGCTGGCCTCAAGCTCCCTAGGTAGCTTTTTAAATTACTAACCCGGCCCGCCCCTGCTTAGCTTCCTAGATCAGAGGGAAATCAGGAAATCCAGGGTGGTATGGCTGGAGAGAACGTTGAATTTCTGGTCACTCATTTCCACCCCTATTCTGCTCTACCCTCTTCCCCTATTCCTCCACATGTTGGAGGTTGTACCTCCGTGCTCATTGTATGTAGTGCCAGGTACTTCCTGTGTCCTAAGCAAGCACTCTGCAACTCCCTCTGCATCCCCAGTCTCATTTTACTTTCCCTGGTCATTTTCTTGTTACTACCATTGCTGTGTTTCCTATAGGGGCCTATTTTCCTGTTTACATCTTTGACTATACAGACTGAGTTTCTTTAGCAGTTTTCTTTTTGTATTAAGAATTTTTTTTATAATACAATGTACTCTCATTTTACATAGCTATCCCGTTCCCACTCCTTCCCCTTTTTTACCAGTTTTCTAACACTTGTATTTGTATTGCTCTCCACAATTTTGTATTTCTCCCTAACCTCCCTGTTCTAAGAATATTTCTAAGACACTAACTTGGTCTCATTATTTGAAGCAACTTTCCTCCCTTTCCTACTATATTCTCTGTAGAAGTCCTTCCTTACACCTCAGGGCCCTTGTATTAGCTTCAGGAATCTTGGTGTCTCTCTTGCCCTCACAGCTCAGACTTCACAAACATAAGAATCCTGTCTTTATGTCATTTCTCCAACATCCAGAATCAAGCCTGCATAGTGTAAGCACTAAGTAATTTTTTAACTGAATAAAGAGAATAGTGTATCCTACCTCCAGGCATAACTCAGCCATCCAAGCACTTGGCAAACCTGAAGTTTAGGTCTGCTTCTTTCCCCACAACACTGTGCCGTGTCAACCCTAACTCTTCGCTTATATTTTCAGCAGTGTTCTGGTGGTCTCCCAGCTCCTTCCGTTTTTACTTCCTCAGCTCCACTCTTCATTTTGCTAGAGTCATCGTTCTAGAATCCAAGTTTATTTGTGTCCTTCTCATCTTAATTTTTTCCAGGGCTTGTACATGGCTTCAGTTAGAGTTCAAACAGCATAAAAGAGTGGCTTTTAATGGCCGCTGTTCATGCTTTTCTTCCACCCATGTCTCACTGATTGTTTTCCTCGTGACAATGCTGTGCTGGAGCGGGCCACACCAACTAGTCCCCCTCCCTAGACTGATTTTGTTCTCTTCCACTTCAGGACGTTGTTCCTGGCTCTCTGCCTAGAGTATGAAAGCGCTTTTCTAAGTCACATCTTGGTGCTCACGTTTTATGCCTTTCCATGGCTTCTTCCTTCTCTTTTCCTAAACTGGAACGAGATCCTTTTGTATGCCCTGTAGCTCCTTGTTCCTACACTCTGCACCTTTCACATGGTGATTTTCTTGAAGTGACACTCTTCCCTAAAGAAAGATAAGTCCCTTCACTGCACAAAGGGCATCGGATTCTGGTCTGTTTCCTCCTGTGTAACAGAGTGCTCCATAAGTACACACAGAATGAATTAATCCCATCCCTCTTGGCTTTTGTTCTCTGTACAGTCTGATTCTTACTGATGAAACATCCACTGTTTTGGATTAATTCCTTGCATTTCACTCTCACTTTCCACATAAGCCAGGGTCACGGAAGATTTGCTTAATGCAGGAAATGAATAGAATAAATGTGTACATAGATTGCATGCCATGGTAATTAAATCATTAGTGCCGAACACTGGCACCGAGCACAGAGCACGTTAACATATGTTTTTATTTGTCAGAAGCAATAAGTAAAGATGAAACCTAGTAATTATAGGCTGCATAAAAAATGAGTTTTCTGGGTGGTCTTCCATAAGTCTTGAGGAAAAGGGAACAAAAGACAAACATTTGCCAGTATTCTCCAGATTTCTCAATAGTTGTACTGAGAACTGCATCCTAATACATTGCATGATTTCTAAGAACCTCGCCAGTGGTGCTTTCGTATATGCAACACTATTATTTCAAGCACTCACTTTTCAAAGCCTTCCCATCCTCTCCTACGTCTATGCTCAAGAGGCATTGTCCTTCCTGCTCCACTTAATCCTCCCCTGCAATAATGGCACTGAAGTTGGGATATGTTAGTCCAAAATGAAGGACATTTTATTCATACCAATTAAAACATTTTTCATAACTTCTGAATCTATTTGCTGTAAAATACCAAATCATGAGTTGTGTTTTTATGATGCATTAAAAAACAACAAAATAAATTTTATTCATATTTTTCTCATACATTGAAATCAACAATCCTGCCTCCAGGGCAGACATTGTTTGTTCTGTAAGTGCTCACTTTAGGGTAACATAGTTCTCATTCTTTCTCATAACAGGAAAAGAGCAGCCCACCATGTTCATTTCCACTAAGCCAAAGTCAACTTATGAATAGAGTGGACTGGACCACTGAACTAACATAAGCACCTTCATAGTAAAAGTAACAGTTTCGCCGCCACCCAGGATGCCTTCCAACAACAAATCAATTAATATTTATTTTAATATAAAAGGAATCTGATGCATGTGGTTTTTTTTTTGTGAGTGAGGGGGAAAATATCACATGAAATACACAAAAGCAGTAAAGGATCTGATGACATCACAAAGCATGGGAAGGACACTATGCCTGTCCATACACAAGAAAATCAACAATGTTTGTAAGATCTGACTGAGACAGTTCAGGGTATGGTGTTCCAGGCCCAGCCTAGTTTTGACTGATCTAACCCTAATTACATTGCTTTGAGAAGTACATGCCCACATTTAAGTCCCCACAACAGAACTGATAAGATGGTTCAGCAGTTAAACATCCATGATAGAAGGAGATGACTGGCTCCCAAGGGTTTGCTTTTGATTTTCATACATGTGCCATGACCTATGTGGCCCTGTACTCATTATACATCACACACACACACACAGAGAGAGAGAGAGAGAGAGAGTGAGAGAGAGAGAGAGAGACTCAGAGACATTAAGAATAAGACAAAAATTAAATGTTTTTAAAGCTGGAAATCTGTAATTGTGTTTGACTGGCTACTACTACTGGCTTTGAGGGTAACCCAAGGCAGGGTGAGAGTAGGGTGTAAACTCCATTTATTCAAGGCAAACCTCGCTTCTGGTTTATCCCATGATTTAACAACTTCTGGCTCCATACAATATAAATCACATATGACACCTCGTCTACGACAGCAGTATCAGGGTGTGAGTTGGACCCTTTGGAGAGTTGTAAGGGATCAGAATGTTCTATGCTCCAGACTTAAGTAGCTCCTTGGTGGTGGCCACAACAGCTGTCGGGAAGACAGGCTTCTCCCTCTAATGTGCTTGCCTTGCTCTCCCATCCCCTTCCTTGTCAATAGTCAGTCAACATTTATTGATTGTGCAGAGACTCGGGGCACATTCTTCTGTTGCAAGCTTATCCATCTGCCCTTCTTCGTTTTGCTCACATTGTCTCTCCAGGGTCGGCTTTTGTTTTTATACACATCTTTTGATCTTCCTCTTTTTCCTCGCCATATGGCAACTCTGATATGCATCGCTTTTGGTTAGAAGTAGATGGGAAACAGAAGGAGAGGATAGAGAGGCCCTTGTGGAAAAGCAGAACAAATCAAAGCCAAGGATTTAGAATACTTAACAAAGGAGTGGATGGCCCAATAAGTAAAGCTTTCTTCAGCATGGTCTCAGACAAGCTACAATTAAACAACTGTTTGAAAATCAAGGAAAAAGGGTGTTCACAAATAAAATTTTCCCTACAACATACGTCTCTTTTACTTGTCAACATTAAACAATTCAATCGGCAGTTTGCTTCTGACTCCGACAAAGCTGCTTCTTTCAAGTCATGAATGAGTTCCATGTAACAGATCTGAAGACCACAATGCCTAGTCTTCGCAGTAGCATTTGAGACTTGCAATCACCCTTTTCCAGGAAGTGCCACCTGGCTTCTGTGACCTACTACTCTTCCAGATGCCCTGCCCCCCTTTCCGGAACCACATCTTTCTCCAGTTCCATCACCAGCTCTCCATTGTGGTCACCTGACCTGAAAACGGAATTCCTGGGCTTTCCTACATCTCGGCCTAATCTTGCCTAATGGAGACTCGGCTTTCTGTCTTCTAGCCATCTAGTTGCTGTCAGTTGCCAAAGTTTTCTCTCTATTTGTGACTTATTTTGGGGGGCAGAAGAGTTTGTATCTCATTGTTGTCTTAGAAGCTCAACTTGAACTTAGATTAAATAAAACCAAACACTCAAAGGATTCAGTCCTCTCAGCCTAGGAAACCAGGCTGTCTCTTCCCAGCTGTCCACCTCAGAAATACAGAAACAGTCTTTGAGATGTTTCCTTCAGTTCCTAAATGGAGTGCTTCAGTTGTAGGCTGCTTTTACTCCGTAAGTCAGTCCTCCTCAATAGTCAGCGCTAATCTCTCAGTCTGTATACTGCCATCTTCATCCTGGGATATTTGATAGTTTTCTAAGCACCCTCTTTCATTTGGGCCTTCTCCATTTTGTTATTCAGAAAGTAGCTAAAATAAACTTGGAAATCTTAGAACTGAAAGCTCCTTTGACTTTGGGATTATCCAACTTTTTTATTGCACCTGCTATCTGTCCTTTTCTCCTTTGCTTTTTTTCTAAGTTCTTCAGAGAAACAACCCCACTGAGCTCATGGTCCACAATTATTGTGTTCCAAAAGATCTTTAAGTGTATTCTCTACATATGTTGTTTCCTAGATCTAGTTAGGTTTTCCCTCAACTTTCGTACCTGGATAACACAGCTTCCAAATGTCACTTTCTTTAATAATCCAATCTAAATTAATTTATCATTCATCTCTTTCTAGTTTGGATCATATTAATCTTCTTCATAAAACTTGTTCATAACCTGTGTTTTAACAGCCACACATTCTAGCTGATGATCTGATAAAAAGAAACCTTGAAGGATTTGCCTTTCCTGTCTCTTAGAAAGAGGATCCCAGTGTTGGGCTGACACTGATATCTCTGTACAGTGTGAATGTTGAGCCAGAAAAGGCCCTGAAAGGAGTCTGAATATCTGGTATCAATTATGGAGTTATTTGAGAGACAAAAAGGCAAAGAAGGAAGAAAAATAGAAAAGAGAGGAAAATTTAGAGTTATGATTATGAGGAACCTGGGGGACTAAAGAGAAAAATAAATGCAATGCACATATAGCTATAGCTATATCTATCTATTATCTCTGTATATATACAGAGTGAGATACTCGTGTGTGTGTGTGTGTAATCAAGTCTAAAATATCAGGAAAATGAAGCTTGAATATATTTTAATATATATTCTGGAACATCTGACCAAGTGTCTGAGGCTAGATGTAAAACATCACCCTGAATCAATGCTAACGATACTGTTTAAAATCAATTTAATAGGGTTGTTGAATCCAAGATGTATATTCAGTTTAGTTTAAGGTAGATTAGAATTAAGGGAAGTCCTGGAACTTTATTTTTTTTTTTTGAGGAAACACCACAAGTTAGAACATTTCCCTTCTCCAGATGGAGATCTGCTTTAAGTTACTAAAAATTCAGGACAAAGAAGGAATGACAGGTGTTTTTAGCTGTCAGTGGGGATGTCTGGCAAATGGCTATCATCCAGTCTGAACAACCAAGACACTGGGAGGTTGTTCAAGCTTAAATGGCAGACCCTTCCTAGACTAAAGTGAATAGGTCATTCCTTAAGTTCTCATACATCAACTAAGGCACTAGCTAGAAGAATCAGTATGTGGCCTTTTACCAAGAAAATTTAATAAGACTTCAATTTGCAGGGAGGTAGTAGAGGTGGGAAGGGATTCTGAGAAACTTTTCCTTGCTCAATGAGAAATACAAAAAGAGAGAGAGTTTCTTTGAAATTTTGAAGCATATAGCATTATGTCATAAACCAGCCATGACTTTTGGGCTAAAAACAATACTGAGAAGAAGGCAGAGACATGGAGAGAAGGTTCATTACTAGAACTATCCCTAGATCACACCTATTTTAGACCTTCATAAAGGACATCACCCAATTTAAGGCTTTCATTTTTCCGATGCAGAAAACATCTTAGCTGTTACTATGCCCAGTCCAGGTGTTGGGAGGAAATTCATATCAGGAAGCTTTTATTCCTGCAACAGACTTGAGACTATGGCTAGATGATACACACACAACCCATACATACTTGAATCTTATGGGTTGCTGTGAGGAGCAAGAGTTATGGTTGCCAGTCTCCTTTCTCTTTGATTTAATCTGGAAAGAGCTACCACAGGGCAAGCAACAATGCTATTTCTCTCCTGTAGGCCAATCAAGAACAACTGAAGTTCAACCTTCTACTGAGATGTTTTTGTTTGATTTTTTGTTATTAATGAAGAAAAATGCAAAGAAATACAGAAGTTGGGCTACATCATCAACTAAATACAAATAGCATAATATAGCTTTATAGCACCACTCTAAAGCAGGCAATAGTCTAAGGAATCTCAATGTATTTTTTTCAATCTGTGAATGATGAATGTGTTTCCAACCATTATTGATAAACAAGCTGATGCCCAGGGTACTGACTGACTTATTCCAGATCAAACTACCATTAAACGAAAGACTATTTGAACAAAATGATACAAGTCCTATAGAAAGTAGAACTTTTACACTCTTACGTAATTTTTCATATTTTAGAGAACTGTAGATGAAAGAGGACAATGGAAATAAATTTGCATTCACTATGATTAAAACTTATTGTGCTCTCTTCAAGTTCAGCCAACCGTAAGAATGCTTGCTTATATTTCATAACACAATAGAGATGATGTCTCTGGCATGCCATTCATTCCACAATATTTTTCTGACTGTTGGTAATTTGTTACAATTTTCTTAGTGACTATGATTTTACATTTATGTTACTCCAAACCAATTCTAATTGTCAAACTACATTAAAATGACAGGGCCAATACACAACTAAAGTTTTGAGTATTAAATATGCTCATCACTAATTTACCCCATAAAAGGTTGATGTATGTTTCGTTTAAAGTTTTAGTTATATAAAAGGTTTTATTCTTCCTTTTTCCCATAGACATGTGAAACTGTGTTTACCAGAGAGACTTAAATCTTTTGTAAGACTTGGTAAAGAATAGATGGTCTCCTAAGTCTCCCTGAATTACAATCTATAAAAACAATCCAGAAAAACACAGTAGAGGCATGCAAAAAAAAAAGTCACAATTGTCTCATTTCATGATGACTAATGGGGGGGTGGAGAGATATTTCCTTTCATGCAGGCACATGTAAACATGATCTTGTACATTCCCAATAAAATTAATTGGTTCAAACATACTGTCATCAAAAATAAATTTAGGGGAGGGCTACTTGTGCAAAGAAAGGGGATTTGTGAGAGAGGGAAGGGACAGAGATGGTAACATAGATTAGGGTGTGAATATGATAGAAATCCATTATTTACACACATGGAAACTTTATAACATAATTTATCATTATGTATAATTAATATGAAGAAATTTAGAAGGAGTATCTCACATGCTAACAGAACTATCTCTCTATACAGTCCATCTGGGACAGCAGATCAGTTTAAGGTTTATGGGCTTCCATGAAGAAAGGCAATGCATTAAAATTTCCCTTAACTTTCCCTCAGACTCGCTGACTGTAGCACCCCAGTCCCTGGAAGTGGATGTGACTGAATTACTTCCCAGCTGTAGAAACACATAAACATGCTGGTCTTCTGTTCCAAGAGGCTTTCCAAGTGGCCCTGCCAAATCTGCTAATGTAGAAAAATGAAACAAAGAAAACAACTTAAAAGATCCATAACGAGCTTGAGATGGGAAAGTGAGGATGAGGTAAGAGTAGGAATGATTAAGGATCAATTCTTCATTGTTCACCAAGCAACACAAAGGAGAAGGAAGCTTTCACATACAAAGAAATACAGTCACATCTTTCTTAAATGGGGACAAAGCCTGCAGCCTTAGAAATACCTGCTTACAGAAGGTTTTCCTTCTGTTTTTTGCTTTTCATTTTCATTTTTTTTTTTGCATATTGATATCACTTCATGGCACCTCTTCCAGAAAACTCTGTAGCTTTGAAACTCCAAAGAGGTTCTTTGAATTGTGAAACATTGAAAGATAAGTTAGAATTGGTGGGGTAAGCATATGGTGAAGTTAATTTGAAAAGTCACTGTTGACAACAGATTATGGAGGAGTTCCCTTCATAATTCTTATAACCATACTGATGTGCACAAGGCCGGACACCTGTCTTTCCTGGGATCTCAGTACCGCAGTCTCCCTGCCACAGTCCAAAGAGGAGGACACTGCTGCCTAGTGAAAAGAGACCCCTGGCAGACTCAGACTGTTGTTCTCAATCTAATCTCTGCTACTTCTAATAATTTCATTTGACCAAGTTCAGTTTCGTGAGACTTTAGTTTTCTTATATGTAAAGTGTCAACTTCTTTTTTAAAAAAAAGAAAAGAAAAGCTAAAGAGATGAACTCCCGATGAATGAAGTTCAACGCATGGACTAGTGGGTCCACAAAACACCTCGCTTTTACTTTTTGGTTTTTCGAGACAGGATTTCTCTGTAGATTTGGAACCTGTCCTGGAACTAGCTCTGGTAGCCCAGGCTGACCTCAAACTCACAGAGATCCGCCTGTCTCTGACTCCTGAGTGCTGGGATTAAAGGCATGCCCCACCACCACCTTGTTATTACTTGTTCTTCTCTCTCTCCTTTTCTCTCTCAAAATTTCATACCTTGATTTTAGAGTGGCCAAATAAAACTATGCTTATTTATTATTATTGTGTATGTCTTATGTGTGCATGAAGGAATGCAGTTTTATACGCCAAAGAGCCAGTGGGAGGGAAAGGAGAGCTGTGGAATTGGCTCTCTGTTTCCACATTTACCAGTGTTCCAGTGACTCAAGTCGCTCCACTCTTTTGGCAGAGGTCCTTACTCACTGAGCCATCTTGACAGCCCCAAGAAACAATGTTTTGTACTAGTTTCTATGTAAATATTACGACTATTACTTTATCCACATTATTCCATTAATCATTAAAGTAGTTCCAATGTCTCTCTTATGCTTCAGAAAAGGGAGGCTCAGAAAATTCTAACTTATTTTAAACCATTTATTTTGCAATATGTACTGAGGATTTATTGCATACTTGAATGATACCGAAATTTAGGGACACAAAGATAGCTGTGATAAATTTTCATTCTGTGTTGGGTATGGGTCTAGTAATGACGAGGACTAAGGGGTTAGGGGAGAGGCCTAGGAAGAAGCTATTATGGCTTAGATGTAAAATAGTCCCCATGGGATTATGTATTTGAGCACTTAGTCCTCAAGTGGTGGCAATTTTTTCTGACGTTCTCCATCCTTCAAAAAAGTGGAACCTAGCTGAGTGATGTGGCATGGAGGTGTATATCCTGGATTTATCTAGCCTGCATCTATTTCCCGCTCCACTGAGATATGAGCAAGCCTCCCTATCAAGGTCTTAAACCACAAAGTCACTCGTCTCCATCCTTTGTCCCCCCGTATCAGGCTGTACACCATTAAATCATGAGGCAAAAATGCAATCTCCCACCTCAAGTTCCTTCTAATGAGGTATTTTGTCACAGTGACTATTAAAGTAATTAGTGGAGAGGCCTCTGGCTCCTTTAGTCTCACCGGACTAACTCAGATCATGCTCAGCTGCCTTTACTCTCACACACTTGTGTGCTAGCGTTGGATAAGGCTCTTTCTCTAGGACCTCCTTCTTCTCCAGAGATATGGAGTCTCAGTTATGAAATGTTTCTTTCAACACATCCCTAATTTTATCTCTTTCCCTGCTGTTGCTATTCAATGTTGTGTATTCATCAAGAACTTTCTATATTTTAGGCCCTGTGCTATATGCAGAGGACAAAATTTTTACAGAATGAGGAAAAGAGCTTTAAAAATGGCTGTTCTGGATGAGGCTGGACTATATAAAGACAGTTATAGAACATAGAACAGATGTGTCAAATACCACTGACACAGGAGTTAAGGTCTGTGAATAAAAGCAGATGCAAAATTCATATCTGCATAACCTGCTTGGCATCAGGGTGGGCTAACTAAAAGGTAAAGGATCCAGATCGATTATGTGTAACTGAGTGAGAGTGGCAAACTCAAAGCCCTGTGCATTTGAATATTTCAACCTCAAATTAGGTGAAGTTTATTTATTGTTTAGTGATGTACTAGATGACATTAAATAACTTGGGATATCTTGTGAAGCCATAAAAAAAGCACATATTACATTTCTTTTATCCTTGCTCTGATAAAATATCCAGCAAAATCAAGTTAAGGGAAAGGGGGTTTATTTTGCCTCAAAGTTCAGGTATTCTAGTGTGGAAGTCTTAGGGATCAAGAGCTTGAGGAAGCAGTTCTGACTGTATTCACAGTCAGAAAGCTGAGAACAGTAGCTGCTAATCCTCCTTTAGAGGCCAGGACCCCACCCAAGCCACCCAGCCTCCCATAGTGAAAGTGCATCTTCTACCTCAACTAATTTAACTTAGATATTTACCACAAAGGTGGGTCCAGAGGTTAACCTAATCTAGACAGTTCCTAACAGGAATGCCCTGAGATTTGTGTACTCAGAAATTCTTGATCATTCCAAGTTGACCATCAATAATTGCCAATATTATTGTTGATTGTCATTATTAACCATCATGTATAAATTACTGAGGATAGATGCATGAAGCAGGGAAAAAGGGGACACAAAAGGTAAAACTTGAAAGAATGGAAGTGTTGAGTGTCTTAAAGAAAGGGAACCAGAATAAATGCCCCTACCTAGTGGGCAATACTCTCACTCATGATGAGAGTTGGATTTCCATCCTTGTAGACAGTGTTATAACAAACCCTCATACCAAGAAAAAAAGACTTTAAAATCTACTCATAGTATTGCTACAAAAGTCAGTGGATTGGCAGTTTTGAGTAGGAAATTTTTATAGACTATTTTATAAAGGCAAAAATCTAAAAATCAGATTATTATAACTGTAAGAAAATGGAATAAACCCACATATTCAAAATTTTAACTCATTAAGTAATGCCATAGAAATGTTTTAGTGTTTATGTCAAATAGCACCATTTTACCAGAAGTGGATCCTTCAAAAGCTTTAGAAATATTAGGTTGCCTAGCTACATAATTATTGCTGCTAACCATTTATTACCTTCCCCATACCACCAAATTCTTACTCCTCCAAAACATTATCATATTTTAATACTGTAGTGATCACTGATTTGTTAATTCTATTCAATTTTTAATAAAGGAGATACTTCTAATAGAAAGACAATATTTTGTGACTTTTTAAAAAACATACTGGTTACATTTTGCTCTATAATTAGTCAATTTTTTATTACATAACTTATTACTGAGAAAAGTGTCAATCTTCTTTTCAACCATCTATGAAGTCTAGCCTTTGAAAGAGAATGCAAAGAAATAAATTTATATAGATGTTTTGGAGATTACTTATGCACCAAGAAAGTAAAGTCCCACAAAATAATGCTGAGGAGAGCAGAAAAAAGTCTATGTGTATCAAAATGTATTTAGAAAAATCTTTTGTTGAGGTTAGGAAGTTCTCTACTGCAGGATTTTCCACAGACTGTAAGGAGTTTGTTTTCCTGGCATCTATTTATGTACAGTGGGCCTAAATATACTGAGCACTGGACAGAACATGGAGTCCAACATGGGTGTGGCAGAGAGTGTCATGTTTGAAGAAGTGATTTGCTCAGGTGAAGAGAGGGAAAAGCAGGCATGGAATGAAAACATTAGTTTATTTATTTATTATTATTACCTTATAAATAATACCAATCAAAATTTCCACTTCCTCCCCTCCTTCCTCCTCCCTCTTCCCTCCGGCTCCCCCCCACACCCACTCCCCACCCCCTCCAGTCATGAGAGAGGGCAAGATACCCTGCCCTGTGGGAAGTACAAGCCCCCCCCCCCACTTACATCCAGGCTTAGGAAGGTATGAATCCAAATAGAATAGGATTGCGAAAAGCCAGTACATGCAGTAGAGACAAATCCCAGTGCCACTATCATTGGCTTCTCAGTCTGCCCCAATTGTCAGTGGTGTGGGAGAATTGTCTGTATTCTGTCAATCATGTTATAAATAAACGCTGATTGGCCAGGAAGGAAGTATAGGTGGGAAAACCAGACAGAAAGTAGAAATGATGTAATGAGAACAGGAAAATTCTGGAAAGGAGGAAGTTGATTCCTCCCACTCCTGCCCAGACCACCGAAGTAACAGGATATGATCTGCCCCACTGAAAAAAGGTACTGAGCCACATGGCTAACATAGATCAGAAAAACGGGTTAATCAAGATGTGAGAGTTAGTTAACGAGAGGCTAGAACTAATGGGCCAATCAGCTTATACTTTATGGAGACCTATGTGTGATTTTCTTTGGGGCTAAACAGTTGTGGGGGACCTGGTGGGAGGACAAAAAACCCCAACAAACAAGACCCTCCATGTTACAGTCAGCCACATTCAGAGGGTCCAGTTTGATCCCATGTTTGTTCAGTCCCATTCCAGCTGGATTTTGTGAGCTCCCATTAGCTCAGGTATACTATCTCAGTGGGTGGACCAATCCCTTGTGGTCCTGACTTCCTTGGTCATATTCTCCCTCCTTCTGCTCTTCAACTGGACCTTGGGAGCTCGGTCCAGTGCTCCTATGTGGATCTCTGTCTCTATCTCCATCCATTGCCAGACGAAGGTTCTATGTTGATATTCAAGATAGTCATCAGTCTGACTATGGGACAAGGTCAGTTCAGGCACCCTTTCCTCCACTGCCCAGGGTCCTAGCTAGGATCATCCCCGTGGACTCTTGGGAACCCCTCCAGAGCCAAGCCTCTTGCCAACCCCAAAATGGCTCCCTCAAGTAAGATACCTCCTTCCCTGCTCCCGTATCTGTCCTTTCTCCATCTCAACCATCCCACTTCCCCAAGCTCTTCCCAACTTTCCCTTTCTCCCCTTTCTCTCCCCCTTCCCCATCTCACCCCCAATCCCATGCTCCCAACTTTTGCCTGGTGATCTTGTCTGCTTCCAATTTCCAGGAGGATTTATATATGGTTTCTTTGAGTTCACCTTATTACTTAGCTTCTCTAGAATCATGAACTATAGGCTCAATGTTATTTGTTTATGGCTAGAATCCACTAATGAGTGAGTACATACCATATTCACATTTTTGGGTCTGGGTGACCAATGGAATCGAATCAAAGATCCAGATATTTATCCACAAACCTATGAACACCTGATTTTTGACAAAGAAGCTAAAATTATACATGGAAGGAAGAAAGCATCTTTAACAAATGGTGCTGTCATAACTGGATGCCAACCTGTAGAAGAATGAAAATAGATCCATATTTATCACCATGCACAAAACTCAAGGCCAAATGGATTAAAGATGTTAATATAAATCTGACCACACTGAACCCGGTAGAAGAGAAAGTAGGAAGTAGCCTGCAATACATGGGCACAGGAGACCACTTCCTACGTAAAACCCCAGTAGTACAGACAATAAGAACAACAATGAATAAATGGCACCTCCTGAAACTGAGAAGCTTCTGTAAAGCAAAGGGCACAATATTAAGACAAAAAGGCATCCTACTGAATGGGAGAAGATCTTTACCAACCCCACATCAGACAAAGGCCTGATCTCCAAAATATATAAAGAACTCAAGAAAAAACATTAAAATTCTAAATAACACAATTAAAAAATGGGGTACTGAACTGAACAGATAATTCTCAACAGAAGAATTTCAAATGGCCAAAAGATACTTAAGGACATGTCCAACTTCCTTAGCTATCAGGGAAATGCAAATCAAAACAACTTTGAGATACCATCTTACACCTGTCAGAATGGCTAAAATCAAAACCACCAATGATCAAAAACACCTATGCTGGAGAGGATGTGGAGTAAGGGGAACATTCATCCTTTGCTTTGCTGGTGGGAATGCAAACTTGTGCAACAACTTTGGAAATCAGTGTGGCGGTTTCTCAGAAAATTGGAAAACACTAGTTTAAACACATGACTGAAAGGATGGAGGAAGCTAATTTCACAGACTCTTACATTTAGCTAATTCTTTTCTTAGAAACACTTTAATCAGAAAATCCTGCATCATCACTCTTCTCTCCAAAGCAGGAAGACCTTCCCTGACAGCCTGGGAAGTGTGCCCTGGTGCCCGAACAGTGTCTGCTTTGGAGAGTATTCTCAATAATTGCATACCAGACAAGATGGAGAGTACACAGATGCTGTAACATCATAATAGCTCCAGTGGACACCCTGAGTGTCAAAGGGAAGGCTTTCAGGTCTTTCCAAACGCTGAGGCCTTTGGAAAGATCACTCCTATGGTGGTTTCCATAGGATGGCTACACAGCTCTGGCAACATGCCAGGGGCACAAGGATGGATATTAATGGAAGAACAGTAACACCTGAAAGGCAGCTGAGGGTCCTTCGCATAGTATCTTTTTTTCCCTATTAAGTAATTTTTATTATGTATTTGCCTAAAACAGGGATTTTTGTATTAATAGCTCATTTTGGTTAAATAGTTTTCCAGCCTTTTCTAAGTTAATCAACTATATTAATCCTGAAAATGATGACAAAGTCCTTGCACTGCAAAAAGAGGAAGTTGAATCAGAAAGAATCAGTATGGTTGTGGAATTCTGAGGACACACCAGCTTTTGCTACTCACCCATTCAACCCAGAAAAGAATAACTACCATTCACGTCTATCTTAGGATCCCTTAATTTATAATGCAATTGAAAGTTTCTCTTAAAAATAATCTCTATTTTAAAAAACGTCTACATGACTAATTCTCCTGAAATAATAAAACAATCATGAGACCACATAAAAGTCATCTTAAAAGCCGGGTGAAGAGAAGATCAAAGATGTCTATGTAAGGACAAGATAGAAGCCAAGCTTCGGAATTCAAAGCTTTTGTGAGCTCTACTCATTTTGCTGGCATTCATAAAATCTTAAACATTTTCTTTCTACTTTTTTGATGTATAATATTCAATCAATTGTAATGGAATATAAGTGGATAGTGCTCGTAATAGCCCCTGTGGATGAAAGTGGCAAGAGCCTTGCATGCAGCACTGCCGCCCAGAGGATGAAGCTGGTCTTTCTCTGCATTCCAAAGACAGCCAGGAAAAGATGGTCCTGTGATGGAAGCCATTTTCCTTCCCTTTCTACCAAGCTATTTGAAATAAAATCAAAGGCTGTGATAGGACCACTGCTAGGGTGTGCATGTGTATGTGTGTGTGTGTGCATGTGTGTGTATGTTTCTGTGATAGTGTGTCTGCATGTGTGTATGCATATGTGAGTGTTCATGAGTATGAGTGTGTGCGTGTCTCTGTGTGAGTTTGTATCTGTGCATGTATGTGCATATGTGTGAGTCTGTGGGCACGTGTGTATGTGTATGAGTGTGTACTTGTTTATGTGTGTGAGTGTATGTGTGTATGAGTGTGTGGAGGTGAGTGTGTGCATGTGTATGTCTGCTTTTTCAATGGAATTAAAATATATATACATATATATGGTATGTCTATGGATTATCTATATGAAACACATATGTAATACATGTGAGTGGCATAAGGGTCCTTTCTGTGAATGCCTGGGAAGAAGCAATTTTTCCATGTGGGGTGTGGAACTTGAATTGAAGGTGAGGCCAATCTTTCATTCATGTCATATATGTGCTGAGATACACCAGCCTAGAGAGTCTGCTTAGGCGAGAAAGTGTTAGGGGGTGTGGATCCAGTGAGAGGATAAGTAGTGGGGGGACTGGGAGGAGTCAAGGAAGGAAAGTTACAGTCAGTATGAATTGTATTATAGAAGAATAAATAAAATTAAAAAATAAAGTTCCATCTGATTAAGACACATGTAAGCCCTTTAAGATGATATATTTTGACAAATGGAAAGAATAAAAAAATTTCCTAAGCTTCTTAGCTAGTAAATAGTGAGGTTTCTTGCTTTATTATTAATTTTTAAGTAAATAAAATGCTAAGAAGGTATTCTTCTTTTTTCCTAAGGGTTGGTTGTATATAACCATTTTCTCATTTTTTTCCTATGCATATTTATGAGATTAAATATACAAAAGGAGAATCTGTGTGTGGTGGTTTTCAAATGGTTAAATAACAAGCTCCCGTCGAGAAAACATTTGTTGCAGCCAAAGGCTTTTAATTCGGAATTCTATCAATGCGAAGAGGAAATGTGATGGAAGAGACAGAGGAAGACAGAAGAAAGAAGATTTGAGTGATAGCCTGGGGTATACAAAGTAGCATTCGGCCTAGACCGTTTTCATTATCTGCCCTTAAACTCAAGGAAACCTTACAAAACACCTGTTATTGAATCCCTAGAAAATTTTCACAAAGAACCTCAGGTTTTTTACAGAGAACAAAGAGAGTTACATCTACTAAATTTCCTTCATGGAAACATTTCAGTAGCAGAGGTAGAGGAAAGGCATCCACTTGGTTCTTGTTTCTAGTTCAGGCAGAAGACATGTGAATTTATAATAGTGAGCACAATCCAGACTGGGAGCATGCTAAAGAGTGTCTGCCTGACAAGGGGGCTCACGTCTATAATTCTATCACTAAGAGGAAGAGGTAGGAGAACAGCTGTGGGTTTGAGATAGGTCCAGCTTATGGCCTTTTCAAATAACAATCACACAGGTTTAGAGGATGATTCAGTTAGGAAAGAGCATGCTGTCCATGACCAAGGAAGTGTATTTGGATCCTATGAAGGAAGACAGGATAGCAAGCAGCTGCTTTAGTTGCATCATGCTTGAGGGGTGGAGCCACAAGACCCAGAAGCCCATGGCCAGCTAGCCCCTCCCACACAGCAAAGCACAGGAGACTCTGTCTCAAATAAGATGGAAATTCATGTCCTTTGACCTCCACAGGCAGATGTGCCCCGGACTCACACACCAACATGGACCCATCCAGGCACACATTTCAGACATATGCTCAAAGAATAGCAATGAAATGTGTATGTTCTCTTTGCCACAAAAGCATGATTAGCTCAAAATTCGCCCAGGATTAAGAAGTGGAGGACTTAAAGACAAGCATGCAAATCAAGTCAGGAGTGAAAAGACAGCACTGAGTTAAGGGCCAATCATTTAAGTGGTTCTTAGGGACAGGAATGGGTATGGACGTCATACATTCCTTAGGAGATGGGACCCAGGAGAAGGAAGTAGTCCTTAGTGATGTGCCTCATGAAGGGTTTGGGGAACCCTGGTTTCTTCCCGCTTCCCTCTTTTGCTGCCTGCTGCCATAAGGTGAGCTGGCGTCCTAGCCACATGCTCACACTTCGTTGGCATTTACTCAAATCAACAAGGCTGTGCCGTTATGGATTGAGCCTCTGAAACCAAGAAGCAAAGTTAACCATTCCTCCTCATGGGAATTATGTTAATGTATCTCAGGTATTTTTATGCAGCAGCAGCCTGACTATGGCAATTAGTGCCCCAAGCCGTAGCTACTCCTCAGCATGTCACATGTAATTTCAAAACTAGGTGCTCAGTTCATCTTGATTAATTCCTTTTTGTACCTTTCTAAAGCACCTAACCGAAAAAAATTCCTGTCAAGATTTATTAAAGAAGGGTATTGTTCACTAAAGAAAGGATCAATCCAGCCAACAGGTATTTTTATCTAATATCCTGAGTGAAAAATCACATAACCATAGGAATTAGACAATTTGGATGATTTCACTTCTGCCTGGCTTCAAGAACTGTGAAAAGTCAGACTGGCCCGTCTTGGAGGCAGGGCATTACAGAGATGGCGTCTTTAATTCCACGGTGAGATCCTGACTCTGAGAGAAACATTCACTGTGGTGTCACTTGTAATCTAATACTTAGCTGTAAGAATAGGACAGTATCCTGTTTCTTATCATCAATGTAAGTAATAATGGCTCACACATCACTGCACTTAGTAGTTTCAACTTCTTCAGTCCTGTTTGGATTCCAGAGTGTCCTCTGTTTTTTTTTTTTTGTTTTGTTTTTTTTTTTTTTTTTTTTTTTTTTTTTTCAAGACAGGGTTTCTCTGTGGTTTTGGAGCCTGTCCTGGAACTAGCTCTTGTAGACCAGGCTGGTCTCGAACTCACAGAGATCCGCCTGCCTCTGCCTCCCGAGTGCTGGGATTAAAGGCGTGCGCCACCACCGCCCGGCTCAGAGTGTCCTCTGAAATAGGTGTCATTGCCTCCATTTTTCTGATGAGGGAATAGAGACAACACCTTCAGGCTAAGATTCTGACTTGGATGTTCCCCACCACTGTCCAGCACAACCAATCCTTTTCTTGTGACAATTTTGGGTTATCCACCATGGAGTCAGCAAACAATCCCAATCATTCTTCATCATCCTGAGTAACTCCAGGAGTGTGAGGCCCATCTTCTACAGAAATCTATGCTGTCTTTGAAGGCCCTCATTTTTAAACATTTTCTTTTTTCCCGATCTAAAATTGACCCTTTAGAACTGCTACTTCTTATCTTTCTATTTCTACCCTTTATGAAATATAAAAGAAATTACATAACCATTAGCTGCACAACTTTTAGGTTATACCTTAGCCACAATGATTTTCTAGATACTAGGTTTTTTTTTTTTCTCTAAAATACTCAGGGTATACAGATGCTAGTTCCTTCATCTCCTGAATTCCCTAAAACTGCAAAAAAAACATGGTTATCAAAGAATCCTTTCATCTTGTGTCTAGTATATTCTATAATATTGCATTTCATTTTCCTCATCTACTTTTTCTGTTAGGTTATACATCTGTGGAGACATTACAGCAGACTTCATTTTTTTTCTAAGATTTATCACAGATTTTGAAATCCACAAAATACTTGATGTAACATGTTCAATTAGTAAATTAGAATATTAATTGAATGTAACATTAAGAAGCATCCAGGAAGTTGATAGTAAGCAATAGAAACTTCCATCTCTAGAGTAACATAGTTTATAGCTCAACTCCATCATTTATACCATGAAGGGTAGGATCTATACAAGAGAGAGAAAGGGAGATTTGAAAGAGAGTTCACGTGAGTGGAAACACCTGATCCTTAACTTGAACTTTAAGTAAACTTACCTTCTTACACAGAGAACAAGCAAATTAACCTGCCAAATGGGGACCACGGTTTGGAGGGATTTGGCCAGCACAAGAACAAGTCAGGGCTTTTGTCCTTGGATGGCAGGGCTGCCAACACTATCTAGACAAAGAAATTCTATGATTATGTCTGTAGTTTAGTATATGACCTCAAGGCCAAGAAACCCATTACAAATGTTTCCAGGTGTGAGAGAGAAAAACGAAGAACTCTGGAGTGGGTACCTTGGTGTTCTGAATCAGAGAGCAGAGACCACAGCAACTGGAGGGTTCTGCAAACAGCAGTATGAGTTTCTGTAGAGATTAGCACATGCAGCAACAGGGCAATATACCCCATCCACTTATTCTCTCTGCACATAGTATTCTGTGTTAACGCTATAGCCCCGTCCTTAGTCAGCTTACTGCTTAGTGTCTGTATCTGAGTGCTAGTGTGTGTAGGGGAGGGGCGTGCATGACTTAAATAGAAGAGAGACAAAGAGAGTTTTATTATAATCAAGGCCAGCTTCACAGGCACTTGGCCAGTGCACTCACACAAGTGCTGGCTTAGATGAGCCAGGCTCTAGGAGTTTAATATCCTGCAGTTGTCCTGATACATTTCATTACTTTGTTTTAAAATTTGTGGTTTGTCAATAAAATTCAAAGGGACAATAGAGTTTGTGTGAAGGGTCTGGATCCTTTGCTCAAATTCAGGCCGGTCCTTTCACTAACTTCTGCACGTCGGTAGGGTTTTCCCTGTGGCCCGTCGTTTACGCTCTGTGTGTGCTGGCCTTGCCAGAGCTCCACATGATTGCTATGGGGTGCCAGCACATGAGAACAGAGAAAAGAAAACGGATGTGCAGCCTGAGTGGGCACTCCTGTCTGAGATGTGGCAGTTCCAAAGCAGAATTGGTGTACAAAGTGTCAGATACATGCCATCGTCTTTCTTTCAGGTCTGTCTCGGGAGAGTATGGTTCTCTGAGGACCACTTATATATTCCCTGGGTCGAAAACTTTCCATTAGAGAAGAGACTGGGTTACCCTCACACAGTTAGGACCTTCTACCCACACTTTGCGTTAGGATCTAGAAACCATGCACCATGCTGTTTATAGAACAGATAAGTTTGGAGAACCCTTTATAAACCTATAATTCACTGAAAGTTTGGAGCTCAGTAGGTTTCCCAACTTAACTTGAGACTGTGAGTAAGGATAGAAAGGAGCTATCCATGCATAAAAAAGAGTGAAGAAACTTCCAGGAAGAAAAAATAACATGTGACAGTCTGGATCAAATCAGTCCAGGAAATGCTTCACAAAACGTGAGAAGTTGAAAGTGATGGGGAATGGAGAAACGCTGAGGGGATGACAATGGTGGGTGAATGGGCAAATAGCCCTGAGAGAGGGGTGTGTAGCCTGGGAAGGAGTCTGGCAGCAACAAAAAGGCAAAGGCGTTTTCTCCAGTGTTTGCAATTCTTAAGCTCTGTCTCACTTGCTTGGGGAGGCCATTTTCAGCCTTTAAGTGAAGGATGCTATAGTATTCTCTGTAAGACGTCATTTTATTTTTCAGGAGTCCCTCATTCTTTTGCGTGATGCACAAGGGCCCTTCCTACCAGCTGTGCAAAGGCTGGCTGTTCTGAGGAAAATGGGCAGCGCAGGATCGCAAGACTCTCTCCTGACTCATCACACCATCTACTGAGGGGAACTTTGTAGTTACATCACACCAGCTCTCCCTGGGAATGTGTGCCATACAAAACTACGGGAATGATCCACAGGAGGAAACCAAAATGCCTCCCAGAACTACAGCAAAGCATATTTTCTGGAATCGGCACAAAGTGGATTTATTTTTGCCTTAGCAAAGACTTTTTATCACTTTGACATTTAGTTTATTAGAGCTAAGTTTACAAGACCAGTTTCTGGAGAGCTTTTACCTGAATCAGTGGCCGTTTTATATAGATAAGATGAGAAAACGCTAAAGAAATATGGGTTTCCCCTCCAAGCTCATACAAAATAAAGTCACATTAATTCTTACCACCAGGAAGCAACCTCCTTAACTGTGGTCTTTTAGGAAAATAGGGATGCCAGGCAGTACACTGACTCTAAGCTTATAGTTGCATGTTATTTATCCAAATTGTTACCTTATCTTCTCCTTCGTGTCACTTGTTTTGAAACAATGAAAGAACAAGCTCACATTTATAGGTCTTTAATGCAAGGATTACTAATGCTTCTGAGGTACCTATGACTTCCCAGTGGCCTAGGAGATGATGACTAACATTTGGAAAACAGGAAACTGACTTTTGCATCCCTTTAACACACACCAGACATGCAGGCTATGGATATTTCAAAACAATGCTCACACCATCCCAGCGATGTAGATAATGTCCCCTCGAGTGCTCAAACAAAATAAATTCAAGTTGAACGAGTTCAAGGAACTTGACCATCTTGGCATGTTTACTATAGAACTCAAGCTTAAACTCAGGTGTGATTCATTGCAAAACCCTTCCTCTTTTTCTGTCTCATGTAAACATAGCATAAACCAAGGAGAGGAGTCTGTGATTGAGGTGAAATTTGCAAGAATAAACCCACATTGTTTATTTAGTTTAGGTCAATGCAATGGGGGAGACTTTAAATCAATTATTTTGTCTCCTTGCCATAATATTTGTTAGAAAGCATTTAGTTAGATATACTGATCTCTTAATTCAATTAGCTCATCCTCTTCCAATTGTACCTACTGTGCAGAAGATATGACAAAGCTCAGTTAACAAATTAAAGAACGATTTCATTTATTGAATGCCAAACATTGTATTAAACCCCAAGTCCATGGTTAATTCTGTTGTTGAAAACAGCAGTGAAACTAAAAAGAATTCAAAGGGAGATATGGTGGGACATAGAGGAAAGAATTAGGAAATCAAACACAGAAGTTTAAGGTGAAGTACATCATACGACAGATTTGTTAAAATGCATGCTATCACCAAGGTCATGTGGAATTTAATGGAGAAAGAAGAGCAAGATGAGAATAATGATAATTTCAAAAGCCTAGCCCAGAAGTATAAAATGTCAGATCTGGAAGTCACCAATGAATTCTAAACCTCCCTTCCCTCTTCCAATCAAACAATCAGTTTATTTATCTGGTTGTTTATCTGCTCTGACTCAAATTCTAAAGGCTAGGGAGGAAACCAACAGTGTGGGAAGTCAGTACAACACAAGGAACAGTTCTGTCTGTTTATTGTTTTTTATATTCCTGCAATAAAGGGAAGCAGTAGGAAGCAAGACACAGCAGTGGGAAGGGCTGGGACTTGAGAAGACACTTCTGGAATGTAAGTGAGATACAGATACAGATATTTGCAGGTGTGAGTGTGTGTGTGTGTTCATGCTGCACACTCATATTTTAAGTCATGAACAAGTTTATTTGCAACCTGAATATCACTGGTGTAATCAGGGGGTGTGCATTTGTTTCCTGGCCGCCCTGGCTCAAATAATCACACAGAAACTATATTAATTACAACACTGTTTGGCCAATGGCTTGGATGTATTTCTAATTAGCTCTTATATCTTAAATTAATCAATTTCTATTAATCTATGTATTACCATGAGGCTGTGGTCTACTGGTAAGGTTCTGGTGTCTGTCTCCTTCAGCAACTACATGGTGTCTCTCTGACTTTAGCTACTACTCTCTCTATATATCCCTGTTTGGATTTCCCATCTGGCTTTACTCTGTTAAGTTATTAGCCCAAACAGCTTTATTCATTATCCAATAAATGCAGCACATATACAGAAGGACATTTCATATAACATTGGCACACAGAAAATTCTGTTAATCTACTAATAGAATTAACAGGAGAGGAATAAGATTCATTCTAAAAAGACCAAAAGTGAGGTTGCTTTTTGACGGGTGGGAACTTCACTTAGGGCATGTTCCACTGAACACAAGGGAAATAAATCCACAGAAGAAAAAGGTGTCCCAATTACAGAAATGCGAATGTTCAAAGATACATGAGTTCTGATGTAGAAGATATATTATCATATGTGTGATTTCCTCTGTGAGAGGAAATATCAGATTTATGACTATGCTGTGCTTCATCCCCATCTGAAGAGAAATGTGAAAAGGAAATGTGACTTTGGGCCACAGCTTATATTCTCCATCTCCTAGACACCATCCTAAGGAGGCTTTCACTACATCACTAAAACACCAGTGCCAGGAGTTGGCTCTGTAGCTGAAGCACTTGGCTTGAAAGAGGAAAGACCAGAGTTTATGCTTCCATACTGTATATAAATCCTGGACATGTGTGGCCACCCACCTATAATTCCAGTGCCAGGGAATACCCAGAGTAAGATGGCTAGCTATACTAGCCATAATGGTTAGCTCTAGGTTCAGTTTAGAGACCGTGCTTCCTCAACGAATATGGTGGGAAGTGAGCTAGGATGACTCCCAGTGTTAGCCTCAGACCAACACATACACATACACACACATGCACAATGTTAGAATGCGTACTCGAGCAACCATAGGACACATAGACACAGGCAAGGAAAGGGAAAAAAGGGATCATGAAACTGAGAGAGAATGGAAATACATAGACACAATTCATCACAGGCAAAGTTAGCACTAGGGGCATGAAGTCTACTTATTAATTCCTTGCTGCATAACAGGAGTGACTTAGTATTCTGTCTCTAAGCTTCAGCATCTTCATCTGCAAAATAAGAGGATTAAGTCAGATGGTTTCTAAGGTTATTTCCAATTTTACAAAATCTATTTAGATAAACAGAGTAACAGTATTCAATGTACTTAAAAGAAAAGGAAACGGACTAGTCAGTTTGACAAGGTCTATGCAAAAGAATTATTGTGCTATATAAAGGAAAAGAACCCATATTTTTAATAAGATGAGAGTAATGGCTGAAATTAATTTCCAAAAAGGTTGGGAAAGTGGCATATGTACATAGAGGATGAGTAAATTGCTGCTATAATAGAGATGGCTTAAATTGTAATGTGAAGATGATAAAGGGGAGAGAAAACCTTCTGTTCTTTCAGGATATTAAAATTTAACAGAACATGCTTAAAAATAAATATAAGTCTCAAGGAAAAGACTAAATACACTCCTCTGTTATGCAACTGTTAATAACATCACATAATACCTATGACCTTTGTCATCTTTATCCACCAGTCCCAATTGAATTCAGTTAATAAGTAAAACACTACAGCTCCAAGCATCTCTTTTAACCAGATGAGATAAAATGTTTAAGTTGTGGCCAAAAAGATGTAAAGTTACTGTCTTGGATAGTTTTACTAAAAGACTAGAAAGAAAAAAGGAAGGAAGGAAGGAAGGAAGGAAGGAAGGAAGGAAGGAGAGGAGAGAAGGAAGGAAGGAAGGAAGGAAGGAAGGAAGGAAGGAAGGAAGGAAGGAAGGAAGGAAGGAAGGAAGGAGAGGAGAGGAGAGGAGAGGAGAGGAGAGGAGAGGAGAGGAGAGGAGAGGAGAGGAGAGGAGAGAAGGAAGGAAGGAAGGAAAGAAGGAAGGAAGGAACGAAGGAAGGCCAGCCAAGGTAAGGCAAGATGAAGCAAGGCAAGGCAAGGCCACATGAAGGTAACCAAGCAATTCCAGATTGGAGGATGTCTTTCTATCTGTTCCTCCAGACACAATAGGAAGAACTATAGCAACTATTTTAGGCTGTACGTAAACTCAGAGAAGGAGGCCTCATTGTAAAAGTGTACCATCAGAAAAAACCTAGAATGGGTTCTAATAACATGCCCTTCTCCCAAGAGTAGTTATGTGGGGTTTCTATTCAAACATCCTTTTCATGAAAGAGAAATAAAATTTGGATTTGACTAAGATACAGTTATTCCTTCTACCATGTCTTCTCTTGGTCATGTGCAGTCAAAGTCTGATCCAAATGACTGAGCTTTTGAATATGAAAGGTTTCAAGTAATAAAGCAAAATAGGACATTGGGTTGGAGGCAGAGCAGTAGAGGTTCATAACAATGACTCCAGAGAGAAAGACAAGAAGCTTCCAATCTTTATTATATACATATACAATGCTTAGTTCCATCACAATCTACTATATATTGAAAGAAAAACTACATGCTGACAAAGTTTAGACAGAGGTTCAGAAGTAGTTGAAGATACATTGGATCCTGATGTGGGCTATCAACAAATTCTCAAAGCCATTGATGAATTCAAGGTGGAATTAGCAACAAACCAGCCTGAGGGCTGAGAAGGAAAAATGTGTGTCTGCTAAGAGAGCTACTCTTTCTCTGAGCCTGGCAATGTGGAAACTCACTGGAAAAGACCTGCTGCTTCTGCCTCAAGTTTAAACAGTTAAAAGAAGTCTCTGAACATTCTACTATTAATAATAAATATGGTTAGAGCCATGCCATACAAAAGCTGTTAGCCTGTTGGCAAGGACGGTGTGTTATTTCACATGTCCTGAGTACAGCAGACAGCAACGAAAGTTATTTCAATGAGAAGAGTGCACAGGTCTATAAATAAAAGCCCAGAGTCCTCAAAGCTTAAAAATTCCATTTTTTCTAAGATTTTAATTTCTGTTGACTCATGTTTAGAAATGACCAAAACTCAACTCTTGTGGAAGCTTACCACACTTTGAAGGATAGCATACTGCTCAAGACCATGTAGTTCAAGGCTCGGGGACTCACACTGTCTGGAAGTGATTTGCAAGGCATGCATGACTTTTAGGGAAGGCACGTTCGTAGTACTTACCAAGATGTGGCCAAAGAGCACAGCAGGAAAGGAAGACTATTCTAAGAGTCAAAGGCAAAGTCCATGGAGGAGAATGAAAAACTGTGATCTTGTTGAAGAGTAGGGTTTGAGATTACCAAGAGGCAAGTTGACTCTACAGTCCAGGCGAGAAGCCTCACTACTTTTGCTCAAGAGCTGATGTGTATGTCTTTCTGCCAACAGTATTCCTTTTTCTTTATCCCATGTTGCTTTATTTTCTAAGTTAAAAGTCACTGCAACAAGCTGATGGTGAAAGACAAGAGACCAAGACTGGCTTGTTAAAGAACTCAGCTTATGTCTCCTCTAATTTTTAAATAGTTGAAAAGATACCCTGTATATTGGCATCTACGTTGTTCAACTATGGAGAGAGGTGCTGTACCTCATGCAGAGATTGAACATGGAACGAGATGAAGTGAGTGGGAAGGACAATTCAGGATTTTTCTTCTTGCTAAGTAAGAAGAGGGTAGTTCATCCCAGACCACCCTAGGGAACGCACAGTGCTGCAGTGGTAGAGTGCTCACTTGTTTTCAATTTGTCAGTCCATCTTATGCAGAGTAGAGGTCAAAGAATATTCTTGTGACTTCCGTTATCCATCAGGAGCCTAGAGAAGATGTGAGAAGAGGCTTTACTATCCTTTCTGGACCTGCCCAGTGCTTTCTAATTTAAAGAGAATGAGACATGACTAAAGAGGAAAAAAGGAATTCCACATGCTCAACCCAGACGCAGGCAACTCAACACAGAGTCAATCTGACCCATCTGCCCACAGTTCTGAGAGACACAGAGATTTGTTGTTGTGAACCATTGCTTCTCGAGGTATTTTGTACCACACCATCATGGCTGATCACAGTTAAGAGGACTGTTCAGCTAAACAGACTTATTTGGGAGATTTCATTAGCAGCCATCGCAACTGAGGAGATATAAAACATTCAAGAATATTAACAAATTCTTAAGTGGCCCAAGAACAAATAAGAGAGAATAAAAGTATTTTTTCTTAGAAACATTATTTTTCAATATTCAGAAAGACTGTGTCATCGAGTCTAAGAAATAAAAGTTGAAAAAGGATCTAGAGAGTCAGAAAGAAGGGGTTCAAGGGGCAGATGATGCCCCCTTTTATGGAGCTATCTCAAAAGTACAAAGTTAAGTAAAAGTTCAAAGTTACTACCTCACCATAAAAACCTCAGAAAAGAAGAAAAATGTATACATTGTAGTTATATTTTAGAGTGAAGTGCTCAGGTGTTAAAAGAATTTAGGGAAACAGTAAAAGGTCCAGAAAATGAAAACCAAAGTGTAAATAATACTATTAAATAGCCCAAGAAAAAATAGGCTAACATTTCAAAGGAATACATTAAATGTAGAATACAGGATGAAGTTCTTTCCAAAAAAAAGTCAGGAAAATATTACACAGAGCAGGTAATTGCAAAGGCCTTTTCTCTCCTAACACGGAAATTGATGGATTTGAGAAGAAGGATATTAAAAAGATCTTTAAGAGTTCACAGGAAATAGAAGCGCAGGGACAAAGCATGGATGTCATGTAAAATATTTTATGACAAACTGCTGGTCTGAGCCAATAACTCTTGGGTTGAAAAGGAAGTGTCGCTCTATAGAGAGAGGAGAGCTGTGGAGGAGGGGAGGGAAAAGGGCAGCGCTTCCCTTCTACAGACATTTAGGAGATAACTAAAGCATCGCATTTTAATAAGACAGTGTTCTATCACCTACAAAAAGAGAAATGGGATAAAGAGAGCAAGTCACAAATGTTTTAATAAAGTATGTAGTTGCTCATTAATGACTAAAAATCAAGGCCAGAAGTGTCCAGAAGGGGAAGAAATTTACAGAAGCAATCTGGATCAAAGGCAGCAGCATTTATGAGCAAAGAGCTTACACAAAAGGAGCAATCACTTCATTGTGGACTATAATTAAAATTTGCATATGCAAAAGCCTTAGTGATATTTCACATAATCTGAGAAGTTATAAATATCAGATGAGATTATACGTTTATTAAAAGTATAGAGCATTGTGCATTTCATTTAATTTCCACCTGTTCATTGTTGGTATATACAAATGAGATTCAGTTTTGAGTGGTTATCTTATATCCTGAGAATCCTGAGACCTTGCTATACTTACAAGTTTTAGGGCATTCATTGCTTATTTTTTCTATAGCCCTATGATTAATTCAACATTGATCATCACACTGTAGGAATAGCACTGCTTTCTCCCTTCTCTTCATGTTTGAATTTCCTTTTCTCACCTTACTTCACACAGCACACATAGGATAAAAGTGGGACACTGGGAGTAGATATTCTTTTTTAATGATTTATTGTTATTACTCCTTTTTACCATCATCATTATTTTATCCCCATGGGTATCAACAAAGCAAGGCATACGATGTTGTAGCAAGAGTAGGCACCTCCCTTCCTTTGAGACCTAATGACAATTGGGCTAAGCATCAGTCAATTCAATCTATGCATACAGCAAAATATCACTAGGTATTATTACATGATATATATCTCCTATTGCAAGGAGTCTTAACTAGGACCACCTTTGTAAATTCCTGGGAGTTTCCATTGCACTAAGTTTCTACCTCACTACCCCCTTTTCTTTTCGTCCAGTAATCTTTCCCTCCATGCCCCCTCACTTGATCCCCCCTTTTCCCATTCCTATCTGCCCCCTGTCCACCTGTGAAATCTCTACTTCCTCTTCCCAGGGAGATCCAAGCATCCCTCCCTTAGCTCTCCTTATTACCTGGCTTCTCTGGGTCTATGGATTATAGCATAGTTATCCTTTAATATCCAGTGAATATCCACTTATAAGTGATTACATACCATGTTTATCTTTGTGTACCTGGGTTACCTTATTCATAATGATTTTTTTTCTAGTTTCCTCCATTTCCTGTAAATTTCAAGATGTCATTGTTTTTAATGGGTAAGTAATACTCCATATTTTTGGTTTATTTGTTTGTTTGTTTGTTTGGACACAGAGTTTCTCTGTGTAGCCCTGGCTGTTCTGGAACACGCTCTATAGACCAAGCTGGTCTTGAACTCAGAGATCCACCTGCCTTACCTCTGGAGTGCTGGGATTAAAGGTGAGTGTCACCATTGAATGACTTCTATTGTGTAAATGTACCACATTTTCTTTACTCATTCTTCAGTTGTGGGACATCTAAGTTGCTACCCGTTTCTGGCTATTACAAATAAAACAGCTATGAACATAGTCGAGTGGTATTTTATATTCTTTGGATATATGCCCAAGAATGTATCTGGAGGTTTTTCTCCCACCTGCCAGTTCCAGACACTCTGAGGCTTAATTATAATTACAAACTGTTTGGCCAATGGCTCAGATTTATTACTAACTAGCTTTTATATCTTAAATTAACCAATTTTTATTAATCCATATATGTCCATATAGTCATGGCGTCAACCTCACATCTTGGTTCTTTGGCAGATGCTAGTGTCTCCCTCCACTCTGCCTTCTTTCTCCCTGTATTCGGTTTTGTTTTTCTGCCTAGCTATATTCTGCCTGGCTACTGGTCAAATTAGCTTCTTTATTAGCCAATAGTAATAAGACATATCCACAACATACAGAAGGGCATCCGACATCACAAGAGTGGCATAGCCAGGTGTAAGGTAGATAGGTTCCCAGTTTTCTGAGGAACCACCACACTGATTTTCAAAGCTGTACAGGTTTGCATTCCCATGAACAATGGAGAAGTGTTCCCTTTGCCCCACATTATTTCCAGCATGAGCTATCTCACTTGCGTTTCTAATTTTAGCCATTCTGACAGATGTAAGATGGAATCCAGGAATTGTTTTGATTTTTATTTTCCTGATGACCAAGGATGTTGAACATTTGAGACTCCTCTGTTGAGTATTCTGTATTTAGATCTATACCCCATTTTTAAATTAGATTACTTGGGTTTTTCATGTCTAGTTTCTTGAGTTCTTTAGACCTCTGTTAGATGTGGGGTTGGTGAAGATCTTTTCCTATTCTGTAGGCTCTCATTTTGTCATACTGATTGTAGTCTTTGCCTCATAGGGTTTTTCAGTTTCATGAAGTCCCATTCATTAATTGTTGAGTTTAGTGCCTGTATATAGAAAGTTGTCAAAGAGTTCAAGACTATTTACCACTTTTTCTTCTATCATGTTCAGTATATCTGGATTTATGTTGAGGACACTGATTCACTTGGACTTGAGTTTTTTTTTTTTTTTTTTTTTTTTTGGTTTTTCGAGACAGGGTTTTTCTGTAGCTTTGGTGCCTGTCCTGGCACTAGCTCTTGTAGACCAGGCTGGCCTCGAACTCACAGAGATCCGCCTGCCTCTGCCTCCCGAGTGCTGGGATTAAAGGCGTGCACCACCACCGCCCGGCTGGACTTGAGTTTTATGCAGTGTGATAGATATGAATCTATTTGAATTCTTCTACGGGAATGGATATTCTTATTGCTTAGTGAACAGCATTGAGCCTCTGATCACTAGTTATGTACCAACTGAATAGCTCTGTAGGTGTTATTCATCAAAATGAAGCATACTGAGCTAGCTAAGGCTGATAAGAACAAATCGTGAAAGTTTTATCAAGCACTAGAAATGCAAAGTTAATATTTCCCCGTATTTTTAATTTAATAAAAATTGATTTGTTCTTTTACAAATATAAATTTCATAAGTCAGTGGGTGTCAGTCGTATCTTTCATCTTTAGACTTGATGCTAACTTGAATGTAGTATGTGTATGAGTGTGTGTATGTATGTGTGTTGGTATGTAATTAGAAAAATTCCATACACCTATTCATATTTCATTTTATTTTTTAAAATCAATTTATATGTAGAAGGTAAGCTTTATTACATCTACTTTCCTAAACCTGTACACACAAACATTTTCCCACCCTGTATTAGCTCAAATTACATTTAAGGATCAACTATTATTGAGTAAATCTTCATTCCAAGAACCTTATTTCTTGTTCATGAAATAAAAATTTCGATTCTGTAATTGTGCTTCTGCTGCTATTGGTGTCTGTGAGAACTCTTAGTTCACAGTTATGGTGGCTACACGATGAAAAATATGATATCACTTTCCTCGCTCTCTCTCCCTTAATCTCTCTGTCCATACACTGTCTCTGCCCTCACAGCTTCCTGCCTTCTCTGCTGCTTCTGAAGAATTGACTCTTGGATCCTGTTTGTGTTGGTGTTATTCCAGTGAGTGGTGCTACTGTAACTCTTCAATAGTAATGAAGATTTTTTCAATTTATAAAACTTTTGGAATCATATTTGGCAAGTTGTCTCTTACTAAAGGATCATATACTTCAATTCAGTTTTGAAGACTATTTTAGAATATTGAAAAACGTATAAGGTTTCATTTAAATTTACATATAAATTTTCAGTTTTCATTCTGAGTGCCTATGTTTATTCTACCATACTTATTTGAGGTTTTCATTTCAAGAAATATTTTATTTTGGACACTATCTTACTCCTATAGGCAATGTTACTTTATTGTACTTATAGCTTATAGTCCTAAAATGTAGATTCATTTATTTATTCTTTCTTCTTTATTCTGTGCTTTTAATCAACTTTATCTCATTCATTAAACTGAACTTCTATATCATTTATTTACTGCTTCATAACATGAATGTTTGCTGCAATACAATTTATTTTGAACACTAAAACTATACCTATCTTACAGTATATGGTAGTTATGAAGCTTTATAGCATGTTCCCACTTACTTTACAACACAATTTTTATTTCTGTCGGGGGTTATGTGTGTGTTCCAATTTCTATACAGTTTAGTGTTAGTTTTCTATAATTGGTATTGGTTGATTTTATTTTATAATGGTTTGAAAATACCATATTCATAAAATCTACTTTGTAGAATTTATAAACAGTTTTCTTTGTGATATAAAACATAGTCTATGCTTTTTAAAGAAAATGAAAATGTCATTCTATTTTAAAAAATAAATATGGATGTTTACTGAAGATAATTATTTTAACTTTTCTCTTAAATTTTTCTAATGTTTACCTATTGTATTTATCAAGACTTGTGGTTACAATTCTTCTCTACTCTTTATATTTACTGAAAACTTAGCACTTTGAAATTTGATGTCATGTTATTTACAAATGTGCACATATAAAAGTACACATTAGATTTAATTTTGGTTTTAAATATTTTCACTATTAATCATCTTTCATTTGCTATATTAATGCATCTTTCCTTAAGTTAGGTGTTGTATAAATGTACCATGACATTGATTCTGCATAGTATACTCCAATCCTCATTTAGTTTAGAGTATCATCATATACAACAGTTTCATTATTTCAGCAAATAAGGATACTCATTCATCCACTCCATTTTTGTTGTGTATTATGTTTCACTTTTCATGAATTCTTATTCTTATAATTGAAAACATCTCTACTTTTAGTTTTTCTTGTGATTATTGTGTGTCTGTGTTTCTGTGTGTGCATATATGTAATTACACATACGCTTTAAATATGTATTTCTTTAAATCTACTTTTCTGTTGTTGTGATTAACCTGTCATAATATAATGGAGGAAAGGACTTATTTGACTTATAATTCCAGGTCACAGCTCATCATTTTAGGAGAGTCAAGGCAGGAATTCAAGCAACTGGTCACACCACATCCATAGGTAAAAGCAGACGAAACATAATGTCCTCAGTTGCCTGTTTGCTATCCTTTTATCCCTTCTATACAGTTAAGTGCCCAGCCCAGAGAATGGTACCACCCGCAGTGGTATGAACAAATTATTTATCATTTAATCACCTACCAACATGCTAACATTCCAATTTGATTTGGACAATTCTTCAATAGATATTCTCTTCTCAAGTGACTGTAGGTTGTCAAAAAGTGACAGCTAAAAACTAAGAAGCTTCTCATGTATGCATTAAAGAACAATGCCTTGATAGGCAAAAATCTTATGCATGACCAAATTGATAAATATTTTCTTAGGCTGTTAATACCTGCATACAATAGAAAGGACATCAGTGGAATAAGGTAGTCGGGTAGATTGCATTCAAACTTGTGATATTGAAACATATCTCAAACAAAGTGACAACCTATGATTTTTGCTTTTCCCTGGGGTTACTTTAAATTTCCCATATTTCATACTAATGTATACTAGCAGGTTGCTAGTAGTGGTTTCATGTTCATACCATTTTTATGAATCGACTAATCAAAAGTTGCTTGCCAGTAACATTTCCCCTTGCATAGAGCAGGCTGATGGAGTTTTGTTTTCATTCTAATCCTTTTCCCTGAGGAAAGTAAGCAAGCACTTTCCTGTGTCCATTTTTGATGTGGGAGGTCCTTCTGTCTATGTGTTGCTTTTATTGGTTAGTGAATAAAAAAAACTAGTTTGGCCTGATAGGCAGAGTAGAGATAGGTAAGGAAAACTGAACAGAATGCTGGGAGAAGGAAGGCAGAGTTAGGAAAAGCCATGTAGCCTCACTGGAGGCACAATGGAATTTTACCCTGTAAGCCACAGCCTCATGGCACTACACAGATAACAGAAATTGGTTAAATTAATGTGTAAGAGTTAGCCAATAAGAAGCTAGAGCTAATGGTCCAAGCAGTGATTTAATTAATACTATTTCTGTGTGGTTATTTAGGGGCTGAGCAGCCTGGAACAAATAAGTGGCCTCCCATAACACATCTTCCCAATTGATCCACTCCAGAAAACTATCCACCATCCCACAGAGCAACTGAACATGGCTGTTTCAAGGAGGTCACCAGGTTGGTAGGTCAGCAGGTTAAACATTCTTTTAGATAATCCCCTCATTTGCTGTGAACCTGGGCACAGACTCCTGTAGTTGACTTCATGTGAACTAGGAATACATTGATTAACTCCAGAACAGTTTTCCATATGCTTATTTTTGCTTGTTTTGTGGTTTGGGGTTTTAAGTTGATTTCATAGAAGAGGGTTGAGATATTTTCACTCTCCCATATTCAGCTGTTCTCCACAATATTTAGTAAATGTTAAAATTAAAGTCCGAAAAAGAATTATGCTTCCATGCTCCAACTAACAGAGATTCCAATTCTTTGTAATTAGACTCTGCTTACATTTTTAGCTCTATCTATGAATCCTTAAGAAGGTGTCATTTTCTTCTTTACAAACTTGAGAGAGATAATCCTACATGGCATCTGTTTTACAATGTGCATGTTTACATGAAAAAATTTTAAGGCTACATATTACTCCTTCTACAGCTTTCTAAATGGTACTTCTTATATTACTTGCATGGTTATAAATATATAACATATTTCTGTCTATACTTCTTATTTAAAGTATTTTCATGCTTTTTATATCAATCTTTTATATATCAGTCTTAATCCTTAGGGTGTTGGAGCAAACTGATCAGTCACACTGCACAGTGTGATATCTGCTAGGTATTACTAACCTAGGCAACAGGTTCATTTTTTTGTACCTTCTTGTCAGTAAAGAAGCCACAACTTCCTCACAGTTCTAATAACAATAAATAAAACCATGTGAGACCCTTAGCATTATAAAACAATAAATAAAAACCTCTACCTGAAATGTGTCATTTGCTGTTGTTTGATTAGTCTAGAATGTTTGTTTACCCTTTGCCTGCTGACTAACTTTCCAAATCCTTCTGATGAGGTGGTTTTCCAACAGAAGAAAATGATACAGCACTCCTCACTTGTAACAGGTGGTCCCCAAGTGGTCATCCATCTTCCCTTGTGGTCTCTATTGTGAACTGTAAATCATGTCAGACAGTGACAGCTCATGGGTCAGTGTGATCTATCATCATTGCAAGAGCCACCAGTCACAACACGCACACACACAATTCATCTATGTGTAAGTGATGGATTTGGTTAGGAAATTGCCATCTCACATTCTGGAAAACATAAACTGATGTGAATTCATAATTGAAATATTTAACCTGTGATTTTGTGTAGATGATATTGTGTCATTTTCCCTGAAATTCAGCTGAAAACGATTTGGTTGAAGAGGAAGTTCATTAAAAATTAGATAAGAATATCCAATATTTTCTGAACTCTAGCAGCCAATTCAGAAATTAATTAACCATTCATCAAGTATTTTGAGAAGACTCTCTGGCATGAGCCTGGTTTTAAAAATACTAAAATTAACAATACACATAAATGCAGCTAATAATAATGAATCATTGGTGGAGCACTTAACAAAAAAGCTAAAATGAATTTCTTTGGAGATGAACCATGAGCTGATGTTTGAAGCATAAATAAGAAGTCATTGAACAGGTTGGGTCAAAGTAGTCAGACAACTGAAAGAGCAAGAACACTGAATCCAGAAAGAGTTTAGAATGCATGAACAACTGCTAGAGATACTTTGGGAGTTTATGTGACTAATGACCCAATAAGATGTGAGCATGAGTTAGGGAAGGGATCAGTATGGAGAATCCTATGAAGGGTGTGAGGTACCATGCTAGGTATTGTGGTCAGTAGCTCCTGAAATGTCTCCTGTTCTTTGTTAACTTTTTTTCTTATTTTAGATACTTTATGGAGATATAATTCACATATCTTTTGTGATTTTATAAATTTTACTACAAAAAATTGTAAATAACATCATCAAACATATAAATTAACCATACCCAAAGTCTATACAACTAAATAATCTATACAGTTACAATTGGTATTCATTGGAAGGTGTGAATATCTTTTTAAGATTATATTTTTATTAGTACTTTGAGAATTCCATTCATTGTATTTTGATTATATTCATAATTTACTCTCTTGTATGTCCTTTAAGTGTAGAGTTCAGTGATTATTAATGAAAAATTAAGACATATTAGGAAATCAAAGGTAGGATAGATAATAAGCAGACTGTGGTATGTTTCCTTGGAGATGTGGCATAAGTTGACACTTGAAGCTTACATTAGAAGCATGCCTGGTAAAGAGGTCAGGTCAAGGTATGTGGGAATCAGCTCTCATCAACACAATCTGTTTCTAGGATAATCATACAATATTCACACTTATTTACAGTCAACACTTGTCACTCCCCATGCCTAAGGTCAGTAAATAGCCATCTACTTTCTTCCCTATGTACTTCCATTCTGGACAGTGCACCTAAGGAAACCATAGGCTATGTTATGATTGCAACTATTCACCAATTGATAAGCATTGTGATACTTCTATTTGTTTTTATTTATTATTCACAATAATGCCATGTGCTGACTAGTTTTTTTTTTTTTTTTTTGTCAACTTGACATAAGTCAGAGTTATCTAGGAAGAGGATTCCATAATTAAGAAAACATTTCCATAAAAATAGGCAAATCTGTAAGGTCAAGTCTGAATTAGTGATTGATGCAGGAGGGTATAGCATGCAGTGGGTACCACTTCTGGGCAGGTGGTCTTGGGTTACATAAAAAAAGAAAGATGAATAGGCCACGTGGAACAATCCAGTAAGCAGCACTCTTCCCTACTCTACATGATTCGGTTTCTGCCTGTAGGTTTTTGCCCTGTTGAGTTTCTGCCTTTTCTTCCTTCGATGATGATGATGGACTGCCACATGGAACTGAAAAGAAACCCTTTCCCCCTAAATTGCTTTTAGTTAGGGTGTTTTAGCACAGCAATAGAAACCCAAGGCACACTACAAACATTCCCACAAAAGCCTTCACATGCATATATTTTGTTAAATAGATTCTTGGGTATAGAATTCTTGGATCACGTGTCAAGATTGTACTTAGCAGCTTACAAAACTAAGTGAAAGGCAATTTTCAAATTAACTAAATGGTTTAATATGATCATCACCAAAATATAATTTTTCAAGGGGCTCATGGTGTAGTCAGTAGGTAAGGCACTTGTGACAGACAAGTCTGATGGCCTGAGATCATCACTGGTGCCCATATGGTGGAGGGAGAGACCTGAATCTCACAGGTTCTATGACCTCTATTTATACTATGAAATGTACACACACACACACACACACACACTAAATGAATGCAATAACAATTTAAATATATGAGTGTTCATTCCATTTCTTCTAGAATTTTAATTAGGATTTAATTATATCTAGATTTGTATTTTAAATAAATTACCCTGATAATTTGGAAATTAATTGAAATATTGAAGCAATTTAGAAAAGTACTGCAATAGTCTGGCTGAAAGCTAAAACCTTAAACTTCGGGGGTGATTGTAAGTGACTTGGAGAAGTTGTGTCTTCTAGGGGAAGTAATAAGCCTTAATAAAAAAAATCATTTGTTTCTATCAGTTGTGTGACTCTGGTTCACAGAGGTTTGAAGCCAGAACAGGAATCTGCCTACACAGCCAAATTAGCTAAGAAAACCAGCCTTCAAATGATTAAACCGATCATTTTTGCACCTGAAATGACTTGCATTAAGAACTGTATCTCAATATTCCAACATCATTTACACCATCACTGTATCATTTGCTATTGGTTCACCAACTGCATGCTGGGAACAATATTACACATGCTACAGTGCATTCTTCTTACTCTGGAGATTATATTTTATTTGGTTCTAAACATAATTGCAGGACTATCATTGTGCTGTAATAAGTTCATATATAGAGAGAGAGCATTACTAAATACTACCTGCCCTGACTGTATTATTTGTATCAACTAGCAAACAGAGTATTGTGTCATGTGCCCCACATCTCATTCATAGAATATTACTGTTCTGTTAGGAGGCAATAAACTATTTCACTGAGAAAAGAATGTGGCAGGATCCATAAGCTTATCTACAGTTCCTTATAGTGTTTCCTTCAAAATAGCTACACAAGGTTGTTGTAATATGAGTCCAAATGAAAGATGTGATGATATAACAATATTATATTTGTATTCAGAGAATCTTTTCAAACTGAAAATGAACAGTTAGGAAAAAAAACTGATATTTAATGAATACGCTAAAGTCTTAATTGTCACATTGTCACATTGCATAATGACATGATATATATAGTATATAACAAAAAGTAACCTTTAAAAATAAGCATAAGTATTGAGGAAAGCAAAATGAGCTATAATTAAATTGTGTTTGATCTTAGAAAAGTAAATGGGAAATTACCTGCAGTACAGAACTGGGCTCATGTAACAGACACAGGAGACCTCTGATCCTTGAAAACATTTCTTCTTAACAACTTGTAAATATTGAGATTTTAAAAGAACCACTTGAACAGCCTCTACTATTCCTTCTTAAAGGTTTAGATGATGCTGAGTGTCTCGTAAACTGCATAAGGTGAGACTTTTATTCCCAGTCACTTGATATATGTGAATAATTAAAAGGCACAGAAACATGAAATTAGAGTAAAAGAACAACATAGTCTCCAGAAAGAACCAGACAATTGGTGAGCGGAGTGAGCACATGCCACTGCTTCCTGGAATAAAGCATTTTCTTTCTAACCAGAGAGCTGATGGCCCAGTTTACCAAGATTCCCTTGATTGGTTTATATTCTAACAAAATACTATTAAATAGCCAGGCGGTGGTGGTGCACGCCTTTAATCCCAGCACTCAGGAGGCAGAGGCAGGCGGATCTCTGCCGGGACAGGCACCAAAGCTACAGAGAAACCCTGTCTCGAAAAACAAAAACAAAAAAAATACTATTAAATATTAACAAAGAGGGGATGGAGGACCCCAGGTTAAAATGATCCACTGAATCAACTAAACAGAGAGCATATGGAATCACAGAGACTGAAGCAGCAAGCATGGGATTTTTTGGCTGTTGACATTTTGTGGGACTCCTAACTGTGGGAGTAGGTATGCTTTTGAGTCCTCTGTCTGCCCTTGGAACTCTTCTCCTCCTGTTGGGTTACCTTGTCCAGTCTTGCTGTGGGGGCTTTTGCCTTGTCTTATGGTATTTTGTTTTGTGATGCTTGGTTGTTGTCTCTCAGAGGCCTGCTCTTTTTCTAAAGAAAGACCAAGGGGGAATGAATCTGGGAAGGAGAGAAGTTAAGGGAGATTGAGAAGAGTGGAGGGAAGGAAAATTGTGGTCATGGTGTATTGAATGCGAGAAGAATCTATTATCAATTAAAAAGAAAGGAAGGAAGAAATAAAGAAAGGAAGGAAAGATGGAAGGAAAGAATAAAGGAAGGAAGGAAAGATAGAAGGAAAGAATGAAGGAAGGAAGAAAAGAAATAAGAAGAGAAAAGAAAAAAGAAAAGGCCAAGATGGGTTTGCAAAGCTATTCTCTTCTGCATGATCATGTCTAACAAAGCAGAAGACAAATGGTCGTGGTCATCAACTGTAAAAACAGCAGTAGCAGTGTTCCCAGTTTAGGCTCAGGTGACCAGTCTTTCAAGGAGGGTTGACAGGGAGCCCAGTGATAAGAAAAAAGAACTGACGGACCATACATGTCTGATGCATTTAACAGTCCTCACAGTCATGGCAGTAGAAACTGTGCAGATAAAGACTGTGGCAAATGAATGAAGCATGCAATTGTTTACTTAATTCTTATGAGCAATTTTTTTTCATGTACTACAGCATCAGAACTCAGGAGTATTTTAAACTAAATAGGACATCTATGAACTTGAAAGATGTGAAGTGTTTTGTTGCACAGAGGGTCTCAATAACCCATGATAATTTACAAAGAAGAAAAGATGTAAATGTAAAACTTTAGGATTACCACAGATCTTGTTAAGTACACAAATAAACATAACTGTATAAGATTTTATAACTGAATTAAGAGTTTCAGTTAAGTAATACTGAAATTATTTTAATAAATAAGAGACATTAAAAACACATGTAAGGTTCTATCATTTATTTCACTGAATATCATTTGTAACAAAATAATTACCTCCTATCTTAGAATGTAGCATTAATGTTTTACAATTAAATTAAATTTCCCTCAAATAAAAACTACTTACATTTTTCACATTTGAAAACTATTTGTTTTAGTTTGAAGATTAAAAGTTTGCAAATGTTTGGATGAATATGAGCATCTTGAAAGCAGGCCGTATCCTTACATGTATAACAAATCAGAACCACAGAATTTGTTCATATGGAATCCAACTTTCTTAGATTTTTCTTTAAGTAATGTGAATAATTTGAGACAAAAGTTGAAAGGAAAACTTTGTTTTCCTCTTTTCGTCCAGTAAAGTGTTTGCGAGCAAAGAGCCCTCTTATTCAGTCTCCCTAGCTGTAAATCAGAGCTTGCTCATCGTAAAGACTTTTGTAAACATTAGTTTGGGCTTTAGACTCTACAAACAAGAGCTGGCAGCTTTAATCTGCCACCCAGCCATTTTCCAATGCTTAAAGGCATCATGTCTGGTATGCTAGTAACAAGATTTTTGGTAACATCAAACAAGGATTTTGTAATAACTTCCGTGTGCTGCAATAAGAAGCCCCTTGGATGAGAGGTGAGGAGAAGCATAGTTGTTTCGAAGGACAAACAGTTAGATATATCCATTTAACTAATAGTAGGAGTGAGTGGTGCTCTGGGGTCTATTACCTCTCCGGTCTAAGGCTGTTCGCCAGGTTTACTGCACATGTATTCCTTTATTGAGTGGACAGTGCAATAGTGACATTGTTGTGGGTACCAACATCTATCAAAAACAACCTTGACATTAAGTGAAATCTCCATCAACAACGACATTCTTCACAGACCTAGAAAAAAAATCTTAAAATACATATGTAAAAACAAATAATCCCTAAGCCGAAGAAAGAAATTGAGCTTCCAGTGCCTCCCTTCAATATACACTTTAGGACCATAGTGGCGACAACACAGCAGCACAGGCAGAGAAAGAGAGCAGAATAAAAGGCTGAGATTCAACCCACACAGTTATGCCAACCAACTTTTTTTTCACAGAGGTGTCAAAAATATTTGCAGAAATGTGTTTCTTATAAAACTGGATATCTATCAGCAGAAGAATGAACCAATTTTTCACATGTATCAACTAAATTTAAAATCTTTACAACTTTTGACCTAGTATTTATATTTATAAAAAACAATACCTTAGAAATAACTGGAAATATGGGCAATGATTTATGAAAAATGGTCTTAACATTTTCTGGTTATAAAAACAAATGTTGAAAATGACCTGAATCCATAAGAGTAGAGATAAATAATTGGGATTGATGCACAAAATGATACATTCTGTGGCTTTCTAACAGTCTTTAATAACAATGAAGTTCTAAAGAGACATGTCTAAAAGTATATTAATTCAGTCTAATTATCATTAATTTATCATCAATTTATTTATTAAGCATAGAAAATTGGGATAAAATACCTCATAACAGCAATCATTATTAATATTATAGTTTGAGAGGGTAAAATGCATATTTCTTTTACAATATGAGATAATTTGGGGAATATAAAACATTGCTAAAAATAATGTTGAGAGTAGATGGAATTTTAAAGAATTATTAAGGGAGCATGCAGCTGAAAATTTTCCATATGATCAAAAATAAAAAAGCATCCAAGTCTGACCACCATACGATCAAACAAAGTTGCTTTGGTTTTGTTTCAGTGTATATGGAATTTTTGTGGTTACTATAACAAGATATCAGGAACTGGCAAATTTTGAACTACAAAAATGTATTCTGACATTTCTGGAGACACAGAAGTTCAAGACCAAAATTGTGATTCGGTGACTCCTAAAGACCTGCTTTTAGATCCATAGACTTGGTTGCCATGTCCTCACTTGGTGGATTAGATTTAACAATATTATCACTAATATAATTTAAGAAGGATGTATACTTTTATCTAATAACTTCCCAAAGACTCCAACAAACAATATCATCTTTGAAATTAAAATTTCAGCATTAGACATTGCTGCTAAGCTCATATCATGATCTTTGGCTTGTTATTGCTATATAATCTAAAGTGTTAAAGGAGACAATATCCAATTAATGTAGCCAAGATTAGAGAACTCCAAAGAATCACCAATGCTACAATCTAAAAAAAAAGAATTTTATAATTCCTTCAGGAAAGTTTTGCTGACATATAGAAATCTTTAACTTTATAACAATGTTTATGACAACATATTTTGACTTATTAAAGATCTAATGAATCCATCGACTATAAAACCCTGTATGGCTCTTAGTAAGAGCTTAATCAATGCTAGTATTTCTTTTACACCAAGTCTTCTTGAGTGAAAAGTCTACACTGATTGATCCTTTCATTCAGAATCATTTGTTGAGTACCTAACAATATTTATATTGCTGAAGGCAGATGTTGACTTATGCTCTGGGTAAACAAACAAAATACAACTCATTCTGACATCTAGTGATGCATGGTTTGGTTACAAAAATAAGACCAAGAAACCAAATGCTGTGGAGTCACAGGGATGTCCTGGCCACAACCTGAGCACCGAGATGGAGCATGAAACACTCGAATGGAGCCAGGACAATGAGAGTTGGCTTCAAGAACACACAGGAGTGATCCGAGGAATATGTATCAGCAGACTCACAGGACAAGAGAGAGTGTGTTGCATCTGAGGAACCAAAAGAAAGTGAATCTGGATAGAGTAAAAGACACAGGTAAGCAAGAAAACTGTGAGAATTAAAAGTGCATATCCAAGAAAAAGTTAACACACAAAGAGCCTTAAAGTCAGGTAACCACAAATTTGACATTCTAAAGGAAGTACCTATGAAAGCATGGGACATAGAAATAATTTTAACATACAATACAGACATAAACAGAGGCTCTTCTTTGAGACCTGGTGTGTAGAGTACTTCTAGGCTGTGACTGCTTTTTCTGGTTTCTGAGACAAAGTTCCACTAAGCATCCTTGCCTGCCCTAGAGCTCGTGACTTTCTTGTCTGACCTGCCTGCATGCTGGGATTACAGGGCTGCATCAAACATTACGATCTTGAACTTCCTTCAGCAATATTCTGGGGATCATTTTACTTTCTCCTTAAGTAACCTTAGATGATACTTGTTGGTGGTGTTGGGGACAACTTTGTGCAAGATGGGGCCTCTGAACAAAAACAACAATGTCTATTCATATTATTTCCAGAATAACTTGCATTTGTTCTTACATGAATCTCCACTTCCTTTCTTTTTGCTTTTGAGCATTTCCTTCATTTTTTTCTCAACTTAACCTTTGAATACTCATGGTTTCTTGGGTATCTGTTCTTGCTCTCTGTGGCAGTTGTTAATGATAGCAGCGAAAGTCCTTTTTATGTCCTCCGAAGACAAGAAGCCTAGTGTGATCTTCCTACAAATTCAAATCCCATCTACAGTAAAGATTTCCAAAGTTTTATTTTATTGTCAAAAACTCTTACATCCAATTTCACAAACTGCACTTGTTATTTCTATGGGCATCAAAATAAATATTTCTTACAAGAAGCCTAACTCAATGTCTCTAAAACATAACTCTTATCTCCACATAATGCTGTTCATTCCCCAAGGTTTATTATGACAGTAAAAATGATATCTCTGTGTCACACCTGCCTCACAAGCCTGAGAATAGAATACTCCTTTCTTCTTTCTCTACAGCCAGCAAATTCTTCTAACTACATCAATTATGGCCAGGGTTGTCTTATATTCTTCTAATTGATGAAAGCAGCTGTACAACTTAGTTGACCAAAACAGACTCTTTCTTAAAACATCATTCTAGCTGGATAATATATTTAATTAGTTAAAAGTATTTAATTGACTTGTTACCTCTAGGCCTAACTATCAATTTTTTTAAATGCAGTCACTACTTGTGTTTTCTGTCTTCTGGCCCCTTATTTCTCTTCTAACTTAATTCCTGCCACATTTCTGGATAGAGAAGGAATTCCAGCTACCTGCAACTATTTAAAGCTCTTTGTGTGCATTCTTTAAGATTCTGCTGCTGTATTCCCCCTCTGTGGTGTGTCTTTGCCCTAACACACTCATAATCACTTCTACCCACTCTCAGACAAGCAGTCCTTGAAGTACTGTGTGACACATCTCTATTTTGCAATTGCAGCTATATATTGTTAACTCTTTCTCTAGTAACTGTCTGCAGTGTAGGCCTCTGTTGTCAAAGGTCATGCTCCATCCAGTCTTCTTTTTATCTATTAAGCTGCTACTACAATGCTACACACAAAAACTAACTGCAAAACTTGCATTTGTTATACTCTAATCTCTCTTAAACTATCGATATGTTGTAACAGCATGTTAGAATAATGTAATTCAGCAGTTACACATAACAAACTATTTTTTCTATCATTTTTCTTTGATTTTAAAAAATTCTTTGAAATCTATTATCCTTCTATGCACACAACAAAATTAGGGAAAGATGGTCTTATTATTGATTTGACATCCAAATTCACACATGCCAATTTACTTTTTTGGGACAGAATGCTCTTCTACTCTTAGGCTGTGCTTTCTGATTGTCAAATGTGTTCTGGATAGTTTAATTCAGAGACTGAAGCACAATTAATGAAAACTCAGAGACAGATATTGGGGTTCATTCAACCTGAAGGCCAGAAAAGCAAAACAGCTTTTTACTTCTACCTCAATCCAAAATGGTGATCCTGCCTTCGGGAAACTCAGGCTGAGACTGAGCCTGAGAGCTGTCTTCTCCTGTTTTATAGTCCTCTTTAGTTCTGGGATTAAGGGCATGCATCACTACTGCCTGGTTTCTCTGGCAAGATAGTGTGGCTACTGGGATTAAAGGTGTGTGTCAATTGCTGCCTGGTCTTTAAGTCTGGCCAATATCGCTGTTTTACTTTTCTGATTTTCAGGCATGCTTTATTTATTAAAATACAAATGAAATGGTACTACAGGAGATAAGTGATCTACTACAGTCTTCTTTCTTCCAAACAAGGTGAGACATCTAATTGTAGTCATGATAAGGATTTAAACTTCAACGTAGACTTTTCAATGTATTTCTGTTTTGATATAAATGTCCCCAAAGGCTATCTGTCTCAGGATGAGTTCCCATGTAAGCATTATTAAGAACAGTGGGAACTTTATGAGGCGTGGGACCTAGTGAGAGGTTCTCCAGTCACTGAGGGCATCCCCTGAAAATTAGAGTCACTCCTTCTGAGCCCTTCTTCACATCCTACTCATGCAGTGGTGGCAGAGCTGGACCGTTCTTTCCTCACAGTAGTATGTTCCTGCCTGGAGAGCAGGCCCCAAAGAAATGCGACAAATGAATCCTGGACAGAAACCTCCAAATCATTAAGTCCAAACAAATATTTTCGCTTTAAAGTTTAATCAACTTGACTATTTGCTACATTCATGAAAGTTAAAACAGAAAGTAGGAACAGTTGCTTCTGAGAAATGAAGTTGTTGATATGACCATCCTAAATTGATTTGATCTTGGATCCCAGATGCTTCTAATATTGCTATCATATAACCAGTTATGATCCTCAATAATCCTTGGTTTCATATCTAGAAAATAGAAATAATGGGATAAAAATCATTTGTGGTTACACTTAGAAAATTGCTCTGCAATAGTCTGGTGTTTTTGCCTTTCTCTTATTGACATCGAGTGGGATACATGAAAGAAACAGCTAACAGACAACAAAAAATAGCTCCAAGTAGCCACACAGTTAGAGTGAAAGCAAATGCTGGATGTAAAAGGAATGCTAGGGCGAAAGCAATGAAAGAATCTCTGTTGTGAGCAAAACATTTACATCAGTATCCTTCTTAAACTATATACAATCATAGAATAAATACATTTTAAATTAAGACAAGGAACAAAGATCACTTATAGAAAGGAACAATGGTTAAAATTCTGTAAACATTTTCCTTATGAGATACACAAGGAAAAGAAGAGTGGCTCAAAATACCTGAAATACAAACAGGAAGAACCCACCAGCCTAGACTTTCTCTTTCCTGAGAAATTAATAAACAGCTGCAGAGGATCAATAAAGGAGAGGGTGCGGGCAGGATTTGATATTAGTTGGATTATCTTACAAGAAAGAAGTGTTCGAAAAAATTAGAAGGCAACATTATTCAAAACATGCAAATCTACCAAGCACTTAGAGAGCTGAGGCAGGAGGCTTGCTCATTAGTTGAAGGACAGTCTGGATTATGAGGTCGTTTCAGGTCAAATCTCTGTATAGTAAAACACAGCCTCAAAACAAAGAACATATGAATGAGCAAAGCAACAAGAGAACCTGTGAATCTACACAAATAAATAAATACTGTCAAAGAAGAAATAAGCACAGATAAAATTAAACACTGTTATTTTCCTTAATTGATCTAATAGCACAGTTTGTTCCAAATACCAATAACAGCAAGTTATTTCAATATGTATCCTCATGTTTATTTTACATGTGCATGGATATTTGTGATAGTTCATAGAGAAGGCCGAAATTATCCTGAGTTTCACTTTCTGTGGTCCTAATTACTTACTATTAACCATTGTTCAAAAGTATTCACTGGAAATTGCTAGAAATAATTTACAAGTTTACAAAATATTTTTACCGAAAAAAAATTTTTACAAAATGGTGTGCCATTCAAGTTTAATTTGATGCAAGTTCATACTATGATGTTCTTTGTTGTCCAGTGCATGAATAACTGATGTGTCCAGTGTATCTGTCATGTATATGATACCTTTCTATTAGTCATTTAGAAGTCATCTCGGTCTTTGGATTTACCATCATGTTACTACAATGTTTCTTAAGCAAAACAAAATAGAACAAACAAACAAAACCCAAAGAATCTGAATCTAGGAGACAGAAATTGATAAAACTTCAAGAAGAAATAAGCAGACCCATGATTTTAGTAGATATAAAAAGCCCTATCAGAAATGGACAGATCCTTTAGACAAAAAAAAAAAAAAAAAAAAAAAAAAAAAAAAACACCACCAAGGACACAAGTTGAAATCAACAACACCATCAATCAACTGGATACAATTGACAGCTGTAGAAGACTTCAAATAATAACATGGAGCTTACTGTTCTCAAGGTCACAAAGAGGATTTACAAGATGGACCACCTTCACAACCGTGAAATTTATCTCCTCAAATTAAAATAAAAGCAAAATCAAAAACCAAAACAGAAATGTTGCTATTTCTGCTTCCGTTACAGAGTAGAATTAAATGATAAACCAACAACAGGGAGGTAACTGGAAAGATTTCAGATATAGAGAAATCAAATACACTTCAAAGCAACACAAGGGCAAAAAACAATGAAGAAAGATTTAAAAAAACCATTTCACTAAATGCAAATGCTAATACAATTTACCAGAATCTGTGGGATGGAGCAGAAAGAAATGAAAGAAATCATATGTATCATATATTGCAAAAGACTAAATATCTGTAATCAAAAATTGAAGTGTTCATCTTACACCATAAAAAGAGTAAATTAAACCCAAAGTCATCAGCAGAAGTGTAAAATAGAAATCTGAGCATAAATTAACCAATATTAATATTCTGAGAAGAAGGAAAAGATCTAGTTTGCTGAAAAGATGCATAAAAATCAATGCATTTAATCAGGGGAATTAAGAGAAAGGACACAATTTATTAATAGCAGATATAAAAAACAAAACATCTCTTCACACTCAATGGACATTACAAAGATAATACATTTCATGTCCAATTCCCTGCTCATGTATCTGATACTATAAAAGTAAGAAATGAATTTCTTGAATGAAACATCTGCCAAAATTCAGATAAAATAGGCAATTTAAGTAAGCTGTAAGTTGAATTGGTAATCAAAAACTCTCCCAAGTGGAAATTATCAGGAGCAGACGAAATCATTCATTATTTCGACCAGATATTTGAGATAGAAGCTTTATCAGCTCTCCGTAATCTTCCTGAGAATAGCTGAGAGACATTTCCTAACTTGGTCATAAAGGTAGATCGCCATAATGCAATATGACCAGAGTCAGAAAGAATATGGTGTATACCATGAAGGAAAAAAATCAAGCTCTTTTTTTGTAGATAACAGAACTGTATTTATATTACAGTGAAACTAATCAACTAAAATCCCCACTTTGAGGATAGCTTATTAACTGACCACTTGCCTTGCCTGTGCAAAGCCCTTTGTCCAAACTCTCACACTACACAGACAATAGTAACTACACCACAGACAAGACCCTTGAATTAGAAGCGATTATGTGCAGATTATAGCAGGGTATTAGCACATAAACTCCAGCTTATATCCCACATACCAAAATTGTAGTTCCGTCTGACTAATGTTGGCTAAAACATATTAAGTGATCATTTTTTTAAAGGGACAACATTTTTCCAAGAAAGGGATTGATCCTCCGGGCTTCATTAAAGCAATGACATCTTTCTCTGCAGAAGAAAAAAACAAGAGAACAAAGTGACAAGCCATGTGCTGAGGGCAAATATTTGCAAAAGGCTCATCTAACAGGGAACTGTAACCCAAAGTGTATCAAGAAACAAATACTCAGTAACGAGAAGACAAACAACTGAATTAAAACAGGCCAAAGACCTTAACAGACATCCCTCCGAAGGGAATCTATGGGTAAGAAATCGACATTTCGAGGGATGCGGCGAATCATATGCTACCAGTAGGCGCTGCTACACCCGTGGTGCCCTAGCCAGGCCTGCACTCTGGCAAAGCTGAATATTGGTGAAGATTTGTAACAAGTTGGATTCCTGTTCACTGCTGTGAAGAATTCAAAATGGTTCTGCCACCCTGGAGGTTTTGGCAGTTTCTTATGCAACGGAAGATAGTCTTAGGAAATGATACAGTGTCTATGCTTGGTATCAGTCAAAGAATTAGAAAGTTATTATCCACAAAAACAAAACAAAATGACAACAACAAAAGAAACAAAACACTACAATGACAAAAAACAAAGAGAGAAACCAAAGAAAACAAAACAAATCTATCACACAAATGTCAGCACAGGCACAGGACTCTTGGAGGTCCAAGGATCCCGCAGACAAAAGGGGGAGCAGGGAGGGTCGTGTAGAATCAAGAAGCCCCTTCTTGCAGCAGGAGCTGGAGGTGTCCTGCATTCCTCTCCAGCCGGGCGGGTGCACACACACTCACCCCTCTCTCGCTCAAATATCTATGGAAGCTATACAGTAATTGCCAAAACTCAAAAGTAAGATGCCCTTCAGTATGTGATCAAACAGAGTGTAGAACATCTGGATAAGGGACTATTTCATGCTGAAAGAAAGGAGCTACCGTAGCAAAAAATGAAATGGAACACATATTCTAAGGGGAAGAAACCAATTGTAATATCCATCCTATGCACTGCGTAATTTAAATAAATGACATTATGGAAAGGCAAACCTGTGGAAATAGTAAAAATTTTAAAATTTGGTAAAATATTGGTTAAAATGGTAAAAATATTACCAATGGTTAGGGATGGTGTCGAGTACTGAATCATAGGCATGAAAGGCTTTTTAAGAGAAGCCAAACTCTCTCTAAGGTACTGTAATAGAAGAAACATGCCATTCAGTGATATTTGTCTAAATTCATAGAATTACATCAAGAATAAGCCATAATATAAGTCAGGGATTTTGATGAGTGTGATTTGTTAACAATGGCTCACCAGCTATCATACTATGCCACCCAAGTGGGGTGTTGACCACATGTGAGGCTTTCCTTATGTCAAGCCAAGGGATTCTTGGGTCATCTCTGCACTTTCTTCTTAGTTTTGCTGGGTTCCTGGTGGTACTCAAAAATCTAAAATACCTTATAGAAAATAGAACCTTTTAACTAAAGAAAGTATCTTCTCTAGTGTCACTAGCATTTTACAGGGGTGGGGTTGATTCCTAATAAGCATAAGTAATAGCTAAATCAACTAAAGGACTATGTTATAAAATATTTATTCAAGCCTGCTCATAATATTTGGCATATAATAGACATTTAATAAATATGAAGTCAGAACTGATGATTTGATTCTCTTGACGGAGCTAATTGCTACTTATATTTAAATAATGCTAATTAGAATGGCAGGCTATTGGAAAGTGTGCGATATGGAGAAATGAATGCAGCTGGAGTCAAATCCTGCTCCCTGCATATTTTTCATAATTAACCCTAATGAAAGTGGCTTCTCTGGTAACCCTCAGTCTCCAAGCTCGTAAAATGGACTCACTAGCTACTCTGTGCTGCAGTTGTGATGCAGCAGTAATAAGTGCCTGAGTAATTCTATCAACAGACTATGCAAAGGCTTCAAGTATTAATGCAGAACACTAGCATTGCAGCTCTCTTTATTATAACTGTACGACAAAGTCATTATATATAACCTTATATAAATATATAACTTTATATAAAGCTCCACTTTATGAAAACTTTCTGCTTTAACCATGATCTATTAAGTTTTGATTTATGTCTTTCAATACATTTCACCTCAATTTGAAACCCATTTTAATAGAACTAGCTAGCATTTCCAGGACGGCTATTTTGTATGGAGATGTTTTCTATATGTTCCATGTATTCATTAATGAAGTTGCTTTTGTTATTGCATTTCACAGCAGAAAAAACTAAGTTTTATTTAGAATAAAATTATTTCTCTTCGATTATCAATTTGTGAACAATAAAATGAAATTTTCTAGACAAGTCTACCTGAATCCAGAAACAGGTAGTTATTTACAATTTTTGAAGGTAATTCAATAAAAATTTACATGTGTGATTAATGTAAAATATGGTACAAAATAAAACCAGATGGTAGGATATTTTTGGCTTTTTCAGGTAGTGAGATAGTAACTCTAGGTTTTAGCTGGTAATTTCTATTCATGATAAATAACCATTTAGGAAGGTATCCTTAAACTCTGGTTACACTATGAAGATATAAGCTGCAGTTAATGCATCATTGTATCATCTTATTCATAACCATTTCAAACATTAAGTTTATCTTATTGTAAAGAATAACATTTTAATACCCACTTAATCACAAAAATAGCACTAATATATCATAGCAGTGGAAACACGCTTGGGAGGTGATCAGAAATTTCTATTTTCTGTTCATAGATGAGTAAGATTCTAATGTGATTCATAAAAGACAGGAGAGTTATCATAACTAAGATGTTGAAATGTTAGGAGGCATATAAGATAAAATGCCCTGATATCAAAAACACAGGTCACAGGCCATGCAGCAAACAGTTCATAGACTACTGTGTTTGTCAATTCAATCAGCAGTGGATTCCCCTTAGAGTCCTTGGATTACTGAAACAATAACTATCATTGCTAAGAAAATATGATAATTGTGCCTACAAACCAGCACCTACATGGCAATTATTCAATAAATGCTTCACGAATAGCCCAATGAACGAAAATCAATAAAGAGAAGGCCATCTCTCCTCTTGAATGGAGTGGTCTTTCATATATAGAGTAAACATAAACACATTTATTTTAGATACTAAAATATTAACATGACTTTTTAAGTAATGTTCAAACTAACCCTCTGAATTAATGAAATTAATGGAATGTTACTTGAGAATAAAGTCCTGTAAGGCATGAGATACTGTGAAGACTTCCCCCGAACACCACACACTTAGAGCTTTTCACACTGGCAAGGATGGAAAGTAGGATTGCAGCAAATAAGATGGAGGAAGATACTTAATATTGACCTAAAACTCAGATGATACACAGTCAATTAGAATGGAATCTTGTCAATGTTCTGGGAAAATGAGCCAAGTAGAGAAACCATGCTTATAAGAACCCTTGTGTGAGAATTGAGAAGGTACATCAAGAGTTATTTCCTGGTCATTTAAAAGTTCTAGGGATTTGTGTAAACTTGGGAGCCTTCTACAAAGTCACCCTTCTGTCTGTACCATTGTCTCAAATAATACCTGATATTCAGGGGTGCTGGAAAGACTAGCTGTCCTTAGTTGAGGCAAGTTGACAATGTTGGAGACAGCACACTCTCGGAGCAAAGGAAAACTGCAATCAATGTCATTGTCATTTGAACCACATTGTTTGCAGTGGAACCAATTGTGAAGCCAAAGTAAATTCAAAATCTAAATTAGAAAAACAGATGCTTCTTTTGTTTGGAAAATGTAGTCCCATCTAGCCCTATTGTAAACCATTTTTGTTTGACTTACACCACATAGAAAGAAAAATCACAGTGCATAATGCAAAAATGCAGAAACATATTTAGCAAATTTGTGGATTTCATAAGTCATTTATAAACTTCAGATTTGCAAACAATTTCAAAGCCTTCTGAAAATATTTATAAACACAAGAATCTCTATAATGCTACACATAATTATACCATGCCTTTTCAAAGCATATTTCAGAGATAGAGTTTGTACAGAATATCAAGTTTCCTATTTGGGGTTTGTCTTGGAGACAGTGAACAATTTATTTTTCAATCTGTCTCCAGTGATGCTCATGATTAAGCTAAATACATCGGTGCAATGAAAGGAAAGGCATTTATCTTGCCCCTAATTTCTAAATTGACTCATGACATTAGGAAGTCAATCTATAGAGTAGGATTTATTTCTTCAGCTCAGCAAGTTCCAACAAATTGTGTTTCTCACAACTTCAACTATTTTAAGGCAATTTAGAAAGTTTACTTTTCATGCTTTTGAGATGCCAGGATCTCTTTGATTTAAAAACTAATATCTCCAACTTTGCATGAAGGCATTAGATATCATACATTCAAGTTCACATCAGTTCTTTGCCTATTCACAGTAACTGTTAGCATAAGAAAAATAGCCATAAATATTGTTATTTAAAGAGGGAAATAGTCTACCAATTGATGCTTGCAAAAAAAAAAAAATAGAAGTTCCAGATATGTTCTCTCTCTCTCTCTCTCTCTCTCTCTCTCTCTCTCTCTCTCTCTCTCTCTCTCAATTTCTAAGAGTGAAAAACACACTTTTGTGTTTATGATTCTAATTTGAGGTAATCAGAAGTATAAATAGGGAAATGTTTTGCCAAGTTTACAGCACATTATTTTGGGAATAAACGTAGGGATTTAAGTTTTGCTTTTAATCTTACAGCTTGAGTTACTTTCATTTTGTTTATATCAACATTTTGCTTCCAGTAACATTAAAAAAAATAAAGTTGTCTGGGTTACAGATCAAATTGCTCTCAATAAACACTAAACCTCATTGTGAGTAGAATATAAATGAATTAGAATCACAAGAAGTAAATTTCCTTCTTGCATAAAGGAAATAAAAACTGCAGCGTGTGGACTAGAAGGTTATTTAGTAATGCCCAAGAAAGCCTATCTTCACACACAAAGCCTTGTTCTTACTACAGGGCAACAGGAGGGTAAAAGGGTAAATGACTTTAAGGAGCCAACCCGGATATGGACTTGTGTTGTAACTCTACCTCCTAAGAGCCCAGCATCTATTCATACCAGACAAATGGTACCCAACAAATGACTTTCTTAGAATCTCTTCTCTCATCCATGAAGTAGATGAAATAATGTGTTTATGTAAGGCAGCATTAGGGATTTGATGGTCAAAGCAGAATTGTGGATGCAGAGTATATAATCAATAACTCTCAGTTTTTGCTTTTCCTTTGTTTCTACATCTCCTCATTTCCGAATCAGAAAAAAGAATCTGCGTGTTTTAAACTGTGTAAGAGACTAGGTCAGATAAAGACATTATATGTTTTTCACATCATTCCAATGTTAGTCAACAACAGTATCAGCACAACATTTGGAAAAGTGCAGACACTAGACTCACACTTAAATTTTGATAGATTCAACTGTGTTTCAAGAAAAGAAAAAGTAAATTAAAGAAAGAAAACAATTATTATTAAAAGTTTTTCCCACCTTTCCAGTAAATGAGCAGCAAAACCCATCATCAGGCAAGACCTAGAAGGTAAGTTGTAGCTGAGTGAAGCTGAAGCCTATCACTCTAACACCCTTATTATCAGAGCAGTGCTACAGCGACACGCATGCCAACTAGTTCACCCAAAACTCTACCAGTGTTACAGCGACACGCATGCCAACTAGTTCACCCGAAACTCTACCAGTGTTACAGCGACACGCATGCCAACTAGTTCAACAAAACTCGACCAGTGTTACAGCGACACTCGTTCCAACTAGTTTACCTGAAATTCTACCAGGGAAGACCCAGTCTGTTTTGATGCTAAAAGAAAACGTTGGATTTCCAGTTATCAATGTGACCTTTTCCTGAGAAATCCTCAATGATTTCTTCACTTAATGAGAGGAAGGAACCATTAAATAATAGTCTTCTTGTTAAGTGGGGAAAATGGAAATTTTCCTCTCACTTAATGGTTCTAGAGAGTTTAATTCACATTTAATTTGTCATTATACTGCATTAAGATTTAACTATAGAACAGAATTTAGTATTGCATTCTGGTTAAGGAACATAGAAAGGGAAGTGGAATGAAATATGGTGCATAAGCATGCTATAGGTGTTTGGGTAACTTTTCTTATTTGTCTTGAAAAGTTGATTTTCCTAGTATATTGTGAAATGTATCTAAAGAACATTTTTCACGTTTTGTGGTCTGGAATTGAAATTGAGTGATAACATGGGTGCCGATAGTAGCCAGTAATAAATGCTGAACTGAGGAAGTGTTGATGCACCAGAGGAATTTAAATAAAAAGATCAATTACAGGCACCACTCCCACCTACTAATTGCTGAAGTGCAGGAGTGAAACAAACAGTTCAACAGAATGAGAGAGTTTCAAGACAGACACTGCTGGTGTAGAACAGAGGACAATGAGATACTTGCGTGCACTGGGTTATCAAGGGCAAAGACAATGTCTTCCTTTGAGTTTTCACTATTTAGGAAATCCGGCAAATCCTTTACTCTTCCCAAGCTCTGCATTCCAAGTGGTGCTTTAAAGAAAACAGTATTAGATGCTATCTTCTTATTAGATGTTTTTCCAAATCAAATAATTAGAATACTTTTTTTGATCTGTTAATTTTATATTTATTGAAAATTGACAATGCATACAATGCTGTGATAAGTATCTGTTAAGCACTGAATGAGAAAAAGATTTTACAGGCAGAAACACAGGATCAATAAATATATTTATAAATAACATGGGCAGTAAAATGAAGAAGCATTATCTAAACATATAGTTAAGAAGTGCTATGTAGACTATTAGAAGTAGTGGTATATGCTTTAAATCCTGCACCTAGGAGGCAGAAACAGGCAGATCTCTGTGAGTTCAAGGGCAGTCTTGTCTATATAGTGAGCTCCAGGACAGAAAGGACTATGTAGTGAGACCCTGCCTCAAGAAAAGTAAAATGAATGAACAAATATTGTATTTTTTAACCACAATGTACAAGTAGCTATCATTGGGCTGTAACCATAAAATCAACTAATAGAGCTTAAGAAATGAATGGTTGATCTTGACTCAAACTTTCAAAGTTTCTATCCATAGTTTCTTGGACACATGCACTTGAGAGGACCATCACAGCAGCAAACACACAGGGTAGTGGAGAGCTGTTCACAGGAATCAGAAAACACTTCAACCAGGGTCCATGCTGCAGTTGTCAAAGGCTCTCCCTTGTGAACTACTTCTACCAGTTACCCTTTCTTCAGAAGTGTTCATAAACTTCCCAACTAATACCACCTTCTGGGATCCAGCTCAAAACAGAAACACCGGGGAAAGCATTTCAGATTCAAATCATAGCACCTGCCAATCATATGCATGAAGGCTAAATAATCCTGTCCTCACTTTACATTCACACAGTAAAATATGGATTTACAAAATCTAAAAAGGAAGAGGAGGAAACAAAAAAGACAAAGAAGGAAGGCTGCTGTTTTCAGGGATAGAAGCAGGACTCTGAGGCTCTGACATTTGCCGCTTGTCAAGTGTTGAGGAAATACCATGGGTTCTGAAGGTTGAAAAGATGACTTAATTTTCAGTGTTTCTACTATTGACATTATGCAGGGCATGGAATATGGTAAACACAACAAGTTTTGGTTATCTGAGTTTCTTTTAGCCCTCTATTGCTGTGTACCAACTACCATACACTGTAGTTGTACCATACATTTTCTTGGGCAGAGTTCTGTAGCTCTCTTCTTTTTCTTTCTTTCTTTTTTTTTTTGGACTGTTTTATTTTTTTATTATTGATTTTATTGAGCTATATATTTTCTGTAGCTCTCTTCTGTTCGATTCTCTGCTCAGATCTCACAATGCCAAAATGAAGTTGTTAGTGAAAGGGACTTTTCATTTGGATACACTGATAAAAGATCGTCTTTAAAGATCATTCAGGTTTGACCAAATTCAGCTGCTGTGGTTTTGAACTGGCCTATGTATTTCACTTCTAGCTGTCATCTACGGCCACTCTCAGTACTTGAAAGTCACCAGCTTGACTTTCTATGTGCTCCCATCCGTACTCGTGCCAGCCATGACCCTGAGCCAATCCTCTGCCTTCAGACTCTGATTTGCTTTTCCGTGAGCACAAAGAGAAAAATCATCCCTTTATGGGGCCTATATGTTTCTGCAGGGACAATGTTATCTTAAGGTCAACTGTGTCATAACCCCATCACAGTGACAATGAAAATGAGAAGGTAACAAGGAAGGATTCCAGTTAAGAGATGGAAGAAGTGCCCACAAAGACATCTATAGCATCTCTGGTTGTTCCAACCAAGGTACCAACTATTATATTACACTTTATTCTTCAGAACACAAGAAAAGGAATTAGAAAAAAGTACATTTTCTGATCAAAATTTTGTAAGGCATTCTAGATCTAGTACTTTTAACAATGCCTTTCTCCCACTGTAGGATGCTCAGAGATGTTACTTTCTGATTCTTTAATAGAAACACATACAATTCCTTAAATTAGTAGAACACCAACTTTTTCACTTACACACATTCAGAATTTATATATATATATATATATATATATTATATATATCCAACCTTAAACAGTAAACTACTGTATTTTGTGAGCAACTCATGCATCAAAGGGTGGTTTGAAATAGTTTCTGTCATCCTTTTCATGAATTCAGGACAATTTTGGGTTTGTTTGTGAAAATGGATCACCTTCACCAATATGATATCAGCATGTATATGTCAGTGGTTGAAAAGGAAAAATTTCTATTTGAATGCCTATGAGATTAAATTGTGTTATACATCAAGTACAAATTCACACATGGAAAGTATAATTGAATAAAAGATGACCCAAAAACTACATTTTGAAACACTAGTTCCAAATTTAGCAAAAATTAACAACAGAGATCAAGAATAAGAAACTGTTCTGGTCTCTTAGTAGTAATAATCAGTTTGATTTTTAAAAAAATCACAATCTTTCTGAAATTTTTAAATTGTTAGAAGCTAATGCAATTTGAAAACTCAGAATTTCACCTTTATTGTTATCTTGACATCAATATTGAAAGACTCAAAATAATAGAGGTCTTACCCATTGCTTCATCGAAAACTAATCAACAAACCTGATCTCTACTTATGTGACACTGTAGCCAAATGAAATGGGGCCTATCTTTCCAGGATTAAATATTTCTCATATAGATCCTTAGAGGTTCATTTTGAAAGGTGCTGTAGTCCAATAAACTTAGCGGGTTTTGTCATTTTAGAAATTTTATTAAAAAGCTTAAGATAAAATACAATTCGCTTTATATGCCTACTATACCAATAGCAAAATAATCACAAAGATATCTCTTTTGAAAGAATCTCATCATGGCTGAGGAAAAAAATATGGCTTTCTTATCTCTATTTCCAGTGTTACAGATACAGATACTGGTCAAAAGACATCAGAGATGTAGCTGAGGCCTAGGCTTTGCAGCTCTCAGTTATACTAATGCTCATCAGCTCTGTTATTATTTAATTTTAATTTTTGCAACATTACTGTATTGGCTATGGTCCTTCTCTCCAACTGTAAAGTTCCATACTGTACTATGAGTATGGTGGGTTCATTTTGCAATGGTCAGTATCCTGACAATGTCAAATGATCAAACGTCAAATATCATTTAGTTCCACTGTCCTTTCTGGCTGGTTACACTACGGTTTCTAGTGGTTTCCCAGAATTATCTAGTGTTCTATTCTTCTCACTCATGTCTCTCTACTGACGATTTTGAAATTGCTTGTTGCTTTCAACACCACAATACACGGAGAATCCATTATTTCTGAAGATCAGTATCAAAGCCATTTTCAATAGAAAAATAATAATACTAAGGCTCCTGGATATTTATTTAATTGTAAATCTTCACATCTCTCTGAGCTTATCACATCTGTGAAGTAGGTAGGCTGTCACTCAGCTAATTTTAGTGATAATATAATTCACTTTTAGAGTGTCATATCAGTGCCTTTAGTCCTGGCTTCTAATTTTAAAAGATGATACAATTTCAGACCATTTCTCTTGATCATTGTAAGTTAGAGAAAGGAGTGAGAAAGGTAAGGAGATAGGAAGAAGAGATATTTTCAAAAGAAAACCCTAAAATATAGTTGCTTTTTCAAAAGGAACTTTCCAACAATATAATATTCTTTAAAAAAAAAAAAGAGAGTATCTCAATTTATCCAAAGACAGGTAATATCTGTGTAGAATCTCATCTTAACCCACCGATGTCCTTCAGCCTCAGCTGAGAAGCACCAACTCTCAGGCTAGGGAATCATTTATCCTCCCAGGTCCACTCAATTCTTGGCCTATAGGCTGAGATTGCCACCAAGGGAGCCAATTAGTGCCAAATATGTTGGTGGGTTTTTGATGTAGGAAAATCTCCCCTAAGAACTGGACTGAGATGAGCCATCAAATGATAGTGATTTTCAGTCACTAATGATCCGGGATTTAAATAGAGACTTTTAATTGGGTTACCAAGCAACCTGCAAATATTTTGGTGATACCTGCTGAGTCAATTGGGTAGTTTATAACCCCCTCTCCTCTGATTATGTTATCTTTGATATGACTACATTTTGTATTATCAATGGTTGTCATGAGTTTTTCCCTTTGTCATTAACCAAGAAAAGAAACCCTTACTTTTTGTTCATTAATTGTATGACGCTTCCATATGTCCAAGGAGGGTGTGCTGAGTAAGGGTAGCGTGGGGAATAAAGGAAAGAATTCATTAAGCTGTCTTCTTATGCCTCTGGCTTCTTCCAAGAAAAGATAGACTTCACGAAATCAGAAAGGCTACAAAGGATTGTTTAGAACCCGTAATTCCACTTAATTAACAAAGCCAGGATTTTGTGTTTGTTTCTTAGATCCATTCCTAAAATATGAAAAGTAAAATACTGCAGATATTGTTATTGTGGTTTTCGTTTTTCCCTAGAGAGTTATTTTCAAAGAAAACTTCCCAACCAAAAAAAAAAAAAAAATTCTGCCTTTTATTGTTTCCAGATGCCTTTGCCAGTCCCCGTGGCCACATGTGTTAGCTTCCTTTCTGACTGACACTGTCATTCCCTTCGGTCTGCCTTCTTTCACAGTCTCACAGGTCTGCCTAGGTTCCTTAGGCTACAGCCTTCTGTTGTCTTGTACCTCCTCTGGGAGTTAGCAGCCTTCTTCCCAGGAGCACTGCTGTGGATCCCTGGGTTTTGGATAAGATTTCACACTGGCTGCCTCTCAACCTTCTACTCATCTGAATCCACAGTGGGCCCCTTAGAAACACTGCCTTTTCCGTTTGACATGTGGGTATAGCATGACTTCTCCACTACCGATGAAGCAGTGGCTGGAACTTTGGTTCTCCGAGCTTTACTTCCATTTGAACTCTTTGCTAGCAGAAGTGGGAGTGGGAGGGGACATGCTGTTCTGTTTGCCTACTTCATGTTTCTCTGGGCAACCTCCCTCTCTCCTGAGAACTTATCCTGAGAGAGAAATAGCATCACTGGACCTTTCCAGCCCTGGTCCACACAGACAAGTCAACTATCCTAACAAAGCTGTGTCAAAGTTCAGCTGAGACAGGTCCTCAAGAGATTGACTATGGCTGACCCATGGGGGAGCTAAGGATTCAATGCACTTCAAGGCTAATCTTATTTAGGATGGCAGGAATTATCAGGGGTTAAGTATCCCTAGGCACATGCACTGCACACTGCATCTTCATGTCACTCACTTGATCTCTAAATGCTGACCCAGTTTTATTTGCTACTTAGTGACTTAAGCAGAAACGGAAGTGGCAGCAAATTCTGCATGATATATATAGAGATGTTACATTCACAAAACATGCGCTGATGATGATTTGATTGAGAAAGGCAGTTGAAAATAGAATGAGTGGACTATGATGAGAAACATAACTGGGTTATGAATTGAAGTTCTCAGAGGAGAAAACATCCATGAGATGTTGACGTTGGACACCTGTGAGTCAGTGCCAGTATATAAAACAAACTACAGAAAACTGAGAGGCATAAAAGCAAACAGAATTGGAGACCTAAAAAGAGGCCTTTTCAAAAGTTATTCTGTGTAAGAAACTGGAGTCACAGAAAAAAATTTCTGTTATGTTCCACTTCACACTTTTCAGCTGAATGATTTGTGAGGTTTCCAAAGTGAACCCCTGCAAATACACTCAGTCATAAACTCTTCGTGTGTGTGTGTGTATGTGTGTGTGTGTGTGTGTGCAAGTACACAAGTCCCTCTGTGCACAGGTATGAGGCTGCCAGTGTGCCATCTCTACCTTGGGTATCATTCTTCAGGAGTATCTACCTTGTAGATTTTGAAACAAAGCCTAGCTCTGATTTACCAGGCAGACTAGGCTGTGAAACCAGGACCCTATATATCCCACTTCCCAGGAATTACAAGCATACTCCATTATTTCTGGCTTTTATAAAAAGTGTGCGTTCTCGGTACTGAACTTGGGTCTTCATGTTTGCAAGGCGAGCTACTGCTTCAGAGCTATTGCTTCAGCCACCTACAAAACAAATCTGAAATACAAGTTGTCTAAAGTGTGAAATAGGATTTCTGGGTTCTTTTTTCTTCTAGTTTGTTTGATTCATTTTTATTTTTCTCACATATTACTCTTCCCCAAACCAGCCGGAAGAGCAGCACCTAGCAGGCTAAGAATGGCACTCTCACAACAGAGTAATATCCTAATTACCCCCTCTTACCATGGGCTCCTTTTGACAGGTGTCAACTAGACTTAAGTGGTTGGCTGCTGGGTTTTTTCTTTCTTTTTTTTCCTCTGTGTTCCTTTTTTCTACATTGTCATGTCTTGAAGTGGGGTTAAATGCTGACATCCCTTTGTGCTTAGCTAGAGATAACTATCAAAGAAATGCATAAATTACAGCTCCAGATACACGGAGCCCAGCAGTCTCATCTGCTTGTAACGATGAGGCAGACCATGTAGCCAACCTGTACTACATTCTTCTGAGCTGTGTTATGAGGTCTGGCCTATGACATACCAGGTTCATCTGGTTTCCTTCCTGCCTATTCAGGTATTTGGACAAGTAGAACATCCCAACCAGTCATTCCATCTTCTTATCTCATATATTAATTATAGAATTTCTATTTATCAAAGAAAATATCCACTCATCATCTATGAAATATAAAATAATTTTTAGAACATAAGTTTTTTTTTAAAGAAAATCTCAGATGAACGAGGAAGTTTTGTGGTGTACAGGTGTTTGTCAAGAGAGGAGAGCTGTCTGCTTAATAGCATTCTCTCTAAATCTGTTAGACAGACTACCAGATTGTCATCTTGCTTGTCAGTCCTTAACAGAAACTCACCTAAACAAGCAAACAAGCAAGCAAGCAAGCAGCCACAGAAAATATCCCTTCCACCTCTTTGACCAAAAGCTATGAATGACAAAATCTGCCCAGCTCTCTAGCTCTGGTAGTTTCTCTCTGCTTTTTGGCTGAGAATGTAATTTCATGGTACAATGTTAGAAAATGACCCCTTGTAATGATAGAATTTACATAAATAAATGCTGATCGCACAAAACAGATAATACACTCTGGATATCATCACAATAAGTTGTCTCCTACTGACATAGACTCGAAGTTGGAAATACACAATTATGCAAATCAAACTAATGCCCGTCGCTCATTACCGTCATGGTGGTAAAGGCAGAAACATATCCTCCATAGACAGCTCGAGCCTGGGCCACAGGCCAAAATCTTTGGTCTTGCTGACAGAGTAACTGAGTCAACAAAAATAGGATATCATAATAATACATCAGAGATATCTGTATCAAGGCAAACCTGAAGCTTAATGGGCTGGGAATCTGTCTCGATGCAGAGTGTCCCTCCCTGGTATTGAGCCATAATATGTAAACATCCACCCTGAAGATTCTATAAAGACAGAGGACAGAGGAATTTTGTTTAGAGCTGAAATGCTACAAGACATTCTATTACCTTTGCCTAAAACATGTTATGATATTTGTAAATACTTAAAAATGTCAGTATGCCAGGGTTAAACATTTTTTCAAAGTATTTTGTAGTAACTGTCACCACTGGATCAAGGTCTGTTCTGGATTCTCATCATGACACTGGAACTATTTTCAAACAATAGAATTTTCATTTGGTCATATAAATATTGTTTCTCTTTTTAAAAACTAGAACTGTTATTTCTGAGAGAATAGTTAACCCTAGGAGGAATTTAATGTATCTGGTTTTAACACTATTGAACCTAAGAGTTAGCAAAATCAAAAAGCATTGGTCGCCATCTGCTAGCTACTGCTTGCTCTTAGCTGTGGTGGGCTCATTCTGTGTATATCCTTCAGACTTCACTCTTCATAGCATCTGTGCCTTTTCTGTGAACTTATTGTTCACACCAAGCAGTGTGTCTTGTCTCTTGAGTTAAGTCACATGACTTGCAATGCTATGGAACAAAAGTAGATGGAGACCCGAGTCCTTGTACATTGCCATATTGATGCAGGCTAGTTGGTCTCTATCTGTGAAGGACATGTCTGGCTTTTTATATGAATAGGTAAGAGATACACGAAGGAGAAGTGGGTTATTCCATGATGACATTACGACTAATCTAGGAGATTGGTCAACAACTAGCCGCTCTCCAGGAAACTGAATGAGCTCAGATCTGAGCAACATACCTGGCATCATCCTAAATTGCTCCACCACAACCCAAGCAGTGCTCAATATTTTAAGCCATTGTGTTTTATCCTGTGTACTAAGCAGTTTCATGACATGTTCTGGGGACTACAGAGTTTTCAACAAAGCTTAAAGTGATTTTAAAAAACGGAAGAAAGGGGTTTAAGCGATGGCTTAAGAGTTAATGACACTTGCTGCTCATGCAGATGACTAGGGTTTAGACCTCCAAACCCACATGGAAGCTTACAAAGACTATTAACTCTAGATCTAGAGAATCAAGCACCCCCTTGTGGCCTCTTGCTGGCATCAGGTATGCATACAGAGCACTTACATATATACACATGAAACATTCCTACACATAAAGTAAAAATAAATACATCTTTTATAAATTCCAGGGAAATATATTCTATGAATGACAGAAAAGATTATTCATTTGATCACAAAGAAAATTACAAATCTGCAGGGAATAGAAATCACATTACAAAGAGATAACCTTTTGACATCACTAGAATGTCTAGAATCAAAGACATGCAAAAGACAAAAAAAGGCAGCAAATACTAGGGAAACTTAATAAGGTCAGTAGAGCTGCAGACACGGTAGCTACCCTGGAAAACAGTCCAAAAATCCTTCAAAACATTAAACAGCGTTTCTTCTCTTGGTCATTCACCCAAGAGAAAGCAAACCAAAGTTCATGCATACACTTGACAAGAATGGCCAAATGACTATTACCAAAATGGTCCAGAAAAAGGAAATGGTTCAGGTATTGACTAACTGATGAATGGATAAATAAAAACTTGACATGATCATAAGAGTGAGTGCTATTCAGCAATAGAAAAGAATGGAGAAATGATGCATGTGACTATACAAAGAATAATTGAAGGCACTCTTCTAAGTGAAAGAAACCAGTTACCACAGATGATACTGCATGATGACATTCATATGAATTATCCAGAATAGGAAACAATGAAGGAAATGAGATTGGCAATTTCCTTGATCTCGAGGGAAAGGGTGGACGGCATGAGCAATCACTGGGAACGAGTACACAAAGTTTCTTTTTAGGTAATAAATATGCAATATTAGATTATTATGAAGGTTATACAGCTCTCTAAATAGATTATAATTCACTTAATTGCCAGCTTTAAATATGTAATTTTTATAATATGAATTGTATCTCAATAAAGATATTAAAATGTCTTTGTTTTTCTACTTTCTTCCTTTCTCTGTTCTTCCTTCTCTCTTTCTTTTTCCATACCTTTCTTTATTTCTTTATTTCGAGCACAGGCATGTGAATATTGATAAGTAGATCTTTCAAAGAGAAAACAAGGCCTTTCAATATGGCTTCCTTGTGGTTGTGTGTTCATTTACTGCCTTGATACATTAAATGATGAAACAATGGAGACCATTTGCCGTTTGGTCCCAGGCACCGACAGTCACAGAGAACTAGCTCTGTCTCTCCTTTCCTTTCTTTCTGTGACACTCACTCAGGTTCCACTCAGTCTTGACATTGATGTGTGTAAAAGAAAGTGCAGCAATTGTCGTATCTTAAGTTTGCAAGTCATGGCCAACTTCAGTAGGTAAAGCTTCAGCAATGTCAGGTGACCTGAGGGCTGTTTCTGATTTATCTTTATTGTTTTCCCTCAAGCAGCAGGCATGAAAATGAATTTGCTTTGTCATGTGGCATTGAGTAACCGGACAGTCTGTCTACTGCCTAAGTCTCTTCTGGCATTTTTTTCTTCATTGTATACCTTCTTTTCGGGTCTTTAACATTGTTGTCTAAATGATCTCTTTCTATAAATTTAGGTGACTTACTTTTGGTTTTGCTCTCCTCCAGTCCACTCTGAGCTTCCTGAGCATCGTGACTACGAAGGGAGAACATCTTTACCTTTTACCCTCTTCTACCCTTACACACAAAACTCACATTGACTTTCTGTTACTATAAGGAGATCTCTGCTCACGATTAAGCAAGTAGCCTCCATTCTCCTGCTCCCAAGAGAGAAGAAGCAACATTGTGTACAGATATAAACAGGCAGCCAAAAGACTTGGGGGTTTTATTTGTTTGCTTGCTTCTTGCTTTGCTTTGTTTTTGTTTGGTTGTTTTTTTTTTTGTTTGTTTGTTTAGCACACAAGCAAGCAAGCAAAAGGATCAGTAAACAACACTCAGCAGGCTGAAAACCCATGGCACACAGTAAGAACAACTGACCCCAGTAACTGAACTAATGCAGCTTGGTGTAATATTTCTTCCATGTTTCTTAGTGTGGTAACCCCTTCCCAGGCTATGTGAGAATTTGGAAGACCTTTCTAAAATGCAATGCAGTCTGCTATCTTAAATGTATGAGGTGCAAGAATGTGGGTGAGGGATTAAATATCCAAAATTCATCTGAAGAAATGTCAAAAGTTAACTGCACAAATCTGATGTACAAGGGGGCCTCTTGGGATCTGTGGAGAAAAAGTCAAGACCAGATCCTTATTTATGCAGAGCTCCAGGTGGGTAGCTCTGTTGGTTGGCACACAACCTGGGAAGCTGATGGTAGATACTGTTGAGCATCTTGGAGATGCTAGATTAAATGTTTGGCAGCTTATTTTCCTCTCCGAAAATGGTAAGTGATGAATAGCTGAAGTGATCAACTCCAGAGGGAACCCGGGGCTTCCAACCAACCCAAAGCCAGTTTCCTCATTCCCATTACCCACTAGAGGACTGCAAAGATATTCTCCTCGACTTTGAACCACCACTTGGTTTTACAGTCCACTTGCCTGTGGTTTAGAAACTTGAGTGTGTCAGCATTCCTTTTTACTGCCTCCGTGTAGCAGCAAATGTGTTTTGTTCTCTCCTTTCAAAAGCGAAGATTGTATTTTAAAATCACACTCTCTCTTAGGGAACCACTTACTCCTGACTCCCTGACAGGCCATAAGGACCTCAAAATTAAGAAACATGTCCAGAAATGTGAGTTTGCACAGAAAGGACTAGAAAACCACCCAGACACGTAATGACTCAGTTATGTGCCTGGCTTCTGTCAGGAAAAATGTGTGTCTGGATTTCCAGGTTCATAATAGACATGTACAGCTAACTGACTTTTATCTTGCCTCTGTCATATTGATCTATCAGTGAATCCATAATAGAAGATAGGGGCCTGGAACAGTAAAAAGTAATAACCATTGAGATGGATAGCCCGAGCAAAAATGTAGTTTCATGGGGACACTTAGTGCAAAGAACTGTAGATTCATGTCAAGGGGGCATAAGCATCCCCTTCAAAGCCAACTGTTAAAAACACCTAGTGCACAGTTGACCTGCCTTCAGAATATGATATGTTTCTGTATTGATTTTTCAGAGCTTCAAAACAAGAGGAAATAGCCAAGTTAAAGTTTCTTTGCAGAGCACTAAAAGTAATTTACCTTCTTCCTCTGATTTCTGCTTCAAATTTTGTTTTATGGTTCAAAGTACAAGTGCTTATTTTAAAAAATTCATTTCTGACTTATGGTAGAAAGTAGTAGCAGAGACCTAGAAAGAAGGAAGCAAGGAATGAGGCACCAACTGGAAACAGAACAACACCCCCAAATGTCTTAAGTCAGAGGTTAGTCGTTAAGTCATGGTGTTTGTCATTTAAGCACAAACCTCAGATGTCCAGGATTTTCCCATTATCAGACTGGGGAATACATCAAATACTCTGCAAGATGGCTTTGTATTCACCTGGGGCCAGTTTGTTAAATTCCTTATTTTCTTCACCCCCTTACGTAAGAAAATTATCAATCATGTTTTTAAAATGAAATTTTGAGACAGAAACAAAAATCTTTCCAATTAAAATCAGCACCAGTTGCACATCTCTCTTACATGGCAAGGGCTGAAGCTGGTATTTTGTTGATAATTTATAGCCCCTAAGTCTTTTCTTCCCGCAAATACCCTGTGCTCTATTATCACACTCTTACTGTGGTATATAGAGATATAGGAAACTAACTTCAGTTTATTCTGTGACAAATTTGTTATATATTTTTCATATATCTTCATTTTATGGCTTTAGCAAAGACGCATTCTTCAGTGTTCAAGGAAGGGATAGTTTAATCAAGGCACAAAAGATGGAGCACTATTGAGATGAGACAGGAAGAATGGAGGCACCGTGCCCAAAGCCCCTCCCTAAACCAAGTCCAAAGCTCAAAAAGGAAGGGAAGTTCAAAGAGTTGATGAACTCTGAGTTTGAAGAAAGGTCTATCTCCTGGACCTCTGGCTAATGGTAAAAGAACAAACAAAGACACTTAGAGCTGTCACACCAAGGGAATTCATTCTTCTCTCATGCCCTCCACTTTCCCACCACAGCTTCCCATTGGCTTACCACCAAAGAAAGACAAAGAAAATAATTCCAGATTCACAAGCCAGTTCTATCAATGTTATAATATAGAGGAAGAAATTAAATTCCCCATGGTCTAGAAGAACAACTTGGAAAAGGTCCTTTCAACGCTGTTTATAAAGTTGTATTCACTTTAGATTCCTTCTCTACTCACGAAATCAGCATTACAGTCATGGTCTACAACTATGGAGAAAAGCAAGACAAAACGGTGTGTGTGTGGGGGGGGGGGCGGCGCTGGAGAAGTCTCCATGCAAACTGAGGCTTGAGAGATGGCTCAAGAGGTCCTGAGCTCAGTTCCTAGCACCTATGCTTGGCATCTCACAACCACCTGCAAGCCGGGGTGCAGAATATCCAGTCCCTGGGTTTGGCCTCTGCAGGTAGCTTGCTCATGGACAAATGCTCCTCCCAAGTATAAAATTAAAATAAAAATATATTTTAGAACAAAAATATAGCTTTTATTATATTTATGATAGACTTGGATTTTGTCAAGAATGTTTTACACCTTTTAAAATGTGAATTCAGGGAAATGATATCTGTAAGCATCATAGAATCTGTTGCTTCAAATCACAAAGATTTTAAAATAAGTGAAATTAGATAAAGTGCTCTCATGGGATGGGGATATCTGCTAACCTTTGCTATAGACTTCTCAGCAAGTCCAACACTACAATCAATGCTGTGAAAACATTCCCAGAGGGAGAAAGACTAATCTCTTGCTCAAATCCTCCATTTTCCCCTGTCCATGTTGGTTTTAGGTCAGACTTTGGACATATACTCTACCCTTTCTATATATGAACAATAGAAAAGTGGGATTTTCTTTAAGAGCTTTAGATCACAAAGTACATTTTAAAATAATGTATTATAGCTATAAAAATTTCAGCCACATGTTTTCCAGAACAGGATTAAAATGTTTATGAACCGTAGGCTATATTTTAAAAAACCATACCATTTAAAGAGGCTATTTATTGTAAGCACTTAAATCTGTTAGTTATTAGATACAGGCTATGTTATTTTTGTATTTTGATTTTTTTTCCTAAATGTTTTCACTGTGGCTTCTGTAATCAACTGCTCTGGGCTGAAAGATTACAACATCACAGATCTCACATAAAATATGCAAATTTATATATCTTCATTCGGGAAAATGATACCAGTGGCTGGAAAATGTGCATTCTATGCAGAATCCAGGTCTTATGTTACACACACATGGGTAAATTATCTGTCTATCCATTATTCATATATCTTGGGATATAAATTTGTAATAATTCAAGTGTGAAAAGTCACCTACTGACAGAGTATTCGCTGCAAATTTCCAATCACTGGAGAAATATTTACAATTCTTCCAGACCACGAGGGTGCTTTATTCACACAGAGATAAAGTGACTGAGGTGGCTTGTCACCAACCTTTGCACAGCAGGATTGTTTGGTTGCTCTCTTCTCTTCTCTTCTCTTCTCTTCTCTTCTCTTCTCTTCTCTTCTCTTCTCTTCTCTTCTTTCTCTTCTCTTCTCTTCCTTCTCTTCCCTTCTCTTCCCTTCCCTTCCTTTCTCTTCTCTCTCTGTCTCTCTCTCTCCCTCTCTCTTTCCTGTTTCTTGCCTTCACTTTATCTCATCAAAGGCAAGTTATAAAGTTGAACTGTATCAAAAACATTGTCATATGGCTAGAACTAGTCTCTGTGTTTTTTTTTAATTGATTTTCATTGAGGTCTACATTTTTCTCTACTCCCCTCCCTGCCTTTCCTTTCCCCTTCAACCCTCTCACAAGGTCCCCATGCTCCCAATTTGCTCAGGAGATCTTGTCTTTTTCTACTACCCATGTTGACTAGATCTATGTATGTCTCTCTTAGGGTCCTCATTGTTGTCTAGCTTCTCTGGGATTGTGATTTGTGGCCTCGTTTTCTTTGCTTTATGTTTTAAAACCACTTATGAGTGAGTACATATAATAATTGTCTTTCTGTATCTGTGTTACCTCATTCAAAATGATATTTTCAGCTCCATCCATTTGACTGCGAAATTCAAGATATCATTAATTTTTCTGCTGTTGTAGTACTCTATTGTGTAAATGTACCACATTTTCCTTATCTATTCTTTGGTCAAAGGGCATTTAGGTTGTTTCCAGTTCTGGCTTTGACAAACAATGCCGCTATGAACATAGGTGAGCATATGTCTTTGTGGCACAATTGAGTATCCTTTGGATATATACCCAAAAGTGGTATTACTGGGTCTTGAGGAAGGGTGTTTCCTAATTTTCTGAGAAATCATCATACTGACATCCAAAGGAGCTGTACTAGCTTGCATTCCCACCAGCAATGCAGAAGTGTTCCCTTTACCCCACAACCTCTCCAGCAAAAGTTGTCATCAGTGTTTTTGGTCTTGGCCATTCTGTGTTTTTAAAAGTACTGGGAAGGATAAAATGTAAATAATGTCTTCTTTCAAGGCCTGTTGGGATTTGGGTTTTAATAGAACACAATTATCATTTTATCCACAAGTTGGTTGCAAAGAATATTCAGCATTAAAATAGCACTCATTTCAATGTATGTTGACATACATAATGTACATATGCATACACACACACTAATACCTCATATGCCCACACACATATGCACATATTGAACTGAGGTAAGACCGGGAACATAGGAACTGGAAATTTGACCCAGTGGTTTAGAGCAAATTTCCAGAGAACTCTTCCAGAGAACTCAGGGTTAGCTGTCAGCATCCATGTGGTAGCTTACATTCATCTTTAACTTGAACTGCAGGGGATCCCAATGCTCTCTTGTGACCGAGAATGCATGTGGTATCCACTTACATATAAAATAAAAATAATTAACTGTATTAAAAAAAGATAGAATTCCAAATCAGGAAATCATCTGAATCTGTTTCTAGCCTTTTCCTAGCTGTGATCTTAAACCTATCTCTTCCCCTACCTACCACATCTTGCCACCTTAGGGAACCATTTCCCCCTCCACACGTTATGTATTTGGTATTCCTAGACTTTTCTTGGTGTCACTGGCTATTACTCACTGGTTTCTTGAATATTTTTGTTCAAATATAACTTAAAATACCAACTTTGATAACTGTCCCCATTTTCTGAATCTCAGATATGTCACTGTCTCTGAACTGCCTTTCTCCGCTCCAAGTCAAGTTTCCCCCTTGGTCTGCCTCTTTAAATCACTATGTTGATAAGATACTGCACAGTGAATTTCCACTTTGTGTGTGAGTTTTCCTGGTATTTCACAACTAGGTCAAAAAAGGATAGCTACTTGTTAGTGTTGTATTCCTAAAACTTTATTCCATGTGGAACACAGCCTGATTTCAGAGTTTATGAACGAATGAATCCTGAGCTTGCTCAGCCAAACAGGTGAGACTCCAAGTTCCACTAAATCTTTTATGGTTCCATAAATTAAATAAGAAAACATAAAACACAGAAGATCTTAGTAACGTGCCCAAATAAACAAGAGAAACTGTGGAGTAGAATCAAGTTCAAAGCTGCCTGGCCTTGACCTTCTGTTTCCGCTTCTCTGATGCTCCTTTTGCTGCTGGGGCTCCAGGTCCATTTCTCAGAGAAATCCTACCAATCCCACAGGGCTGATAAAAGGAACAAGACACCCCATGTTGTTAGGAAGTGCAGAATGCAGCAGAAAAGTCTGGTGTGTTTGCTTTTAAGGAGAAAGTGTCTTTAAATAACAGAGGATAAGTGAATCCTACTTAATTATCTGGGACTCCTTCCTCTACCCGAAATAGCAGTTCCCCTTAGAGCCAGGGACTGAATCGGTTCACTTAAGCTAATCTCCCTCTGCGCAGGTGCAAGAAGCTGAGCGCTCTGCTAGTGATCTCATAGGCCGACCCTGACAGGGAAAACAGAGTCCTTGTGGACAATGAACAGAACAAGAGTGAGGGGGTGGGAAGTCACTTGTTCTAAATGCCACCAGCCTACAATTTAGACAAACAACAAAGCAGGGAGAGTAAAGTTCAATGGCCCTCTCATTAGCCCCAATTAACAGGGTGAAAGCTGTTTGTGTGTAACAGAGGACACCTTCTTGTTTGTTGTTGGGTTTCAGCAATTGAGAGTTGAATAATCCCAGTTAAATAGTTAACAAGAGAGCAAACAATTGTCCAGAAAAAAAAAAACAACACACACACACACATCCGCTTTCAGCCTGTTTTACAGAGGAAACAATGAGTTTAGAGACGTTTTGGTCTATTTAATATGAGGAATTTCAGCAAGCACACCACAGCATTCAGAGTTACCTAAAATTAATAAAGTCTATGATAGCTATGAAAATTAGTATAGCCAGTATTGTTGCAAAAATAATTTATGAATTAGTTGTAGTTTCCAAAGTTCTGTGACAGAAGTTAGAAATGCATCACTTCACATCAGCAACGCTCCGTGCTCCTGACTGCTTCACTGCTGACAGCTGAGCTGGAGACTAATGGTTCAAACCAGGGTCCTGTGGGCAACTATTGTTAGCACTCCACACCTCTAAGTTGTGCCATGTCAGGATGAAGGCCCCGTGTTGAAACAGGAGGTCCTTGCTCCCCTTAGCCACCCCTCGAGCCCATCACTTTCAGGAATTGCCTGTGCACTGTGAGAGGTCCTGGTTTCCTTCCCCAGTATAGAAAAAAAAATCTTTAAAGCCAAAAATTTCCAGTAAATGCTAGAGAAATGGCTTGAGGATTGAGAGCACTTGCTGCTCTTGCAGATACTGGTTCCCAGCACCCTCAGTGAACAGTCCATACCTGCCTGTAGCCCTAGCTTAAGGAGACCTGACTACACCCTCTTCTAGACTCTGTGGACATGCACACAGTCCACATACAGACAGCAGGCACACACACGTAGACATAAGTAAAAGTAAATTTAAGATGCTTTTTAAGAAATAAAAGAGTGGGGTGGAGTTTAGCGAGACAACGAGGTTAGATTGAATGCAGGAGGTTGGCGCAGCTGTCTTTAGAATGCGGTATCACGTGTCAGGGCAGGGGAGAACCACGCTGCCCTGCCTTGCTCCCATTCTCATTATACAGCCGGCAGTAGCTTTCACCTGATTTGCAGTCATTTTCTATCTCTTTTGACTGAATTCCCAGCCAAATCACATGGGCTGGCCTTGAGTATCACTTTCTCCACTGAATTCTTTCTTTCTTAACCGACATTTTGTGGTTAAACAGATGAATCCCAGATGTGAGAAGAATAGCTCACATTCATAGGGAATGAGGCCCTGACTCATTAAGAGAAAGATACCATTGCTTTCTGGCTCTGAATGCTAGGATTGCATTTCCTAGACTTGAGAGGGAATTGGGAAAGCTAACAAGAGCCATAAGGGATACTTCCTGGGTCATCAAGAAGGTCATAAGATGAATAAACCAGTTGGTCTCCTGCCCAGGTCTGTATGCTTCCTTTGTATGTGGTCTCGTGGGCATCCTCCACAGCACACCTTTCCATCTCTAGACCAGCACTGGCACTTGTACGTCTTATCTCACTGATCTAGTCCTGGAACAAAGTAGCAGCAGAATCCTAACGTAAAGTATTGGACTAAGATAAAGAACCATGAGGAGGAAGGGGGAAGATGTATGTGTGCCTAACACTTGCCAGGAAGTGATTATGGTGTTCCAGTAAGTGAAGCCTGGAAAGGCACCAGTGGAACAAAAGGTCTCCACATGGCTCCTCTGTGAGGGTTGTGAGGGGTCTCGGCCTCCTGTACTAAACAACTCATTCAGAGTTCAGTTGCTCTCAATTGCTTGCCAGCTTCTTAGGCCTCTTACCGGTTAGTCCAGCTCAAAGCGCTGCAGTCAAGTGCAAGCTTTTCACTTCATAACAAACTGAAGATGTCCAAATGATGCCCCAAGTTGGAAAACAAGTTTCTTTCTTTCTTTCTTTCTTTTTTTGCTATTTGTTTCTTAATAAAATTCAATAATGTAAAAGTGAGAAGAAATTGAGGAAAGAAATACTAACTGAAAAAGAAAAACAAAAGCATTGTAAAAGTTGTGCTTTTAATTGGCTGGCAAATTTCCCTTGTGTAATCGGAGACTGCTTGTTCATTTCCTGACTGCCCAGACCCAAATAACCACACCGAAACTGTATTAATTACAATATTGCTTGGCCTATTAGCTCAGGCTTCTAATTAACTAACTCTTACATCTTAAATTAACCCATTTCTATTAATCTGTGTATCACCACGAGGCTGTGACTCAACAGGTAAGATTCCGCTCGGCATCTGTCTGCTTTCACAGCTACATGGTGTCTCTCTGACTCCACTTACTTTCTCTCTCTCTCTCTCTCTCTCTCTCTCTCTCTCTCTCTCTCTCTCTTTCTCTCTCTCTTCCTCTCTCTGCTCTGATTTCCTGCCCAACTTTACTCTGCTAAATCATTAACCCAAACAGCTTTATTCATCAACAAATAAATGCAGCACATATACAGAAGGGCGTCCCACATCTTCCTTGTTTCCCCACGTTGAAGAACTTTGGGAACATCCATAGTGACCTAACGATCAGGCATCAAAACCTCAATGACACAGTATGACTCGCAGCGAAAATGTGCTGAGACAGAAGATTACATGCCAGAGCCAGCCCTAACCATGACTGCATGTGTGCATTTCCAAGTCCAACCTGATAATTATTTTTATGAGATTCAGAGCAAATGCCTTAACAGTGCCTTGGACTCGTTATCATGTCTCTCTGTATTCTGGATCCCATTATCACATTTATGTTCACTACTAGGGGAATTTTTATTGGGACAAGACTGCCAGATAGATCTGAGATATAATCAGAAGTCTAAATGCCCTGAGATCTACTAATTCTGCTGAGAGTGTGGGGGCATGAAAGCAGTCTTAGCGCCATAATTAGGAGAATGAATCTGGGCAAGAACCATGTCCAGTATCTCAATGGATAGGTCCAATGAATAACCCGAGAAATCTGGTGAACAACACAACCGGCTGATCCACTCTTGGTGCCTAAGTGAATCTGAGTGTCTGTGCTAACCAGACAATGAGTTACTTAGATATTGTACTCATTCCTGTAGGCCATGTCACAGAGTTTTTCCTACTTTAGAATCTACTGGATTGCTATGAAACTGATCTCTGACGCTTGGGACTGTATCAAGAGAAACCAACATCTTACGCTTCGTTCTTTTATGGTCCCTGCAAGTCCTCAGGAGCAGGTGCTTCCGATTAGGCTGCCCAAGGCCAGCGGGGCTTGGCTTTATTATCCTTTGGTAAATAACAGTCACTGTTGTCATCATAGCTTCAGAAAATGTCACTAGCCACATGTCAGCAGGGTTCTTTGTCTAATTTCCACAGCTAAGGTGGCAAGAAGGTTATTAGAAGTAATAGCAAATTTAAACTTTTATTAGCTGTAAACTACAAAAGCTAATGGTGATGCCAACACTGGATAAAATCATTGTCACAGTTAATTCTGAACTCCTTATTTCAAGCTTAATAATAGGAAACTCAATGGAAAGGATATTACACGCCCCATATCACTCATGAGTGCCGCAGGCCTGAGTAACTTGTTATTTTGCTCATGAGTGAAATAAAATGCAGATTATACTGCCTGCTATCAGGGGCATTGTTTTAATTGAGGATGTATGCATGGAGATGAGGGGGGATCCAAGTAGCTTCTCATTTTTGTAACTGTTTTAAGAGCGTTTTCATTTAAATCTGTGACTCCTTTGTGTGGTGTGAGTCTGTGTGTGAGTGTGTGTGTGTGTATCTGTATTTGTATGTGTGTGTGCTTTTAAAGTTATTTTTGTCCAAGATGTAGAAACTAATGTTAAGTGTGGATAAAAGAGGGTACCTTGGGGTACTTTTTTCATGTATTTCTGTAAAAATTCTTGCTCGGCATTCTAGAGTCTGATGTCTCCAGTCCTTCTGTCAACAAAGACAAACAAAGGAATATTTGTGTTGCTCTGTTTGTTTCATTCCAATCGTGCCTGTACACACACACACACACACACACACACACAGCCCTTCCACACTGACACACACTTCCAGTCATGAACAAACAATTCAATATTTTCTTCTCCATGTTTTACATTTACTGAGAAAATGGGTGTTTCCAGGAATTAAGACAACACCAGATTTTGTACATTTTTTTCTAAAGTATGCTGTTGTTCCCTTTCAGAAAAGTTGAAACAATTTCTGATCCTCTGCCACAAATCATCCAAACTTGCATCCCTAGGCGCTATAGGTACATCACTGCTTTAAGGGGATTCTTCCTTGAGCTTAAAATGTACTGTCTGTGATTCCATTGGTCAAACTTCAACCCACTGTGTGTGTGTGTCTGTGTGTGTGTGTGTCGAGGACCATTATATTCACTTTGATTAAAGTTGAAATCTTAAATTGTTCAAAGCCTAAACTACTTTTTCTTCTTTAAGTTTCAATATTCTGTTTAAAATATTTTTCTGGGGGCTGGAGAGATGGCTCAGCGGTTAAGAGCATTGCATGCTCTTCCAAAGGACCCGAGTTCGATTCCCAGCAACCACATGGTGGCTCACAACCATCTGTAATGAGGTCTGGTGTCCTCTTCTAGCAGGCATATATGCAAACAGAATATTGTATCCATAATAAATAAATATTTAAAAAAAAATAAAATAAAATATTTTTCTGATGATACCCTGTATGGACAGAGCTACCAAAAGTTCAATGTGTAAGAAATTAGTGATCCATGCCAATTTGATTTTATCTGAGAATGGAGAGCTAAAATACTAAGAACTGCAGCCAGACTGCCTAACAAAAGTCTTACATAAACTAAGGAAGCAGAAAGGAGTGGTTGAAAGCAGTCAGATCTCTGCTTTATTTTCCAAGCTTGAAAAGCAGAACACAAAATCTGAGTTCAAAATTTTCATTTTTGAGAATCTATTCCTTAGCAGCATATGAAATTAATCACCTGGTTGCAAGGCTGATTGGCTCAGTGATGTCGCTTACCTAGCAGGATGGGTCTCGTTTCCCCTTGTCTCCTCACTACCCTTCCTCTGTGTTGAATTCCAGCATGCGGGCAACATCCTTAGATGTTATTTCCTGTTATCCCTAGCACCAAGCTGTTAGCTGATAGAGCTGTGTGTATATTCACAGTAAGATAATACCATTAGGGATAAGTCCCATTTACTTCAAAGAAAATGAAAGACTGGGTTCCTAAATTACACACAAACCAGCCCTAAATTCAACATACTGTTATTGCCAGGAAGATGCAGTGCAGAACTCCAGAGTTTCTTAACACATGCAATGGAGCGAGAATGGCGTGGACTTTGCCACACGCTACGTTTTCTATTCATACACTTCATTCTTATTTTTTTGAAAAATGAACACTGGATTGTGACACTTGAAATCCTTTTCATACATAGTTTTAGGATTTCATCCTTTTGGTTGTTGAGTTTTGGTTTGGTTTTATGTTTTTGCTTTTTACTCCCCCCATACTCACTCCCATGCAATTTAGAAAACCCCTAGTCCTTTCCCAAAAGTAGTTTTAATGAATTGTCATACCTAATTTTGCATGGATGCCAAGATGTCTGGCTGCTCCTCTCTGGAGTCCCTGGGGATCTATAGCGATTTTAATGGTTGTGAGAAATCGCCTTGTTCTGTAGCTTATAGATCTATCTCCCAAACAGTTTTCCATTTTCTTGATTTTTAAAAAATGTGCTGTGGAAACACTGAAACATGTTTATGATCATACTTATACAGGTAACTGACATTTTGAACTTAGACGATACTAATTTATGAAATTTCTTTCACGACTATCTAAATATTATAGCTTCAAGCTTTGTAAAGCTTCATGTAATCTGCAGGCACATTTTTCCCCATCATTTTACAAAATTTAACTGTTTGCTTTTTGTTCAAATTTGAATCCCGAGGGCTTGCTCACTATGTAGCAAGAATCATCTAGTTTTAAATATGCCTGCTTCCTCTGTGTTTGTAAGCATGCGTGTGTGCATGCACACACACATGTGCATTGTCTACAAAATTATAACTCTGCCACAGAGAACTAACAGTGACTAAAACAACCCCGAGTCTGTGTCTTTGGAACTCTGTCTTACAGTATGGAGAGGTAGTGTAAATACACGCAGAACGTTGGTTAATGACAAGTGCTCCAGAGAAAACAAAAGAGCCATGAGAGTGATTAGGGAAGTCCTCGTTGAAAGAATGAGGTCTGGGTACAAGGCAGTAAGAGAGATAAAGGAGCACATTATGAAGATCCTGAAGCTGAAGACAGGAGCCATCTTCCAGACAAAATCAACCAGCGGCTAAAGGTCCCAGGTGGGGCAATCTCAGCAGTATGTGAAGAACATCGGGATGCTGATGAAGAAGCCAGAAAGGCTTGTGTGATAAGGCCAGTGAGATGACAATGGGTTGACTGGTGTGGTAAGGGAGTCAGGGACCCACTGAATGCTTCTCATCTTGAGCTAAATTAGCAGCCATTACATCATTCTATGAGGAAGCTTACAACGTAGCACCCTTGCCTCCTGTACTGGGAATGAGAACAGATACCAAGTGAATAGTTAAACATTATCTAAGAAGCCAGTGGAATGAGCTACAAAAGAGATGATGAAGGCCTGGCTCCACCATGGAGATGGAATAAGGAAAGTCAATTTCAGATGAAGTTGGCAGCGGAAAGACTTGACAACAAACTGGATAAAAACCATGTGAGAGAAAAATCACCTAAAATCTGAAAATTAGAAGGACATAACTGTCGTTTTCTAACTAAAGACGAAATTATGGAAGGGATTTGGCAAGGCAAGTATCCCAGGTGCTTGAATATTAGCTACGTAAGAATGGGTTAAGGGTATAGTTGCATACAGAGCTCTCTGTAGGTCTGAGAAACACTCCTAGAAATTTTTTTAGCTGTGGCATTTTTGAGGTCACATGTACAAACAGGAAAGAGAAGTTCAAAGCCTGAGGTTTGAACCATTTACTACAAAGAGTTCAGGGAGAGGGACATTAAAAAGAGGCTGATTGTTAAAGGAGAATGTCCAGGAAATTGCTGTGTCACAAAAGCCGAGGGAAAAAAGGAGGTTGTGTTGGATTACACTGTTACTGCGACCAGACCCACAGTAGAACAAACTTAGGAGATAGAGTGTATTTTTGGTTCCTTCTTTTGGAGATGTCAACTCAGAGTTCATGGTACCATTGACTCTGGGTCCATAGTGAAGCAGGGCATTTTAGTGACAAGAGCAAATGCTAGCAGTTACCTCATGGCAAACAGTAAATGGCATAAAGAAGAGGCAAGAAGGGGGGGGTGGCAAGATGTGGACCCAGTAATGGGACTCTGCTCAGTGACCTCCTTTCTCGATGCAGCCCCATCATCCGCCATTCATCCTCCCAGTACTCTGTTCAGGTTTTTAATTCACCACTTCATAAAACCATTCATCACGTTAGATCTTCACAAAACTCATCACACACACACACACACACACACACACACTCATGTAATATCAGGCAATTTGTCTAAATCTTCTTTTATTTTGCACTTGTCTCTCTGAATAAAAATGATGTGAATATCACTCACCTCTTCAGTTTAGCCCGAATTCTAATTGATCTTAACAATAAAAACCAGGAGTCAGATATTAGGAGTGAAAGCTGAACGATCAGAGAAGCAGAACAGCCAGTAACCAATTCTTACCTCTATGAAATCTTCGAACAGAATGGGGTATACTGTATCTACAAAACCTCATACTGCATCCTGACCTCCTGTCTCCTCCTGTCTTATATTCCTCTCTCTGCCCAGCCATATCACTTCCTGTCTGTCTGTACAGACCTCCAGACCTCTATGGTTAACTAGTGGCTAGCTCCACCCTCTGATTAAACAAGGTAATACCATACTTCAAGCTCATTTTGGAGGTTACTTCCATCATGGGGTACTAAAAAACTGGAAACACTTCTCATAGGAGACTCTAAAGACCATTAGGGCTGGATAAATTTCACGCGGACTCTAAGCGACCAGACTTATATATCCAGCAAAACTTTCAATCACCATAAATGGAAAAAACAAGATATTTCAAGACAAAATCAAATTTAAACATTTTCTGTCTATAAATCAAGTCCTAAAGAAGGTACTAGAAGGAAAAGTCTAACAAAATGAAGTTAATTACACCCATGAAAACAATGCAATAGATAATCTCACACCAACAAAACCTAAAGAAGGGACACACACACACTACCATCATCACCAACAGCAACAAAAATAACAGGAATTAAAAATCATTGGTCATTAATATTTTTATATATAAATGGATTCAATTCTCCAGTAAAAGGGCACAGGCTAACATAATGGGTATGAAAGCAGGATCCATCCTTCTGCTGAACAAGAAGTATACCTCAATATCAAAGACAGACATTACCTTTGAGTAAAGGGTTGAAAAAGATTTTCCAAGCAGATGGACCCAAGAAGCAAAGCCGGTGTAGCTATTCTAATATCTAACAAAACAGACTTCAAGCCAAAATTAATTAAAAGATACAGAGAAGAACACTTCATACTCATCAAAGGAAAAATTTACCAAGATTATGTCTCAATTTTTAACATTTATACCCCAAATGCAAGGGCACACACCTTTCTTTCTCTTCTTTTCCTTCTCCCCTCCCTCTCTCCCTCCCTCCCTCCCTCTCTCCGTCCCTCCCTCTCTTCCTCCCTCCCTCCCTCCTTCCTTCCTTCCTTTATTTCTTTTTATTTATTCTATGCATCTTTTTGATCATGTATCTTGACCCTATTCATTCCCCTGTTCCTGCACATCTTACTCTGCCCCCTGCACACCTCCATAAATAAAGCAAAATTTAAGAGAAAGAAATAAAAAAGTGTGGGGGTGGGTTATGTAGATGCAGTGAGATACAGTGTGTCACACAGTAAACCCCTTTGTCCATATATCTTTACTTGCAAGTGCTCATTGAAAGAGTCATTGATCTGGTTCAAGGCCTGTGGCTTCTACTACACAATTTATGCTGGGCCCTCACTAGAACTTTTACGGGGTATCCTGTTGTTGCCTGTATTGTGGAGATCCTTCTGCTACGGGTCAGGTCCCTTCACGTTCTCTAGCAGATCATTGTTGGGGTGTGTGTTGGGATGGGCCAAGTTGTAACCCCAGATATTGTTCTGGGCAGCTGTAGGACTGGTTCACCAGCCATGTGGAACAATATTCTCACTGCCAGAGGGAGTTCTCCAGCATCCTCCAGGCTAATTCCCCCCTGCAGCAATAAGCAAGGGCTGAGGCTGGTTCTCCTGCTTTCATACCCTCAGGGTCAGCTCTCCTGTACCTACACCATTAGGGCCAACTCTTCTGGGGTGTGCAGGGGCCACTCTTCCAAGAGCTGCAGCTTTTGAGTGGTAAGGACAACCCTCCTGCTCTTATGACAGAGCCAGCTCCTCCACCTGTCTCAGTCATTGATGAGTGGGAGATTGGGAGAAAGGTGTCTCTCCTCCACTCATGCTGCCCCATGACAGGTGAGTAGTGGGGATAGCTTTCCCATGCCTACAACACTGGGGCTGGATCACCTTCAGCAGCAACCACTGTTGCTCTATTTTGCTGCTTAGACAAGATTCAGGGGCCATAATTGATATCTGTTCTTATTGCACATAGTTTTGTATTGGGTTCAGAACTTTTTTATTTAGACAAAAGGGGGAAGTGATGAGGAACTTCCCTCAGCTAATGACCTTTGAGAGACTGGACCAGGTTGGGCATGGCCTTGAGAACCAAAAAGATGTGGGCTTGCCCATACTCTCTCTCTTTCCCTGCTAGCCACATCTGGATTCTGGATTCCATTCCTGTTTCCTCTTGTGATCTGTGAGTTCCCCTTTAAATAAAGAACACCTGTATAATAATAGAGTTATTTGGAACTAGAGTGGGATTACTTTACACAGTTAAACAATTATTTTGCAACCAAAAAAATACAAAATAACTTTACTTAGTTAAACAAATAACCCTTTCCCCAGTATCTATATGTACTCAGTACCAAAAAGTTGATAGAAAGTGGGAGATTATTTCATAGCAACTAGGCATTAAAAGTCATGAAATGTAATTTTCTTGCCCACCCCCTCCTCAGTGTCATATTTCTTTATTCATGACACTCGCTAATCTAAATTCACCTGATTTGTGAGAAAGTAGGCTTTGTCCTCAATAACTTAGAACTCAGAGCCTTTTGATTACAGTTTCCCAGTCAGAGCGCTGTCTGTATAATGGTCCATCTATGGTCACTGGAAGGCTTCTAGAATGCTCTGAGCCTCTGCATCTGCTGTTCCATGGAACTCTTATGCTGTATCTCTCCAAGGAATAGTGCTTTGTTATACTGACCAATATGATGATTACCCTCTCTGAAAAAGACCAAGCAAAATGTCATAGTTTCAGGTCATGAATTAGGGAGCCCTTTACTGAAGTGTGCATGTGTGCCTTAGAAAACAAAATCCCTAATCAGGTACAGAGATTACTAAATGAAGACCTATGAAGAACATGCTGGAAACAGAATTCTGACCCTAAATAGTACAGTCCTGAAACTAGACCTGAACTATGCCATTGCTATGTTCTCCCATCATTTTCAGAGGCAGATGCACTGCCAGGGATAAAATTATGCCCTTCTTCCATTGTATTTTCAGCACATGGGCTAGTAGTACCTGGAACATGTGAGGCATGCAACATTCATCTCTGAATGAGTGGGTAGATGGTGTTCAAGTTTGTTTTTCTGTGGCTGTAATAAACACCATGACCAACAGCAACTAGGACAAAAACTCAAGCAAGAAGGAACCTGGAGGTAGAAATTGAAACAGGACCTATTGGTTTTCTCTCTATGGCTTGCTCATTTTACTGTCTTATGCAATCCAGGCCCATCTGCTGGGGATGGCACAGTATTCCACATCAATCATCAATCATGAAAAGGCTCTGCAGACTTGCTTACAGACAAATCTGATGAGTGCAATTCTTGAACTGACATTCCCTCTTCCTAGATTACTCTAGCTTCTGTCAAGTCGACAAAAAAACTAACCAATGTAGATGAGTAGGTAGATAGATTGACTGATAGATGGATGGATCTATCTAATCAATCAGTTGGTCTCTCTGCATTATCTGGAAGCATTCAACACCCCCAAGGAAAGATCCACATCCCTTATAACCTGGGACACGAGAAAATTAAAATTTAAGAAAATGGTATCTCTTTGATATAAATTTGATCAGTACATGTTAGGTCAAATACTAAAATTAAGAACACTGAATAATTTACACTTTTATGTTGTATGTAGAATTAGTCTGCTTGCATCCAAATTATATTTATTTACTTTGCTGTACCAATAAATCTTAAAAGTATCAATAAAGAGGTACATACTCATTTATTTTTCTTTATTTTATACACTAATTAATTTTGTGTAAAAACACTTTGTTAAGAAATACCATGTTCAATAATAAATGGTAAAACCTCTGCTCCTCTAGATTAAATATACTTTAAAATATTTAAAGTGACATTTATTGTATCAATTTTTAAATAAAGCTAGAGAAAGCTGTTAATGTAACTTAATCATCCAAAGCCTTGTTCTTTTTTCTTGTCTAACATTTCTCTGGTAATATATCGTGCCAACTACTGTTAAAATATCAGAACATAACATAATGCCTACATGACTAAAATAAAGTTTTACAGAATTTAAGGGGATGTTGTAAATGTGTAATGCCTCATACACATTTCAGCGGAATGCTTGATATATCGAGGTGGCTTGCCTGCCAGAGAAACTTCAAGTGTTGGGGAAAATCAGGTCAGTAGAGTCTCATTTCTGAGAGTTACTCTATTATTAATCATGGGACAGTTATTGAGCTCGGTCAGCTCAAAGTGCTTACACAATTCAGAGAAAGTTCATTTCTTTTCCAAATTATTAACGACATATTGGTGATGGGATGCAAATGGACCTACTTACCTAGCTATACATCACACACTTTCCTAATATATGTAAAATTAGTCTATTAGCGTATAATCTATTTATAATCTATTTATTTACATTCATTTACCAACAAATGCTAACACATATTTCAACAGTATCCAAACTCAGTTCTGAGGTTGGATTTCTTTTAATGAAATCTTATACCTAGAGACTAAAAACATCTGAGAATTTATACCAATTTGGAAAAAAAGAGCAATCCTAAAGCTATTACAAATACAAAAATCTTCTAAAACCCCCATGGTTAATTTTAGTTATAGCATTTAAGGATAAATTTAATGAATGGAGTCACCTGAAAAGGTAGACTCAATGGGAGACTTTCTTGGGACATATGGGGGATTGTCTTGGCTAGGCCAGTTGAGATGGAAGACCCATGCATTGTGGGTAGCACATTTCTCTGGGGGTAATCCTTGACTGTTTGAGTGTAGAAAAAGTGAGCTGGCCACTACAGGCATGTGTACATGAATCCGCTGCTCTTGATTATGGTCTTCATGTGCTGGCTGCGCAGCTTCTGCCTCCTGGTCTACCTCAGGATGATGAGCTGGCAGACTAGCCTGAAACCATGAGCCAAACGGGCCTTTCTGCTCTAAGCTGATTTTGCTAGGTTTTATTATTTTATTTTATGACAACAACAGGAAATGAAACCACGGTGCTTATTTCATTTCATATCTTATATTGTATTTAATTTTAAAATATACTGCTCTTGTTCAAATGAGTATTGTGGATAACACTACCAAGTAGTATAAAGCTTCTTCATTTCTCTATTGCTAGCCTCTCACATTTGAAACTTCATACTATGCCTTTCCAACTGATGATATCATCCTCACAGTTTTAAAGGGTGACCTCAGTTAACTGTGATTTTGTTGTGAATATTATTGAAAAGACAATAATAATTGGATACTGTAGCAATTACAATGATCAAGCACTAAGTAACTCAATGTGTTAACATCCCCTATATGAAATGGGAAATCAGCTACAAAACTTGATGGTTTACATTAATTCAGAGTAGAAAACCACACCTGTCAGCCTTTCTTGTAGTTTAACAAGACATTTTCTGAGCATGGGGGTAGATTTCTGTGATTCCAACACTGGGTAGGTAGGGGCAAGAAGATCAGAAGTTCAAACTCTTTCTTGACTTTATAATGAGTTTGACTCAAGTCTGGGTCCACATTAGAGCCTGTTTAGAAAAAATAAAATTTAAGAATATATTGTTCTGTACCTGTTCAGAAGATGTGACCATTTGCAATTCAATGTCAGTGCAAAGCAAGCCATATAGGATTAGGAAACTAGAAGGAATGGGACATTATAATGGTCTGGCAAACACATTAAACTAAGCAATGTTTTTTTTTCATGTTAGTAGTTTCACTCTAAAGAGTCTCAAAGTATGTTACTAGCTCAAATAAGTTGTTTTTAAACATATGTTCATTATGCATACTAATCAGTCCCGTTGTAGAATATTAATAATACATAAAAGGAATTTTATCATATTTATTTCCTATTACCCTTTCCTGATCCAAAGCTGTTGATCTTCTCAACTTCTCTCCCTCCCTCCCTCCCTCCCTCCCTCCCTCCCTCCCTCCCTCCCTCCCTCCCTCCCTCTCTCTCTCTCTCTCTCTCTCTCTCTCTCTTTCCCCCTGTCTCTCTTACTGTAACCCATTGAGTTTCAGTATGATTACAATGTCCTCTATTAAGGCTTATTTACAGGAGCATGACCAGTGGTTTTATTACTGAAGAACATTCTTCTCCCTCACCCAGGGATATTCAAGGGGCAGTGGAACTTTTTGAGTCCTTACCTCTAGTTTATATAATCTGTTGTAAGTCCTGGTGGAGTCTCAAGAGCTCTGCTCTGAAACATGACAGAATGTTGACAGAGTGAATCTTGTGTATGTCTTATGCAGCTCGTGGGAGCTGTGGTGGGAGCAAAATCTCAAAGAATTTCATGCTCCCAAAACCTCATCCTCACCCTTTCTCTGATTCTCACATTCTTTCTGACCCATCTTCTACAATGTTTCAAGAGCCTTGAAGGCAGTGGTGTAAGTTATGACTGAGCGTTCAACAATATTCTTAGCAATTTGACTAATTACGAGTCAGTGTAGTTACCACGGGTAGCTAGAAGAGGGGCTTTGCCTGTGGATATAAGCATAGTTGTTTAGGCAACAGTTTGATGATCCTGTCTGTCTAGCAAAGCAGCAGCAGTAGCTTTCCCTTTCGGGCCAATTATCTCACCAGTAACAGGTTTGAGCAAGGTGTCCACTTTCAGGTATGGACTCTCTCCCTGTGGATGGACTTCCAATCCCATCAAGAGTGGTTGGTTACTCCCTCCTCCTCCTTGGATGGACTTCCAATCCCACCAAGAGTAACTGGTTACTCCCCACTGTTGATGAACTTCCAATCCAATCAAGAGTGGCTGGTTAGTCCCTACTGTGGACGGACTTCCAATCCCATCAAGAGTGGTTGGTTACTCCCTCCTCTTCCTGCAGATAGACCTCCAGTCACATCAAGAGTGGCTGGTTACTCCCCCCCCACCCCCCGTGGATGGACTTCCAGTCCCATCAAGAGTGGCTGGTTACCTCCATTACTGACTTGCCACTATTTCACCAGTGAGCTCTTCGTACCTGGTTGGTTGGTTGGTTGGTTGGTTGGTTGGTTGGTTGGTTGGTTGGTTGGTTGGTTGAACAGTGATGTGGGATCCACAAATGAGTAAGATTTGATGATACTTTTCTTCCAGAAGCCCATACAGCACCTCCCAGCAGTATGTGGGTGAGCTAGCAAGAAGGAGCCTTCCCTTCTTGTCCCAGCTTTTTTTCGTACATCCTGAATTCAACTCAATTGGTATCTTTAGAAATAAGGTTTTACCTTGTAGTTCTGGTGCACAACCAAGAGCTGCAACAAATGCTTGAATTGTTTTAGGAACCTCAGAGCTCTTCCTGAATAAGGAGGTAACCTACCCCTGGAACTGGAATTTTAATAACCTATGCATTATGGGAGCATCTTTATCTTGCTAGGTCGGGTACTTCTGTTTAAATTCATACTTTAACTATTTACTTTATCTGTTATTAGATTTCTTTCCAGCTGACTTTTTACTGTCATTCTTAGTTTTACCTGATCTCCCTTTTCTCAAGTTCCTCCAGTCCTTAATCCCCATGCTGCCTCTTCCCCTCATAGCCCTACCCAGTGTTCCCCTTTCCATTTTCCCATGTTCTACTCTTTCTACCCTGCATTACAGCACCTTTGCCTTTCTCTCAAGGCCCCCTCTGTATGGTCCTGGCTTAACACACACTCATTCCCACCTGGATACACATGCATGAAAACCCACAGCTGGAATCCACACACATGAAAACCAGCAGCTGAGATCCACATACATGAGAAGCCACAGCTGAGATCCACATACAAATGATAACACGCAGTGTTTCTCTTCCTAATCTTGGGGATTTCTTTTTAATCTATGAGAACCTCCTTTTTTTTCACTGCTCGCCCCACCTCAGCCCTAGTTTCTAGTGAACATACGTTTCTAATTGGACTCATTAAGTAATGCTTGTGTTTGAGACGGGTCATGTAGTTTCCAAAACTAGTGATTTGGTAAAGCTCTAAGCAGGATCTTACTGTGAAATTAATAATTCATCTCACCCATCAGCTGCCATCGACCCACACAAATGCTTCAGAATCCTTCTGTTAGTAGCACGGGGCACTCCTTGCACAACTGGAGAATGAACTGCAGAAGACAAGTTGGATTCCAGAGTCTCCTTTGTTTCAAACATAATGCACCCAGATCTCTGCATTTTCATGTAGCAGAGATAGAGGAAACCATTCAAAGATTTGCATAGCTGTTCTCTCTCTTAGGGCTTCTCGCAAAGATGTCACATGCTACAGCTACACCTCAGATTACATCCTTAAATTCTCCTGCCTGGTCAATTAGAAGACCCTTGGCCTTCCAAGAGAATACAAGCACGCACTCCAATGAAGGTCTGCATCAACAGCGTGTTGAGCTTTAAAGACCTCTCAGTCAATTTTGCAGCTGGTATTCCCCCACCCCTTTGGTGAGTTTCAGGGCCACTGTGGGTTTTCATCCATCTCCCTTCTGTGGGTTTCAGGTGACATTTTGAGGCTGGAAACATGATGTGTCAGAAGATAGCCGCAGCTTCCCACTGCGCTAGTTATTGTCTGCTTTGTCAGGAGGTGAGTGAGCACAAACATTTTCCAATTGCTCAGATTTTCAGACAGATTTAGATCTACTGAGCCATCACTGATGCCCACGCCTACGCCGTTTAGAAACACTGATAGGGATTTCAGAGACAAGGCCTGACTTCAGTACACACACATGCAGCTACTATCAGTTGTCTCCTCTCTCTCTCTCTCTCTCTCTCTCTCTCTCTCTCTCTCTCTCTCTCTCTCTCCTCCCTCCCTTCCTCTCTTCTAAAAGAGGCATAGATTTCATGTCCTCTCCTTGGTTTACCCCTGTTCAGTATGAAGAAATAGATGGGATGTTTCTCATCTAGGTTCAAAACACCAGTTTACCTTTCTTCCTTCAGGCAAAACATTATCATGATCAACAGAGCCGTCTCCCGAGACTCAGACATGCTGTCCTTTCTTGGATAAAATTCCCATCAGAATCAGAATTAAGTCCTTAGTGAAATCTCAAATTACATTATAAGATTCATTATAATATCATAAGTTCCAGCGAGGCTTTGCCAAAGGCGTTGAATGATTCATGATAAACTTGAAAACCTCAGTCGCCTCTTCCCAGGGTGTCTTCAATTATTTCTTTGACGAACTCTTACTCTTGATTCCTTGTTAAACTGAAGCAATAAGGAGTTTAGGGCCTTTATATTCTACCTCAAACTTTTTTCTTTTTAACTTAGGATATCTGCAAGTAAAATAACATTGATTGACTCTTTTTAAATGTACCTTTTATAAAATTATGGTTAAATATTATCTTACTCCTACAGCATTTGTAGGACTTATAAATGTAAATTCTCTATAATATCATTTTAGCTATGAAAATCATATCATTAAAAAATTGCTCAAATTCATTTTACATCAGTCTGAGAAGTTAGTTTAGCTAGAAAATAAGTCTTGATGAAATTTCATCCTGCTTTCAATTTGATTTTCTGGCCACTTAGGATATGGGTGCATGTCACTGGAGTAGTGAGAACTGAACAGATGAATTCAGAGGCACTAGGGAGTTTATAAGTCAGCTTTTGTCCTCCATCTAGGGAAACTGAGTCCCGATAACACTGAAGAACAGACCCAAAGTCTAATCTTTCAAAAAGAGTGGTATGTGGTCTGTTTTCTATTGTAGGCTGCAGAATCAATTGTGAGTTTAAATATTAGACATATTTGATTGCTAGAAATACTCAATAGCTGCACCCGTGTCCGTGAACAGGTCTACTGCACAGATATGCATGAGTCAGGCAAAGTGCTCAGATTCCTAACTACAAACTGCAGAAAACTCGCTTCCAAGAGGTAGCTGAGAAGATGAAAGGGTAGGTAATGATAGATGAGAGATAGATAAAATAAACAGACAGATAACTGATAGATGATAGATAGATAGATAGATAGATAGATAGATAGATAGATAGATGATAGACAGACAGAGAGATGATAGATGATAGATAGATATGATAGATAGATAGATAGATAGATAGATAGATAGATAGATAGATAGATAGATAGGATAGATATATGCAAACAGATAGCCAATAGATGATGGATAAATAACAGACCACTAATAGATGATGGAGAGATGATAAATAGAAATACATTCAACTCTTCAATGATGGAAAATACTGTAATTAGTATCAATTTAAAATAGCTAACCTGAAAATTTATCTTTCCATCTACCTCAATCCAATTCATACTGCAGTAACAATATACCAAAGACTAGGTAATAGGAAGTTTACTTCTCATGGTCTAAGACTTGGCAGTCCAATATTAAGACACTGCTTTCTGGTGCGGCCCTTTTTTTCTACATTGCCTCATAAAAGAAGGTAAGATGAGAGAAGTCAATAGGGAGAGAAGGCTGAACCCACACTTTATAATGAAACAAACCCATTCCCATGACACTGAGCATCGCAAGAATATTTATTCATTTGAAAGAGAGTATCTCCACGATCCTGGTGCATAAATTGGTCTTTTGGAGCCCATTCCCTATGGTGGGATGCCTTGTTCAGCCTTGATATGAGGGAGGCTGAAGCAGCTTGGGGGGGCAGGAGGAGCAATTGGAGGGAGAACTGTGGTTGGAATGTAAAATTAATAGAAAATAAAACATTTAAAAAATGCTTTTATAATTTTTAACAATAAAGACATAATTTAAAAAGAAAGAAAACATAGGGAGAATTCCTCATGGCCCAGTTGGTCGCTGTTAGGCTCCACCCTAAACACCACTGGCTGGCCAATAAGTTCCTGTCACTCACTTTTCGCATGCACACTCATGCAATAACAATGTATTTTCTCCCTGATCTACCTTCACGCAGTTTACGTAGCTTACAAGTATGTTTTCCCAGTCTAGGTTATAATTTAATTATTTTTTGTTTATTTCTTCTTTTAAAAAAAAGGTACCAGTTATGTTCCCTCACTTGGGTTGATGTGGAATCTTGGAGGCTAAAGGAACATACACATGCCCCTACAAATGATCCTTGAGAGTTTGTTTAAAAGCCCTACTAGATAGTGAAACTATTGAGATATCTCTGTTTATTTGAAAGTTCTGTCTCTGTCTCTGTCTCTGTCTCTCTCTGTGTGTGTGTGTGTGTGTGTGTGTACATGAATGTAGGGAGAGAGGACGAAAGATGTGGGAATGTAAATGAGGAAAGTGCAAGTGTTGATGGGCGAAGGGGATGGAACAGAAGAAGGTCATAGAGGGATTATTATTATTAAAATGCATTGCGTGCATGTATGTAATATGATAAAAGTTACTATTATGGATGATTAGTATATAGTACTGAAGACATTTTAAACCCCTCTTAAAATAATTTCTGACCTAGTATGTCAGGCAGGTTTCTACTTACCTTTTCTAATATGGTCTCAGTTTCTGCCCTAGATTTGTTCTAGGCCAAGAACTACCTTGACCCTAAATGCTTGGTCTATTGTTTCCACCAGATGTAGCCTGTTCCACAGAGTTATAGAGCTAGCATCTCTTGCACAGATACTCTGTAAAGTTCTGTGCTGGACATACTGTAATTTTCTGTATCCTTAATTCATTTAGTTTTTCAGACAACTGTTCATCAAGGCAGAATTATGTTTTCACCTTTAGTACTGATCTTTTAAGAGTAAAAAGAGAAAACAATATTAAAATGAAGACTTTAAAATACAACAGGAAAAATAGCAGCAAGAATGAGGAAATGGTTACATCTGAAGCAATGTTAGAAATCATTATTATTTGGGTAAAGGACATTGCTTTTTTCATCTTAAATCATGAAATTTATAAATCTGTAGCAAAGTGGGGCTGGGACACAGAGTATCATCAAGCATGCTGCATAACAAAGCGTTGTCACACTTCCTTCTTCCCCTGCCATAACCAATTGCATGAAGAAACACAAAATTAAACTTAAAAAACCATTCAAACAGCAATAAGAAGTACATGAAAATATTTGCAACAGTTGGGCAAGAGGGTACATGCCTTCCATCCCTGAAATGGAAGTGAGAGGAAGGGGCAGGAAGGTCGAAGTCCAAGGTCATCCCAGCTACAGAGAAAGTTCAATGCTAGGCAGGGCTGGAGAAGACTCAAGTAGCAATAACCATGCATGATCATGACGTAATATAAAAAAGTTTAAAAACGGGAAAATGTTCTCTAAGTAGTACATTTATTTTCTGTAGTACACACATCTTTTAATATACTGAAGAAAGAGGACATGGAATGAGTTAAAAAGTTGAGTTTGTTAAAGAAATTTAACAAGATACCAAGCTTTTGGTAATTCATAATTCTAGGTGATCACTTTTAGGAATTCCATTCACTTACATGTTATACTTCACTTTAATTAATTAAACATTAATGCTAGTACATACATGGAAGGGAAAATAAAGCCATAAAGTATTTCTTGGGGAATTATTTTTCTTGTCACCTGTATATTGAAAGCCCTTTATTCTGGAGAACGTACAACTTCTAAACTGTTCTAGCCCCCAGATATTACTGTCATGAGACTGCGAACTCCAGGACGAAGCCCCTGGCTGTTTTCACCCATAGTGTGTGCTTGTTTTCAAGTTTGGTGACTGGCAAAAGCAGAGTCTTTTCCACAGAAAGAGGTTTAAACTATGTCCAACTCATTTTCAATATAGAAACCAACCTCCATTCATACTTGACGGCTTCAGTATGGAAATTCACAAATAGAAAAGTAAAAATAGTCAAAAATCACAAGGTAACAGATCAGGATGAACACTTTGGAACAAACCCAGAAAAAGGGAGAGCAAAATTCAATGGAAAGAAAATGAAAAAGAAGAAAGGAAGGAAGTGTAGGAGAGACCTCAGCATGTCATCTGAGAACATAAGTGTTTAGAATGAACACTAGATTTTCAATGCATGTGAAATCTACTGACCCACTTGAAGTCCCGGATCCCCTCCATAGAAGGACTCCTGGGCACAATTACTCAAGATAGCACTGAATTTTGTTCCCTCCTGATAGCCCATTCCCCCTCCCTTGACTCCCCACTGTGAACAGAGATGGCATTAACCCTTCTGACTCCTCAGGGGTATCATTTAGGAAATCACTGGGATGTTTTAGCTCTGTCCACAATTCAGCTCCTGCAGGAAATCTGGATCCACGTGTTTTATGTCCATGAAATTTGAAAAACAAAGGAGGTTGTTCTGTTGTAAGAAAGTGAAGTCTACATTTCTCATTATCCCTCTGCAGCTAGAGAGGATCCCCTCTCTGAACCCAGTGGGGCAATCCAATTACAAAGTCATTAGGTGCCATTGTAAGGTGATGGCAGGGTGGATTCCTGTTCTCATAACAAGGATGTTCTGTGATCATCCAAAACATATATTCTGGCCTCTTGCAGTCAGTTTACAAGGTTTCTAATTGAGCTCCAGAGAGAATTACAGAGTTCACTGAGCTGAGTCTCTCTGCCATAGCTGGGAAGCAGAGACTCTATTTTATCAGAGGAGTAAACACTTTAGTTTCATTTCTTCTGCTGCACATGTTTATCTCTTGGTCCTGTCACAACATTTTTTATAGGTTTTTATTTCAAAGGATTACCTTAAGATTACTGTCAACACCAGCCAGAAGAAAATCTCCATGCAGAATATAGTAGGCGATTTCACCTTCTTCAAAATAAAGCTCACTGTAGACAATATAACATCATATAATATTTCTGAAATAAATCCCCAAAGTGAGAACAAAGAGACACATTTTCAGCCGTGCTTCAAAGTTTAAAAAAGAAAAATATTTATGAGTAACAAAAGCACAATTTTACCAGCTTGATTTTTAAGTCAAAATTTTAACTTTTAAGCTGTTTCAGACACTTCACTGGTTTCTACCATTCTTTGTACCATCTGCAGGCAAAACAGAACATACTGGATCACAGTTCGTAACTTGGCAAGAAGATGTTTCAGAGAACAGAAAGGACCTTCCTTTCCTATGCAAGGAGGAAACACTTCAGTTATTATTCAGCGCAAGTAAATGCTCATAACCATGAAATTAAATATTTCTGAAGGGCTCATTCCTGGGCCCTCTGGGTTGAATTAGGCTCCTCTCAGAACTACACTTCATGTCACCCACATGTCTGAGGAACTGGGGCCTTCTGCTCTGCTGTGCATTTTTTCCAGACATGCCGGATGTCTATGCAATAAGCACTCGGCAACATCAAAGAGCCACAGAGCATTCTGTGCTTTCTCTTCCCACCATTCCATGTAAACACCATTAGTTACCAGACCACTCCTACGCCAGAAGCCCCGACGGCTTGACTCTAGTCTGGTAATTGTTCACGCTTGCTCTTGGCCTTTAGTATTCTTAGTGGATCCAGTTACCACCACGTGTGCCTCCTACAGGACCACAGGTATTGACAGCATCTTAGAAGACACAGGCACAACACCCTATCACTTATTACTCAATGCTATTGACTCTCATTCCTTTCAGAGTGGTTATTCGGAAATTAAACACACTTCCATGTTCTTTTATGAATTGGTGGAGTGGAGATGAGGGAAAGATGAGTGGATAAGAAGATGAAGGGCATGTATGTGCCTCAGCGGCAATGTTCTGCATGTGCTTAACATGTATTTGCCCTGGGTTTGATCCCCAGCATGTGCTTCACCCTCAGTAAAATCAGGAAACAGAATATATGTATAACTACAGTCGCACTGAACTTAGGCTGTAACGCAGAGCTACAGAAGTTAACGACATACATAAATATTGTTTTAAATAATTTTAGATAATAAGCTGTGGAGGAAAGAAATCCCAGGAGACTGTGAGAGAATATGGCTTGGGGGTTGGGGTCCCAGATGGAATACTCATGAGAGCTCTTTCTCGGCAGATGGCCTTTGAGCTGAAACCTGAAGGGGTGGAAAAAGGCATCTGAGCAGTCTAAATACCAGACAAAAAGGTTCTCAACATGGAGGAAAGAAGAACAAAGCCTCCGGGGTGTGAGAGTTACTGCAGGAAGCCTTGTAAGATGGAGGTGCAAGCACTCATAAACTGGTGAAAATTGCTAAGCACATAGAGTTCTTAGCCTGTGAAAGCTTCCAAGAGTTGTTTCTTATTTTTTTTTGAAGCAGATTGATGATTTTTCTGCAATAACTCTCTACACTTAATGGCACTTCATGGGTGCAAATTTATTTATTTTTTATAATTTACTCGAAAGTCTATTTAACTTCCCCTCTAGCAGACTCCATAGGAATAACAGTGCAACTCCTAAAAAGACTTCACCTACGGTTACCATGTACAGTGGTTATTTTGCATTTTTAATTTGACTAGATTGAGAAACTCCTAGGAGATACATTTCTGGGTGGAGGTGTAAGACACCCACTCTAAAACTGGGTGGCATAACTGCAGACTGAACAACAAGGAAGAAAGAAAAGCAGAAAGACAGCTGTGTATAGGAGTTCATCTCTCTGCTTCCTGACTGAATGTAGTGTGACCAGTGTGACCAGTCACATTGTGAATCCACAGCCGTGCCTTCCCCACCATGGTACATTGAAACCCATAGCTCTGAGACAAAACAAATTCTTTCCTCCTTCAGCTGCTCTATTCCGGTGTTTTGTAGCAGCAGCAAGACAACAAATACACCATGAATGTCACACCTCAATTGTCCCCCTCTCAAGATACTTTCTCCCCTTCTTAAAGAATCTAGGTTTAGTTTGCAGTAGCCATGTTTTTATATGCAGCCTTGCATGGGTGCATTCCTACATACTATATGCAACTCCACCCTTCCTGCGAGGTAGTGGGTAGATGGATCTCTATAATATGGGGCAGCAAATCTGTTGTAGCTCCCTCTTTTGAAAACCTGATATTGGAAGTAGAATGTCAGTCTTGTATATCACTATAAGAATGAAGTTATATTGTTTACATAGTTGAGCGTACAGTTTCTAGAAGCCTGCATTTCTAGGTTCATCATGGGTCCATTATCAGAGTTATTACACCTGCTTCTAACTTGCTGAGTTTGAGGAACAATCCCTTGACAAGTTTTCTGAATGGCAGCATAGTTATGTGGAGCCAAATGCAAACGTAGCAAAGCATATAGAGGCTACACAGTAGTTTACCATCTTTATAATTAATGACTCACATCCCTGGCATAGGTTAAGAAGTGTTGTGTCTGTCTGTAGATGATGAGAGAAATGTGGAAAATGCAAGATATTTCAAACATCAAGACATTTTAAAGACTGTGGAATAAGAAAATGTTCATTCTCAGAACATATCCGGTAATGATTTACTTGTATTAATTGTGATCTGAAGCTGTTATTCTTCCAAATATCTAGAATTCTAATGATAGCCAAATAAAATTTATTCTTGTATGTGATTCTGTGCCTGGTCAGCAAAGGGTAACGGAAAGAAATTCCTCCCCTTTTGATTTTTCCACTGATAACTGTAGCACCAAGAATGGCTCTCATAATCTCGATGAGTAACAAAGAGTTTAATGTTTACCAAGCATTTGAGACTTGTCTTAGGAGAGAAGTGGGGCAATCACCTTTCCAGTTCTGCAGAGAAAAAGATGTTTGTAGCCTGAGTGCCGAGTAGGGCCAGTTTGATTTCTATTACACTATCATGGATGGATAAAGAATTCTTACCTATGGACAAGGTGTCTACATGCTATCTCCCATAGTAAAAAGTCCCAAGGGAATCTTCAGTAAGTGGCTAGAATACACTATTACCAGTTGACAACTCCTATTAGTCAATGATTATTTCCCTAAACTCGAAGTATTGAAGTGATAATTGGTAAGTGCTTCTCACATAGCCTTTCTGTGGTGACACTACGTGAATGTGTTTAACGATGTCTTTAATCCTCCTATTTCTTAATAGGAGGGTCAGTAATTATGAAAATACATAAAATGGTTATAAAACCTCACACAGGTAGATGAAATTCAAATGCACTGGAAACACTTCATATTGCATCGAGCTAAATCTCTATACTACCAAAACTTTCCCTCCTGCTGCCCCCGCTGATTTACTAAAGAATGGGTTGAGATATTTTGTCACTGAGATGTTCATGTTTTCGGGCTGCTATCCATGTCAACAGCAATTTTGTGCATAGTTTTTTAGGAACTGCCAGCATTCCTCAGGATAAGACAGGGCAGATGCACTCCATATGATGAGATACAGGAATATGTGTTTCACTTGCAGGTGTGCCTACTATTTGTAAACTTCAGCTTCGTGCTCGAAACGTCAGAATTCTGATAAATTCTACTTTCTACGAGTCTATTAAAATGAATCTTCTAGTATCAGAATAAGAATTGTTTGGGGGTGTATTTCACACATGAAAGATCTCCCACACTGGCCACGCAACTACAAAAATTGTGTTTCCACCACTTCTTGCAATTTTACATGTCTGACATTTGATTAAAGGAGTTCACCACCACATAAATTCTAGCTTGAACCATTTCAAGCATTGATTCTCTGCTACTACCCCAATTTCTTATGGGTGAGCTTTGCCATTAACATTCATAGTCTGACCCTGGCACAGCCAAACTTTGTGTTTGACTCAACTTTATGTGAATAGCATACACAGAGATGGAGGAGAGGGAGGAGAGAGTGAAGGGAGAAAAGGTATGGTAGGACCTAGGTGTAGAGGACAGGAGTATATGGGAGAAGAAATGCATGAGGTGAACACGAGAAAGAGGGTAACCAAAGGAGAGATGGGAAGGAAGGAGAGAAAAAAGGAGAGGAAGAAAGGAGAAAGGAAGGAAAAACTTAGGGGAAGAGAGAGACAGGAATGGAAGACAGAGGAGAGGTGCACACACATACACACACACACACACACACAGAGAGAGAGAGAGAGAGAGAGAGAGAGAGAGAGAGAGAGAGAGAGAGAGAGAGAGAGCATACCTCTTCTATTCCTTTCCTGTGATATTAGAATGATGGAGCCATTCTAGTCGGTCTTTGAGCTTAACTTCTACTTTGTTACCATGGTTACCTTCATCGCAACAATCACTTGGAATTCCTGAAGCAGTTCAGTATGGATATACCTTTTGCTTAATTTCGGCTTTGTTTTATGAATTTTTTTCTCATGTTTTTCTGCTCTAACTTCAGCTTATGTCCTTAAGCCACAGGGCAGTGGGTAGGGGCAGGGCAAAGGGTATTCTCTCCATTCTATTGTAACTAATTGTTTGCTTCATGGTTTCTTGTAGGTGAAGTGAAAAGCTTTTTTTTTTTTTCATTCTTTCAACCCAACCTTATGTCTAGAGATGTTTCTATGTCCTGAGAATGGAGTTTTCTCGGGGCTTCTGTGTACTCTCATGGTAGCTGAGTGCCCTTTATTTCTGAAGGAGCATAGAAAGACTTAGATGCAGAGAATGTTCTATTATTCCCCTGATGTGTATCATTTCAGAAATGTGGCCTATAATGTCCTTCTTTTTTTTCTTCCTAAGCATATGTCGTTATTTCTAGTTCTTCAGTTAAATATCATCCCTTACCTTCCTTTTGGCAAGGTTTGCCTGACCCTTGCAATGATGCACTACTGTTGCTTAATACAGATCTCCTTGAAGAAACCGTTTTTGCTTCCGTTCCTTCCTCTTTCCTTTTGCCTGAAATGACAAATGAAGAGATTTGCCTTTCCTAAAAAGGAAAGCAGTTTGTTTCTACTTTCTCTCAAGGGTAGACTGTTGGCTCCAGTGCTAAAAGGGTTGTCCTACCCTTTTCCTGGGAGTTTATGGCTCTTCCTTCATTGCTGAGAAATATGAACATGCATCATTAAAAGGGGTTCACTTAGTTCTTTTGTCTCCCAACATATAATTCTTCTGAGCATGGCTGTGTGTACCTGTTCAAGTATGCACATGTGTTTGTGTGAACATGTTCATGTATGTGTACATGTGTGTATACATGCATACATGGTTGTGTGTATATGTACATGTTCATCTGTGTACATGTACAAGTTAGCGTGTTGTACATTTGTGCATATGTGTACATGTTCATGTGTGCTTGAATGTTTAAGTGTGTGTAGGAGCCAGGGATAGACCTCACCTTTCTTCCAGTATTGGTATCCAAGGTATTTCTGGAGATAGAGTCTCGCACTAAACCAAGAGTTCACTGTTTTGGCTAGACCTGCTGGCCAGCAATTGCAGGGATCTGACTGTAATCACAAGTCCCCTTTTAGTACTAGAAATTTAGGTGCATGCAGGGCCTAGTTTTTCACTTGGTGTTTTTTACTAGTTTTTTACAGGTCCTTTTGAGTACAGAGAAAGCACTTTACCCACTGGGCTGCCCACTCCTACCCCAGTAAGCATATTTTTTTAAATCAAAAAATAAAGTGAAACAACGTGGGAAAGTATAGATTTTACTCATATCTGAACTCCTGAGGATTCCCCTCTGTTAGATTTAACTCGTAGTTGGCCTCTAGAAATCTGTGAAACTTTGCCTGTTTTTCCATATCTGCTATTATTAGCAGTCACCTTGATCTTCCAGAATCATCCAAAGGTGAAATGGTTTATTTGTCTCCACATTCTTGGGAAGGAACTTTGCAGCCTTTGAAAGTTAGTTCATGTAATTAGAAGCTTCATATCTTGATCTTAAAAGAAGTAATTTTGTAGATTTCTTTTGCTTGCAGTCAGAGTGAAATTACAATTTCTGGCAGCCCTCTGCAGTCTTCGAAAAAAAAAAGAAGAAGAAAGGCAAAAGAAGAGAAGGGAGGGGTAGATAGAGATAGACAGACAGATAGATAAATGGACGGACAGATGGATGGATGGACATATGGACAGGCAGACAGACAGACTGACTGACTGACTGACTGACTGACTGACTGACTGATTGATTGATTGATTGATTGATTGATTGATGTAACTGGGGAATTTTATGTTATATTCAGAGAGGCCCAGTGCCTTACCCTGTATCATAGATCTATTAAAAACCATGGTTGAATTCAACCTTAGTTTTCACTGACATAGAAACCATCTGTCTTAAACATAGGCAATGCATCCCTCATAATCTTTTCAGCAAAAGACTATATTTTAGGTGTCTAATTCTAGACAGACTCAACTCTTCCCTTTTCAATCCACTGGAGTATTGGAAGTAACATCACAATATTTTAATCAACAAAGTTCCTTGCCTACAAATTTAAAGGGTAAAGTCCTCCCGCCCCTTCTTTTAGGTGAGTATGCCTAGAAAATGTCTGCTCTTCTCCAAGGCCTTAAACTATTTTGGAAAGCAAATCTCTGTGTTTTCGCCATTATTCCAGAACTGGGTATTTTTAAACGTTTCTAGTATCTGCTGCCTTGGAGAAATGTCCAGGCAAACTGAGTGAAATCATCATCTGATCTTAGACATGGAGAGCTGGAGGAGAGAGGACAGTTTCAGGGCTGAAGGATTCTCCATGGAACTGAGAAGGGAGGTGGGCAGGCTGCTTAGACTTTGACGGCACAGCTGAAGTTCTGAAGACCTGTGCTGTCATCAGAGAAAGTGTCAAATTCAAAGACAGCAGCAGAGACAGAAACAAGAGCCCATGCTGTAGATCCAGGCAGGGCAACACGGGGCTTCTGACAGACGTTCCAGGTGCTCTGCAGAGAATCTGAATGTAACATATATCCTGTGTGGACTGCAAAAGCCATTCTGACTGTTTAGGAGTCTGGGGGTCCAATGTGCAGCCAGATGACTCTCACCCCAGTAGACATAGATTTGTGTGACTGATTTTGCCTCATAAGCCACTTTCTTGTGCTGCCTTGTTTGAAACTCACAACTCTCCTATATAGCAAGGGAAGAAGTGATGATCAGTCCTATTTTACAGATGAAAACTCTAAGACAGAACATGTAAAATGCATCAGACTTTCCAACCACGCCCCGCACACAGTACAGCAAAGCTGTGTTTTCATCAGTCCGAAGGAGCGGATGTACATGTCCCTGTCTGCTTCCAATGTGTGCAGAGCTGCATGTCTTCTCTGGATACTGCTCTCTCTCTCTCTCTCTCTCTCTCTCTCTCTCTCTCTCTCTCTCTCTCTCTCTCTCTCCTTAAAACTTCACAAAGAAACCACTAAGGAACCACTCTATTTCCCAAATTGCAATATGATAAAAAGGGGGAAAATTTAAAGGGTGCATCTTCTGCAAAGCACAAGCAACAAATCTTCATGTGGTGCTGAGGGAAGTCAAATGCTTCATCCCTCTCAGAGACATAAATCAGAACCTTCTAACCAGCACTCGCAACTATTCTGAGGTTTTATTAAGGTAAAATATTATCTCCAGAGTCACTACTTAGAAGATGGATCAGGTTAGAAAGAAGAGGGAAGGCTTGCATGTGCTGAGAAAGAGAGTGGTGCTGAATATTTGGACCATTTTTTTCCTTAAGCCCCGCTGTGAAATATTTCCCTGTCTCACTATTAAAATGCACTTATGGGTTGAGGAGTCTGTCTTCCCCCATGACAGCATGACATTCTTGAAAGCAGGGATGACGATATTCATTTTATTTCCACATCCTAAGTGTTCAACAGACTATGTAGATATAGTAATCGTTCAATGAAAGCTAATGGAAAAAGGGAGGGTATTAGCACAAAACAAACATGACAGCCCCACATCTACCACATAATGACAGCACTATGCAGCTTCACATGCATGTGCACGGTTTCATATGCAGTTCATATGTGTGCAGTCATAAAATACAATTTTGTATATTACAGAAATCACTCCACACATGTATGTCTTATTTGACATTGCAATTGTGATGCAAGATATTTAAAGACCAAAATAAACTATATGCATAGATAGCACAAACACACATCAGTAAGATAACATGTATTGTATGAGTATTGCTAGCATGGTACCATGTACGTGTGCTTCCATAAAAGCATGTTTTATTATATATACTCATACTTTAAGCCATTTTGGTGGTCACTTTTCAATCTTGAACAAACTTTAATGACACTATACTAAAAGATTAAAAATAATAGATGTTAGTTTTGAACTGTGAGAATCACAATGAAAAACATGATGCTGGGGCTTGGCTCACTGGCTCAAGTACTCACTACACTGGTGTGAGGTCCTGAGTTTGGATCCTCAGCATCATGTAAAAAAAATATGTGTGCCAGTAACCTCATGACTGATGGGGGGGTAGAAGCAGGGAAATCAAAGGTTCTAGATGGCTGGTCAGACTTGTAGCCAAAATGGTGAGTCTCCACTTCAGCAAGAGAACTGCCACAGAAACAAGGTGGGCTGGCTGGCTGGATAGTCCAGTGGAGAGAGACACCTGCTGCGAACTTGACGACCTGAGCTAGCTCCCTACCTACCTGGTGGAATGAAAGAGCAGACGTCCACAAGTTGTACACTTATCTCCACAATCACCCTATGCCATGTGCACACATGTTTATGTGTGCCTGTGTATTTATAGATATACACACACATATACACCATACATTCACTGACATAAACACACACACACACACACACACACACAATCTAAATATGTTGCATAGCATGTCAAACCTTACCCAAATGATTTTCAAGACGGCCAATCCTCTTCACCACCCCATCACAATCACAGATAAAGGAAAACTCTTTGACACTTAGGCAACCGTGCATCTCTGACACCCCAGAATCCCAACCAAGCAGGCATCTCCAATCACCTTTGACAGTACAGCGCCCCTGGTGGCCATTTTCATTCTACTACTTCACTGCAGACTTGTCCTGCATCCCCGGAGAACACTGAGTGTAGTCAGTCGAACAAATTGCGGATGCCATTAGGAACTTGCCGTTCTCGTTCCCAGACGGAGCACGGCAACCCCACAGGTGCAAACATAAGGACCGCGTGAAGCACATTCCCACCTCAGTGCTGCTGTTTCCCAGGCTGATGGTTTCTCGATTCCCTGCGGTTTCAAAGAGATAATGAACGGAATTTCCTGTAGTTATGACTCATCACTACGATGAAAAATCCCAGTTTAAAAAATAGTCCAGAATACAAATATGCTAAATGACAGGTGAATGAGAAGGCATGGAGACTGCACGAGTAACGCTTCATGATTTGAGGGACAGCCGCAGGTGTGTGGGCTCCAGGATCATGAGAGGATGTTTTCACTGTGGCAACACAGAATAGAACCTGGACTTGGCTCAGCATTGGCTAGAAAGGATTTTCACTCCCCATTTCAGCGAGGACAAAACCCTCCGGGCGGAGGTTTGACACGGGTCCTCAACGAATAGAGCCCTAGTGGAGTGGAAATTCTCCAGGTGGTTTGGGGCCTCATTCTGCAGCTTAGACAGTCCAACAGTTTCCAAACATGGAGGGCCTTTTTGGAATGACACCACACTTTAGGGTCTGAAGTCTGAGCTGGAAAACTCCTTTCCAACGGTCTTGAGAATTATTCTGGCCCTTGGAGTTTTATAATCCTAGCTGAACACCATCTGAAGTTTTAAAGCCCATAAACAAAGAATTGAATGGTCAGTATAAATAACCAGATCTGAGAAACTCCAGGGCATACTTGGGTCAGTCTTCACGCTATTCTATCATGTCCATTTGGGCTAGCTTCTTTGAGCTAAAACTGCCTCCATTCCGCTGTGATTCTTTTGCCAATAAGAGACTTTCTTTTCCACCACTTCCTCTGCTAAGGCTGTGATGCATCCTACTGGGCTGAAATGGCGTTGTTTGGATATGTTTTTGTGACTGAATATAGAAAAGCATATGATGTAAGCAGCATTATCCTTAATCAAAAGTTACTTTTATTTGTATGATTTTAAGGGCAACTAAAATTTTTATTTGACAGGTTTGAAGATCTCTAGTTGAGCATACCTGCACAGTTTTATTGTATCCTGAGAGTGAGCATAAATCAAGTGATTTCCTACAGACAAATCAAAGCAGTGGAGTAATACAGTTCCTGGAATTTAACACTTCTTGGTCACAAGATCAACATGCTAAGATGCTTATTTATGCACCTCTTAAAAATGAAGTATGTCAGCAGTAGACATGAAGAATGCATTGTTCCTCTCCTTTGCGTCCACAGGATTAGCAGTGTTGGGACAGTGAATGACAGAGGGGTGTGGGCAGGACCATAGCACCTGGCTTTTTCATGAAAATATGCATTGTAGCCAGCCTCTGAATCACCTTGACTGTGACATGAAACAAGAGTCCTATGCAAACAAAGATAGATACAAATACCTGGCCAGGTGGCAGTGGTGCATACCTTTAACCCCAGCACTCCATTTGGGGAGATGGAGGCGGGTAGATCTTTGTGCACAAGTTCCAGGACAGCCAAGGCTACACAGAGAAATCCTGTAAACAACAAAACAAAAAACAGAAACAAACAAACAAAAAACAAAGATCTGTAGGCTAGCTACCTTGCTTTTGCAACATCAGTGTATTCACTCACAACATTGGTTAGTACTAGGAAATTTCTTATACCTTATCTTCTATTGACAAGTTAACTCATTTCAAGCTGCACAGCATTTGACAGGTCAGCGTTCTAAGGCTCAGTAAAGTCTTGCCTTGCCCAATACCTATAGCTATAGAGGGAAAGATGATTTTAACCCAGACCATCCTGCCCAGCATTCACTCTTCCTTTCTTAAGAATGCCTTAAAAGCCTTGGTCAGGTGTGTTCTTCTAGACCCAAGTCACCCATCTGTGGGCACCACATTTTCTCTTTAAAAACAGCTCCCCCTTTAAATGCATCTGGAATTTACAGGTTAACCACTGAAAAATTAATAAAGTAAATGGTATCAGTACCCTATGAAGGTCAGTCCAGCGGCATGGGTGGAAAGAGGACAAAAACAAGACACTCCCTGCAGCTTTATTGTTGTCCTTGCATTGTTAGTTATTGTAGCATTTAGCTCCCTGAACATGTGTTTCTGCCATGGGAGCCTCCCAGGCTGCCCAGCAAGGACGGGGACAGAGCCTTTTAAGTGTCCTCTGCTCTGCTGCCTAGGGGCTGCATGCATTGCCACGTCTCCTGCAGGCAAACTGGGGAGATGAGGTGTTTTGTTTTCCTGAGCATGGAACAAGGGTGAACTTTCTGAGACCTGGCATAATGCAGTCACACATCTTGTTTCTGCTTTCAAGAGATTGTCTTTTCCTAGTCCTTCAGAATATGTTAAGAAGGTTTCACTATATATCACAAATCATGGTTTAAATTTCAAAGTATTAGATAAAAATGACCTTACACTACATTTGTAGATGTCATTCTCAAGACATCCCAACACAGTTTCCATGGGAACTAATGTACATCAAAGGAAGAAGAGAGAAAGGAGAGACACTATGTCAGACCAAATTTTTATTCCCTGACACTTCTTCCTTTGGCAAAACCAAATGATCCCATTGTTTAAAGCTGAAGAAATTCTACACTGGATCTTACTTTTTTATGTGAATGTGCTTTTCCTAAGAACCAAACTTTTTGAAAATAATTTTATATTTTTTACCATATATTATTAAGGGAAACTTTCCCAAACCCTATCATATCACCTATAAATTATATTAGACCCAGAAATCTATTTAGGAAAATTATCAACACAAATACACCATTATTGCTGTCATAAAGCTGAATATAGAATAATTATTATAGTTCCCATCTCATGAGCAAATGCTCTAGGCCAAGTATTAGAATGTCCCATGAATGGAAGTTTGTAGCTACGGAGGAACACATCACAAGAATGTTTCACAGCGTGCGTGCGCGCACACACACACACACACACATATTACATATTCATACTGCATACATGTTTATTAGAATTCACATATGTATAAAATTGTCAAAGAGCAAATTCAGTTAAGCAAAGAACAGGTACTAAGTAGCGTTATTTAAAAGGTGTAATTTAGAGCAATTATTCCTAAATCTAATGCCACAATTCAAGCTCTCTTGAATTTTGTTCCAGAGGACAAATCTGGGTGGTATACCAAGTAAACTCGTTCTATGTGGGGTGATCACAAGAAGACAATGAATTGTTACCAATCTCCATAAGGCATGAAGATATAAAAATATAATTGTAGTCTGCAGAGAATTAACTAAGAAAGTGGTTAAAGAGATCGTCTTTAACATGTAGAGCCCAGAGGACATTTGATCATTTGATACAAATGATTATTATGTTAAATTTCCCAGCAATATTTTAAAAATGTGATTACATGTATTTATTTGTTTATATACATGCACACAAGCACAAAACCACACACATACCAGCAGAGGTCAGAAACCCAATGTGAGAGCCAGTTTTGTCCTTCCTTCAGGTAAGTTCCAGCATTCAAACCCAGGTTCTAAGGCTTGACAGCAAGCTTCTCACCTTCTGAGTTATCTTGGGGGCCTACAGCTTTTTCTTTTCAGGGTGACCATTTCTAACGATTATCATAATGAAAATAATTTCGCATCTTCAACATCTTTATCATCAAAATCTTACTTTAGTCCAACACAGATTACTGATAAATACTTCAGGGCTTTCCTTGGGGACTTGAGATATAAAAAAAGAGGTTCTGCTATGTGACTTACTGTTTACAAGATTAGAAAGTATGACTCTGGCCTTCTAATCATCCTTGGTAGTTAGATCACACTGTTTTCCTCCAAACACAATTTACTACATTTTATAATTTTAGACGATAACTATATAAATCATCAGCTCAAATGATTTGTATAGTTCATATATCTATCAGATATATGAAGGTATTATCAAAAAGGAAGAAATTAAGTACGCAAAATCACACAAAGTTCAAACCAGCCACATGGGTTCCAAAATCTGCTTTCTTAACTGTACAGATATCTTAGCAGTGTGTGTATATTGAAAAATGCCTATTCTCTACAACTCAAAACATACAAGAAAAATATTTGAAAGGCTTATTACCAGGTACTTTATTCTTCTCTTAAATAATTTACCCAGTATCATTTACTTGTAAATAATATGCACTTGGAAATTCAGAATAAAAAAGACTGAAAAGTCCATCAAAACATGGGCAAATGTTTTAGAGAAATCTAGGGTGGACTAATTAACCATTACCTAGAAAATCATGGAAAGGGATATATAACCTCGGATATTAAAACAAAGAATCCATGAGCTAGAGGATGATGGGATATTCTGGAGAGAACGCAGGAAGACCCCAATGTGACAATGGTATGAAACAGAGTTAAAAAGTCTTCCCTGGAAGCAATGGAGATTTGGGGGTGTTTATAAAATTCTGAGGTAAATGATGTGATAATGTATTTTAGGAAACCATTGGGAGGCACAGAAAGGACCAAAGAGGAAGCCAGAATATAAAGAGGTCGACACACTGACACATTAATGTGAGCTTATTCTGTCCTTTCAAAATTTAGATTGAAGCTCTTAGCATCAAAGCCTGTGAGTATAACTTCCTATGAAAACAGGGCCTTTCAGATAAAGCCTGGTTGAGATCAGGCCACTCCAATAGGTCCTAACATGTTATGCCTATCCTCTTCATAAAAATAGAAGACAGAGCCGTTAAGGCAAAATTGCGGTAGAGTTTGAAATTATATAGTCACAAATCAAGGACTATTACAGACACCAGAGCTAAGAAACAAGCATGGAATAAAATCTGTCCTCTTGCCTGTGGAGGAAACATGGACCTGTCAACACTTTGTTTGCTGACTTCTGGCCTCTATCACTGCGAGAAATTAATTTATGTTTTTATATGAGACAGGATCTCATTATGTAGTTCTGACTGGCATGGAAATCACCATGCAAACCAGACAAGCCTTGAACTCAAGGCGTTTCACGTGTCCCTTCCTTTCCAGTAGTGGTGTTCAAAGTGTGCCCCAACATATACAGCGATTTTTGTTATTTTGACACTCTTGCTTCTGATCATTTTTTGACGTTAGTCCTAGGAAATATATGTTAAGTATGAGATGTGCCCTTCATAGGAATTAAGATAGCGGCAGTGAAAGTGGAGGAGAGGTAGATGGCAGGCCAGGACTAGACTCGACACAGGAATATGGAGCAGGAAATGCAGAAGTCCATGATGGAGTCATATGGAATCAATTAAATGATACTAGGGGCCTGGTGGTTGTGGCACGTGCATTTAATCCTATCACTCGGGAGGCAGAGACAGGTGGATATCTGTGAGTTTGAGGCCAACCTGGTCTACAATAACTAGTTCCAGGACAGGCTCCAAAGCTACACAGAGAAACCCTGTCTCTCGGGAAAAAAAAAAAAGAAATGGTAGTGGGGTATTTGACTAAATGTTAATGGATCCTTGTTCCCAGTCATCTGAAACTACTTTCAGATCCTACTGTGACATTTTAGGGAGGTGGGGGCCTGTTGAGAAGGAAGGTCTTTTAGGACCACCTATCCTTTCACCAGCCACTTTCTAGCTGTGGAGGACAATGTTGTCATTTTGGGAGACAATGGCAGTATCCAGAACTCTGGTAGAAAATCAGACAGAGACCCTGTGGGCTGATTGGCATTGGTTTGGTATATCCATCTCCTTGTATGGCTCTCCACTTTAGAAAAGTACACTGAAGGATTTATTGAGGAAAGAAAAGCCAGAATAGTGTGCCTAAGTGTATCCTTGTAGAAGATGAGATGCAACAGAAAGGAGAGAAATGAACAAGCCAGGAAAATGCAAAGCCAGTGGATCAGAGAAGAGGCCCCGAGTAGAACAAAGCTTCAATAAAGCGGTACTGTTACTTGAAGCAATGACCTTTTGTCCTTTGTTCTGTGACTGGTCAGAGGACATGAGGAAACCTCAGCTTGAGACAACAGCTCCTCTCAGCGCCCTTGAGAGGGTCCGCTGGAGTCAGCACAAAGCCTGGCGGCGGAGGGGAAGATGAAATGAAGGGAGGATTAGAGGAGAGAAATGAGAAAGACAGAAAACAATGTTTTTCTTTTTAAGCCCAAAGAGAACAGCAGAGATGCCTGTGGGACAAAGCCTAGCAGGTAGTTAGCGAAAGACTTTGTTACTCTGTTTGAAGCTCAGAGAAGTGAGCAGGCTGGGAAGACAGTCCCTGCTTTCATGGGCAGTTAGAGACCCTTCCCTGCCTATTGTTCTTTGGAGCTGCACATTGCTGACCTCTTTATGACTTTAAAGGGAAAGGATTCTAAGTTCTGAGAGTTTCCCAAGCACACTTTTCAGCCTCAACACTAGAGGAAAGTGCTAACTTTGTCTTTATGAGTTTTATTAACAATGACCTAACACCTCCATCCCCAGACTTCCTTTCTCCAATTACCAAGTGAGGGGTGGTCAGCAATGAGGACCAAAGGAAGGAGAGCTCCTATGTACAGTGAGAAGAGCTTTAAACCATCCAACTAACCGTGGTAGCACAAAGTAAACTGCCCAATGCGAGTGACCTCCATGAACCCATGGGTAAATCTCACACTGTTCCTGAACGAGATATGAAACATGGGCCGTGGTCAGCAATCCAAGGAGGTAATGATGCTAATTACAGTTAGTGGAACAGAGGAGAACCCCTTTGAAAGACACCAGATCACATTAACAGTAATCAAGTTCAACTCTTTTTAGATGTAAAACCCTTGAACTTATCCACCATGCTATAATGTTTGTCTACATCGTTGCACTGTGGATACTGTGACGTCTGAAGGACCTTCCATGTCCAGTTTCTAGAAGGTTGTCTGTCAGTCTTGGATCAGTCAGCCTCTTTGATTCATAGCCTTTCTGTAGGTCTCTTCACTAGCAGCTGAGGAACAGAGGTGACACAAACTCTGGCTGCCACTGTGGGTAGCCTGTAGAAAAAGAGGCAGAAGCACTCACAGGTCCCTTCTGTCCCCACAGCAGATGAGGGCTTTGACGTTCTCCGCTTAATAACCTCTAGCTGTTGCACTGTGAGCATTCAGAGCTCAATAGTCCTCACAATTTCTAATTCCGCACCTGTGGTGAGGTGACCTTGCTGCCGATCAAAAGAAGCACTTTTAAAGCCCACGATAGAAAAGGCACAGGCTCCCAACCTTCTGCAGAACTGTTTTCAATACTTCCTGCAAGCTGTTATTGGTGTCTTTATTTAGGCTGTATTTCTTCATTTCGGTGTCTATGTTTAGCAGATATATAAAGGAGCCAAATGGTTTTAATGGCCTAAAGTGGCAAAGCAATGATGTGTGAGCCTCATAGGAGCAACAAAAGATCAAAAGACCATGGCAAAGACTTCCTGTTTCCTGGGGACAAGGAGTAGAATGGCTTTTATCTGCCTGTGAGTCAAGGGGAAATTCATGGCCACCCATATGCCTTGAGATCTTTCTCCATGTGAGAGATGGCCCATCAGGTAGGAGGTGGAGAAAGGTCTTTGCAGGGTCACATAGATCTACTCCCATCTGCTGGTTTAGTTGCCCTTGCTGCAGGTGGTACAGACAGATGTTTTCTTCCTGGAGAATTGTGGGTTTAGAAAAATTAAACAGATACTCACTGGATCTGAACATTTATACGATCTAGGCATTGTGGACCTTTGCAGCCTCTGAATTCAGCATCCTGAGGTAGCTGGCATGGGTAACCCAAGCCACATTCTTTCCCTTACCGACTGTGCGACCCAGTGTCTGCATCAGCATCCATCCCTCAAACTCTTGACTAGTGAACATCTAAAACCACTAACCACTTTCTGCTTCAGTGCATCATTTTGTTTCTGTATTTGTTGTTGTTTTGAAAGGATTGCAGGTTGTGTATCTTCTCTCGCCTCATGAAGATTAAGGAAGCAGAAGACACATGAACACATTCTGACACTGAATTCATCCTGACTCTACCTCCTAATGCCTCTTCTCTGATACTGATTATCTGAAATTTCAAGGTGTTCCAGGTTGGGGGTACCGGAATCAAACAACATGACAATGTAACAGACTAAAGGGTAAAGTAACTAAAACACACATAAAGTAGAGACTGGGCTTGATTACAGCTGAAAGAGCCTCTAAAAATATCTAGGGGAACTTATTTCCACAAATCTGGGTTAGCATCACAAACGATTTTCCATTCAAAACTTAATCTTTCTCTGTTTCGTTCTCTCACGTGTATTTTAATTAGAAGGCTCCCCTTAAAATTAAACTTTCATGTCCTCCTTATCTGCCCGGCCCTCTGGAATACTGCTGAGTAACGGGGCATTCACTGAATACCACCGTGTCCACTTACGTGATTTAAAATGTATTTAGAATAGCCAAAGTGTCCTCCTGACTCTTTGAAATCCAGATATTCCGAGTTTCAGAGGGCCCTTTCACTGGAGCTTTCAAGCCACTTTAGAGACATCTTTTTATTCCCCTTTATTGTATAAATTGGGAGACATATCAAATGGAAGTTAAGTGGCATATAGAGGTCAATGCAAATTACTAGAAGACCCCAGGAAAGACATCACCCTGGGCTCCCCAAAAGGTACCTTCCTGGTCACCTAACTTTGCTGCAACAGACTGAAGAAGCCTCCAGATGCATATGGCCGATGACAGAAAAATTCTCTTTCTTCTCTTCCTCTTCCTCCTCTTCTCTTCATTTTAAATTTCATGTGTCTATGAATGTGCTGTATACATGCACGTGCGATCATTGTCTCTAACATGTGGGAGCATGCTTGGGTGTGAGTTAGACATGTGTACATGCACTCACCCATGTATGTTCTGTGGTGGCCAAGGAGGAGGTAAGGTATCATCCTTGATAGCTTTCTACCTTTTTTATTAAAACAGTGTCTCTTACTTGAACTCAGAGATACTACAACTAACTGCCTTACTCCAGGAATCTCTTGTCTCTGTCTTTGCATCGCTGGGATTACAGGAAGACTATCACACCTGTTCAGCAATGTAAGTGGTAGGTTTCTGAGCTTAAGTCCTCACACAGACACAGCAAGTACCTTACCCACTGGACCATTTCCCCAGCCCTAAATTCTCTCAAATATATTCACCATCAACTCTCATTCCAAGAGTATCTCCTTATCCCTTGTCCCATAATACCTATATGATAACCAGTCTGTTCACTAATTGCTCTTTTTGGTGTATCTACTATAAAGCAATCAAAACAAAGGTATTTAGAGTTTCATATTTAATATAAATTCCTGTACAAACGTGCTATTACTATAGAGGCTTTTCAAGGAAGCAATCATTTTTTTTCAGTTTTTTTAAATGAGTAATTTACCTTTATAGTTGCTTTTTCTTTCTGTTTTTAGTTAACAAACCCTTTGAATATAGTAACTATACCTTATTCTTAAATTCTCTGGTTGTAATAAAAAATATTACTTTTAATAAACATTCAGAACCACTTGGCTGCTGCATTAAGTATTCCAGCATCCATACTTAAGTTTTCTAGATCAAGTGTTTGCAAACAGTCTTTGTTTACAGATATATAGATTATGGCCAGACTTAACTACTGTCTGTTTTAATAAATCAAACTTTATTAGCATACAGCCTACTTACTCAATTGCATGTCATATAAGACTATTTTTTGGCACTTGCATAGTTAGAACAGAAATCACATTATCAACAAATTGAGAATGTTCCCAACTCTACCATTTGCTGAAAGCATCACCAATGACTACTGTTCTTTAACTCTGGCAAACAAGATCAGTAACCCGGACTGCCTCGTATCTCCCAGCACTTACACGGTATATAGTTTCTAAACTATCAAGCAAAACTCCCACACATCTTTGCTGGTGATCACACACTTCAGAATCAGGCTCGTCATTTTGCAAGTGTCAGACTATGAAAGCAGAGGATAGCAATTTTCCTGAAAGACTGTTCCACTTCTGTCAGGTGACACCAGACACCAACTAGTAAGAACTATTTGAGAACTTTGATTTTTTTTTTTTTTGCTCAATTTCCACAATGATATGCTACATCATTGTGATTTACAGTCTGCTGAGCCAAAGGTTCTGGATTTCTTGGCATATATTTTGGTGCTACAGTATTACTTTGATTATGTCTTCTTATCTCTGGCATAAATACATTCCCTTTGTGAATATTCCTTTTAGATGCTGTGCAGAAAAAGCATGACTCTTCTTTTTCACTCTCTCTCTTCTTTTTCTTTTGAACCATCTGTGAAGTCATAATTATGTTCCCTTCCCACTGGCAACCGGCAAGCCCTTTATTTTTGTGCAGTTGAAACTCAACAAGAATAAATAAAGTCCATTTTCCTCCTTGAGGGGCTATTCTGCCATTCCATCTAGGATTTCACAGTTTGCCAATTCCTAAAGCATCTATTGGTATAAATAGTTTTATGCCCTTAAAAAAAGAGGGCCATAGAAAATGAGGTGAGAAGGGAAAAATATCTCAAAAAGAATATGAAAGAAATCAACATCATCTGTAAGGTGAAGCAACAAACTCAGTAGCTTTTAAAAACTTATAATTATCATTGTTGGTTAATTGGTACCATAGATTACCCAGTACTGACATGTAATTTTCTAAAACAAAGAGGTTTTATTGTGTTCCACAGTGCTGTAGATTTAGGGACTTTTTATTTTTATTTTTAAACATTGAAGAACAAAGGGCAAAATTCTTAAAGCATGCAAGGATTTAGATAATGAATTGCTTCCTAAATTTAGAAAACACATCAGACAACACACAGTGATTCATGTTAGGAATTTGTAATACCAGAACAGCTCAAGTTATTTAGACTTTTGTTTATTAATAAGTCAACCAACTTTCCTTTTTCTAAAGTTGGATAAGATCAGAAACATTAATGAAAATTTACATGACCCTTCCAAGGGATCATAACCAAGGTATAGGATTCATTCTTCGTGAGAAGAGTGAGTTAATATTTGTAGATTTATTTAGATTCTAAAATTAATTTTATAGAAAGTTTATAGATGCATTTGTCTTTTGATGTCCCGGGATAATAACAGTCACCTGGAGTCTATAAAACCTTTAACACTGACTTGCCAATCAAACTTTTTCATTTGTGGATGAGGCTATTTCTTCACCAGGCTACCTTTTAGAAGGCACTACCCTCTATGCAGAGGCAGACAAGCATTTGAGAATGTAAACAGATATAGATTCAAGGCTCTACCTTCAAACTTTCTTGTTGGAACCATCTCTGGCATGGTGTGTAATGGCTTCCTGGCTCTCTGGCCTGGTGACAAATGCTTCAGAAGGAAGACAGACATTTGTCTGGGCCTCTCTTGTTTAAAACACTAGGATCTTTCTAAAGCAGCAGGTACAAAGGTCAGAAGGAGAGATTGCCAGCTCCAGTAAAGGTATTAGTACTTTGTACACAAAGACTTCACTCATCAGCCTGGATGAATTCATGATAATGCTAGGGGGAAGAAATGAGCAAAGGAAACTTCAAATGAACCCAAATAAGGTCTTAGAAAACCAAGAAGAAATACAGCAAAACCTTCCCAGCCTGCTGCATCTCAGACAAGCTTCGTCTTTGAATTTTATTCCATATAGAATGCCACACACAGAGAAGAACTCATGGAATTTGCATTCAATAATGGATAACTTTTTTGACATTTATTTGAAGTTTCCCTTCAGGGAAAATGGCCCAACCAGTTCTTTGGAGTTACTTCATAATTAAGCAGGCTCTGGTGTGTATCATGTGACTAAGGTCATCTGCTACACAGCCTCTCAAACTTCTTTAAAACTTAAGCTTTGGGGCCATTTAATATTTCCTTTAGAAAAGGAGTCAGTGGAAGACAGCTAGTATTCACATGAGCAAAAGAGTCTCTTCCCTGACAACTGGTCCACTGTGTCTAAGAAATGGACACACTGACAACTTATTGTTGTTACATCAGTATTGATGGGAGATGGGTTGGCTGTGACCTACTGTGCTTCTCCTCAAGTCAATAGATCCAGCAAAGAGGTAAACAAGAAGTGCATGGGTAAGACAGGAGAAAATGCAAGTATATAATATGAGAAAAATCGATAATCAAATAATTTAATACACATATATTAAATATATACTTAATAAACTATGTGTGAGAGCTGGTGAGGTGACTGAAGGGTAAACCTGCTTGCTGCAAAGGATCATGACCTGAGTTCCATCATGGGGGCCCAATGTAGAAAGCAGAGCTCTGACTCCGGCAAGCTGTTCTCGGCGCTCATAGACAGAGGCACATTTGTGAGTAAAGTGCAGGAGTTTCTCACTGTAGCCCTTACTTAGCACATAATACACTCGGTCAGCGGGCCCCTCATTCTCAGACTGCTGTCTAAAAGCCCTGAAGTTGAAATTAGTGTGTTGACAACATTTGACTATTTTTAACTTCTCCAAATCTCAGTCTTAGCATTTAAGAATCAGAGATAAGACCATCACCTAGTGTCCTCAAGCAAGTGACTGATGCCACAGTCACTGTTTAAGTTCCATGAATAAGAATATCACCTAGTAATCCCCAGGATCACCCTGCTTTCCTATCCCTGAAATGCCCCTGAATTATTCTTATTCATTCAAGGACTCAACAAGCCCCATGAAATGTATGCTGTTGCAGGTTTCAAGGTCTCTCCTAAGAATCTCAAATAAAACGTAATAGAAAATATCACGAAAGAAATCATTGCAACTGTCTTTACTTTTTAAAGATTTATTTCTTTGTAATTAAAAAAAGGCAAATTTTCCATGGACATCTCACATCGTATTTGCTAGATCTCATCTAAGAAAGATAACTGGAGTTTCAGACACAATCTACATTGTAGGTTGTAGATAGTGCCTATTTGGTTTGTGTTTGTGTCTGTTTTCTAAGACAGGATCTGTACAGCTCTAACTGGCCTGTAACTTGCCATGTGGACCACACTGATCCTAAACTCCCTGAGGTCTTGAATGCACCACCAGCACGTTTGAAATGCCTCGTGGGAAGTCAGAACGTATCCTTCTGTTAACTTCAAAGGTTGAATGTTTGCCTCAAGTATCATGTTTCCATTACAAAATGTTAGGAATCCATAAATTTATGTAAGATTTCAAGTACTCAGATTTGGTGAGCAGATTTAAGTTTATTCTGTCCACACCTCTGATGGTGTACCAAAGCCAAACAACCATAGTTCCATCTTTAAGCTCCACCAAGGAAGGTGCCCCACCACGCACCTCACAACAATCTTAACAAGAATCTATAAAAAACTCACTCAAAATGGATGAAATGGCAAACTGTCTGCCATTTTTTATCAAAGAAAATAATCATATTGGATTATATCTTCAATAAGTATTGATTGCTATTGAATGTTGGCAATAAAAAATACCAACTTTTCCTGAAAAATGTGTTTTGAACTTATTCAAAATAGTCATAGGGTACTCATTTTGGACAAGAGAAAGACTAGATAAGATTGAATATTTACCCCACCCCACCCTTTTTTGAGACAGGAGCTTAGGTATTCCGGGATACCCCTGAACTCAAGTGCAGAAGCACAGTGACCTTGAACTTCTGCTCGAGCTTCTGCTTTCCCGGTGTCCCAATCTCCCAGGTGTGCACCTCCATGCTCAGTTTAGGTAGATCTGAGGATGGGATCCAGGTTTCCATGCATGCTAAGAAAGTACACTGCCAACTCTGTACCCCTTCAGTTTACATTCGTGTTTGTTTGCTGGGTGAAAATCTTAGTGCCCTCCAAGTTTTAAGACTCCATGAGCAGATTATACATTGTGAGAAAAATGGCAAAAAGTACTGCTGTAGTTAACTGAGCCATAAGAATATACCAATGAACTTAAGAACTAGCATTTTCTATTTCAACTCTTAGAACACCAGAGCAGTAGCATTTAGAGGTGCTTTGCCTCCCCCTAAGCCACTCCACATTTTATCATTTAATCTCTTGGGTATGCCACTTGCCTTGTAGAATAGAACTAAGACGTTTTACCCTCCGGTCTGTTCTTTAGCAAAGCAGTAAAATAATCAGAACCTGGAGAAGTTGTTGCCAGTGTCTTCATCTGCGTTCATTCCTCTGCCGATTCCCTAGTGGAGGGTGCAGCTCAGAAACAATAAAGGACCATTTTACATCTTCCACACAACATTGTAAAATAAGTTCACACATGTGCTCCTGTTCCTTATGGAGTGTCTACAGTAGGTGGGAGAACTAACAGCTAGAAATCCAAAGATGGCAGGCACAGCTTATAATGCACACTAATCTGCAGACTTGGGATAAGAAACACTGGATCAAACCAAGTGTGAGAGACTACAACATAGGCACAAATAACACACGTCCAGCTCATAGGAGAAGAAAGGAGCCCAAGAGCTGGAAGGAAAGGGGTTGGAAAGTACAAGGTAAGCTTCTTGACGCCCAAAGCACTTGAACTGATGTGTTTATTAAGGATTTCAATCATCAAAGACAATAAAGGTGGAGGAGCCCTCATGACTCAAGGCAGGAACATGCTTGCTTTCTACTTATAGCTTCCTATACTCAGAGGACATCATCTTACCAATGTAAAAATGATCGCCCAAGGTAAGAAAATACATGTGATCAAGAGAAACACGCTCGAAAAAATCTTTCATGGTGTGGCTCGGATTGACAGCATTGATGTGGTTCTGTAACACTTCTGTCAATTTGGGGAGGGTAAGAAGACTTCTTTCACTACCCAGCAGGTACCTCACTAATGACTGAAATGCTTGCATGCTAGAACACATGACCTACGCACAAGAAACACTAAGGAAAATATTTTGATAATATTTTATCATCATCAGAAACAATTCTTTCTAGTAGTAAATAGAAAATTTTAAACACAAAACAAATATTTATCCTTATTCAAACAATAATTAAACCAAACAAACCATATCACAGTAAGGAATGGCTTGTTGTGAGGAAGGGTGGGAAGGTTTTGGTGAAATAGAGAAAGAAATGAAGTATGATAATATGGGGTGGAAACAAGCAAAATTTAGGGAAAACATGTATAAAATTGTTAATGATTTTTAAAATATAAACTAAAGATGTTTAAGTTTAAGGATAGAATTTTCTTTTATTTTATGTACATTGGTATTTTGCCTGCATGTATGTCTGTATGAGGTTGTCTGAGCCCCTGGAATCAGAAATTATAGACAACTGTGAGCTGCCATGTGGGTTCTGAGAACTGAACCCAGGTTCTCTGGAAGAGCAGCCATTGCTCTTAACCACTGAGTCATCTCTCCAGCCCAATGATAGGACTGTCTGACCCAATTGATGGAAAAGGATTCAGGAGAAGAAGAGGAAATATTCCAATGTCTTTGAAGTCACATGATGATTTCATAGATGTATACTCCAAAGGTTTATCACGTTCCTGAGTTGCATTGCATAGCTACAGATGCCACAGCTCAAAGACTGCCCAGAGGAGTTCTCCATATTGTACAACTTTAAGTTGCACAGTGGCCATGTTATGGTTTGCTCAGTTACTAACTATAGTATTGAATAAGACCAGAACACACACTGTCTTCTTCACTATAGAAACAATCTCTACCCAGTAGAAATCAAACACTACCTGCTATTTATGAAAAGCTTGTTAATGCTCTCTACTCATTTGCCAAATAAGAATAATGGATTCTTTGGAGTCTTCAGGCAGATGGGCTGATCTATAACTCCCAAAATGTGCCTAACCCCAGGAAGAATTTAGAAGAAGCATGCTAACCCTTGCCACACAGGCAGTCCCCTAACTATTGAACATGCTTCTTGTAGCATCTAGGGCAGACTTTCATGCCCAGCCGGCATAGCTTCCCCTCTGTAACTCTCTCTCTCTCTCTCTCTCTCTCTCTCTCTCTCTCTCTCTCTCCGCTTCTGAATGTTAGAGGAGAATTCTACAGCTTGTCCCAATAAAAGCATAACACAGTTAGTAGAGTTTTTCCATCCCATCCCCAGTAATTATGGAGGCATTGCCCTCTCTTCAGAGCCAATAAACCATGACCCAATTATTAGATCAACCCATATTTTAGTTTACTCAGACATGTAACAAGGCTTCCTAATATTTACTTAACATAGCAGAAACAATTGCTGTGCCTCCTAGCTGTCATCAGGAAAATCCTACCCTTACATCATCATTTTAGAGCCTTAACTATGGCATTCTGGGAATACCATCATGGTCCAAGTTAATAGTTATTAGAGACATACATGGATCTAATCTACATGAAAAGTAGAAAAAGACAAGATTTCCTGAGTAAATTGAGAGCATGGGGACCTTGGGGGAAGGTTGAAGGGGAGGAGAGAGGCATCGAGGGGAGCAGAGAAAAATGTAGAGCTCAATAAAAATCAATTAAAAATAGTTATTATCAGAACTAAGATGGCTTCGATTCCATAGTTTTCTTGATTCTCCTGGATTTCTCACATGTTTAAAGTAAATCTTTTCTCAGAATCTGTGGAAAATAATCGAGCTCAAGTCTTTGGTATTCTTAACTATTTAAAAATTCTTTAAATAAAATGCACAAAGGAGGTCATGCTCTACGTGTCACTGCTGAGGCTCCTTAGCCAGAAAGAAGTTCTCAAAAAACCAGATTCGACAAAGCACTTCATTACATTTTTCACTATGAATAAGGGCTATGAGTCCAAAGATAGAAGACATAGATCCTTGTAAAAATTAAATTCAGAAAGCAGACACTCTATAAACATTTTCATTTTTTTTTTCTGTTTTTCTATGTAACAAACAGCCTTGGCTGTCCTGGAACTCGCTCTGTACATCAGGCTGGCCTGAACATATTTTGTACCTAAGTGATGAGTGTGTGTATATATATATATATATTCATTCATTTTACTCAATAAACTCTCTGTTCTTTATATGTATGTATACAAATATACAGGTTTATATATACACTTATACCTACATGTGTGCATTTAATATAGGCTGTATGAAAGAACATGAAGGCAATCTCTAGCAGTTTAACATGTCCCTGAATTATCAGGTTATTCATAATTAGCTCTCCAGGGTATTAGAAGAAGTCAAATGAGAATACAAGCATGCAGATGTATTTCAGTCTGTTATTTCCTGGCAGATTTACCTATTAATTACACACGAGAGAACCAGTCAATTGTTTTGGACAAGTGTTTGGTGCTCCTAAGAAACAGAGGGACACACCCCAGGGACACCTCAGCAAAGTTTTACCAGTCCAAGAATAATAAATTCACAGACAAAAGCAGATTTTCAACAATGAGGAGAAAATGAAAGTCTTGAACAGCAGTGGTCATCACCAAGGAAACTGTCATTGAGGAGCAAATTTTAAAGAAGATGCCAGTGCAGAGTACACTGTAGCTCAGCCTAGAGATATGCTTTGTGTCAAATGGAACCATCTGAGGCAGAAGCAGATTACCTGTTGGGGAGCCCTGCAAGAAACCCGCAGCACAGCTCTTCTGCCCAGGCGCTGAAGAACAACCTGTGCTACTCTGTACTGTTTTCTGAGAAACGCAGGCCAGGCACAAGCTGTACAAACATGGCTGCTGAAATCCCTCATATGATAAGAGTTTGGGGGCCCTGCCCCTGGTCTCTACACCTGCCTCACTCACTCAAGACGCACAGGAGTTTCTCCTAAGCCAAGGATGTAAATCATGATTGTTCCCTAAACTCTAATATGGTATCTTCTTCTTGATAGCTGTCTTGCTCTCTTTTAAAAATGCTATACTTAGGAAATGCTCTGAATTTTCTCTGACTATGATACTTAAAACTTTGGTGATATCATCTGAAGTAAACTTTCCAATATATACCACGCCCTTCTCTTCCAGCATCATTTCTTAGATACCTAGCTAAAATTTCTTTTGCATTTCTCTCTTCTTTTTTAAAATTTTTCATTGTTTTTCTATATATCCCACAAATGGCCCTTTGCAGAACAAAAAGTATAAGCATAATACTAACAAAATCATAGCTGCTTTTCAAATAGAATTATATATACTTACAAAATTTATTTAGGCACAAATATTTCTAGAAGTACTCTGAATACCATTTCAAGGGTTCTCTAAAGCACCCCAATGATCTCTTCTTTAACCATCAAGATACTTGTTAAGTCAGAAAGTTTCTAAATAAATTAAGCTCTGTGTAATCCAATTATCATTCCTGTTCCCATTCTGTTTCTCTCAGTCTGACTAAAGTGCTTCAAGGAAAAAAAAAGCCGCAGGTGTCCCCTAAACAACAGAAATTCAGTTTCCAGTCTTATAGAAGTAAGGAAGCCCAGGACTTAACAGGTGGGTTTAGAACATCCAGCTTCCAGGTTTGGAGGCAGAAACTTTCTTGATCCTCTCTGCGGAGGTTCATATCCCTTATATGAGCACTCGCTCTCTTGATAGATTTTTAACACTGATGGAAGTTTTCATCTTCACACTTGACCATCTTGGGGCTAGGATTTCAATGCATAAGGTGGCAGCAACAGGCTAGGGCTATAAACAATGAGGCCATAGTAATTGGGTGTTTTTTTCATTAGGTATAAACTCTAAAGTCTACTGTTAGACTTTGAAAGTTGGCTTAAATATTTAATTACAATGCTCAAACAACTATTTACTAGAAACTTTGTAGAAAATTATGATTTCTAAGTATGAATTTTATAAACTCATCAAAGCTTCTATCTCTATAAAACCACAAGTTTCAAATTAAATCAGAAATTTTAAATCCAGTTTTTAAATTTGACTTCAGTATTCAGTACTTCCTATTTTTGTTAGTTTCTCGCCCATGGTAAAGTTATCTGTAATGACTCCAGCAAAGTCACGCTCGAGAGTAAAACAAAACTGACTCACAAGTGTAAGAAAAGAAACAGGAAGAAAATATGTTAGAGAAAAATCTTACAATGTATAAATATGCATCGAAATATATCTCCAGGAAATACTGCTTAAGAGAGCAACTCAGCTGTTCAAAAGAAAAGAGTAATTTGAAAGAATCATTAATAATATCTGTGGAAATCTTTCGCTCGGGCTTTATCTCAAGGTGCCACACCTAGCTAAATAAATTAGGTCAGATCTCAGTGCCGTTGTTTCTATTTCATTCTGGCCTAGAGAACAGACATGAAATGCAAAAAGTATATGACTAAGTGAAGGCCGGATGAATGAAGTATCATCCCAAAATGGCACATAGTTCATATAAATTGAATAGTCTCTCCGAGTAGCATAAATTGTCACAGTAAGCAATAAGTCCAAGCTAACCCGTGAATCACACGTTCAGACACACTCCTACAATAGACATTTTGCCCTCCATTTCAGACAGCTGCAGAGGCTTGACACACAGGATTCCACTGTGATGCAAAGTCGCGGTTTACTGATATCAGAGGCTCACTGGGCTGTGTAAGGACTCTGAAGTGACCTGAGAGGTTAATGGCAGAGAAGGTTGTCAACAGACGTGGCGGTAAAGAGCTGCTGAAGCTCCCTTTCAGAGTTAAAGTGCACACCGGCAAGTAAATAAATGATGCTCAGGCTGTTTACCTCTTTCACCCATGGCAGGGAGCAGGGGGAGTCGTTGTGAGGGACAGCAAAAGTGACGGCTTTGGGAGGAGTGCATGCATTTGCTATCATTAACCCTGAGTGGTGAGACAGATGCTTTCCTTTACTAGAAATGCATAGGCATTTCCCTCACATGATTATGTTCTTGGTGCTGTTCTAACCACTGTGAAGACTGTTACTCCGTCCCAGAGAAGGTGTCACCACCCCTGATATAGCAAAGTGTGTTTAGTGATGAGAGGATTAACACATTTTCCCATAGAAATAAGACTATGTATAATAATTATTTATAAATAAGCACACATACACACACATTCACACACATATATCAGTATTCCCTAAAACACATTATATCCAAATTAGATATGCATATATTTAATTTTAGTAGCAGGCTTTATTATGATTTGCAGTTTAATACTTAGATTTTTAAAAATGCATTTTATTGTGATGTGCCTATGTATGTGTCCACATTAATGTAAAATTAATAATAATAAATTAATGTTTGTGTGTGTTACACATATCTTTGTACATCAAAAAGCAAAAAGACGTCATCAGATCCATTAGAGCTAGAGTTGCATGCATTTTCAGAACACTGTAGAGTAAAAAGGTCAGTCAAAAAAAAAAACCCACACTGACAATAAAACCAGAGTCAGTGAAAGAAATCCACAATGACCCTGAAACCAGAGGCAAATCTACCCCCTGACAAACTGAGCATGAAACCAACCAATCCCTGAGCAGGAAAACCAACCAATCCCTGAGCACAAATCTAGCCTATCTATCGGGCTTGTTCAAACTCAAAGAGATGAAATCCAACCAATTCCCACCCTAAAAATCTTCTTGGAAAAGCTCTGCCTCTAAGAAGCCCTATATAAGCACTGTGGCTGTTCAGTTGGCAGCTTCCCCTCTAAACCCAGACAGAACCAGCTATTCTCCTGGATTCCTCGTTTCTAAATAAATATCTTTCTTGAAAGAGTTTTGGGTGAAGATCTTTTCCAGGAGCAGAGCAGAATCTCTGCTGGGAAGCTTCCTAGTGGAGTGGAGCAGAGAAGCCTCTGAATCTCTGCTGAGAACCACCCTTGGGGGATTGGAGCAGAAGTACTATCTTTTTGCTGGAGCTGATTGCTACATTTCTGATGGGGTTTCATCTTTAGCAGAGTGAAGCAGAGAAGTAACAACTTGGGCTAGAGCTGAAAAGAAACAACCAAGCTCAGCTGTAACCACTCTCTCTCAGAGAGGAGCAGAATTACCACATCCTGTGAGAGAGACCATCCCCCGCCATAACCCAGCTTCAGGTACAGCTTGACTTCTGACAGAATACCTTTCTCCTCACAGCTGTAGGTTTACAGGAGACCTTCCCTTCATAGCGGAATGTACAACTTGACTTCCCAACAAGTCAGGATTTCTTTCCCTCCAGAGCCATAGGTATCAAAATACCCTCCTTTCACAGCTTCGGGTATAGCCAACTTCCCGACAGCCAAGAAACCTTCCTTCTCATCCATACTTTATTTTCACAACTGTAGGAGATGTCCGACTTCCAACAATAGGGTCCCGTTCTCTCCAGAGCTATAACACTTGCAGGTATAGCCAGACTTCTGACAATACCTTTTCCTCCAGAGCTGTAACGCCTGCAGATAGACACTCTGTTTATTATGTGGACACTGGGATCTGAATTCTTGTTCTCATGATTGTTAACCAAGCACTGTTAATAGCTGAAACCCATCTCCAGTTACAATACTGACTTCAGATGAAATTCTCCCACACAAATGTGCAGAAATCACGACTCATTTGATAGTCCTGGCTATAACATTTGCCAAGCCTGTTGACCTTTGATATTTTTCATTATGTTTTAAGAGTACCAAGCAAATTCAGCTTTAGGGAGCTGTATAGGTTAAATCGGATACATAGAAATATATCTCGTGTGTCATGAAGAGTGGACAGATGAGAATCCCAATTATCATGCCACTTTCCCTTTCTTATTTCTAATCATTACTGTTTTTGTTCTTAAATGTGGTTGTTGTTGTTCAAGCAGATCCCCTTGGATGCTTAGTTTTCTTTCTGGAAACCTCAACCTGAAGCTGTTTGTGCTTATTTCTTTACAAGGACAGACTTGGTAAATTGGTGGCATTGATAATCCTGCCTAAAAGTCATGCCAAAACAAAAAATAATGAAATTATAATTTTAAAAATAAAAAATTACCCCAACTAAATGCTGGGTGCAGTTAAGGGGATTCTAATGCAGGATAATTGAGGTATGAGGATGAGGCCTGCTTAGAAAATTTGATTTGTAATAAAGCAGCATTACTTTAAAGTAAAGAGACAGACTTAGAAATGTCTTGTTTAAAGGAATAACAGTGTAGTGGAGATATGGTTTGTTATTTAAAGTGTAAACAAATGTGAGGATCAGAATTCAGAAGCAAGACTATATGCAATTGGTGAGTTCCAGGTTCAGTGGGAGGCCCTATCTCAATAAATAAAATAAAACTAAAAAATGCCAGTTGATAAAGACACAACATTAATTCAGGTCTTCATGTGTATGGATGCACAGGGTGCTGATAAGCACCCACATTCACACTTGTGTGCACATACATGAATACATACATGCACATATATGGTAGATTCAAAGAAAATGACCCCCAAAGGGAGTGGCACTATTTGGAGGTGTGCCCATGTTGGAGGAACTGTGTCACTGTGGGAATAGACTTTGAGGTCTCTTTTGCTCCAAGTACCCTGATTTGGGACAGTCAGTTGACTTCCTGCTGCCTTGTGGTTAAGATATAGCACTCTAAGCTCCAGCATCATATCTGCCTGCAGTATGACATGCTCCATGTCATGATGGTAATGGACTGAACCTTCAAAACTGCAAGTGAGTCACCCCAATTAAATGTTTTTTCTATGAGAGTTGCAGAGGTTATGGTGTCTCTTCACAACAATGGAAACCCTAACTAAGAAAATGTGTTTACACACTGTAAACACATACACAATAAAGGGAGAAAAGGAGAAGAGGGATGGAAAGTTGTAGTATTGGAGGAGGAGGGGGAGAAGAGTAAGTTGGAAAAGGAAGACAAGGGGAAGGCAAGGAAAAAGAGATAAAGGAGGAGAGTAATTTATAATCATTGTTCATAATTTTAGATACTAGGCCATGAGATGGAGGGCAGTCACAGTGCCAGTAAAGGTTTGCCACATCAAAAGACAACTCATGTCAAAGTGGGTGCTGTCTACTCAGATGCAAGAAGCAATTGCTGCAAGTCATGGAGGCTGTGTGTCAGGAAACTCCTGTGGGAAGAGCAGGTAGCATTGCTTTGGCATCTACAGCCATGACCACTGAACAAGCTGTTTTGCTTTTGGAATCAATATTTTATGAGAACACAGTGACACTGGGTTACCATAGCCCATGACTGATGTGCACTGTAGGACAAGGTCAAGAAGCAGCAAAAAAGATGGCATAACCTACAAAGCCTAACTGAAGCCATTCTCTGCCCCTCTGGAGCAAAGTTATCCAGTGCAGACTAGCCTGTAACTCAGAGAGTGAAAGTAGCAGCTAGGATCACAAGTTGAAAGGTTAATTCAGTCTTTCTATTCTGTTTGGTATATATACTGTCATTATCTCATTGAGTCAGTAAATCACTGGTGACAAGGTGGCAGGCCTTATGAGAGATACGAATATAGGGGAAAGAATGTGTAATGAATTTGGAGACATGCTCACCTACATTAGGAGAGAAGCATTCAGGAAGTGAGACTTCAGGGGAGATAATCACAATCTCAATGAAATTTCAATTTTCTGGTCTTGAGAATAGGGGCAATCATGATCATTTTTAAAGCCAAATGTATTAAACTTTTGTTTTGTTTGTTTTTAATCCTTGGTCTAGATAGATACTATTATAATAAACCCAAGAAAAAAAGGTTATTATTATATTTTTTCAAGATAGGATTTCTCTGTAGCTTTGTAGCCTGTCCTGGAACTCACTCTGTAGACCAGACTGGTCTCGAACTCACCTGCCTCTGCCTCCTAAGTACTGGGATTAAAGGAGAATGGTTATGTTTAGAATCTATATTCAGAATTTCAAAAGAATTTTTCTATCTGAATGTTACTGCTGTTTCTGGTGGTGCTCTGTGTATTGCAGGCATGGAAAACATATAGTGGCTGGACAAATGACTAGAAACTGAGATCTAAGGCTGGAGGATTCAGGGCTTGATTCCCGGCATTCATGTGGCAGGTTAAAACTACACATGTAAATTCAGACCCAAGGGATCCAACACCCTCACCTGGCCTGTGTGGATACTGCATGCACATGGTGCACAGATATTCATGCAGGCAAACCAAACATACATATAAAATAAAAATAAAGAAATCAATTTAGAAGAACCTTAGTACTACTCTTGCTTTTTTAACATTTGTATTATTTCTCAAACAACTTTTAACTTATTTACTTTCTGTCTTGCAAAGTTCATATATATGACCTCAAAATAAACTTCAAAATGATATTTTCAGAGTTTGTCATTGATGGAATGCTAGAAAATATGTTGAGTGAGCCATGGAGTGAATTTAATTAATCATTTACCTCGCCACCATGTTGACCAGATACAGATAGAATAACCAGACTTTAATAGAATCCCTGGGAACCCACTAGCAATCATCCGCTGGGTCGGTTTTGCCTGGAGGAAGGATTGTGCTTTCACACTCTGCTTTTGTGTTGCTGAGATTAATCCCTGTTGCTTTTTCAAGTGCCACGTTAACAAAAGAGTCAAATGTCTAAATGCTTATAAGCCTCTCTGGAAAGCACATTCATGTGGAGAAACAATGCTTTTGGGTTGCAGACCTAGGAAACAAACGTGAAAGTTCCCCAAATGAGGGAAAGACGACGCCTTCTAGGGAGGTGGCAGGATTTACCCAACAGCAGCAGCATCAAGTAATGTGGACCAAGAAATGGAGAGAATAGGAAATGCCATAACCTTGGGGAAAGGAGGAAGTCATTCCCAGGTTAGAATCCCAGCAGAAAGATGCTATAGTTGCCTCTCGAAGGGCTTTGCCCTCTTCTCTGAAGCCTCAGTGGTCAGAGAATGCTGTTTCTGTACTGCTTCGTGTTATTTGACTGACATAAAGAGTTTGCTACCAGTCTCTGGATACTTCAGTTTTCATTGCCTAAAGTACAAAAATTAGTGAGCGAGAGCTTAACTTTTATAACGGCTGAAGGAGAGTTTGCAGCTTTAGAAGACACAGTAATGTAATTCCGAAACATGCAGTTACTTGAAAATTCTCCCTTCTAAGCCTCCCTTTTTCCAATACACTATATTTTCTGAAGAGAGACCTTTTGGAAGCTCTTGCACAGAGAAAACCCGGCACAGAGAAAATGAAAATAGTTAATTCATCAATGAAACCTAGAAATCAGGCAACACATACACACTGAAGCTGCTCTTCCAACCTTATAAATTCATATCTTTTTTTAATTTTTATTTTCATTGAGCTTTATATTTTTCTCTGCTTTCCTCCCTGCCTCTGTCCTCCCCTTCAACACTCTCGCAAGGTCCCCATGCTTCCAATTTACTCAGGAGATCTTGTCTTTTTCTACTGATCTATGTATGTCTCTCTTGGGGGTCCTCATTGTTGTCTAGGTTCTCTGAGATTGTGATTTGTAGGCTGGTTTTCTTTGATTTATGGTTAAAAAAACACTTATGAGTGAGTACATGTGATAATTGTCTTTCTGTATCTGGGTTACCTCACTCAAAATGATGTTTTCTAGCTCCACCCATTTGCCTGCAAAATTCAAGATGTCGTTATTTTTTCTGCTGTGTAGTACTCCATTGTGTAAATGTACCACATTTTCCTTATCCATTCTTTGGTCAAGGGGAATTTAGGTTATTTTGAGTTCTGGCTATGACAAACAATGCTGTTATTAACATAATTGAGCACATGTCCTTGTGGCACGACTGAGCATCCTTTGGATATATACCCAAAAGTGGTATTACTGGGTCTTGAGGAAGGTTGTTTCTTAATTTTCTGAGAAATCACCACACTGACATACAAAGGGGTGTACCAGCTTGCATTCCCACCAGTGATGCAGAAGTGTTTCCTTTACCCCACAACCTCTCCAGCATAAGTTGTCATCAGTGTTTTTGATCTTGGCCATTCTTTCAGATGTAAGATGGAATCTCAGAGAATAGCCAAAACAATCTTGTACAATAAAAGATCTTCTGGAGGCATCACAATCCCTGACTTCAAACTCTACTACAGAGCTAACAGTACTGAAAACAGCTTGGTATTGGCATAAGAACAGACAGGAGGACCAATGGAACTGAATCGAGGACCCGGTGATTAATTAAGATCTAAATTAATTAAAATCTAAAAGTTCCTGCTAGCTCCCTTAAGATGATGTCACTCTGAAGTCATTTTGATCATCTTTACCTACTTTGTCTCTATAGTTCTGAGCTGCTCCCTGGTATCCAGCTGTTTACGCTCACAGGGTTACCAGATGTTTCCCAAGGCCCATTTTAGTGTAGACACTGTGAGATCAGAGTCCTTTCTCTACTCAACTCAGTGGCTGGTAAAGGTGCCCAGTGGATCACAAGATGAAGGAATGAGAGAATAAAATGTTCTGTGGAAGTACAAAGTCTCCACCACTGGGTGATTTTTAGCCCCAGTAAGAAGTGGCTCCTACTGAAAAGTCAAACACTCTTGTCTTAGGACATGACTGTGCTCTCTCTTGGAATATTGGAACCAGTTTCCTATTACTGTGCACAACAAGAAGTGGGAAATCTTTGAGGCATTAGACAAATATATATATATATATATATGTTTTTTTTTCTTCTCAATTAAAAGCTTTACTAGACAGATTTTCCAATATTGAGTAAGCATACCTCAGCCCCAGATACAAGACTTCTGATGAGCGTTTTCATTTAACAATAAGAGTGGTCCTTAGACATATGGAAAGAGAAGAGCTGAAATGAAATATGGGTCACAAGATAGTCTTAGAATGAACTACAATAAAATACTATGTAGAACTCCTAGCCCAGTACTCACCTTACTACTTCTAAGTAGATACCAATGCTGTTGGGTGAAGCAGTTAGCAATTTGGGGGCATCTATCTTGTTCTCAGGGACTTTGTGAGATGCAGGCAATTTATACAACCAACTAAGTAAATCTTGTTCTCTTGTCAGAGCCTCAAACATATAGATAGGCATCTCTCTCTAGCTGCAGAGTAAAAATCATGACCTCATCTACCGTATGTCAGTTCACTCTTTTTATTACTATCCCCACATCTTGACAAGGTCTCAGTATGTAGACTAGACTCATTGTACTCACAGAGATCCACCAGCCTCTGCCTTCCCAGTGCTGCAATTAAGGACATGCGCCATCCCCAATAAACTGTTTCATTTTTGTAGACCTCTAAACTACAGTTATTAGCCCAGTGGTAGCCATGGGACATAGTTCAGCTCAATCTCAGGGAGGTGGCAAGTGTAAGAGGGGGGATTTGTAACCTTGTTGGCTGCTATCAGAGTCCCATGAGGACAGAAGTATCTGTACTTAGGACAAAACTGTTCCTGGGGGGGAGTAGTGGGGGATCATTGTTTATAACCGGGTTCTGAAGTGTGTGTTGCAAAGGGTCAGAGACTGAATACTTTAGCTTTGCCAACCTGAAGATCCATGGTTCTCATGGCAACCATTCAGTTCAGTCATTACAGTGCAAATGTCACGAGAATGGAAGGACTAAGGTTCAAATAAAATGTTATTTGCACATACAGCCACTGGTCTGTTTACTTCACTGAACTGTTAGGACCTCGTTGAGTCAAGACTGTATCATTCCATGAGCTGCTCCTGTGCAGAAACTCCCAGTTCTTACAGAAGACAAATTTCTTCCTTATTTAAGCCAGTTTTATTAAGAGACATTAAAGAATGTTGTTATTAAAGTCAAATAATATCAACCTAATTAATTCAGCACTTCATACACATAATTACTTACAGTATTCACAAAACTCCGGCAAAGCTGGCTTTAGGAGATTCATTATCAAGATGATAAAATGGAAACAGTGTCACTTACTAATTGACAAAAAGAATACTTGAGTTCAGACCTTCACCTCCATGGTGCTCTCAATATCTATTCCTCAGTACTTAAGACTGGGAAATAGGCCGCTTCTTAGGTTGGTGAACCAACACAAATAACACCAACATAAAGTGATTCCTTTTCAAGTACAGTGTGCTTCTAAAACCTTTGGAAAGGTTGAAAGAGTGCACATTGATGAACCGCTCTTGGATGTTTAGTTTCAAGATTATACCCATGTACAAGAAACTCCAAGAGTGGGCAGCAGATACTTTTAGCAATATAGCACTGTAGCCATAAATGCTCATAATAATGGTTCCACTGGCTGCTCCCTGAATATTGTGTTAAACCACTGTGAGCCCTCATGTTCAAAACATCTATATATTAGCATATTTAACTGCAAGAAAATATTCTCTGCCTCCTTTCTGATGTCTGGGTTCCATGCCAATGCTAGATCCTTCTCAGTAATAGCACCTAGCTGCAAAGGAGTCTGGGAAGTATATCTATATCTATCTATCTATCTATCTATCTATCTATCTATCTATCTATCTATCTATCTTCCCAGATGCATAACACACACATATATATACATACATATATATATATATATATATATATATATATATATATATATACACTCTCTAAATGAAGATTGGGAAGCTTCTCCTTTGAAGAGTCAGGTTTTCCTTAGAATGACTTGAGTGTGTTTTCCCCACATTTGTAGGGGAAAAGATAGAGTCCTAGCGACAGGTAAATTTTAAAAATTTAAACATAAAAGGACCATTTCCTCACCCCCATCCTCATCCTGATCAGCTGAGCCAGAATAATGACTTCATAGTAATTTTTCACAGTACACTTGAGGGAAAGTAATGCATTCATTATTGGAATAAAAGTGGTTCATGCATATAAATCCTGCCCTTGGCAAAGCAAAGGATCAAAGTCTGAGCCTATGGGGAAAGATGGAAGGGCCATGATGCTATGTTCATGCACTGGTATGGAAGGAACTTTCTTTCCTGCAAATAAATTTATGTTTCATGGATCAGACCTTGTGAGGTATTGGTCTTTGAAACAAGGCATTCTTGGCAGCATAGATTAATTAGATGGATAACTAACTGTCCTACAATGTATTTTCAGCTATTGAAGGAACGCTGTACTTGTATAGGAAAACATTTCAGTAGTGCTAAGAGGGAGAACAGAATTGCCATCCAGTAAAAACAGCACTCTGGGAATTTATTTCCGAGTTCTTTCTTTATCATGGCATGTGTTTTACTAACTCCACCTCTCTCAATCTCAATTTCCAAAGGCCTGGATGTGCGGGTGGTAGCACAGGAGGATTAATGAGAAAATGTGTGTGGGGTAATTTGCACTTCTTGAAAAGCTCTGCACTATATATTCAGGAATATTGTTATTTGTGATGAGATGGTGTCAGATGCATAAATTTGGCTTCTTTGAATTGGCATACAGGAAAACATAGAATCTAGGTTAATGGAGACCTTTTTCTCAAACTGCTTCTATTATGAATAAGGCGCAAAGGAAACTTTCTCAGAGGAAAAATTGCCAACCTCTACAACCATTTAAATAAATAATCATCTTTCGGAAGGGTGTGATTTCAAGCTGGGTGCAGCACCCTCTTCAAGAGTCTCATCTCTCCCTACATTTTCAAGCTACCCTCTAGCAATATGAACCGATTGTGTATATTACTAAACAGACTCCGAGGCTGTGCAGAGAATTCATTCCTGTGTATCTTATTTTTGTCAAATTTCCCATCAAAAGAAATACCCATAAATTTCAATTTCAAGGAGATTGCCACCTTTTCTTCAAATTAGAGATCTAGATTCAGTCCATGGATGACATCATCCAACAGCAAAAACCAGCTTGTTTCTATTCTGCGGTCAATGAGGAAAGCAAGAGAAAGCAGAGAAACATTACAAGCCAGAGCAATACAGCCTATTGCCAAATAAACTGGGATTTTAAGACAGCACTCAAAATCTTAAAAGCAGAAGAGGCCAGTTTACTACTGAAAGTAACAGTCATGGTGAAGAGATGAGGAGACCAAGCAATCAGGAATAAGAATCGACACAGATGTTTTTCTGGCCTCGGAATGACTGTGTCCAAGACTCTCAACACACTGAGATTTCCCCTTAGCTCTGTGTCTGTAATGGCAAGTTAGATCTCTCATTGTGGGCACTAAGGGGCCATGGTTTTCTCATTTCCAGACACCAACTTAGATTAATGGTCCTCATTTTAGAAGAAGGAAGCATGAAAACTGCATCTACAAAACATCGATGTACAGAAGAGAATTCAGGACAACAGATGTTTCTGAGTAAAACTATATTCAAGAAATATGTTCATAATGTGTCACCACTGGAATGTATGACCACCAAGCTTTTAGTAACGGATCATATTGTCAGTCCATTTGATGAGGTCTATAGGAATTCATTCTTTGCAGAATGCTATCTCTGTTTTCAAGGAGCTAAAGAAAGAGAAGAGAAAGAAATAGCCAGGCTTTGAAGACGCTGAGTAGTCTAGAAAGTGCGAGGGGAACTTGAAGATGATAATATGAGGAGGGCTTGGTTAAAGCTTTCCTGGCTCTGAACCAGTGGATTTTAAACTGGGATAAGGGCTCTGGAAAATCCTGTGATGTTCTTCGGTATGCTCAGAAGGACACTTAAAATTTATACATAAAATACCGAATTTTTGTAAAAAAAAAATCTTATTTTGAATTCCAACGCTATTTGTAGAATGTGATACGGCACATTAATGTGGTAGAGGGGACACATAACCTCTGGATGGAAACCATCATGGGAGATGAAGAGCAACCTCACAGAACTGCAGTGTGTGTGTGTGTGTGTGTGTGTGAGAGAGAGAGAGAGAGAGAGAGAGAGAGAGAGAGAGAGAGAGAGAGAGAACACCAAATGTGTTTCCTGAGAAAAGACAAGATTATATGTGGAGTATAGATCTGGAAAGCAATACAAAAGTTTATTTCTGTCTTCCCTCATATCTGCCAAAAACTAGGTTAGCCACAGGCTAGCCAACACCTGCTCTAGTTCATCCACAGGCTAGCCAACACCAGCTCTCTGTAATTAAACTAGTTCATTTACAGGCTAGCCAACACAAGCTCTCTGTAATTAAAATGTCAGATTTCCAGTCCATGTGCTGTCTCCTCTGAGCAGCAAAAACTCCAAAGAGTTAACAAAATAAAGTATAAGATATTAATACAGTAACCAGAATAAGTTTACATCACAATAGAAATGCAACCCACGGGAAGGTTGGGGAAACTTGAGAGCTATGAAAGGTTTTGTTTTGCGTGTTTGCTCAATTTTACCAAGGATATACATCTGTGTTCATGAAGGTAAAGAAAGGCTTCACAGAGAAGGGAAGTTGGCGTGGATTATGGAAGGAACTTGGGATAAGGCATAAGATAGAATAAATAAGAGTAGATAATAGCTTTATTCCCAAATTTATTTGCTTCATTTAAAATGTTCTTTTTTACTTATTTAAATATTAATGGTGTGTTTAATTACATCCCTACTAATGAATAGCTTGCTTCCAATAATTTTCTATGAGCAAAATATTATATAATATATTTGCAATTTTAATAGTAGATTTCTGTGTTTCTGAGGTGGAAAAATGTCCTCAAGTTGAAATTATGGGATCAAATTATTTATGTATAATAATTGAACAGATCTTGTCAGTTTTCTCTCCATTATAAAAGTTGTTGCACCAGATCACCCCCAGAGTGAGGATGTCCCTCTGCATCTCCGATCCTCTCTTACCAATGTGGTGTGACTACAAAGGGAGAAGAGAGCAGAGTGCATGCTGGCAATTCTAACAGCTCTTTATAAGTCGGCAGGAGTTTTAGAGTAGAAAAGTTTGGACTCATGCTACCATTTCTTTGGAGGCTAGGTTACTGCTGCTGACTGCAGCACTTTGCATAATTGTGGAACTAATAAGATTGCCTTGTTGCTTTTCCTACAAGCAAGGATCTCAATCTTTTGCCAGATTGAGGACTCATTCTTCCATTGTGTTTCATACACTGCAACTTTAACATAGTATATTCATGGCATGAAACTTTTCATTTTCTCTTATTTAAAAAATATTCTCTTGAGTCAGATTTTATCCAGGCACCTTCTTCATCTATACTCATGTATGCTTCCTTTAAGTTTTATTTTATGAAAGCAATTAAGTTCTATTTTAATCATAATAGGACATTTCACAACAGTTTCACCATTTTGCAAAGAACCAGTTTGGGTCACAGAAAGTATTCTGTACCTGACACATTTATTTGTATTATATTCCTTCTTAAAGTAGATTAATTAGTAGTATATAACACTTGTACTTGGGGTTTTATTTTAGAAGTTAAGCTTTTTATTTGACTAAAAAATTCTCAAGTACTTTTGTTGTTCAGAACATGTGGAAAGGGAAGAGAGCTGCATCTGGACCAGACAAGTGCCTTTCCTGCTCCCCTTATGCCAAAAGCAGTTCAGGAGCTCTCGCTAGTGGGCCATCTGCTCTGTCTCCTCCCTTGCTGAGCACACAACCCTCAGTACTCATCACTGGCACTTCCTCCTCTGGTCTGCAGAGCCAGAAGCAGGGAACGGCCTCCAGGTCATCCTCATGTCCTTCCAGAGATGGCCTTCATGGTAGTTTTGCAATTCGGGAGCTAAAGCACTCAGAAGCCTCAACAACAACTTACAGTAAAAAGACATTTCACTTTTTTCTCTGATTTTTCTGGTAATTTTGTATAATAGCTGGCGAAATAAGTGAAATGCGGTCATTCTAACCCATCATCTTAAAGATGAATGCTTTAGAGTGCCCTCTTTAAGGAAATACATTTGACCATATTTTATTTTATGGTAATTGGTTGAATAAGATTATCTACTCTTCTTGAGTCAATTTGGAATTTAGACTTTTTCTCTACACTGTGAAGCCCATTGATATTCTATATTTTAAAGCACATTTTGTTCTTTCATTAGAAGTTATTTTTCAACATCTGTAATTTTATTTCTTTATCACCTTTACTTCAAGTAACATACAAAGCGACTGATGCTGATAAGCATTTTAAAACCTTTGTATAATTCACTCCTCCCTTCACAAATCCTTTTGTTTTGCTTGCACTTTGCTTATTATTTTTCTAAATATACCAATTTATTCTCAATTATGTTGTCTTCCAATAGGTGTTGTAGGTGTTAGAAACAACTAAAAATACAGCTTTATGTCCACAGTAAAATTCTCACGTTATTGGGGGTGTTTCTAACACTGAGTTTGATCCTCTATTTAATGCTATAGTTTTAATTTCGTATCTCATGAATTTTAAAGAATTCCATATGAGTAACTTAATCATTTCAACTTCTACTGTTTTTATTTTTAGGAGTGCTCATTCTCACTTGTGGATTGTGTGCATGAGGGCCCAATTAGGCTAGAAGCAAGCGAGCTAGAGTCACCGGCAGCTGTATGCTGGGTTTTACAGGCAGCTACGATGGGGATCGGGCACTGAACTCGGGTCTTCTGAAACAGCAGTACAGGCTCACAAATGATAAGAACCTCTGCAGCTCCCTCATTTTCACCTCTTAATTAATTGCCTTACGACTTAGGATATATATTCTTTTAGTCGCTTCTGTATTTTATTTGCTTTTCTGTTTCATTTTTATTGAAAAGAGTGTTTACTATACAGTAAACCCTTTCTAATTATTTCAATAATAATGTTAATAAGTAAGGCAGATTCTCATTTTAGCTTATCTATCACTGTGTGTAATGAATAGAAGTGGTGCATTACATTTTTAAATCTTCGACACCCTTAGTTTCCAAGAAAGAGGCAGGAAAGTGCTACAGACAATTGAAAGGCAAGTGGAAGACCAAAGCTCTGTCTAGTGCTGATTATAGGAAACGCAGAGTAGACGTTAGCCGAACTCAAGCTGAGTGTGGAGCTCCTCTCTCTGCTTTCTTCCTGCCCCAGCTCCTTTGGAGGAGTTTGTGTGAGGATCTTGATTCAAGCCGCTACACTCATCACTACATACATACACAAACTTCTTAGTCCCCTGACTCTGTATTACTTTCCCGTGGCCTCTATCACAGTCCGTGTTGATAGACGCTTTAGTTGCAAACTATGTTCATTGTTGACAATCTGCTTTTCTCCCCCACAGTGTGAACTTTACAAGTCCAGTTGTATTTGTTTCTTTGGGTCATGGGGAGAGCTCAGTAAGTATAAAAACAGGTAGTTGGGTGATGGGAAATGAGAAGCTACTTTATGGCAATACACGTGAGACAAAGACTCTGGATTATTTTAGAAACACAAACACTTAATTGTGCACAGAGAAATGGAACAAATCAATGACCATGAATTCCGGTTTCAATTATAAAATTGATGCTTATGCTGTGGGATGCAATTTCCAACAAGAATGATTTTTATATTTTTAACTTTACAGTGGGTATGTGATTAGAATATGTGAAAAATTATGTTTGAACTGGCAAAAAAAAAGAAAAGAAAAAAGATAACCATCTGGAAGATTTCAATGTTTCCATAGACTAATAAAGCAGCCTTACTAGATAAGAAATTAACACCATGCCATTAAATTAGAAGCCATGATTCAAGAATAGACCGAGAAACCAGAGAAGGAGATAACAGTTGATGTGGACTGCCTAGTTTACATAAGACTGCACGACCTGACAAGGGATGCAGTTCAACCCGGAAAAGACCAGGAGAGTTCAACCACAATAAAGATGCTGACCAGCAAGGTAAAATTATACCCATTTCCTCCAGGACTGCTTATTTCCTTCAGCACGCTGACAAAAATATCCAACAGAAAGAGAAGAAGAAGTTACGTCGGTAGCAGCTTTAGAGGGATCCAGTCAACCATGGATACGAAGGTGTCGTGGTGGGACCACGCTCCGTCATGGCTAGTCATGAATGCAGCAAGAACAAGAAACCAGGATAATGTACAGTGGCCTGCTTCTCCCAGCCAGACCCTACATCCCGAAGGTTGTACCAACCAATGATCAAATCAGTGCCACCAACTAGCAAGCAGGCTTCAAGGATAGGAGTCTGGTGAGAAAATTTCATATCCTAACCGTAACCATAGCAAACCTTCTATGGAAAGAGAAAATGTAAACAGACTTGTGGCTACAGAAACATGGCATGCTCACCACGGAAAATACCAGAAACAAACGTTAAGCCCAACAGTATCCTGGATAAACCCTTAAATATGAAGGATACTGGTATGAACTCGTATTACTTCAGGATCAAATACAAACAAAAGGAAAGCCCTACACTCCAGTACTGGACCACGCTTTTAAAACAACAGGATAGATTCAGTCACAAAGTACCAGTTTTGTTTTTAAATGGAAAAACAAGACAACTGAAAAATGATGGCTTTACCCAAGTGACCCTGCAGATAAAGTCGGCAGAATTCGTAGGTCTTACACAGAATCCTGAGAAGCCTCCGAGGCCCTGGGAGCCATGGCCTTCTGAAAAAGAGAGACTTCCCACATTTATTTTTATTGCAGTCTAAACACAAATCAAGAATACGGCTTCAATGGAAGACCCGCACAAAATAAACTAGGCCAAGAGCTTACTCAATTGCCCAAAACAGGAGAGAATCTGTCTCTATATCTTCTTTGTCAATAATAATTAGCCCCTTCTGAAAAGGGTGTTGTAGATACACAGTCAAAATGACCCTTTAAAGGAAGATATAATTTGGCTTACAGAAATCCATTACCAACAAATAACTGCTTGTGGAGGGAAACACAACAGAGCCTTGCATTTGGAAGTAAGAACCACAGGAGACTGCATCCCCAGCCTAGATTGAGTCTTATACAAGAAACCACCACACTGCCAATTAACCAGCATTTTCTCAACGTGATGACATCTCGGTAAGACTAAATAAAAAATTAGGAATAGAAACTAGCTGCTCTTTGTCTCCTCTCTAGTTCCTCACCACCCCCAACAGCTTCCGAATAAACTGGAGAGAGGAAACCTCGCCATCCTGGAAGCATCATTTTCCTGGCTCAGTTTAACATGAAAACAGAAAATAATATAGCATCCGTTTTTAAACCAGACAGGGCTCGGCCTGCTGTGTCAACATATAAAATCTATCCAAGAGTCCCAACCCTGAGCAGTGGTCTTTAGGGCTGCTTCAGAAATCAATTCTTGAGAAGAAAAAAAAGAGTACTGCTCTAAGACCTGAGAATACATGCTTGAAATCTCTAGCCTTGGTGCCAGTGTCCCCTGGGGGACCTCAGCAATTGGACTGTCAGTGGGGATTCATGAGGAGAAACTGACCTGATCAGCACACATTGTCTTTAAGGATGAGTGTCCTGTTTTTCTTATTGCTATCATGGAAGATCTATTACGGGCTTGTGCTGAGCTGAAACCATGCATACAACATCTCAGTAAATCTCCATAGAACTCTTGGGGTAGATACTACCTGTCTGCTTAATAACAGTATGGAAGTAGACCTGACGCCAATCTTAATGTAGTGATGGGTGTGGATGACATTTATAGACAACTGTAAAAGTACAGTTTGGTGTGATAGATCTCTTTTTTCCATCATGAGAATGTCTTGAGTACTGCATGGAAGGCCAGGGTTTGCTGCCTATGTTCATACGTGAAGGAGGTGCTGAAGTTCAGCTAGCAGAAAAAGAAAAAAGAAAAAAGGAAAAGAAGTTTTAAATGACTGCTTTGGAAATACTTGAAAGGAGTCAAAACAGAAATAGGTGGCCACATCCATGCCCCCTCAAAGAGTTCATCAGAAGCATTCATAAGGTACTCATGAATACTATTTGAAAAAATAGTATCAACCTGGAGAATTTCTGTGCCGAGACTGCTTTTGCAAGGTTCTCAAAGTTCTTACTCCATGTGCATGAACTCCTGCAAATGGCTGAGGACTTACTGTAAAGAAGGCTGACATAGAAAAGACATTGGCAAACTCTGAGTAAATGATGAATTAGATTAAAATACACAGAGCGTACATAAGGACAACAGCTCCATGCATATTTATATTTAACATAAAATTTAAATATTTATTATTCTTTATCCTTTTCATTGTTTGGAGTGTCGGTGTGTGTGTGCGTGCGTGCATGCACATGTGTGCTTCTCTGTGTGTAATTCGCCAAGTAACTACAGTCCCAATTCATAGGTCAGGAGGATTGTTCTTCCTTCTCTTCCTGTTTTTGCCAGATGCTTCTCTAGCTCAAATCCCAGAAACTGTGAGGACTGATGTCTCTATTGCAGGGTGGAGTAACAAGTTAATCAGAGGGCCCGACAGCACTTTGGGTATGCTGCAGCCACTAGATACATAATAGGTTTACCTTTTATCCTGATACATAAATATAGTAAAAAAATCTGTCATCTAAGGATGTGGAACAGTTCCTTAAGATGTTAGTGTGGCCATTTCTCAGAAAATTCGGAAACAACCTTCCTCAAGACTCAGTAATACCACTTTTGGGTATATATCCAAAGGATGATCAACCGTGCCACAAGGTCATGTGCTCAACTATGTTAATAGCAGCTTTGTTTGTTATAGCCAGAACCTGGAAACAACCTAAATGCCCCTCGACCAAAGAATGGATAAGGAAAATGTGGTACATTTACATAATGGAGTACTACACAGCAGAAAAAAACCGACATCTTGAATTTTGCAGGCAAATGGGTAGAGCTAGAAAACATCATTTTGAGTGAGGTAACCCAGATACAGAAAGACAATTATCACATGTACTTACTCATAAGTGATTTTAAAATATAAAGCAAAGAAAATCAGTCCACAAATCACAATCCCAGAGAAGCTATACAACAATGAGGACTCTAAGAGAGACTTACATAGATCTAATCTACATGGGAAGTAGAAAAGACAAGATCTCCTGAGTAAATTGGGAATGTGGGGACCTTGGGAGAGGGTTGAAGGGGAGGGGAGAAGCAGGGAGGGAAGCAGAGAAAAATATAGCATTCAATAAAAATCAATAAAAAAAAACAAAAGAATCTGTCACCGAATTTCCCAAAATTGTAGATTGTATCCAAGCTAGTACACTTAATTCAGTTTTCTTCTTAACTCAACAAATCAAAATTTCTTTAATTATCACTATATATATGTATTTATGTGTATATATATGTATTTATGTGTATATATATGTATTTATGTGTATATATATAAAATCTACTGCATACAATAATTAAAAACAAACTGATTCATATATATGTTCACATACACACGTATATATGTGTGTGTATATATATACACTTCTATGTGGTCCCCTGTAGCACAGGAGACAAAGGAAAGTGGCCCCCATTGTCTATTCCTGTGCTTGTCTGATTGGTCCATATGCCACTCTGCTGCCCTTCAAGCAATCAGTCCCTTACAATGGTCTTCAGGTGATGTGTGGTACTAAAGCAGTTAGTGCAAACCCTTTCAGTCTCCTACAACTATGAGTGCTCACTGTTCCCAGGGAACAGAATTTGGTGTTTCAGATACCCATTACCTGCTACAAAGAGTGATTTCCTTTCTTTTCTCTTTTCTCATCAACTCCACACAGAACAATCTTTCTAATATCAGATTTCTGGGGGGGGTGATTACTTTAAAAACTGTATTTATTGGTATGATCTGCAGCCCACAAATTCAAGAAAGTAAAAAGTGTTTAGTTTTTAGTATTAAAAAAATCTATTTTTATTTCAACTGATTTTTCAGAGGCTAGGTTAGACTCATGATTTCAAAACCTTTGCTTTTTTGTATGTGGGTCTTAGAGTCCTTTTACCAGACCATTTATCTGTATACACACACATCCGCACACACACAGACACAAACACATACAGTGCTTTTGGCCTGCTGACTTATTGATGTGGGATTTCCCTCTGTATGCTGTGATTACCATTAATGAATAAAGAAACTGCTTTGGACCTATAGCAGGGCAGAACTTAGCTAGGTGAGGAAAACTAAATAGAATGCTGAGAGAAAGGAGGCAGAGGCAAAGAGAAGCCATGTAGCCCCATGATAGATGTTGAAACTTTTCCAGGTAAGCCACAGCCTTGTGGCAATACACAGATTAATAAAAATGTGTTAAATTAATATGTAAGAGTTAGCCAATAAGAAGTTAGAGCTAATGGGCCAAGCAATGTTTTAAATGATGTAGTTCTGTGTGGTTATTTCGGGTCTGAGCTGCCAAGCAGCCGGGAACCAACAAGTGGCCTCCTCCTTCAACAACTTAAGCCTGGGTTCAGGCATATTTCAGACATTTACATTTTTCTTCCCTGAATTTGTGGATGAATTGTTAACTTGTCAAATACATCACACGGCCATTTCCTCTCAAGGATTTTCTATCGCTCACCCACAGTATTGATGTCTTAGGCAAATTCCTGCCACACGGGCTTAGGAAACAAACCTTCACTGCCTTCACTGTATGGGCTGGGTTTATCTCTCTTGTCTTATTGGGCTTTGTCAGCTCTATCTACTACCTTCTGGCCAAGATACTTTCTCTGACCTAACTAGTCTCTACTTTATGCAACTTTGGAGGAACACATGAACTAACAAAAATCCCGATATATATTCCACTTTCTACTTCCTAGTTTACCATACCCATTCCCTGAGCCAAAAGAGAAGAAAAGAAACAGAGAGATTTGGGGTTCATTTTGGATTTATACTATGAATTATCACCCTATATGTCATGAAAAGTCATAAGTTCTTAAAACATTTTAAATGCTATATTCTACAGGTATTTTACAAGAGGGTATCTGCAGGGGTGAGCACCATATTTGGGAGTCTTTGGGGGTGAGCACCATATTTGGGTGTCTATGGGGGTGAACACCATAGTTGAGTATCTGCAGGGGTGAGCACCATATTTGGGAGTCTTTGGGGGTGAGCACCATATTTGGGTGTCTATGGGGGTGAGCACCATAGTTGAGTATCTGCAGGGGTGAGCACCATATTTGGGAGTCTTTGGGGGTGAGCACTATATTTAGGTGTCTGCAGGAGTGAGCACCACATTTGGGTGTCCGCAGGGGTGAGCATCATATTTGGGAGTCTGTGGTGTTTCTGGAACCAAGAAGCAGTGATCGTGTGCCATGGAACAAGGTAGAGTCTTGTCCTGAGAGGCTTGCTGGGTTGTGGTTCTGAAAGGCTGTTCCTACGTTCTAACATGTGCTGTCTTGGAGAACAAAAGAAAGGATCAGAAATCTGCGGGCAAGTACTGCTGCTATGAGAGAGTTCTTCACCACCTTCACTGAAAGACACCGATTGAGAAGGAAAAACAAAAGAAAATGCAAGCATTAGATCGCAGTCAAATAAGCGTGTTTCTCGCAATTTAAGCTAATAGTTATTCATTATTCAGTCAACTATTTGGTACAAACAGATAAATATTCTCCCACTTGTTAGTCCCTGGGGGCTTCCTTAATCCTATCTGAATTTACTTTCTGTGTATTTCCTAGTAATCAGAAGTTATAGGTTGGATACATTTTATACTAGGGACACCCATGGTGCAACTGCTCCACTTTTTCTTTTCATTTCAAAGTAAATGGTCCATCCAAAGTGAAGATTGTTGTTTTCTTTCTTCTTTTTACTTTTTTTGGGTGGCAGAGAATATTTTCCTCTTTTCTGGTCTTGTTATTGTTGAAGTTGTTTTAATCAGATAGCTATTTCAAACAGAAGCAATCAGGTTTCTTTTTTCACTGCCGTCTCCCTTCCCCATCCTCTTCAATACCTGCTGTTGAGAAAATACCCTTGTTAGTGATGTGATTCATCTACTTTCACGTGTTACTGAAGCATCTGGGAAGAAGCTTCACACAGGCATCTTTTCAGACGGTCTCCACCATGGCAAACTAGCATTCGAGGTACAGCAGCGCTCCGAGGGCATAGGCGTTTTCTGAGGACTGATGCATCGTTAAGAAGCGGAGAAAAGCCAGGCGGTGGTGGCACACGCCTTTAGTCCTAGCACTCGGGAGGCAGAGGCAGGCGGATCTCTGTGAGTTCGAGGCCAGCCTGCCTGGTCTACAAGAGCTAGTTCCAGGACAGGAACCAAAAAGCTACGGAGAAACCCTGTCAGGAAAAATCTAAAAAAAAAAAAAAAAAAAGAAGCAGAGAAAAAAAATTTGCTTCAATTCCAAGATCCACACTTGAGAGCTCTCTGTGTTTCTAAACAGAATATCTGGCCTTGTTTTCCTAGGCAGCAATTAAAGTCCTTATGGAGACAGAGGTAACTCTAGGTTTCCAGGTGAGGGAGTTGCATGCTCACAAGCTACCACTCATTGGCAGGTGTTTGATCTCACTCCGTCAAGATCAAAACTCTGGAAACAGGACACAAGACAATAAAGCTTGACTGCAGGAAAGATGAATGAGGAAAGACAGTATCCATGTTTTCCCAACACAACTGGACAGATACACATAATGCACAGTGGCTAAGACAGCACATGCACAAAGTTAAGCTAGACGAAAACCCCAGTCAGCATGGCACACACGCAGATCGGCCTTGGCTGAGGAGCTGAGGGCATTTGATAGCTGCTGGCAAAGGAGAACCTTGGTTTAAATTGTTGCATGATCTCCGACTTAACAAGCACATTCCAGGTAGCCCCCAACCTATGAGTAGCTGGCTAGCACAAGTTGATTCAGCAGAGAGAGGAGAAAGAATGAAACTGGATAACGATGGGTAGCTTCAGGAGGACTTGGGGAAGAGAGCAAACATGGTCAACCTACATTGTATGAAATTCTCAAGGAAGGAGCAAAATTTTATTTTTCAAAAAATGAAGAGAAAGTAAAAAAAATGGCCACAAATCAGTTTAAATATGCATTAAAAATACTTTCTTGAATGCAATTTGACCTCTTTCTTACACAGAGATTGGGTAGACTGTAAAAATTAGTTATTTTTTAAAAAAGACTGAAATCCATTCATTCCAGCCAAATATTAGAATAAATTAATCCTAGCCAGTTTTAAATAAAGAACATATAATGGCATGTTTGCCTTAACATGGCCAAAGATTCTCTGCTTTTAATCTAAGTCAACATAGCCCAAGACACTAGAACTGCATTTCAGTTTCAGATGTATCTTTGGTGTGGGACAACATTCTGTATTCTGTCAATTATGTTTTAAATAAATGCTGATTGGCCAGTAGCCAGGCAGGACATATAGCTGGAACAACAGACAGGAAGTAGAGGCCGGTCAAGGAAAACAGGAGAATTCTGAAAAGAGGAAAGCTTTGTCTGCAGTCCTGTCCTGGCCACAGAGCAAGCAATATGTAACTGCCTCACCGAAAAAGGTACCAAGCCACATGGCTAACACAGACAAGAATAATGGACTAATATAAGTTATAAGATTTAATAAGAAGCCTGAGCTAATGGGCCAATCATTAGGCCTCTGTGTGATTTCTTGGGGACTTAACGACTGTGGGAACCGGGCAGGACAGAAAACTGAGACAACACGTCTTCTTTCCTTTCATTGGTCAAGTGAAAAGGCAGTGATGGGAAGAGGGCTCCACTGTGAAGGGATTGTGTTACCTGCCTCAGCACTTCTGCTTTATTTAAGAAGAAGCAAAGGAGAGCTGATTTTTGCCAGAAAGTCAAATATTTCATGAGTAGGCTCTACTAGCTAAGAGTTATCATATAGGATTTTCTGTTCTAAACATTTCCAGCCCACGTATTGAGAGATCGTTAAGAGAGTATGAACTGACTGTCCTTGAACTTCTTGAATGTACTTATACCTGAGAAATATAGGCAATTTGTCAATCAGAAAGGACTCAGTGGGAAAGTGGGGGATATAACACAGGTGTACAAGACTCAGTCAAACCTAATTGAAAGTACAAGAGCCTTAAAAAAATGAGTAAGGCACACTAAGCTGAACCTCCCACAATGAATAAAATTGTTTAAATGAAGCTGACCATGTGCTTTTTTCTATGAGAGCTGCTGGTGTATTATATGTAATGGAGAAGCATAAGAAAATCCAGGACCCAGAAATAGAGTGGGAGAGTGAGCACGGAAAGACAACAAAACAGGAACGGATCCATTTGCAGCTCCAGGAACACATCCGAGATGAATAGAGCCCCCCTTTCATACCTGTCTTGTCACCTTTTGGTACGAGGTGGGTATAGTTCCAGTAACACGGTGCAAACAACATGCCCTCATCACACATGTGCCCACAGGCCATCCCACATTGAAATCTCTTCCCAAGTGATTCTAAGTTGTGTTGGTTTGACAGTTAAAACCATCATGGTCCCTAGCCAAACCAGTAGTGCAAGCACAGGGAAGTCCCTTTGGGTATGTAAGATCCAACCCAAATCGGCAACAAACACGTGTGACTCACATGCCCACATGTAACAAATCCACTGTGTGCGGCACCAAATCCAGTCAAAGCTATGGGTCTGGTACTCCCTGTACCTTTGTTAAAAGCCTTTCCAGAAAATAAAATAATCCTGTCTCCTCCATTTTAAATATGCTTCCCAGGAGCCTTCAGGTTCCCTGGAATTTCTATTAATAATTCCATTTATCCTAGTAATACAATATGTGTCAAACATCACAGTGTCTGGGAGAGATTAATAACCTCAGTTTGTCTTGACATGAGAAAAGAAAAGATTGATGAAAAACCTCTGGAAAGAGAATTTGATGCCAAATTAAGATTTCAAGGTGAATTATAAAGAGCAATTTAAGAGCTGGCACATTGCCCTATGAAGTTCTTTCTAAGAGCCACACCCTAGTCACCGTGTGCTCTGCCTTCACCCCATGTCCTGGGTTCTCAATGCTTGTATTCCATAGAAGTTCTTCACATCTACAAAGCCTGACTTGATATCAACCAGGCTTCTCAGTCCATTCCTCTCAGCCATGTGCTCATTCTTCCGCCTTGGGTTTTGAGACATACTTTTTTTTTATATATAACAAACCATCTAATTCCATTCCACTTACTTTTCCTAAGGCTACTTTAAGTTAGCCTCTTCTCCAGAAGTCTCTGCTTTGAGAAATTCTTCTTTATTCTGTCAGAGCAGCCAACTTGAGAAGTATAGGCTATGATATCAGTCTGCCTAAAATTCTAATCCAGTGCCCAGGATGTTGTGAGCCTGTGATAAATACATGTTAAAACATACTCATTTCATACATGATCTCTGTCACACTGAACCAGAGACAGTGGGAAATCAATGTAATGGGGTTTTGTTTGCAGTATAAAGCATATGTCCAAAAATCAGGGATGAAGTGTGAGAACAGAGGAAGGAAGTGTGCAGAGAAAGAAGGCTACAGGGAAAGCACAGCAAAGAGGAAGACACAGCCTTGGGAAAAACTAATAAATGTCGGCAGGCTCTCATTTGCATAGGTGCCTGCCAAGGCCTATCCCTCATTTTATGTTTATGACTTCATATTGTATTTTGTAGATGAAATGCCATAAATTTTATATCCTTAAAGACCCACAAAAATGAAATCCTACCTTATAAAAGACAATGGTAATAATATTTATTCGCATTGCCACTCGGCAAATGTGCACGAGACCTTTACGACTTTTGCTAGTGTTGGATACCCAAAGTCAAATGTGAAAGGGTAATAACCATTTTATTTATTAACATGCTATGAATAGTTCAAATGTGTACAATACATTAACATAGTCAAAGTACCCATTTCCTCTTCAGCGGATCCTCACTATGAGTTAGTGTAGTGTCTTGAATGAGAAATGTTCCCCATAGGCTAATATAGGTGGAGTCTAGTTGGAGAAAGTGTCACTGAGTATGGACTTCAGGGTATGTAGTCTTCTCCCATTTCTCCCTCTCTCTCTCTCTCTCTCTCTCTCTCTCTCTCTCTCTCTCTCTCTCTCTCTCTCTCTCTCTGTCCCTCCCTCCCTCCCTCCCTCCCTCCCTCCCTCCGAATGCAATAATCGCCCAGATTCCTGCTCTGCTTCCATACCTCCTGCCGTTAAGGACTCTGACCTCTGACCTGCAATCATAAGCTAAAATAAGCTTTTACTGCACAGCTGCTTTTGTTCATGGTATTTTCTTCACAGCAACAGAAAATTAACAATGGGCCATCACAACCGCAGAACCTAGCCACTCTCCATCTCATTGCACAGGCAAGGTGCCAAGGAACAGAGAAGTTGAAAATCAGCGTTAAGAAGCAGAATCAGACAATGCCTTCATAGATCCAGCTCAAAGGCCTGAACCTGTGAGTGTTACTGTAGGCAACAAAAGGTATGGTATAAGAGAACAAAGATTATGGACCTTGAAATGAGAAAATTGGAATTTCTCAGGCCCTAATTTGTAATGAATCCTTAAAATACAGAATTTTATAGCATTGTGAAAGGGTTAGAGCAATGGTTCTCAACCCATGGGTCATAACCCACTTGGGGGCTGAATGACCTTTTCACAGCGATTGCCAAAGACCATAAAAATGCAGGTATTTACACTGTGATTCATAACAGCAGCACAATTACAGTTATGAAGTAACAACAAAAATAATTTTGTGACTGGGCTCACTGCATCATGAGGAACTGTATTAAAGGCTCACAGCAGAGCATGACAAAGGTTGGAGCCTCTTGGTTAGAGAGATGAGATTGGGAGAAGAAAGAGGACAGATTGGAAGCACAGGGGGAAGCGATCCCCAGTTGCTAGCATGGACAGTAACGAGAAGGGGCACAGGCCAAAGAAGAACACAAGTGACTTCAAGAAGTGTAGATGACCCTTCGTCAATGACCAACAAGAAATGAGACATGATCCTATAGAACAAAAAGCTGGATATAATACCTTCAGGAAAGTGTTTTCATAAAATATTTAAAATTCAAAGGATCCATCATTTACCTTTGATGAAAACCCTCAAGTACTCATGAAAAAGGCACATGTGTGCATCACTGCTCTCTTGTGCCTTTTATTTTACCAAACTTCCTTTACATTGGGGGACTTCAAAATGCCTCTCAGGTCCGACAGCATTTTTCTCTGACACACTTCGGTGAAATTGTTTTTTAAACAAAGGATGTTTCCTTTCATAACTATTATGTCATTATTACATATAACCAACTTAATAACCCAATATCACATAATAGCCAATTCATATTCAAATTGTCCTGAGAGTTTAAAAATGTCTTTTTAAGTTAGTTTAATTCCAGATCCAGAAAATGTCTGTTGATTGTATGTGATTGCTTTCACTGGCTTCTTTCAAATCCCTGTCTTGTTTCCCTTTTCTTTTCCTTCCTTATGCCAATGTCTTATCTTCCTTGTAGTGACTCTGCCTTCTTCTTATCATCATAACCCTGCATAGATTATAGCAAAAGCTAATTATATTATGGATACTTATGGGAAATGGGGAAACTCTACTTCTCTATGTCTCCAGTGTGCCTGCATGTAATGTTAGGTTACCTCATTTCTTCTCAAACACAGCTATTGATTTATACAACTACAATTATTGCACAGAATCTTCTGAAAGTACAAACGCACACACATGCATACATGCATACATACACACATACATACCCGGATGCACACATGGAAGGAGGCAGATGATTTTTTTCCATTAGCAAGAAGATAAAGAATAAAAACATTGAGACAGTCAAGTAAGGAAGCTATGATCTTCTACAGTGTATGAATTTGGAGAATTGGGTAAAAGATGATCAAAGGACTAGAATATTAGAACGAGTTGGTTAAATAGAATTAAATAAGGACTTAGAATACTTTGAATCATGTTGCTCTTTGTCCTTTGAAAACCACTAACTTAAGAATGTGCATCATGAATCTAGAGCAACAAACATACTCTTTAGTGCACTTTTAGAACTCGGAGAGTAAACAGGAAATTTATGAAAAAAATAAATGAATGAAATATCCTTTCAAAATCCAAAGACCATAAAGATGAAAATGAACTATGTAGGAATAATTCAAGAGAACAGAATTAAGACAAAGAGATTCACAGTATGCACACACACACACAAAATGTGTACACACATATGTATACTCATACATTGTATACATAATGCATGCACACAATGTATATACAGAATGTATACACATAATCTACAACACAAGTACAGTATACACTCATAATCTCCACACAAAATACATTCATATAATATGCATACTGGTCAAATGAGGACAATACACACAATGTATGTGCATACAATATATACACACATATGTATATACAATATTCTTGTATTACATACACATTGTACACACAATGTACATACATGATGTTTATACACATTAAACACACATCAAATGCACATATATGCATCTAAGATATATACTGATCAGATGAAAGCTAGGATAGCACAGTAGTTAGCAATTCAGACAATAGCTTTTGTAATGACAAAGAATATGAGTGACAAACGTGTTACTAACTAGACAAATACTGAAAATTTACCTAATAAATTAGTAAAAGAATATAGAAAGTAAAAATTGATAGATATGACAGAAGAAATATGCAAATCTGAGCCAGTAGTCAAGATTTCACTGAGCTTCTCTCAAACATTGGGACATTAAAGTATAAAACTATCAAAGATATACAAAATGAGCCAATTATATAATAGGTCCTTATGCTTGAATATGAAAGAGTCTCGTAGATTCGGGTTTTTGAACGTTTAGTCCAGCTGGGGAAGCTGGAATCATTCAGAAGTGGAGCACAGCTGGCAGAAGTAGCACAGGATGGACAGGCTGGAAGGCTGTACCCGGCCCCCAGCCTCTGCAGCGGTCTCTGTTGTCTCGTTCACTTGAGCATGATTGGCTTTGCCGCATACACCCACAGGCATCCACGGAGCTGCTCTCCCAGCTTTTTGTCACCACAATTGGCTGAGACCTTCTAAAACCATGAGCCAAAACATAAATATTTTGTGCCTTACATGTTTTTGTCAGGTATTTGGTAAAAGTAGATGAGGAAGAAACGAACACAAAAGTATATAGCAAAAGTTGAACTAGTAATTTCAGATTTATTTTATTTTCTAAATTATAGGTATGTGCGCGCCTATGGGTCAATATGCGTATGTGTGAGAACAGATGCCTGGGGACTGCAGAAGTCACATCACCTGGAACCACTGTTGTGAACAGTTTGACACTGGTGCTGGCACATTTTTCAATTATGTAGAGAGTATTTACAAATGTTTTCCATGAAACAGCTCTGAAATACTTCAGCAATTGCTTTTATAGATCACCGTGCTGTCTATGCAACCAATTAAATTAATAATGCAAATAATTAAAAGTAGGTTTACAATTTCTAAGAAGCCTAAAGGCTAGAGTAGAATTCAAAAATAGTTTTTAAAATACACTTAGAGATACAGAAATTATTGTCCATTATCTTTTCTTGGAAAGTAAAAGCTATATTTAGTAGGATTTTACAAAATTAAATTTCACCAGAAATTTGTTAAAATTAGTGACTTAACGGTTCTAACTTTACGATGTTGTCAGGTCAGTTCTAACTTCAAAGCTTTATTATTCAAAGAAAACAGAATTAGCAATGTAGTAAAGAATCAAAATTAACAAGTTAAAATGGAAAACAAAGACAATTTAGAGAGAAATGGGAAAGCCATATCTGGTTTTTTGAGAAACAAATATAGATACAGCTTTGGAATTCCAGTTTGAGAAACAGTCAAGACAGAGAAGACCCAAATGAGCAATGTTATGACGGCAACGTTGTCTGGTAGTGTAGCATGCTTGGGAGTGGGGGTGAACTGAAGGAGACTCTGTTGGATTTCCTCTAAATCCCCAGGTCACCACTGGGGACAGCATCACAGTGAACTCTCCCTTGCATGGCATATGCCACTTTTCTGCAGGTGGACCATCCTGTACACTAGATACCTTTAGAAGAGCAAGGGGAAAGTAGAAGACAAGGCGATAAATATTTGGAGGGTGAAACTGGTACAGTGGGAAGCCAGATGCATAGAACATAAAAATTTACCATCCATCACTGTAGAACTCTAAGCTGAGATCTGTTGTGGTATATAGCCAAGAAAGCCGTTCTGCAGGCACTCCAGGGAGCCTAAAGTGCCTACACTGCAGATCGCCTCTTTTCCTCCCAACTCTTCTTCCCTGTCTGCTGGTAGGAAACCCAAACTGTCCCTTCTCCCAACATGAAGAAATCTGCTTTATAGCTGAGATGACAGTTTCCACTAATCTTTATGACTGGACTCTCAGGGGTTGATGCCAGCATGTGAAAGTGTTTGGTGAAAGTTTGTGGTACAACTGAATTAGGAATGACACCAAAGTAGGAGGAGGGAGTGAGCAGGACTCAGTTCCCGAAGCACAAGTCTCCAGGGTGCACCCAAGGAAAGATTTAAGAGGATCAAAAATGTGACACCCGAGGTTTTCAAGGGTAAGCCTACACCTGATGTAGCTCACTCAGACTCAAACAAAGTCAACAGTAGGAGACAAAAGCAAAGCCAAGGGCTGGACTGGAACATGGCAGTGTGAGGCTGCTCTCCTAGGCCCATTCACCTGGGTCGAAGATCATTTTGGAACACAGACACACATTTGCCCACCCAAAGAGACCCATTCTGAGTCCCAGTATGGGCAACCAATTGAGCAATGGCTTTCGTCTGAGATATATGTACTGAATGATGACACCTTTTCACCAGCTTGCATACACAATTTGAAATATAGATTTTTTTCCCTTTGGCTTAATGGTCTGGGCACAGGGAAACTTTATGACAAAATGGGCCAATGGGTATGATAAATCCTGCATAAGCCTGCAATTGCTTCTCTCCAACATCATTCATGGCACCAACCTAAGGCAGGCGCTGCATATAGTTAGAGCATTCCTTTATGGAGAAAGCCCTCTCTTGTACATCATCTGGGGATCCAAATATTTTGAGTAATGTCCTTACATGATTACATAAAAGGTATAATTATAAAGGAATGTAATGCTTATGGAGTCGGGATTCACGGCACACATTTATGTAGCCTTTTTAAACAAAGTATGTTCGGAGTAAGTAAAATAAACCAATCCTGCCTCGTGCTCCTCAGGCACTTCCTTCAGTGTATAAGAATTGGATTGGGGAGCCAGAAGCTATATCATTGCTAGAATTAATTTGGCTGGAGTTATGGCGACATTTGTGCAGTAGAAAATTTATCCTTCTAAGACAGGTATGAATGGGGAAGCCCAAACAGGGAGGCTATGATGCTATGGTATGCTGGAGTGTACAAATGCCACGTGATCCCTTCTGAGGTGGCAGATTCCATGATGATGTTAACATTTCAGTAGATCTGGGGTCTGTGGGATCACCCTCTGAGGAGACTTCACTATTTCAGATAGAAAATAATGAATCTGGATGATATATTTTATCAGAATTTTTTTCTTTTAATCCCCTTATTTCCACTTTTTGGGTAAATGTATAGGTTGTATGTTCAGTCAACATGGTTGTCAAGAAAATGAAGGGTCATGAGCCACTTTATTCTCAGTGGAGGTGGAAAAACTTGAGAAAGTTGATTTGCTTCTAATGTGAGTTGCAGAGGAGTGCAGTGCAGACGGAAAGAGTGGCTGGGGGGAGGGAGACTGGACATGAGCAGGAACAGCTAACAGAGCGACTTGGGGGAGGGGGACTGAACACGAGCAGGAAAAGCTAATAGGTCAGATGCCCAACCTCTTCTAGCTGTGGTGCAGCAATGCCTCCTGCTGCTGGGAAGAAGAAGAAAGCATGGTTATGACAAAGCAAGAACCTCAGAGCTGTCTTGAAGAGCTTCAGTTGGAATGGCTGTGCATCCACATTCCCGTTGCTGCTCTGTGGTGGCACTATTATGATAAGAACAACATGTGGACTCTAAATAAATTTAACTGTCAGGTGGAAGGTAAGTGGCTCCTGGGACACAGGAAGCAGGCATGGCCTTAGTTTATTTATTAAAAATATCTATAACAATGTAGAAAATGTATCCTTTTCTCCACCAACCAGATCTATTCATCTGCAGTACAGAAAAAAACACTTTAAATTTAATCTCGTACAAAACTCAGGTATTTCCCTCACTTATTATTATCATTTTGAAAGTTTATTTTTTTTTCTCAAGCAGTGCAAAGATGGTATTGGCTAACAAGACAACAACATTTGGCTCTGAGCCAGGCATCCTGCCACCCACTCTAGTTTGAGCATCTTCTAGTGGCCTCCATTTCAAACACACTCATTACTTTGAATGAACTATGTATGCAGTACATCACAACGCTGAGATTACCTCTTTCTGCTTTTGAAAAAAATGTCCTCAGATATTTGAGAATTTCATATATAGCAACCCAGAGAACACAAGGTGGTTCTGTTTCCACGCCAAAATAAAACTGTATAAGAAGTTTATTCTTTCCAAGACATGGAAACTCAGCCTACCTTGATGTTAATTTGATTTGTGCCTAAGCAGGGAATTGGAGGTAGACTTCTCTTAAGAAGAACAAACCTCTTTAATAGTTAGGGAAGAATATTGGCAGGCCTAAATGTCTACACCGTACATTTAAAAAATGTAAACTGTGCGTGTGTGTAGTTTCAGACAGGTGCAAGGGTAATTGAGTGCTGGCCAAGATACTGAGTAAGAGGTATGCAATATATGTTAATGTGTGAACACTCTAAGTGTCCATGTGGAAGATGTGACCTACGTGTTAACAATGCGCTCAAAAAGCCATTTATTTGTATTTTAAAATGATTTTATGACTAGCCCCCATGACAAAGTTTTGCAAAAGGGAAACAATAAGGTAAGTGAGGTTGGAACGAAATGAAACTTCCTGAAACTGCTCGTGTGTCTACATACTTAGAGTCATGACAAACCTCTTGATTCAGTGCCAATATTGTAGAGCTACTATCAGGCTATAAGATCTAGTTTAGCCATTCATTCATCTTTCAGGATCCAATCCTGTTTATACATTTGTACATTGCACCACCTTACGTTATTTCAAACTAAACACTGTCCTTTATATCTCATCTCCTCTGGTCATGCCAAGTCCTCACACCTCTGTGTCAAACGCCTGAGGATTTCTTCGGAGAAATATAAGCCATCAAGGAGAGTTGTTTGCCATGTTGTGTAGTTCATATATTTGTGACACCATAGCAAGTGTCTGGAACCCTGGTTGCTGCTGTAATATACAAAGAGGCTGAAATAAAACCTAATAAAAGCTGATTTTGCAAAACTGAGGTGAACTCATCTAACACACCTTATCTAAGACATCTTACTTTACTTTCATAATCGCCAAAGATATTAATTCTACCTAAGGCAGAGATCCCAAAAGCATTCACAACATACGAAAGAAAAAAAAATGAGTCTCCCTAAGCATAAAATTCTATAATAACAAATGGCGAAATAACAGAATAATATAACTCAGGTGCTAAAATGAGACTGTCAGCAATAATAGTAATGAAAGAGGTGATCAAGGGTGGGATTCCAAGAAACTTCAAAAGCTGCAAACTTGACAAAGTAGAATGAAAAGGAGACTTCACAGAAGAACCAAGAAATGATAGTGAAGAAAGTCAGGGCAAGAGAATGTGGAGTGGGAGGGGGTGGCAGGGGCAGGATCTAATAGCACTTGGAAGTCAGAGTCATATGGCCAGGAAAGAGTCTGTCACTGGAATGGTAATAAGGATGCCGAAGAAGGGCAACTTCGCAGAGGCCCTGGGAGCAACAGGAAAGGAGGAATCAAATGGTGTCTGAGCAGAGAACGTAGGCTCTGAGTGTGAGTAACGAAGTAATGTAGGCTCTGAGGAGGAGTAACGGCGTGTGGGAGAGGTGCAGGGGAGGTGCTGATTATTTGTAAGTGCATCTGCTGTGCAGTGCAAGATGCCAAAACTATGCAACGATCAGAGCTGATGCTTTCTGATTGTTAGAGACTGGAGAGTGTTCATGTTAGAAAGGGCAGAGAGGAACTGGATGGGTTCAAGGCTGTTGGTCTGGGGACTAAGACGTTGCCTTTCACAGCTCCTACTTTCTGTGCACTGTGTGCGGCAAAGTCAGTTGTTGAGTGTGGAAAGAGATGCCAAGATCAGAAACACTTGCAGTTTGGGAAGATCTGAAGTCTTCACAGAGAACAGGAGGGAGAGACCTGGGGGAGACTTGGAGAAGTACTTAGCAGGATGGGCAGACAGAAGGACATCATGCTTTAATCTTTCCTAAGGGTTGTCAGGGAGTGTATGCTCGGCACAGATGAGATTCTGTTGGCCCTTCGGTCATATAAAATTCCTCCCCAAAAGTTGTTCCATAAAAACACATCATATAAGTTTTCAGACACAGTAACCCTGATAACAATTTTTAAAAAGTGTCTGTTGAATTACTCCTAATGTGAGCTTTGAGGGTAGCAGATTGAAGGACAAAATGGTTTGTGCAAACTTATTTTAAGAAGATAAAAGGAAGAAAGGGTCCCCTATATTTACAGAAAACAATCACAATCGTTTCCCAGCACCTTATGGGATGTTAACAAATAGTCTGCTTCCTCTGTACCCTTTACCAGCCCTGATTCATTGTGTCTTCCCAGCCGTCTGCCTCCTGTCTCTCTCCCACTACCACCAAAAGGGGAAAGAAAATGTTTGTTTTGAGAGAAAAAAAAATTTTCAAGTACCTCATATTTATAAATCAGATTTGTTGATGCAAACAATATCATTTGATTATCCCTAAAAACAATAATCCAGTTTGACTAATGCTATTTTCAAGGCCTGTATATTAACTTCCAATACCACATTTAAAAAAAAAAACATGAAAAAACACTAAGTGGTACTCTGCAAGTGAGTAGCTCACCCAGACTGTATACCAAGAGCATAGCACAAGGGTTTTCTGGTAGCCTAGGTTAGCTCGGTCGCCTTTGTTCTCTGTTGCTTATGGTCAGCTTTGATTCTCACACAATATTGAAGGCTGAGACACGGAAACTGGAATTGGTGGCAGTCACGAGATGTCCATCTGAAGGCAAGGAGACTTAACGCAGGTAAGCAGAGGAGGAAGAGATGCTCTACTGCTGCTCTCTCTGTTTTGAAACCGGGCTAGGTGCTTTACTGAGACACTGGTGAGTAAAGCAACAGCACCTCTGCCGGCAGAAAACCTATGCATGAATGATGCTGGCATCTAAGAGAACCGCAGCACCACAGAGGGTGGTGCTGGTAGGCACAGGACGGTGCTGGTGGAAACGGAAACAGATGAGTGGGCGTGGGTGTGCTTGGAAAGCAGAAACTGTGTGATTTTTGCAGTTAATGGAAGCATAAGAAAATAAATAATATTCAAGGACACAGGTAAGTTTTTGGAACGAGGATCCAGAAAAAGAGTTTCAAGGGCTCTAAGTTCTTGCATTTGCATGTATTTCTGTCAAGACTGCCATAGAAAAATGGTCAAATGGAGAAGTTGAGTTTGTAGCTGTATAGTTAAGTATGATACCCAGAGTATAGGTTTAAGAGTCGTGAGGAAATAAACAGTAATTAACGTCATAGACCAGGCAAGTTTACAGTGAGGTGAGTTCAACTAGAGATTGGATTTCAGTGCCTGGGGGACTCTCAGCCTTTATGCAGTGGAGATATGATGTGGAAAAACAAAGGACATTGAATGAGAACTTGGGGAAATAGACAAGAGGAGGAGGAAGTCAGTACAAAAGAAAAGACAAACTTGCTCATTTCAGCTGTGGGGTTCAGCAGTGAGTAACTTTGTTCACAAGCCATGGGTGACCTTATAAAGAACAATTTTCGTGGACATTCTAAGTGCAGTTTTGGCTGGAACAATTATGACAAACAAGGAAAGGGAAAGAATTAGAGGTGCTGAGTTAGACAATCCCTGCAGAAAGTCGCTGTACGTAAAGTGTATATTTTCTAGTTACTGTAATGAAATATCCTGACAAAAGCTGTTTTAAAAAAGGGTATGTTTTGTGCCAAAGGTCAAGGGCACACAGTTCATCATAGTGGAACTTAAGACATCTGGAGGTAGAGAGTGATAAATGTTTATGCTCAGCTGGAGAAGGACCCAATTCGAGAGAACAGGGCGGCCCTTTTTACTGAGTGTCGTTCTATGGCAATTAATCCAATAAGAATACAGTCATGTCCAGAGAATAATATAGCCTAGATGGTCATTCACACATGTGGCTGCAGGCAAATCTTCTAGGTAATGCCAGAGTCTGTGAAGTTGACAGTCAGCATTGTCCTAGAAGAGAATGTGGGGTCAACATTGTCCTAGAGGAGAATGTGGGGTCAAGGAAAGATCTTTAAAAAGTTAGAGATTTTTGAAACAATTTTATAAAAAGTCATAGGAATAATCCTAGCAATAAGAAAAAATAAACTGTGATAACATCCAACTTAGAGCCTTTTGATTTTTTCTTTTTGATAAATGGAGCGTTTAACAGTTGAAGTATATGGCTCTTAATCCTGCCAGGAACCCCAAGATAGCACTTTAGAATGACAGACCACATTAGGATTTTTCTCCCTTTTTTTCTCTAAAAGTCACATTTCCAGGAATATAAAGGTCATAGGATGCTAATAAGTTATTTGAATAGTACTTGATGATATAATTGATGAGAAAACACAGCTAGAAGACATAAATTTCCTCCAGACATGATAATAAGTATGATAACAACACTTTCTAAGCCTTCATGATGTTCCAAATTCTGTTTGAAGGTTTTATGTGTATTACCATGTTTTATCATCATCATATCTGCGACCTATGAAGATGGTTACTAAGCTACCTTTAGTAGCCCTGGGACACAGAAGACTAACGAAACTAACTAGCTGATTTAAGATGTAGGGATCACAACTAGCAGTCTAGCACAACTGTGCTCTATTTTGGTGCTCACTGAAGCCTATCCAAAGCAAGCATCAAATAGGTGCTACTTTAGTGGAGTTAAGGGCTTAACTTACCTGAAAAAAAAGCAAATGATCCAAATATTCCTTTAAAAAGTTAGTAACTTTAGCATCTGTGTCTAATTTCTAGGCAAAGTACCTAAATATTTTCTTGTTCACAGGAGAGAGTATCAGCGCTGGCTTTGCCATGGATTTAAGTAAAATTACCTCTAGGGATGATGAAGCTCTATTTGCAAAAGGGTTATGGGCTATTTGCCTTTCCAGATTAAACAACGCAGACTCGTATCAATCATTGAAAGCTCTTGGTTTATATCTTTTTATTTTTGATTTTGTTGTTGTTTTGCCTTTAACTGATGTCAGGGACTGAGTGCTTTTTAGGATACCACGTGGAACACTTGTTTTACCTCATTTTGTCTGGAAGAGAGAGGAGGAAATTTACAAACTTTGGTTTCTCATCATCATTTTATTGACTCTCGTGGTCTCCCTCAAAGAATAAAGAAAAATAAAAATAAAATAGTAAAATGGCAACTGAGATAATGGAAGAGGGAAAAAGGGGAATGGAAGAAAAAGAAAAGCTGGAAACCATGCTTATTCTACCTGAGTTTGCTAAGCACTGTAACAACAAAAGCAGCTTAATTCCATTTCTGGTTTGTTGCTCTTTCCTCCTGTGAACTTGAACAAGTCATGAAGTTTTGTCATTAAGAGGAAGATCTGCCTCTTAAAAACAACTTAGAGGTTATTTTACATACAAATGTTTACTGGACTACATCATGAGATTTGTTAAAATTGCTTCCAAAGTGAAGACAAAATCATCTAGATTTATAAGGCTAAATGGAAGCAAATTTTTAAATGCAAGGGAAGTGGGGAAGCAGAATGTCTCTCAAGCTATCAGCCAATGAGCTAAGCATGAAGAAACTAGGCATTCAGGTTTTATGTTTTCAGCAAATAGTGTTTACAGGAAGCCACATGAATATCCTTAAGGCATAAAATTTTTTTATCCTGTTTTTAAAGCATGCCCCCTAGAGATTTACAACTTGATTTTGTAATGCAGAAAAAAAGAACGTGAGCTCTATGTTTTTAAAAGTTTATGAAATCATTTCATGTTCATTACCACAAACACCTGGCATGTTTATGCACTTATTCATAATACAGCCATTCTCCTAGGTTGACTCTAAAAGCTCAGTTGTGACCATTGTTTGGGTGAGATGTTGAAAAGCTCACTCACACTTCATTCCTTTTGGTGCGTGAAAGCAATTCATACCAGATGAGATCACCCCCTTCCCCTATTTTCTCCATGTGATAATCCCCAGTGCCCTTTTAATATATGTCCTTGCTTGGAATCTGACAATAATGTCATAATAAATTCTTCATCAGATGATGCAATAGGAGAGGGTTTACAAGGCAGTTCCCGGACTACAACATGTTGCACGCTAGCACCCTCACCAGAGGCGTCATGTGGGCGAGGCTCTCTCAGAGAGCACCACATGGGACTTTTCCATGCAAGGATTAATAGCATTCAGCCAACATGGCCTCCATGTTGGGCAACATTTCAAAATGGAGATCTATCAGTAAATGGAATAGTTTCCCAAGGGAACTAATGGGAGTATAATTGCTTTCCTCATTTAAAACTGAGCCAGACAAAGCTTTTCTGGAAAGAGCCATGATGTTATGCCAGGGTGATGGACTGCGTGACTCATGAAGGCTCTTCCATCTCTGATTTTATGACATGAAAAATAAAGAAACACATTAAAATTAATGCATTTTAACACATTACCATCTATCACACCCAAAATAATTCACAGTTGAAAGAAAGGGACAAATAACAATTTTCAAAATCTATTACTAATCACAAGAAAGCACTGTTCATTGGGGGCACTCTGAAGAGCAGCTACCACCTGACTCCCCGCACCTCTGATTAACATTCAGGGGACTGCTGTTGAGCAAACCTCACAGCTGGTGCACCCTCCAAGACTCGAGTTAATAACCTCGCTGCTATTCTTTTTAAAGAAAAGAAAAATAATTCCAGCTTTTCACCAGCTCCCTGCCACTGCTGTCATTACCTTTTTTGTTACGGCCATATTTCACACAAAAACAAAACTCAGATGCCATTGGACATAAAATATGTTCAGTGGTTCTCTCCGTGTGGTCCAACAATCTCTCCAGCTCCCAAGCCTCTTTTCTGTGTATTCATGAAGCCAAAATAATTTTCATCAGGGTATGAAAATATTATTTGCTCTTTCTACCATCATTCTATAAGGGTAGGCTATATGGCATGCCTATTGCTACCAGGAAAGCCTGTCAAGACAAGTACCTATCTGAGTCCTGGTCTGCTTTGTGTTGTGCACCAAAACAACACTTTCCCCAGAAGACATAATACAGCAACGGTAGACTAATACATATTGTGTTTTCTGTGTCTCAGTTGCATTGACTGGCTATGTAAAAGGATTGATCAATGTTGTCTTTGCATAACTACAATCCAGTCTATTTGTTTGACGATGACATCCACTAACACATTTCTCAAAATGTATTCCTGTTAGCAATGAATGACAACTATACCATCAACCACTACTCCAAACAGACTCTTCCACTTTTTCCCATAACAAGTGATCTAGCCACTTCTTTCATACTGCCCTGTTCTGTAGACTCTTGCACTTTACCTCTGACTGGGCAGGCTGCATTCGTTTGCTCAATGCACATGGCCCACCCACATTCAGCATACCATCGTTGCCATTTTTCTCTCTGCTGATGACTCGGGCTCATATCTTTACATAGGCTCTTCCCCCAAACAACTCATGGAGTCTTTCATGAGTCAATCTTTGGAAATTTTTGCCTCTGAACACCATAATAAAACATTCACCTACTACTTCATCTTTGTATATGGCTTTATTGTTCTTATAAGGCTTACCACTATCTAGAAAGGCATATTTAATGTGTATCCTTATTTGGTAGAATTTTAACAAATCAGAGATATTGACACCATAACATCTTCCTGGAGGTAGAAACACAACCTGAGTCTTAGTGGACACGAAAAGCATGCCAGCAGCAGCTGGGCTGTTGCTGTTGTGTGCCTTCCTCCTGCTGTCTATTTCACCATGGTGTTAACTGCACATTATTCATCTTTATAAGCTGTCTTCGCTAAGCACAATGTTTGGAATCTGATACTATCAAAAAAAGTGTGTGATGAATGAAAAGAATAATACCCACAGTTAATGCTTCCTCTTTACAAAACTCATTCATGACAACAACCTGGCTGATAATCAAAATAACTAAACAATAGATAAAATTGCTTTTCTTCTTTTTGACTTATAAATACTTGCCCTTTATCATATTAGTTGTTAGAGTATGAAAGAGACATCCTGGAAAATTATTCTTTCTAACACTACACCCTATGTTGTTTTCTTCAGAAATAATGTAACAAATTAGCAAACAAGCTCTCTGCAAGTAAAAATAGAACAAACTAGTAAAATTCAGAGTTTTGGGGGGTTTTTTGTTTAGTAATTATCCTCTATTCTAGAATAACAATGATGTTTTATAATAATTTTCTGTAACACCATGATTACTGAATAGTAATCAAAGGAGAGAATCTTTCAAACTGGGTAGCTAGACATTCAAGGAACTTTGTCAACTTTATAGTTACAACTTGGAAGGTTCAACTAGTCTAATTGAGAAAATGTGTTATTTCCTAGGTAATGTGGATTACTTAAATTCAGCTGAGCCATAAAGAGTTTTATAAGATTGCTTTTGAGTTTGTCTATCCAGATGCCCTTCACCTGTGGATGATGAGGGTGGAGAGTGAACTTGAGAAGTGGTCTAAGCTCCACCCTCATCACCTTCCATCCATCCTCATTTTCTTCCACTAACATTTTGAACGTTAGCCCTCACAGAACCTCCTGAGACAGAGTTCTCTCAGGCGAAACCTAGCGCATCTTTACCTAATTCCTGATCATCTGAGATACTCTGTGTTTTATTCATTTTTTTCATATAAGATACTTGTCTTATCTTCCAGTGATAAAATAAGTGATTTCCTCCTGTGGGTGTGGAGGACCCTTGGTACCACATGTATCATGAGAAGTATCAATAAAAGGTTTAGCAGGTAAAGCATGATCCTACTTCACATTTCGACTTCATGGATACTGTGACCTGAGGAGCAAGGGAGCCCCTTACCAGGCTCAGAATGTTGCTATGATTTCTGCATCTCCTATGTGTGTATTTGTGAGGTGGGGGGAGGGAGGAAGGAAGAGATAGTGTTCCCGAAAACACTGACTTGGTTCTACTGTATTCTCTTTTTGGGAAATGTAAATAAGGTGAAATCTCTTGGGTCTGGCTTCATGCAGAGTGGACAGACTTCTGGCTTTAGTTTCCTGCAGCGTTTGTCCTTTGAGCTGAGGAGCCCTGAAGCATTTGGTGCACTTAAAATAAATCAACAAGTAAATAATTTGAATTCATCGGTCTGTTGTTCAGCTCCTTCAGTGAGAAGCCCTTGGCTTTTAAAGTGAGAGCATTAGTGCTCACATTTAAGTCTTTCATGGTCTGCATCTCCATAGCCTCAGAAATGGGATTTAAGATTACAGAGATTGCTCCCTTTCCTTGATGTTCTAAGGATGTCAAAGTAGAGTCACAGGAATGACATATTATTCACAGTATGGTACCCATTATATTTTAATGTAGTATTTTTATAAATTTTAATTTGAAAATGACCTACAAATTTCATCTTTTAAAGAAAGTATTCAGAACGTATTTGTAACTAGTGAGATTTTTGCACAAAATACCAATCAGAATCAGGAAAATGAAAGTTTTGGACTTCAGAGCCATGCCCGTTCCTTACCCTCAAAACCCCGCCCCAAAGCCTGTCTCAAGATTCATTCAAGCCAGGAGCCTGGCTCCAACTACAGGTCAGGAAATGGACCATATGCAGCATTCAGAAAAGGTTAACAAACAATAACAAAGAAGAAAAGCATGAGAGCATTTTTGTTAACCTGATACTTTACAATATTTATTTGGAAGAAGAGTTGAATTGTGTTTTCTGTTTGTTTGGTTTCTAAATTGCCTGTTCCCAAATGGATGGTGAGACATGGGTTGATTTGAGGACAGGCTGGCAGTCAGCCTGCAAGCTTTCCCTTTTGATACCCAACAGGGAATTAGAGGATTTGGAATTCTTCAGATCTTTAGCCTGAAGACCACCAGTGGAGCCCAGTAACCCACCGTTCAGTTGGTGGTTATTAATTGAATTCTTGCCCAGTGACCTCAACAGTCCATACATAGGAGAAAACAGCACCCTAAGAGGTATCTAGGGAATTCCCACAGGGAATGTGGGAGCGGTGTCTAGAAAATTCTAGCTAGAAACTGGAGCTGCTGGCTTACATTTCTCCCCAAAGAAGAGATTAGCTAACCTAGAAATCTCTGTCAGCAAAGACATCCTTTAGCTTCCAGCCTACCAAAAGTCAGGAGCCATAATGGAAGGCAAAATGATAAAATTATTCTACTAAAACTAGCAAACTATAGCTAAGTAGATAAATTCTAACTATTGACAAATTCAGAGTTATTAAATGATTTCACAATGATAGGTTTGATTTCAATCTACTTTAGATTGAAGTGTGCATGAATATCAGTTATAAATATGATCGTGTTTATTATTTTTATTTAACATACAAGTCTGTGTATTCATTGTATACGTGTTTGAAGTTTGCTAATTAAGTCTTGTTAATTAACAAGTGCTTCAATATCAGGTCTAATTCTTCTATAATTAGGGAGCTTGACTCCCTAACTGACCCAGTTTGGCCAAGTCCCTTCTGATTTACATCAGAATAGTTATTAATAGCATCCTCTTTTTAATCTCAAAGAAGTAAATGTTTGGTTGGTAGGACATATGGTCATTCTTTCTATGCCCAATGCCTTTCAATACTTCATGTCATTTCTAGTAATACAACAAAATAATTAGGGAGTTAATGGCAAGTCTGGCAAAGCTAATTGTATCAAAAAATGTTCTTAAAGGGCCAGCTAGAGTAAACAGTCCAACAGCACTTAAGCAATTAGTATTTGTTAAGTCAAACCCAAAACAAATGAACTCTGTCACTTGCTGCCAAAACTAGCAACTTTTCTTAGATTTAATAAATCCAAGTCTGACATGTAACACTAAGAAAGATACTGCTACTTTGCTTTTCTGTCTTCAGATTGCAGCATCAAGAGTAGTATTCTTAAGCATGCAATTTGGAAAGCATTTTTATAAAAAATCATGGCATCTTCAGAGAGTAGACACCAGAATGGAAACGTTTTAGGAAACAATGACATAGGTAGTATTGACAGAAAAACCAACCAAAAGTGTCCAAAAGGAAAGGAAAGCTCTCAAATATTTAACAAACTATCCCATGAAGAGGAAAGTTAACTTATTATGGGGATGGCTATTGAAGTAGTCATAAATTTTACTGAAGAAAAAAATTTTTCAGCAAAAATCTTCCAAAATTAGAATGGGAAAAATCTTGGAATCAACACTAGTATTAAGTGCTTAAGATATAGAGTAATGAAAGCTATACGGTATCGTGTTAGGGAAATGTGGTATAGTAATATGCCATGCAGAGGGGAGAGCTAAAGCTATATGGTATCGTGCGTGTTAGGGAAATGTGGTATAGTACTATGCCATGCAGAGGGGAGAACTAAAGAGCTCCAAACTTACAAAGTCCCTACACTAACAAACTCATGCAATAGGGCAGCTAATTCAAGAAACTTCCCTGCTTTGGCCTTAATTATTATTACCATATTAATATCTGGAAAAGCTTTTTGAATTGTTCGCGGGATTCTTTCCTAGAGTAAATACTATTGTGCAATTATTGTTCCCATTACATCAGCTATCAGTACCATTAGCTAGCTCTTAGAAGCACTTTAGAAATACAATATTTTGAGCTGGGCATACTGAAGATAAACATCACCAAACACGCTGAGATTGGTGCCTACAAAACAAGAGAAGATTAAAATTCTGGAATATCTGAAGTATAAAGGATTATCCATCTGCATGCACCACCTATTAAGAACCTGAGAAGGAGTCTTCTATTTTTGAAAGCTATAAACAGATAGCTTAGCATCAAAGATTATTAATAATATTCCTTGTCTTGGGTGTCTTCGGGATCCTTAAATGCATCTGACAAAAACTTGGCCAAGATAGGAAAAATCAGTGGTTCAGTTAACTCAAATCACTAGAAGACAAAATGCTGTGTTAAAACTTGGTTCTGAGATCTTGTTATCATTAGGATATTGTGTGCTTCTCCCCATTCAATTAGCTTCAAGCTGCCCCACTTTCTGTACAAAGCTCTTGTTACATACCCTCAATGTGTAAGTGCTTCAAATTTACTGAAAATAATAAGATTATTTTTTGACTAAAAGTTCAGTGAAGTCCTAAGGAGAATTTTAGTTGATTGTATTTGAGTCACATGTCACGCCTGGGGACAGAAGTCATGGAGTACCTGTCACATGCTGGATACACAGAACAGAAGAATTATTAAGAAAGAGTGGTAGGATTACAATAGCCCTTCTATAAAGAGTAAGAAACCTAGCTCACATGAAGAAGGAAACTACAATACTGTCGTACTTTGTTCTCTAACAAGGTAACCCTAACAGTTATTAACCATAGCTACAGAGTACTGATCCACTTTCATAATCTCTGTAAGAAATAGCTATAAAGCATCGGGAAAAGACATACTTAGGGAACATAATAAAGCTGGTTTCTGTGGATTTATATTGTAAAAAGTGACCACATGCTGTGTACAGTTCATCAGTAGTTCACACTACCATTATCAACATAACTTGGAAAATCTGTAACCACAGTGCCTCTTCATCCTGTGCTAATATGGCATCTTCTCCAATGGCTCATTAGTATGGTTGACTTGATAATCCAGATTAAAATATTTCTACAATAAAAGACAACAATTAAAATACATACAGTGCAAATACAAATTCTACATTATTTGAGTGAATAGGATTTTTCCTAACCTCTCAGGTTTGAGCTCTAACTTCTTGGTTTAAAGTCAACAGGAAGCTGAGTACATAACTCTTTATTATAAAATCCTCAAAACTAAGGTCAAATTTAATTCAAATGAAATTATCACTTCTTAGAAGTTCAGTAGATTTTTACTTAATTCACTTTCTTGATTTTCATATAACTGATTAATTCCCTTTCAGTTGCATTTCTGGTTCCCCCATGCCTGATATCTTTTTATAAATTCCTTTGATTGGTTCATTAAGTTAACAGCTAGTTTTTGCCCTGAACATCCAGCTCTTAGGAGAACCTTGGTTAGCTTCTCCCTCAACAACTTAATTGGAGACAAGGGAATTCTGAGCTACTCTCATTTCAAGGACCTTTACAAACCCTGGGAAAAAAAAAGAATGTTTTAATAGACTTAACTACCTGCTGTCAAAGAGAAGTGATACCTCTGTCCTCTAAAGAAAAATACCACATACGCATTTCAACAACAGTTCACTCACTCCAAAACAGAGGAGTTTGTCTTTCACAGATAGATTAAAATAAGATATCTTCATTTCGTAAACGAATAAAGAAACAAAGAGAAAGAAGGGAGAAAGAAAAGTTGTCAAAGTGAAGCAATGAATGTCTTTCCAGACAAATGCTCAACATGCAATATTTGGAAGTAGGATAATCAGTAGCAAAAATAAATTACTGGTGTGTGTTTCTATGCTTCATAATCAGAAAATCTTTCATTAGATTTCCATGGAATACTTTACCATAATCACCTCAGTAGAAAGTAATAATTTATCTCCCATCTAACTTAGCAAATGCTATGCAACCCTCTGAGATCTCCTGATGTATTTGCCATACAATTACTCTTCCCAGGTAATTGGTCCTGTTGCACTGTCTTGGAGTTCCCAGGAGGAATAGTTTCCTGTGTATGTGGAATGTTAATACTAATATCTTTTCCCTGCTGCCACCTGCAGTTCCCAAGAGATGAGGTTTCCAAAGAGAATTCTTTAATGCAGGTGGTGAATAATTTTTTTCTTTAATTTATTTAGAAAGAGTTGAAGTCAAGGAAAGGAAACTTTTTTTTCATCGATCCATTTCCTGTATTTAATTATTTGACACAGTTGACTCATGGCTGTGTAATTATCTCTTGGAGTGTTTAACATTAATGTAAAATGGTACTGTATTTCCAAGCCAAATGGAATTTTTATGAGGCCATACAAGCCTTCTTGGCTTTACTTTTGTTTTATGGCCATGCTGTAGCAAACAGCTATGTGCAATACGAACAGTTAAACTGTTCTCTTAATTATTGCATCTGGTTTACCATATCCTGCCCATCTAGTATGTTTTAATTGAAGGGCAGAAATGATCTCTGGTTGATCATTGATGGCTTTAAATTGGCACATAATGATAATACTGAGTTCTGATGGGAGTTCTTCATAAATCTCAGCATATGTCTTTATGTTAAACAATTAAATCACATCTGGAAAGAGAAAGCAAACACATGCATTACTCAGTAGACCCTGTGAGAACACAGATCCGTTGGATTGAATACTTGCTACAAAAAAAAGAGGGGGAGATGAAGGAAGAATGGAAGGAAAGAAAGGGACAGAGAGAGAAAGAATGAATGAATGAGAAAATCATGAATTCAAGAGTTTTGTAGATTCTCTTTTTTAAAAGGGAACAGGTGTTGGAAAGAGAATTCCCACAAAGCAATAAATAGCTTTATATCTGCAAGGGCATTTAGTAATAATGAGGTGATTTCATGCATCTTATGAAAGGCACCAGGGGGAATTAGTAACAGAAGAAATATATAAAGATCTTATTTCAAGAAAGTGTATTATTATTAGAATTTGCCAAGTCTCTTGTATGAGATAGCTGAACAAGGATCCAGTTAGCATTTTAAAAAGAAGCCTGATGATGTGCAGGAAGGATTAACTTGTCCCTGCCTTTCACATAGCCTGAGGCTAATCAAATGAAAAGTTACATTTGGGCACATCCTTCCAGGTGAGAGCTAAGGAGAACTGTCATCCTTTCTTAAATGCGATGTTGGTTCAGACCCTGATCTCCTTGGAAGACCATGGCTGACATTATCTCCCCCAGTGCCTTGAGGCTCTCGCCTTGAATCCTTGTAGCACACACTACAGGGATTCCAAAAGAAACTTTCTCTCAAACAGGCATGACTTCCTGCTGAAAAACCATCAGGGGATTGCCACCTTTTTACCTTAAAAAAAAAAAACCCTAAATTAACATATCTGATGGTCAAACATTCCACAGTGTCCATCCATGGATGGGTGTATGGGTGTGTGTGTGTGTGTGTGTGTGTGTGTGTGTGTGTGTGTGACTGTTTATATGTTGTATGTAAATGTTGAAAGTAAGCATGTGTAAATGTAAGTTCAGAGGCTGATGCATGCACCTATTCAGGTCAGTGATCCATGTTCAGGGTCCTATTGTATTTCTACTTTGTGTTTTGAAGCAGTATCTCCCACTGAACGTGGAGCTAGACTAACTGGCTAGATTGACCGCTGGGATCCCCCTGGTCTGTCACTCATTCCCAAGCACTGGGAAAGAGGTTGCAAAACCATCACACCTCACATTGAACAAAAGTACTAGGTATCCCAACTCGGTGGGTTCTTTACACAGGCAGAGCAGGCACACTACCTGCTGAGCCTTCTCCCCAGTCACACTGTGTGCTTTTGTTCAAGCTAAGCAAACTTATCCTCCACTGCTTCCCTAGGGAGCTTCCTCCCAGCTAACTGAGTCTTAGGACCTAAATATCTTTGGGAATTTGCTTGTTTTTGTGACATTTTCTTTATCCCAAAGTTTTCCTGACACATCTTTTAATTATGAAGCTCGCAACTCTATAGCCAAGATTTTTCTAACTATTCCAGTATAAACTGGACTCCCACCACTTTGGGAACATCTGAACTCCATTTGTACTATACATTTAGTGTATTTGATTTACTTCTGATTTTGAAAGAAGTTTAATGTACAAATAGCTCAGTCACTCAACTGCCTATGACGTCCATGAAAAAAAAGTCTATCTTACATATAGGTATTACCTTTGTCCACTAAATCCATATTTTTCATATAATACATGTAACTTTGAAAGTAATTGACAATTCCCAAACACCATACTTACTCTTGAAATTAAAGTCCAATTTTTAGATAAACCATTGTTAAATGTTGGATATATTAGTTGGCTAAAGGCACTAAAGTAAAATACCACAGGCTGGGTGACTTAAACAGCAGAAAATAGTTTCCTACCTTCATGGAAGCCAAGAGTTCAAAGCCAAGCTATAGAAAGTTTTTCTTCTCCTGATATGACTTCTTAACTGTGCTCTCATATTTTTCTGCTGTACTGTCTCTCTGTGGTCCCACATGTCACTTTCTTATAAGGACACCAGCCACACTGTATTAGAATCCATCTCAAATGGCCACATTTTAGCCTAAACAAGACCTTAAAAGGTCCTATGTCTAAATATAATCAACTGAGGAAGAATGAATTAGGGCCTTAACTACTGGGTCAGGCAAAAAGCAAGTCAATGGTGAGATACTCAACAGAGACAAACAATGGAGCTCTGACTGTGAACTTCATTTTATCCCAAGATGTCTGTTCTTGTGCACCTTTTTCTGAAGTTTCATATAGTCATCCTTAAAAATCATAATTATAGGGACTGAACAGATGGCTCAGTAGTGAAGAGTGCTTACTTCTCTTGTAGAGGACTGAAATTAGAGCACTTTTATCTGATAGCTCACAACTGTGTAGAACTTGCACTAGAGGTTTAGACATCCTATTGTCTCTGTGAATGGGCATATACAAACACACGCACACACACAAGAAAAGAAAAGAAATTATAGTGAAATTAAGTTTAGTGGAACAGAGCACAAAATCAAATCTCTGGCTTTGAGTTTTAGGTCAGAGTCCTTAGGGTGGCCATTTGTTCTCATTTATTGTCACTAAATTTATGTCTCTGCTTACTCGTACCACCACAGCCCTTCAGTTCTACCTTCAATTCTCTAGTATCAAAGCTATTTAGAAAAGGATACAACAAAAATAATATATGCAGAGTGAAGATCCTTTTAGTTATAACTAACAGGAATCCAGGCTTAACTTTCCCAAATATGAGGAGAATTTTAACATGTAGTTTGACTAAAACAGAAACAATGCTGGAATATCAAATTCAGGTCAGTCTGTATGATGAAACGAGGCCAACAGGCCCTGGTGTCTGTCTTTTCCCCGTGTCTCTCTCTCATGCGAGTTGACTGCATTCTCTGTCATCACTCATTTCTCGTATCAAGCAGAGGCTCTGGCAACTTGGTAAAGTCTCCAACTGCAATGAATGAAGTCAGGGCTGCTCCCTGGTAACAGCCCCTTAAATTGAGGGCTTTTCTTATCAGAGAAGTTTGGAATGTATTCTCATTCCTCAAATGAAGTGCTGAGTGTTGGTTCCTGACTGTGGGCTCAGAGCTCTCCATGAAGATGAGACAGAGATGGGGTAAGAGAGCAAGGGAGAGGGACAGTTTTACAAAATAAAACAGTTGGCTTTTGTTCTTTTGTTTCATTAGCAAAAAGAGAAGAAATGAAGACATGAGTCAAAAACTAGTAAAAAACAAAACAAGACCAAGAAAAAAAAACCCTCTCCTAAACAAAACAGTTGTTGTTGTTGTTAATTAACAAGAGAAGAAGAAACAGTGGCAGGAATCTGAAAAAATTTTCAATCCTCTGAGGAACGTATAAACCCAATTCTACAACCTCCTTTGTTAAGAGAAGTGATTTAGTAACACAACAGCTATGACTCAGTTAACCATCAAGGAAGAGAACAAATTACGTAGAGACTATTCCTCATCTGAAAAGTCCCTGTATAGTCCTGTTCCTGGGTTGCTCTTCGCTTATTAGAAAAAGAAATGCTCAAATTTCTTGTGTCCCATTTCCCAAATGTCTTTCTAAAAGTCGGAGTCAGGATTAGGACTGGAATTCAAATTTCTGAGGATGCCTAATAAAAGAAGAGGCAATTTGAAATTGTAAAGCCACATTCAAACTCTTATTAATAATTGTGTCTCTGCTGAGCACATGTAGAGACAGATAATTAGATCCACATAAAGAGTGATCTCTAATTGGATCCAGATGTGAAGGAGTCGACAGACTTCCACTAAAGGGAAACTGTACAAAATAATGAAGAAACAAATGGAATCTCCATGCAGAGGCTTATGAAGAATGATGGGCTGGATGACGATAAAGCCTTTCAGGCAGCTCTTAGTCACACACTTGAGGAAATTTATTGTTACACTGAGCGTTGTTACAAAGCAGCCTTGTCAAAAGCCAATGGCAGTCCCCAAAGAAAGAATCCAATATGGGATTAGGAGTCCTCAGGAAGGGCATTTTAAAGATTTCAACTATTCTAAAGATGCACTCCTTTTATTCATTACCTATGTTTAACACAAATCCCATGGCATTGGAACAAAGTTTCATTAATTCTTTTAAAAATCTCCAACTCATGCCTGGGCTAATTGGAAAAATTATGTAAACACTGCTAAAAGCCAACCTTGTCTCTAATAGATGGTGAAGGTCTAAATAGATATTCACCCTTCCTAAAAATTGCCCTCAGTCTTAAGTAATCATAACCAGGTTTTGGTAGGAGACAACAATTAGATCAAGACTAACCACATATGGCAACAGAACCAATAAATAGAAATAAAAACAGATTTCTGAGAAGATGGCTGACTGGCGATATCAGTCATAGTTGTCTCCCACAAAATTAGGGGAAATACAAAGGATAAATAACTTCTGCTCAGCTAGAATACTTGAGAAAAATGCTGGAGTGTGGTGCTCTTGAACTATAATGATGCCTGGCACTCTATATTTAAAAGCACTTTACACCAACCACCTTATTGCTCCAGCTGAAGATCAGCTTGATGCTGGAAGAGTCTTTCCACTCTAACAATAAGGTCAACAGCTGACCTCAGCAACCCTCATTCCTAGCAAGAATATCAGAAGTTTTTGTGGTTGGGAAAGACTGTGCAGTCCTCTGGAAAGCTTCCAAGGAATATTCACCACTATATTGCTGCAAAAAAGATCTAAATCAACAGTGTGTCCTTCCTTTCACTGGCTAATGACCCACAATAACATCTAAGCCCAAATCGTTCTGAAGAAAAAGTGCTCTATTTGGGGGTCATGCTCACTGCACCAAAGCCACCTGTATTCACAAAACAAGTCCACTCCTACACAACCTATGAGAAACTAACAGGTCCTCCTAACCAGAGTCATATAGACTATACCCCAGCCTGTTGGCAAGCCCATCCCTTGAGATATCACAGGCATTAATAGATACAGATAATTTTTTTTCTAAATAAACAAACATCCATTTTGGCCCACAAGAACCATGAAAATGCCAGGCAAAGTGATACCACCAAAAGAATACAATAATTAGCTACAGAAAATGCCCACACAAAAGAAATTGGTGAAATATATTAAAAAACAATTCAAAAAGAATCTTGGAAGACTCAAGAATGCATAGTACAGATAGGGATACACAGTACAGAAAACACAGATAAATAATTCAATAAATTTGAAAAACAGATAATAAGAAATCGGAGTCAATGCCCTCTTGTTGAACTACCCCCCCTTTTTTCACTTACTGAGGCAAACAATCAATTTTTAGAAGGAGAGAGCCACTGTTATCACAGTTCCTTGTCTAAATACTTACGCACATCTTCAAAAACACCAACAGCTGCAACAAACCAGAACATACACAGACCCCTAAGACCTTTAGCTGACCATACACATGACTGGTTTAATGATAAATAAATCATGACAAACTTAGTCCTTTGCATAGTTATATCATGCAGTTTTCACAATGCAAAAGTACTATTAGTATTATTGCTACTATTATTCTCATTGTATGATTAAATAATTAATAACTAATAACAAGAACTTGCAGATCAGAGCTAGCTTTTGCTGGTGAGCACACAAGTCTAACCAACATCAACATGAACTATTCTACTTTATATAGCCTCCTGCTCAGTGAGATTTCTTTTTTTTTCTTTTTTTTTTTTTTTTTTTTTTTTTTGGTTTTTCGAGACAGGGTTTCTCTGTGGTTTTGGAGCCTGTCCTGGAACTAGCTCTTGTAGACCAGGCTGGTCTCGAACTCACAGAGATCCGCCTGCCTCTGCCTCCCGAGTGCTGGGATTAAAGGCGTGCGCCAACAACGCCCGGCCTCAGTGAGATTTCTTTACTGGTCTCTTATGGTTGCTTTCATCTAAATTCACTTCCAGTTGGCCTAAATCCTAGAATATGAGTGCCCAAGAGTAGCCTACTGTGGAGAACAATTAAATTATATGATTATATGATTCTGGGGAAATTAGTAAGACTCTGATGTTATAAATTCTCCTTGATGTGATGCCTGACACACTTCATTCTTTTAACTTAAGATTTGGATCTGTGTTTGAATGCAAGGTTGCCAAATGAAGGTTAACATCTTAGTTACTAATAAAGTTAAGACAGTCAAAGAAATTGAAGAACAAGTTTCACCTGCAAAAACAGAAAAGGAAACACAGGCTGTGAGTTGCCTGATAAAGATGTCGGAGAAGAGATGCAAAAGAGAAAGTCTACTGTCATCAAAGATACAATATTTGATGTGTATTTAGTGAATAAATGAATAAATAAAAGATAACCTTGAGCTAATTTTCAAGTTTAGCCCGCTGGGAACTCGGGCTTTTCTTGTAATCAACATTTCTTCTGTCAGAGTGACAGAAGGAGGAGTTTCCCTGCCTTCAGTGCTCTCCTTGAGCATAATCAACTGGGAGACGCTGATGAATGGTGATGCTCTTCCAGACTGAAAGCTAAAGCAGTAATTGTCAACTAATTCAGTCCTTGCATAGTCTCTGATTCCACTGAGTTCAACATAGTGTTGTTCAAAGGGACCATCTCAGAAGTCATGAGTGCAGCAAGAGCCAGTGAATCCCAACATGGTTTATGATCAAATGTACCAAAGTGAAGTGAATTCATTGAACTTACTAAACATAAGTGACTGTGAGGGTCAAATCTTTCAACTACCTCATTTCAAAAACCATGGAGAGTTAAATCCAAAAGTAACAGAAAAGAATTCTATATCAATATGGAGACTGTGGTGACTATGAGTCACTGTTGTGGGACCTCGAAACAGAGACAAAAAGCTTGGAATGCTCCAGAGTCAAACTAGCCACAACCATGCCTCCACCTATTCCTAACTCCATTTATAGTTAAATTTAGAAGTCACGCAATTATTCCTCCTTGACAAGACTCTATATTCCCTTCTACAAAATCAGTTAGGACAAGCCAGTTAAATAGAAAGCACCAATGACATTATAGCAAGGTCAGAACTGATGGTGAAACTTGAAGAGGAAAGAGAGTTACATGTGAAGCATGGATACCACCACTTGAGTATTTATGAGAGGATATCACACAGAGGAACTGGTGTAGTGTTGTGAGGAGGCCGCTTGTTCATTTCCTGGCTGCCCAGACTCCCAAAATAACCATAGAGAAACTGTAATAATTAAATCACTGCTTTGTCAATTACTTAAGCATATTGCTAACTAGCTCTTGTATCTAGAATTAACCCATCTCCATTATTTTATATTTTACCATGAGGCTCGTGGCCTGCCAGCAAGGTTTCACCATGTTTATCTCCAGCAGCGGCTCCATGGCTTCTCTCTGACTCTACTTCCTTTCTCCCAGCATTCATTTTAGTTTTCCCCGCCTATCTAAGTTCGGTCGTGCTCTGCTATAGGCTCAAAGCAGTTTCTTTATACACCAATGGTATTCACAGCATACAGAGGAGAATCCCACATCGGTGTAGAATCTAAATGTTTTTAGCTTAGAGATAACGCAGAGGGTATGAATTATAATTAATATCAGTGTAGCTTGTGCTGTTCTGGGTACAGCTAGGTTCCCTAGGTTTGGAATATACCATATATGAGCCAATCCCAGGACTTGATATGATCCCTGACCTGTGTAGGGAACCACAGCGGCTTCCTTTGGTCCCTTATTATTGTATTCATTCTGAGACTGGCATACATTCCCTGCTCTTTTCAGCCCCTTTTTGTTTCCCTTAAGTAGGTGGGGCTGACCAAACTAGAGCCCCCTCATGATCATTGTGATGTCAGCATTACCCAACCCTGGCTGTTGTCGAGGACACTTGAGTTGTTTTTTGTCTGTCCTAGCTGTCCTGGAACTCTCTATGTAGACCAGGCTGACCTCAAACTCACAGAGACCTGCTTGCCTCTGCCTTCCTTATGCTATGATTAAAGGTATTTACCGCCATGCCTGGCTCTGAGGACATTTTCTCAAGATTTACATAGGTAAAGGGTAAAAACCACATCTATTAGACACTGGGAACAAACTACTTGCAAAAGACCCAGGAAAACATGTAGCTATTTTCCGTGGTTAGACATTTCAGAGAGGGAGAGCCACCAGAGTCCCAGGAGCTCACTCTCATAGGGGAACTGTCATAGCTTGCCTCTCTGCTGTTGTGCAAAAACATTAACCATAAACAAACTGAAGAGAAAAAAGACTTTGAAGTCTCTCACCAAACGAAGACAAGGCAGTCGCTCAAAGCAGAAATCATGGAGGAATGATGCTTCCTGGCCAAGCTCAACTACCCAGGGATCATATTGCCCACAGCGGGCTGGCCCCTCCTTCATCAACTAGCAACTTTAAAAAGACCTTACAGATATGCCCTCAGGGCATTCTAATAGAGGCAATTCCACAGCTGAAATTTCCTCTTTCCAGATATGTCTGTTTGTGTAAAGCTGACGAACTATGGCAAGAGTTTAAGTTCACCATGACCTACCTCCATGCCTTCTATATCATTCCTCTGGTGTGCCCCACATAGTTCCTGCCTTACTTTTAATGAGTTCAACTCAACTGAAAGGAAAAAGTACCTTGCTTCTTCATCCCCCTAAAATAATACCTACTCAAACATCTGTCTGTATTTGTATGAACATGTACATATATGAGTATATGTAGATATATATGAAAGCTATTATTCCATGTGGGAACAAGGCCTGTGATATCACACAAACTATACGGGTCCAGAAATCATTGAGCTATTAAAGCAATATGGCTATTTCATTCTAGCTCTTCCAGTCCAGGGGGAGAAATCAGCTGCTCCTCAGACTATCACAGATACAACAAATCCATTACACACAATGTTGCTATGTAGTTAATATACTTCAATTTAAAAAAAAGAAACTCAGAAATTCCCCAAAGATTGTATTGAACAATTTTGATTATGGTTAGCTAAATTTTCTAACTCAGTTTTTCAATATTGAAAAGTTGTACATTCTTTATGAAATACCTACTTTCCAACTTTTGGAGTAAAAAAAAAGCCATTTTCAAATAATCACTGTGTTTACCTTAAAGGAAAACATAATTGATTAGGAAAACTTAGTTTGAGAACAAGTTCTTTGCGATCCGAGTCGAAGACCCACTGAACCTGTTCTTTTTCTTCTCTGTAAAATGTTCATGATAATGACATCAGAACTTATTTCAAAAATTTAGCCAGAACATTAGGTAAAATTAACAAGAAAAATGCATATTAATTGCTCCTTTCTAGCCCCTTTCTGTTCGCTGCATTATACACATTTCATTTTGAGCTGTGTAAGAAATCACAGACTATTCACTGTTACAGCCTCGACTTGGAGAAATAAGCAAAGTAAAACTTGCCAAGATTAAGTGCAATCCCCAAGGCCACACACAGCCAGCAACCACCAGATCTCTCCAACTCCAAAGACTATGGTTTAATTCTCTTCTGCATTCCCATAGTAAAATACACTTGAAAGTGTTGTAAAGCTCTGAGCCTCGTTTAAATGTCAGTTTGTTTTCTCCTTCATCTTTTCTGATCTTCTTTTTCCTTGGGCCTATCTCAGTGTTGAAAGTTGGGATAGAGTAGGTCTACCTACTTATTGGAAATATCCCTCTGAAGCCTTGTCCTGGTGGTGGGCAGGGGGTGGAAATTAGACTCTCTGATACTGAAAAGGACAGACGTATCTAATTTTCAGTTGTGGGCACTTCTTCATGGCAAAGTCATTCTCTTTCTAACGAGTCAACTTCAGATACAAGATTAACAGTATTTAGACAGAAGCATGTCACATGACCTGAGTGGTACTTCTCCATGATTTGTTTGTAAGTTGGTGAACATCCAATGATAGAATCTTAGTCCTTTCTGTAAATTCAGACAAACTCCACTCTGTAAATACACTTTATTACTCCAATGACGTATGCTCAGTCTAGTTCCTTTTTTAATTACTCTCTTCCTCTGTGCCAAAAAAGGGGGAGATATTTCAAAATGTATCAGAACTCAGTCCAAAAAATTAAGCTATTCACCTGTAAAAATACAGTTGAAGGGATTTTGGAGAAATTCAATTGCATTTTTTAAAATTTTTTTAGACACACACAAAAAAACTTTAATTGCTCACTTTATTTTTCCAAGGTCTCTGGGAACTCAAAAGAGGGGCTAAACAGATTCTGGACTTTATAAAAGAAATTAACTTCCCAGATTAATATATTGTTTGCCAAGTTTCAGTTTAGAGTGAATTTTTACAACCACGTTATAAAACTCCTGAAAGTACCATGGGGACTTAGAACGGAAAAGCTCAGAACCCAAGTAGATCTAATGATAACCTTAGAGCCAAAAACACATGGAGGGACCACTGTCCCAAATGGGAAAAGGGGGACAGAGTCAGGTCATATGCTAAAAGAAATGATATATATTTTATAGTGTTCATATATTTTGAAAGGCATGCCAATAGGGTATTCTGTAAAATTTTATTGGGATCTGTGGGGGAATGAATGACTCATTGGCTGGTAATGGGATGCAGAGCTCTGGACTTCAAGGCTACCAATACAAATCTTCCCTGCAAAGAGGGAGATAGAAAATTGTTAGAATGGATCAACGTTTGTTTAATCTCTACTCCCCGCCTACTCTGGTGATGCATCCTTTCTTCTGCCCTGCTTTCTGCAGGCTTCCAATCTTAGAGCTGTGACTTCTCATTTATACTTAAATGACACATACATTTTTAATCAAGAAAAAAAAGGATGTTGCTCATTTATTTTTATTTCAAACCAGTCACTAAATAATTTGTGAAAACTTTAGCAGTACCATCAAGAATTCAATGTCAAATATCACAATTCATTAGCCCATGTTTAATAGGCCCCTTGGTGCTAAAAAGTCAGTGTAAACCACAAGGACACCATCCATTTTATGAAAAGCAGTGAAAATTAGGGAATAAACTGAATGCTGAAAGGCAGAGAGGAAAAGCAAACACATTTATTGAGCACAGTGGACAAACGGAGCCCTGGCTAAGCCCTTTACTTGTCTCACGTACTCTGGTTTGTTCACATGTTCATAGGTGAAGGAAACTGATGTTCAGCTCCACAAAACTAGGAAGAGATAAGTTTGAGTATCCAACACACACAATATAGAGTGTGGCTTCATCTGTGCCCTCTGTCTTTTACAGAGAGAGACATAAGAGTAATCACAGTCCGCTAGCCGACTAGTATACTTGCACTGTTGGTGAACAGCCACCTTCTAGTTTTCCAGGTACAGGTATTTTGTCCTTACAAAGCATTCACCATGGCAGTTTAAAGTGGATGAGCATTCTGATTAGATCTGTACCCCATTATTGTACTGGATTCTTTGTTCTTTTGATGACCAGTTTCTTGAGTTCTTTGTATATTTTGGAGATCAGCCCTCTGTCCAATGTGGGGTTAGTGAAGATCTTTTCCCATTCTGGAGGCTGCTGTTTTGCCTTGTTGACCGTGTCCTTTGTCTTAAAGAAGCTTCTCAGTTTCAGGAGGTCCCATTTATTTATTCTTGCTTTCAGTGTCTGTGCTACTGGGGTTATATTTAGGAAGTGGTCTTCTGTGCTAATGGGTTCAAGTGTACTTTCCACTTTCTCCTCTATGAGGTCCTGTGTGGTTGCTTTTATGTTGAGATCCTTGATTCATTTGTACATGAGTTTTGTGCATAGCAATAAATATGGATCTATTTTTATTCTTCTATATGTTAAAATCCAATTATGCCAGCATCATTTGTTGAACATGCATTCTTTTCTCCATTTTATATTTTTTTGCTTCTTTCAGGTGTTCATATGTGTGTGGATTGATATCCGGATGAATCTAAAATGGCTAAAGACACTTAAGGAAATGTTCAATATCCTTAGCCATCAGAGAAATTCAAATCAAAACAACTCTAAGATTCCATCTTAGGCTTTTCAGAATGGCCAAAATAAAAAACACTGATGACAGCTTATGCTGGAGAGGATGTAGGGTAAAGGGAACATTCCTCCATTGCTGGTGGGAATGAAAACTGGTACAGTTGCTTTGGAAATCAGTATGGCAATTTCTCAGAAAATTAAGAAATAACCTACCTCAAGACCCAGCAACACCACTTTTGGGTCTATACCCAAAGAATGCTCAATCATACCACAAGGATATGTGGTCACAAGAATATGTTCATAGTAGCATTATTTGTAATAACCAGAACCTGGAAACAACCTAAATGCCTTTGAAGAATGGATAAGAAAAATGTGTTACATTTAAACAATGGCGTACTGGGGGAAAGAATAATGACATCTTGAAATTTGTAGGCAAATGGATGGATCTAGAAAACATCTTATTGAGTGAGGTAACCCAGACCCAGAAAGACAATTATTGTATGTACTCATTCATAAGTTGTTTTGAGACATAAAGCAAGGAAAACCAGCCTACAAATCACAATTCCAGAGAACCTAGACAACAATGAGGACCCTAAGAAAGAAATACATGAATCTAATCTACATGGAAAGTAGAAAAAGATAAGATCTTCCGAGTAAATTTGGAGCATGGGATCTTGAGAGAGGGTAGAAAAGGAGTTGGGAGGAAGAGAGGAGAGTGGAGAAGAATATATACCTCAGTACCTGCTAAGACCCTAAGCAATAGAAGAGAGGGTGCCCAAACTGGCCTTGCTGTGTAGTCAGACTGATGAATATCTTAAATATCACCATAGAACCTTTTTATCCAGCAACTGATAGAAAGAGGCAGAGACCCACATCGGAGCACTGGACTGAGCTGCCAAAGTCCTGTTGAAGACTGGGAAGGGTGAGAATATGAGCAAAGAGGTCAAGACCAAGATGGGTATACCCACTGAAACAGTTTATCTGAGCTAATGGAGTTCATCAACTCCAGATGGACAGGGGAGGAACAAGTTTAGGTCCAAACTAGTCCCTCTGAATGTGGTTAACAGTTGCATGGCTGGGGCAGACTGAGGATTTATCCCTACTGCTTGTACTGGCTTTTGGGGAACCTATTCTCTTTGTATGGATACCTTGCTCAACCTAGATATAGTAAGGAGGGCCTTGAACCTTCCCCAAAGCAATGTGCCTTACCATCTCTGTGGAAAGGACTGGGGTGAGTTGGGGGGGTAAGTAAAGGGAAAGGGAGGAGGGGGTGTGGGAACTTGGATTGGTATGTATAATGAAAAAAGATTGTTTTCTTTTTTAAAAAATAAAAATAAAAGAAATTTTAAAAGAAATAAAAACAATAAAAAATGTTAAAAAAAAAAGTGTATGAGGTTTTTTTTACTATGTACCTTCCATAGAAGTATACCCCAGTCATGATTAAAATAAACCTCTCATTTTATTAACAGACATGCTTAACTTAAAGGCTAAAATAAATATGTAATAAGTTGAGAAGGTCATTCTAATAACCACTTCCACTAGCTGACAAAATTGCTTAAAGGAATCACCCTGAGGAGGTAGGTTCAGCAGATATCAGTACTTGCTGCTCTTGTAGAGGACTCAAGTTCGGTTCCCAGCACCCACTTTGAGTAGTTCACAACGACCTGTAACTCCAAATGCAGGGGCCTAGTGTCTGCGTCGAACTTCCAGGACATATACACACTCCACTCATGGACATATACACACATGCATACACAAGCACACAAAAAGTAAAAAAAGAAGAATTTTTAAAAAGACTGATTCTTAAATGAAACAAAGAAATAAAATCAATAATAGCAATGGTTAGAAAAATCTCAAAGATGAAAATTTTTTTTCTTTTTTTTAAAATTAATACACCACAAAAAGAACCTCAGATGCATCATGGAGTTGAAGATCTCATAACTAATAAGCATATTTAATGGAAATTTAATATTTACAGAAAGTATAACTTAAGTAGCTATCAGTTTATATCACTGATACAGGCATTTTTTCTTTTAGTTTTGAAACAATCAATGTTTTAGAAAGAATTTAACTTATTTTTGTTTGTTTTTTGAGACAGGGTATCTCTGTGTTGCTTTGGTGCCTGTCCTGGAATTAGCTCTTGTAGACCAGCTGGCCTTGAACTCACAGAGATCCACCTGTCTCTGCCTCCCAAGTGCTGGGATTAAAGGTGTGTTCCACCACCACCTGGCAATGTACCTTATTTTTAAATAATATGTTAACTCAGAAAAATGTTTCACAATCAAATAAAAATTTGTACTTACTATTCAAATGTCTCGTGGCCTCTGTATCTCTTCTCTGCTTCAAATCTGTGTTCTAAGGCCCAGAACTATGTAGTGCGTAGGGTTTAGGTGTGTGAGCAGGACTACAGAAAATTATAGGGCTCAGAATCGCGGCACACTTCATCATGAGGCAGATATGTCTGTCTGTGTATGGACTGAGGAACCAACTACATAACTGGGAATTTTTCAAACCAACTTTCAAATGAAATAACTTCCATGTTGAGTAATTTAAAAAGTGCTAATTTGAAGCTTTACATATGCGTAATTAAAATTCACCATTCTACAATTATTAGAGTTTAAATTAAAAAATCTTGTGAGGGAAAATTATTGCTGTGTTTAGAGTTGCTATGATGAAAACAAACTTGTTTGTATTGATTTTTATCACTGTCTCTGAGTCTGCTATAGTTTCTGAGCCCCAGAGCTGATTATTCTCACTGTTCTCCATCTGGGTGTTCCACCAGCCAAGTGGCTTATTCAACACCCACCTACCATAAGCCTCTGTGATGGGAAGGAATTGCCTTTGAAATAGTAATTCTCAACCTTCCTAATGCTGTGACCCTTGAATATAGTTCCTTATGTTGGGGTAACCCTCAACATATAATTATTTTCATTGATTTTTATAACTGTAGTTTCGCTATTGTTATGAACCATAAGGTAAATCTCTGATATGCAAGATATCTGCCAGGGAACCCCTGTGAAAGCGTCGTTTGGCGACCAATGGAGTTGTAACTCACAGCATATTAACTTCCTCATAAGGTACAAGTTAGTTTCTTTTTTAAAATCTTTCTTCACTAGATAAATTCCAAATTTTCGGAGACTATGTGTCATGTATATACTTGAAATACATGCCCTAAACCATCAGTCCTAAGAGCAAAATATGGATATGCAATCATCTACTTGGTCATGGGACTATGAACTCTGAGATCCCTTTCATACGAGACTTGTCTGCATACAGGCACAGAAGAATACACATCATGTGTGATAGCCACGTATCTAAGAGCAGCTCGAGCAGTTTTCTACCAAGACGAGACTGATAAAAGTCCGGTGCTTCAGCAGTACTAACCATCCACTTAACTAGACCATATCCCTGAACACAGCCTTGTTTCTTAACTGTTTTGCTAAAAATTAAGCCCATCAAATTAAAATGGGAAATGGAGATATTCTAAATAATATCGCCATAAATGTATTACAAAGTTGTTCACCAAAGCTCAACTTTATCCAGTACAAATTCCAAGATTACCCTAATCAACTCACACACCTGTTGTCTGAGGAAGCGTATTCACAACTTTGTCTTTTGTTCTCAGAGCACAGACATCCCCTCTCCCTTTATTCGTGAACTGCTATTCTTGACTCTGTTTCATCAACAGTCAGAAAGAAAAAAGAGCTAAATCTGTTGTTGGTTGTTTTTAACTCTTTGGGAAGTCCACCATTGAGCTCCAAAATAAATCACACCTGGAGGCTTGTTTTTTTTTTTTTTTTTTTTTTTTTTTTTTTTTGTTTTTTTCTTATAAATGCCCAATCTTAGCTTGGCCTGTTTCTACCAGCTTTCTTAACTCATATTATCCCTTCAACCTTTGCTTCTGGGCTTTGCCCTCTTCTGCAGATCTTACTTCCACTCCTTGGCTGGCTGTGTTGCTGGGTGCTCCTCCACCCAGATTTCTCCTCCCATTTTTTCTCTCTGCCTGCCAGCTCCACCCACCCTTTTCTCCTGCCTTGCTGTTGACCACTCACTCTTCATTAGACCTGTCAGGTATTTTAGATAGGCACAATAACACAGTTTCACAGAGTTAAACAAATGTAACATAAAAAACCACATCTTTACATTATTAAACAAATGCTCGGCAGCACAAACAAATATAAAACATTCTTTTAATGGTTTTTCAAGACAGGGTTTCTCTGTAGTTTTGGAGACTATCCTGGAACTAGCTCTTGTAGACCAGCCTAGCCTTGAGCTCACAGTGATCCCCCTGACTCTGCCTCCTGAGTGCTGAGATTAAAGGCTTACACCGCCACTGCCTGGCCAAATGTAGCACATCTTAAAACAGTATTCTACAACACAGTTCTTGAAAAAAAGACCACAAAATATACACATGTAGAAATAGAAATATGAATGATCTTATATCTAGTAAATATCAGCAGTCAATAAAACTGACAATCTAAAACAAACAAGAACAAAACACACCATGAGACTCATATGAGAACACTGAATTCTACCAAAATTCAGAGTAAAAATACATCTATCCTATGTAATTTCTTTCCAATATGAAAACAAAGGTAGTAATACTTAATTATTCTCAGAGACTAGTGTTTATCCTGATATCAAAAGGAAACAAATACATTAAATAGTTATAACCCAAAATAATGTATAAACATAGATGAGAATCGATGAGTCAAATCTGACAACACACAAAATAAACTTATGTAAGACCAAGTAAAATTTATATCATATATAGGCTCATTTATCATTTGACAGTCAGTTCTGTAACACATAAGTTAACAATTTATGGCATAAGTGCTACAGAATCATTTCCATAAATGCAAAAATAGGATCTATAAATACCTAAACTCACTCATGATTATGTCTGTAAACTGATAGAAGAGATTTTTTCTTAATGAGGTAAAGACTAGACTAAAAGACTCTACCTGAAATAATTTCAATGATGAAGAATTTGAAATTCTCACACAAAGAGAATAAGACAAAGATTACTTTTTAAAATTCATGCCTTTTTATATCATACTAGAACTCTTAGCAAATGCAATAAAATAAGAAAAGGAATAAACATTATATAAACTTAAAAGAAGAAATGCATAAAATATCTTTTGTTCACAGATGATATAACCATGTCTATGGAAGTTATAAGTCATTTGAAAATATGAGAATAATAAGAACTATAGTGAGGTAACAAAATATAAGTTTAAAATGCACAAAAAGATCAATAGTTTCCAACGTATTTGTTATGAAAACTGGAATTTGAAATGTAAAAAACAATATCATATAGGTTATATGTACTTCATTAGCTCAAAATATAATATTTAGGTGTATGACTAATAGAAAGTAACTGTACATGGTAAATTATAAAATTTCAAATATAAATACATTCTTTATTGTTCAAGAGGATGATTAATAGTGTCAAGAACTTAGTTACTCTCAAATTTGACAAATTTCATTCCATGTCTGTAATTCAGTGGCATCAGCAGCAGATTCACGACATCTTAGTGAAATTTAGCACTTACACCCCCTCCCTATTTGTTGCAACTCTTTCCTCAGCAGGCCTTTTTACTATCCATTTGAGGATGGATGCCTAAAAGAAATCCCACACTGGCTCAGAATTGAGAATAATAGATGATTATTTATTTAGGGGTAGACTCACAAATCAGAATCCTCTGCTGGAACGGAGAACAGAAACCGCATCCCGTAGCTGGAAAAGAGAGTGAACACAAGCGCTACATGGGCATAAATAGTATAAGAAGCCACGCCCCAGTAACTTGAAGGCTACTAGTAGGCTGGAGGATTTTCCTACAGCTAATCCTACAGCATCCATTGTTGGTTTTTCCCGATTCATTGAGCTGAGACTTTCTTCTTCATGTTAGAGTGTCCTAAGGTTCAGTATTCTCTTACCATCCTTTCTCTGGTCTTACATCATCTCATCTAATTGCTCACCATTTAGCATCACCTAACAGTAGCTTGGAAAAAGTAGTTTGGAAGTAGGGCACAGATTGTCTCCTCAGCACTCAACTTCCATCTGTGAAGCATCATGACATCTTCACTTGAACAAAAAAAAAAAATGTCTCAAACAAAACAGGATTCACTTACACAAAACATGTCCATATGAGTATATGTGTTTATGTGTACATGTCTATGTATGTCCTGTCTTGGTGAGGTTTTTATTATGAAGAGACACTGTGGTGACAGCAACTCTAATAAAGGAAAACATTTAATTGGGGCTGGCTTGAAGTTTCAAAAGTTTAGTCCATTATCGTCATGGTAGGAAGCATGATGGCAATTCGGCAGACATGGTGCTGCAGAGGTAGCTGAGAGTTCTACATCTGGATTGACAGGCAGCAGGAAAAGGGAGAAATTGGCATACCTCCTCCAACAAGACCCCATCTTAGAAAAGTGCCACTCCCTGGTGACCAAATATTTAAATCTATGAAACAATGGAGCCATTATTATTCAAACCACCATGTATATACACAGATGTGTGTGTGTGTATAATACTTATTCAACAAATTTTCTCTTTTCAGTCACTAGCAGATTTAAATAACCTTCAAAAGCAAACTGGATAAAAATATAAAAATCAAATTGAAGAAAGTTTCAGGAAAATACATGAGAATATAGAGAGACAAACTAGATATAAGTTAGCATCTTTAAGGATGTGTGCAAGGTCACCATTGAGCTAAAGTGGACTAGGCAAGCCATTAAGAATTCAGTGATCTGTTTCAGACTCCTATTAGTGAGTAAACAGTCAGACCACTGAAAATCAAAATACATCTCAAGTCTAATGTCTTATACATTCTTCATTACAACCACATCGATGCAAACCATCATATTCCCTCATCATGTCTACTATACAATCATTCTAACTTATCATGACCACTACTACTTGTAATCCTTTCTGTGGCACAGGAGTCAGTGTCAAAACTATGCGTCAGAACATCTTATATTTCTGCTCAGCGTTCTTACACCACCAATGAAAGATCCGGTATGTCTTATCACTAAGTACCATTTTAATGCCATCTGCTCCCGTAGATCCCTCGCTCATTCCACCTCAACTCCATAGCTTTTTCATTCTCTTAGCTCTTCACATTTGCTATTTCATCTACCTGGAACATTCTTTCTGGAACATTCATTTTTGCATGGCTAGCTTGTGAGCTTCATTTGAGTCTCTTTTCAAATGTGACCTCTTCATTCCTATCTTTAGTAAGCATTGTAATTGAAATGGTATGTCTGGTATCCTCCACATTCTCATTATGTTTTCACTTTTTCTAAGAGCATTCATTGCTAATTGCCATCCCAATGTGTATTAAGTTGCATCTACTACTATGATATTTGAGGTAGATATTTAAATACAGACGATACCATAGACTATATCTGACTACTTTTATCTGGTTAGCTATGACCACCGGCACAAGACAGACAATTGATGATCATTTATTATTATTATTTCTATCTGATCTGGTGACTTATAAATAGCATTGAGAAACTCCTGAATCCAATCATAGTCTTGGCCTTGTCCATTTTACTTTGTCTATTAATGTTGCTGTTATTTCAATACTCTCCCAAATGCCCTGAGTGTATCGTCTCCAATCCTTACAGATAATCCAGGAAGGCTTTTGGGAGAACACATGCATGAGATTAATGTTACCTCTACTGAATCTTCAGACCAAAGTGACAATCCTGACCCTATGAATCCTCAGACTGAATAACCTGAGCTCCTGTCTCCTCCCACCTTATATTCCTCTCTCTGCCCAGACATATCCCTTCCTGTCTTCACCTCCCTAGTATTGGAATTTTAAAGGTGTGAACCTCCACTGCCTGGCCTTTATGGCTAACTAGTGCCTACCTCCACACTATGATCCCCAGGCACAAACAAAATATCCCCAGGATCACACATTCAGTCTGAGGTTTCATAGAGGTAAGAACTAGTGGCTGGCTCCTCTGCTTCTCTAATCTTTCAGCTTTTACCCCCTAACAACTGATTCTGAGTTCTTATTATTTTTTAAAACTTTTATTACTTTTTATTTTATTTGCATTAATGTTTTGCCTACGTGTCTGTGTGAGGATGCCAGATCCCCTGCAACTGCAACTGAAGTTACAGACAGTTGCGAGGTGCCATGTAGGTGCTGGAAATTGAACCCAGGTTCTCTGGAATAACAGTCAGTGCTCTTAACCACTGAGCCATCTCTCCAGCTCCCAAAAGATTTATTTAGTTTACAGTATTCTGCTTGCATGCCAGAATCTGGTGCTTGCAGGCACCAGATTACATTACAAATGGTTGTGAGCTACCATGTAGTTTCTGGGAATTGAACTCAGGACCTCTGGAAGATGAACCAATGCTCTTAACCTTTGAGCCATCCCTCCAGCCCTTGGGTTTTTATTATTAAAGCTAATTAGATTTTGAGCAACAGGGAAGAGTGAATGAAGCACACTGGGTGAGTGTTTCTGGACAGGTTTACAAATGACCCACTCTCTTCTGGTTTGTTTGTTTGTTTTGCCTTGTTTTTTTTTTTCTGTTTTTATGTTGCTCTTCCCCCACCCCCACAAAAATTATGGATGCCATAAATCAATTTCATATGATAAACCTTAGTAAACAAGACTTGCGACATGTACAAAAGCATTAAGCACGATTTGAAATTTAAATTGTGTTCCAAAGAAAGTGTAGGGCATTAGACTGTGTTCAACCATCACTGCTGTTTGCAGTCAATTTACATATGGCAATAAAAGACAGTTAAAAACATTAAATTACATGACTTTCCCAGAATTGCTCTTCAATTATGATAAAATTAAGTTTTGTGTCCTATTTATAAACATGGATAAGTAGCCAATACATTGCAGACAACATTATACTACAGCCAAGTGTAATTTTCCATAGTTCCCTCGGGGCTTTGGCCATTTACTGATATGGGCTGATAAGTGTGTGTGTCTGCTTGCATGTGTGCATCTATGAGCTATGTAAAGTTATCTCTAAGGAATAAGGAAACTATATAATTCCCGGAGAAATTACCAGGCACAGCATAAGCTTTAACTGTATTAAAGACAAATTGGTTTTCGAAAAAAAACAGAATTGTGAAATTACCAACAAGGACAGTGTAAAGTGAAGGGAATTCTCAGGAAACAATAGTAACTTCCCCCAGCTTAAAGGTGGACAAGTTAGGGATTTTTTTATTTTTTGTTAGGGAGAGATATTGTATAATATTATGAAAGATCTAAAACCTCAGTGATTCTAAGATATTTTTGTTAAGTTATTTGACAATGTCATATACATCAATGATGCATTCTAGCTATTTCTCCTGCCTACCCTAACTCCTCCTCACTCCTGTCAGCCATCCCCTCCCTGTCTGTCATTTCACCATATTCTGTGTGTGTGTGCTCCATTTAGTTTGATCAGGGTCATTGTTCATACTGTGCATTGTAGTCTGGTGGGGGCAGCAGTGGGTTCGCAGTTGAAGACCCTGATTCTTCCTCCCCTGAATCCATCCATAGCCAATAGTTCAGCAGTAAGGAGCAAGGATTAAGTTCAATGAGATTCACAGCATCTGTAGGCGGAAAGAGAAAACTGATCCTTGAAAGCTGCGCACGTGTGCGCACACACACACACACAACACACACTATACAAATAAATAAAAGACTAATTTATTTTTTGATTCAGAAAGCCAGAGTCCTTGTTCTTTGATAGCGTGTTTGTAGCCATTCCAGATTTCTTTCTTGGCCAACTTAGAAGCTGATGAAATAAACAATATTAGTAATACAGTCAAACTGAATCTGTAACACTAACGTGAGTACGCTCAAGAAAAAGATCAATGCTGATCACGTGATATTTCTGAAACTATATCTTTGTGCTTTTTGAATTGTGATGATTACTAGTGAGACAAGAACGCACTTTGTGATTCTTATTGCTAACAGGAACTTTTATCAACAGGTTTTTCACCAAGAGCTTTGGTCCACGTGGATCAATGCCTTCCTCTGCTGAGTGCAAAGAAGGCCTGTTTATGATATCCCCAGGACCATGGCAGAACAAACGGAAGAAACTCCATCTAAGATTGGAACAGCATCATCCACGTGGATTTCCACTTCCAACATGCTGCACCGGCTTCTCTTTCCAAAGCTAGCTGACAAAGTTAGAAAAGTACCACAAAAGGAAATAGACAGAGCCTGCTCCTGCCAAAGATGGTAGCTGGGCAATCATTTGAAATACCAGTCTTCCATCACTATGACAGCCAGAGTCTACAGCCCAAATTACAAGAGTGTTACAACTCATTCAGTTCTTTCACCAGAAAGGGGGTTGGGCAGCCACCTCCACATGCTAATTGAGACTGGTGACCCTGGTGTCAGTCTGGCACAAGGAAGTCTAGGAATGGCAAAACAGAGAAGGTTCAGGCTCTTTGGCACAGTGCCCACCTTACCAGGGGAATCCACATCCTTCCTCTCAACTCAGGCAAGAACCAGAGAGAGGCACCGAGACTTTACAAAGCAGCGACAAGATGCCCAGACAGACAGTTTGATCACAGATTTCATCTGGCAGCTCAACCTTCCCTGCTGGCTTTAGACATCAGATAAAGATCTTTGTTTCTCCCTCTTCTTGTCCGGCTTTAGGAAAGGTCTTCCCACTGCTGGCTCTCCATTATTTTGACTGACAGCTCAAATTGTGTGAACATCACAATCAATTCAACTCTAGGTTTTTTTTGGGATTAACTAACAACTGCCCTTTCAACTAGCCAATGACAGCTGCTCTACTAACTATAATGAAACCACCCAGTTAGAGTCAAGGGGAATGTGTAGTCTACAGAGTCATGGTATTTTCTCTTCAGTCAGATAAATTGCTAGACACATCTTGTAGTCTGAGAGGCAACACACCAAGTTTAGTGATCTCAAACTTTCCTGCATTTGAAATCTTTAGAAGACTATTGATGCCTGAGCCCAGAATCAAATATTCTGAATTAACTGCTAGGAAGTTAAGTGGAGAACCCACCCCAAGTGATTTTAATGAACAGTCAAATTTGTGGACCACTATTTTGATGACTAAACAATGTCCTTTAGCCTGTTTCCCAAGTACAAAATTCAGCATCTCTACTTACTAAGTGTGCGACTTTGAAGAAAAAAAAATGATTTTCTTCCAACTAATAGTTGTTATCTCAAATTATTATTGTAAAAAATAGCCATATAAGAACATACAAAAGTGTTTGGTAGATCATAAGTGTTCAATAAAAGTTAAGAAATGAGCCACTTATCAAAGCACCAACCTAATCAGAGAAGACTTGTTTGAGTTATTTTCTTGTGAAATTCTTAGATTCATTCCATTCATTTGACTCATACTTACAGCCTTAGTTATTTTCTCATTACTGTAATTAAAATCCCCTGACCAAAGCAACCAAAGGGAGAAAAGATACATTCTGGTGCACAGTTCCAGAAAGATACAGTGCCTCGCAACATTGAAAAGATGGCAGCAAACCGGGAAGGCACTGTGGCAGGAGAGGAAGTTGCATACTCAAGAGGCCGAGGGTGATCAAGAAGGGGAGCTGGGCTATAAAACCTCAAGTTCTGCGTGCCTCTAGGTACTCACGTCCTCCAGTGATGCTCTGATAAATATGCCACAACTTTCTAAACAGCACCACCCAATGGGGACCAAGTGTTCAAACACATAAACTTGTGGGGGCTAGTCCTAACACTCCTTAAAGAACCTACATTAGCTGTCCTGGGCTTCCCTAACAAGTTACTACAATCTTGGCAGTTTAAAACAATACAAATCCACTATCACAGAGCCTCACTGATTAGTGTCTGACACAGAATTCATGGGACTGAAATTGTAGTGTTCGTGGGGCTGTGTTTTCTTTCTGCAAGCTCCATGAGAGATTCTTGAGCCTCCCAACATTCCTGAGCTCCTAGTCAATCCCTTCCTTTGTCTTTATAGAGCACCAGAGCATCTCCCCTATCCTTTCCCACAGCACACCTCCCACTGACCACTGCTGTCTGGAAACAGCTCTTAATCTTTAAAGACTCCTAAGATTAGGGCAAGCCCGCCTGGGGTGAGGGAGGCTGATCTCCTCAGCTCCAGGCCAATTGCCTCAGTCTCAGGGGAAACCCCCACCCTGAGTGGGATTAGAGTGTAAATGGCTTTAAGAAGCTTCCATTCTTCCTATACAGAATCACTGACACCTGGCATCATATTCTTTCTAAGTGTCCACTTGAATAAATACAACTCGCCTACTCTGTTAAAACTAGCACAAATTAATCTTTCCAAAAAACTTTTGGAAGTTATCAAATATGTACCAATGATGTCTTCTTCTTTTTTTTTTTTTTTTTTGTTTTGTTTTTTTGTTTTGTTTTTCAAGACAGGGTTTCTCTGTGGTTTTGGAGCCTGTCCTGGAACTAGCTCTTGTAGACCAGGCTGGTCTCGAACTCACAGAGATCCGCCTGCCTCTGCCTCCCGAGTGCTGGGATTAAAGGCATGCGCCACCACCGCCCGGCCTCCAATGATGTCTTCTTGCAGCACATAATAATCGATAATACAATGAGATGAGGTAACCAAAGCATATCTACACAGAAAGAAACAAATCGCTTATGATTTTATCTTGCTTCATGCCCCTCAGAATTTTTGTAGGGTTTGAAAATTTACCAAGCTCCCTTCCTCCTGTCATAGCATTTCACTTCTGCAGATCTCCAATACCATCCCAAATTTCCATAAAAAAACAAAACAAAACAAAAAAAAAACAAAAACAAAAACCAGCCACTAAGTAATGTGATCCTACCTGGGTTGATCCTGTTCCCTGACACTATTCACACCTCTCTGGATTATTCGTCATCTCTCTGTAACATCAATTGACGCTAAAACTTCTGGGCACGTTTCCAGAACTCTGTGAGCTAGCCCACACACTATGTAAAAGGCAGGATATATTATCACCTAGAAAGGCTTTCCACCTTTCCAAATATCCACCTTCCGGTCAGTGCCTCACCTTGACATCTTCTCCTGGCCATGATACAAAGAAAGGCCATCTTGACCACACAATTAGCTATGACCACATTTTCGGTTGTCCTTTGTCTTGCTGTGGCTTCTTTGCTTTCTTTGCCGCCTGTTCCTGGCGTTTTATGACTGGAAAGTGATTCCTTTCTCTCCTGGAGTTGTAGGTCTGGGGAGTAGCGTCTTAAACAGTCTTTGGTTGATGTATGAAAATGGGCAAAAAGACTAGACAGGTACAACAGAGCCAGATGATGGGAGGCTGGATGCTGGGCTGAGCAGTGTGAGTGTGATTTATTAACTGATAGGGCTCTCACGTAGATGGGTGACATGAAGATAGTGATATCTTTGAAAGAACAATCTGACAGTACCATGTGTGATAACTTAGAAGTCAAGAAAAAATAAAATGGAAGCAGACAGAAGACAATGACAAGAACCTATATCACGGATAAGGATCTGCAAGGACAGCAATCTGTATAAATTGGAACAAAGAGCAGAAGTCGAGAGACTCTAGGAAAGAGCATCTTTGGGACTTAGTGACTCATTTTATATGGGTGACACCTTGACGACAGATTCTGAAGGTGACTCTAGTTGTGAAACTACAGCTAGCTGTCAGGTGATGGTGGTAACTGCTGGCGTACAGTAGGGGACATACTGCTGATACATACTACGGACACTAAAGGTTGCTTGCTTAGAAACTTGGGGACCATTAAAGTAATTATATCATTTTTTGAGCAAAATCCACCATAGCTTCTCACTGTGGTTTATATAAGTTCTAAATGTTAAATATTGCTTGCAAGATTCTGCTTTAAATATGCTACATCTCTCTAATCTTATCTCTCACTATTTCTGAGATGTTATGTATCATTAAGTACATGGTGTGGGGTGAATTATCTTCTGATCATATATCTGAATCCACGTCTTGCCCAACACAGAATTCCACATTGTGATTATATGCAAAAAAGGGAGGGAATGCCACTTAAGTCCTGTGATTTTCTGAAAGGAGTCTTTTTTTTTTTTTTAAATCTGAGACAGAGGCTATAATTATCTTGTAGTCCTGTGATTTCTAGGATCCAATCTAGAGATCAAATGAAGTGCCTGAAGTCGAGAGGACACAAAGAACCTGGAGATGGAAAGAAAATGACTGGGATGGAAGGCTTGCGAAATCACTGCAATCCAATCAAGTCTAGAGATGTCAAGGTCTCACACTTCCCATTTATATGAACTTGAGCTTAAGCTTTGCCCCTTTCAGCCCAGAGTCCTGACTACCAAGCCATCTACGCTGAATGTACTCTCTGCACTCTTTGGCTGACTAAACTCTCACCTGTCTTAAGACTCAGGTTCAGTGGTACTTTCTCAGAGAAACATGATTTGATGAATCATTTCAAATCAAGTTCTTCTTTGTTGTTATCTTATTTTTGTTTATAGCTTTTTCTATAATCCGCAAGTACTATTTATATACTTGTATTTATTTAAGGTCTGTATTGTTTGAACTAATATCAAGCAATATAGACTTCTAAACTTTTGGAAATTCCCACCAGAATAATATAAATGAGAGATGTTTCTTCTATAAATGCAGATAAGATCATTAAGGTAAGTCTCTCAGAGCAAAAGACACATACTAAACTGATATGGGATTCCCCTCTGTGTGCTGTGAATACCATTGGTGAATAAAGAAACTGCTTTGAGCTGGTAGCAGAGCAGAGCAGAAGAGAGCTAGGCGGGGAAAATTAAACTGAATGCTGGGAGAAAGAAGGTGGAGTCAGAGAAGCCATGTAGCCCTGCCAGAGACAGATGCTGGAACTTTACCCAGTAAGCCACAGCCTTGTGGCAATACACAGATTAATAGAAATGGTTTAAATTAAGATGTAAGAATTAGCCAATAAGAAGCTAGAGCTAATGGGCCTAGCAGTGATTTAATTAATACAGTTTTTTTTTTTTTTTTTTTTTTTTTTTTTGGCTATTTCGGGAGTCTGGGCAACCAGGAAACAAACAAACAGCCTACTGACAACACTAAACCAAAATGGAAATCACAAAAATACATAAAGGATTCTATAGTATATAAAACCATTTTAGGTGACCATTATTAAAGTCCTTCAAAAAAAAATGAAAGATATCTTTCACAATGAAATAAAAACAAGACACATTAGTAGGAAGAAAAAGATATCCAGAGGTTCACAAAACCCCCTTTTAAGCTAAAATAAAATAAAATGCCCTGAGGATGCACAGATCACTTAAAATTAATAGGCAAGGAGAAAACAAAGGATCTCAAACTAAAAGGGACCATTTCAAAGCAAATGACAGGAATGCCAGGAAGAAGAGGAGGAGGAGGAAGAGGAGGAGGAGGAGGAGGAGGAGGAGGAGGAGGAGGAGGAGGAGGAGGAGGAGGAGGAGGAGGAGGAGGAGGTGGTGAATGGAATTGTACTTCAGCAGAATTAAACTGAAAGTCCAAGTTCTTTTCACTTATAAATGACACAGACACATCATGGTGGAATTCTGAATTCTGGGAGTTAGGCTAAAATACTGACAGTTTCCATGGAAAAGATCTGGATACATACAGAACATCAATGTTACAATGGTTTTGAACTTCTCAACAGTGGCACAGGAGACAGTGAAGTAAAAATTTCAAAATCCAGAGAGAATATAGTTTCAAACTAGAACTAACTATCACCAAGTGTGGCAATAGAAAAGAGACTGTTTCAGACTTTCAGAAACTGGAAGGAAAAAAAACATTACTTTCACCTCTTTTCCCAAAATGTTATATTCTGATAAAAGGCGGAGAAATGGAAAGAAGGGGGGAGTGGACGTGTTGAAAACGGGATCAGATGCAAGGGAGAGGTTAAGGGACTTGACAAGACTATTGATCAAGGAAGAAAAAGTAACTCTGACATCCACGAAGGTTTCCATGACTCTGGGAAAGAGCTCATGAGCATGGCATTGACATACTCCCAACTGCCTTTTAATGTGATTGAAAAGAGGTTTATTGAGAGAAATTGGAGATAAATTACCCACAAGTACATGGGAAACTGTGCAAATAAATATAGAAACTGTTTTTATGTTTGATGTTATTATTATCAAAAATTTAAAGTTTCACAGGAAAGAAATCTAAAAGTAAAAGTTTCTAACATTGACTCTTTGATGGGTTGTAGACACAATTTTAAATCTTTTAATTTGTTAAACAGATTAAATATTAGCCACAATATGCCAGTGTTGTGAATACTATGGTTATTTATGCTACAGCTGAGTACATTGAAACACAGAAACATACAATTCGCTAGAGCCTTTCTGGCCTTGGGATTTGAACCTAGCCATTGGGCTCTAGAAGGAGTTTTCTTAACTAGATTCTTATTTCCTCTGTAACTAGAAGTGATGTGGTGGAATATGAATATTGATCATTCGTTTAACCTAGTTTACACACTGAGAACTTTAGAGAATGCAATGCAGAGACTCACTTGGTAGGATAAAACACACATGAAATAAGCTAAGTGTTCAGTATCTAAGCTGGGAGTTGACAGCTATGACTGCTGGTTCTGACTGTCAGCTTAGCGAGATTTAGAGTTGCTTAGGAGACACACCTTTAATTGTGTCTGTGAGGGAATTCCCGAAGAGGATCAGTTGAGATCAAGACACCCTTCAATGTCTGTTCTACCCTTGTCAGACAGCTCAGATACCAAGAATTTCAAAGAAACGTGTTTGTGTATTTGTGAAAGACAGAGAGTACAAGTCTTCACTTCTTTCTGAGCAAGTGCACCTGCTGCTACTTCTAGTATGACTATACCTTTGATTGACATTAGATGACACCTTCATTGACTTTCCAGTGTGGAATCTGTCCAAGCAACTGTCCATAGAACTTTAAAGCTTTCAGTACCAGATTTGGACTTGTTGAGGTATGCAGATTCTTGGACTGAGCAACAACTGAATTATTTATTCCTCCAACATGGAAATAGTTACTGTTGGACAGCTCAGCCACTATCATATAAGCCATTCTAACAATTCTCCATTTGTTGTCTATGAATATATATAAGTGCAATATATGTATATACATATATACACACGTATATATAATATATTATATGAAAATGAAAAAATGAAATTTATGCCCTAGCCCTGCTGAAGCATGCATGGGCAGCCCGTATATGGCAGTTCTGCTGTTCTTGTCCATATTGGGTTTCATGGTCTAAGTTGATGAGGGTGACTTGCTCAAGAGGGCGCCAGATCTCATTACAAATGGCTGTGAGACACCATGTGGTTGCTGGGGTTAAACTCAGGACCTTTGGGAGAGCAGTCAGTGCTCTTAACCACTGAGCCATAGTGATATACTATGCACATGTATATAAATGTATACATATTCTAAGAGGAAAATCTACATTTTCTATTGGTTCTCTTGAAATATCCTGCCAGTACAGATTTGGTACCAGAAATAGAGTCATTGCTGCTGCTGTGAGAAATCCATTCATGTGACTCTACACATTTTTAACTGTTTTGTGGGAAGAATGTGAAAGACTTTGGAGTTGCAACCTAGAGAAGCCCTAGAATATTATAAACATTTCTTCCTGTTCCATTTTGTTAGACATGAAAAGACTAAAATGTCTATAAAAATGTTGACAGCAAAGATGCTCCTCTTGGACTCCTAGAGAAGAAACACTGGGAACCTAACTAGAAGACATTTGTGTTGAATTTTCTCAAAGCCTTTGATCATGTTCAACTTGTGCCATCAAAATTTAAGAAGGGCTGGATTAGAAGATAACGGAATGCAGTGCTTCGTGGAGCAGATTAAACATCCATGGTATGGGACATTTACAAATGAGAACCCAGAGCATCTCAGAGAGGTTTGGGAACTGAAGTCCTCTTGTCAGTGGTTATGAAAGGAGCATTGAAAATGATAAATTGGGTACAGTGAAGATCAGTGTGAGGATGACTCCCGAAGGGTTCTGTATCAGCACCCAGATGAAGGAACTTTTTTTCCTTAAGTGCATTGCTAGTGGAACAGCCATTCCCTCTGAAACAGGGAAGGAATTACAGGAAATAATTATTGGCACGAAGCTTGTTGACATGAGAAAAATGACATGGTTAGTTTCTAGTGGTGGCAGAGTGCCATTTTCAGCATAGCCATAGACAGAAATCATAATATGTAGAAAATAGTATTTCCATGCCTACCATATAAATTCTGGCCAGATGTTGCCCCGAGGAAAGAGAGCTTCTTTGGCTTTGATGACAAGAACAGAGGAGCAAAGGGCTCCTTCCCTCTATTGAGGAGCCCTGGTTGTCAGTGGCATGAATCAGAAGACATGCTTTGGGGCCAGATCACAGCCAGCCTGGTATCAGACCTGATGATAAGTGAGAGGTCACTGCTTAATTTGAAGGTACATGCTGAAGAAGAGAGGAGCCACTTGGCAAAAATAAGTGGCACCTCTGGGATGAGACTGTGTTGGGAGCAGACAGATGAGGTTGTGCTCAGAGTACCAGGGGAGGCGAGTGTGATGGGGGAAATGGGAGCACCTCCCACCTTCCTCAGCACCTGTAGGAAGTTTTCTGTCCTTTTCAGTTTTAATCAGGTGACCTGTCAGTTACCTCCAGGAGGTGTCTGCAGATGATGCCACTCAAATAGCAGAGCGATGTTTTGTTAAGGTGGAGGAAAGAAGAAGGGATTGGCTTCTAATTGTGCAAGGTTTTGGAAGCTCCATGTGTCTGTTGATGCTATAGTTTCCTCCTTTTCATTGGGGTTCTCTTCAATTTGAGGAGTGTGTGTGTGTGAGTGTGTGTGTGAGTGTGTGTGAGAGTGTGTGTGAGTGTGTGTGAGAGTGTGTGTGAGTGTGTGTGAGAGTGTGTGTGAGTGTGTGTGTGAGTGTGTGTGAGTGTGTGTGTTAAATGTACTATGCTTATCCTCTACCTGTATTTTCACAGTTCTCAAAGACAAGTGAACACGTTCATACACAGTACTTACATGAGACTAACCCTAAGATTAGAGCCACAGTAGCTAGATTCTTTTCCTCTGCTTCCTCCCTACCTCGTGAGTAATAACAGATAAAAGAATGAAGAGCAAAATATAAACACAAGGCTGGACTCCCAGGGACATACTATAGGATGTCTTACTTGTTTACTTCCCATGATGCTGTCCTCCTAGGACACTTGGGCAGGAGCAAAGCAAATGAGAACATATCTGCTTATCATATGCAACTTTATGGGAGGGAAGAATAGTACAAGCCCAGATTCCAGCCTGGGCAATCAACCACCAAGGCACCAATGTCCTCCACACATATCCTTGGCAAATCAAGGTCTACTGTTAGACAAGACAATAGCTGTCCTTTAGCAGATGGTGTCTGAGCATGGCCTACTAGGAATGAAGCACAAAAAACTGTGCTACCTAGATTAGAAAAGGCACAGCATGGGAGTGAAGGGCACAGGTAGTGACCAGGCTGTTTAGATTATGCAGCAAGCAAGCACTGAGCTGCGGGACTTCAGGCATGCTATTGAACTTCTCTGTCTCTGTTATAACTGGAGTGAACACTTCACTTCAAAGTATAGTTTTTGTCAAAATTAAATAATTAATTCCTTTAATAGAAGCTTAATGCTATTATGGTTCTAGTAGGTCCCTGAACTCCAAAACAGATCTTTCTGGTTCATTGTCTGCCTTTGAAAAATTATTCCTTGATTAGAGAATTCAAAATCAACAAACATTTTCTTACGAAAAGATAAATAGAGAACTAGGGAGACAGCTTAGTTAGTGAAGTGTTTGGCATGAAAGCCTGATTTGAGGACCTGGAGAGATGACTCAGTGGTTAAGAGTATTCATTGCTCTTGTAGAAGACTCAAGTTTTCAGCACTCACATGGAAGCTTTCAAACATGTTTAGCTCCAATCCCAAGGAATCCAAAGCCCTCTTCTGGTCTTATGGGTACTAGCCATGTACATGATACCCATACATACTTGCATACTTAAAATAAAAATGGGTAAATCTTAAAAATAATAGCTACATTTGACTCCCAGAACCCATATTAAAAAGAACAGAGGGTGAAGACACAAAGCTGTAACCCCAGTGGTGGGAGGTGGAAACAGAGGATGCCTGGGGCTCCCAGCCAGGCAGCTGGTTTAGCTGAGACGGTGAGATCCAGGCTAGCGAGAGACCCTCTTTCAAACAGTGAGACGGAGAAGGTCCATGGAACAACACCTGGACTAAGCTCTGGCCTCTACATACAGACACACACATGCACTTATACATGTGAACATACACCAGGAACACTTCTGTAATGAGAAAGTCACTTAATAATATCACGACATGATTCCTCTAAGATCTTCCAATATCATAGCCAGGAATAAGGTACTATTCAATCCCGTCCTCATTTATCTTTTCCTTATCACTTAACCAGCGTCTATTGCTGTTCAAAAGGCCTCCTGCTGTTCCCCTGTTGGCATTCACCACCCACCTGCATGCTTATATGGTACTTCTAGATGTCTTTCTGTCATACAGTTCCTCAACCTGGTTCTGCTCTTCCCCATGTTCCCTAGTATATCTGTCTGCAATTGTTCTTATATCTCAGCTTGACTATGCTCCTTCTCACACTCGCCCCTCGCATATGGAGCACCTCACCAGACAACACTTCTTCTGTCAATGTACTGTGCATTTCAAAGAACAGAAACCTACAAGAATGCTGCTCATTCTCCTAACCATATTTATGCAGCTGCAAAAGTCAATGCATTCTAGATATCAATACATTTCACATAAGACCCCTTTTCCATTATTCACTCCTGCTACCTTTTCCACAGCTGGGCATTACATACCCTGCTGTGCTTTTATGATAAGCAACTAATTTGTGACCTTACATTCAACCTATTACCCTCCTAGCTAAATGTGCATACATCCTGGCTCTGAATACACACTTTCTATGACTGGTGAAGTAAAGAGAATCCCTGCTTCATCATGAAATACCATTCTGCCATCCAGAACTATAACCCTGACACCTACCAGCACACAAGTTGATCTGTTCAGTGTGTGACACCATTAACCCAGAACACAAGCTGTTCTTACCTCCCATCTCTCCTTGAGCTGTATGAAACTACAGTGCCCCATCTCCACCGTTTGCTCCCCAGACTATGTTGGCCTGAATCCTTTGATAATCTTCATCCCAACTGCCATGCTCTACCTTAATTACTCTGATCTCACAGCTGCTGAATAAATTGTAAAATACAATATTTCATAAGGGCATGGGAGGGTCAATGAACTGCTGTGATATAAAGAAAGAATGCAGCATACATCAAATAGAATTTAAGGCCTTAAGGCTTTGCGGAAATGCACTCCTCTACGGGAGACTGGTTCCTTACTCCTTCCTTTCTTCCTCTCTTCCTTCTTCCTTTCTTCCTCCTTCCTTCCTTCCTGTCTTCCTCCCTTCCTCTTTTCCTCCTTCCTTCATCTTTCTCCTTCCCTTCCTCTCTTCCTCTTTCCTCTCTTCCTCCTTCCTTCCCCTTCCTCCCTTCCTCTCTCCTTCTTTCCCTCCTTCCTCCCTTCCTTTCTTCTGTTTTTTTCCTCTTTCCTTCTTTCTCATTCTTTTCCCCATTCATACAACATCCATTCATGTCTGATTTCACAATGTTCTTGGGACCATACATAGCAAAGACATAGTTGTTATCCCCAGGAAACTCTCAGTTCAGTGGGGTAGATGCCAACCCAAAAGCACAGCCGCACTTGAGCATTGAACAGATACCAAGAAGGGAATCTAATACATTCAAGAAGCCCAGGAGCTCTCCCTGGCAATGAGCTGAGAGCTGAGCTGCCAGCTATGAGCTGTGTCCAGTCTATAGGCTTCCCACAGAGGGCTGTCAGGGCAATAGCCAGAAGGCACCTTTAGGGCCCTGTCACTTAGAACACCATCTACAGAACATGAAGCAGAGTCCCTGCAGGCATTCTTAAGAATCAGAACCTCACTCCCAAATCACTGAATGACATTTTCTGCTGTTAAAACCTGGTGACTCCGGGCCTGGTGGCACAGACCTACAAACCCAGTGTTCAAGAAGCTGAAGTAAAATAATTGTAAGTCTGAGACTAGTCAGACCTACAGATCCTACTGACCCAGATTCTGTCTCCAAAATGTAGTGACTCAGGCATAGCTCGGGGGTAGAGTGTTTGCCTTAGTTGTAAATGTCCTGGATTCAATCCCTAGCACCACAAACATGGGGACAAAACTGTAAACCAGCACAAGGCGTACCCCACTTATTGCATTGTAAGAACAATTTCCCCTTTGGACAGATATGCAGCCACAGGTTTCAGATGGAGGATGCTAGGAAAACAAGATGGGGTAATGAAAGCTGCAGATGCATAACGATACATTCTCCTTGAATTTTGAAAAATGGCTCAAAGTAAACCAGAATCCTAACCAACCATTAAAATAATATCAGAGTGTGTTTTACAGAGCACCATGTAAGAAAAATACATGTTCAGATTGCAAAACTAGCTATTTGTGTGTGTATACTTATAATTTAATTTTAACCTTATTTTGTAAGAAGAGGTGGTGTGTGTGTGTGTGTGTGTGTGTGTGTGTCTGCAGTGAATTTTTTCTTGAAGAGTAAACCTCAAAATATTACCAATAACTATCACTATGCAGTGAATATTTGTGTAATTTGGGCACAGGAGATTTCTGATTTCCTAAATATATCTGTATTGCTGTCTGTGTAATTTTTTTCTAAAAGCAATACAACTTCCTCTTCTTTAAAGAAAATAGTCAAACCCTACAGGAATTCTAATCCAGTAACCCGAAGCTGTGAGGACAACAGGGTTTCACCTCTGAGTTGGAGGTGGTGACACAGCCCAGAGCTGTTTGCAGGGTTCCAGACCTTGGTATGGGCAAACATCTCAATAGCAAGGCAACCAACAGAGAGCAGGGGCTGGAGGTGAAGCCTCCCTGGTCCTGATGGCACTAGGTTAGGACACCAGAGACCCAGCTATGAAAACCTAAGACATAGGAGAGAAAAATCAAGCCGCCGAAGCAGTTGATCCTCAGAAGAGGTCTGCTGTGGACCAGGCTCAGAGCGGGGCCTGTCACCCTGAGTTCCTGGAAGAGGCCATTCTTCTGTCTCAGAGATGGAAGGTTTTAGGAATCAGAAGTTCCATTCGTGCTTTTTGTGATCCAAAGTGAGATTCAGGGGCCAAACAAATAAACATGTTCTTGCCATATGTATGAACTGCTCTGGAAAAAAATTTAAAAAAATGGTATCCAAACCTGGGATCCTTCAAATTCTCATACTTTATTTGTAAAATAATAACATGCTGTCTTGCAACTGAAAGATTATATTTCCCCTTTATGCTTCTAAAGTTGCTATAACTGAAGGAGTTGTCTTCAATCCAGACTTTGGAATCTGTGCCCCCTGTTCTATACCCCAGACGGTACTATCATTCTGTGCCATGCAGTTGTTTGGTGAATGTCATTATGAATAAATAATGATATATGGGATGCTACTCTTTTACGTAAAATTATATGTATAATGCAGCTGATCCTGGGGATGGAACAACTTTTCACTGGTCCTATATCATAGTCTGTAAACCATGAACATTGAATTAACCCAATAAAAGTGACAATTTTGACCCTGAGCTATACCCATTACTTTAAGGTTACAGCTTGCAAGTCAGCTCAAATTGTTCTCCGTGTGGTACTTTACTGAAATACTTATCATCTGGAAACCGTATGTAGTGCATATTCTTAATAAATAATAACACATTTTATTTTGGTTTACTGAAAATTAACAGGGCATTTGGGAAATTGCTGTTATCGTGGGAGCCTGTTTCCCATTTACCTTGGCAACACAATAGCTGGCTAAGTGGAAAGTGAGAGAGCCAATAGCTGCGGAGGGTGGATGTTTTTCCCCAATGCTGTTGGTATTCAGAGAAAGCCATGCAGCTGGTAACATTAATGGCATCCCATAGACTCCGAGGAGATGAAAGAAGTAAAATAAAGTTCTAACGGGCTTAGCCATACAGAATTGCCATTCTGTGCGGATTCATTTTGCATTCAAGCACAGTAAATCCACTCCTTCCCAACGACATAACTGTATTCCAATCTGCAGTCCAAGCAGCCTGCAATGCTTCAAGACTTCTCTTTTCTTTTTTTTGGGGGGGGGGGGAGGCGTTCAAGGCAGGGTTTCTCTGGCTGTCCTAGAACTCACTCTGTAGACTAGTAGACCAGGCTGACTTTGAACTGGGTGCCTAAGGCAGCTTTGTGAACAGAGCTTCAGGTGGCTACTGCTAAGTTGATAGACTTGCTCTTCTTTTCAATTGGGACAATTTGCTCATAGTCCTAGTTTTGTGCCATTCCTTCTCCTTCCCCCAAATTCCAAATCCTGTGATCAGACTCCAGGGACTAATTTTAACTGGAGACAAGCATAACGGTGCAGGGGGAAGAAAGGATCACGTATGATGGGAAGTAGGTGTGAGTGGAAGGCAGCCTGTGAAAAGAACAAAGAGCAGATCTGGTTGTCTTTGTTTTGTTTGTTCTCTATGTTCCCTCCCTTGCTGGTTCTGTGTATAGCATTATGGAGGTAATGAGAGCCTTCTTGCAAATGTGCAATGACTTGACAGCCTGTGGGGTCTGCGTCTATTTGGAGGACACCTTTGTGCACCAGGCTTGCCAGCCTAGCTATTCCTCTTTCCATTGCTATGTTCCAGGAGGGCTCATTTGCATCCTAAGAGCAGGACATTTAATATTTGCAATCCAGGTCTCTGTGTCCCTGTTGACCTCTTTTTCCATTTGAGTCTTAAATATAGACCCCCCCATTCCATCATTCATCCCTACCAATTCTGCAGGTGTTTAGGGGTTCAAGCTGAGAAGCTGTATAACTATTCTTATCTAATGATGCATTTTATATTTCCTGGATTTAGGAGAACTTGCCTCTTGCTTATTTAATCCCCACTCCTTTCCACATGGCTGCTTCTGGAGCATTAATGACCGGACCACGCAGTTGAACACCCACGTTGAAAACTAAAGTGAACTTCACCTTGTCTTGCCTCCTCCCTTCCACCCTCACCAACGTGTCTCCAAACTCACCTTGAAAATGTGTCACCCCAAAAAAAAAAAAAAAAAAAAAAAAAAAAAAAATAAAAAAAAAAAAAAAAAAAAAGAAAATGTGTCACCCATCATGGCTGATCCGGCCGTCATTCCCTGCACCTCGCTTAATTGTTCCACCCTCAGCCTGCTCCCTTCCGATGCATCAAATGATGCCAATAAGACAATCTTTCTAAGTGGCAAAAAGGCCACAACCTAGATCTTCCTAGGATAAATAAGGAGAGTTCCTTTTTCTACAGGATTAGACCCACACTTCAAAGCAGTCCAGCATGATGGCAAAAGCCAAGGCTCTAGAGCCAAACTGTCTGAGTTAGTTCTCATCTGTGCTCATCATCAGCCCGGTCAGCTGGGTTCCGAACCTCATCTTCTCTAGCTGTGCTATGTTACAGGGTAATAATGAGATAACTTGAGTAAATGAGTAGTGGGAGAAGTAATAGTTAACGCCACAGACAATGGCCTACATGCAACAGAGCGTGCCTTTTGCTGCATACATGAAATACCCTGAGTAGGGCATTGAACACCTGCAAATCTTCTGCCTCAACACCCATCCCTCTGTCTGGCACCACACACCCTGATCATCTGTCCATTGTCATGTAGTTATATGCCGTGCACTGCGCCCCTGTGTCTGCGCTCTGTGTGCTGGCACCCAGTTACCGAGCTTCGGGCAAGGGGGCTGGAGGTTAAAATACACAGACACACACAGACAGGGAGACAGTGACACTGGTCATCCTTGAATTCCCCAAGAATGCCCCCTTTGTTGTGTTCAGGGGCAGATTATATAGAGATAGCCATGCCCCAGCCAAACCCACCAGAAACCACTCTCCTGCCATCAGGAACTCCTGAAGGTCTCATGCTCAGAGCAGCTGTAGGCACTCAGATCAGAGGATTACAAGAAATTCAGGATCTGGGGTCTCACTGCTCCCAACAGTTATATGTTTCTTCCATCCCAAACATTCTTCCCATTGCTGTCCCCTTGCTATTTCTCCACCTAGGAAAATGCTACTCATCTACTTCTTTATCATACATATCATTAGCATTTATCCCGTTGTTATGCATTTTAACCATCACCACAAAGTTTAGCCAGCATCAGGCCAAACTGGCCCCTCTGAATGTGAGTGACAGTTGTATGGCTGGGGCGGACTGCGGGGCCACTGGCAGTGGCAACAGGATATATCCCTACTGCTTGTACTGGCTTTTTGGGAACCCGTTCTCTTTGGAGATATACCTCGTTGAGCCTAGACATAGTAGGGAGAGCCTTGGACCTTCCCCCAAAGCAATGTGCCTTATCGCCTCTGAGGAGTGGATGGGGGTGAGGGAAGGTGGAGAGGAGGGAAGGGAGTGGGAACTAGGATTGGTATGTAAAATGAAAAGAGATAGTTTGTTTTTTTAAAAAAAAAATAAAATAAGAGAGAACTGTGACAAGCAAAGGACTTCCTTGTGACCATGAAAGCTAACTTTATCTAGAGTAGTACATAGGCGTTCATTAAATTTTAAAGAAATGATTGCTTTGACATTGAAATGAAGAAAGGTCAGAGAAATAAGATTAGAGCTCACTGCTCTCTCTATCAATCAGAGCAGTAAACAGTCTGTACAGATAGATACAATTCTTATGACATTCCTGGGTTGTATGTGCTGCTTTTATCCCCATTTTACAGATAAAGACATAGAGGTGAGCCTGAGAATTGAAAGTGTGCATGTAACCATCTCAGGGGGCTCCATCCTATTGTTCACAAATATTCTATCTCATTCCCCAAACATCATCCAATGGAGACCCACAAAGGGGCCTTAAAGGATCAAAGAAAGATCTTTCTCAGACATACAGTTTTCTGCGAGGCAAAAAGGGAACCCGATAGGCTTCGAACTTCCCAACAGAGCCCAAACTTCAAGTTCCACAAACCAACTTTACTGAGTCAATCTCTTATCAACACTAAAGCTCATTCCTCGCCTGTAAAGGTCCCTAGTGGTGTCACCACCCAAATCTAGATTATCAAGAAGACAGAGGAAGGAGAGTAGGGAAAACTTTACTGTATGCTGTTATGCTCTCCATACAGTTCAAAATCAATGCCAAGCAGTTATGATTTAGTCTAGCTAGCCCTCCAAGCATCCTGGCTTAAGAATGTAAGTTAATTAATTATACTGTCCATTCTTGGCGGTTTTAAAACTCAGCCTTAACACTGTTTTGTAACACACTCGTTTGGTTTGGCTAAGTAAGAGACTTGCTTCAAAGAAAATGTTTTATGCATGTTTGAAGCCAAGGCATTAAGGAATGTTGAAGAGAGAAGGGAATCTTTTGAAAGAATAAGAAGCAAAGAAAATATAAGTTACCAATAAGAAAAGAGCAAAATTCTTCCATTTGTTTTGTGCAAATAAAACAAAATTACTTCTGAAATGAAAGTACCTACAAGTGACCTAGTGTTCTGGGGTTTAAGCTCAGCACCTGAAAAAGGCATCCTAAATCAGTTCAACAATTCTTTTTTAATGCATAGCTGTGGAAAGGCAAAAGGAAATCTGGAACCACAAAGGAAAGACTGGAAGAGTTTCATGTTAATCGTAATTTAATTTAAATACCTAATCACATTTGTAACTGAAGAAGCCACAAACACAAGAGAAACAAAACTTTCTAAAATTGAACCTCTTGTTTGACACGCTTTGACTTGTCCATTTTCCTTTGGGTTTTCTGACTTGTGGGGGAGGATACGAACAAGCTTTCACCCCTTCAGAATTGGAAGCAGCTACAGGAAGCTGCTAATCCACAGCATTAAAGAACAAGAACCGTTTTCACATGAAAGAATTAAAACTACGTCAGCAAGAGAAAGATGTGAGAGATGAAGAAGTTGTCTAAATATCTCTTTGACAAATGACAATTCCACCTTGAAACAATTTCCCCATTCCTCTCTTTATTTAACAATGTCCTCCATTTTTATATTTAAGGGGTATTCTGTTTCCAAACCCCCATGTTCTCTAGCCACCTTCTATGTTAGCATGCCAAATATCACAGATGGAGTTAACATAATTTACTATTTACTATTCTCTGCAGTCAGAGGGCAAGCATGCCTCTTGCTTTTCCAGCAGACCCCTGGAGCATGCTCTGTTTTAATTGTCCCTGAAGAGTTCCCACTGATAACCAGGAAGACCCCTGGTGCACAGAAAAATCCATGGTGAAAATCAGAGAGGAAAGTTCAACCCAGACCCCTTTGGAGAGAAAAAGCAAACTAAGCAGCAGATCCCCCAACAACTTGGGATATGCAATGACTCTTCAAAGTTCAGGGGTTTCACATTTAAAAAGAGGTGTGTCTCCATCCCAGTGTGCTATGTGGTGGATGAAGCAATGCCAAGTAGCAACTAAGGGAATATAGTCCACAAGAAAAAGAAAGAAGAAAGAACCGAAGGAAATCTTAGAAACGCCTGATTCAGTTCCAGAAAGTCACTCTTGTGAAACTCACAGGGCAGTAAGACTGGTTCTTGTGCTTAGCTTGGGTTGGCTCTGTTACATTGGGGCGGGGGTGGGGAATAAGGCGCTAATTGTATAAACTATACCAAGTGTCTGGCAGCCTACATGATTTTCCCTTGTCCTTCCCACACCCAGCCCTTCCTACGGCCACAGTTTCAAATCTCAGCCTCCTCTGATCTCCCTTTAGTGCCTCTCTGAGTGGATAGTGACAACCATGTTGAGTGCATGACTCCTTGCCAACAAATCCCAGTCGTCGGCATAATTGATCACCTTCCCATCAACACTCTCAGCCTTTGGAAAAGAATGCCGGAGGTGTGGCTCTGAGCCCTGTCGGGAGCGTAATTGCTAACACCTACTGGACGTCCGCACCCCCAACGAGCTGCATTCTCTAGCAGGCCATTTATCAGCTGCAAACATTTCTGTAACCCACAGCAGAGAAAGGCGGTTCTCAGTCAGTGGCTCGCCTCTGCACATCTTTCAACACTTTTTGTTTAGCGTCTTCTGCTTGGGTTGTGAGGATGTGACTTTTGATGGCCTTCTAACCACGAACGCCTAATAATGTAGGCACTTTCTTCCTAGTGGGCTGCAGAAAATGCAATTGTAAAGCACGCCTAAGGGACGGGTTCTCCTGGGCTTGTAAAAATAACCATTTCTCCATCAAACCATCTTTCTCACATATTTCACCCAGCCCTGGAGAGCAGTGGTAATGGGGACCCTGAACAGAAGGGCCCGGGGGAATTTTCTGCACTGTGGAGATTCTGTACCCACAGAGTGCCCCCCCCCCAATGCTCCAGTTAATTCCTTTCTTTTGTTTAGAATTCTCCAGAACTTCAAAGTCAAGTGATCACTCTGGACATATTCTCAGACGCCTGTGTAAAATGGTCCACTCCTAGCTGTCCCCACTGCCAGTTAAGCTCAGCTTCTCCAGACTTATTCCACGAGAGCAGGTCAGCCCAGGTCTCTTCTGCCTTCTGGCCCTCTACCAGATGGGTCAGATCTTTCTGAGTACCAGCTGCTGCCATCTTTGCACCACCCTTGAAGAAGTATGCCCAGATACGCAGACTCCTTCTCTGCATGCTCTTTGATACACTTTACCTCCTTCCTCTGGGAATCTCTTAAAGGCAGGAACTGTGTCCATGGTGATCACTGTTGTGTACTGTTACTTAGCACACTATGTGGCATAGTATAAATCAAGCACCTGGTTTCTAGAGCTGCCATAAAAATGGCAGTTTGAATGGTCTAAACAAAATAAATTTATTTTTCCTTAGTCCTGAAGGCCCAAAATCTAAGCCCAGATGCTTAAGGTTGGTTTCTGTTCTGGCCTTCTTTGGGCTTTGTCCTGGTGGTGTCCTCACTTCTGGATGTACATGGGAAAGGCATGGAGGTGGGGCGCTCACTCACATCTCCTTCTGTGATGTTACTGATTCATAACAGTCTTACACTGCTTGTGTGGGTATTGAATAAAAAAGAAGGAAATGTCCTATTTTTCCCAGGTCTTTTTTTTTTCTTTGAGAAGAGATTGCTGGCTCATGAAAGAATGAGACATGTTATCTAACTTCTCTGGGGTCATGGACTGTAAGCAGATTATCCTTTGCTTTACATCACTTATGAGTGAGTACATAGCATGTTTGTCTTTCTGGGTCTGGGTTACCTCACTCACAATGGTTTGTTCTAGGTAACAAGGGAAACCCTAAGAGATGAATACATGAATCTTGCTGGGAGAGGAAGTAGACAAGATCTCCTGAAAAAATTTGGAGCATGGGTAGGGGATGAATGGAGACCAGAAGCAGAAAGAGGAGGGAGGAGGAGAACATGAGGGAATGGTGTGGTTAAGTGCTGTGCGCCGCGCCCCCGTGTCGTGCTCTGTGCACTGGAACTCAGTTCGCGAGCTTTGGGCAAGGGGGCTGGAGGTTAAAATACACAGACACACACAGACAGGGAGACAGTGACACTGGTCATCCTTGAATTCCCCAAGAATGCCCCCTTTGTTGTGTTCAGGGGCAGATTATATAGAGATAGCCATGCCCCAGCCAAACCCACCAGAAACCACTCTCCTGCCATCAGGAACTCTTGAAGGTCTCGTGCTCAGAGCAGCTGTAGGCACTCAGATCAGGGGATTACAAGAAATTCAGGATCTGGGGTCTCACTGCTCCCAACAGTCAAGATGGGGAAAGGACAGAGAGGAAGAGCAAGAAATGGGATACCTTGATTGTGGGAGTCATTATGGGGCTAGCATAAAACCTGGCACCAGGGAAATTACCAGGAATCCACAAAGATGACCCCAGCTAAGACCCTAAGCAATAGTGGAGAGGGTGCCTGAACTGGCATTCCCCTGTAATCAGATTGATGACTACCTTAATTGTCATCATAGAACCTTTATCCAGCAACTGATGGAAGCAGATGCAGAGATCCACAGCTAAGCACTGGGTCTAGCTTCCAGAGACCATTCAAAAAGAGAGAGGAGCAAAGGGGTTAAGACCATGATGGGGGTCCCCACAGAAACAGCTAACCAAAGCTAGTGGGAGCTCACTGATTCCGGACTGAAAGCAGGAGAACCTGCATAGCCCAAACTAGGCGCTCTGACTATGGGTGACAGTTTGTGGCTTGGACAGTCTGTGGGGACATTGGCAATGGGAACGAGATTTATAAGAACTGCTTGAAATGGCTTTTTAGAGTCCGTTCTTTTTTGAGGGATATCTTACTTAGCCTAAATATAGGGAGGAAGACCATGGTCCTGCCTCAAAGTGAAAACAAGATGAAACATGAATTATGAATTTTCCCCAGTATCTGTCACAAAATACCTAAAATATTTTCAATACATATTTCCTGGGTTGAGTTCAACATTTAACATAAAGATGGTCTATAAGAATAGAGTTACATGTGAGTATATACCTTCATGCGACTGTGTGAGCATATGTTTTTGTGTGTGTTTGTATATGATGTATGTGTGAATTTATATGCATGTTATGCAAGTACATGCATTTTGTGTGAATACATGTTTGTGTTGTGTGTGTGTGGGTGTATGTGTCTGTGTGGGTATATTTTCATTGTAAATAAAATGTAATTTAATGATTTCATTATGGTTATACTGGAAACTGGTTCTAAATTGGTGGGCCAATAGCTAGCAAGCAACCACCAGCTTAAAAATCAATTAAAGAACAGAAGCAAATGAGTTGGTTGTGGATTCTGTGCTGTTCAATGCCTTTCCTCTTTCTAATGGCAGTGCTTTGTGAAGTAATTTTCTTTTGATACAAGGAGACCAAGTTCTGTGACCCCAGAAAGAAAAGAATTAGGGATTTCTCTGCCTGAGAGTTGACAAACAGCCCTTACATTTTGCTCCCCTGATCTCCAGCAGTAAAACAAATAGACTCTGAAAATAATGTTTTCCCCCCTTTTTTAGAGGTTGGGGGATCTCAGAGTCCCTGTAGAGTCAGGTCTCTGGATAATTCATCATTTTGTTTTTCTTCATAAGAGCCTAAGGTTCCTGCTGACCATCCATCTTCCTGCTGACACCCCAGTCTCATTGTTCATCAACCCAGCAGTGCCCACTCAACAGCACAGCCAGTACCCGTCTCCAGAGGGCCTTCTCATGATGGCTGCAGTCCCGCCATGTATAGCTGCCCTCAACCTTTGTTTGGCATCTCAGGGCTCTGCTCAAATTTTTTTTTTCCTCCAATAGTAACCTGGAAGGTGGGTAGGCACCAGAAGTATCTGCATTGAGGTCTCTAATATACATGACTGAGTCTCTCAGCAAGAACAGAGTTTAGTTTGCAGCCCCCACATCAAATGGCTTTCAACTGCTTATACTCCATCATGTGAGAGGCCCCGAGTCTCTTGCTTCCACAGACACCTGGACTCATGTATACACAAGCACACAGGCACACAGGCACACACACACACACACACCACAACAGAGAGAGAGAGATTTTTAATTAAAAATATGACTTTGGAAAATAATTTTGAAATATATGATAGCCAGGGAGTCGTGAAATGCGGCATAAGTAAGCTAGGCCAAACTATATCTACATGTTGGAGAACTTAGTGCCCTGTAACCCTCATCCTCTTGCTATAGTGTGTTGGCAGAGGTTTCCATCCTGCCCAGTCCTCCAATAAACACACAGAAACTATATTATTTGCAATACTGTTTGGCCAATAGCTTAAGCATATTTCTAGCTAGCTCTTACACCTTAAATTAACCCATATTTACTATTTCATATTTTACCACGAGGTATGTGGCTTACCACCAAGGTTCTGGCTGGTGGCTTGCATCTTTCTCCTCTGGCAGCTCTATGGCTTCTCACTGACTCCACCTTCTTTCTCCCCGCATTCAGTTTAATTTTTCTTGTTGAAATACGAGCGGCAGGGCTGTGTTCCGCCACCCGGCTGCCTGCATGGCTAGCTTATGTCCCGAAATAATTATACAGAAACATATTCTTTTAATCACTGCCTGGCCCATTAGTTCCAGCCTCTTATTGGCTAGCTCTTACATATTGATCTAACCCATTTCTAATATTCTGTGTAGCACCATGAGCTGGCTTACCAGGAAAGATCTTAACCTGCGTCTGTCTGGAGTGGGAGAATCATGGCGACTCCTGACTTGGCTTTTTTCTCCCAGCATTCTCTTTTGTTTACTCCACCCACCTAAGGTTAAGAGCGGCAGGGCTGTGTTCCGCCACCCGGCTGCCTGCATGGCTAGCTTATGCCCCGAAATAATTATACGGAAACTGTATTCTTTTAATCACTGCCTGGCCCATTAGTTCCAGCCTCTTATTGGCTAGCTCTTACATATTGATCTAACCCATTTCTAATATTCTGTGTAGCACCATGAGCTGGCTTACCAGGAAAGATCTTAACCTGCGTCTGTCTGGAGTGGGAGAATCATGGCGACTCCTGACTCGGCTTTTTTCTCCCAACATTCTCTTTTGTTTACTCCACCCACCTAAGGTTTGGCCTATCAAATGGGCTAACGCAGTTTCTTTATTATTTAACCAATGACCTTCCTCCATCATTTTCTGCCTAGCTCTATTCTGCTAAGCCGTTGGCCGAAACAGCTTTATTCATTAACCAATAAAAGCAACATATATACCGAAGGACTTCTCACACAAATAGTAGATTAAAGTGAAGGTGATTTCTGATGGTGTTGTCATTTTATTTCACTTTTATGTCATTATCAAATGATGAAATGGTGGATTGGGGTAAAGGTGCTAATTTTATATTACTGCTGAAGAAATTTAAACAAAGATGGTGACTTAAAACTACAAAAAATTACTATTACATAGTTGGTAACACCAGAAGTCTGAAATGGGTTTCCTTAATCTCGCCCATCGTGCTGGGAAGGCTGGTCCTGTCTGGAAGTTTCAGAGCATCATCCATTCCCCTTTTCCAGAGTTTTCAGGCACCTTTCACTCTTCAGCTCTTCCTTCCAACTTCCAAGCCAGCAGTGTCTTTAAACCTCTCATTAACTTTGGTGTCCTCTGGCTTACTAATGATCTTCACAGAAAAGAGGCTGTGGTTAAATCAGGCTGCCAGGACATCCTAGACTAATCACCCCATCTCAGGATCCTTTTTTATCACACCCCAAAGATCATTATTATTCTGTTTGTATATTTTAAAAATTAGAATGTATATATTTCAAAGGGCATCCTTCCTTTCAGGGCATGTGGATAATAGACATTACTTCACTGTGTTCATTCAAGCAGCCCCAATGACCCCAATCTTCTGTTGTCCAATGCTCCTGAAGTACACTATTTTGTTTAAGAGATCTAAGTGGAGAAACAATATCCCAGGACCATATCAGGGGGAGCTTGTGTGGGGTCAGGACATGAGACAGAGGGGGATGGAGACATGAGATACACCCACTGTTCCTAAGCCCTTCTTCACTAATACATTGATGACTTAAGTGTCATCCAGGAGACACCTACAACAACTTTCTTCATTTTGAAGATGAAAAACCTGCTACAGAGCCAACTCAAAGAACTCCCCTGAGCTCATAGCAAGGCTACACTAATCCAGACTGTTGATAACTCCCCTGAAGCACTTTTGCCCCCATCAGCCCTTAATTCTAAAGTGTTTAAATTTATCCTGACTCTATCATGATATATTCAGAATACAATCTCATATCCCCCAAAACATGCAATTCTCACTTTAATTAAAATGAGTTTATGGTCACTGCTATAATTTCATTGCTGGTCTTCATGAGCCATTTAATAAAACCCTTCCCAGACTCTCTCAGTAGTCCTGTGCCTTGCTCTAGGCCCCTCATTCTTCCCACTCATCACTCCATGGCTGGTAAAGATCTTGAAACAGATCATTATAGTCAAAACAACTGGAGGGCTTGAAAAGCTTTTGCATATCCGTATTGTTGTGAGGATTTATACTTGACGTGTCAGCTTTCTAAGACATTGGCTGGACAAAGCTTGTCTGTTCATTCTTCTTTCCACTGAGATTTTCTTCCCTCCCTCTGCTCTGATGATGACTACAAGACATGAGGTTTTCTCTATTCTAAGCTAAGAAAGCTATAGAATCTATGTTTTCATATTTTAGTATCCACAAATCCATCTTAATTGATGTGTTACATCCCTACATTCATGGCCATCTCTTTGATGTCTTAGTGGAGATAACCATCTTAGTGTGAATGACCCCCTGAGGGGAAGTCGGTATTCAGGAGAATGACAAGGGCTGAGAAAGGACCACTGTGTACCTTTTGAGAGGGATCACACCAATGCCACATCAATTAATTACTTACCTCATCACACAGAGAATCAAGGGACCCAGAAAATCAGCCCTCCTCCCGAAGCCTGTTACTCTTCTGAGAATGCTTTTCAAAGTTTGACTCTTTGCTTTTCAGGTTGCTATGATATCTGTGCAACTGGAAGGTGAGCCTTAAGAACTCAGCTGAGTTGAAACAAATAAAATGTTCTTTGTGGCACTCCCTTGGTTCTCTGTGGGAAGCTGGGACAGCAACAAGGTGATTAAATGCACCAGGCGCCAGAGAAAGGACATGCCTAAGACTGAAAGGATTGTGTTGACAAAAGAAAAAACATATCAACCAATTTTTATATATATACAAAGAAAACATAATTGATGTCTTTCTCATGTCCTGTAGAACTGCAGAGAAATAGGGCAGAAACTATCCTAGCAGGTGTGGAAAAGTAAAGACTCCCTGCGTTTACCAGAGGTCAAGATCTGAGTATGTTTTTTTCTGAACCTGCAAACCTGAAGGTTGCCTACGATCAGTAAACATTGGCTTAAAAGACTTTAGTTAAATCGTAAGGAATTATAAAGATTGGAACTGGAGTCAGTTCTAGTGGGCAATAGTATTGTTAAGATATAACTTATTTGAGAATAGTCTTATACATGTGATCTACAGGGAATTCAAACATTCAATGTCACAAAAGTAACTCAAAGATATTAAGGGTATTGAGACCAAAAACTCCAAAACAACCAAAAAACAACCATCAAGACCAAAATCAAAAGTAGCTAAGGGCACCATGACCTCAGAAAATTCCTGATACTTCTCCTGGGCTCCCCACAATGTTTTATCTCCCTTTATGGTCCTTACAAATTATTATATACTTTTATTTTATTTGCTGAAGCCCATGAAAAGCATTGGAGAACTAGACCTCATAATTTACATGCACACATACATGTACACATGTAGAAACATACACACAAATGCACACACATACATACATATACATATACACCTACTACCACTACCACTATCATGACTGGCACCCTAAGTATGGAAAGAAGAATCAAAACTCTGTTTTGTGTCTCTTCCATGCTACGGGTTTTATGATGTCCTACTCTGACTGTGTGAAATTTCTCAGGCACAACTTTTCCTTGAGCCAAATGTTCTTGAAACAATACAATACAATTAGATAAAACAATCATTTTTGATGTTCCCTATCTTTGATTCAGAAATCAGGCAATGGCAAAGTTGTCACAAAGATGGCCCAAGTGTCCTAAGTGCTTATTGTGTAGATGTTCTGTTTTCTGGACTTTGAGAGGCTATAAAAGGAACTGAGAGAAATTCTCAGAGTAAAACAGGGATGTGAGTGCTAGTCTGGGAGTTAGGATATCTAGGTTTTCCTCCCTGCTTATTTTATCTAAGATCTCTGCAATGAAATCACATTCAAAACGTGTGCAAAAGATCAAAATGCACAATAAATAATATTTAGAAACATGTTATAGACTATAAAGTAAGTATTAATGTCAGTACTTGATGATTTTAAAGGTCAAACAGAATAACCAAATGCATCACACAGACAATTTGGGGAACTGAGATTGCATCGTGTGTCCAGATGTGCTTCCCATGTCTGATCCTATTTCTTCCGAGTTAAAAAAAACCAAAAACATACTATTGGCTTTAAGAAACAAGATTGAACAGTTTAATACATGGATTGTCTAAGAATACTCACAAATAAATACATTGTCAAATATAATAACAAATAGTGTATTAATGGTCAACATATACTGAAAGTCATGTGAACAAATTCTTGAAAATGGCTACCAAAGGAATTAAAATAGGCAGGAAATACAGAGGAGATGGAATGGAGTTGGAGATAACTTGTCCATTAAGGGTGCTGCTGTTCTTGCAGAGCCCAGGAGTTCAGCTTCCAGCACCCAGGCTGGTTTGCTCACAACTATTTTTAACTCCAGCTCCAGAGCATAGGAAAACCTCTATGGGAAGTTACACACAAGTGTGAATACACACACACACACAAATGATAAATGTGAAGACAAATGAAGTGATGAAACAAGGGAAGAAGTAGGCACGGAAAGGATGAAGAGGACAAACAGAGAAGCACTGATGAGAACCTGACTCTACAGAAGGAGCGCTTGAGTTCCTGGACAGCCTGGGTGCCAACAAAGAGGTAGTGAAAGGTAATATTTCCAAATCATACAAGTGAAAAGCTTGATTGTGATAACAGATATTTAAGAGCCATAAACACCCAAGTGAAGCACTCTGCACCATGCCTGGGCATCTGAGGCCTGGACATCTGGTACAATCAGCAGTGAGGGATAAATACATGACAGAACTTTTGACCTAGTAGGGACTCAAGTATTATACCAGTAGCAAATAATTATACACAAGCTCTGAGGAGAGGGAGAAATGGTGACTTGGTGTCCCCTGTGTGGGATTTCCTGAAGGAACTGGCCCCTGAGATGAAATACAGAAGGTAACTTTCTTGATCTTGTTTGCCATAGAGAATATAGAGAATTGAAAGTTGTTGAAGTCATGGTGAGGTTGTTTGAATTAAGATGAATTAAGGTTCTGCGGCAAGGTTGTTATCCAACTTAATGCCTTCGTTCAGTGAGCTTCCACTTTAACCTGTGCTAAATGCTTCCTCTGGGCTCCCAACCACACAGTTGTGTACTCGATGCAATGCTGTCATTTGCTGGTCTTTGTTTGCATTTGTTTTAGGTTTTGTGTTAGACATTTTTCTCATTGAGAATTTTTCAGCAAAAGCAACTCTAGTAAAGAAGTGTGTGACTTGGTTCACGCTTTCAGAGAAGAGTCCATCATGCCAGGAAACGTTTGATGGGAGAACAGTGGTAGGTGTGGCAGGAGGAGCAACAGGTAGCTGGTCACACAGAATTCACAACCAGGAAGCAGATAGATATGGGTGCTGGTACTCAGCCAGTTTCCTCCTTTTCCACTTTATCCGCATCAGCATACCCAAGCCCCTGTGATAATGCTACTCACAATCAGGACAGGTCTCCTTCTGCAGTTAAACTTCTCTGGAAACCCTCATGAAAACACCCAGACGTATGTCTTCTAGGTGATTGTGAATTCCATACACTAATAATCAGATTCAGCATTCCAGTTTTTATCTCCCACAGGAAGAAAGTAAATTTTAAGAAACACAAACACATCACTCACACACGCACACACTCAACATACACACACACACACACGTCTATAGTACAGCCATGTTCTTTTAAGCCAGTGGAAACACACATCTGGCCTTTCATGCCCATGGATGTTTGCAACAGTGTTCTTGAACTCTCTTTTGATTGTGTCCAAGGGAAGGGTGTTTGTGCGTGTATGTGTGTGTGTGTGCACATGAAGATAGGAGTGCATAGGCACGTGTGTGTACGTGCAAGTAGAAGCCAGAGAACAACAGCAGATATCTTCCTCAATTGCTATCCACCTCATTTTTCTGAAGCAGGGACTCTTACTGAGCATGTAGGTTGTTGATTCTGGACAGTAAGCCCAGGGATCCACCTGGCTCTGCATCTCCAGCACTGGGATTACAGGTGCCAGCCACATCTGCTTTTGACATAGGGGGTTCAAACTCAGGTCATTATGCTGTAGGACAAGCACTTCAAGGACCAAGACATCTCTCCCTGCTTTCACTAATCAAGGATGCTTTCAAGACAGGTCTCAATTTGTAGCCCCAGACTACTGGCCTGGCATTCACTGTGTAGCCAAGAATGGTCTTAAGTACATTGTCCTCCTGTCTCAGCATCCTGTGTGTTGAGAGTACACATGTGCCCCAGTATACATAGCTTCTCATGCTCTTAACCTTCAACTATTTGGAGTCATCTCTGCCTGGCCCTATCTCTTGTCTTCCAATTCTTTCCCTTTATTCTGGAAAGCTCACCTTTAGTTAAGGCTTTAGACCTCAACTTTTGCCTTCCAATGCAAACTTTGGCTTGGATCTCCTGCTTCACCCCCACTTATGGTTGTTCAAGGTAGATCTCTATTCCCTGCCATAAGTCTCACGTGACCCAGATCCATGGCCTGATCTCCCAACCATCTGATGAGAGGGAGGCAAGGAGAGAAAGAGAAAAGAGGGGGAGAGAGAGCGTTAGCTAACCCAGCACCAGCACATAGAGTAGATTCTCAATAAATATTTTAAATAATTTCATGAATCAATTTTTAAAATGTTCACTTTCTTTCTTTAGGCAGGTATGGAAGTTTCTACACAATGCACATCTATGAGCATTCTTGAGCAAAGACAGCATCCACTCTAGTGAGACCCACCCTCAAAATTCAAAGAACAGCTCCCCTGACCTCTATGGAGGCAGATTTCTTTGAGGGGCTCATGTACGAAGGGCAGAAGCTCAGACACGTGAAGGGAATGACAAGGACGGCATAGGGTGAGAACCCTGTAACTTCCCTGTAAGTTAGACAAGGACTTATAATGAAAGGTTTGTGAGTTCAGAAAGCCCCGGGGTATTAGAAAAGACAGTTCAGCTTCCTGTCTGGGAAGAAATGACAGCTCTTCTCACTGGAATTAAGCTTCAGAAATTCTTGAGAAGAAAATAGAAATTTCTGTGAGTAAAGAAATTCTTTGGACCCACTGCAGGAAAACTGGCATCATGTGACCGCGGCCCCTGTGGGATCAGGTGCCTAATGTACTGACGGTGTTCAGAGAGGCTGGGCATCATTTCAGCAAGAATGGTGGCTTTCTCACGCCAAATACAGCTGTGGAGGCTGTATCCACATCCGCTCACGGTGAATAACAGTCAATCTACTCACCTCCCGCAATAATCATTCCCTGCAGAATGTTTAGCTAGACCCCTTCTTTCAACTCTGCCTTCATCCAGATGCCAGTCATCCTTAGGTCTCCTGTGGACAGCAGCAGCCAGTTTCAACCTGACTTCTTATGCCAGAACCCACTCCCCTCCAATGTGCTTTCCCCAGGCTCTACAATATGATTTTAAAACTTGTGGTCATACCCTCTCCCACTCAGAGTTTTACTGTGGCCCTTGTTGTGTATAGAATAAAAATCAACCTGCCGTGACATATGAAGTTGTTCATGAGCTGCCCGCCTCCAAGAGCCTCTTCTCTCTCCTTGGCATTACCCTCATTTCTGCCCTGCCCATTGCATGAAAGCACGATCAAGTTATATTTATATATAATTAATATTTATAATTAAAATATTATCTGAACCACCAAACTGTACTCATGCCATTTCCTCTGCTTCCACACCTTTCCTCTCCTTCATTTGAGTAGGCTCATATTTTTCTCGATGACTTAAATCATCTGTAGGTAGCAGTTCCTACTGATAAGGCCACTGACCTTTGTCAGGCATTGACAGAAGCGGCATCTCTCTGCCTCCCTGTCACTCGGAGCCCTCTACTACCTGAGCATAGCCCTATGTGCATGCTGGCCTTCACCAATCAGAAGTAACGTCAGAGCCACATGTTCTGAATTCACTGAAAGCAAGACAGAGCTCCGGGAGCATAAGGATCCCCAAACAGGAACCTCTAAAAGTCACCTTGAGGGAAAGGCATGCAGCACCAGAGTGGCTCCTCAATAAGCATGTATTAAAGAAATAAATGCAAGAACCATTACCAAGCAAGTAAGCAATGCATACAAAAACTCAGAGATAGGATAAAGTGGAACTAATGGGTAAAGCCAGAACCTCACAACAAAGTGAGCCAGGAGCTTCCCTGGAGCATCATCTAGAAAGGAGAACCTCGTGTTCTCCAAGACAGAGAGTGGAGCTTTCAGAAAAAACAGCACACTCGTCGGAGTTCTGAAAGATGGCTTCAGCATCATCTACAAAACTCCAGGGTCTGATTTATTGTATCATTGACTGGAAAGGGAAGGAAAGACCCTGGGGAATGATTTAATAGTAATATTCTCCAAGGAATCACAAATGTGTCACTTTTCTGTGCAAATGGGGGTTTGAAATAGAAAAAAAAAGGCTGTAGATATAAATTATGCAGCATTTTTTGATAGTATGTCTCACAAAAAGGCTAACCTAATGTAAGAAGAGGATTGAAATGCTTTTTGATTAAACAACAAATGTAGATTAATAGTTAAGGAATATTTTATTATATTTATGAGGACAGACACTCAAAAGAGAGAGAAATTCTTAGAAAAAAATTTAAGATTCATCATTGGCAATGACTTAGTTCTGTTCTGTAGCTTGATGGTAAGAAACACACCAGGGCTGAAAAGTGGTTCAGTAGGTAAAGTGTTTATTGTGTGAACATGTTCATCTGAGTTCAAACCTAAAACTGGAGAGATGGAAACAGATGAATCTCTGAGAATACCTAGACAGTTAGCCTAGCCAAACTGGGAAGTACCTGTTGTGGAGACTCAGATTTTGTCCTGAGAACATTCACGCTGGAATTTTATGATTATTAAATATGTAGTCCCAAGCAGACAACTGAGTCGTGAGAACTGCCCTTCGTGAAAGGGTTTCAACCTTAGATTCCTTTATAGAAGGGCTAGACAGAAGATCTTTCCACTTCTTTCTTTTGGTCCTTTCTCTGTAATAGCATGGGCTGGAGAGATAACTCAGTAATTAAGAGCATTGCCTGCTTTTCCAAATTATCCACCTACCTAGAAACAATCCTGCCTTGTGTGATCAGTGCTACTGGGCACAGAAAGGGTAGGAGTCATATGTAAAGTCCCAGCTGGATGGCAGCTTAGCTCCACAAATCTGATACAGTGAGGCAAGGAGGCCCAAGAACAGAGAGGGATTCAATAAGAGGAAGCCTGAGAAAGCAAGCAGCGCTGTTCAGTGTGCCTGTGTCTATATTCTACCTTCCTTGACTGCTTTTGCACAGCACAGGCAGAGAGGTGAATTTGAGCCTTCCCATCACCAAATATTTTCCAGAACACATTTTTACTTAGAATCCATAATTTGTCTGAGGGAAGAAATATTCCAGACCCTGATCAGGTTTTTAGCTCAGAAGCCAGCGAAAGGTTAGCTCTGACCCCATGCTGACAGAACTTGCTTTGTTCCTTAGCCAAACTGCTAACGTAAGGCTGCAAACCTACGTAAAGGGTCCAGCATTACGCTGTCATCTCTGGTCTTGTTTGAAGTTGCTACAAACAATTTACAGGTTTCACTTTATCTCTGCTTTTAGTTCAGAATATTTGTTTCTCCAGCTGAGTGTGGGGGCAGCACTGCCTAGCCCAGAGCTGTTGTGGACACTGAGCATCACAGTCAGGTTTTCCTAAGAGTGAGAAAGGCAAGGCACGTGAAAGAGAAGGCAGCCTCCCTCCACTGCAGTTCCAGCATTGGTCTAAAGCTTAAAGAGGACATGGAGGACCACTGAGGTCACCTCATAGTGTGCATGTTACAAATTCAGCTTATTCATCAGCAAAAACCAGTGTTCTACTTCACATTAAATTTTGCCAATACGTAGTAAAACAGTATTTCAAATATCATGTGTGTTTTCATCTATGCAGAGACTTCGCATAGCACTGGTGTGTCTCAATTTGGTTCATGAGCTGTTTAGGAGTAGAGAGACCTAGCTAAAGACTGGTTATTCTTGCATTTGTTCTCTCTCTGCTTTTGGATATGATATAACTAGCTGCCTCAAGCTCCTGCCTTGACTTCCCCAACGATGATGGTAGGTAACCTGGAATTGTGAGACAAGTAAACCCTTCCTCCCCTAAGTTGTTTGTTGTCCCGGTATTTTATCACAGCAGCAGAAATGGAGCTAGAACAATAATTAACTCTGCCAAACTCTTCCCAAGTAACTGTGTCAGAGGTGGCATCATTACAAATCACACATTTCCCAGGGCAACTGGTAAGTAATGACTAATGAATGTGAACATGAAAAGTCCTGGTTCAATTTGGAGTATCTCTGCATGGTCACCCAAAATCAAGAGTTCTGCATAGGTTGGGCAGAGGCCTATTACAACTTTATCATAGCTCAGATTTTCTCATCATGCAGTCCTGCCTCTTTCCAATAAACTCCCTATATGCAAATTTGTACTTTGTGGTCCTTTTCCAAAGCAGCCCCATTCTGCTCTTCCACCACAGCACAAAAGACCCCCATGGAGTTCATATCTATAAGCTGCAATCATTTATAGCATCACCTTAAAACGTACTGATGAGGGCCCAAGGGCCTTGCCCTAGACTGAATTCCACACTAGAGCAGGGATTTCAGTGGTTTCAATGTATTTAGCACCATTCCTACTAAGGAGCTGACTAAAAACAGGCTTAGACTTCAAGCCTTAGAGAATAGAAGAAAAAACATTTGAGCATCCTACGTCTTCCAAATCTCTTAGATGCCACCGAAGATAACCCCAACAAAAGCTTTAGTAACACAGAGAACTGTGTCTGCTACCCTTTCAACATAATAAGGAAATCTATTTTGTCCTGAATCTATCTCGGCATAAAAGCATGTCCCCAAACACCTTAGCACCCAGGAAACCTCAATGAGAACACCAATGTCAGTTACTTGGAAATGTTCTCTCACAAGAATTGGAGGGGCAAGACAGGTACAGAGAATTCAGTCCTTTCCACAGAGCATATCAGGAAACAGGAGTGAAAAGGCCAGGAGCAACCTTAATCTTAGGGTCATGGTTGCTGTGAGGAAACACCATGACCAAAAGCAATTTGGGAACAAATGGTTTCTTTCACTCACACTTCCATGTAACACTTCATCATCAAAAACAGTGAGGGCGGGAATTCTAACAGGACAGGAACCTGGATGCTGGAGCTGAGGCAGAGGCCATGGGCAGTGTTGCTTACTGGCTTGCTCTCCAAGGCTTACTCAGCCTGCTTTCTTATAGAACCTGGGGCCACCAGCTCAGGGAAGGCACCGCCCACAACGGTCTGGGTCTCCCCCATCAAGCACTAATTAAGAAAATGCCCTACCACTGGACCTTGAGCATTTTTCTCAACCGAGGTTCCTCCTTTCAAATGACTCTAGCTTAAATAAATTTGACAAGACTAGCCAGGACACCCTTCCAGGTGAGAGATAGGAAAAAAAAAAAAAAAAAAAAAAAAAAAAAAAAAAAAAAAAGACTTGGGCAAAAAAGATATGGGAAAAAGACAGACTTCTCAACCACAGAATGTGGATCCACAGTGCCTTTTCCTTTGAAGGAAAAAACTGATTGAATGTCAGAGAGTTGACTCCCCTTTCCATAGCTCATCTTCTTGACACAACTGAGAAAGACTGTGTCATACTCTTATACCCTAGGTGGCTTGATCTTGGTACAGTAAATCAAGTGACATGTAAGCAGAGTTTTCCTGTCCTGAAACCACTCTCAAATAAACACACTGAGGCTTATATTAACTACAAGTGCTCAGCCAATAGCTCAGATGTATTACTAACCAGCTCTTACATTTTAAGTTAACCCATATTCCTTATTTACACTCTGCCACATGGCAGTACATTTATTAGCATGGCACATTCATTTCCTGCTCCCTCTGTGTCTGGTTGATGACTCCAGACTCTGCCTTCCTTCCTCCCTATATTATCATAGTCTGACTCTCATGCCTAATCTTATTCTGTTCAGCTTTTGGCCAGTTGGCTTCTATATAAAACCAATCACAGCAACATATATTCACACAGTGCAAAGGAATATTCTACAGCAGTGGCACTTAGTAATAGTTCCTAATTCTACCCACAGAGAGAAAGGAATTTACAGGCAGGAGAGTGACTTACTCACATACTTTACCATATTTCACACTTTGTTGAGAAGCCAGCAGAGAACTTCACACTTCATTGAAAATCCATTAAAACAATTACCAGGTCATTAGCATGGATTTTAAAGTACTATCTTTTAAACTCCCCCCTGAAAGAAAACCCTTTGTCAGACCCTCTCCCCCAGCACCCTTCACAAACCAGGCCAATGGGATTTTAGTTAATAACCCAGGTATATTAAAATGTGTTCTCATAGAAGAAAACAAGTCTGATCAAGCAGAAGAGAATGATGGCCATTAGATAGTAGGAAAGATGGGTGATGCTGGAGATATGGCTCAGCAGTTAAGGGCACTTGCTGTTCCTGCAGGGAAACCAGGTTCAGGAACTCATCAAGAAGCTCAGAGATACCTGTGAAACCTGATCCAGGGGATAAGACACCCCTTCTGGCCTTTATGGACTTCTGCACCATGTCCATAAAGACAAATAGGTGCACACACCCAGATATACGTAGATGAAAAGTAAATGAATAAAATGTGAAAAGAAATCAGTCGCAATGTACTTAAATTTTTGAAATTAGAAAAGGAAGTGGAGGAATGATGTGGGAGGCCAGGCAATGAACACCCAGATCCTATTAAATAGGAGAGACAAGCTTTAGTGTTGTATAACAATGCAAGTATTATGACTGTAGCTTTTAGTAATTGCTTATATATTCTACAACAAACTAGAAGAGAGTTTAGAATCTCTTACCATAAAAATGACGTGTTTGAGGAGACAGAAATGCTAACTTTTCTGATTCACGCATTATATAATATATATGTATGTATACCAAATTTTCACACAGGGGTCAAATATAAACAGCTATAGTCAATTTGTAATGAGAAAGAGGACAGGCAAAATGATTTGGAGCGTGGGGCTCTTTGTGTCAAGCTTGAAATCCTGAGTTCAGTTGTGGTACCAATATGGAAGGAACGACAAGTCTGGCAATTTGTTCTCCAACTTCCACATTTGTTCTGAGGCACACAACCATTTATCATCCACTTACCTACATAGACACATATGCATGTGCACACACACACACACACACCACCTTTCCCCATGATGGCCAGTCTCAGTTGTCAACAAATAAATAATATAAAGAAATAAGAATGAAAATGAAAAATAAAGCATTGCACGCTGCCCATGATTCAGCCATGTCACAATGTATGGGACACAAAAGAACCACACACACCACTTCCTCCTCCACTGTGTCAGTGGTAGACAGGTACCGTAGTGAGAAATGTCCTATAGTGTGGCTTCCATACCTAGTGATGTACTTTATTAATAAATGAGTTCTTTTCTGACTTTTTCTCCCACATAAAACTGCTATGGCTCTAGAGCACTAGGCATGTATATGTTTAAGTTTCTAAGGGACCGTCAAGGTTTTTTTTTTCTTTTTTCATAAAAATTAGTTGTGTCAATTTTACACCCGCACCAAGCAAGAATAAGCATCCATGTTCTCATTGCTCCATTTCTCAGCAGTGTGTGAAATGATTACAAATTTTAACATTGACTATTATATGATGTGTGATATTTTCTTATCGGGATTCCTTGGTAGTTGCCTAATAACCATGATACTAAGCATATTTGTATGCTTACTTGACAGTTATCTCTTTTTTGATAGGATGCTTATTCAAATTTTTACCACTTTTAAAATATATTGGTTTGGCCATTTTATAATTGAACTTTGAAATTTCTTCATATATTTTAGATGAGTCTCTCACCAGGCATATGTCTGGTGATTTTCTTCTCATATGTGTGTCTTGCTCTATAGTTTTTTCATAATGTGTTTGAACAGCATCTTTCCATGTTAATGAAGTCCAATTAGAAAATCTCTTGCTTTATGGGACATGAATTTCATGCTGCACCAAAGAACTTTATTTAACTTTAACACAAAGATATTTTTTCCACATTTTAAGTTTTGCCTTGAAGCCTCTGACACATTTTGAGTTGTTATTTGTATATAGTGCATGTCTATACGTGTGAACCAAAGTTTCTCTCTCTCAAGTGTGCAACTGTGTGTGTGTGTGTGTGTGTGTGTGTGTGTTGGGGACAGCACTTTATGGCTGTAAATTACTCTCACACAACATGCTTAGGGGGATTTCATAAATTAATTGCTTTTATACCCTTCTTGAAGTAAATAAATGTCCACAAAGTGGGCTTGCTCACCTTCATCCAGGTCCCTGTGTCCTCAGTGTAGAGAGGTCGCCTTCCAAATGAGTCAGGTTTGGTTCAGAAAAGAGGGTGAGAACGGGTCATGGTGTTAAGGTGCTGTTTTCTGTAATGTCAAGAAAAAATATTTTGGAATAATATACCCAAAACCACAGATATAGTTTCTATGAATTTTGTTCTTCAGATTTCTCCCTAAGCGTTTCATCTTCTCTGTCTTGTTACTAATGGAGACTTTTAAATATTTGTTTCTGTTGTTTGTTGGTACTACACAGAAACAAACTTGATTTATTACATTGTTCTTTTTTGCAGTTTTGCTAGGCCTCAGTCTTAGTTATAGCACAGTTTATCAGTATTCACCTCATTTCCAAATCAATAACTACACCGTGAGGTCCACATCTTCTCTTTCAATATGTCTGCCTTTTGGGTCTTTTTCTTATCTTGAGCCTTGGCTAGAACCTCTAGAATAACAATTAGTAGAACTGGAACTTAAACACTGCCCAGTAGCCATGTGAGGACATCAGTTAATACTGGGGGAAGTCCTTTGTTCCAAAGAGACTAGAAGTTACACAATTCTGTCATTACAGAATGTTAAAAATGTAAAGACTGGAAAACTTCATAACCCATGACATGTGGGGTAGAGCCTTCAAAAAAGATTAGCTGAAGAAGAAGGGGGTACTTAGCTTCAAACAAATACCACCCTCATCTTGTCTAATAAATCTTACAGAACCTGAATAAATTAAACCATCGCAGGCAAATTAACTCTTAGTACATTAGATTTGTGAGGACTCCAGCTAGATGTGGGTCTGGAAGCTTAATAATGTCAACAGGTGGTATTAGAATGAAGAGCTGAAAAATATGTCAGGAAGCACTGTAAAGTCAGAGTCGTTCGGATAATTTACAGTTCTACCCTGTTCCAACACAGTTAATAAATGTTGAGTAGGCCAAAGTGGCTGGATAGGAACTGCCAAGAGATGCAAGGAGGATGGGGAGGAATAAGAAGGAGATAATGGGGGGGACTTGAAAGCTATTTTCAGATTTAATTTTGACTAACGTGGGAAGCCCTGAAGAGATTTTGAGCAGGAAAAAAAAAAAAAAAAAAAAAAAGGCTTCATCTGTCTTGAAGTAAAGGTGTGAGGTAAGAATGGAAAGCCTCCGAATCTGAGTGAGGAGGAACTTCTGGAAAGTACTGTGAGAGGTGAGGGCAACACTGACGTTGTTAGAATCAGTCTCACTCTGGATTTAGTCAAACTGAGCTAACAGTGTTTGCTGATGGATCTCATGTTCAGGGTAGAGTTTCACCTTGAAAGTCACGAAATCCACTCCTAGCATGAACTGCGTGGCCATGTATAACATGGAGACAGGTGAGCTAGTACTTAGCATAGTAGCTCCTCTCTGTAGAAAAATTTAAAACACTGTTTTTAAAAGGTACTTAATGTTCTTTGCTAATAGCCAAAGAGATATAGAGCCTGGGGTTAACAATATCAATCCTTAGAGACTTTATTCCAAAGGATTCTAATTTAAACTCACCGGTTAGCTGTCACTTCATTTACATCACAATACAGTCATTAAGATGTTGGTCTGAGTGAGGGGGAAGATGAAGAAAAGGAAACTAAAGGTCTAAACCTAGTAATTTGTCCTCCGTTCTCTTCAGCATCAACATCCCCAACATTCAATCTTCATGACCTTCATCCATTGTAAGGTGAAGTATGTTTCTTGGCTTCTTATATTGACCTTGACCTAAATGTGAGTCCCTGTGTGGGAGGCCTGCATTCCAGGCAGCTGCCTTCCAGAAACGTGGCCCTTTTTCTCAGAAAATCTGCTTTCAACTTTGTACAGCTCCTCCATTTGTAGGCACTTTGGGGAAACCAAATATGCCTCAACTAGACGGGGAGAGTGAAAGTCTTGCCTTTTTCTTTCCCATACACACACCTTATCTTCGTCTCAGTTTTTAGAAAATCAAATATCATTTGGTTTCTAAAAATATTTATCTTGGAGCTTGGGGTAAATTCCTAGTTGATGAGAAACCGTTGTTCCAGAGAAGGCAGGGAATAAACCTCCCAACTGCTCAGACATTCTGAGCAATTTCAGACATTCAGTTAGCAAAGGCGGCCCTCAGCTCTCTGTGGCCTCCCCCATCTAATTGAAAGCCTTTGGGAGAAGATCTTACCTGGAAGTATTCCAAGAGGAAGCCAGAAAAGGCCCAGCGGGAGCTGCAATGGCCTATTTTCAATTACCAATCAAACCGACACTCAGTCACTGAGCCAAAGGAGCCAGGAAAGTGGTGAGCTGATATTTATTCCCACAAAACGTCTAAATATACACTCTCTCTTTAAAGATTATTTGAAACGTGACCAATAAATAATTGTGAGAGCCCCAAACATTATTTGAACTACCTTAGTCTTACTTACTCTATGCTTGGTGGTCATCCAAAGAACAAAAAGCTCCCCAGTAAGTAGGAGTAGAAATACCTAACATCCAGCTCTCCAACTTCTAGTCTGAACCTATCAAGCAAGATTGCTGAGACCTACAAATGTGTTAAGATTTTCATATATATATTGTTCTGTCTACTCATATTGCAGTGGGCTTTTTCCATGAGTTTGCTGTAACGAGAAAATTTAATAGCCTTCGCTCTTACTCCAGATTTTAGAAGCTAAACCCACAGCCCATATATAATGCCAGCTGAAGTGGCTACAACCTGAACCTGAGCAATATGAATTGTTAAGTATTACAGCTCCGAGTGTTTAGTTATGGTTAATTTATAACTAAACACACTAGTATTTAGTGGAACAAAAAGGTCATTAGTGTCTTCCTAGGAAGCAATTAAATTAACAGCTAAAAGCCATTCATCAACTCACAAAACAGATGCTGAACTTTTCTGTAGGAAATCAGATTCTATAATGCAGGAAAAGAGCTAAATTCAAAACACAGCAAAACACTCCAACCTCCCATCAGCTTCTCTCAAAACAAAAGGAAACAAAAACTCCACCTCTTTCATCTGTAGCCAGAGTCCTGGAGCTCCTTACATTACAGAGATGCTCAGAGAGAACAAGGCAGAGAGAGCTGAAGAAATCAACCAGAACCATTCTCCAGACTTACTCAGGAAGTCATATTCCATCTCTGCCACCACCCACCAACAGTGCTTTGCTGATTCACTATGTGCAATTCTTTGGCTCCAATTCATGAGAAGTAAGATTATTGTCATATAATGAAATAGTAAGTTCAAATGATGTGATATGAATAACCATATTAAGTGATACTCATGTTTCCCTAAAAATAATCTTCAAATATAATGGCATTTGGGAGAAAATATTTAGAAAATAATATCTAACATGCACATACTTGTCTTAGGTACTCGGATCCATCAGCCTTCACCTGCTTCCAAAAAGCAAACCCCAGGGAACATGAGGGCCTGGCAAGAACATGGAGTGTTCAGCTGACTATAGACATTGGAGACAGAAAACCAATAGGATTCTGGTCTAAATATCGCTATGTATAAAGAAATTGACATTGGGAAATGAGTTTAATTTATTTAAGTTCAACAGTGTCATACTTTAAGCACAAATGATACTTAACTCCTGAGGTATTTTTCAACAACGCAGCAAGCACTAGAGGTCACATTCAGATTTCAATGATTTGAGAAGAAGGGTCTCTTGAAACACAAGAGATAACTCGTGAAAATGTAGCACCCCAAAATTCTCTGTGAGTAGACTTCCCACTTGCCGATGGGCAGAGGGGAGAAGGTCGTCATAGAGCAGGCTGCCTTCTGAAGCTTGAAGTAGCCATTACTGTCAGCTCGTGGTGACTACGCCTTTGCTTTCTCAATCTCCTGCTTGCCTTTCCCACTGGCTGAATCAAACATTGCCTCTCACTAAGGTGGCACATAGGACTCATTCCCAAGTACACAGAACAGGTTGAAAGACTGCTTAACCGGGACCCAAATGGACTGACAGGTGACAGCTAATGCAAATTATAGAGTCTAGATGAACTAATACTTGTTTTAATGTCTTAATACCAAAGCTTCCAGTATATGGACTATATGTTTTGTGGTATGAAGTTGTTTTAACATTTAATAGTTTAAGAAAGAGACAACTATTGCTTCCAAACTATATGAAATACAAAATCGTGCTGAATAACTTTTAAAAGCTATTAAGGGTTTGGATACTTTGTCCACACCCAAATTCAACAACCAAGTTTAAGAAAGGAAAACAAATTGGGTAGGACAATCTCTAAGGTTCCGACTCCAAGTGTCTATGTATTTATCAGGTTTTACAAGCTATGAAAGAATTGTGCTGTACATAATCCTGCAGCCATTTCTCATAGCAGGTTTCCCCTGTCAATGTGTTGAGAATCAAGTTCGACATTGATTAGATTATGACTAATTTTTTTCCCTTCTGCAAACCTTTTACCAAGATAAGCTGATCTCAATACACATATCACACATAATCAGAAATCAGGCAAAAGCCCTGCATATAATTGAAAGATGAGGAAGGAATTGTGGAATGAAGAAGTAAAACTAACTTTTGCTGAGTGTTTATGTCATGCCGGATGCTACGCTAAATGTGTAGGTTGTAAGTGATTCAGCCATGAAATAAATGAAGAAACAGAAAAGCCACCCAAATGTTTTATAAACCAGGCAATGTTAGAAACCAGTTCTCCAAGGATGCCTAACACCCTGTCATGTTTTGCCAAAGGGTAGTATGATCGTCTTTCTCTTTGCAAATGTCTAGCACTGGACAACAGTCGGGAAAGGTGACAGACTGGATGACTTCTCTAGCCCAGAGGCCAGAGGTCTTCACTGCTGATTAAAATTCTAATCCTTCATGTCACGACTGTGGCCCAGATGTTTGTGTGTAGGTGTGGCACCCTCTTGGGTCCTCACATTGTTCCCACAAGCTGGAGGATCAGGAAAGAGGACGGAGGAGCTGAGGCCAATAGAATACTCATACTGGAGGCTATACCAGAAAAAATATCATGTTTCTGACCCGGTGATCTCACGATGACTGCACATCCGCGAAAGGAGAATAAACCCCTGTGAAAGTATAAGAAGCCAAACATGTGACCCTCAGAATTCATTTCTCCTGCTGGAGTTTTGTTCGCAGTATAAACGAAGTTTTGTTTCAGAACTTTTGTTTTCCTGAAATTTTGCTTTGGAAAAGTATTTTAACTGACATCTCTTAAAGTTTCTTTACAATTAATCTAAAACATCTTTACTAAGTAACAGAAAAGGGAAAATTGAAAGAAAGGGTTTTGTTCTGAATGTGTTATCCATTTCTTGGGTAATTTTGTTTCAGCTTTTTAGAACTTCAAACACAAGCACTATCTACACCATTTCCCTCCCGTCCTTCTCCCTAACCAGGCTCCTTCCATGTTTCTCCATTCCCTTCCAAGTTCATGGCCTCTTCTTATTTTGTCGAGACCACCAGACATCTAAATGAGGATATGTTTTTCACTATTAAGATAGCCTGTTGGGCTTACAGATCAGTGAAAATCTATGAGGGGTGGGAGGATGGAACGAGTGGACAGAGGGAAACTGTGGTTGGGATGTCTTATATGAGAGAAGAATCTATTTTCAATAATAAAATAAAATACTGAAGGAAGGAGAATTTAAGTGCATTTAAATTTGGAGGAAAAATCATTATTGTTTTGAATTTGTAATAGAAAATCGTCAGCACATCTGAAGAGTCAAGAAAGTTCTTTGGAAAGAGGATGAATGTAAGATTTTTTTTTTTGGTTTAGGACAGCTGATTTAAATATGTGTTTATTAATGTCCTTCCAAAAAAAAAAAAAAAGACAGGCTAAAGAGCAAAGGGGAGAAAATTCTGGTAAAGTCTATAAAACTATTCAACTATTCAGAAAACTCTCTAGAGACTCTTGGCTCACACCAGATGTGGTTAGATTCATCTTGCACATGCAATGTTAGAGTCTTAGAAATATCAGAAATTAGATTTTGTCAGTGTTTAAGCCAAAATAGCAAACTTGCTCTATGTCCCTAAAAAATCCCCCTTCTGGAGGACCAATCAGAAACTAAGCAAGAGAGCTTAGCATTTACATCATGAAAATGTCTGTGCATTTAAAGAAACACATTCAGTCTGGTAAACGGCTGGCTCAAAATAACACAGTCCGATTCTTCACTGCTCTGTTTTCTATTAGACAGTGCAATGTTAAGGCTTTTTGGCACAGACTTCCGCAAGAAGCAAATACACAATCTCCATCAAGTGCCAGTCGTAACGTCTCAGTCATTCTCAAGAAAAGCTGCACAACAGGAGTGATCTACAGTGAGATACTCTGCTCAGAACCTGGCCCCAGCCACGGGACTGTCACACAGGAATCCAGTCACTGATCTCAAGCCAAAGTTTTGAAGAAATTGGTAACAGCATCTGAGGTATTTTTTACTGTCACTCCCTAAACTCTGAAGCTTATTCTGTATTTTCCAATATAAGAAGCCAGTTGGCTTTGTGGTATTAAATCCCAGCATTAAAGGTCCTAAATTTAGAGAGTGGTGCTCCATCCATGTGTCTGTTGATTTACAAGGAAAGTTGAGCAAGGGTTGAATGCCATAGTCAAGGGAGATGCTATCACCAGCCAAGAGGGTTCAAGTTCAGGCTCTGCTATTATAAAGAGGTGTCGCCTTTATTTCAATTTTCTCATTTAAGGAAGGTAAGATGATAACGGAAACAATATCAAAAGATGCTTTGAAAATGCAATGAGTTAAAATATGGAAAGATATTGACTGAGATTTCTGTCCCACCCGGTCTGTGTTCTGCCCGGTTACCGCAGTCGTTAAGTCCCAAAGAAACACACAAAGGTCTACATTAATTATAAACTGATCGGCCTAGTAGATCAGGCTTTTCTTATTAATTAATTCTTACATTTTAAACTAACCCATTATTCTTGTCTATGTTAGCCACGTGGCTTTGTACCTTTCTCGGGAAGACAGTCACATCTTGCTTCTTCCCCGGGTGGGTCACAACTGCAGACTGTGTCCTCTTCCCATAATTTCCTGTTCTCATTGCCTCGCCTATACTTCCTGCCTGGTTACTGGCCAATCAGCGTTTATTTAAAATATAATTGACAGGGTACAGACCATTGTCCCACAGCAGAAAGATTTAGGCTGGGGTTTGTGTACATTAAAGCAGGATCTAAGTGGGATCGAATATGATCAAATGTGTCGTTCTAGAGAGAAACAAAAGTTCTTGCAGACAGAAGAGAAGACACAATAGAAGAGAGAGCATAATGAGAGTGATAGGGCCACCACTCAAACTGTGCCGGCAACCAACAGAAGGAAGGAGTTGTGAAAAATGAACTTCTCTCTAGAGTCTGCAAAAGGAAAACAACCCAGGAGAATCCTAACTTCAGAAACTAACATTGCTGGTTTCCTGAACACAAAGAAGGTCAGTCTGTTATTCAGAGCCATCGAGTTTGTAGAAAAAGTTGTTACAGAGGTCAGAAAATCTACCTATCATCAGAAAAACAAGAGATTAAATGTTTTACCCAGCTCTTCCTTCTCCTGTGCCCATGACTTTTGAAGTTTGGCTTTGCAGTTTTTTTCTTCTAGAGGTCATATTCCCACCCCACTGATGGAATTCATCTTACTAATCAAATGTAAGTAGATGTGACATTGTGTCAGCTCCAGAACCAGATCACTTCATGTCTCTATTCTTCCCCTTGTCTTTGTGTGTGTGTGTGTGTGTGTGTGTGTGAGCATTCCTGTGAATATTGTATATGCAGAAGCATGTCTTCATGCACATGGACACATGTCTGGACGTGCATGTGAAGGTCAGAGGATAGCCTTTGGTACTGCTTGTTAGGTACTGTCCACATTGTTTCTTTGAGACAAAGTCTCAGATTGTCCTGATTCAGCAGATAATTAAGCTAGCTAGGCGGGAAGGCTTCATGGGTCTCCATTCTCTTAGTTAACGCGTCAGGAAGCCTTGCTTCTTTTCACTTGATTCCAGCTCAGGCTCTAATGTATGCAAGGTAAACATTTTACCTACTGAGATATCCAAGCCATTTTGTTGTGGGAATTCGTTCAGCCAATAGCTTTTGGAGTACCGGCCCTTAGGGCGTGGTCTGAGGTGCTACAAATGGACTGATAAGCATGGAGAAGAAACATGCTCACTCTTGGGAGGTCCGAGCAGAAGCAAACTTTTTGCACTTGTTCACATCTTCCCAGAGCAGAGTAGCAGAACAAGGTGGCTTCCGCATTGTCCAGTATTCTGCACGTTTGTGTTTTCCCTTTGAATCCCATTTCCTTTGTATCCCCACAATAAAGACAATTTGAAACTCTCATGATACCTATCGCTTTACCTCTTTCTACATCTATTCCCTTGGTTTCTGGCTATATGTAAAAAAAAGACACACCACAGACAATCTATGAGGAGCAGTACTACCAATAAGCTGAGAGAGGAAGTGAAGTAAATTGAGAACCTGCAGCCAAACTTCAGCAAGACGAGCACAAGTGAAAAATAAGGGACTCCTGTGTTTTCATTATACAGCCATAAGTGGCTGCTACATTATTATTGGAATTGTGATGGGATGCATAAAAATAAAAGTAATAGTTTTTGTTTTAATCTGCCAACCTTTTAGACAGTCTAGTCTAAAATAGGATTATGCAGCTCATCTAAGAAAAAGTAAGAGACAATTTAAGCAGTCCATCTCATGACATAAAATATAATGAGTGAGAGTCTCTATTTAGAATGTGGCTTAGAAGATTTAGTGATTGTCATCTACTTTTAAGAAGCCAACACTGGACAACAGTGTGGGAAAGGCTTTCAATATTCCCCTAGTATTCTAGCTGTCTTTATTTCCCTTTTATTAAATATGACTCTCCTCAAGTTCCTTCTAGGTTGAAATTATGATAAACTGTTATGAGGAAGAAAGATATAGTGACTTCAGGATTTCTGGACTAAGAGGTAGCAAGTACAGTGATTCAAGTTTTTTTTTTTTTTTTTTTTTTTTTTGGTTTTTTGAGACAGGGTTTCTCTGTGGCTTTGGAGCCTGTCCTGGAACTAGCTCTTGTAGACCAGGCTGGCCTCGAACTCCCAGAGATCCGCCTGCCTCTGCCTCCCAAGTGCTGGGATTAAAGGCGTGCGCCACCACCGCCCGGCCAGTGATTCAAGTTTTATCTCAACTTGATACCCAGTTATCAAATCAGATGCTAGTGTCAGTGTGATTGTGAAATACATGGGATGAGGTTACCATTCAGAATCAGTCAGCTTTTAAGTAGAATAACCTTAATAATGCCTGGTGCCGGCCAGGCGGTGGTGGCACACGCCTTTAATCCCAGTACTTGGGAGGCAGAGGCAAGCGAATCTCTGTGAGTTCGAGGCCAGCCTGGTCTACAAGAGCTAGTTCCAGGACAGGCTTAAAACCACAGAGAAACCCTGTCTCGAAAAACCAATAATAATAATAATAATAATAATAATAATAATAATGCCTGGTGCCCTCATTAGCCCATTAAAAAACTGAAGAATGAACACTGGAGTTTACAAGAAGTGAGAATGCTACCTCGGTTCATCAGTGCAATTCCTGTGTAGCTCCCAGCCTGCTCTTTCTTCCTACATGTTTGACTCTAATAGTTCCCAAAATCTCACTATGCAACAACTAACTACAAATCTCTTCAAGTGCATTAATCAATGTGTACATCATTATTATGAATAATTTTGCATAAATCAATTCATTATGTTCCTTATATGGCAAGAGATTTAAGGATTGCATATAATATGTGTAAGGATAAAGAGTTGTGTATATGTGTATGCTTATGTGCATGTGTGCATGTAATTGTGTATGTATGTGAGGTTAAGCCCTATTTCCTTAGATATTCCTTACTGATGCAGTGGTCCAATTTGTAGTAACGAGTAGCAAGCTATCCTGGGGAAGGAAGAATGTGATTTCATATTTGAGTCAATACAAGAGAGCCGTAACTCCTGCCAGGCCTTGCCCCTAGACACTTGTGAGTCCCACAGCTCCCTTTTTTCATTATCCCCAGTATCAGAACACAACTACCCCTAGATGTTTGTGTTCCCTAGATTGTGTTTTTCATTAGAAAACAGCTACCTCATCTAAGATACTAGGATCAATAAGTATGCATTATTCCATTTAGGACTCTGAGCTGCTGTGGTCATAGCTTATTTGTAATGTAGACACATTAAGACACTAATGAGTGTGTGTGTGGTACTGCCCCATCCAGATTGACACTCATCAGCATGATCTCAACAAGGTAAGCATGAAGGGAGTGCCTCACTCACATCTATTAAAACAGTTCTTTGTTCTACAGTACCTATATTGTATTATCTAATAGAAAGTTCTGCCTTCTCTGCCTTGTAAATAGTACACAGACTCTCAGAGAGAGGGTAGATTTAAAGGTCCTCTTGTTTGTGTCCCATCTTATTCTTGGCTTTCTTCTCTAGCATCATCAATTAGTTGGTGCGTGTCCAGCATCTCCTTGAAAGACCCGAATGACGGGAGAGTCCCTATCAATAGAAGTCATCGACTCTCATGATTGTCACCATGATCCCAAGATCCCTAACTTCTGTGTCTTTCATATGTTCTAATACTAAGCAGACCTGACCCTTCTCTTGATTCTGAGATTTGGTGAAACCAGACATGTTCGTGGTGGCATGGTGTTTCTAGATTCTGGTGTTCCACAGAAAAAAAATAATTCCTTCAACATAACCATAAATACAATATTTGTGGCTCCACCCCTTCCACCTCTTCACTCCTGAGCTGCCCATAGCAGATTCAGATTTTCCAATTTATATTACTTTTTCTTTATTTCACAAAACTTTCTACTTTTTGTTTGTTTTCTTGTTTTGTTTGTTTGTATTTCAAGACACAGTTTCTCTGTGTAAAGACCAGGCTGTTCTGGAACCTACTATGGAGACCAGGCTGGCCTTGAACTCACAGAGATTCAATTCCTCTCTCTGTCCAGTGCTGGCATTAAAGGTGTGTACCGTCACACCTCGAAAACTTTCTCTTCTTTACAAAACTGTTTTTATCTAAGGAATGGGTCTATGTTTAACACTTTCAAATGCCCTACAACAAATGTGTAACTTAAATAAGAAAATAAACTTTTACCCTCTGCCTTCTAATGGTAGAATACATCATAACAAGTCAGAAAAGGATCTCTGAGGTGAGACATGAAGAGCAAAGAGGAAGTTGGGATTAAATAATAGCCCAGGATCACTTATAAGGACTGCAGATATTTGCTTTTCTGTGTTCTCTGTGCAAGTATGCTACACACCAGGGTATGAAGCCACATAAGCATAGGGCAGGTCCTAAAACCTTGTTTCCTCTTCAAATGAAGTAAACTCACCCTAGACTGAAAGGAGAACGTCTTCTGAGGTCAGTCTCTAACCTGATTTTAAAACCCTTAGGTTGATAAGCTCTAGTGCAACTTGAGAACTCTCCTTCCCTAATCTTTAACCACGTTAGACTGAATCACTCTCACAGACACACAGTATATGAAGACTTTCTGTCTCCTAGCACAAAAGAATGCGCGATACCTAAAATGTGCTATTCTATCTCATTGCTGACTGATTTTTTTTTTCTAGAATTTCAAGGCAAACCTCTGTAAAAGTAACCTAGCAATAGTTGCACTCAGCCAAGGATTTCCTTTCTAATGTAAGCATTTTCAATGTCATAAATATTAGTAATGAAAGAAGACCCCTCTGACTGCAGCCTGTTTGGTCTAGAATTTCAATTTATCCAAATTCTTTTGGATCTCTCTCTCTCTCTCTCTCTCTCTCTCTATATATATATATATATATATATATATATATATATATATATGTATATATATATGTGTGTGTGTGTGTGTGTGTGCGGTATTTATATGTTTAATCTATGAACATGAGCGTTTGTGAGTACAGATGCCTGTGTTTATATGTGAAGGCCAGAGGAGAGCATCACATGTCTTACCCTCTTGTTCTCTTGTTCTAGGCAAGGTCTGTCACTGAGCCTGGAGTTCATACTCTTCATTAGGCTGAAAGACAGATAGCTTCAGAGATCACCCTGCCTTGCTCAGAGCTAGAGTTACCGACACGTCCAAGACCATACTTGATATTACTTGGGGGACAGGCTCGGAACTTTGGTCCTCCTATCCTCGTATTTGCATAGTAAGTACTCTAAACTAGAAAGTCATCTGTAATGGTCTGTTCAGTCCCTTTAAGAGACAAGCCCCACCCACTCTCTCCCCTCTTCTTTGGCTTCCAGGCTGAGCCCCTTTTTTCTGTCTCTCTTTCAAAGAGGTAGCTGCTACCACAGTTCCTCTCCTCTGCCCTTCCCCCTCCTCCCCTGCTCCTCTCTCTCTCTGTCCCTCTCCCCTTTCCCTTTCCCTTCCATAACCCACTAAATAAATATCCAACCTCACTTGGCATGGTGTGTCTCTCCGTCTGTCTCTTACCTACCATGTGACCTACTGCTCCTCATGGCCCATAGGCCACTCGGGGAATGGCACCATTTTATCTTTGGCATAACACCCTCTCTATAGCTCTTGAATTTATGTTTTACAAAAAGAAGGAAAAATTTCAGTGAACACCAATACCTCTATGTGATAGAACTATGCAGCTATTAAAATGATATATATGAATTGTGGTTATATAGTTCTATATTAAAATATCTAAATATATTCTGTTAAAGAAGCAAGTCTCAAACTCGGAACAGTTTTATAAGTTACTGGTAACTCTATTGTCAACATCTAGAATAACTTTGTCTAGCTGAGAAGATATTAGAACTAGGTTGAAATAAATAGTCTGGGGATCATTTTTCTTCTGATGCGTCTTAGCTTGCCTACTTCAAAGTACAGAGACACTTCCCCTCTGTTTCCACAGGAATGCATGCCTGTACTTCTGGAGATCAAGGAAGCACATTGACTTGGAGGGATTCCACATATAAATTGGAGGTCGGGCTACTGTGCTGACATGTGTGTTGGCCATGCAAGCCATCCTTCCACTCTTGGAAATAAATATTTCACTTTCAACACTATTCAAAGATAATTGAAATAAAGAGGGAGTTTTCCCCCAAGGATCACAGGAAGACAAGACATTCTGGGCAGAAGCATCAGGCAGCAGATGAAATCACAGAAGAATGGGGAAAACAGAGAAACACTTACTAAAAGCTACCAGGAGGTTGTTTAAAAGGCAAAAGCAATTGCAGATCAAACCAAGAAGAAACTAAAAGGAACTTTTGAGCTTATTAAAGTGAAGGTCTCTAGTGGTGTGGAAATTATCTTCAGCTTGTTATATGGACTGAAGCTATAACAAAGTGCTTTAAGAAATAGTAAATTCAGGTAGTGGTGGCACACGACTTTAATCCCAGCACCTGGGAGGCAGAGGTAGGCGGATCTCTGTGAATTCGAGGCCAGCCTAGTCTACAAGAGCTAGTTCTTGAACAACTAGGGCTGTTACACAAAGAAACCCTGTCTTGAACCCCCCCAAAAAAATCAAAAAAGAAAGGATGAAAGAAAGAAAGAAAGAGAGAGAGAGAGAGAGAGACAGAGAGAGAGAGAGAAAGAAAGAAAGAAAGAGTAAAGTTGAGCCAGCTCCAAAGTGTGAGCATGCCAGAATTCTCCCCATTTCCCATCTGTCTTGTGATGACATGGGTGTGTGTGGTGGGGAGTGATGCCCTCATGCCTGCCCATTAATGCCCCAGGCAGATGGGAGATCTGGCCCCGAGGTCACATGAGTGAGAGAACTACCCCTGATTCCCACCAGCTGCACCAGAACAGGCCTATACCTCACCAGGGCAACACAATAGAGACAATCCTGTCAGGGCAGATGGGAGTGAGTCAGCCCTGAAATTGTGAACATGGTAGAGCTGCTTCCAATGCCCATCTGTCTTCTGATAGCATGGGTGGGAGAGAGTTTCCCTCCTCCGTCTGTCAATATCTGAGGCAGGTGGGAGAGCTGGCTCATGAGTGTGGGAAAGCCCACCCTGTTAGCACAGGTGTGGGTGAGCCAGTCCAGACGTTGGAAGCACAGGAGAGCTGTCTCCATTCCCCAGCTGGCAGACCAACCTACAGCTGCCCAGACCAGACCCATGGCTATGACTTGTCCTCCCCCTCATCCACACCGTCTATGATCTGCTGGAACACGTGAAGTGACCTGACCTGCAGACTCAAAGCTGCAGCATCTGCACAACACAGGGTAATGGCAGGATAGGCAGGAGGAGCCCAAGTGAGCACCTAGCATGTATAGGGCAGCAAAAACCACAGACCTTGAACCAGACCAGTTCCTCTTTGCAATGAACATAAACCTACGTAAAGATACATAGATTAAAGGATTTAATGCATGACTCACTGTGCCACACTACAGCTTCCATGAAAAGAATTTTAATTTTTCCCTTTTTATTTTTTCCTTTCTTTTCCTCTTAAATTTTGTCCTCTTTGAAGGGTTGCAGAATGGGGGCAGGTGTGAAGGGATGGGGAAATGAATGAAATCAAGATACATGATGTAAAAGATACTTGGAAGAAAGAAATGAAGCAGGGGGAGGGAGGAAGGAAGAGTAAAGCTAAGAAGTTGGTGTAGTGTGTAAAGAGTGTGCCATATGAGTATGAGAACCTGGGTTTGTATTCTCAGCACACACGTCAGCAAATGCGCACAGCTGCATGCATCTATTATATTAGTGCTGGGGTAGCAGTGACCCGTGAACCCATAGAGCTTGTTCCCTAGCCAACTTAGCCAAATTTATGACAGGTTCAGTGTGAGAATCTGTCCTCCAAAAGTAAGGTGATAAAAGACAGCATGAACCTCTGACTTCCACATGCATGCTCATATATGAACAACCCCCCCCATACACACAGGCACATATATACTATGCATAGTATGTATAGGAAAAATAATAAAGAAAGAAGGGAAAAAGGAAAGAGAGAGAGAGGAATAAGAGAATGAAGTGTGAGGGATAGACCTATAACCCCAGCTACTTAGGAGGCTGAAGATGACTAAGTTCCAGATATGCCTGGAACAGAGTGAGTTCAAGGTCAACCTGGGCAATTTGGGGAAATTCTAATAGGTTATTCTAGGGACAGCTACATCCTGAATGGTATTCTACTGCTTCATTCATCTTATCTTATATGCTGCCTTCCTTTCCCTAATCAATCCATTAACAAATATTTATTGAGCAGTTTCATTGCGCAGAGCACAAGTTAGTCAATGTGGGAATATATCCATTCCATGATGAGGCAAAATTCATTAAATAGTTGAAAACCAACATAGCAGGGTGTTCAGTTCACATCTCCAGTTTAAAGAATTTCTTGTTTAATTATTTATGAGTCTATTAAATTTGTATTAATAAGAGCGAGCAAGTATTGGGTGATCACCACATGCTGGGATCCCCAAGGCTGAGTGCACCCTTTGTTTGTAGAAGTTCCCAGCATTTTGCAGGCTAGATCTCAATTGTCACTTCTAACCCCCCAGGCTGTGACATCTCCTTCCTCTATACTCACAAAGCCAAGAATTCACACAGTACATTTCTACACTACAAGAGGAAAATGGTAATTTTTTTCTGCTGTGTCAACAGTGCCTATGAGGTTGTCTAATACACGCTTAAGTGTGTTCATCAGCTAATTCATTTGATGAACACAACCCAGACTTACTCAGTTGGAATGTGTTCACTTACAAAGACAGTATGTGTGTCTGGGGAGCGCCATGAGCTTTTCTTTCCAGGAAAACATATCTGATTTCTTTTCTCTCGAGGATACTGGCACTTTCTCTTTGTCAGATCTCCTGAATTATTTTGTTGTCTTCATGGGAGCTCAGTTCTCTTGCTTATTGACTGCCATCTTGTATTTTTGGTCCATGATTGACAGAGCAACTGGAATCTATGAGCAGAAAATCAATAATGCAAGGCCTTCAGACAGTCCATGGATTCTCTTGAAGAAACTGGCTTCCTGGTTTCAGTGGCAGCCACTGATCAGAAAATGTAAAACTAGCCAGCCATGAATAGCAGTGATGTAAAGTCAGCCCCGCTGTTTCTTTGCATGAGAGGGTTTTTATATTGGTTCCCTGTGTTTAAATTCTGTGATGTTTCTCAAAGAGGGGGGATGAAAAATGGGTGGGTGGAAGAGGAAGGAGAGGGAACCCGAATGCTGGGTAAGCATCCTGGACTTGGACAAATGTGTAAGCTTTGTTTTCTCTTCGCCACACCAACCTTCCCTGCTCCTTTAGCTTAAGGGATCCTAAATGTAAATTTGTTCTTTAACATAACATTTCCCTTGTTCAAGTGCAAGAGACACTCCAGTAGACATGAAAGAGTCCAGACTTATTACTTGCAAGTTAGCATTTTACTGCTAATGTAGTCTGCCACCCTTTACCTCCTGGTTTTATGGTTGCTTAATTATAGCCGGCGGGCCTGGGGTGGTCCTTTGCAACTTCAAGTAAAATCTGACTTTCACTGAAGGCTTCCCATTAGGACCTCCTGCTGAGTTATTGATTATTAAGGTAATGCACTCTTAGGGTTGCATCCTTAACATGGAAATGTAAAAATGAATGCTTTGCAACTGCCGGATTTAAGAAAAGAATCTTGCTTAACCACAGCGTTCCCTTGCTACTTAAATAACTGTTCATTTAAACCACAGTAGCAGAAAATACACCATACCTGTCAATCAAATCTATGATCAGCAGTTTTCCTTCTTCACTCTCTAAACAAATAGCATTTTTCTTGGGAAACACTGAAATATTTACCTATGGAAGAAAGGAGGAACTAAGGGAGGGAGGGAGGGAGGGAGGGGAGTGGGTGGAGGAGAAGCAGGAAGGCTGAAAAAAAAGAGGGGAGAAAGGGCCTCACTCTACGAATTTAACAGATTCTTTTTCAAAGACATGGTCTACAAAGAGAGGCCCCACATAAGCAAAAGCAGGTATCAGGTTTCCTATGAACATAGCCTTCGGCTCAGGGGCCTGGTACTGAGTAGGGAACAAAGGAGAGAAAGAGAGCAGGTTGAGGCTTCTTCATTATTTAGATGGAAAAATATGAGTCTGGGTTCTAACAGGACAATCCTTTATGACGGTCCTCCCTGGGAGCCCACACACAAGATAAATACTGGCAAATGGCATGCAGGAAATGGAGTCTGTTAGATAAATGTCTGTAGGTGAGGTGTGGTGAGAGAGCTGCCTCTTTTCTCTGCACAGCCAAGACACCATTTGTAGAGCTGCTGTTCAGTGCTGATGCCCACCATTAAAGCTGCAGGCACAGCCACGGTGGAAAGACTGGGAGGCAAGTAATACGGCGGCACTGAGGATGAATTGGGCAGGTAGTCCGCCCAGAACAGGTGCCTTGTTTTAGCTAACTGCAACGATCGGAGGTTGATAAATTCATTTGACTCTCAGAGAGGAAACAGAACCATCGATCACCTTTTTAACCACAAAATCTACGGAAAATAGATCCAACAGTTATTCTCGAAGGTGTGTGTGATTAGTTTTTGAGGATGCTGGAATCCCACCATCTTCGCATGCCTGAAAAAGAGAAAATGCTGTTTGTGTGAGAGCTCTGGAATCATACTGAAAAATGCAAACTGCTACCCAAAGGCTGTGAAGTAGATGGCACTGCTGTTGTTTTGTTCTTGGTGAAAAGCAGCTCCAACCTGCGAATTTGAAAACACAAGCTAAAGCTAGTCCTCAGAGGTTGTCTGCCATTCATGTAATGATTTGGGTGGAGGCATTTGAATCCTAAATGGTCCAAAGAGGGCCAATTATCATTTCATGAGTACATGATCATTAGTATTATTCATTAGGCAGCTTCATCTGTGGATCTTAGCAATCTTTGCCAAACAAGTAGCTTTAACCAGGTTTTCTGTGGATGGGATCTCAGGAGGAGACCTTAAGGTGCCAGGAGATCCTTACATGCAATAAATTCAGGTCAGATATGTGCTTCTGAGAAAACCGGGGCCAACAAAATTAGGGATTCCATTTTGTCTGATACTGAATACCCATTAATTGACGTAAAGGGCGGGGTCTCCTGTGGGAAGGTGCTGTTTTTTTTTATTATTATCAGAAGGACTATTTTTAATTGGATCTAGTAATAACACCTTCTGAGCCATATAAACCCCGGGACAGTTCTGAGACCATAAATTCCAAATTCCAAACCTGAGATAGCACAGAGAAAGGACAGTAAAGTTGCTCTCTTCTCTCACAGAAAGACCAGGGTAAAATGAAAGGGCTTCTGGGGAGGGGTGTGCTTGCACGAGATGCTATGGAGTACAGTAGGGACCTGGGTTTGGGAACATTTTACTAGTGCACACTGTAGACTCAGCCTGCACCATCCTCTCCCCACCACACTAGGGCTCAGGCACACACAGTCCCGATGCACTTCAAATGCTTCCTATTTTTTCTATAATCTCCTGGGTTCGTCCCCTCCCATCACACACACTCCACCACACACACACACACACACACACTTCCCTTCTCAATCCTCCTGTCTGTTCCCCTCTTTGACTGGAAAAGTTTCCGATTTCCTAAAAACAATTCGCCACATTTTTTTTTAGATCTCTTTTAGACAAACTGTTATCCATATGGTGTAATTAAGTTTCCTTTCTCCCCTCCCCCCTCTTCATTGACTCTGTCGGATGGACAGTACCATAAATCTTGTGAGCAAATATCCAGGCTTAAACCCTCTGTGTGAGCATCATAATTTAAGTGGATTCATTCTCAGTTCATCTCTTGGAGACATGATCTCATAGCATCTGTTCGAGACAAAGACAGCCATCCTGATTACCTGGAAGAAAAGTTTATCCCAGATTACTGCAGACAAATCCTTTCTTTTTTTAAACGCAGTTGATATAAGATTTACTACTTTTGTATTACGCAGAAGGCATGCATATGTATACATATTCGTGCTTGCATACATATACATACATAATGTACATTGTGAAGAAAATCTTTAAAAATCAAAATTGTTTTGTTTGGCTGAATGAAAAAACACACTTGTTCTGATGCTGGACATTTGGTTGCAACAGGGGTGAGCAGCTTGTGCTGTCGTTTCTCAGCCCTGCATTTACCTTGCCTGAGGAGGAGCCAGAGTGTCCTTTGTGGTCCTCTTGTTGCTGGGCGGAGTTTCCAGGCAACAGCAGATGTACAACTTTGCTTAAGAGGAAGTTCATGTGATCTATTACACTCTATTTGGGCTTGGTCATTTTTAAAACATTTATTGGGCTTTGTTTGTTTGTTGTGCGTTGTTCTCTGTAAGTGTGGTGTGTGTGTGTGTGTGTGTGTGTGTGTGTGTGTGTGTGTGTGTGTGCTTGTTGGGGTTTCTGTCCTGCCCAGTTCCTACATTCGTTTAGCTCCAAAAGAATCATAGGCTTCTTATTAACTCTTATAACTTATATCAACCCATTATTCTTATCTATGTTAGCCACATGGCTCAGTACCTTTTTCTGCAGGGCAGGTCACATCCTGCTTTTTCAGTGAATGGGCAAGGACTGGGAGGAATGAGCTTCCTCCTTCCTAGAATTCTGTTCTCTCTCTCTCTCTCTCTCTGTCTGTCTCTCTCTCTCTTGAATTCTGTTCTCATCAACCCTGCCTCTACTTCCTGTCTGACTGACCCGCCTATATTTCCTGCCTGACCAATCAGCTTTTATTTAAAACATGATTGACAGAATTACAGACAATTCTCCTGCACCGTGCGTGCGTGCGTGCGTGCGTGTGTGTGTGTGTGTGTGTGTGTGTGTTAGGCACACATGCAACAGCATGTGTGTCAAGATGAGAGGACAATTTGTAGGATTAGTTTCTCTTCACCAAGGGGAATGCAGAGGCAAACTCAGGTATCAGACTTAGAAGCTAGTGTCTTTAGCCATGGAGCCATCTTGTTGGCCCTGGCTGACTGATGTTGTGAACATTTCCTGCAGGTGAAAACCAGATCACGCTTTGCTGCAACTTACTATGTCCAAAGCAGTAAGGTCCATTGAGTCTTCTGAACACACTGTAACATCACGGCTCCGCCTCAGTAACACTGCCTTAGTCACACAGCCGCTTCTGCCCACCATCGGTTAAGGTCACCTGGTGCTGTCTGGTAGACATGCGTCTATTTACATTGAATTTTGTAAGAAATGTGAGACAATGTACTAGAATCCTACTATTCTCCACAGACCCATCTATTTTTTATTATCCTACCCCTCTCCCATAAAATCTGAACTAAAGTAGCGGTTCTATTAACATGTAGGTTAATGATAGGAATATGTTACCAAAGACAAGGTTAGAACACACATCTAATTTTTCTCTGAGAGAATGAGTTGGTTGAAATGCTGGCCCTGGATCATCCAAAGTTGCTGCAATGTTAGGTTTACAAACAAGATGCATTTCAACAGGGACAAATGTAAATCCACTTCCTTATGTTACACAGACCAGGTGCACAAATGTAAAACAAAGGAGAGACGGTTTGAACACGAACATATGGGGCATATGTGTATGAGGATACACACATTGGGATGATAACATGTGCTTAGCATGTGTAAGGCCATGGTGTGATCACAGAGATTCAATCCCCAACACCACACAGCCAAACGTAAGTGTATATGTGTTTAAGGAGGCATAGCCTCATAAGTGACACTAACCTCCCCACAAGTCCACTGTAGAAGGCACAGATGGAAAAGTGTGAGTTTTCTTTTCTTTTGTTTCTTTCTTGGTGTGTGTGTGTGTGCATGCATGCGTGCATGCGTGCATACATGCTTGCCTTTCAAAAACAATATTTTGTGTTGACAACTCTAGTGTAGGTACAGATGAAGACAGTGGTGTGTCTCTGTGCTGCAAGAGAGATCTTGACCAACTGTGACTCATCTGATCAATGGCCTGAAAGAGAAAGCAAGTTTAAGCCATATAAGAAATGGCTGGAGACAGGAGAGCTCTCACCCAGCTGTGAAAAGGACTTGATCTCTGTGTTGTAAAATATTTCAAAAGTTCTCTTTGGGAAGATAAACCATGTCATTCTCTGTGGTTCTGGAAGGAGACACTATACTCAGTCTAGACTATCCCTGAAAGTCCTGTTGGATTGTTTTCTTTTTTGGCACTTGCTGAAATCATAAGACCATTGGAAAACTCATGACAGACTCTCTCTTTAAAGATGATCTCTTTGTTGGTGCAGTTATGAAATACCGTAATTGCATTGTCCTGTTTCTGTTAGCATTACAAATGCGGCACAGCTAAATGAAAATGCTGTATTTCTCAAAAAAGCTAGGATTGTAGGAGAAGACAAGGCAGAGTGTCTCAAATGGAAATCTCCAAGACTGAATTCTGTTTTGCAGAAAATAAATACAACTGAAGAGAAATGGGGAGTGTAACTCAGTGGTGTGAAGCAGGAAGGAGTACTTAGGGTGAACAGAGACCCTCAGTTCATGACAAGAGACCGCTACTGAGAGTTATTTCCATAAAAATTCAGCCAGAGTACAGTCTAGCTGTGCTGTAGCAGCAAAGATGTTACTGGCTGGACACATAGGTAGCGATGGAGTGGCAATCTCTGAAATGACTAGTTCTTAAGTCTGTAAATCTATTGGATCTGGTTAGATTTCTTGAACCCAGATTGAGATAAGTGCTTTCAATTTTTATTTGATGTTATATAGACACAGAGTAAGTCTATGAATAAAACTGGCTCTGCCCTGGCCTTGCCCATATGTACACAATGCACTTACTTGCAGATTTTCGGACTTGCTAAGATAAGAACTCACATATCTACCACTGGGTCCTTAGTAGCATATGGAGCAGTGTGAAGATGGCTTTCTTTTGCTCTCTTACACTTTCCATACCTAATAAACAAGGAGGCCGTCTTAGTTATCTGTCTTCGGTTCTTTTTCTGCTGTGTGATAAAATGCAGTAACAAAAGCAACTTCACGAAGAAATGGTTTCTTGTAGATCCCAGTTCAATGCATAGTCTATGATGGCAGGAAAGTGAAGGCCAAGAGCTTGGAGCAACTGGTCACATCACCTCTGCAGTCAGAAGAGAGAAATGAGAGTCCAGATTCTCAGTTCCTCTTCCCTTTTTACACAGTCCAGGACCTGTGCCAGGAGTGGTACTACCCACTAAGAACAGTCAGGTCTTCCCATCAACATCATCATGATCATCCCTCATGGTTATATCTGCAGGCCTGTCTCCTTAGGTGATTCAAGATTCTGCAAGTTAACAATGCTAACCAGTGTGCCATCTTTGTTTTCTTTTGTTTTGAGCCAACATTGTGCATCTTGTCCTGTGTTTTACCCTCAAGTCTCTCTGGTGGTGGTGGTGAAAATTTAAGACATTCCGTGGCAGATACTTACACTGCATAGGTTATTATGGCTGCAATTGCTTTGGTTTATATGATTCCCGATCCTGCAGTAATCCAGGGGCTACTTAATAAGTCCCTTGGTGAAAACTGTTTACCCATAAACACTTTCCTTAAGGCTGAGTGGCAATTAAGGTACAGGGAAAGGTAAATGACCTTGTTAAGGCCTTGGCCTATGCGATGCCCTGGTGGCCTGGAACTGCCAGTAAACAGCAGCTCAGTCACACCAACTCTTTTGTTTACCATAACTCAGGCCTGCTGTCCCGACTGCTGGGTGTGCAGCATCCTTCATCATGTAACATGGGAATGCGACACTGGGGTTGCGACAGTCTAAGCAGGTATGTGCACCCATGGGAATCTAAACTGCTGCCCGAAAGCTTGCACATCCTGAACTGAAAGTTCGGGCACTTGGGTGACAGTCGTCTCCTTTTTTCTCAGGAATTAGCAGGATTAATCTTGGCTTACCCACACTCAGATCCTATAATCACCCATCCACTGATTTATTTCAGCCAGTGTCACGAATCCATCTAAATCCTTCACCTACGGAGAGAGCTCACACACCCTGAAAAGTGTTATTCACTTGACCACCCTGCTGGTGCTATCATGAAAGGCTGCTTAATTATCAGGAACACCGTAGCATTTAGTGGCTCTCCATTATGGGGCTGCTAATCTCTTTCTCTCTCTGTGTTGTAAGCTCTTTGAAGAGAACATGGCATCCTCTAAGATGCTCAAGATTGTTATCACGCGGGGTCAGCAAAGTGGGCACCACCAAACAGGGCTCAGAGTACAGAGCTTTTGCTTCAGGTTGTCCACACAGACTACAACAAAATGCACACCAGCGCTTACCCAGCAGACACTACTATAAACACGGAAGCTACAAAAGGCGGAATCAGTCGCTCCTGTAACTCTGTACTAACCAAGAGAAAAGAGGAATATGCTTTTCACACAAGTGTTTAAACAAAACTCAGAGTCCAGGGTGTTGGCTAATACCCATGTGTCTAGGCAACTGGCTGATTTGTGAATTTTTTTCCCTTAAATTTCCTGTTTTGTGAGATTTATGTGGCAGAATCTTGTGATTTTTATTTTGTTTTATTTCATCTGATTTCCAATTTCATGGGTGAAATGGAGAAATGGGTGTTGTGTTCCCTCTGTCGAGCAGGAATTTTGAACAACCTGGGCTAGAAATTAGAAACTGAATAAATACTAGTACGCAGTGGCACAGCCCACTTAAGCCTGCACACCACCCACTGAGTGTCAAGCCTGATGTCACTCCTGCCACCGAGGCAAAGCGTGCTTTGAATCCTCACCTCTCCTCTCCACAGCTCAGTCTGGCATGCAAAGGACCATGGGAAGAAACTGTGGGTTCACCTCCAGTGTCCCCCCCACCTCACCTTCTGTTTCATTTAAAACCTCAAATGAGCTGGCCAAAGAGCTTCTGGGAAGTCCCCTGTCTACATGTCCCCTCTTGCCTTAGGAGCACTAAAGATGTGTGTCACCATACTCAGCTTTAGGTTTTGTTGTAAAAGGAGCGGCAGGCTGCTTTGAGGATTTGGACTCTGGTCCTCACATTTACCCACTAAGCCATCTTTTCAGCCCAGAGTCATATTCTTTTCACGAGTGTGTTCAGACAGTCAAGGGCTAGTGTTTACGCATCCTCTCTTCTACCAGAGTGTATGTAACTGTTCACAGTCAAAGGTAGCATGTGCTCTGAAGTCACATTCCAGTATTGTAACACATTGTTTCATCTTCCCTTGAGTTCCAAGATTTAAACTCATCAATTAATTTGGGAAACAATCTGGTGACCAAAGAGCATTTTCTCCGAGACTTCTACCCACAAATCTCTGCAAAGCCAGAACTCTTCAAAGCGCCAGCAAATTTGAAATGGAGAGAGCATATGTTTCCAATTAAGATTCAGATTTGTCTGAGTCACTCTTCAGGCATCAAAACAGGAATAGCTGACCAAACCCATTTCAATATCATAAGAAAGAGGAAGGAAGGAGCTGAGCTTCCAGAAGTTTCTGGGTCTGCTCCAGGTGGCATAGATTAAGTCTAAAAAACCATGAACAGTTTTTCAGGGTTTGTCTGTGTCTGTGTGTATGTATGTGTTGCATGTGTATGTGTGTGCACACATTTGTGTGCACATGTTCAATTTCGTTTCCAGTATTCCAGACAGGTCCAGCTGGGAATGAGTATGCATTGCCTCCTCTTGCTTTTGTCGCTGCCAGCTAGAACCCACACCCCACAGCACAGGAAGCCTAAATGGTCTATTCTGTTTTCCATAGCATTTGTATTTGCGGAATTCTCTTTGGAATACCTATTCTTCTCTCAACCACTGGTTAAGAATCTTCCCCACACCCACCCAGCTGCAAAGGAATGAAACCAAGATGAAGCACCAGGCATAGCTCAAGACAGCTAGTGAAAATTGAAGTCCATAGGGCCATATTGTGCATACGTCCATGAGTGCACATGTGTGCACACACACAGGCACACACATGGTAATTCACACCACTGTTGTTAGATCAATTTGTAAAGTTATATGTGGTAGAAAGCTTTTTCTTTTTCTCCTCCTCTTCCTCTTCCTCCTCCTCCTCTTTCTCCTCTTCTTCTTTTTCTTTTCTTCTTCCATTTTTACTTTGGAGCCAAGAAGTGAAAACATTTAGCCTTGTAGTCTGCCTTGTAGGAAAGCGTGGGAAGACGTGTTTCCTGTGTGGTTCATTTCACAAGCTCCAGTATACTCAGGTAATAGCTGATTCCTCGGCACCCAGCGCTGGAACCAGAACATGGTAAGAAGCAGATGGTATCATGTTGCCTGGGCCTCACTGTCTACTTAGTTAGGTTGAGAGTCTGCCAAGTACAAAATAAAACATCTCTCTGCTCACAGGGCACCACACGCATGACGAACCTGGGTGGCTTCTGTGCTACTCACAGTAAGTTCTGAAGAAAGAAGCACAGGTGTGTTCTAGTGAAGAGAGGAGGGCGCAGGGTAGAACCAGAGGCAGAGGAGTCACTCTCTTTGTTCATACGTTTAACAGACAGAGTAGAGTGGTTTGCAAGTCAGCAAATCACTGAAAGGGGTAATGGAAATTCAGTCACAGCAAACAAAGATCAACAGCCTGGCAAACTCTGCAGCAGCCAGATGGACAATTGGGTCACAGGTCATCGAATCAGTCAGACAGTGCCATATAAAACATCAGGCTGGCACTAACAGGGAAGACCCACCTAGCAGACTGTCACACAGGCATGCAGAAAACAGCCTAGTTACCTAGGAAGGGCCTGAGAGTGGGAGAGAAAGAGAAAATATGGTTCCACACCAAACCCGACTGACTTGGTCAACCTCATGATACGAGCATTCCTCGTTTGGGTTAAGTATGTGTCTACAAGCAATAAGTGTAACCTCCCGTGTGACTTCTTAAGCATCTACTCAGCATTCACCTCCTAAATACATACAGACGTTGCACCTAGACTTATGAACAAGCTACATACAGAAAATCAGCCAGACACCCTGAGCCACAAGTAAAATCCTGATGTTCTAGAAGGTGCGGAGAAAAGAAAACAACAACAACAACAAACAAACAAACAAAAGCAAAGCTCGCACAACTGCAAGAAAAGATGTAGAAGGGAAGACTAGTGCTGCATAAGAAAATAGACCCTCAGAGGAGGAGTCAGACGACTGTCTGGATAGATTTCACCATCTTAGAGCAACAGGGTGGAAAGGTAAACAACTGATACCAGACCTGGGGCAAATAACGTTTTCAGCTGAACAGGTTTTTCTCTGAGCAGGAGATCCCAGCTACTCCAGTCTCAGAGGTTTCCTTTATAAGGTGAAAGGGATCTTTACCTTGAAGAACCATGACCATGATCATTCAGGGATCTAACAAAGGTGCTCAGAGTATGACAACTACTATTTGAAATTTACCTTGAGGGAAGTGCTAAGCTACATAGCCAGAACCACTTTGATCGGGTCATTCTCGGCTGTGAGCAGTGTAAAGTCACTCAAAAAGCCCTGAGAAGGTAGTGGTTCATTGCTGAGGAAGTTTGGGGCATAGTTGATGTCAGGTGAGGCTTGATCTCGAGGCTATACTGATATCACCTGTGCTGTACCTTTCTGTATTTCTTGGTTCTGCTCTTAATGATATTCCTACACCCAAACTTTTGGCTTCATTACTTGACCAAGGAATATAGAAAAAAAGAGCCACAACTTGACCTGGTTTTACAACATCTTGCATGGGCCACTCCTGAGCCACGTCCCTTTGAAGCCCACTTACCGCTATAGGCTGGACAGATTAAGGTGTATGCAGACCCCGTGAACTGTGGTTCTCTGCCATTCACCCCCTCTCAACCTTTCTCCTTAGCCTTCTGTGTTAACTCAGTCATTTGCCACAGAACTTTGGTATTTTGTAGCCTTGTCCCAATTCAGCCATGTGACCAAAGCTTTAATACATTGGCTTTCACATGTTAGTCCTATTTAGAGTTTTCATGCTTCAGAAGATGCCTGTTCTTGATTGCTGGCACCCAAAGATGTTATATGAATTTGATTGGGTTTCAAACTCTTTAGAAGACATGTCTTTAGGCATATATGAAAAGGAGTTTCGAGAGTTTAACTGAGGAGAAAAGACCCACACTAAGTGTGGGTGGTACTATTGCATGGGCTGGGATCCCCAACCTAATGAGAAGGAAAATCAGGAAAGAGTGTTTTCCTTCTTCCCGTCAACATGTGAGGTGAGGCATCACAGCTACTAGTCATGTTTGCCTTCAGGATGGACTGTACTTTCAAATTTTGGGTCATATAAATCTCTCTTTGAAGTTGCTTATTGTCACACATTTGGTCAAAGCAAAAAAATAAAATAAGTAACTGATATGCTTACTTTCTAGAAAGCCCAAATTCTGTGAACCTAAAATTTACATTTTTATTCTCTTTCTCTGTCTACACTTTTTTGTACACACCCTCACCCTCTTCACCACTCCCAAAAAATATCTGCAGGTATTGACAAATTAAATGCCCTGTGGGAGAACATACAGGCATGATCTGGCACACCACACTCCTGAAGTCAGAACGCCGGATTCTGAAGTAGTGTGAGAGTCCAGCGGCTGGCCTTGTGGGGAGTCTGCACTCTCTATGTCTCCTTTAAAGCGCTTCTTTTTCATAGAAACCCCAGTGGTATAAACACTCACTGTCCAATCTGAGGTGATATGCTAACCAATCACAGTGTAGGCTTCCATTATCTAAGTGGGTGGTTGTTCCACTAAAATCAGGAGTAAGATAAGGTTGTCCACTTTCTCCATATCTGTTCAATAGAGTACTTGAAACTTTAGCTAGACAACAATATAAAACAACCAAAGGAGATCAAGGGAATATAATTAGAAAGGAAGAAGTCAACATTTTTATTTGCAGATTATATGATAACATACATAAGGAACCCTAAAATTCCCCCCAGAAAACTCCTACAGCTGATACACACTTTCAGCAAAGAGGCTGGATTAACTCAAAAGAAAAAAATCAGTAGCCCTCCTATATATAAAGGAGGGCTCAGACAAAGGGGCTGAGAAAGCAATGAGAGAAACATCCTTCACAATAGCCACAAAAAAAAAAAAAATCTTAGAGTAGCTCTAATCAAACAAGTGAAAGAGTTGTATGATAAAAACTTCAAACCTTTGAATAAAGAAATGGGAGAAGATATTAGAAGATGGAAAGATCTCCCATGCTCATGGATCAGTAGGATTAACATAATAAAAATGGCCTTCCTATCAAAACCAATCTACACATTCAACACAGTCTAGATCAAAATTCGAACACAATTCTTTACAGACCCTGAAAAGAAAATTTTCAATTTCATATGCAAAAACAAAAAACCCAGGATAGCTAAAATAATAAAATAAAATTCTGAATAACAACAGAAAGAACTGCTTGAAGAAACACCATCCCCAATTTCAAGTTGTACCACCAAGCTATACTAATAAAACCAACATGGTGTTGGCTTAAAAAGAGACATATTGATAAAAGAAATTTGACTTAGAATACAGACATAAGTCCATACACCAATGGACACTTGTGGGTTTTTTGTTTGTTTGTTTGTTTTTCATTTTTGTTAATAAAGAAGCCAGAACTATCCACTGGAAAAAAAACAGCATCCTCAACAAATGGTGTTGGTCATATTGGATGTCTGCCTGTAGATGAATGCAATCCTTATTTATCACCCTGCATAAAACTCAAGTCCAAGTGAATCAAAAACCTCAAGATAAAACTAAACATGCTGTACCTATTTGAAGAAAAATTGGGAACAGCCTTGAACACATTGGAACAGGAGACACATTCCTGAGCACCAATAGCATAGGCTCTAAGATCAAAAATTAAAAATGGGACCTCATGAAACTGAAAAGTTTCTGTAAGGAAAGTACATCATCAATAGGACAAAATGGCAGCTTCAGAATAGGAAAAGATTTTCACCAACTCTGCATCTGATAGAAGTCTAATATCCAAAATATATAAAGAGCTAAAGAAACTAGCTCCCACTTTGCTGTATGTAAAGCAGAAAAAGGCAGAGATGAGCTCATGCCAAAGAAGGGAAATGACTGATTGTTCATAATGAGCCCCCCTTAGGCTCTTTTGAAGATGGTTTCCATTGCAAATTCAGTACTTTGTAGTGGCTTGAAGGCTTCTAATGGCACTTTATAAATATACTTTTAGCAATTAAAAGTTAAAACAGCACAAACTTCATTTGGCTTCTTGGAGAGTAGTTTCTGTGTTTCCAAAACTTAGAGGGTCTTTCTGGGTAAGAACTAGAGCCAGGACTTCAGATAAACCATACGGTCTCTACCATGTTTCAGGGTTAATCTTGATATACACCCCAGAGACAGTAAGTAAGGCAGAACTCGTGTGATGTGACAGAAAGAACATGAGAGGGAACATATAAGACCTACTTTTAACCCTCCTATGAAAAAGTTCAGGGAACTTGGGCAAATCACACACTTCCATAAAGTACTGATTTCTCATGTTTATCATAAGACATTGGAATATACCATGACTGCAATGGTCTAACTTTGCAGATTTAGGTACAGGTGAATATACTAACATTACATATAGTAGAGGTTAAGAAAGAAGGCTGCATCCACCCAGAATGTCATAATAATGAGAGTGATTTTCAGATCCTAGAGCCAGAACAATTCTTCTTTATATCTGGTCCCAGTATAACCCAACACAGGGCATGCGCCTGTAGATATGGATTGGATGGGTGCACACATAGACAGATGGGCAGATAGATAGATGGATAGCTATGTGCATACAAGAACTCAGAGGGATGGCTGAGGGGGTCAACGGCGGTGGCTTCTTGAAAGGTGAGAGTGGAGGGAATTACCAAAGCACAGTGTCTAGGTGACTAAGTGCATCTAAGTCATATGCTGACAAAGGAGAAGCTGACAGTAGGATCTTCAGTGTATCAGGAAACCCGTGTCACCAGATGACACCTTCCTCTGTTCTTTTTTTTTTTTTTTTTTTTTTTTCCGAAACAGGGTTTCTCTATGGCTTTGGAACCTGTCCTGGAACTAGCTCTGTAGACCAGGCTGGTCTCGAACTCACAGAGATCCGCCTGCCTCTGCCTCCCGAGTGCTGGAATTAAAGGCGTGCGCCACCATCGCCCGGCTTCTTCCTCTGTTCTTGCCATACTAATGCACAAGTACACAAGCAGACCTTTTCCAGGTCCTCTCAAATCCTTACTCTCTCTCCTCTCCTCCCATACATAGGAAAGCTCTAAACCCACACACATACATACACACACTCCAGCTCAGTACAGTTCTGACCAAGTTGGTGATCACAGGCATTCCTACCCTGCTGCCTCCTCCTTGCCCAATGACTTTTCCTCCAGCTGAATGTTGCACAGTGGCTCTTAATGCAGTATTCCCCTCCCCCTCGCCAAAAAAAAATCACACATGCAAGTGAGTATCTTTTCACACTATAGTGAAGGTAGTAACTAGCTCAAAAATCAAATTTTAAAAATCCAGAGTCTAATGATGAACAAGCTTACCTGATCCTTCAGAATTTAGTCAAGACTAAGCTGCAACAAAAATAGAGTTGAAGTTAAGAATATCTTAAAATCCAAAAGCTCAGAGGATTTCTTCCAAAGCTATGCTGTTTACCCACTTAATACCATTGGTGATTCAAAATCAATGTAATACAAGCATTCACCAGAAATATGTCAAATACCCAACAGGAGATGTCGGGCCTGTGACACCTTCACTAATAGCAGATGACAATGAACAAGCAGTAAATCAGACTTTAGGATTTGCAGACACTGTCACCCGATGGCATGTGGCCTTCCCTCCTTGGAGATGTTGCCGCTTTATCAGCAGAGGGGAATCAAAGGACAATAAGGATAATTCCAAGGCATTCTTCCAGATGAGTAACCTAGAATAACACTGCTCATCTGAGAATTGAAACAGAGAGTTGGCAAGGCCTTCTAGGGATACTTGGCCCAGGACTGTAATCACTGATAACTGCCAGCAAGATTAGCCTCAAAAATAAGAAGTGCCCATGCTCTGTATGAGAGCCAAACTGTCTACTCATTTGCATGGTACCCATTCTGACCCTCTCCTTCTCTTTGAATTAACATAAATGCGCACAGAAAACCAAACACCACAGGACTCTGGGCCTTTGCACTGGTCATTCTGTTGGTCTGGAAGGTTTTACTTTTAGAATTCCAAGCCTGGTTCTTCTCTTCAAATCTTGCTTTATCATGGAGAAACCTTCCCTTCTGCCCTCTGTAACTGAACAACCTCAGTCACTTTTGCTCTATTTTTTCTTTCGGCTATTTTCCAGTCTCCTATGTTTGTGGATAGTGAGTCTTCAAGAAGCAAGAACTTTTCCTACATAGCTAGGTACTATACCCAGAGACCAGTGACTGGCTGGAGCACTACTTGAATGAATGAATGAATGAATGAATGAATGAATGAATGAATGAGCTTTGTAACATAAATTATCCCCAGGTAGGTAAAATGCAACATCAGCTGCAATGTTAACAAGCTGTTTATAACTCTGGCAAAGTAGGAAATCTTGGCCTGGGTTTTACCACCGGCAGAATACAATGGTGATGGAAAGAGGTTTGCTTTTGTCATTTACCTAAGGTCCATGAAGAAAGGCTCTGCTTCATTCTCTTGTTGTCCTGGTGATGGTGACACGGCGATGCGGGTGACTGATGATGTGAACCCAGTTCTCTCCTTCAGTGCTGATTGGCTGGTTGGAAACACTTGTTCAGGGCCTTCCCAGATCCCACAGTAGGTTCTGTGATGCAGGCTGGGCCACTCTTGAAGGACAGAGGATTGCAGTAGCCGATTGTTGCCCATTACGCTTGATGGACTAAGTTGCATTACAAGTTCTGCCTGTAAAAACTATCTATTGTGTGCTGGGTCCAGTGATACAGGCCTGTAATCCAAGCTATTGGGAATGCTGAGGCTTGGAGATTACAGATTAAAAGGCTACCTGGGTCATAGAGTAAGTTAAAGGTCAGCCTGCATAATTTAGTGAGACTGCCATCTCAGAAACAAAATGCAAACAGGAACAGAGACAAGGTTCAGTGATCAGATGTTTGCCTTACATGTGCTTAGTCCTAGGTTCAATCCTGAGAAATATGAGAAGGTGGGATGAGGAAGAAGACTTTTGCTTCTTCTATAGCTACCATCCAGCTTTTACCAGAAATAAAAGGAAGTCCTGATTGCCATTGTCTAATCTTTCATCTCAACTGGTTCACATCTCTGATGGGGAAAAGAGGGAAATTCTTACTGATTTACTCACATGACCAAAAAGAGATATGACTAATGTATCTTCCAGGGGATGAAGCATTAAATAAATGTGTGCCACCTGGCTTTTCGTAGAGTACGGCTGTACATTCTCAGTAGAGGTTATAAATGAGTACTTTCTACCTCGCAGAAGTATAAAGCATATAGATGGGCCCAGAGGAAATTTTACCTTCTCTACACTCCGCGCAGCTGTAGAAAGAATCTCCAGTGAAAGAGAAAAGATTAGGGAAACACTGTAGAGGAATCCAAGGGGGTTAATAAAGGTTCTTAAGGTACCCTCACAAGGCAAAGCTTCCTATGAATGGAGGATCCACAGGGGATCTTAACTCAGCGAATCATGCATAAGAGAAGACTTTGTGTTAAATAAGTAGATACTACAGAGTCCCATGAATTCATCTACAGAAAATCAGCATGTAGGAAAACCGAGACAGCTCAGCACTGCGACAGCAAAAGGCAAAACTAGAGAATCCAAAGCAATATCAGTGATGGAATCATGTACAGCCAGCCACATCTAACCAGTAGTCCAGGCTTCTAAGCTGCCTTAGAAACTCATAGTTTTGGAGCCTTACTCTGTTATTACTTGGATCTGTGAAGTCCTCCACGGGTTCATGCTCTAAATGCTGGTTTCCTATTTAGGAAGGTTGTAGAACCTTTAAGAGATGGATCCTAATGGAGTAAGGAGGCCACTGGCTCTTCCATGACATGAAGAGCATTCACTGTGTACATCTGATTTTAGCTCAGCTGCTCTATGAGGCCTTCCTTACCATGATGAACTGAATCCCCAGAAGCAAAGAGACCAAAGAATTCATTCCCCATTAAGACATTCCTGCTGGGTACAGTAAGTTGCTCCTGTTGGGTATAGAGGGTATAATAAGTTCCTGCTGGGTATAGTAAGGCATTCCTGCTGGGTACAGTGGGCACAGTGAATGTTCCTACTGGGTACAGTGAAGTGTTCGTTCCCGCTGACTGTTGCGGGAACAGTGATAGGAAAAGTACCTTCTGAGTAGTGAATAGTACAGCCATTACCCAAATCTGCCTCTTGAAAGAAAAGAGAATTTATTCTATTTTTAAGTGTACGTAGATGTGGGGTCAGGGTTGGTATGTACATGTGTGAGTGTAGTTCCTATGGAATCAAGAAGAAAGCGCTGGATCCCCTGAAACTGAAGTTAGACAGTACATGCTGGGAACTGCTCTGAAAGAACATAAAACATTCTTGACTCCTAAACCATCTCTCAAGTCCCAAACTCTTTCTCTTTGATATATGACTTGCAAATATGTCTTTTAAAAGATTTATTTTGTTTTGTAGTTATGTGTGTTCATTGGTGCAGGTACCCACAGAGGCCAGGAAAGGTCACTGGATTGTCTGGAGCTGGAGCCGGAGCTACAGGCTTTTGTGAACAGCCCTACCTGGATGCTGGGAACCAAACTCAGTCCCCTTCAAGAAGAGTGGACACTATCAACTGCTGAGCCATTTCTCCAGATTACAGACATGCATTTTCTTTCTTCTGCATATTATAATTGCCAATGACTAAGAGAAAATCATAACAGGTAAATGAGTGTAAAGAGAGGGGATCACCTCTGCACCTCTATTCCTGAGGACACTAAGGAGAATACAGAGCTGCAGAACACTGGCCTTGATCACCCATTACAAAACAAGCTAGGAGAAAAGGAACAGGAAAAACACTTCTAACATTCAAAGACAAGTTGACTGGGTCCAAGAAAGAAAGAAAAAAAGTTAGATTTAATTAAGAAATAATATTCTTTATTTTCATCTATCGTTTAGAATCTTGTGACCTTCATTTTCTTTATGAAAAACGGAATATTTCCTTGGTGTTTGGTTTTGCAGTTCTAGGAACAGAACACAGGGACTCACACGTGTTAGACAAGTGTTTTTCCGCTGAGCGACATCCCCAGCCCAGAGCCTCTTTCCCTCCTTCCCTCCCCCGCTTCCTGTTCTCCTCCCCATCCAAAGACTGGAAACTGAGGCTCCTGGGTGCTGACTGACTTTCTGGAGGACACATGACTTGAAAGTAGGCGGTGCTTGTCTGGCTCTGTAGCTCCTGTTTCCCAGTCCTGTGCACACGACAGAAAATGCTACATTCACAGACAAGTCTAATAACCCGAAGGAGCTTAGTACCTCTTTAGAAGGTGTCCCTGTCTCTTTGAGCATTTCTCTAACCAAGGCCAGCAGACTTTTCTTTTTTCTTTTTTTTCTAACAATCTCTGTTGAGCCTTAATACAAATGAGCAATGATATAGAAAGAAAGTGAAAATCAATGCCACTGATTAAGAAACTGTCCTCTAATTTGCTACTTGACACTCAGCCTTAAAGATTTATGACAGGAAAATCTGTATCTGCCTTGATTGCTTGCCGAGAAAATCCTTCTATGGGTGGACAGTCTTTGAAATTGTAAAGATAGCAATAATGCTAGGTTTATGACACTTTATTGTGCTCAGCGTGGAAACTATTTTTAAATTCTTAATTGATGTGTCATGTTTCTGTGGAATAATATAATGGTTTAATTCATATGAAAAATACAGTCCTTCAAATTAACTCGACATAAGATAAGTAAAGGTCCTATACCAATTTTACAAAGAACAGGCACAGAGAGTTCAGCAACTTGCCTTAAGACATAATGATTATCAAGATCCTTGACTTCACTCTCTTCCATCTGTGTTCCAGTATCATATAACCAATAGTTACCCAACAAATCTCTTTGCGTTCCTAGAAAAAGGAAAATTCCCAAACTGAAGGTGAAATATAATTTTAAAGCTTTCTAACTTTGAAAGCTGGTGGAAGTCACAAAAATAGAAAGCTGGGGACAGAGTCCCATTAGCTGTTTATACGTTCTATAATTGAAATAAACTGGCAGTGGAGAGATTATAAGACAGGAAAAAGGCTTATAAATTTATAATTTACACAGACACATCACAAAAAACAAAATTAAATACACCTCAGAACCAAATAGGATTAAAAAAAATATGTGCCATCTACACTAGAAAGAGAAAAACAGGGAGATAAGGTAATCTGAGGGTAGAATAAGGGTTTTAGAGGAGATAAATTTTCTTATGAACAAACTGTGGCATTCACTCTTCCTTCTGAAGGGTCAAGGTCTACTGAGGGAAGGTCCATCCCTTTGTTTTAGGGGGGAACAAAGGATGAGAAGGTCACAGAGGCCTTGTTTCCAAGGCTTCTTGCTTACTTTGGAGTATTCAATGCACTAAAGTTGAGGATACATTGGAACATTGCTGTCTGAGCCTCGGCAGTGCCCAGTGTTGACTGTTGAGCACCAAATTCTACTTACAGGGCCTCTCTAATCATGGTCCAGTTTTGGGGAACACCCCATCTTTTCAGGCTCTGCCACAGCCCTATGGTTCCATTGCTCTTCTCCTATGGTTCCATTGCTCTCTTCTCCTACCTCACCTTGGGATACACTTGGCAACCTCCTCCCTGCAACTCTAAACTTTCACTTAAACATATTTATTGATACAGGCCCCTCCACACTGGGTGGGTAGGTGCCGTTAGGATGAGCAAATATATGGTGTAGAGACGGGAGAGAAAGAAACAATGGTTCTCGTGCTCTGAGAAGCAAAGGCAGTGAGGAACACGCGGATGTTGGTGGCCTGCTTGCCACCCAGGACCATGGTGACATCGGGGCCCAGGTTGCTGCCAAGGACCTTGCTTCTGGCAGAGCCCTACTGATCTGGGTGCCCTGTGCTGTCCCCGAGACCACTGCAACATCTGGGTCTGAGCTGCTGCCTAGAGCCATGTCTGAGTCCATGGTCCTTGTAACTGGGGTGTGTGTTGATGTCTGTGGCCTGTGTTAACACAGGCTATAAGAACCAGTCATGTTGGAGTGGGAGGACTGTACTGAGCCAGCCACACTCTTCACAGGACCTGGGATAGTTGGCCCTGCTTGTTGCTGGATACTACACTGCATCAGTAGAGCTGGCCCTGCCCCTTATGGGAGAGCTGTGCCCCACCTGCACCCCAATCTCAGGAAATGGTCCCATTTCTCACCATGGTGTGGGAGAGCTGGTTCTGATGGCATGGGTATAGGCTCCACCCCTTACCTGAGGAGGCCAGTTCCAATGGCCCAGACTAACCAACTGAACTACCACCCTGGTCCACATCCTGGCCTTGATTTGGCCTACCTTAACGTTTACATCTATGACCTTCTAAAGATGGTGAAGAGATTCATCTTGCAGAATGATTGTCACAGAATCTTTATGACTCAGGGCAACAGCAGGAGAGCTGAGAGGAGTTTCAGGGAGGGTCCAGTGATGATGGTGTGCCAGAGACCAGAGACCAAGAGGCCTTGAACAAGACCAAAGACTCATTGCAATGAACATTTGTGGGTGGGACAGATTGAACAAAAGGGTATACTTGGAGAAATGAAAAAATGTTGGAGAGGCAGAAAAGATGGAGGAGGGAAGTGCTTTTATTAGTTTGTTTTATTTTTAATTAATTTTGGGGGTGGTTTCTTTTGGGAGAATGCTGCAGGGGTGAGGGGCAGATAAGGAAGGACTGGGAGGTGAGCAGGATTGTACTGCATGATGTGAAATTTCCAAAGAATCAAAAAAGAATTATGTTACTAAAATAAATAAATAAAAGCTTAAAGCAAAAAATATATTTATGCATTCATTTATTTAATGTGTGTGTGTGTGTGTGTGCCACATAAGTACAGGTACCTACAGAGGCCAGAAGAGGCTGTAAGATTTTTGGGAACTAGAATTACAGACAGTTGTAAACCACCTGATATGGATGCTGGGAACTAAACTTAATTCTTTGGAAGAGGAGTAAGTTCTCTTAAGCTCTGAGCCATGTCACTAGCCCAAGTTTAAACTACTTGAATGAATGAACCTGCTCTCCACATTTTTAGTCCAACATTTCTCTGTGTGTCCTTATACAGGTAAAAGAATTAAATTCCAAATCAGAAGAGGAACACTGCAAACAGATACATAGGAGTAAGCAGAAGGTTACGAGAACAATTCTGCAATCAAATTCTTCTCATGGCAAGACAATCTAAAGTAGCAAAGTTATTGGGCCATCGAAGTTTGAAATTAATCAGGGACAAGTAACTGACAAACAGGGGAAAAGATTATAAAAGTCATTCTACTAATAACTTCAATTTGAGGTAATTATTGGGAGAGGAAACAAAAAAAATCACGGATACTTGAACTAATCAAGTTTCAAGAGCATTTCCTTCTAATGCTAATTCGAGTTTAATGTTTCATCCTCCTTTATACTTTAAAAACAAAGCCAACTGCATGGGCTATGTGAATTTTTCTATTGCTTGTAAATTTAGGAATCGAAGTGTGTTAGTTGTTTTTCTCATTGCTGAGATCAAATATCTGACAGAAACAATTTTTGTGAATGAAGGGCTTATGGGGTCATGGGTCAACTGCGTAAGGCAGCATGGCGGGACACAGCTGCTCGTCATGTTGTGCCTGCGGACCAGAAGCAGAGGAGATGAACGGAGATGGATACCTCACTTGCTTTCTCATTAATCTTGAGTCCAGGACCCAAGCCCTATAGACTACTGAGTTTCACAGCTAGAGTGCATCTTTTTATGCATGGTAATGTCGTCTAGAATTCCCCTCCCCTGACTGCTGAGTGATTTAAATACTCTCACGTTGATGATAGTTATCATCAGACGTGCATGTAGTTATGTAGTCAGCAAATTAGATGAAACAACATATATAAAGACAGAGCAAAAGGAGAGGTAGAAAAGGAGAGGGGGAGAGAGAAAGAGGATAGCTAGGAATAACGAAAAAAGGAAATTTAGAAGGAACTAGAAAATAGAAATAACAAAGAACAATGAAAGAAAATTGCAGGAGAAAACACCAGATCAAGAAAAAAGAGTAAGAATTTCTTAAGAATTCCACTTCTGATAACCCCTTCCTAGAATTCTAGGTTCAAAGCTATATTCAATTTCATCTGCTCCTTAACTGGATTGGTGGACATGTCTAATTTTATTGTGTAAGAATACACTCGCTTTTTTACTGATTCCCTTAAATTTTCAGACCCCCCAACCCAAGCCAAGGAGTCCATTTAGAAATTATTGGTAATGATGTACAAAAAAACTTTTCTATCTCTTCTCCCACCCCACTCACTTCTTTCTTTTATTATATAATGAAATATCTTATTTGCAAATCAGTAGCCTGAATCCTGCTGTACTTTGATAACTTTCCCTATCTGCATGACACATGTTCCCTTTTTAAAAAACTATAAAACCCAAAGTTCCTGGATTTCAGAAAATTTTGTGAGCAATGGGTATAATTTAATCAAAGGCAGATCTGGCCTCTAGAAAACAGATTTCACTGCAGATATAAATGAAAGAAATGTGTTGCATGTTGAATAGGAGAGTCACAATCTGCACTGCAAAGTCTTTGTTTAAAAGGTAGTGATGACAGGGAACTAATACAGACAAGGATTCCTTTCAAAAACTTCATTGGAAGGTGTTCCCTGTGGAAGCAGGCAGAACTACCAGTGGGGATGTAGAAGGAGAAGGAAGAGTCAGTGATGAGTGGTAGATTCCAGGGACAGAGAAGTCTCCAGGTGCTACCGGGATCTAAGCTGAAGTGTGATGAGAACTGGAAGAGAGTGCAGGAGGAAGACGAAGGAAAGAGAACAGATTAAAGATGCCAACGTGCAATTGTCAGACAATGCTCATGAGGAGCCATTCTGGTTCCTTCTTTGTCTTTTAATCAAAGTTGATTAAAATTCCCACGGGGTGACAACAGCATCACAGATATTAGTGTATGTGCATGTAATTGACAATATGGAAAAGCCCTGGAGATTCATATGTAAAATACCAAGTCACAGATAGCAAAGGATATCTTTAACATTCATATACATGTATACATATATATATTCCAGTTTAGCCTATTAGTTGTTTGAAGGAAATGCATCATGCTTGTTTATTCTATCTTAGAAGGCCACTGGGATGACAATGGAAAAGAAGAGAGATAGAGAATACTGCTATAAATAGCCTCCTCTCTACAAAGAGGTGGTACTGTCTCATGCAGAAAGCCCTGGAGGAGGAGGCCATACTGCCAACTCCAGAATATAATGCCCATGACCTCGGTGCTACTCCGATCCATCTAGGCTTCAATGTCCTCTTATGTAAAACATAGGCAACACTTTCCTGCAAACACGGAGTGGGATAACGATCATCAACACTTTATTAAACCATCAAGGATAAACAGAATGCAGGATCTTAAGAGGAAGGACTTGACATCAAGGTCATCTCTGAGCTTTGCAACAAAAGATGAACTTGTATTGCAGCTCTATGACAGGAAAAGTTCTGGGATTGTGTTTGCAGAGGTAAATAACATTTAAAAAGCATATTTCTTAGACTGTTTAGGCCTGTATTTTGTCATCAGCAATAGTACAGGCAAAAGAGGAAATAAACATCAATGAAACAGAGTTTCACATTACACTACCTTATGGAGGCTCTTCAGGATTATTTTACCTGTTCAGTGTGAAAAAAACTGGAGAACAGTCTCTAGAGATGTTTAGTCAAAACTATTTATCCTGCAGGAAATTTTAAAGCCCCTTTACCTCCCCATCTTCTTCCCTTCACACAGGCCTTCTTCACCGACTCTCACAACAGTGGCTCTCTTACCCACCATTCATTCAAAAGGACCCACTATGGTATGGATTGAGAATTAAGTGGACCACTGTGTGAGTAGTTGAAAGTTTAAAAAAAAAACTGGAAATCAATAAAAGTGTGTAGGATAAGGCATTCATAAAACAGATTCATTTTCTGCCCCCTTTGAAGATTTCACTAAAGGAAGGATGGGCTTGCCTGCTTTTCTGCTTTGGGCTTTAGATAGGAAAGGTCCATCAACTCCACACTCCATAAGAAAAATCAGTCCCAGTTAAGTGATACAACCTGAGTTACATGTGCATTGAAAGATGTGCTCAAGTCAGTGGACACAGACCCCGACCATCACTTTGTAGAGAACGATCCCCAGGCAGGCTAGTGGTTCCACTGGAGAGGGTTGTTTTTAATCTCCAGACCTGACAATAACAAAATTACGGTAGTATCTGCAGCATTCCTAACTCACGAATTATACCAAAGCCATTGGGGTGAAATCTCACTGTCCTTGAGGAGGCAACCCTACCATTTCTCGAACAACGCATAGTCTGTCACTCCATGGCTTCACGGTCACATTTGCCATCTACTATCTGCGAGGAAGACCCAGCTGTACAACCCATGAGGGGCTTGCTCTGCTCCGTCTGGAAGCCCTCGCAGAGCTGGACATTACTAAACTCTCTGCACTCCCGTCCTCTGGGCATTGCCATTCTGTGCCCGTGTCTCACTGGAGCTGTGTTTCTATGACCACATGGTCTTTATAGGCTCTTGAATAAAGGCTCTGACCTCTCTAGTGCCAAGATGTCCTCACATATAGTGTATCTCCAGAAATATGAAAGAGAACAACAAAGCTGAGAGCTGCAAGAGATTTTTTAAAACAAGTGTGGATACAGAACTACAGCTTATGCTCATCTCTGCATCAGTCAGGGGGATCTGGAGTGTTGTGTTCACTTGGATATCATATTTTAGAGCTCTGAGAAGCTCAAGCATGTTCATCATTGGAGATCAAGATGGGCAGCAGAGGGGAGATGCTTGGCACGGCCAGGAAACCATGTCAAATGTGGAACAAATGAGGGAACTGGGAATGATTAACTTTACCAAAAGAAGGCAAAGAAAAGGCATGGTTAGTCTCCTCAGATATTCAAAAACCTGTCAAGTGGAAAAGGTAGCTAGATTTGTTCTGCGTTACCCTGGAAGGCAAACTAAGGTCAGCTATTTAAAAGTGAGTGAAACAAATTTAATCTCTGCCAAAGAAATTTTCAGGACACATCAGCAACAGTGGGAGGCAAAGGAACCCACTTTCTTTGACAAAAGCAAGATGGCCTCAGCCCCTAGGGTTCCTTCCAACAGAAGACTTTCTAGTTCTCTGTGTAGTCAATGAAAATACCCCTGGCACTGTAGAGATGGCTCACAGGAGGGAAAGGGTGTTAGTCAACTCACTTCTTAGGCATGGCTTTACTAATGGGGGAAGAGGGAACACATGGAGATCCCATGGAGCCAGAGAAAGAGAGGAAAGTTCTTTAAAAGAAGACGGAATTCAGAGGAAGACACGTTTTCCTCCGTTTTGACTGCTGCCTCTGCTAGTCAATGGAAACAGCTAACGAACAAAAAGGATAATTTGATCAAAATAATAATTATCGAAAGTATTTGGAACCCTAGGAAAAGGAAGATCTTTTTGAGAGTTGATATAGTGCAAAAGAGCTGCAATCACACATCTGTTTTCTTGTTTGCTTCACAATGGAGGCCATGGAAACAGAGGGCTCCGTGAAATTGAATGACACTTCACATTGATAAGCGTTTCTGAAACAATATGGCAGCAATTTGAGGAACACATTATACTCGCGAGCTGTGGGAAGAATGAGCAGAGAATATACCCTTTAATGCTTAATTTTTATAATAATCTTACTTGTTACAAATACGGTGTTTCACAATGAAAGCCTAACTGTGTTTCGGTTCGGTAATATGATAAGACACAGCTTGTAAGAATGAGAATTGAGTTTTACTCTGTTCTCGTATTTTATTTTCCATTTATCATGTGAATTGCTTCTAAATAAGATTGTGTTACATTATTAATTTGCATAATTGCTGAAATATAGCATGCGATTCCAAATAACAAGCTCCTGATCGCATCGTTTCTGATTCATTTTGACATTATTTTGAAGCTGACAAAAATGGTTGGTGCACAATGGAGTTAAAAGCACATGTGCACATTTTGTTGTCTTCTCGTCTTAAAAACATGAAAGGGGGCAGCTGTGCGGGTCAAGAGATGATTTTTCTATTTAAATGATGAACAGTTTGGAAACTAAGAAATAGCCAATCCATACTATAATATCTTAGAGTATCCATAGTCTGTTTCTGATAGATGAGAAGCCAGGTGAAGTTTTTTTTCTTTCTTTTTTTTTTAGGTTTTGGCTTTTGTTAATTGAATCAAGAGTCTTAAAGAAAGATGAGAGAAGTCTCCGATGAAGATCTAAAAATACTCACTCAAACGTATTTCCATTTTTCAAATAGCACCCTATCAAATTAACTTGACAGTCTCTGGTCTCAATCAGAAAATCCTGACACCCTGTTTGAGTTCAGATCGTCAGCAAGTACAAACATTTCACTCAACTCAATCTTCCAAAATGTGGGTGAGGTAGAAATGTGGATGTGGAAAAAAAGCTGCAAGCCATCAGCTAGCTACCAAATAGCGGGCCAAGAAGTAAACGGCCCACAGAAATGGGGTCTGCAGGGACAGAAGCCCTGGCAAAATGAAGCTTATATGTGTCTTAGGCATCTTGATACACAATAAGCCAACTAATAAAGGAATTTTTAAGTGAGGGCGTATGTGTGTGTGCATGCACATGCATGCATGTGTGTTTTCACATATGTCTACCAGTACATGTGTGCATTGTGTGTGTATGTATGTGGAGGGCAGAGGGAAACCTCATGTGTCATCTCCCCGACACTGGAGTTCAAAGCGCATGCTGCCATTTTTTTTTTTTAACCTGGGTTCTGAGGATTGAACTCAGAACTTCGTGTTTGTAGCACAAACACCCCACCAAGGGAGCTGTCTCCACAGCCCTGAAGGGCCATTTCTCACAAACAGAAACAGCAACGGAACAACAGCAGAGATAAGAATTACGCTTCTTCCTCCTGCCTCCCACAACTCCTTATTCATCATTTCAAACTGAAAACTTCATAACAGCAATCCAACAGGAAATATTTCTTTTTTACCCAAAGTGACACTTGGGAAGCTGGAAAGCGGTGCCTGAAAATCCCACCCCCTTCCTTCGAGTCGTCATTTGAGTAAATCAGTGAATTTCACGACAAAGGAGTGTCATAACGGAGGGATGCTGCATTGAATAAAAATCTTTATATCTTCTGCAGAATCTTACTTTATTTTCTAGTAATCAAATGCCATTGATTCCACAGAAATCCTTGTACTCTTTCACTCATCCTGGCCGACAGGCTCCAACCAAATGAGGAATCGTATTTGTCTGTTATTGGGTCAAAAGATGGTCCCCGCAGCTGTTGGCAGTCTTATTGCCTGAGAACAATAACAGGGCATATTTTACAGGAGCTATTAATGTAGGCTGCTAGCTTGTTGTACGGCACAAGGCCAACAGCTGGATGGAAATGGTAGGTTTTGAGCCAGCTGAAAGTCTGCTTTTAAGTTCTGCCTATTGCACACACACACACAAACAAACACAAATGTACACCCACCACCAGCTTGGGAATGTTAAACAGCTCCAGATTTATTTTTTAATATGAACAAAAATGTTTAGCGTGGCCTACAGATTTGGCAGAATCAAGCCACCCCACTCCTTCCTGCCACAGGCAGGAGGTATTGAGTCCAGGCCTGCAAACTGGCACACATGGAGGGGGAAGAATAGAGCATGGCCTATTATCATGCTGATTCAGGAAGAAAGAAAGCACAAAACAACTTAGGCCATTCCTCTGTCTCTGAGTTGCAAAGTCTCCATCCTCTTGCCAACATCCATGAAGGGGAAGGCCAACTTGGTAGATGGGAGAAAGGTAAAAATCTCAGCCCTTCTGGTCTCTTTATGATACATCTCTGTTAAGAAGTAAAACTCTGGAAAAGAAACTGTGGTCCAGAAATAACAGTACAGTAAAGTAGAACAGGGCTGTGGAAGGGTGCCTCACAAAGAGAATGGCTTTTGTTGCAACTCTGCCCTTATCTAATCTCTACAGCATCTAACTGCTGACATGGCTCCTCAGGGGAAGCCCAATCTCACTTAGTAACAATGCAAACCATCTCCAAACTCACTATTGTAAGCACCACTTACCTGTGTGAGACCCCCAGTCACACTATACCTGCTAAGCCAAAGGGAAAGGATGGAGATTGTGCCTGGTCTTAGACTGCATAAGCATCTTTGAACCAGTCATTGCATCAACAGAAAGAGAACTGTGTTTGTCTTCAAAGAAGGAAGATGTGTAGAAGCAGAAGCAGTTTTTACCCCCACATTTTTTTATTTGTTCTGGCAATAGGTATTAAGCTATACTTGATCTGTGTAAAGAATCATTGTGCTTAGCACCAGGCTGTTATAGGAGGCTGCTTGTTTGTTCCTGGCTGCCCAGACTCCAGAAATAGCCACTCAGAAACTGTATTAATGAAATCACTGATTGGCCTATTAACTCTAGCTTCTTACTGGCTTACTCTTACATCTTAATTTAACCCATTTCTATTAATCTGTGTATCATCACGAGGTCATAGCTTAACAGCAAGTTTCTGGCTCATCTGTTCCCAGTAGTGGCTACATGGTGTCTCCTGACTCCACCTTCTTTCTCCCAGCATTCAGTTTAGTTCCCCCCCCCACCTCTATTCTGCCCTGCCAGGTCCAAGACAGATTCTTTATTCATCAACACATATACAAAAGGACTTCCCACACTACCAGGCCAGATGGGAAAATGGTGGTGGAAATTCTTTCAAGGAGTTCATGCCAGAGGAACAAAAACATACAGTACTACTAGGAAAGAGTCTACCAAAGTTATAAGAAATGTGGGGACAAATTTTAACACTAGATTTGATGTGGCTAGATTAGGGTCTGCTGGGTGCAGTGGTTGATCTTCGTGGTCAACTTGGCTGCATTTAGATCACCATGGAAACATATCTCTGGGGTGCCTCTGAAGGTGCTTCCTAAAAGATTTAAATGGTAAGGACATATCCTGCATGTGTATAACACTGTCTCATGGACTGGGATCCTAAGCGGAATAAAAAGAAGAAAGCCAGTCAACTGTCAGTGTCCACACCTCTCTACTTTCCTGTCTGCAGACACAGATACAGCTCACAAAGATACCTTTGCTCTCTGAATGCATGCCTTTTGGCCTTGATGGATTGTATCCCCTCAAACTGTGATCTAAAAACAAAAACAAAAATCTCTTCCCCAACCCAAGTTACTGTTTTATTAAGTATTTGGTCAAAGCAACAAGAAAAATGAATAAAAGGGGAGTTAAAGATCAGGTGTTCCAAAAAGAGGTGAGTTTTGAAGCCAGGTTTACCATTCAATTTTTAAAATGAAACAAGATGACATCTCAGTCAGGGCCATTCCTGTTTAGCAGCTCAGAGGTATAATAATTTAGTCAAAAGGCAACTGAGTCTAGAAGAAAGACAACAGGGTATAGGGTAAGGTGACCCTGGACTAAACACAACCAATTAGTGACTTACCATCTGGCTCCTGCCCCTGATTTTGTCTGAAAAGATGAAGAAGAATTTGATGACCTTTCAAAACGCAATAAGCTACATAATTTTGTAGCTGGATTTTAAGAAAAGCAAGATAATTTGAAGAATTGGGTATTAATATTGGGTTTTGACAACTATTATGTCGAAGAAGGGGCTAATCCACCAGCAGGAGGTAAAGATGCTTGCATAGAGTTTAAGGATCAATAGGAAACCACTTCTGGTCCTTGAGTGAAAATGACAAGATGAAAATATTTCTGAAATGCAATCGATGAAAACTGATCAAAAGAACATTCAACTTACCTGTGTTCAATCCCAGAACTGTTTCAAGGTTACATTTTGATATATGCCAATGAGAATGGCAGGAGTTGTCCTCCAGGAACTAGTGACAGATCAGATGGGATTTTTATCCACACATTTACAAGAAGTATTTGGAAAATGAAATAAAGATGATTCTTTTGTTATTTAAGGTGATTTTTAATTTATTGGTTGTTTTATTTTTTAATATTGCTTTTGTGATGGTTAATACTGATTGCCAACTTGATATAATCTAGAATCAGGCAGGAGACAAGCCTTAGGTAATGTCTGCAAGGAATTTTCTTGATTGGATTAGAAAACCTATCCTGCTTGTAACCCGAGCCATCCCTTGGGCTGGGTTCCCTGACTGAGTAAAAGCAAATGCTCCATTTATTTGTGGGCATAAGGATAAATACTTAGAATGTAGTTAGGAACTATCTTGTTTTATTAAAGTGGTGGTTGTGGGTTTTTCTCCAAGATCCATGATCTTCCTAGATCTGGGTGATTGTCTGGGCAATTCCTCCCACCCTGTGCTTCTGTGCCCCTTGCTTACCTCCACCATGACTTCCTCAACCTCTGGTCTACAGCAGTTTCATTTCCTCCTGGCATTCAGCTTTCCAGGTCACACTTCTCCTCTTCCATCATCCTTTGAGATCTAGTCCTGACTCTGCCCACTGTGGGAGGAGGGGCAGAATCAGTAAGGCGAGTCTGAGCCAGTTGTAGTTGGCCTTCCTCATAGATATGAGTAGAACCACTCCAGCAGAAGGTTCTCAAGGTGGAAAGAAGACAAGAGAACAGGAGCAGATCAGAGAGCTCTTCCTCCAAAGCCCTCCAGTTGACAGTGGGCATGACAAAGCCCTGTCTCTAGGCAATCATTGTTAAACTCCATCCCAACCAGGGAAAGAACTACAGGCCATGTGTGTTGCTGTGCTACAGTTGGAAATTGTCCCCCCAGGAAAACGGGAGACAAAATCAGGACACATAATGTCCAATATTTGTGATGTCACTGTTGTTATAATTAATGGAAAGGAATTTGGTAGAAGCCTTCCATTGAAAGGGGCAAGAAAATGCTGTGGGGTGGTGTAATGGAGGATCTTCTCCTACGCTTCTATACACTGTTCATCCAGTTTGTAAAAATACATCAAACATGCAGTACCATGGAAACAGAACACAAACCTAAGTTTAATGAATTTGAAGGATTTAAAGCCAAGAAGCTGATAAAAAACAACCAAGAGAGCACACAATTTCTCTTTCCTTTTCTGTTTTCCATGGAACATGGAACATTCTCCAATCTCTGAGTTTTTAGTTACTCCCTTTCTGAGCTTGGGGAACAATGATTTTATTCAGAAGGAATTTTCTATGCACACGTAGATGTTCCAGACAGTCTCAGCAGCCAGTGTAACTGGAGACCCCCATGCTGGGTGGGTTCTGTAGCTGAACTACATGCTGAAAGCAGAAGCACAATCAGGTATAAGTGCCAGGACTGGTTCACACACATCACAAAGCTCTCTCACTTGGTCTGCAGACCTCTCAGCTGCCCTAAGAAGTTCAAAAGCATGTGAAAGTCATCCCAAGGCCCAAGGGTAAGACACTGGGTAACACTAGTTTTACAAAACAGATGTAATAGAAGGGGAGATGGCATTAAAATGTACTTAAGATTACAGAATACAGCATTTGCATCTCACTCAGTCAGAAGTCATTGGGTTTTGGGGCCAGAAGCCTTACACTGGCCTCTGTGGCCTTCTCTCACACCTGGTTCCAGTCTCTGTTGATTTTGAACTATCCTTCCCTGATTATGCTTACTTAGCCCATTCCAGTGGATTCTGTGCGCTTTGCTTGGTTTTTCCCCTCCCACTTTTCCCTTCCAGCTCAAACACCCGTCCTTGCTGACTCACTCAGCATCTTCTAGAATTCCCAACACAATCAGAATTTGCCATGTTTATTGAAATTGCATCCACTAGCCATGAAGATCTTAATTCAACAGCCATGCTGCCTCTTTTCTGTACCTTGGCCTTTAGCCCCATATCCGAAACATGGTAGGCTCTCATTAAAGGCTGAATAAATGAATTCATTTAATTACACCAGTGTTCCAAAGGAAGAATATAAAGTCAACACCACTTGTCTCCAAGGCTTCTTCTAGCCCAGATATATTAGGAGTCTACAAAGCCTTATCAAAGTTACAGAGGCAGAAACTTAACATTTATAGATTGAAAAAAGACACAGATGTTGAGCACAGCAGTCTAAACTTGCATCATCAAGCCACGTTCTACTGCTGTTTCATACTTCTTCCTTTTTACTCCCACATCAGAATTTTCCCTAGGAATTCCTGATTTCACTAAAAAGAAACACATCTTTCCTCAATGATACTTCCAATGAAAGCCAACTTTGGACTGGTGAAACAGTTTAGTGAGGACTTGCCAGGAAGCTCAATGACCTGAGCTCGATCCCCAAGACCCACAAAATTAAAGGAGAAAATGAACTCTTCAAGGTATCCACTAAATTCCACATATACTCCCTGGCATGTGTGCCAACTTCCACACAATAAATAGACAAATGTTTAAAACTTGTTCTGTAGATGGCATATAACTCAAAAACCAATTATGATGGTTGATGTCAAGTGTCAGCTTGACAAGATCTAGAATCACCTAGAACACCAACCCCTGGGAATTACCTAGAAAGGGGTTCAAGGTTAAATGAATTGTGGTTATAAGAACCACCCTACATGTGGGTGGCACCATTTCTTGGCTTAGGTATTACACTAAAAATCAAAAGTGAAGTGAGGTGAACATCAGGCTACATCTCTCTCTACTCTGATTGACATGATGTAGCAAGTTGTTTTATGGTCCTGTCACTATGCTGGCGCTGCCAAGGGCTTTCCCTCCCACTCTTGGCCCAAATAAAAGTGGCTTTCTTGGCTTGCATTTGTCCTATATTTTGCCACAGCAGCAAGGTCAGGTTGTGTGCTGTTTAGCGTTGTGTGAAGTATCTTCACACTAGAGATAGATGCTGTGGAGAGAGCTGAGGGAGAAATAATCAAAGTCAAACAAATATTGATCTAATTTTGGGTATGCTGCTACCTTACAGTATGTCATTGATCTGGCCTTGGCTAGGTCCAAGTCTCCTTGGCAAAACAGGGCCATTACCAGTTTCTTTCCTTGGCCTATTTTTAAGGAGTGCATGAAATTGTAAGCCAAATTCTTAGCATAGCATACACATTTTAGCATCTGTGGGCATTTCATGAATGGCTTCTACATTTTAGCACATCATCTTCTGGCCCAATCCCTTGTCTGAAGGGATGAGCCATCTGAGTAGTACCAAGTCACGGAAATTTCCCCTAGCTCACAAAACTCATTACTGGCTGGATCCAGAGTCCCACACCAGACTTTTCCCTGGTTCCTAAGGTGCCAAAAATGTTCTAGTCAAGCTAAGCCTTCTTCCATCTCAAGTCAGCTCCAAGTATGAGATTCTGCAGTGTGCTTTGGGCACGTGTTTTCTTGGATAGCAAGGAGATGAGTCATGCCACATATCCTGCAGCCCCTTGAGTGAAACTGGGAGTATAATATTGTGAGTTCCTTGCCACCTCAGAAGAAGCTCATTCTGGTTCAGCACGTTCCCTAAAACCCAACTCTTTGAACATGAACTTGGTGATGCCCACCTGCTCTTATCACTCCCAAAGGTTTTATTATTCTCTTAGATTTCCAACTGCTATAAGTAACAGGCTTTGTTCATTAGAATCTGAACATCTTATTTGAAGAAAGGTTCTTTTGCAAATGTCAGATCCTAAAATACAGAGATCATTCTGGATTCTCAGTTAGCCCTTAATTCAGTCAGCTTTCTTGTTACTGTGACAAAATATCTGGAAAAACAACTTAAGGATGGAGGGTTTGTTCTGCCTCACTGTTCAAGTGTACGGCGCCTCATGATGGGGCAGCCAGAGATGGGGGCAAATGGTCTGTCAGGACACAGTGGGAGATGAATGGTGGTGCTCATTGGTTTTCCCTTTTTTTATTCAGAGCCCCAGTCCGTGGAATGATGCTATGCACACTCATGGTAAGACCTCATCTGCATTGTAACATAAATGAGCCTCCCAAATGTTTTATGAAGTGAAAGAAGGCAGTCCAAAACACCACATACTCTATAATTCAGTTGATATGGGCGATCAGAATAGGGTGCGGAAGATGACTCAATAAGTAAGCGTGTTTGCTCTGCAAGCAGGAAGACCTGAACCCCAATAGCCACACACTTGTATTCCCAGCAATGTGAAGAGTAGGGAAAGAAGGATCACCGGGGATCACTGGCAGCCGGCAAAGCTCAAGGTTTAGTGAAAAACTCCATCTTGGGAAAATAAGATTGAGGGTAACAGAGCAGGACATATGATACATACTTCTAGCCCAGGAAGGTAAGCACACCCATGTGCACATCTACATATACACCACATTACATTCAGGACACACAAGAACACTCATGCACATGCATTATATACCACATTACATTCAGTACACACACAGAGAGGGGGTAGAAACAGCGAGACACACACAGAGACAGAGAGAGACACAGTAGTCCATAATAGAGAACTCTATACACATAGAAAATAGATCAGCAATTTGTTGTGAATGAGGAGTAATACCTAAGAGATCTCATTTAGAAGTGATAAAAATGTTCGATAATTTGCCACAATCATGGTTTCACAAATCTGTGAATACAAATCATTTCATTCTGCACCTTAAATGCTCCTTTAAAGATTTTTTTGCTTTGATTTTTATGTGTGCGAGTGCTTTGCTGGATGCTCCTAGAGGCTGCAATGGAATGTCAGTTCCTCGGAAGCGGAGGTACAGACGGTTGTGAGCTGCCATGTGGATATGAGGAACTGAATCCAGGTCCAGTGTAAGAGCATCAGGTGTTCTTAACATTGCTTCCCCTACCCAGCCCCTGAATTTTGTACTTTAATAGGTGATTTTTACAGTATGTGAATTATATCTTAATAAAGCTATCTTTATAAGGAACTTTACCCTACGTTCAGGGAGTTCACAGAATGAGTGTTGTTTCTTGGTTTATCACTTCAGCATGGACAGCAATAAAGGGATTATGGGTGGGAAGAGTGATGTGAGCATATCTCAAACCAGAAGCAGAAAGCTGGGGAGAGTCACATATATTCCTTTTATAGTGATTCTCTTGCAAGAAATACCAATGGGTAACACAGAATAACTATAGATGCCCAATTTCCTAAGGTCTTCCTACCAGGCAACCTTTTCAAAGTTTGGCCACCTCCAATTGCACCATCACTACGGGAATGGAGCCTTGACTACATGAACCTTGGGGAAGACAAATCATGTAGAAACCCTTGCCTCTGTCCCAGGTATGCCTCAAGAAAATTGTACCTGCTCTTGGGGAAACACTGGCACTTCAAACACAGTGTGTCCAGAAATGAGCTCATCCCTAAACCAGAAGCTGGGCATCGTGTCAGATTCTGACCATTTCTCCACATCACTGATGACAAACAATCACTGAGTTATGCCAACTACCTGCGAAGAATTTAAATTTCTGTTCATGTTTTCTATATGCAGATCTCCAAATAAACCTGCCAGTATAACCAATCTAGATTACTTTAAAGACCCCCCCCCATTTACTACCACCAGTAGTCAGATGGTCCTTTTAGAAATATCAATGGGATCATATCACACTCTCCCTTCCAATCACATGACCATGGTTTTCAGTCATCTTTCTAATTTCTCTAGATTATTTGCTGACAATTCTAAAAACAGCCCTCCACATTGTCTTCACTCCTGTCTTCCTGAGTGCCTCATAGTTTGCAGGCCCTTCTGGCTTCTCCAGTCCTTAGAAGACCTTCCTTTGTCTGAAATGTGCAAAGATCCTCTTCTCTCCTTCCAGGACTCAGTCTAGCCTCCAGCTGCCTAAATTGCCCTTGCATTCGTTTACTATCACTACGGCACTAATTTTCTAAGTAATCTATTTTTATTACTACTTCATATCAATTGATGACTCTGTTGCAAGCACCCACGAGCATCTTAATACTTAACACACAATATCAGAATTGACTGTCCACATTATTCCTGTGTTTTCTAGTAGTCTATAACCCACAGCAAAGAAGTCATTTGTCTTATTCTTGGTTTTCTCTATTTAACAAAAGCCCAAGACAGAGTAAGCTACTCAATAAGCAAGGATGATAGTAAGTCTTTTTTTTTAATTAAAAATAGGTTTTTCTTCCATACAATACATGCCCACAACAGCTTCACCTCCCTCTACTCCTGACTTGTCCCTACCTCCTCCCTCCCCAGGATCCACTCCCCTTCCCTACTTCTCCCTTCAGAAAAGAACAGGCCTCCAAGAGACAACAACCAAACATGATAAAACAGAATATAAGAGCACAAGGCAAAACCTTTCACACTGAGGCTAGACAAAGCAATCCAACAGGAGGGGAAAAAAAAAAAGAATGGCAGTTGAGTCAGAGACACACCATACCACTGTTCAGGAGTCCAACAAAAACACCAAGCTAGCAGCTATAAGATACACACAGAGAACCTGATGCAGACCCCTGCAGGCCCTGTGCTTGCTGTTTCAATCTCTATGAATCCATATGAGCCCTGCTTAGTTGATTCCGTGGGCCATGTTCTCCTGGTATTCTCCATCCCCTCTGACTCTGACAGTCTCTCTTTCCCCTTTTCCAGGGGTTCTCCAAGCTCCAAAGAAAGGGACCTGATGGAGACCTCCAGTTTAGACTCTCTCTCTGCAGAGTGTCTGGCTATGGATCTCCACATCTACTCGCATTTGAAGCCTTTCTGAGGATGACTGGACAAGGCACTGATCTATGAGTATAATAGAATATCATTAGGAATTCTTTCTTCTTTTTTTCCCAGACCAGTCAGGATTGGTTCTATTCTAGCTCTCTGGGATATCCAGTCTCTGGTTCCTGGTCAGACCATAAAGGGCAAGGGTTCTCCCTTGAGGAGTGGGCCTCAAGTTAAATCACAACTTGGTTGGCCACTCCCACAAGTTGTGCACCACTGGTTGCCTAGCACATCTTTAAGAGAGGGCAGACTGTGACCACAGGTTCTGGTACCTATCTATACAAAGCTATGGAGTGGAAAGCCTCGTCTCACTAATGGAGTTCATAAACTCTACTAATACGGTAACTTGATACGAGAGAAAGGGGGCTTCATAAAGAGAACTAGACTATTTAAGTTTAATTTTTAATTATATATATAATTACAAGCCTCATACAAAATGCACATCCTAAGAGTACTCAATTTCATTTCAATTTTGCAACAAAGGCATCCAATGTAGTTAAATAATCGCACAATGTTTTTTTCCTTGATAATATCTCAGCGACAGTGCAGCAAACTTCAAGGAAGAAAAACTTTTTCCCTTATTGATTTCTGTCATGTGCGTGTTTTAAGAGGCGGGAGTGACTGACACCAAGGGGCAGTGCATTAACATTTTGGGGGGGGGGGCAATAAGGGATTTTTCATGGGCAGAGTACTGAGTTACTTATTACAGTATTGAATTTCTAAGCACATTGCTCCTTGGTGGTTTCTGGCTTTTAATGTATTGACTTTCTGCTTGGGCCAGAGCTGGAAGAATTCCACTTCACCTAGCACCATACCATGTTACCTCTGTTTTCCACAGTTCCTCACTCCAGAGCTTCCAGGGAGAGGACTAAAAGGGCAGCGAGCACCTGCTTGTCAGATATGTCTACTAGAAAAGAGACGACGGCAGCAACATTCTCCCATCACAAAATATGGCTTAATGAAGAGGATAGAGCATATTCCGTGAAAACTGAGATAATGCACTTGCAGATGACGCTAGCTGGCAGGATGTCCGCTGGGGACAAGCAGGTTTGTGAGTTGGACAGATGTCTGAGTGGAGATTTTGGCTCTGACCTCGGTGCTCCTATTTGCACAGGTCGTCACTCTGAATTTCAGTTTTCTTGCCTCCAAGGTGATGATGATGATGAAAATTAGCAAATGCAGTTCTATGAGGATGTGATAGTTTAGCCCATGTGATGTCTCTATCACGATCTGAACCCTAAGCACTTGCTAAAGGTTATCACATGCTTCTTCCAGCCATGTGGATTTGGGACAATCAAATGCTGGAAAAGTGCATGGTCAACAGTCATGGGATTTCAGAGGAGCTGGAGAATTTCTGCACTTTGCACTTCCTATTCCTATTGTATGTACTATGAGAGTGAACGAGTCAAGTTCTCTAACACCACAAACATAAACCCCAGTGCCTCACTATGAGGTGCCTCTCCACATCCAATAGATTACAGGTGGGAAGAGGAGCATTTAACTCAAGTTTGGTTGGCTTTTAGTAAAAATTCACGAAGACAGATATTTTGAACTGTTGCCTCAGCCAAAGGAAAATCTAACAAGATCAAGAAAATGAACACCTGCCGGGCGGTGGTGGCGCACGCCTTTAATCCCAGCACTCGGGAGGCAGAGGCAGGCGGATCTCTGTGAGTTCGAGGCCAGCCTGCCTGGTCTACAAGAGCTAGTTCCAGGACAGGAACCAAAAGCTACGGAGAAACCCTGTCTCGAAAATCCAAAAAAAAAAAAAAAAAAAAACGAAAATGAACACCTGGGAAGTCACTTTTAAGTTTTAGATGTTTATGAAGAGCAGTTATCAAAACCACTCAGACAGGTGATTTCCACATAAAACTGTATGAATATCCATATTCTGACATCTAAACATATGCATGTTTGTGAACAGAGGTGACACTTTCGTTTCCCAACTGCCCAGTCCCAAATAATCACACAGAAACATATTAATTACAAACTATTTGGCCTATAACTCAGGCTTATTACTAACTAGCTCTTACATCTTAAATTAACCCCAACTCAACTAACTATCCAGTTCCCTCATGTTCTCAACCCCCATTCCTTCCCCTCTACTGCCCCTACCCTCAGTTTACCCAGGAAATCTCATCTATTTTCCCTTTCCTCTCATGGTGCTCTGGAGTTGTGGACTATAGTCTGATTATCCTTTGCTTTATATCTAGTACCCACTTATGAATGAGTACTGACCATGTTTGTCTTTCTGAGTCTGGGTTACCTCACTCAGGATGATTTTTTTTTTGTAGTTTCATTCATTTGCCTATGAATTTCATGATGTCATTGTTTTTTGCAGCCGAGTAATAATCCATTGTATAAATGTACCATATTTTCTTTATCCATTCTTCAGTTGAGGGACATCTAGTAGTTTCCAGGTTCTATCTATTATGAATAATGTTACTATAAACATAGTTAGTTAGCAAGTGTCCTTTTGACATGATTGAGCATCCTTTGAGTATATGCCCAAGAGTGGTATCACTGAGTTTTGAGGTAGAGTGCTTCCCAATTTTTTGAGAAGTTATCATACTGATTTCCAAAGTGGCTGTACAAGTTTGCACTCCTTCCTCAAAAGAGCAATACTCTACTTTGTATGACAAAAAAAGGATAGCTAAAACAATCCTGGAAATAAAGGAACTTCTGAACACAATCATTTTTCTAACTAGGCTTTACAGATTGAAATTGTTCATGGTAGACAGTATGAATTGTAGTCATTCTTGTTTTTGTGATGGTTTTTAATTTAGTGACTATGTTTCTTAGCATTTTGCCTTACTACTCCATTCAGTTTTAGTGAGTAGCACTGGATATCATTCTTTGAATTTTTTCATACTTGCATTTACTTTCAGAATGAGAATTCACCAGCAAAAGTTTTTCCTAAAGTCCTGGTGAGCCAAACTAAAACAAGGATTGTGGTTGAATCCTCCTTTCAGTGTTACCACGTTGAATATATTCTGTTTTGCAAACACTTAATACTTCATTTTTTATGTTATGAAGTTGGTTACATCAAATGTAAGAATCCATCAACATCTCCCACTAAATAAGCAAGAGGTGGTAGACACCTGTATCACCACACTGTGAAAACAATTTCTTAAAAGTCTCTGAAACAGTCATCGACAGTTGTTAAATGGAAAAATTATAATGGCAGACAAGCTTGACAACATGGGAGCCCACAGGTCAGAGTTAACACTCTAAAGAGGGTTTGAGAGACTGTAAGTGCTAGTGATGTAAGAGAAAAGAACACGCTGCACAACCTAGGTGTTGCTTATGCTAAAGCATCTAACCTGAAGCTCATCACATCCCCAGAGCTCCAGTTTCCAAAAATATAGGCTGAAGGAGGGAGAAGATGAAGCAGCAAGGAAACACACTTTTTAAAAGAAATAATGTGACATTTTAAGAACTAATCAGCAGTCATGTTAGAATACTGTCTTAAGACAAATGAATCATTCTGTGTTTTGAAATTTTCCTCTAACATCTTTTATTGAAATATAATCCCCATTTTTAAAGTGTTAAGAGGTGAGACCAACCGAGTTAGATGTCTAAAAGATAGTTAAGATTAAAAAATATGTCAACATTAGGGTCTTTTGGTTGCAATAATAGTTTTATTAAAATAATAAGAAAAACCCAAGTTAGTGTTTTCAAACTCAATATGGGATGATCTACCCTGGCTTGGGACTCTATGGAGCCCCCACCAGCAAGAAGGAGATCCAGCCTTCTCACCGTGAACTTAGTCCTCAGAGCCATGAGCCAAATATACCTTTATTCTATAGCCACCACTCAGTCTTGGTATTCAGCTACAGCAACAGAAAATACAGTAAATTATTATTTGAGGCATTATTCCTCAATTGGCATAATTTAAGAATGGGCTGGTAGTAAACTTATAGATAATTCTTAAAAAGGTTAAAAAAAAAAAAGAAAGAAAGAAAACCACTTCATGAGACAGTGTGATATCTCAGCTGGTACAGGCATGGCAACCTGAGCTTAATCCCACGGTTTGATTGAACTCAGGTGTGGAAGGAGAGAATTAACTTCCATAGATTGTTTTCTGAAATCCATATACAATCACACTAAATAAAGGCAATTTTTAAAAGGTCCAACCATATGCAATTATGTGGACCTTGTTTAAGTTCTGATTTGAATGGTACTGAAAATGCAATCAGATTAAAATAGAGGGTTTTACTTTTGATAGTGTTTTATGGTAAGTGGTGAAAAGAAATGCCTTTCATTTTATGAATATTTTCATGTGAATTTGTTCAAAAGATGCAAACGAACCTGGATCTGGACCTGCAGGTCCCTGTTCTCAGCTCCTTAACAGGCAAAGCAAGAAGATAAGAGTTTCAGTGGCTTCTTGCTAAGTGAGTTCAAGGCCTGCCTGGTGAGATTCTGTTCCAAAATAAAAAATAAAAGAGGTCTTGGGAACCTAGATTAGTGCAGCACTTGTCTAGCACACAGGAGGCCCTGGGCTCAATTTCTAGCACAAAGAGGTGCACTTGAGAAAGTACAAACAAAACAGTCTAGTTCCTGTACTGAATCTGTATGTTGGTCATTTGGAAATTTTCCATAATAAAAATGAATGAAAGACTGAAAAGAAACCAGTACCTGGGACATGGGCCCCCTCTTCCTCCATCCTTTTCACAGTCTTCTTCGGATTGAAGCAACCATTCCGCTAAAAATACCAAAGGTATATTTTGACATATATTCAATATATATATGCAAACACATACACAATATGCATGATCATGGAGATGAAAGAGAAGTCATATACACTTTTGGAGGTATTTCTGGCTCTCCAGTTTGCTCCTCAAGTACTGCCCTGTATTCCACAGGGAGATAAATGGCCCATCCACAAGATGTCAAAAGAAATTGCTTTCTTTTGCAGCCACTTCCAACTTCCACTCCGTACAAAAATCCAAGCGAGTGCCAAAGAGGAAACGTCTTGTGACAAGGTCAGGCAAGACAGATGAGAAATATGGCTTGTGATGAAAAACTAACAGGTGCATGCTTTATTGCCATGAGAAATGTAGAAAAAGCAGATGTGGAATCCCATATAACATTGTGTTAAACATTTTAAAGTATATCTTTTCCCAAAGAAACCTCGTGGTTTGGTTTTGTTTTTTTGTTTTTTTGTTTGTTTGTTTGTTTGTTTTCTTTCTTAGCTCTTATTCTTGTCATTCTGACTGTAACTTTGGCAAGCTGCTTAGGGACCAGGACAGCAGAGCTTATGGAGATTTCATTTTTATATAAAGAGTAGAAAATCCTATACTGGGACCCATGTTTAAACGAGAAAGCCTCTTTAGGGGTAAGAAGAAGCAAAATTCTGGAAAATGTCATCCAGCACTTCTCTGGGCCATGAGCCTGTGTGGGCCACCTAACAAGTGCCAGGCTAAAGAGGGGCAAAACCCACACTAAAACTGAAGAAATATAATGGGGGAAACACTGTAGTTGAAATAAGAGGTCTTTGCTTATTTTTCATTTTGTCCTTGGACTTTCCCTCAGCTCCTAGAAAGCCTTACTACCATAAAGAATCAGGTCAGAATTCATTCTACAAGTGTATACATATTTCACAACAACATGTTAGACAAGTCTTCGTCCCATCCCCTCGACAAGTCTACACAGACACACTGCCAAGATATCTCTTCATCCAAGAGTCAGAAAACTTTACTGGTTCCTGTGACAGTTCATTTTATAGATCAGCACGAGCAGGTGAAGACTCCAGTTGTTAGGTGCAACACCAGCCTTGCTGTGGTTGCAAAAGTACCTTTAGAAGGAAGTTAACTGTACAAAATCAGTAAGTAGCCTTCAAGTAAGACAGTTTACCCTCCATCGTGTTGTAGATCTATCCAGTGTGACCAGGGCTCTAAGAGAAAAAAAAGATTGTGATTGTGGTTCCCCCAGGCTGACTTTGAACTCAGCTCTTCCCTGAATCCCACTTGCTGGTCCCCCTATTCCTTAAGGTAAGCAAATATACCAGTCTCCCCCTGATCCCGACTCTCCATCCCATTCACCCCTCCCCACACACTCTTGCTCTCCCTCAGAGGTAGTCTTGTTTTTCTTTGTAATTCTGACTAATGCACACATGTCTACCAATGTAGGCTGCTTCTAAGGTCCATCTTTTCCCCATGTCTCCGATGGAATCCACCGTTCACCTAAGCCAGAGGGCGTGTGTGTCTTTAACACCGTCCCAATCATTGGGACCTCCTATAACATTTGTGAGTGGTCCTCCATCACCTCTTTCTGATTTCACTATACCCCTTACCCATGCAAATTAAACCTCATTCCTCATTTGAAGTCCCTCTATAGGCCTTTCATGATTCAAATTCAAGATTACTTTCAGGATGGTACTAGTACAAAGGCTCACTTCAATATCCCTCCTTACCATATCTCCATATGGTACAAATGATCTCCACTGACTGAGGCTTAACCAAAAAAATAAGGGAAGAAAAACTAGGACAGATTCCTTCAATATATGCTCATATGTTTCTCTAAGAAATGAGCAAGCACATCACAGATGCCTCTGGAGCTGGAGGATATTAGATTGCTATCTTTAAAGGGGCAAAATTAAGCTGGCTGGAGTAATATTGGGGAAATCCTGCAATATTAAATTTTCAAAAGATCCTGCTAGGATTCATTTTCATCAAGACCCACCAAACATGTGCTCGAGTTTGTGTGTTTGTCAGTACTGATAGACTCCGAATCTATCAGCTAGTAAATTAGCCCGGATGTTCTGAGTGGTTTCACAGGACCCCGAGATGTGAATCTGCCTGGGCATTTGTGGAGACTGGGTCACACACGCCCTGTCAGGCAATCGTGATCGCCCTGGTTTGCGGCCCTGGAACAGATACAGTCACAAGGGTGGAGGCCCAGTCACAGTCTCTTGTTGCGAAGGGGCAAGCGCAGCAGAGGGAGCAGATCACACAAGCTCTCTACTTTGAACCGGAGGAAGATGGAAAGCAGTGAATGGCCAGCACAATGTTGCCCCTGCTCTCCAAAACGATACTACTTGAAATCTGCAGAATTGTCTTACTTTAATCCCCCCTACAAATTACCCACAGAGAAACTGCTTATTGTAGCAAGTTACTTAACAACACCAAGGCACCTCCTAATGACAGAATAAAACCCCTGGTTCTCAGTCAGGTAGTAGAGACTTCTCTTTTTTTCCTGGCAAAATTGTGAATTTTCGTTCCTCACCCTGATTATATCCTTTATTCAAGACTTACCTCTTCTCTAAGAAACTCTTCAGTTATTCAGGTCAGTGTTGCTGCCTTGTCTCAGGAAATCTGCTGCGTTTATATCATAAAGAGCACATAATTGCCCAATGTCACGCTGTGTTTAACTGATTAATGTGCGTGTGCATGTCTTAATAACATCTAAATCACACACTCCTTGAGGGCAAGGGTCTCCAGTCAAAAGAATACCACATAACGAATCAACCTAGCCCATCTCTGCCACTTTTTTATGCAGTATCCTTGGGCAATTTTCTTGAAACATAGTTTAGTTATGTGGAAATTATCAAATATATCCTGAAGACCTCTGAGAGTTTCTGAGGATACAGCTACTTTTTCAAAAAGTGATGGGGTATGTTACTAAATCACAAAAGTTATACATTTTTGCAATATATTAATGTTAGCAGTATAGTGATAAAATTGTTAATATTGTCTGCCTCATATAGATACAGGACTACATATACATCTAATATGTGCACTTACATATATGAAATATGAACAACCTACCTGGATGTTAGTGTTAACTTAGTCAACCAGTGGCTAGAGAGTTGGCTTGGGAATTAAGAGTGTATCACGACCCTCTCAGAGGACACAAGTCTGCCTCCCAGCCCCTGCATCAGACAGGTCACAACTGCCTGTAACTCCACTCTAAAGTATCAGCATCCTCTTCTGGATTTTGAAAGGCGCTATGCTCACATGCATAGAGACACAAACAAATAATTAATTTTTAAACTCAGCCATATGTTGTTCTGCCTATTCAGCTTAGTGGCTCGAAAACATCACGGATACCATCAGCTAATTTTTGAAAGGTTAGAAGCTAATGCTTTAAAGAGAAGGTCCCTGATAAATATTCAATGGATAAACAAATAGAAGAATTCAGATGGAAGAAAATAATTTATTGCAGTTGTCTGAAATGCACAAAACATAAAAATGACAGGCAGGCTAAAAAAAAAAAAGTTCTAAGCTACCTTGCAGAATGTAAAGTGTCAAAGTCAAATTATTGGAGAAACTCAAATAATGTGCATCTGGCACCAAGGAAACCCAATATCATTGCTAGGAATAGAGAATTAAATTGTTACCGCTCTCACTTCCAAGAGAGCAATGGAAGATTATGTGCTACATTCAAAATAGAAAATTGTGTCAGCAGCACAGGATGCCCTTTGGGGGAAAGGCTGACAAAGCTTGGTGTCACAGTGGCTTTCATCTGCAGGCTCAGTTGAAGGTCAAGAACATACAGCTTGTGTTCGACGTGAACTCTGACAATGGGACTGAATGCTCCCACTGATGGAACATATACCTTCTTCAAGATCTCATCAGGAATCCCTCTTGTGCCATTATTCACATCAAATATAAAGTTGAAAATGGCAGCCACACAGCCCTAGAGTAAGAGTCCCATCTCATTCAATTAAGTGGGAATGGAAATGAGACCTTGTGTAGAAGACGCATGCAGAAAGACAGATGTGAGGAAAGACCTCAAAAGGTCCTGAAGAACTAGCTGAGCAAAGGCAGAAGTCCTAACACCCTGCACAAGAAAATGTTCCAGTAAAATGAATACTGTTGACGGGCAAAAGACCAAACGCTGGGAATAAAAATTATTCTGATATATTAAATTCACTAGAGAAGATCTGTCTGTAAACAAAGATAAAATATTAGTCAAATCTCTCTTATTAAAAATATTAGTCATGGACCTTGAAAGATAGATCAGCAACTAAAAACGCATGGTCTCTTCCAGGAGACATGAGTTCAGTTCCTAACACCTAAAGCAAGTATCTCACAGCTGCCTGTAATTCCTCCTCCAACTAAACCAGATGCCCTCTACATAGCACCCACAGACGCATGGCATAAACACACAGAGACACATAGATACACAGACACACAAACACACATGCACATAAAAGTAAATCATTTTTAAGTGCTGGTTGCTATAAAGAGAGAAATGTTCCGAGCCTTGCAGGAGGCTAAGACTCCTAACAGAGATGATGCCAGGGACACTGTCTCGGGCTGACCAAGGAAAAACCAGAAACATGGATTTTTCAGCCTTGCAAAGGATGCTGCTGCCAGAATTTCCATGAGCTTCCCTGTGGGGACCACCAGCAGAAAGCCATAGATTTTTATAGCCATCTGGTTACATACCGACTTTATATTTGAATTTAGTGGGCACATGCTGAGTGCCAAGCACCATGCTGGCCATAGCCATTAGTACTTATTTATCTTTTCTAACTCACAGACTCAACAACCAATGTTATAGATCACTTGAGGAAACCAATTGCAAGTAAGTAAGTGGCATGTTACAAGTGACTTGTATAGTATGACTTGTTTGATACACCAAAACATAAGAAATAGAATTTGTTCCATTCTACAGAGTAGAAATTTGTAGCCTAATGTTGAAAGCACCTTTCCAAAAAGAGCCAATGAGGTCAACAGCAGATCCAGAACTTCACTCAGGTGAAGATCCCTTGACTCAAGTTCAGAGTGTTATTGAAAGCACTTGACTGCATAGCAAACATCAACTTCTCTCTGGGCTTAATTTTAGTGTCTTCGTTACCTTTAGTTGTTGAAGCAAAGGAGCACAGTCTAAATCTAAGACAATAAGAGTTCATTTTCTTGTAGTTTTGGAAGCTGGTAGCCTTGGATCCTCACATGGTAGACAAGAACAGCTTTTGGTTTTTTTTTTTCCCCCTAATGGCTGTAGTCGTGCAAAAGCAGAATTTCATCCTCATGACCTCATTTATCCTCGTGTGCTTTCTAAAGGCCCTATTTTAGATGCAGTCATGTTGTATGACTTTCCTAGAGAGTCTACCTCTATTCATCCAAAGCAGGTAGGGATGCCAAATAAATTATTGGCTTCATCTGAGTCCATTATGGTGAAATAGTGTGTATATTGGGAGACAGCTGCAAGAGCATGAGGCACACAGCATCCTTGTCACTTGGATGTAATATGATGGCATCCCTCCTTCAATTCCAATATCGGGAGGCTGAAACAGATAGATATCTGTGAGTTTAAGACAAGCCTCATCTGCCAGCCAGAGCTACAAAGTGAGACCCTGTCTCAAAAATAGATGATAGATAGATGATAGATAGATAGATAGATAGATAGATAGATAGATAGATAGATAGATAGATAGATAGACAGACATAAATGATAGATGCATGGATCATAGATAGGTAGATAGTTATGCAGATACATTGATAGATACACAGATATATACATAGATAGATGACAGATAGGTAGACACACACATAGATAGATAGATAGATAGATAGATAGATAGATAGATAGATAGATAGATAGATAGATAGATAGATAGATGATAGATGATTCGACTACCAGCATGGAAGCCAGCCCCCAAGAGGTATATCACTGGAATCCCTGAGCAACTTGCCGGCAGCTACACTGCTTCTGAGTTCCTCCTCTCTCAGCCACTGTTCACTGTTTTTCTAACTTTGTGGTTGGGGGGAGGGGCTAGAGTCTTGCAATCTTTCTGAGCCTTGTGAGTATGTTAAATGTCTTGTGATTTCATGAGTTTGGGAGCTTTCCTTCTTCCTTCTCACAGAAACTTTCTTCAAACTGGATATAGCAGTAACACAGCAAGCAACGCTGTGAATGAAGCCTTCACCAGGTGAGTGGAGAAAGGCAGGAAGGCATGATCAACCCACAGCAATTTGCTTCGTAAGAACTACAAACCTTTCAAACCCTAGTTACCCTGCCCACAGACAATTTTTTTTCTTCAGCTCTGGCTATCCATCCTTACCCATCTAAATTACTTGTCCATGAATATTCCCCTATGTTCCGATTCTCGGAAAGGTAATTTTAAAATGTTATTTTCTAAAAAACATTTCTATAAACTTCATAGTATGATAGTTATGTTTTATTCTATCATTCTTAATAGCTTAATACATTTATGATAAAGTAGATGGTAAGAAATAGAGAAGGATGAACCTAAATTGATGAGGAATTTTCCCAATTCTAGAAACTGGAAATTATGGGATGAAGCAGAGTAAGCTTCAGACACCTGGATGTGAATAGAATAGCCCCAAAGAGGCAGCCAGGACCCTCGTTGGAATGTGCCAAACATGAAAAAGGAGAAAGAAGAAAATGAGGAGAAAGGAGAGGAAGGGAGTGGGAAGAACATTAGAAAAAGAGGAGAAAAAAGAGAAAGATGAGAAGGAGAAGAAAAGAAAGAGGAAGGAGGAGAGGAACATGATTTAGGAGCTAATGGGTTGCTTCTTGGTGCCGTCGTTTTACTGCAGATATTCATTGACCTAATTTTCTAGTCACTGGGACTGCTCTAAGAACACCATAAACTTGCTGAGCCGCAGTTGCACATGACTTTAATCTCAGCACTTGGGAGACAGAGATAGGCGGATCTCTGTAAATTCGAGGCCAGCCTGCTCTACAAAGTGAGTTTCAGGACAGCCAAAGGCACACAGAGAAACCCTGTCTCAAAAACACAAAACAAAACAAGCAATAACAACAACAACAACAACATATCAACACAGTAAACAGAGTAACTAAATCAATAGAAGTTTATTTTTCATAGTTTTCTAATCTAGAAATCCCAGACTAGAGTAGTGGTGTACTGCATTACTGGACAGTGCTCTGTGGCTGGTTATTGGATGGACTGATGGCTTCCTACATCGGGATGGGGGGCGGGAGAGAGAGGCAGAGGGAGAAACGAGATATTTTTATGCAGACACTAATTCTATCAGGAGGACCGCATCCTCATGACATAATTATATCTCTATGCCCCCTCCATCTCCACACACTCATACGGAGAATCAGTGTTTCAGCACATAAATGAGGAAAGGATCAAAATGTTCAATACATTCTAATAGCCCTCAAGAGTATCAAATATTCATAAAACAAAACTAGGTGTGGTGGCAGAAGGAACAAGGAGCTTTTGAAAACGAAAACGGTGATTGTTACAAATGAACAGATATGGCATTGACAAATTGATATTGGTATTACTGTTGGCAATATGCCAACACTGAGCTCCATCCCTCCTTGTCCTTTATACAACTTCAACAACAGCTACCAGTACTTTAATTGATCTTAGTCATACTACATTAACATGACATACATCACTCTTGAATTTATATGAACTAATCCACGCTTTGACTTCTGCAGCAATAAAGTACCTATGTTTCCTGCATAGTTGTTGTTAAAATATGTAAAACCAGAGTGCTCTATTTATTACATCTGGTAGACACAGGATAATGTAGGCATCAGGGGAATAGCTCTAGTCCTGAGAATTGAGGTCTGATGATATTCATTAAGTCTTTCATCAGCTGTGGGTCTTCAGATAAGTGCTAAGATCCTCTGATTTTTTGGTTAATTATCTGGCATCTAAAAATAATTTATGTACCTCATAAGGTTATTGTTAAAAAATAAAACAAAATGAGATAGTATTAGCAGCATTGCATTATTACAGTTCCCGCGTAATCAGCACCATCGTTTGTTCAGCTCTTGCCATGAGGAAAAGTGACATGATTGGGCATTGGGTTGTGGCACTTAGTAATCAGTGGATATGTTAGGAGTCTGATGGAGGCTCCTAACAGATAACAGAGGGCATCTAGATTTTTTATTATCTATAAAATTTAGCCATCTTTATCTACTCATTTGTAGTCTTGTTCTCAGCAAAGAACATTCTCACAGTGGCTGGATAATTTGATATGTTTTCCTTCTGATAGGCATTGCTGCATTTTAACAGCATAAATGATAGCACTAGAGCAGAGTACTAAGGGAAATGGGGTACAAGGTAGGAACAGGAAGAAACAACAGTTCACCCAGAGCTTACATTTCAGTGATTTTCAAACCTAACTATTTAATTATTTATTATTTCATTTATCATCTGATTCGGTAGATCTGGGTAGGATTATTCCCAAGTAATTATAATGTAAATTAAAGTTTAAATGTTGCTTCTGTGAATCAGTATTGCCCAGGTCTAGCCGTCCACTTAAGCCATCTTAAAACATTGAAGTGTAACGATTGGTCTTAAGTTGTTGGTGGAAAGCCGGGCGGTGGTGGTGCACACCTTTAATCCCAGCACTTGGGAGGCAGAGGCAGGCGGATCTCTGTGAGTTCGAGACCAGTCTGGTCTACAAGAGCTAGTTCCAGGACAGGCTCCAAAACCACAGAGAAACCCTGTCTCGAAAAACCAAAAAAAAAAAAAAAAAAAGTTGTTGCAGAAGTTTCTGACCCACAGCCACTCTCAAATAAACATACTGAGGCTTATATTAATTATAAATGCTCAGACAATATCTCAGGCTGAGTACTAACCAGCTCTTGCATTTTAAGTTAACCCATATTCCTTATTAATTTATCAGCCTGGCACTTTCATATCTTGCTCCCTCTGTGTTTGGCTGGTGACTCATGGTTCCTCTCTTCTCCTTCCCAAAATTTTCAGTTTAGTTCTCCTGCCTAACCTTATTCTATTCAGCTATTGTCCAGTCATCTTGTTTATTGAACCAATCACAGAGACATATATTTACACAGTGTAAAGGAATATTCTACAGCATTCCCCAACACACACACTTGACTGAACAAAAAAGGAAGCTTTAACTTTTATGTAACAAAAAAGAGTTATCAAGTAAGTATAAGTTACAAAATTCAGTCCATTTGTATTTGGCAAAATTACAAAAAAATACTCTATTATTTATATTATTTTGGTGAGTCTAAAGTTTTACATCTAATTTGCTTTTTTAATCATAACTAAAGCAAACTATGATTACAACTATCTAGTCTTCAACTCCATCAAGGACCCCAGAAGGATGAAATGATACCTAATAATAGGGACATGTCACTTGGACAGTCACCCTAGTCTAGGCTCTCCTGTGACATTGGGACAGCCAACTAAGGCCTACAGACCTGATATATCTAATGTACATTTTTGAGAGCCAGGGAATTTTGAAGGACTTTTCTGCATTGTCTTAGCAAAGTTTGGCAGTTACATATTTTGTTTCTTGCTGGTCCAGTTTGGACACTATCTGTCAGCAGTTGAGGCAAGGGCAGTTTCTTTGCCTACATGGTTAGCTTTTGCCATAAAGAAAACAAACATCATTTGGACTTTTTTTCAATGCTTATCATCTTCATTGAGGTAGATCAGTGCTGCAAGGAACAGACATGTCTCACTGTCATAAAAAGCATAAGTTATAAAACATTTTAAATTTCATATTCTGTAGGTCTTTTAAGTGTTAGAAGACTATCAATCTACCTGTGTATAACCTAGAAAACATACCAAATATAACTGTAAGTTTGACTATTATGGATTACTACTAATTTGTAATTTTAATTATATATTACATTTTTAATGAACTACATAAATGCAATACCCCAATCAAGAGTATAAATATACATATAGTATAACAAAATAACTTTAAATTTGTATCAATATACCAAAGTCAATACTAATGTGAAATATTTATAGCTAGGAGCTGTTTTTTAGGTTTAAAAGTAGATTTAATAATCTACCCTTTTATCCTACCATTTCTGTATCCCCTTTTTTTCTTTTCAAAATGAGATCCCTGAATCTAATTTCCTTAGTTCAATTCTTATTTTATTGACCATTGCCAGTGACAACTTGTAACAAACCCCCCTAAACAATGACAAATATTCATAGCCTATTTTGGGGGAATGTAGTTGTCATTCTCTAGACTACCTCCTGCCATTTTGAAGTGCTGCTAATCCCTGGAAAAAGCTTGAAAATATCAGGACAATTGTTAGGTCTTGGCTGTAGTATTCTATGAGGCTCGATCATTTTAATCAGAAGCCTTGAATCTGTTTTGGATGGAGGACTCTGAAGAGACTGTAATAGGCATTTTGAGATGCTGGATAACCTGGGCCATCTGCTTTTATTGGTATCTGGGCTCCTTCCTCTGAAAATTCATAAAATTTTAAGGGCAACATACATATCTGTATTAATACAAGTTTAGACAGTACATTGTATACAAATCAATCAAAGATGATTTTTTTTTTTTGCTTTATGTTTAAGCAGATAAAATATATGTCACATGTCTTGCCATTCTTCTAGGTTTATTTCCTTGTTTATAGCTAGGATTTCTGGGGGGGGGGGGTCTTCCTTGATCAACCCTCATCATCTTTAACTTGGAATGAATCCACAGCCTCTCTTTTTCTATGGAAATAAAAGCATAACCTCTCCCCCAAAGTAACATGTATTTTGATTTAAATTTTAAAGCCAAGATTTTTTTTAAAACAATATATAAATTGGCTTAATCTATTAGTTTTCATAATCCAATGTCTCTTAAAGGCCAAAAGAAATTTAAAGACATCATAATAACATACAATATCCATACTCTCTGTGTATTTATGATCTTTACATGGCTTATTTTTTATATTACTTTACTCCCTTTTTAAGGACATTATTTTATTATTTTAAATATTATATTTAAATGTTTCTTTTTTATGACTGTCTATACCTTTTCATTTGTCTGTCAAGCCTATGTATATTTTTAAGCACACTGTAACCCTTTTAGAAGTTTTTATCTGTCTGGATCTGTCTTTACTGAGCATCTGTAACCTTTTTTGTCTGTATGAGCAAAACCCCAACCTGCCATGCAGTATACTGGTAGAGCTCACACTGATGGCTCAAGCCTGCAGGCAGTGCCTAGGAGATTGCTCTCTGTAACACAGTACATGTGAAAGACTGCAGGAACCCACCATGAGGCTTAGCTCATGGTATGCTGGCAGCTGCTAAGAGATATAACTCCCTACTGTGGCTGTCATGAGAGGCACAAGACTAGGAAACCAAGTTTGGCTTGGAAACATTTTTAAGCTTTCTTGGGTCTTATGTGGATCTATGCCCCACACTGGGTGACATTTGTAGACAGTTTTCCTGTCTCAGCAGCCTGCTCCCAAATTACCACACAGAGTCTTATTTTAATTATAAAAGCTTGGCCAATAGCTCAGGCTTATTACTAGCTAACTCTTACATTTTAAATTAACCCACATTTCTTTTCTACCCTCTGCTTCTATGGCGGTACATTCTTTCAGCATGGCACATTCATCTCTTCCTTCCTCTGCATCTGGCTAGTGACTCTTTGACTCCAGCTTTCCTAAGTCCATAATTCTCAGTTTGACTTTCATGCCTAAACTGTTCAGTTATTGGCCATTCAGCTTGTCTATTAAGCCAATCACAGTGACATATATTCACACAGTGTAAAGAAATATTCCACAGCATTAAGTAGTATATTTCAAATTTCCCCCAGGATATTCTAATGTTCAATTAAAGAAGAAATTTAACCAAATGAGTATTTTTCTGTATTTCTTTTTCATCTTGGAAATTATTTTTAATGAGTTGAATACATTATGTATATGTCAATAAAAGGTTAAAGAATAAATAAATAGCAGGTAGAAACAGTAAATGCTACATAAATGTATTGGATATATTAGATGATAGATAGATCAATGGATAGATAGATAGATAGATAGATAGATAGATAGATACATAGATACATAGATACATAGATAGATACATAGATAGATACATAGATAGATAAGAGATTGATTGATACATAACAAAACATCAATTTGGTTGTTGAAAATACTGAGCAGGAATCAAGTATCAGTAGTGGAAACTTCATTGAGGCAATGAGCTAAAGTTCTTGATAGACTTCAGGGCAGATCAAAGTGGTCTCTCCAGGTGAGAATTACAAGTAAAAGGAAAACAAATAGCAGAAAGAGAAAACCATCAAATGAGAAGCTTACAAGTCCAACAGGAGCCTCTGGTAAAGTTGCCAAATAGACTACCTAAACTCCTCCCCAAAGATGAGCTTCCTGCAGACAAACTTTCTTTTCTTTCCCATTGTAGGCACTTCTAACCTCTGTTGGAATTGGTTTGCCTTTAGCTGCTTCCAAGGGCATTATGTATCCAGTTTGGGGTTGGTTGTCTTTGCCGTTTTCTTCCCTCTCCTCTCACAGAGTTAGGAGACAGTATATCCACAGACAATGGACCCTGGTGAGCATTGTGAGATAAACATGCTTGGAAGCAGAGAGGGTAGGAAAGAGCCCCATGTTCAGGGCCAGGTCTTCTGTGAGCTCAAACAAAACATGCAATTTATCAATATAAAACATGTGAAAGTATTCAACCCACCTGTGAGGAGTGACAAGTAGGGAGGAAGAAAAGCAAAACTTCAGAAAGTTTCCAATATTTCATCATCCCTCTTGTCAAAAAAAGTTGAATTTTTTTTTTTTTTTGCAAATGTGCCACTTCCCTAGAGCAAGTGACAGTGACGTCTTATAGCATTTCTGCTCATCATCAGACCTGAGACATTGCTGACTATTATGAAATAGCTGTTAAGCTCTCTCCAGGTGGGTAAAGTAATTCTAAAATATAATTTTCAGAATACAATAAAGCTGAATGCATTATATATGTATAAATTAGTAGTAGTCATAATAATAATGAGACTTCCAAAGACACTTACCAAAATGATTTGACTTCAAAAAGGTCAAAATAGTTTAATTTTAGGGTATATTATCACTAGTATAGAGACTTGCTCATATGCCTTCTATTTATGCTAATTCCAGTTTTGAGCTCTCATTCAGTGGGCGTGGCAGTCAAATACTACATCTAAAGAGTGACTTAAATAGCAGCCTATGAATCCATTGGGCAGCATTCTCTTTCTGAGAATTATTCACCTGCGTTTAAATGCTGAAGAACTAAAAGTACATCATTTCAATCATTTTCTATGTGCTAGTCAAGGGACTTTGTCTTTTCCACTTCTGAAATTTTCAGGAAAGGAAAGTAAAAGAATGTTGACTTTTTTTAAACTTTGTATATATTATGTGGGTATGTGTCTGTGACTACAGGTACCAAAAGAAGCTAAAAGAGGGTGTCAGATCTCCCTCAGGAGCTGGAGTTATAGGTGGTTGTGGGTTGCCTAACATGGAATTGGAAGCCAAATTTGGGTCCCCTGCAAGACCTGTGTATGTCCTTAACTGCTGAACTACCTCTCCCAACCCCCGCCAGAGATGACTTGTAAAAAGAAAGGGAAAACAGGATACATGTACAATGTTTCCTGAGCTTGCCTAGGAACAGCAAATGCCCAAGGTGTTTTAAGTGCTGTGGATCAACTGGGTGTAAAATTTCAGGTGTTTACAAAGCAGAGCAAGAAGTTGGGTAGCCAGGTCTCAAAAACTTACATGAAGCAAAACAAATAGGTATCAATAAATGGGAAAGCATGAGGCTGACCCTCATGAGCAGAGCAAGTCTGGAAGTAGACAGTCCCTTAGGATTCAAGGACGCGCTAGAAACCTGCCATCTGCTTAAGTGTTCTGATTATGTCAATGTTCTAAGAAGCCTCACTGAACTACAATGGGCCTTTTCTTAGTGTATTCATCAGCATCCTGACCGCCCTGCTTGTCTTGAAGATATTCAGGCACTGTGATAGAGGAGACATGCCAACCTGGGGCTGTTTTAGACGTCAGCTTGGCTCAGCTTTCCCTTCCTGTAGATCTTGTCTTTGTGACTGTGTCACTCTCTAGTCACTACTGACAGGTCATCCCAAGCAAAAATCAACAATCAACTGAGTATTTGACTTGGGCAATATTACTATTAGTTATTGACCTTCATACCAAGGATGCTGCCAATCTACAGATGATGTCACTGGTCAGTTTGGGGGCTGTCCCCCCACTAGGTTACAGTGATTCTGAAAACAGGGGACTATGAATGAGGGAGTATCTTCTAGATCCTACACTTAACATGCTGGTAAAACCACCAATACTTACCTTCTTAAACAGTCAGGAATTATGCATGGCTGAGGATATTGTGAATATACTCAGCATTTTCATTAGGTGATAGTCATAAAACATTGCAAAGTATACACATCCAAACATGGATATTATATACCTTGCGCATGCATGTGTGTATGTGTTTATGTGTGTGTGTCTACAATAAAGTGTATGAGCCTAGGACCATGATGAACAAGTCATCCCAAGAACAAATTAAACAAAAGAAAGTACAATGTAACCAAAGACAGGCCTTAAATACAATACTTTCAAGGTTTTTGCTTAACTAAGATGATACACTTGTATTTCAGAACATAAATACAAGACTCGGGTGACCTGCCCCTGCCCCTCATGGGACCAGTCCTCCACCACCTGTTTATAAATGATAACAGAACGTCCTAGAGAAACTCATTTGCTACAAAACCAATGACTGGTGCCTTAACAGTGTTCTTCCTTAGGTGACATTCTGGGAAATACCTCCTTGTGGATTTCCTCTTAATGAAATGTGGGCTGTCTTCATCAGGCAAGCTACACTTCTGGTCTGTGTCACCCGCTCTCAGAGTCTCCACTGCAATTTTTCTTTTCTCTTGGGAAAACTCCCTATTCTTTACTACAAATTTCTATACCCCTCATCCTTGAAGAGCCACCTCACCCCTCCCTGACTGGAATGCCACCATGCATAGCACTCTTTCCATCCCACATTGCTCGGTGCTCCTTCTGCAAGCCTTTACAGTGTTCCTTCCGTAAGTCCCCTTTACTCTCCTGATGGAGGTGAGTGTAGAGACTTGCCAAGTAAATACTGATGATGCCAAATCCAGTAAAGGAAGAAGACTCTTGCTGTTAGAGCACGTGGGACATTAGAGCCATTTAACAGGAAATCAAATTATCACTCCAGATTGACATCTTCCATGTGCCTTAGATTTGTTAAAATAAAGTAGGCAAGTCATGGATACATTTGAAATAGTTGACAAGTACAAGCAAACTGACTTCGTTTTTATAAGTTCATGAGGTTATTTAGGAACTTGTTGATGAAAAGGAAGAAGTGGTTTAGGGACAAGAATGGATTGTAGAGAAAATAGTAGAACTCAAAGATTTTATTTTAAGCCTAGAAAGGTTTTGAAAAATCACTCAGAAAAAAATTGAGTTATTAATTAAAATATGAGTAAGGATTGTCAGCATGTTCTATTATCTTATTAAGTCTATACCAGAATCTCTTGATATTGAAATACAGACATAACATTAACAAGGTAGCTAAATTAACAAAAATATATGATGAGGGTATGGAAAGCATCAATTAATATATTTTATCCACGGCACATAATAAAGAGATATGTATTAGCTGATCAGTACATATGGTTTGGGCCATGAACTTAAAATTTGTGTGTTCCATTCAGATTTTGGAAAGTGTTCTTCCTAAGCCAGACTGAGCAGTGGAAAGTCTTCCAATATGATCCCACTCACACATCCCTCATGCATATACATCCTCACATAACTATTTCTGCTGCCACAGCTCCCCAAGTCTCCCCACTCCCACCCCACCTTCTGCAAACCAGACGCACCTGCTACCCTGGGCAGTGACTGCTGCTGCCATGTCTTGCCGGTAATGCCATTGTCAACCTCCCTCCCTGGCATGCGCGCCATCCTCCTTTACTGGAGAAAGGAATGTTTAATTATTTTTAATCAGTGGACATGGCATCTTGCTAGACAGCGACACTTGGGGGATCCAACACCATCTGCCTTCCACCAGGCGCCAGCTGCTCTAGTAGATGTGGGTAGAACACCTTAGGACAAGGCCTTCTGCTGCCAGGCGCCTCGGAGAGGCTGCCGCTGGGCACCATCCCCAGTGTGAAGCTGACGCCTGGGCTCCTTGCCTGTCATGGTTCGCCCCTCATCCCTGCCATCCTTTCAAGGGAAGTAGTTCTCAGCCCGGCTCCCAGAACACTGCCCATAAAACCCAGGGGCCTTCCGGTAATAACAAGGTGTCCAAATATAAATGTCACCCTAACCCAAATGGCCACTGACTCCATCACTGTGAGTCAACCTAATGGAGCCTCTGACTGCAGTCCCACAGAGAATGGCCGCCGGTCCTCGCAGCGGGGTTGACCCATGCCGAACAAGGGTCAGCCAGCTCCTGAATGTGTAAAACAGTGGGAAGGAAGGAGGGACAGAAATGCCTCTCAGCTAAATCGTGGAGCTGTCCAGGGTGAGCGCTGCAAGTTGCTATGACAGACCTGTCCCTTCCACCTCCGAGCTTCCTCGTGGCCCCCGCCGCTCTCACAGCTGTGCCAACACTTTGTTTGCTGCGGAGCTAGGTTCCTTTGCTGAAGTAGCTTTAGCAGCTCAGCGGTGCCTGACAAGGAACACTTGCCACTTCCCACCCCCGGGAGCCCCTACTAGACGTCCCTGCCCGTTTCCTTCACTGCCAGGCCCCAAGGTTTTTATCACCTCCGCCCCTCCCCTTCCAGTTCTTACGAGTGAGGACCTGGACTTTGCGGTTCACTCCCGCCGGTCTTTATTTTCATGCAAAGTGAAAGAGATCAGCCCGGGGTGGGCTGGCGGCTGGAAGCGCAGATAAAGCCCCAGCTGTGTTCCCCCCTCCCCCACACAGTGGGCTTCACCTCCAGCAGGAAAGCTAACTGTTTTTGTGCCTGAGGGAAATTTACGGAGCCTCAGACTTTCTTCCAGAGAGGGACAAAGGGGAGGTCAGGTGCCACAGCTGCCCGAAATGGAGATGTGTGAAATGTGATTAACTCGGGAAGGAGCCTGACAGAGAGGACTGGAGCTTCTCCAGTCCTGGAGTGTGTTTCCCTGGGTCAGGGGCAGGAGGGAGAGTAAACAAAAGCATTAAATAAATATTTTCTCCATTTAACCCACGTGTTAATATAGACTCTCACATCCTCAGCAGCACCAGCCGAATCAACGAATCAACAGCACACCCGTTAGCCCAAATAATGAAGGAAACGCTTTCGCAAGTTGAGTTCTTTGCATTTGTGAGAAAATGGGGGTAGAAAGGGAAAAGGTTCCAAAAGAATTCCATTTGTACAGACTCCATCTACTGCACAGCCAAACACACGGAGCCCATCAGAGGAGCTCACTTAATGCTATTTCTCAGGCTGACTGCAAACCGCCAGTGCCTGTAGAATTAAAGTCATCAATAGACGGGCTCTGCACTTACAGGAAGACACAAATAAAATCCCTACTGATATGTCCATCAGGGCAGGAAGTTCTATGCGCCTGTGAGAGCTCTGTCTGGTAAATGAGGCTATCAGTACGTTTGTCTCTGTCTAAATACATAATGCCAACTTCATTTTCCAGCAGTGTGCTCGAGCGATATCCATTTTTGTGTTGGGGTTTTGTTTCCACCAAATCAACCCTCCCCAGCTGTCCTGCTTAGACAACTTGTCTCACATTCAAGGTTTGTACCAAAAGCAGATAATGTTTGGAATTGACTGGAGATGTATTCAGTAATCTGCAGAGAAATTCCAGTAAAAGCAGAGTCAATTATCAAAAGATTAGCACATTCCAGGGAGGGGAAACAATTTTCAAGACAAGAGCTGATGTTTAAAAAGATTCTTCATATACGAATAAATTATTCTATCCACTGTGGCTAAGTAAATCTGTGTGCCCTCTACAGAAGAGAGAAAGAGCAAGAGGCAAAAATTCACAATATTGAAAACTAAATGCTTGTGAGGAGATATGTTGAGAACATGTTGGTTAGGAGGACTACCAGGTGGTGGACACCTGTGCCCAACTTGGACGACATTCCTATAGAAAGTCACTGTGGATAGTTTCTGGGATACCCTAAAGGATTAATGCAATCAGCTGTCTGCTGTAACTGCAGCACTTCACAAAGATGGAGCTAAGGCATCCCTTATCTCAGTGGGAAATTCCAGTCTGAGAGAAGGCACTTCATATCTCAAGACCTGAAATAATTTTCTGGGACCCTCTTCACTAAGCAAGAGCTTTTCGAGGGGGAGGGCTCTGGAAGGGGTCGCACATCCTCAGAGCCACTCCACTCGGAGGTGGCAGCGCAGGTAGCATCAGGCACAGGAGGGGCTCCTTGGACTGCTGCAGGTGTGCCTGAGAGTGCTGAGCACTGGTTCTCTTCCAAAGCAGAGTAAGGGGCATCAGGGCATCAAAATCTCACAAGAGGACTTCCAGAAAAGCCAGCTCACATGGGATATACTTGTTTAAAGGGCTACTAAGAGTCGCTAATATTGACCTTGAAAAGTCAAGAAGTGTCTCTGTTCCCAGGAAAACATCTCAACTCAATGAAGAGCAAAGCCACGTTGTTATTGATCAATACTCCTCTTTTTCCCCACGTGTCTCAGTTTCAGCCATAAAGACTCTAAGGAGGCCCCTTCCCATTAAGCATGGCTCTCTCTGGTGAGGCAAAGATTCAATTTATCTTAACAGAAAGGGCTGAAAAGGGCTAGTGCCTACAACAAGGGCAATTTAGTCTCTCAGAGAGGCAGACCCGGGCAGAGCACGGAGGACTGAAGAGAGGTTTGTTCTTAAGCGTGTAGGTTTGTTCTTCCACCAGCTTTCAAGCTTGACTGCTTCTCCAGCACCCCTTTGATGAGCAGTATATATTCCGAGCAGTCGTCATAGAGATTCCATAATTTTTCACTTAGAAAAATAGTTTTTGCATTTCATACAGCTTCTAATTCCAAAATTAGTTCAACATCTAACAGTGAATGTAGAAATATGTACCTCTTTCGGAGACATACTTGTGGCTGGTATTGATTTATGCTATATCATGATTTTAGTCTTATGGGATAATTGCCTTGTCGAGGCAGTATTTATTGTTGTGGCTACTAAATCACATTAATTCCCTGGTGATTATACCAGGGTAGAGCATTCACAATCTGCAACAGTGACAGGATTCAGTTTTCTTCCTTAAATAAACTCAACACAAAGATAGCCATGTCCTAGTTTTTCAATGGCTTTCCAACTTTTTTTTTTTTTTTGCCTTTGCATATTTTACCAAGTATTAGAGTTGCAGACTGTGTTTTGCTACAGATTTGAACTCTAGTGGAAAAGCCCCTTGAGGGAGAGGAAGCGCTGTGGAGACAAGTGCTAATGGCAACACGGTGCCGAAGCAAATCACCCATCAAATGGGACAACTTAGTATTACAGAAGCTTTGCAAGAAAAAAGAAAGAGGAGGCAGAAATGATCTGATGCTGCCTGCCCGATTTCAGTTGCCATCAGAAGAGCTGTGTCGAAATGAATATGCTCTCTCCCCAGTACTGAGAGTTCATAGCAACGTGCCTAGACTCAAGGGGCCTAAACACTCTCATGGCATTTAGCAACAAGCAAGTGTAAAAATAAGAGCTGTTGGGAGTTGCAGAATGATTCGTGGATTAAAAACTCTTTGCAGCATGAACCTGGAGATGAGACTTCACATCCCAGCACCCAGATGAGGAGCCTGATGTGGCTCCACACATGCCTGTAGGTTCAGCACTGAGAGGAACAGGGACAGGAGGGTAGCTGGTGCTTTCTGGCTGCCAGCCTACCTGAAAAAGGGAGTTCCAGGCTTAGCCTCAAAGGAATATTGTGGAGAATGGTAGAGGGGGACACACAATGCTTTCCTCTGCAAATGCACAGGCCCACATACCACACATGCAAACACTTGCACATAACACACACACACACACACACACACACAGAGAGAGAGAGAGAGAGAGAGAGAGAGAGAGAGAGAGAACTTTCATACAATGGAATATGACCAGATGAGATATTTTAATAATATACATGAAGCCTGCTCCAGAGAAACCCTGAACAGGAAAGTTGGCATCCCTGTTTACTGGATCCGATATGGACTGGGAGGCGTTTACTTACCCTTTACACATGCTATCTAGAAAATGTTGCTCTAGAAGCATTCCTATTTATATGAAGAGCCAGAAGGCACCATTACCCAAGAATTCTGGCCTCCAACAAGAAATATGAGCACGAAGCCTGCTGATTCTTTTGGAACTTTTTTGAGGATCTGCTTGCTTTGTATCTTTAATGAAGGGTCAGATAGGATTTCATCCAAACTGGTTCATCTTCCTTTCTGTCTTGCATATTGATTACATTCATTAATTTGGGGCAGGCTTTTAAACTTGATTGAAATGATGTCCATGACCAAAAGACTCTTTTCTATGCCTTGCACATGCTTCATTTTTAAGAATGCCAACTACTTTTCATCTACAGAGCAATTCTTAGCAGAAGTCCCCAGGCCAATGAGGAAAGAGGAGATAATGAAGAGCAGGAAGGATGCTCAAAGTCTGCTCTGGACTCTGTTATTGGTTCATTTTGGACCAGCAAACTTGATCTCATTTAATGATGTATGAAGTTTTGATTCATTTAGAAATAGTAATGAATTTTTTTCAAATGTATAAGCTTCCTGCACAACTTATTAAGACAACTTCAGAAGCCAAGCGTGGTGGTCCGCACCCCCACCAGGGAATTTGAGCCAGGATGATTCTGTGTTCCAAAACCATCCTGACTATATTAGAGCTTCTACAGTTGTGATAAAAGACTGTCACCAAAAGTAACTTTGGAAGAAAGGGGGGCTTACTTGACTTTCACATCCATATCACACACAGTTCTTCATTGAAGGAAGTCCAGGGAAGAACTCAAACAGGACAGGATGTTGGAGGCAGGAACTAATACAAAAGTCATGGAGGAATACTGCTTTCTGTCTTGCTCTCCTGACTTTCTTAGTCTGCTTTCTTATAGCACCCAAGACTACCAGTCCAGAAGTAGTACCACCCACATTGGACTGGGCCCTCCCATATCAAACTCAGAGAAATAAAATACACTGCCTACAGTCAGATCTTATGGAGGCATTTTCTCAGTTGAGGTCCCTTGCTCTCAGATGACTCTAGCTGGGTCACATTGACATAAAACTAGTAGACAGCACAGCTACATAGCAAGTTTGAAGCTAGTCTAGACTACATAAGCCCATGATGGCTTTTATAAAAAGAAACGCAAAGTTGGTATCTCATGGAGTCAGGTATAGTTTAAGTGGCTCCTGTTGGTTGCTTATTTTTATTTGTTTGATTTATTTTTTAAGATATTATTATTTTGCTAGGCCATTTAGAGACAAGGTATCATCCTGCAGCCCAGGCTGGCCTTCAGGGACTACATCATCCTCCTGAGATCTCTCTTGCAACATCATAGACATGCACCATAAAACTTAGTTCTTTTCCTTTAAAAGGAAATACAGGCATCATGCAGTGGCACCGTGGAAGGGCACTTGCCTACATTCTGGGGGGACTGGATCGCACCCCAAGTACCATAAAACTCAACATAAAGAAAACTCCATAAAAATCAGAACAAACACTAAATAAACTGTGAAATCCATGCCTTTGTTCTGCCTTCTGAAATATCACACAGAATAAAACTTACCTGCTGTTTCCTAAGTGTACCTATTCTAATAGTCCATTGCTTGCCCATTGCTTTTCCTACCTCCCAACGTACCTACCTGCCTCCAAGTCACCTGAGCTCACACACACTCCCTGCCTTTCTACTCCTCACCCCTGTGTTACAGTGTCTCCACAGAGAGGCCCTCTTGTCTCTCTTCGGTGTTCTAATAAATACCTTACCGAGTGAGCTGAACCAAAGGCCAACAAACTCGTTTGCCACCAGCGTGTATCCTTGAGTCAGTAAAACTTCACATTTTCTCACCTACATAAGTGTATTAGAGAATCAGCTTCCCTGCGCGGTGCCTTATCTGCTCAAACCTCTTTAATTCTTTGACTTTATAAGTAATGGAAGATGCCCTTTCTGAGTTGTCCCCCTGTCCTGCCTACCACAAGTCCCTGTGAAAATGGACCCCCTTGACTGTTTCTTACGTTTCTTTCTTTTTCTTTTTCTTTTATTTTGTTGTTGTTGTTGTTTTGTTGTGTTTTGTTTACCAAGACAGAGTTTCTCTGTGGAACTGTCCTGGTTTTCCTGGAAGTCACTTTGTAGACCAGGCTGGCCTTGAACTCCCAGAGATCAGTCTGTCTCTGCCTCCTGAGTGCTGGGATTAAAGGTGTGCTCCACCAATGCTGGTCCCCTTGCTTGTTTATGACCCCTCTCACTTGGTTTCCTGGAAGTGATGCCACACTCCCTGTCCTTACCCATCTTTTCCTCCCCATGGCCACGGGCATCTGTAACAATTGCTTTCACACAGTCTCTTCAGCGCCCCCTCACCTAGTTTTACCTTTTCACCACCTGGTTTTTTGGTGCTCAAGTTCAGGAATTCCATGAAACGTTCCGTCAAGCTGTTCAAGTATATATTCCTTCAGTCTGCCAAAAGGCTCTCTCTAGCTGAGTTTCCCCGGTCCCCAGGTACTGCTGCTAACGAAACTGCTGAACAGAAGCTAATTTATCACAGTGTTATCACTATATCAGGGCATGAGAGAGCCATACCTGGGATGAATTATGGATCTATCCCATGTCCCATGCATCCTGTACGTCAAGGTAAGCAAGTGCTGCCTTGCCTTAGCTGTCAGCCCCCGAAACAGCTGACATTTGTTATTTTAATTAATAGTTGACTTTGCTGAAATAAGCTTCTGTGAGGAGCTATGACTTTTTATTAAATCTTCTCTGCAGCGTTGTTTTCCCCATATTGGGAGACAAAAGCTCATTTTCAAAACTGCTTTCTCCTGCAAGGTCACAGTTAACAGCTTGCGTGCACATGTCAGGGAAACATCTGCTTCTGTGCCACCGATATCAGTAAAATTTGCTTTATTTTGAAATTTAAATTTACTTTGACTCGGAGAAAAATGATGAGTCAGGCATTAAAGAGCTATTAAGTGATGTTGATGAGGAGAGACTTTCTTTCTCCAGTCATTTTGTCACACGACTGATAGTGAAATTCCTCCGAACTCAGCAATCCACTTCAACATCGCCGAGAACTGTGGTCACAGGCACATCTGGGCTTGGACCGGCTTGTCCTTCCATTAATGCAAATCATTATGATGTAATTACTCAGCTTGCACTGTAGAGATCATTGATTTCTTTTGCCTGGTAGCAGTATTTTTTTAAGTCACTGATGACAAAGAGAACTTTCAGGATGATTCCAAACTATACAAATTAGATCCAGTTCAAGAAAGGCAAACTTACTTAAGAGGTTCCGATGCTAAATTCCGTGCCCAGATTTTTCTCTTTGTTTGGAATAAATTAAGCAGGAGAGCTATGTTGTTTTAATTTCTTTTGGTAAAGCCTTTTAATCTTCCCATTTCTGAGACAGTAACAGTTCAGCTCTCCCTGAATGGATTTGTGTTCTGTTCCTGCACATGTCCTCAGACCATACCCACACTCTCACTTTGTTGGAGATAGTCCTAATGTGAGTAGTCTTACATTCCCTTGATGTGAAAGTTCTCTACTTGAATATCAGGGATGTCCTGAAACATAGCATTTCAGAAAAACAAACCACTCTCTCTAGATTGTGACATCCATGTATCTCCAATCAGTCTTTTACAATTTATAATGAATTAATTGAGAGACACAACTCTTTTCTTTCTTTCTTTTTTGGAGCCTGTCCTAGAATTAGCACTGTAGACCAGGCTGGCCTCGAACTCACAGAGACCCGCCCGCCTCTGTCTCCCTCTCACATTCACATCCTTGGCCTCTTCTAGGACAGCATTTCCTGACTTAAGGTTTAGCCTTCGGGTTGGTTTGTGACAAAGGGCATGAATTTAGAAGTGGCACATGCCAGTCAAGACTGTATATATTCTACCATATTCCCCTCATACCCCTGCATCTCTGTCATGGCTTTGGTAAGTTTTTAAATGCCTAGGCACAGCATAGATGAGGGATGAAAGGAGATAGAGCAAAAATATCCCAGTTAATACCATTGTCCGGATCAAACAAACTCCAACCAACTTGCAGAGGTATGGGTTATAAAAAATGAGGAAGGAATGAAAAGATAAGATTATCATAGTAAACCACTGATATTTGAGTCAATTTCTAAGGCCACAGTAGCAGGTATGTATGCAGTATAGGTGTCTTGTCATTTTACTGCTTTTCTGGGGAGTAGTGACTGCAAATAAAGCAGAAACTTGATTCATTTGACAGATGAATATGCCCATGAAATCAGCTCCACCATCAGAATAAGGTGTATAAAATTCATGCTCAAAAATTCCATCCTAGTCTTTGACTGTGGTGTGTACGGTTTACAGGCAAGGTCCAGATGTGGGAGAAACTTGATGCCCAGTGTGATTATATCAGGAAATGGTAGAAACTTCAAAAAGTGGGACTTTAAGCAAAGTAGTTGAGTCAGTAGGATAAGCTAGTTCCCTCAGGAGCAGAATAGAAGGACAAGACTGCCCCTAAATTTCTCTGGGCTTTATCTTGCATGTGGTAATTTTCATACATCCCCTTTGTGATGCTGTCTTTCAGGGGGGTTTCCCCAGTGTCAAATATAAATTGGCACAAAGCTCCTCAACCTGCATAACTGTGATAGACATAAATCTCTTTTTTATAAGTACCCTGCTATAAGCAGATGCTTACAGTGGAAAATGGGTCAATTTACCCTTTCTAACTTTCCCCATCATACCTTCCTTCCCTCCCATGACCCCAGTCAATTGTCATGCACTGTATTCTCTAGAACATATTTAGGATTTGTTGGTGCCAGCAGTTTTCATGAAAACTATCTTCTGTTATTTTTGGTTCATGGGCTGAAATTTACGTTTAGTCTACTTAGAGAGTGCATGAGGGTGACTATGCAGGACACCCTTGATAAGATTATACAGCGTTCAGCCAACAGTTTGGACACAATCCTAACGTGAGTCTTGTGTGTTATTCTTGGGATAAAAGAGCATCATGTATAAAATTCTTAGCATATAAAGTGGCGCATTGCATATCCTCAATAGTATCTGCTAATGTTAGATTCATGTGACCAAGAAAAGCTGCTAGTTAGGCACATAGCAAAGAAGAGAGAGGGAACTTGACCATACTTAGCACATAGTTATCACTCAGCAAATAATAAATGAAAATATTCATGTCAGCATTTATTTCTTTGGATATAATCAAGATACCCAGTTTGTGAAAGGGAAACATAACATATGGAGTCATTGCTGTTCTCTTTTAAACAGTGTATTCTAAAATTTTATACTTAATATTTCCAACAACCCCAAGCTATAGGTAAAGAGTGCATACAGAAACAATAATGAAGAGTGTTGGGGAAGTGGTCCCAGGCCCCAGGTTGAGACATCCTGTTTGGATTTTCATGGGATCCTAAGACCAGGTTTCCTCAGACTTGTCAACATTCTGGTTATCTCAGGATTTCTTTATCCTCATTCAGTTTCTTCTTAGCCAAAGTGAATAATAATAATAATAATAATAATAATAATAATAATAATGAAAAAGGAAAAGGAGAAGAGGTAGTTAAAAAAAGACTCTCCTTCTCCTGATTTGGGTAAATACTACCATCCCAGTCCAGGAAGCAGAAAACAAGTTGGAACAATAGAGTTTGGACTAATCTCCTCTCTGATTCTCTCTTTCCACTGTCCCCCTCCATAAGGCATGTGCCACCTTCGCATGTGTGTTTTCCCTTGTATCTTGATCTTCCGTATGAATCCTACATCTTTTAAGAGACTTCTCCTTCCTCTCCGTGAACCTGTTGCTGTATGTCATGGTGCTAGGTTCAGATCTCAGTGCTTTGGAATTCCTCACTCCAACCTCAGAAACTGCGTCAGCAGCACCTTCCACCTCTGATAACCACAAGTAAGAAATAAATATTTCATGTCTACATAGTATCTTAGATCTACCCATGACCAGGCAGTAGGGTCTTTCAACCTCGGAGCAAAGATGGATGGTAGACACAAGCAGCGGCTATGCCTACAGTTGCACGTGGCATGCAGATTCATCAGGCACATAGATCCCACCTGACATCTGCAAAGCTTCATTGCCACCTCTCACATTAAAGTCAGGTTCCTCAAGGGCATTTCACTTGTTGTTATTCCCTTCCATGGTTATTTACTAAGTTCTGGAGGATGGATTTCGAATCCTGCTTTTCTGCCATCAGCAGGATACTGCAAGCTATGTTTCTCTATGCTAGTTGGTGTGCTGCTAGGTCCTACCAACAGGCATTTCTAGAGAAATGTTGTAGGTGAGTTTGAGTTGTGTGGCTTGAAATTTCATGTGGGACATCCCCAACCTCTAGAACCTTAGAATGAGACTGGGGTTGGAGGTACTGCCTTCAAAGAAGCAACTCAAGTCCAAATGGATCAAAGACCTCAACATAAAGCCAGCCACACTGAACCATCTACAGAAGAGAAAGTGGGAAGTACACTTGAACGCATTGGCACAGGAGATCACTTCCTAAATATAAACCTAGCAGCACAGACACTGAGAGAAACAATTAATAAATGTGACCTCCTGAAACTGAAAAGCTTCTGTAAAACAAAGGACATGGTCAACAACAACAACAACAAAACAAACAAACAGCCTACACAATGGGAAAAAATCTCCACTAACCCCACATCAGACAGATGTTTGATCTCCAAAATATATAGAGAACACAAGAAATTGGTCATCAAAAGAACACATAATCCAATAAAAAACTGGAGTACAGACCTAAACAGAGAACTCTCCACAGAGGAATCTAAAATGGCTGGAAGACACTTAGGGAAATGTTCAACATTTTTAGTCCTCAGAGAAATGCAAATCAAAACATGTCTGAGATTCCATCTTACACCTGTAAGAATGGCCAAGATCAAAAACACTGATGACAACTTATGCTGGAGAGGCTATGGGGAAAAGAGAACACTTTTATATTGTTGATAGGAGTGCAAGCTGGTATAATTCCTTTGGATGTCTGTGTGGCGATTTATCACAAAATTAGGAAACAATCTTCCTAAAGATATGTGCTCAACTATGTTCATAGCAGCATTGTTTGTCATAGCCAGAACCTCAAAACAACATAAATGCCCCTCAACCAAAGAATGGATAAGGAAAATGTGGTACATTTACACAGCAGAAAAAAATAACATCTTGAATTTTGCAAGTAAATGGATGAAGCTAGAAAACACCATTTTGAGTGAGTTAACGCAGACACAAAAAGACAATTATCACATGTACTCCCTCATAAGTGGTTTTTAAACATAAAGCAAAGAAAACTAGCCCACAAATGACAATCCCAGAGAACCTAGACAATAATGAAGACCCTAAGAGGGACATACATAGATCTAATCTATATGGCAAATAGAAAAAGACAAGATCTCTTGAGTAAATTGGGAGCATGGGGACCTTTGGGGAGGGCTGTAGGGGGAAGGGGAGAGGCAGGGAGGGGAGCAGAGAAAAATGTAGAGCTCAATAAAAATTAATAAAAAACAATAAAAAAAAAGCAACACACTTAATTGAGGTCATTATGTTAATTCCTGATCCACTCTGACTGGAATCTTTGTAAGAGAGAACCTTTACACCAAGAGAGACTCCAGGACCATGTTCGTAGAAACACTCACGTGCAAGGAAACATTATTAGTTAGGGTTATTTTGCTGTGATGAAACACAATGGCCAAAGCAACTTGGGAAGGAAGAAACTTTTTTGGCTTATGCTTCCACATCACTATTCATCATTGAGGAAGGTCAGGACAAGAACTCAAACAGGGAAGAAACCTGGAGGCAGGAACTGATGCAGAGGTCATGGAGGGGTGCCTTGTTCTTCATGGCTTGCTCAGCCAGCTTTCTCATAGAACGCAGGGTCACCAGTCCAGGGATGGAACCACCCACAATGGACTGGGTCCTCCCCATCAATGACTAGTTACGAAAATGCCCTACAGACTTGCCTACAGTCAGAACTTATGGAGGCATTTAATCAACTGAGACTCCCTCCTCTCTGATGACTGTACCTACTGTCAAGTTGACATAAAATTAGCCAGTACACACACTGTGAAGCTGGCTATCTATAAGCAAAAATATATATTTCTCTGGAAACTAAGCCTGTCTCTACCTTGGTCGTGAATTTCTGAGAATATAGAAAAGTAGTACCTGAGCCGGGCGGTGGTGGCACACGCCTTTAATCCCAGCACTCGGGAGGCAGAGGCAGGTGGATCTCTGTGAGTTCGAGACCAGCCTGGTCTACAAGAGCTAGTTCCAGGACAGGCTCCAAAACCACAGAGAAACCCTGTCTTGAAAAACCAAAAAAAAAAAAAAAAAAAAGAAAAAAAGAAAAAAAAAAAAAAAGAAAAGTAGTACCTGCTGATGAAACTATCCAGCCTGGGAGCTTTGTTATAAGCTAGAAAGAATCCAAACAATGAGAGATAAAGAAGGAAGAAGAGACTTGTGTCCACCAAGTTGCATTTTATTACTCTCCTCAACATCCGGTGGAAGAGGCTACTCGAGTCTCCAGCTCCCAATAGCACTCGCAAGACTAACCTTATTGCGTACCTCTGAGGAATCAGTATCTACTCCTGCTGTAGCCCAAACCCAACAGACTCTTTCAAAATATCTAGTCTCTCCCGACCTCAAAGTCTTCCTTTACCCTTGCAACTCTAGCCATGGTAGCAAATTTTAATAGACCTTATCTTTTTTTTTTTTTTTTTTTAGCTTTCCTATCCAATACTTCCAGAACTTTCTCTTCTAGCGCAACAACCCTGCTAACCATCCCTCACTTTGCACCGCCACCACTTCTGCGCTTGGTGCTGATTTGTACTATGGTCAAATGTTAGAACTGCTGAATCAGTGAAGCAAGGGCCTCTATGATATGTGGCTAATATACAGCCTGCATTAGTTTCTCATTGTTGCTGTCACAAACACGCCAGGGTAGCCATTTAAAACAATAAAGATCTTTTATTGCATATATTCCTATAGGATAGAAATCTGATGATACTTGCTGGGTTAAAATCATGGCATTATTAAGAGAGGTAGACTTTCAGGACCCCAGGAGTCTGGGATAGGTACGATGGTTTTGTCACCCTTTTCCCCCTTTCGGTCACCACTTCCCTTCCCACATCCTCAAAATCAGTGGCAAAATCTCTCTCATGCTACCATTTTCCCAGGTCTGTGCAGTGTAGATAGTTTCTTTTTAAGAATTTATGCGACAAGACCCAGCCGACTGGCATAATTCAGAAAAAAAATCTCATCTCAGGATGCTTAGCTTTAATTATATTGCGAATCCCTTTGCCATGCGCATATAGGTGTGTGTGCATAGGACACACACATTTACACAGAAATTCCTCTACATGCCTAGGGTATTTACTCTGACCTTCCTCCTGTGTAGTTGGCAGTGCTTCCCAACCCTGCACACAAGAATGTGTTGCTCTCACAGGGCAGGCTCTTCAAAGGCTTTGAAGGACCATGAGAACTGAGCATTCCCAAAATCTGGCTTCTGGTTGTGAAACTACTAACCGTGGTGACATTGCATCAGTCCACGCTCTTCCAATGAGGCTTAACTTTTTAACTATCCATGAAGAGATCGCTACTAAAAATAAAACCTATGTTAACAATACTAAGATCCCAGGGAAGGAAATGTAGAAGACGCCCTGATTTCTCAACAAGGAGGAGAGTCAGAACACAGCAGGATGGCTGGTCCCTAGGGCACGGGGACAGTAATACAGATGTTATCCCTGAATCGGTCCCTCGGACCATAGGCAGCAGCGACACTCTTTCTGCTCAAGGTTGTTGTTTGATTTTCTTTGCCCATCCTGCTCTGACTGGCCTTTGAGTAATGACAGGAAGGCCACTCACTCAGCTCCTGCAGTATGAGTAAGGAGACCCATTCCCCTCCAGCATGGATAAGGAGGTTTCTTCTTCAGGCTTGATGCAGTTTCTAGTGGCTGTGGTGAAATACCTAAGGGTGAATTCCTCTTCTGAGGGCTTATGCGTTAAGTTGAAGACGCCACTCAAAGGCCATACTTATAGTGGAAGAGGCCTAAGAAAAGGAGATAGAGTGAAGTATAAGAGACAGTTGGTTAGCCACACCCCCTCATCCCTACTTACCCTTGTCTGTCTCTCTGTGTCTATGTGTCTGTCTCTGTAGTTAACATCAATGAGAACAAAACTAGTTCCATGAAGCATTTCCAGAATTGTTACAAAATTCAATGCCATTCCTTCTTCACCTCAAGACCACGTAACTGTTCGTCTACCACATCTTCTGAGAGAGATTCAGAAGGACTTCGTGTTGCTTGATTTCCTGAGAGGAAAGCAAGGCACCGAAGCTCTTAGAAGCTATCCACACCTGCCAGGAGGCGCCTCCGTATAAGCTAGATTTCTCTTTTTGCTCTTCGTGCCTCTGTCCCTCGAGTGTGTGAGGATATGGAAATATTAGTATTGGAAGAAAAAGAAAAACACGCTTTTCTCTCTGATCTATGATGGGTTTTGCACATGTATTTTTTTGATGTCAGGCTTCATTTGAGAAGGCAGAGGGGTTGGGCCCCGGGATGATTTATTTCTGCTGAAAGGGGAGGTTATTGGTTTTTCTTCATTTATATGTAGGGCCCCTCACAGGGAGATATTTTTAGGAACATTTTTATATCTCTTCATATTTTCTCCAGTTGTGGTATATTTGCTTGCATTGGGGGTTGATTGCCTGTGTCCCTCCAGTGTGCAAAGTTAGGAAAGAAATATTTAGACAGAAGAAAGTTCCATGATGTTTCTGAAGACAGGGTGTGCACAGGCATCATCTGATCATTAGTGCAGGGAGGCTCTGAGCTTGTCCCAGGACTGATGTGGCTATCATGAGTGCTGAAAATGAAGAAGAGCACAAACAAGACAGGACTTTCTACGGGACCCCGCTGCATACATTCGTGGATGAACTGTGTTCTTGACAGATCTGATTTTCTCCATACAGCCGTCAGCTCTATTATCCTGCCTCAGGCTTGAACCTGCAGCCACTGAATCTTGTATTTGCCCTGCCTGAGGCCTTAACCTGCTGTTCCTTCCTTCATCTTTATTTGTTTCTTCCTCATGCCACCTGTTTCTCTCATCTGGCACTCTGAGGAGGTAGTCCTCTTTCTCCTTTTTTCTACGTCTCATATTAAAAAACATCCCAAGCGGCTGCCTTTCACCTTATGTGTGCTTGAATCTTCCCCTGCAGCTGTCAAGATGAGTTTTCTTCAGGCACACGATTTCCAAAGCAAATTTCCATTTGTTCTGACAGAGCAGACCCCATGACAGGGCATCAGAAAGGTACACAGGTCCTGAAGCACACTTGAGAGAAAAATTAACAAACAGGACCGGTGATGTATCGAGTATTGATAACCAAAAAGTCAAAGGTCCTAGTAAAATTTCTTGTGAAGTAGAGACTCAAAGCCTGTTGAGGCCAATAGATACTGCCCTGTCAACTTTCCAGAGCCCTCCACATCTCTCATTCTGGATCTGTATGACAACTCGGGTATCCCCTCACCACATGAGGTTATGAAACATTCAAATGTAGCCAACATACACTGAAAGGAACTGTACTTGCAAAAGGCACACCTGGTTTCAAAGACTTAGCATGGGAAGAAATAAGTGTGTAATATTTTACAGACAGCTTTTTATATAGATTATAAGTGAAATGAAAACAGGAAGGCTATAGGGATAAAATAGAATTTTTTTTTTTTTATTATTTTATTTTTCAAGACAGGGTTTCTCTGTAGCTTTTGGAACCTGTCCTGGAACTAGCTCTTGTAGACCAGGCTGGCCTCGAACTCACAGAGATCCACCTGCCTCTGCCTCCCAAGTTCTGGGATTAAAGGCGTGCCTCACCACCGCCCGGCTCTAGAATGTTATTTAAAATTAATGTCACCTGTTTCTTTTCACTTTCTCTGGTGCAGCTCACAGAAGCAGTTAAATCATAGGTTGCCCAGGGCATGGTGGCTCTTGTATGTAATCTCAGCCCTTGGGAAGCTAACTCAGGAGACTGACTGAGAGTTCAAGGTCACACTGGGCTAAATAGCAAGTTCCAGGACAGGCTGAATTCAGAGTAAAATCCTGTCTCAGGAAAAAAAAAAATGGACAAAGCAAGATGGCTTACATTGTGTTTCTATTAGATGCTGAAGCTGTAGAAGTCAGTAACCAATAACATTGGGATTTAGTTTCTCTCCTGTACTGGAAGGCAGTTTTTAAAGACTTTATCATGTTTTCATATTTATTTTAGTTTGTTTTTGCTTTGTTTGTCTGGTTGCTCACTTGGCTTTTTTTGTCTTCTTCTGTTTTCTTTTGTGGGGCATTTCAAATGATTTGGGTGACCAGAAGCAGTTTTAATAAAATTTACACATGTGTTTTTTTTTCCAAACAGAAACTCAGTTGGCATGTTTTAAAAAGCCTGTTTTTCATTTTTCCATAGCAAATTGTCTTTAATATAAAGGCTGGCTTCTCTTCTTTATATACTTAAATACTTCTTTTCATCCCATAAATTCAATCTGTCTTAAGATTAGTTTAACATTTATGAGGTGCCCCCCCATTTGTCCAAGAAATTATAAAGTAATCTCTTCCCTCCCCTGGAGGAGAACATATTCCAAAAGAACACGAACTGGCCAAGCCAAACTTCTTTTTTTACCAAATTTTAGTTAAGCAAGATGTGCTTGCAATGAGAGGAGAGTGTGGTATGGATTATTTGTTCATCGTGTTTTGTATGTGTTTTTAAGAGTGATTTTTCTAATAAAGTTTAACCAAAAGAAACAGAATGATTTCACTGTGGAGCATAAAATTTGTCTTTGGCATAAACCACAAGTGAGGGAGATTCTGAAAGAATTTTCCAGAACTGGAAAAACACTAACAGCGAACACTTGGATGGCTTGTGCCAGACATCCCTAGATTCTTTGCATGTGAGAACAGGAACGGCACAAGGCTCTTGCACACACGCTCTCTGCATGGCTGCCTTGGAAAGTTTGCCTCATTGTTTGTTTGTTTGTTTGCCAAGGCTCAGATGACTCATGACAGCTTCGCTGCGTCTGTAACACTTTAGGGCCACTTAAAACGTGAGGATCTAAGCCTCTAAATGACGTCGCTTTCTCCTTGATTTTCTTCCACCCCATCTTTTGCTGGAAGTGAACACTTGGCACAACCCTTCTCTTCAGCTGCCCCGTTTCCTTGTGCTAACCGTCCAGGAACAAGTGAGTTCTGAGAAGGAGCTGGTACGAAGACGTGCCTTAGAGAGGACACGAAACACCTTTTTTGTGCTCACTCTCTTTGCAGCAGCTTAACGAACAGAAGCCAAATTTCGTTCCTCGATCATGAATTTCTGTAGACAACCCATTTGCATATCTGAAGGAATGTGGCTTTTAATGATCTTAATGGAAACCAGAAATGTATCATTTTTCTGATAAGTTGTCATTATGCATGTTCATCTTCCTGACACCAGAATACAAGCATGTAAATCTAGGAACTGCTGCCTGTCACCAAAGACACTGAAGTGACATTCCCAGTGTTTGCAGCCTGTTCCCACACCCAATTTCTGTACTACATTCCAATATAATTTCATCTCCCCCCGCCTTTGGATTTTTGTTCTTAAAAGCTAATTTCCAATGTCAGTCTCTAATAGTTCTGAAACCTCTCCACACAAAAGCTTAGTATTTGGAGATTACACTCCCCGGTTGATCTGGACATTCTTTCTAGACAAGCCTCTGAATTACCTCGTGAGATCTTTAGTAATGTTCTCAGAACCTTCTGACATTATGCTTAGTTAAGGTTTACATGTTAATATCGAACAATAAAATGAGGACGGCACAGTAGCACTGAAAAAAAAACAGAACCAAAGTAATTAGCAGCGATGATACTTGCTCATTGGATTGTATCATTGCACATATGTGTACTTGCCAATTTATATTTTTTTCAAGTTATTAATTACAACTTCTGAGGCAGAATATTTAAGATACCTCAGGAACCATCTTCGAAGCATTCCCAGATTTAATGAAAAGCTGGTGATTATTGCCTTAAATAGCAGCAGCAATGCCTTCCAACCTTAGAGGAATCAGTTAATGCCTAATTTCTCTTATCTGTGAGCAAGCGACTATTATTTCCCACATTCTTCCTGAAGTTCATTACCAGTAATAGAACTTTGCTTTGTTTACATGTTGCTTACAATGCAGAAGGGATTTTCCTCTATGTCTGGATTACTTCGCCTTTCTTGAAGAAGGAAACAATACCAATATGTTGTGATTAAAGGCTCTTAGAATAATATGGAGCAGAAGACTTAAAAGACAGGGAAGTTGTTTTAAAATGTGCTATGAAGTGGGGAGGAAGAAGGCAAGGTATGTGAGAGACATAAAAATTTCTTTACACATGTCCTTCAAAAAAGTTTAATACATAGTCAGGTCACATTACTGTACATCAAATTCTCTAGGTCTCTGGCTGCCAGTAGCAATTATCTGTAAAAGAACATGTTTTCCCTGGTGACTCGCTATCGGGAATTTTCAAGTATACCTAAGCATAGCCTTGAGCAAAACTCCTATGGGGCATATTTGGAATATAGGATTTCATTTGGATGCAATATCAAGGCTTCCGTGCAAGACGTCTATCTATGTATTTTTACATCTGTTTTAACATATTGATGTGTTTATCTGTTGGCTTTAATTACATGATATAAGTATATATAAATGTAAATAGCACTCCTGAGCTTCCTCTCAACTTTTGTCATGAGGCATACAAATATATTTCCCTGGATGTCTGCATGATTTTATATTATAATGATGCTTCCCGAGTTTTCATCATTACTTTGTGGGGAAAGATGTTGAATATTTGCAGGTTGCTGAGACACTGGAGCTCATCCTATCCTAGGAGGTCATGTGGCACCAGTTTCTGGAGAGCGGTGGGGTCATCTTTAGAGGCCATGCCAAACCCATATCAGTTAAGGATGGGAGGACCTTTTAAAAAACAAAGCATGAGCTCAAATATTTCAAAAACAGTGCTTCTAAATAATAATTGTTTTCAAGATCCTTGTTGAGGATTTGTAATATAATTTCAAGTCCTCAAAAGTTCAGATACGTTTCCAATTCTCTAGGAGTTTCAGATGTTGATTATGCAGGCTTGATGGGGATGGCATTTACCAGAAAACACTTCTTCTGATTGACAGAAGTCAAACCTCATCCATGCATACCAGAATAGCATGTCATCACCTCTATAAAGGGGCAGGCAAAAAAAAAAAAAAATAGAAATCAACAGCAATGACCAATATATGTATTTACAAGCTTTTGAGCAGTATATAACAAGTCCTTCTGCTCCCAAGAATTGAGCTGAACACAATAAACTCCTACACTTTCAAACTCTTTCTCTCAAAGAGAATGGGTGACTTTCTCATCCCCTTCCACAAGAGCCATACGCAATGTGCTCTAGATGGGTAAGCCGCTTCCTTTGTGAATGGACCATTCTAAGACCAGCTCAGGTGACCTGGGCAAGGCATATGGTACTGCTGTAATATTTGATGTTGGGACACAGACACCCAGCATAGTTGATGAGATAACTGAGAAGAATCTGACTCATCTACCTCCCAACATAGAGATTTGAGAAGTTCCTAAAGGCAAGTCCTGTTTACAGCAGCTTGGAGTTTACCAGGTAAAAATCAATCACCAAAGGGTTTCTTTTTTCTTTTGGAGCCTGTCCTGGAACTAGCTCTTGTAGACCAGGCTGGTCTCGAACTCACAGAGATCCGCCTGCCTCTGCCTCCCGAGTGCTGGGATTAAAGGCGTGCGCCACCATCGCCCGGCTACCAAAGTGTTTCTGGTGATTCTCTCTCTAAGAACATTGAGAAGCCTAGTGTTTCCTGCAACTCCACACAAGCTGAGAAAATCTAGATGGCATCACTTTGTACCCTACATGAGGTTCAGTGTCTGCGGAGGCCATGTGAACCTCTCGGGATTTTTATAGAGCCATGTGTGCTTTTATTACTGTAAAGCTCAGTGCCATTACAGTTGGGATGAATACAAGGATTTGCAGGCCTCTGCAGCCTGGGCAATTGAGGAACAGTTTTAAAGTCCATGGCCACGAAACGAAAGTGGAGTTGAAGATGTCAAAATCTTCATCTTCTCTCTTTGTCAGGACTCTCCCAGAGTCATGAATGCCTTCCCTCCTCCTTCCTGGATCTCTCCAAATAGATCCCATTTATCTGATTGGATTTCTGTCCCATCTTTCTACATATTACAGCTAATTAGTACCCCCTGATGAGAAGCAGCCCACTGATGGAGAAAGCAGTTAGATAAGATCTGCATTAACAAATGTAGTTCATTTAATATCATTTGTGCTGCTGCATTATTAATAATACATAATTACCCTGTGCAGGCTGGAAGGGGAAAAGAAAACCCATCTCTAATTTCTTGGCCTTTGTGGAGAAACTGTGTATTAGAGAGAATAAAACAGCGCTGGGCTGTCCATGGCCATCCATCATACAGCTCCCGTGTCATGCTATCTTATTAACTTGGGGGCTAGCTACAATTTCTAGATTTCAACATAGTCACAGACACACAGAGACAACTGTTTTGTGAGATTTTGAAAAGACCCAACTTCTCATTTCAGAGTGCTCCATAGGGAAGCCCAGCCAATGGCTATCAGCAAGCTGAGGGTTGGTTTTTTTTTTTTTTCCTTCAGGCTTTTATTGAAAAGACTCCCTGCTATAGGTAACAAATGTTACTGGGGTCAAAAACTCGTGCTGATAAATTCTGATGCAATGCAAGGTACAAACGTGACGTCATTCTTTCCATCCTCCAGAAGGTGTGTTTGCCGCATTAGAAAGGGTCCTGGCACATGGCCTGCATCGTAATGACATGGCAGGCAGTAGTGCCATGTAGGACGGACGACTGGCCAGTCTTGATGAAGTACCTACTCTGTGCCAAGTTTTATGCTAAACCCTTCATATGTATTCATCCTCTCAGGCCTCCTACTCTGGAAGTTTCTATTTTTATGCTAGAGGTCATCCAAATCTGGCAACACCTCAGACTGTCATGAAAGAAAAATCTACTGAAAGTAGGCCATGTTCCTTGCATTTTTCTTTGCTGGGCTTCTCCCTAGCAATGCCAAGCCTCTTGAGCATCATTTGCCAGCAATGGGCAGTACAAATGTAAGCAGAGACATCGTTAAGTGTGTTTGTTTGCACAGGTGAGGCAGGTTTGAATTCAGGCCTAAGTATCTGGATCAGAGAACTGTGGATCTCCAAGGGCTGGTACCCAAAGGAGAAAGGAAACCAAACCATGAACAGGAGAGGGGCTGAACCCTTGAGAGTGCTCCTGTTCTCCAGTGAGCTCCACATATGGGCTACTGGACTTTATCTACCAGCCCATTCATTTCTTCAGCAAATACTTCCTGAGTGTTTGAAAGGCGAAAGGGAGAATTTGAAAGAAATATTCAAAAATAGCAAATGAGGAACAAGCATATTTTCATTGTCAACAGAGTGTAGATGGATATAAAAATACACTGTTGCAACTGGATATTTTCCAGGAGCAATGTGGACACAAAGGAAGGAATGCTCAATTCTGTCCAAGTGGGTCAGAAAAGGTTTGACCAAGACATGGTAAGTGGATTCTTACAAAATGAGAATCGTTTGTCCAGGGAGATGAGCAGGAATGTATTTTCTCTCTTTTTGGTATTATTGTCACTATTTTACAAAATAAACCGTGAGGCCACCACACCTAATGGAAATTCTGTTCATCAGCAGAAGACATTCTTTTCTCAAGGTCACCAGCATTATCACTTCATTATCTCCCAGAGATACTTCATAAACCAGAGACTGGGGAATGGTTAGGATACAGGCCAGCATTCAGGATGAGAAAAGGAAAAGGACTTATGCACAACTAGAATAATGTTAGGATGGACCTTTTTCCTTACTGGTTCTTCCCATCTGGTTCACAGTATATCACAGTTTTGAAATACAAATGATTGTGGAATTTTCCCTCTCAATGGTTTTTAGTATTTACAAGAAACAGAAAAGACTGAAAATTCTCTAAAATCTCAGACATCTGTACTGCCATAGCAATTAGTACACATCTTAGTACAAAAGAAGTTGTTTTATCCATCTGCAACATCTTGGGTTTTCCAAGTCTCTTTCTTAAAAAAGAAGTGGAGCTAGCTCCCTGTGTCAAACTCAAGGCACTGCTATGATCTCCTTTGGGCATTGCAAAAGGACAGCCATGTGTGAAGACTGTCAAACATTCTCCAGGATGCATTCTTCCTTTCTCCTTAGCAGACAGCTAGACTGTGTTTCCCACTCCTCTCTGAAGTCGGACAGGCATGTGCTGGAATACAGGAGAAGCAGTGTGATGTGCCAGCCCAACGCCCAATGTACAATACCATTTCAGATTCTGGAAACTCTGCCCAGAAGACAAGCAAAGAACTTTGAGGTTCTTTACACAGCAGAGACTCGTCATGACAGAGCTGTCCAATAATATGCCTACCTGAGAGTATTTATTATTACACACTCTCTCAATCAAAAGTTTCTAGGGTGAAGTACTATATGTACACCCTTTACTCTGGCCTTTAGCTTACCCTAAAATACAAAGATTTATTTAGATGACCAGAGGAAGTTTTACGTGAAGGATTAGCAAGGCAGAAGATATTTGTGAGCTTCACATGACTGTTGCCACTGTGTGGTTTGGTGGAGGTGACCTTAAGCCCTACTGCAGGGGTGTGGGGGTCGTTAATTACCACCCCTGTGCAGGTGGGACACTAAAGCAGAATCCATTCCCCTGCGCAGTGGAGGACATTATTGATCGCTATTCACCAAACACAATGGTTCTGCAAGGTGACTGGGCTTTCTGTTCAAATGCCACTTCCTACCACAGCCCTCACTAACCCTACAGCCTATCATGGCCTTCCTGTTTTATGCTTCCTATGACTCTTATATTTTCCTCTGCACTACTTAGCCAACAAAGTTAAATCATCGAGTTTTTATTGAATGGCTGCCATTGTCCCTACACTAAGCCTTCTCGAGGACAAAACCTTCTCAAGAAAGCAGATGCCTTATCCATTACTGAATCTCTCTGGTCTGGAACCTTGTCAGGTATCTGGTGGCACTTGCCAAGTTCAGCTTTACCAAGGAGCTTTCATTTTTGCTATGTATTATGATTTAGTCTTTTATTCTCCCCAGAGTAAGGAGATTATGACTTTAGGAGGTGACAATAAATGACCTGTAAAGGCCTATCTAATTAGAAGAGATTATGATTTAAATCCTCATTCCCAGGAAACACCTACGCATACACCCACAGAAAACAAATATATACACAAGAAATGCCACTGTCATAGATATCCTAGAAAGATTTCACCCAGACATCACTGAAGGACACTCTGCTGTCCCCAGACACCAGTGATGTGCAATCAAAGACCAAAAACAAAGACCCAGAATGTGAATATTCCTCTGAAGACACACTCCTTCCCTACCACAACTAACACACTCTCAGACAAATACACGCACGTGTGCAAAAGTCACTCAGTGCCTGTCACTTGGGTGACATTTATTCTGTGCCTTCCTATCTCATCCAGTAAAATTGGAATGCATTAATCCAAAATTGAAATAACATTCTCACCTCTATTATCTATTCTGTTTTGGATCAACTTTCATCAAATCAGCGTCCTCTGCGGAAAGTACAGGGAGCGCGGAAGGGAACAAATGTTTCTCCCGAAGTCTTCCATTATTCTGCCATTTACATTGCAAATGTTATCAAAAATGCAAATATATGTGACATCTCTAATTGTTTCCCCGTCTTGTGCTATGCTAAACATGATCCTGGTTAAATCATATTTCCCAGAATAAAAGAGCTGGAGGCAGTGTTGTTGCTTTCTGTATTTAGAGGTGCTTAGCCAAAACTACAATAATATTGTTTTTAAAAGTTACTTGTCTGAGCTCAAATATTCGGCACTGAAGAAATAAGATATTTTGGATTAAAAAGAGAGATAGGCAATGTCACAATTTAGTCACCCAGATGAAAGAATTATGTACGAGTATCTCACCGTAGGGAAGAAATAGGAAAATAGATGGGAATAACAATAATAAACGAATGAGGCGCCTCAGGATGACACTAAGTTCTGCTTTTCTGTTTCCAGCTGGAAGTTTACAGACATGGCCTCCCCACCTCTGAGTAGCAACTATTGCTCCCCCTGCTCCCCTGATTGGCCCCCTATGCTCAGTCACAGACAGAATCGCATTTAGCAGAGTACGGCCAATTACCTTCAAATGCGGAAGAGACTCCTGGCAGCACAAGGGAGGCCAGCAGCCAACTGCACCTAGGCTTTTGCCCCAGACATGGCCTCTTTTTCTTTCCCGATGAGTCTCCTCCATGCATGTCACAAAGTCGCCAGTACGAAGGCCGGAGCTAACCTGAATAAGACATGAAGCAAATCCCACCATTGTTCATTTCACCATTAGTAAACCAGAACACACCCCCACATGTTCACTTTTGATGGGGAGAGGCCAGGCTACAGTGAGCATTTGGGACAGCATTCAAGCCCCTGGCACACAGAAGGCAGAAGGCAGCCTTTCGTTTTTGACAATGTATTGCCCACTATGCAAAAATAGTAGTGCTATATTTCGTTTGAGCACCACTCTCTCTCCCCAACTTCAGTCTTTTTTCAGTAATGCCCAGCAGCCTGGTCTGCTTAGAACTTCCCCGCCAATGGACTTGAGAAAATAGATATGGACAGCCACAGTAATGATAAGATGGACTTACTCATAACACTCAAGGGGAAAAGAAACCAACTTTTCATAGAACTTTGATGCGAATCTGCTGAAAGCCACAGATTCTCTTTCCAGACTTAAAAAAAAAAATGCAGTCATTAGCACAGCAACATATTGTTATGTGGAATTTCAATGTGATTTTTATTATTTTTTAACCCTTCACTAGATTTCAGGATATGAGCCCCCAGAGTTTCTGACACCTGCTTGAAGAGTAAAGGTGACAGTGGTACCACATGGTACCAGGGGTGTGGAGGCCAGAGTCCTAGATTTACCACTTGCTGACTCTGTGCAGCTACTTTGCTAGGTTTCTCTGACCCACCCATCCTCTCATTCTACATAGGGAGACAGTGATGCCCACCCTATAGAATCGGTGATAGGAGGATGGGGTTTTAGCACTCCACTCACTACCCCTTAAACTCCCTGGGGCCCAGAAGAGGAACGGTTAATGGTTCTCCATGAGGAAGGGCTGTACATTTATTGCTGTCATATCAGATACCAAATAGATCCTCAATTAATATTGTTTTGGTGTTCTCACTTCTTATCCCAGCTGCAGGAAATAAATCCTGATGCTCACACGTTTCGTGATGATGAAACTCAAATCTCTCCTTGACAGTTGTTCTAGACCACATTTCCTACAGTAGTGGGTATAACTAAGATCTCGGAAGGCTTTTTTTTTTTTAATTTTTAGACTTCATTTCATACATGTTATAGTCTGAAAGTTAAATATCTCCCTAGATGTTTGAATAGTTGACTGTTTTCAGTCAGTGGTACTGTTTGGAACTTGTTTGGAACTTGTTTGGAAGTGCTGCTTGCTGGAGGAAGTCTGCCACTGTGGGTGGACCTTGAGGTTTTATAGCCTGACCCCACTTTCTGGTTGACCCCCCTCCCTTACTTCCTAAGTACAATGTGACCAGCCAGCCAGCTGCTCCTGTCACCAATGCTTTCCCTGCCTATTGCCATGTCTTCCCTGCCATGACGGACTCCATTCCCCTGGAAATATAAACCAAAGTCCGGCCTTTCTCCCTAAGTTGCTTTTGCTGATGTATTTTACCACAGCTAAGAGAAAGTAATCAATACAGAATGCGTAAGATTTTCTTGCACTTTGAGTATATTCTCTCCAAGACACCTCTATTCCCTCTTCCTGCCTCCTCTACCGTTAGTCCCCCTTACTCCCCTAGAAAGGCCCACCTCCACTTGAATTATGTCCATATGTGAAGTGGCACCATTGTCATCAGTGCTAAAGGGATAGTGTTAACAATGCTTAAAGAAAGAGAGTCAGAGAGACAGTGATACCAGGAAATAGGGGTAAGGGCTATAAAATATCATCTTAGCGTGGCATAGCCCTGGACATTCACAAACTCGCAATAGCTAAAGCCACTGGAATCACTACTAAGCCTAATCGGGTTGGATCTACCCAACTGTCAGCTATGGTTGGACAAGCAGCTCATGGGCCCTTACCTGTTAAGAGTGTACTATTGATGACTAACAAACTCTAGGAGCTAGAGAAGAATAGTATCTACTTGTGTCTTCGCTGGTGAGCCTACCAAGCTCTAATGGTTAATTCCAGACCTATGGTCATTGAGGAGGCACTAGGCAAAATCTGTGGAGCACAAACAGAACACAAAGTCATGTATATGAGATAAAAGCTACAGTGAATAGGGAAGAATGATAGGGGTTAGAGGATTATAGCAGAGGGTGACAGGGACAGAGTCACCAGAATGCACTATACACAAGTATGAAATTGTCAAAGAACACATTTTAGTAATAATAAATATCTAAGTATATTTTTAATAACTGTGTATCCGGTCATCTCATGGATTCTCTCACTGAAACAATGCTATTTATCCACTTGAGGATCATTATTCTGCATCATTTCAAAATGGAATTCTGTTTCAACTTGACAAGCTGGAAATAGACATGAGAATCAAATTTCTGTGGGTAGATAAAAGAATTAAAATGTTATTAAGTTCCCATTAACAAACAAACTGACTCAGACACGAGACACTAGATAACCGTTTTAAGGACGGTGCTTCCTAGACAAAGAGGCAAAGGAAGCTTGTCCCATTTGGTAGCTGCAGAAGGAAGAGACAGGAGACAGTGTAAAAGATGATCATGGGGGACAATGGGATGGCAGGCTCCCCTTTGGAAGGGGAGTGACATGGTAGCAGGCAATACAAGGCTGACGAGTCCTAGAAATGGAGCTTTTCCCCTTTTCAAGATCTGTCACAGCCAAGCATGTGGACAACTGGTGCAGAGAGGAGCAGACAGAGACAGAGCTACGTGAAGTCGCTCTGCTGAGGGCCCTCAGCTGGTGGGTGGCAACACTGGTTATGAAAGCTACACAGCTGACTCCACGTCCGTGTAATTCAGTATCTTCCGGAGAGGTGTCCTAGAATAAAATTCTCCATAGGGATACTATAAGAGCCCCAAGTGCTCTGTCCCCAAGGCAAAGCCTAGACCTCCAAAACAGGCACAGGGGACATCAAAGCCAGCCCTTGGAGGATCTACAAGGCCAAGATGATGAATGTGGGCCTATGTCCACAAAGGATATAACTGAGTTTTCTAAGGGTCTTAACTGTACAAGAGAGCAGATGCTGACATGCCTCTGCCAAAAGCTTCAGCCTGGACAGAAGCAGGGCCAGAGTTGTCCCACCACCTACCAAAATTCAATAAAAACTAGTCCAAATATCCAGTCTAAGATTAGCAGCATCAATCCCAAATTCCTATCCTAGCTCCATCAAGCTAGACAATCTAGTCTGTTGCCAACCCGAAGAATAGGGAGAGAAAGAAAGTCCAAAATCCAGATTCATCTCCTTCTGGTAGAGTCCAGTGAAAACCTTGGGAAGTATCAAAGAATGGAATGTTGGAAAGTTTAAAGTTATGTAGTACCTGGGAAGATGGCTCAGTCAGCAAATGGCTAGTTGTGCAAACGTGAGAACTTAAGTTTGATGCCCCCTACAACCCGCATTTAAGGCAGGAGTGTCGGTGTGTGGTCATAATCCCAATGGCACCAGGGAGCCGGAGATGTATGGATCATGGAGGTTCATGGGCAAGTCAGACTAACTACATCAGGAAGTACCAGGCCAATGGGAGACTCTATCTCGAAATAATAAGGATGACTCCTGAGGAAGGACAACTAATGCTGACTTCCAGTGCCACTCACACGTGCATATACCTCCCACATACACATGAACACATAAGAAAAAAATAAAATTATTTTTACCTGCAACCCATTAGGGCAGACAGCTCATGAGAAAGATCAGTCTCTTTTTGCAAATGAGACAGCTACGTATTCTTTGAAGGCCTGAGTGCCGTGGTATATGTGTGAGCTTAAACGCCAAAGGACCCTGAGAGTTTGTCTAATGAAACACCTGCAGCATATTTATTAGCAATTAAGACGAGGAAATGGACAACATACTGATCAAATTTGTGGTTGACGCAAAGCTGAGTGTTCTAGTAAACACATTAGGTGATGGAATTAGGCTCTGCAAAGGAAGCCATGGACTGGACTGGGGAGTCACATCCAGCCAGAGAAAATTTCATGCTCAAAGGGCCAACTGCACAGTGGCTGGATAAGGTTATATAAATATTAACAAGTTTGCTCCATGGAAGGTGGATTAGATTCTGGAGCTCAAGGGTTGGGAAGTCATAAACATTTCTGGATCCCTAACTGTGTGCCAGGCACAGGTATCATCTCATTTAACCATAAGAAATGAGCAGTACTGTTTGTGTTCAATCAGATAAGTTAATGGAGGTTGAAGACCTAAGGTCACATGGCTAGGAAGTGGCAGAGCCAGGCTTCAAACTCATGCCTGTCAGACTTCAAAGCTCGGCTTCATTATAGTATACTAAACTGTCTTTCCAACATAAAACAGCAAGCTTAGTCAGGACCTTCCTCTGAGCCCTTAATCAGCTCGCAGTATTTGTGATAGATTGTGGCCTGCCCCAAGATGGCAGAGACACAGGAAACCACATACCAACCTCAAGATACTCCACTGATTCTGGGGTTTTATGATAACTACATCTGGAGGTTTGCAGAAGCCACGGTCCTTGCAGGAGAACAATCGAAATCTCAAGGCTCTGTAACAATCCTCTGTCCAGGTCAGAGGGTCGATGAAGGACCAGCTACAGTCAACTCCTGCTCAGTCCCAGCATGGGCCCACTTTCATTTTTACTCTGGTTCATAAGTTCAGGGCGCAGCTGCTATTTGTACACCCTATTCTCAGAGAAAAGCAAGAAGCCCAGAAACCACTCCTAGCCTTTGTTCAGAATCCAGCAGCCTGAAACTGTCTGACTCTCCCCGTTCTGGCTCTACATTCACGCAGTAGCTTGCATTTGAATGCATCAGTGCAGGCCTTTCTTCCCACCGAAGAAAGCCAGTTCTGAAACCACCCCCACTGCCCCATGGATTCTCATTCTACTTGTCAGTTTCCTTCCTTTGGATGTCTTTTTTTAAAGTTGGCTTTCCACAATTGATCTTAACTAAAAAGCCAGAAACAATTGTTTCCCCCCCCCCAAAACAACCAGACAATAGAAGCTATCCACCAACCTGAAATAAGAGGGGGGTGAAATAGGGAAACATTGCTAATCCATTAGTAATATCCAGAAAGGGGATATAAACAGTGATGTGGTTGCATCTTCAGCATTGAATGCTTTTTATAATTTATTTCTGTAAACTTCAGATATACCCCTCATTTTCACACTTCAGGGCACACTTAGAAGCAGTGTCAAAAAAAAAAACCTCAAGATTGAGAAAACTGGGTTATCTATTTAGTCCAGGGGAGACATATTTCACTTACTTATTTGTTTATTTGTTTATTTATTTATTTGATTTATACAGCTGGGCCCAACACAAGCCCCTGGGCATGCTTCCATCAATTAAAACCACAGATAGATGCAGAATGCGGGATACAAACAAAATCAACAATTAATGGACTATCCCCAACTGTAAAGTACTTCGGCAGAACCTTCAAATCATTCCTCCCCACTAACTCCCGTGGGCAGAAGGCTGGGTTAACAGATGGTTAAACAATATTCAGAGCGGAGAACACATCACTGGTACTGTGTATGGAGAATAGAGGAAAGTGTGCAAAGTCCATTGAATAATTTATCAATAAAGCCAGAGGTTGAACATAGGAGCGTAGGCCTCCAGTTGGATATAGCAATGATTTGGGAGAGGGGAGAGAAACACACAGTTCTAATCATGGAGCAAGGAGAGGCCGGGGATGGTTAAAGACAGGTAGGACATTATGTAAAATTATGGATGGTGTAACACTCCTTTCTATGGGTGTGCTGGGAGTCTTGCCAGAGTGAGTGATCTGGTATGCATTATTCTTTCATTACAGGCACAATAAAGTTCTTGGCCCAGAACAGACTGGCTGGCTTTGAATTGCATGCCATATACTGGAAAACTCAAGAAGCTGCCGGAGGCTGGTATGGCATATTTATTTACTTGATAGCTGGGATTCAACAGGTAATGTTGATCTGTGATTGTATATCAGTGAGAATTTGTAGCATGTGATTTTAAAAATTCCAACAACCTTTTCTTGCTGTTTAGGTATAAGATCGATACAGATATGTAATGCATGCAGACACTGTAGACAAACAGGTCAGTAGATGTTCACATATGGATCATGTGAACACTACCAAGAGCAAGACGCAGAACAAAACCTCCCTAATGCCCTTTCAGATTCAATATTTTTCTCCAGGGATGATGGCTATTTTGATTTCTGTCGCAATAAGTTAGTTTGGCCTCTTCCTGAACTGCATTTAATGACACCCAGTAAGTAGTCTCTCACATCTGGATTGTTTTCAGCCGGCATTTTATCTGCGCTGCTCACTCGCATTTTTGGAGATCGCAGCCGCTCATGTGATCATTTCTGCACAGTTACAGTGTGTGGAATGTACTGCAGTTCGTCCACTCAGTTGTTGACAACTTTGAGTCCTTTCCTGCTTTTCAGTTATGTCTTTACTAGCATATATTAATTTCAAGTAATAGGAATTGTTATGAGATTGTCATATGTACATAATAAACTCTGAACATAATAATTAGCCACAATTACACTCTCTCTTGCCCTGTCAGTCCTTTCCAAAATCCCCTTCATATTTTCAAAGCTCATACACACACACACACACACACACACATACCACACACATATACCACACACATACCCTCCAACATACATGCATATTTTACATATGGATTCTGAAAGCTAAAGAAAACTTGGTATTTGTCTAAGTCTGGATTATCTCACTTAACATAATAATCTCCACACCCCATCTATTTTCCAAAAAGGGGTATATTTTCATTCTTTTTGACTAAATAAAACTCAATAGCATATATGTACATATATGTATATATACATATATATGCATACATTCATACATATCATATCACACCGTATTTTCTTTGTCCATTTATCTTCTGGTGGTTACCAAGACTGATTCCAGGACTTGGCTATCAGTAAAGTAGCACAGCACAAGGGTATACAGGTATCTCTGCTACAGGCTGACTTAGATTTCTTCAGGTATAGACTCAGGATGATATAGCTCATAGCTCTGTTTTAGCCCTTTGAGGCACTTCCATGTTGATTTCTGTTTACATTCCCATCAATAGTGTGTGAGGGTTCCCTTTCTAGATTCTTTCTAGGATCTCTCTCTCTCTCTCGTGTGTGTGTGTGTGTATCAATGAATAGAAATAGTAAATGACTCTCAATATTTAACTAGAGGCATATTGTTGAATAATAAATAATAGTACATTTTAAAGATTTTTTTTATTTTTATGTATATGGGTGCTTTGCCTGTGTGTTTATATAAACACCGTGTGTGCCAGTAGAGGTCAGAAGACGATGATATGAAATCCAGTGGAATTGGAGTTGCAGATGGCTATCCATCACCTTGTGGGTACTGGGAACCAACCTTGTCCTGTGTAAGAGGGGCAAGATGCCACTGAGCCATCTCTCCAGCCCCCAAATAACTTCAACATATTCAACATCTTTTGCCAAACACTATTTCTAAGAAATTGTACCATCTCCTTGTCTCATGAGAAACGTAAGACTTTTAATCACTCTGTGTCCTTGTCAACACTTGGTTTGTTTACTAAGCAATTGGAATCTGTACCCACATCTCAAGGTGGTTGTGAGTTCTACTTTGTCGATGATTTTTGCCACATATAACTCTGTTGGTCTTTCTGCTTTCCTTTCCTGGAATGTGCTTATTCAGGTTTTTTTACTAATTACATTTCTGGTTTGTATAGCTCTTTGTAATCTAATTTTTTAGTTTGTAGTCCATCATAGCCGTGGTTCAGCATATGTATTGGCAATTTATTCTTGTGACTTTTTGCTTCATTGTCTGAATGTTTGGGTTTTTAAAAATTTATAAAATATTATATAATTTGTCAGTCTTCATGTTTCTCATTAGTGCATTTTGTTTTCTTCTTAAAGAAACCATTACCTCTCCCGAGGTTGTGAGATGTGTCTATGTTTTCTTATAGACATGGTTTATATGTAGCTCTACTCATCTCCAATCATTTTTTATATTGATATACCTGTTACTGAAAAGACTATACCAAGCACACACTGATCATCAGTGGTCACTTGTTATTGATTATGTGCTGATTTCATCTATATATGCACATACATATATATGGTTTCATATGTTTGTGCTTACACATATATGTATGTGCATATATGGGTTATGCAAACACAAATAATGTAAACACATAAAATATGTTGTGTAAATACATATAATTTATGAATACTTTTCTGGATTTTTTCAATTTAGTTTTTATGTGTATACCTATTCACCTTTTTACACTCATATATTCTTATATCAAGGCTTATAAGGGTATTTTTTTGGTATTCTATTTATTTCTTTTTATTTTATGTGCAGTGGTGTTTGGCCTATATGTATGTCTGTGTGAGGCTGGCAGATCCCCAGAAACTGGAGATGTAGATAGTTGTGAGCTGCCATATGGGCGCTGGGGTTGAACCCAGATCTTCTGGAAGAGCAACTAGTGCTCTTAACTTCTGGGTCGTCTCTGCAGCCCCAACTTAAGTTTTTGATGTTTTCTTTTCTTTCTTTTTAACTTTCCATCTTACTGACTCCCTAATTCAAACTCTGAGGTCTAAATTTTCCTTCCATAACATTCATACCATTATAATTTTATGCATGTACAGGGTTCCTTGTTTTATATAATATAAATAAACATAGGGTTTTGTGGTAGTTTGAATATAATTGACCCCCATAGGTTCATATGGAGTGGCACTATTAGGAGGTGTGACTTTAACGGAGTAGGTATGGCTGTGTCAGAGGAAGTGTGTCAGGGTGAGTTTTGAGGTCTCATATATGTTCAAGCCACGTCCAGTGTCTCAGTTCATTTCCTGATGCTTTTAGATCAAGATGTAGAACTCTTAGCTACTTCTCCAGCACCATGGCTGCCTGTTTACCAGCATATCCCACCATGATAATAATGAAATGAAACTCTGAACTGTAAAGCCATCCAATTAAGAGTTGTCCTTTATAAGAGTTGCCCACAGTCATGGTGTCTCTTCTCAGTGATAAAAACAGGAAGACAGAAGTTGGTACCAAGGACTGACGATACTGCTGTGATAGACCATGGTTTTGTTTGAAGGAATATGGACCTTGGGACTATGGATTAGAAAAGCAGTTGAGTGCTTTAAGTTTTGTTTAATGGGTCATAATGGAGCACAGAAGACATTGTTGCTGGGGGTGATTTGAACTGTGGTGGGCTAACCCAAAAGGATTCAGAGGAGAAGAATGTTAGTATGTTGCCTAGAGATCATTCTTACGATATTTTGGTGAAGAAAGTAGCCGCTTTTTGCTCTTGTCTGAAGATCCTGATGAAGCTGAAGTGAAGAGATTTGGATTAATTCCACTCTCAGGGAAAAATCTCAAAACGGTCTAGTACAGACTCTGCTGTGTGGTTATTAATGACCACTCTTATACAGATTTATAATGAAAAGGAGCACACTGAGCAAGTATAAAATGTACAATTTGAGGAATAAAGAAGCCCCAGGATGTCAAATGGAGCTAAGTCTTGAGTTCAAGAAATATATTAATAAATGAAATAAAGGGAGTGGTGACCTTGGGGCAAGATCCCGTGCAGCTAAGTTTCCAACATGTGAAAAGGAATAAAAGAAAAGTTTAGAGCTGGGTGTGATGATACACACTTTTAATCCTAGCACTCCAGAGGCAGAGGCTAGTGGATCTCTGAATTTGAGGCCAACCTGGTCTGCAGAGCAAGTTCCAAGGCAGCCAAGCTTAGTCAGTGAAGAAAACAACAGAAAACAGAAAGCTGGTGATGATGTAACGAACAAGGAGGCCATGTTCCAGCCCCAACAAGCAGCAGAACTTGGCAGCTTCGGCCACGTAATTTTGGCTTTAGAGTCAAGGACAGAAGAAAGGTGTTATGAAACCTTCCTCCATGACTAAGGAAAGCCCCTGAGGCCAGAAATGCGCCAAGGGTGTCTCTGAATGGAGGCCTAGAGAGGCCATTGTATGAAGTTGTGAAGGGGAAGCATCAATTGCCTTGGAGACCCTAAGACTGGAGATTTCAGAGCCGTGTGATACCTGCCATGGAAAGCTGCTAACTGGGAGTGGACCCAGACCAAGAGGAAAGAGTATGTTGCAGTTGACAAAGCTGAAAGGAGATGGAGATCTGTAGTGTTTTGACATCAGACGTGGAGATGCAGAGTATTGAGTTTGCCCAGCTGGTTTTCAGTCTTGCTTTGGTCCAGTATTTTCTCACTATGCTCCCTCCTCTATGTTTTGGAATGGTAATGTATATCCTATACAATTATGTGATCTGGTTTTTGAGTTTGATTTTTTTAGGGGATTATGGTTAAGAGATTGTCACAGTTTGTAGGGGATTACAGTTAAGGGACTACAAAAGAGAATTTGAACGTTGGATTTTTAAACATTGTTGAGACTGTAATAGACAATGAGAACTTTTGAAGTTGGACTAAATGCATTTTGCATTATGATAAAGTTACAAGCTTATGGGGGTCAGGGAGTGAAATGTGGTGGTTTGAATGTAATTGGCTCCCATAGGCTCATAGGGAGTGGCACTATTAAGAGGTGTGGCTTTGATGGAATAGGTGTGACCTTGTTGAAGGAAGTGTGCCACTGTGGGGATGGGCTTTGAGTTCTCCTTTAAGCTCAAGTCACACCTAGTATCTCAGTTAACTTCTGTTGCCTTTGATCAAGATGTAGAACTCTAAGATACCTTTTCAGCACCATGTCTGCCCGCATGCTGCTATGTCCCACCATGATGATAATGGAGTAAACCTCTGAACTGTAACCCACCCAATTAAAAGTTTTCCTTTATAAGAGTTGCCATGGTCACAATGTCTCCTCTCAGCGTTAGAAACTCTTAGACAGATTTATTGAGGTAATTTTCTTGAAGCCTAAGATAGCAGAATGTATGTTGTCCCCATAATCTTATTATTGCAAAAGAACCTCAGCAAACTTGCTTGATAGCTATCATAGCCAAAGTTTCTATGAAGAAGGGCCAGGATACTGTATGTGCTCCCAGGGGCCCAGGCAGAGATAATAGTCATGTCCTATCTTACAGTCTTTATTTATGATTTCATCTTTTAAAAAAAACTCAAAAGCACATAACTTCTCTGAGCACCATCTATAAAAATGATAGGAAAGTGTCTCTCGGTTTAGCAGCAGTGAAAAGGACTATTTCTAAGACCAAATACATCAGGTAAGGCTCTGCTTCTGCACAAGCTAAGCCGATTCTCTGTGAAATCTCCAAAGAGGAGAAAGGAACTGTGTCCATCACTGCCCATCACGGCACGTTCATCTTGTCCACTCCGTCGCCACACCAACAGCTTGTAAACGCCCACTCTGGAATTCCCACTCCAAGCCTTCCAGATACGGACGTGCACCACATGGGACTGGCTGTGAAGCTCACAGACTCATCAGCAGTCACAGCATACAGAGTTAAAAGTGCCAAGCGGGTGCACTGAAAAAGACTCCAGACTTCACTCACCCTTCAGAGTAGAGGTCAAAGACTCATTCTTCTAATTTTCACTGAAAATGGTAAAAGTCCTGAAGCTTTAGAAATAACTTTTTTCATTTTCTCTGTTTTCTAATGTATCTGCTGATTTAAAAAAAAACTGAAATGCTTTACTGTTAGAAAAAGATATAAAATTTGCAGTGAATAAATGAGATGGAATATTAATACAGCATTAAAAATGTCCATTAATAAAAGAGCAAGCAGTGGGGTTTGGGGTGCCTAATATTCAGAATCTCCTGAATTTATGTCCTAGAACCACCCCAATATTAATACTGGTATTTATGGAATATACAAGGCACTAATACAAAGCATGTTGCAGTGATGAAACATTAATAAAATAGATTTATGTTCTCTTAAGCTCTCCTTCAATACATTTGTTTAATAAATTTTACAGGGAGAAAAGTCTTTCTTATTTGTATTAGTATTAGTTTCTTCATATTTCTCTATATTTACAAATTTGTACACACAAAATAAGGATTATTTATTTAAATAAACATGTATAAGTTTGTCAGTCCTCCATTGAAACAGCTTCCACAGGCAAGTCAGAGCAGTCTGGCATAGAGCAAGCATCAAAGGATTCTTGCTGGAGTCTTAGACAAGGGTGCTGAAAATTCTCTCTGTTTTTGTGCTTCCCATTCCTAGGAGGACAGTTGTTAATTCTCCCAACCCTTCCTAATATATCCACAACAGAGGCAAACACGGAATGCACACCAGTTACCCTGCAGAGACAGCCCCATCAGAGCTCTTGCCACTACAGCTCCTGCAAGCAGAAGCTGGGTTTTATGGCTGTGCTGTGTGCCTGTAGGGGAGAAGGAAGCTATTGCCTGCAGCTGGAACACCTTCTCAGTGGAGGGCACTGGATCAGGATAGCTGGCCACACTGAGTCCCCTGCCTCCGTGTCTTTGTCTGAATCCCACTCTCATCCTGACTTCCCGGGGATTGTAGAATCTGGACATGTCTTGCTCTCCTATCCCTTGACTGTAACATATGCTGGTAGGTGACATCATGATGGTAGGGGAGTGAGAATAAAAAATATACAGCAAGACCAAACTCTAGAACCCAAATGAATGCGGAGGGAGCAATCTTCCTCTTTTATAGAAATTCACTCTCAAAGGAATTAATAGAGGTCTAACAAGAATTAGTCAGTCCCTCTGCAATAACACTTCCTTTGCCCTCCCACCTAGCTCAACCTCATTTTAAAAATCTGTGTGTTTGTTTGTCTTAATTATCTGCATGTGTATGTTTCTGCATGAGCTATGTGCACATGATTGCAGATACCCACAGTGGCCAAAAGCGGATGTTGGATAGCCTAGATCTAGAGTTACAGAGGCTTGTGAGCTTCCCTACAGAGGTGTTGGGAACTGAACTCGGGTCCTCTGCAAGAGTAATATGTTCTCTTAATTGCTGAGCCATCACTCCTAATCCTAAACTTTACCTCTTAAAGATCTTGCCACTTCTTAACGTCACACCGGGACCAAGCTTCTCTCATATAAACAGTTGGGAGACGGACACATCCGAATCCTAGTAATTTTTTTCTTATTTTAAGATATGCTGAGAACTCATGCAGGAATTATCATTAGAAGGTTGCTAATTAGTCTTTCTAGGATTCTTTTACAAGTCAACTTGTTTGGGAAGTCAACTTTTAAAAGGGTGTAAAGTGTTGAAAGCTCTTTACATAAGGGAATCCTGCTGGAGATTCCTCATGGTGGAATAGAAGTAAAAGGATCAGGAAGAATGAATGTCGGAGACATTGCAACAAAATCCTAAACCATTGCATAGGGATCTCAGGACTTCGGAGGGCTCTTCAGATTATTCTTTGTTGAGAAAGGAGTTAAGTCCTCATACCTCCTCTGTTGTACCACGTTACTGGATGTTTAGGACTCAGGAAAAATGGGAACCTAGAGTTGAACAGCTCTCTTCAGCTAAATAAGCTCCCAAAGAATTTCATGGCTAGAGATTCTTTCAACTCACCCTGAACCAGGCAAGGAGTGTTTTGGTTGGTCTATTGGTGGGTATAGCTAAAACAATTTTCAAGATCGTGTGCTATGTGTGCATTTGTTAAATTCTATATCCAATATGATGAACTCTGAAGCTGTGTGACAAGTTTTCAGAAACTAAATTCTTCTATCAAGGTTCTTAAATTGCCTCTGGCAGGGTCTAGAACAGTTAGTCGATTTATCCTGTGAGCTTTAGCTGGGTGACTGGGTGATGACTAAGTTCTGTGCTTTGGGGTATATAGGAATGTACTCTGTCATTGCTACCATAAACCCTTCAGATTCTTAACTCAAGGAATGAGGTCTTCTCAGTCCCTAGTCCCATTCTTTATCTGCTGTGTTCCCATATGTAACATATTCTTTGTTTTTATTTAATGTTTTTTTTTTTTCAATCTCCTGTCTCTTTAACCATTGCTACTGCAAACCAAGTCTATTTTACTTGCCTCTGTAATCCCAGGATGCACAGACTAAGGGAATAATAGACAATGGATAATTTGTATCACCTATCTGACATAGTAATTGATTAACAAAACATGCTATAATAGCAATTGTGTAAGCAAACTAAAGAAAGCATCTGTCCTTATATTGAGTCAAAGCCCATAGTAGTGCAGACTCAGGAAGGCTTCATAACAGGGAGACATGGGGAGGCCCCTGGCAGCAGTGTCAAAGTTGGCCGGCATTGCACTGGGGGCCAAAGGATACAATTATGCCAAGGTCTATCATGTTTAGCAATGAGATTAATTCCAGGTTTAGGAAACATAATGGGATACACCTGCACATAACAGCTATCACACGAGCTGCATAAAGCAGCATTTCGTGGGAGAAAAGTAAGACCCATACCTATAGAGCCACGCTTAGAGTCAGAGCCGGGAGTGCAGCATAGAAAAGCACAAGGTACATGATTGAGGCTCACTAAACTTCCCCAAAGGCAAGACTGAATGCAGCGGACCCCACCATTTAGGGCGACTAGAGGAACGACAATCTTCAATAAGAAATGCTTCCCGATTCTTAATCTAGAGGGAGGCGTACCTAGCGAGATGGCGCGTGGTGATGCAAACTTGCAAACATTTCACCAGAACATATTTAAATCTCCAGCCGCGACAGGAAACCTCAAGTCTCGTGGTTCCAATGCCTAAGAGGACACCAACTGTCATCTTCAAGAACAACCCACTTGTGGGTGTAGTAAAGCACACACTCTCTCTTTGGTGGCTCCTACATCATTCTCCAGTGTAAAAATTACCAGACCTGAGAGGCAGTGTGCCAGAAGACTCAGCTGACAGGTGAACTTGACACTAGGCAGCCTCTGCACAAGCAAATTCAGCAGGAAGCAGGTCCCGTGGCACACTGGGAAGTCTTCTGCCGAGGAACCAGCAGATAATCAAAGGACTGTGGTTCACTGCTGCGGAGGCTCAATGACCCAAACTCTGAGAGATGAGAGGCCAACGCTCACACCATCAGCTGAGTGCAAAGGACGTGTCTGGAAATGTGAAGAGTGAAAGAGAGAGGCAAAGGCCTGACAAAATGTACAAAACCTCATCAGTTTCTAGCCCAGGGTTGACCACAGCAACTGGAAGCTGTATCTTATTTTCCAAAGTCATTTAGCTAAGTGAATGCCTGATTGGAATCCATCTGGCTATTTAAAAATTATAATTAGAAAATTGTGCATGCTGGCTCCTGTTTATAATCTCTAGCGCTGAAGCAGGAGGATCACTGTGAGTTCCAGCTCAGCTGGGACTAACAAGTGAGACCTTGTCTCAAAAAAGAACAATTTTGAAAGATTATAATATTTTAAATGATTATAATTAGATACTTAGTTCTATAATAAAATATCAAAAATAATTAACTTAAGTGATTAAAATTTAGCAAAAAAAAAAAAATAAGAGAAGAAAAGAAGTAAAACAAAACACACCCACAACACCTGATCAAAGTTAAAGTTAGAGTCCTAGACCTTCTACAAATAATTTTTAAAGTATGTTTTTATGAGGTTTTTCAAAACTTTAGTCAATCCTAAGATCTCTGAAGCTAGGGGCTCCTGGAGTTCTCCTCGTTTGTATGCCCTAACTTTCCTGTCAGTGCTGCTTGTAACAGATTTTTTATGTGTAAATTTATTTGAGTCCCCATTCAAATAATTTTCTCTTAACCAGTACACACAATGGCTTGATATTCTTAGGGCTTATTTTTGAATCAAACTCAATAGGATGATGTGGGATGCTTCTGGCTATAAAACATTTTAGCAGAATTCATTTTAGAAGTAAAAAGAGGTGTTTCCGTGTTTATAAAACATAGTTTTCTTCTTAGCTAAAGGAGGGCTCTGGTGGTGAAGAGTGAGGGGTAAGAAGGACCCACTTAGAAAACTCAGTCAGTACTGAGAAGACACTGATTGCAAAAATAAAAAGACCAAGTGTCCAAACATTGAGGATAGTGGTGCTGTGGTGAGTCACTGTGACAATGAGCCCTTCAGTTAGCATTCTGGATCTCAATCTTCACTCTGCAAAATAGCAGGGGCAGAATAAACAACGCAGAAGGCTCTGTCTAAACAAATGTGAGTATCCTGGAGCAAATGTTTATTTGGATAAATTAGGCCTCATTTATTGAAAGATCGTACGTGGCCTTTTAAAATCTGAGCTTTCCTGAGGTTTCTGTTCTATGATTTACCCTGAGCCCCATTTAATCATTGTCTTACTCTCTCAGATCATTTAAAGCCATGTAGTTAAAATCCAATCCCTCAGTGTTTTCCATAATCCTTCCCTCTTGGAATTTTGTTGTAGGATTATGTCAACCTATTCTCCAGTTAAAACTCCAGTCCTCCTGAAGTCCTGGGGACATCGCTGCCACGGTGCAGTCTATGGCATGGAACAGACACTTCCCCCCAGGATGCAACCGCTCTGCTTCATCAACCAATTTCCCCTTGTGGTTCAGAATTAGAAGCAGAGTAACTGTTTCCCAGTTCCTTCCCTCTACCCTCTGAGAGGTGAGATTATGAGAAATTGTGGCCTCATTCAGTCATGTGGGCAGCAAAGCCCAAACCTGTAATCATCTGGGGCTTAGAGGGTCTTACTGACTGCCCCTATTAGTTGAATGGGAACGGAATTGACCAGTTTCTCCCTACTGAGTTCTCATCAGGGCAAACCCATTAAAAACATTAATAGTAAGTAGAGGCTGCTCAAATCTCTGGTGTCTCCTCCCTCCCATCTCCCAAGGACCTCTTGGAGGGGAAACTGCACTGCAGCCCAAAGGCTAGCTCTGACCTGACCTCTCTTCTCCTACTCTGCTCTTTCTCATAAATGCAGGTGAACAGAGAATGCTAAATCTACACCAGTTAGGGAAGATCCAGAGTCAAGCACACACATGAACGCACGCACGCACGCACGCACACACACACACACACACACACATACACACAATGAATGTTCTAAACAAAATGAAAGATTAGAAGGTTTTAGGGGACTCTGCATTCTGACTGCTTGTTTAGCTTCTCATGAGTTCAAGCACAATCTGAAGGTTAAAGAATTTTAATTACAGAGGTTGTGTGACAAAATGATTTCTCAGAGAAAAACTGTTGAATGTTCATTTGTTAATTGGTTTTCCTTTCTATGCCAAATACATTAAGAGTTTGTCATATTTAAAATGTAATATAATGAGGTATAAATTCAAGAGAAAAGTAGATATTATGGAAGTTTTGACCTCCATTTTCTTAGAAACTATTATTAGTGATTGTATTTCACCAGTTATGTATTCATGGAATCTTGTGCAAAGCCTCAGGGATGGCTTAGGATCTGGTCTGATTTGAGACTGGCCATGAAGTAGCATCAGAAACAGATCCAAGCTCAGCTTCGGGACCCTCCAGTGCATCAGTGAAACCCCTGCCATATCTTTCTTATGAAATGTTGCATTATTCTAAATGTCATACTATGAGAGGCATACCAAATAAGGAAGATAAGATACCCATTCCCAACAACAGGTAAAAGTGACTGTGGAGATCAGAACCACGTTTCCCTTGCTGCCTGGCATCCCCAGGCAACATTTTCCTAAACACAAAACCAGTATTGTTACAACTAAGTCTATATTCAGAGGCAGAACATGGGCTCCGCAGATGGGAATAAACCGAGGGGTGCAGGGACAGTAAAGGGAGGATGTCCTATGGTGAGATGATAGGGATGAGCACACTAGCCATGTGTTGTGGCAGAGGGTTGTTAGAACATCCAGTGCTGGGTTCAGCCTAAAATCTGAATCAGCAAAATATCTCTGGATAATCCAAAGGGAGCATGTCTTTAGAATCTGTTAGCGCTAGACCCCATGAGAATTGGTAGATTGTGTTTTACACTCAAAACTGTGTCTCTACACAAAACAGACATGTATGTGTTGGATGAGGTCTTGATGAGAGCCTCCTGGGGAAATCATCTGTAAAGTTTTGTGTGTGTATGTGTATGGGCACATGTTCGTGTGTGTGTGTGTGTGTGTGTGTGTGCGTGCGTGAGTGTGTGTGTTGGGGAAATTGCTCCTTGAGATCAATGTTTTCCTCAATTACAGTGGTTCTTTGAAGGCAAGATTAGATTCTGTGGTATTTATTTTTAAAATCTTAGAAGCAATCTCATATCCAATGACCTATGGAACATTTTTCTCAGCAATAACAGCAGTCCTCTGAGATAGCAAAGCAGGCCATTAGAAGAAAGGAATCATTTATTGGTACATTAAATCTGCCTCGCTTAGACTAGAGACCAGGATAGACACTTAGCTAGGGAGGACTTTGTGGGAATAATGGGAGAAAATTTATGATCTAGCAGAAGTCATATTTTTACTGGAAAGGATCTGCTCTTCAGATCTGGTTTGTGTTGTTGCTCTTGTTTTGTTGTCTAGAGAGAAGCGAGAAGAAGGAAGCTGGAGTAGACGCTGGTGGTCACACTCTTTTCACCAAGTCAGCATACTATCCCCAGATTATGTCATCTCTCCATAAGGACACAGAACATTCCTTTCTCTAGAGACCTGTCATCTGAATTTGGGTGCCACCCGATTCTGTAGAAGATCACAGCGAGTGGCTTACCATGGAGAACGAGTTGGAAGGGGTAGACAACTCCCAAAATATGCTCCCAATGCCTCAAAAACAGGTCAGGTCAAGGTCACACTTGGCTCTTCCATGGTTCTCTCTAGATCCCACGCAATGCCTCCATCCCACACCAAGAAGCATGGTATCAAAGAATCAGGAGCATAGGAATAATGCCACAGCATCTCCTTGAAAGCCTAAATAAAGGCAAGGGCTAGCTTTTCTCTCATCTGACCATAAATTTTATAATCTCTATAATGCAAGCAGATCATTTTCATGATAATGGGGACACAAACTCCGGTGACTAACACTGGTTAAAATCCCATGAAAATTATTGTAAAATCACTATAAAGAGAGAAAATTCAATATGTAACAATGTCTAAACAAGTCAGATGTTGGAACTAATGACATCAGAATCAGCCATGTTGAGACAGCTCACAACCATACATTGGATTTGAAAGATAACAATTAGTTATTTAGGCCAACATATCACACAAAATCTTTTCCATTTTATTTCTGTTTCTACTGACTATTTGGGGACTCACTCATTTCTTGATCACTCTGGGCTTCTCTTTGACTATATCTTAACCCGCATGTCTAGAAGATCCCAGATATCTTTCTGAGATTTGAACTGTCTGGGCCATGGATTCTGCCTGGAGCTGTGGCAGCATCATAAATGAAATCAGGGTTGAGTTGAGAGCAGAGCACTCGGATGAAGAAAACCTGGAAAGAACCGATGTCTGAAAGTAAGTTCACCAGGAATCCCTTAGCGTGCAACGTCCAGGTAGATAGAACTGCATGTAGGGAGAGAGCCACAGAAAAGCATTCAAAAGCCCATATCACATGGACTAAAATCCACAATGGTTGGCGTGGAAAGGATGGGATTTAAGTTTTCTTCCTGTTCTGCCCCAATACTCCTTTTCCACACCATGAGGGGTCTGTGTACACTTGGTGAAATCATTAAAGTACTGTAAGTTCAGTGATGTCAATGATCTGGGAAACACCAGCATCCACCATACTGAAAGTACTTTACACACGCCATCCTCCCATCAAGAACGCCGTCCCCTTCTCAAGACACCGTTAGTACCATGTGCTTATGGACCACCTCTCCATCCACAAACAAAGTGAACTTTCACTTCCTCTGTGCCACTTCTGTTGCTTGTTGCCTAGAGCTGCAGGATAACTTAGCACTGCTCTGTGGTCATGCATTCATCCTTCCTCGCTCATGCATTTCTTAAGAACAAGAGCTGGGCCTTCTCCACCCTGCCTAACCTACCACGTTCCATACCTCAGTTTTCATACAGTTCAGTGAGTCCTGATACAGTGAATAAGTCAATATGATGTCACAGTTTGCCTTCATGGGATGCTTTCTACACTAAGATCTTAATTTTTTTATTTCAAACTTTGTTTAATCTCTCTTTAAGTTTTTTCCCTTTTATTGGAAATAGATTGTTTTCTTACATAATCTTAATTCCAATTTCTCCTCCTTCTACTCCTCCCAGTTCTTCCCCACCATGCCTTCCATCCGGATCCATCCCTTTCTGACTCTCATTACAAAATAAACATGTTTCTAAGTTATAATAATAGTATAAAATGTAGTAAGATAAAGCAAAACTAATACATCAGAATTGGAGCAAATAAGCAAATAGAAGGAAAAGAGTCCAAGAGAAGGAATAGGAAGCAGAGATACACTCATTCAGGTGCTTATAAATCTCATAAAAAGATAAAACTGGAACCCATAATTATATGTAAAACAAAAAACAAAACAAAACAAAACAAAAAAAACAGAAAAAGGAAAACCCTTGACCTGACATTGTGAGACAAGGATGCCCCGTGTTTATATTCAGTTGGCCATCTATTGCTAGGCATGCAGCCTACCCCTAAGAGTAGCTCGTTACCGTAGTTAGACTCCCATGGAGGAAACTAAGTTTCATTTAAAAGTGCTTATTAATTAATGATTGCCTCTGGGTTAAGAATGGGGGCGTGTATCCACTTCTCCATTTGGCTCTAGGGCTGCATCTGATACTGACCACCCAGGGCGTGTGTGCATGCTGCTTCGGTCTCTGTGGATTCATATGTGTGAAGATCATGCTGGTTTAGAGGTCACTGTTTTCTTGATGTCCTCCATCTCCTCTTTCATACTGTTCCCTGAGCCCTAATGGGAAAGATTTAATGGAGACATTCTTTTCAGGGCTGGGTGTTCCAAGGTCTCTCACTCTCTACATACTGCCTGGGCAGGGGTCTCTATCTTTGTTTCCATCTGCTGCAGGAGGTAGCATCTATAGTGATGGCTGAGCAGGCCCTGACCTGTTTCCCGGAGCAGAATGGCCTGCCACCACTAAAATCTTTAAAATTATATTTTATGTTTGCATTGCTATAAAGATGAATATAGTAACATTATTCAACAAGAGATTTTATTTTGACAAAACTTTGGTTTATTATTTGGATTTTAAAAATGAAGCTTTCTTATATGTTTCTTAAAATATTGTGGCCTGCGGAGGGGAATTGGAGTTTCGAGTCTTGAATGAATGGTCAGAGCATTGGACAATGCAACTTTTCTGATAGATATTTACTTTTAACTATGCAAAATGAGTTAGTTTTCTTTCACCTGTTTGAGTAGTAAATAAATCATTAATTACATGTTCCTTTGAGTTTATTTTTACCTCATTAGTTATCTTTTAATCCATAAATGATATCACAGGAAATTTACTAGAAATATCATGAAAACATGATCTGGTCCATTTTGAACAGTAATTTACAAAAGATGACCAAAATTATCACTAGAAAGGCACCCTACTGTTCTTTGAATAGAATAAGAGAAATATATTAAAAATCAAAGGGAAAATTAATTTTATAGTATAGAATGAGGAATGATGATTTCAAATAGCACTGTATATTATTAGTTCACAACTGCTATCCACAAAATGTCAAGGAAATTAGATTTCAGATGGTAGATGAGGTTTGCTTCACTGGAAAAAGGCTTTTAATAAATATTAAGCATGAAAGTATTGAGGGATGATGAAGACTTGGTAATTAAGCATTGAACACGCAGGGATTCATCTGACAACAAAGAATTAAGACACAGAAAATGGGGAAGCATTACTGACAAGACGGTCGAGCTCACTGTCTTTATACTTCAGGAAAGGAAATTCATCTACTAGAAGAGTCTTGCTTTACCCTTTATATGTGGCTAGAAGGATTGCATATCAGGGTCTGTATGATTTTAGAGACAATGGAGTTTTCGAAACAGAGCAGGTTCTTAGTAACCCACTCCATTTTTATGTCTATAAATAATGCTTCCAGCATCCCTGGAAATCACTAAGTAGCAATGACTGTGGTAACTCTCGAGATAAGAGAAACTCAGCAGTGCACAAAACAACCCATTCTATTGGATCTAATCCTAATGTTTCTCCCATGCTGTTTGTGTCAATCAGAGCATGTATCGCTCTCCTGCCAGAAGCCCACAAATATAAAATTTCATGTGTGTACAGTGTTTAGAGGAGTGGTAGGTAGAGTGATACTGATTCAGCTTCTAGATTGCCCTTAGGCACGTGGGACTTTTTGTTTCATTTTGTTTTCACCTAAACTATTTTTGACAGGCATCATTCAAGTAGTGCAGATACTGGACTGAATGGAGAGTTTTCTATCGGGGAAACCTGAGTTTAGATCCTGGCTCATACATTTATTAGAGTCTGTATGACCTCAGAGAAGTAGCCTCAACCCTCAAAGTCTTATTTCTCAGTCCTGCTGTAGGAAGTCTTACAGCTAGTGGTTACCCGCCCATTGGGGCGTGGCCTCTTACACTATATATGCCAATGTAGAGCATGCGTTCAGTCTCTGTTCCAGCCTCTCTGTTCCGGTTGCGGATTCGTTTTCTGATCTCCGTTCAAACAGAGGGTTCTGATTTGTGAGTCTACCCCTAAATAAATAACCATCTATTTGTCAACTCTGAGCTAGTGTGGGATTTCTTTTAAGCTTCCATCCACACAGTTCCAAAGCCTTGATGGGTGAGCGAGTCAGAAGTAATGTATGTAAAACACCTTGCAGAGTTCCAGTCATAGCATAAAGGCAGACATGAAGGCAGGTAAGCAGGCAGTTAGGTATGTAAGTAGGTAGATGAGTATATGAGTAGACAGATGTGGAGATAAATAGATAGGCTTGTTTTCAGCACTAGGAACTAAAATTTTCATATTTCTACGATGCTACAATGAAAGATAGTTTAGCTTATCCGTAGCCTCTTGGCGATAGAGTCAACTCTGTAACATGAGGCAAAAATCACTTATGCTGACCCATTCCATCACCAGATTATTAAACAGACAAAAATTGACAACACATAAAAACATGAAAAATAGAGACACGCTGGCTTTACAAATCCGATTGATCAATGTTGTCATATGTGTGGATGATGAAAACATTTGCAGATTTATCTAGTTGGGCAATAGTCAAATGTTTGTCTGCAGCTGTGTCTCCTTTTCCCAGGATCCTCAGGATTATGCTTTCTCTGATACCTGTGAAAGTCTGGATCTCTGTGCACAGATCTCATTTGTGAACTTTGATTCCAAATTGTCCTGTGATTTATTGCTGTGGTACTCGAAGCGCTTCCTCCACAATGCCATGCCTGGTTCTTTATGACTGGGCAAAAAGAAAATAACATTGTTTATATTTTATTGCGGTGAGTCCACGGCATTTCACTTACTGATGCTTCTAGGTAGGAAAAACAGAAAACTCTATAAAGTCACTCCCTGGCCGGATAGTCTCTTTGGATTCTTGGTTCACTTGTTTGAACATAGTCCTGTTTTCTAAATAGATGTAAGACTAAAAAAGAAACTTAAATTTGCAACAAATTCTTGAACTATTCAAGATGAAGTTACTTGTATTTCAGTATCTGGGGAAAACAGCTTTTGTGCACGGTGGGTAAAATCACTCCACAACAAAATACCAACAAATTCACAGCATAAAGTAATAAATACAAGACTGGGGATATGGCACAATGGTTAAAACACAGGCTGGGCAAGTTGAGGAAAGAGTCTGGATCCCCATAAAATGTTCTTGCTCGGCCGGCGTGGCTCCTAGCCCTTATTGCCATTGCACAGAAGTCAGAGATAATGGATCCAAGAGTAAACTAGCTAGCCGGATTAGCTGAGGTGCTCAGCTCTGGGCTTAATTCAGTTGACCTTGCCTCAATACAGGTGGAGAGGCACTAAGAAGTCTGATGGCAATCTTAGCCTCCATGTGTGTACGCATACAAATAGGACCACCCATGTATATGCACATGCATGCCATACACATATATAAATGAAAGAAAGAGAGAAAACCAAACATCTACTGTCTTGGAGATTTGGGCCAGGAACCAGTATGGGGTACTTGTGATTCAGGCTTGAGTAGTTGCTGGGGTTAGAAAGCCCCTCCTACTAACGTGACTGCTGGCAAGACTTGAAAAACACAGTTTCAAGTGTTGCTCATTTGTGTCATTCCCCCATGAAGCCTTCTCTACGGACTTCCAAGGTGGCCTCAAGACACAGGAGCAGGTGACAAGAGAGGCAAGAGATGTAGCTCGAGGTTGGTGAGTAATTCACAGAGCAGCAGAATGTAGGAAGTAAAGACCACAGCATTTTTTTGTAACATTTTGCAACTAGAGGGGCATCCCTCTCTTCTGTTTGTTTGAAGGGCATCACTGCTCCAACTCTATTCAAGACAAGGTGGAATGAAACAAGAGTGTGAGTTCCAGGAGACTGAGATTGCTCATAGGCCTTTCAGAGGATGCTACAAAAAGAAAGATGCCTGGCTGATAATAATTTTCCTCATTTTCATAGTCCATGCCAGGCTATGCCTTTTCTTCACTGATGATGACCTTATTGTAGTGTCGTTATATCTACCATAGAAAAATCCCAGCAATGCTAACCCCCATAGAACACCCAGCCAAACAGGCTTTTGTTTCATGGAGACATATATACCAAGCTCCTATGATGATGCAGACCCTGGGATCGATATATTTACATAGATTTTTTTGATAACTTCCACATATATCTGACACAAAGCTCTGTCACACCAAATCACAGATGAAGAAAAAAATCAAGAATTAGCATATGGCCTTACACATTGAAAATGGAATCAGGATTAAATCTAAGGCAATGGGGAGATGCTTCTAAACTCACACCCTGTCAAATAATACACTAGAACATACCTTGTCTCACTATTTATTTTTTTAAGAAACATTTAGTAAACAAATGCCACAGTTTCAAACTATTGGGGTGCATTGCATATACTACTGATTTCCAAATAGCAATAATAATAAACATTCTATTTTATATATAAAAATAATCATAAATAAATATGTATGTATGTATGTATGTGTGTGTGTGTGTGTGTGTGTGAGAGAGAGAGAGAGAGAGAGAGAGAGAGAGAGAATAAGCTGAAGTATAACCTTTAAAATTTCTGTGTTGAATTTCTAACCTCCAGCACCTCAGAGTGTGACTACATTCAGAAAGACTATTTTTAAGAGGTAAGTTAAAAAGATATCCTGAGAGTGGAACCTATTTCATTCTTCCACACAAAGAGGAAATTGAATGCTCAGAGACACCAAGCATACCAACACAAAGAGTACTAGAAACCTTCAGGGGATATAATGAGAAAGCAGCCGTCTGAAAGCCCTAAAGAGAAGTCACAGGAGACATTAAACCCAGCAACCCTTGGGTCTTTGACATCATCACTTCAGACTTCTCAGAAAGTAAATTTTTATTGTAATATACACATTCCATATATTACCTAGCACACAAATATGTATGTATTTGTGTGTATGCATGTGTATGAACAAATATATATATGTATATGTTGAATATATATGTATATACATATATATAACTTACAAGATAAAATAATCTACTAACTACTGAGTTATATTTAAATTTTCCCACCCTATCTATGAGTTACATCAGGCTAGCAAATAAGTGTTAATTTCTTCATCTGCCACTTTTTTTTTTTCGGAGAATCTGAGGCATTTTGCTGGGAGGGCATAAGAAGAGAATTATACTGAGACTCAGACAAACTGGCTTTAGTCCTGGCTTTGGCACTTATTTCCAGCACCATGACCTTGGGCGATACGCTTAGGCTTTCTAAGCCGGTGCTTCTTATTTTTCTACTTCAGCTGAGATTTTTGAGTATCTTCTACAGGCCAGACTGCACTGATCCCCTTTGCATAAATCATCTCAATTTGTAAAATGTGATAACAATACCACCTAGCAGGGTTGCTGTGGCGACCACGGGGGTCATGCATATGCAAGGGCTTTGGAGAATACACAGACTCATACAAATACCAGGGTGTGTCATTTCTCTGTTTTCCACATCAGAGCTTTCAAATGATAAAACTGTAATTTTGACCTTAGAAACAACTGCTCATCTAGTTTTATTCTCTAGCTAAATGATCCGGAGGTAATTTCAGAGTTATACTGATCTTCTTCAAGCTCGACGTTAAACCTATCGCCTCCCTGCTACATAAACAAACAAACTTCAGAGCTTGAATAATATCCAGCACTCTCACATGATGTATAAATTTAAAATCTTCTACAATCTAGCCTGGAATTATCATTCAATTTCATATCCCATTATGTATTCTGCATGGGTTTTCAACAAAAGTGAATAACTAGCCATCTTCCTACTCAACACCAGGACTCTGGACTGGGGTGGGGGACAGTTTAGTAGCTAAAATGCTTGCCACACAAGCATAAAGGCCTGAGTTCAGATCCTTGGCACTCAAAATAGAAAGCCAGGAATATGTGTGAGCATAGCACGGGAAGACGGAGACAGAGGATTCTTGGTACTCACTTAGTAGCCAGTCCAGCTTCAATGACAAAACTTGTCTTAAGATAAAATACAATAAAATAAAATCACATAGAGAGCAATTGAGAAAGACACTCCGGTTTCTTTTTTTTTTTTTCCCGGTTTCTTTATGCATGTACATGCAATGCAAGTACACACATGTGAATGTGTGTACACACACACACACAAACATAAACACACAGAGAATAGAATAAAATATGTCAAAGACAGGGAATAATTCCTTATGTCTTATGTCGAGTGGAACTTCCCCTCTCTAGCATTCAATTTATGGTACTCATGAAACAGTGCCCAGTATGGATATGCCATGTCTCAGACCTTAAAAGTTCCAATAGTTTCTTCCCAATAGTATTGGTCACCCTATACACAGACCTACTGCAGGAACTTCAGCAATCATCTTTGATATGATGTGTTTATGTTCCCGTGTATTCAGGGTGCATTTGTTGAGGCCCTCCCTTATGACAGAACCTGCTAGAAAGGACAATACAGACAAGCTACCCCTTCTCTATGGGAGTTCGCAGTCTGATGCAGAGGACAGACAACACATAGAGCATCATCATGGCTCAGCCACGTTGTAGAAAATCCTTCATGTGGATATCTCTGTGTCTCTGCTTGTACCTCAGCCCAGCAACTGCAGTGAACCATCCAGACTGTACAGCACATATATACTATCACCTATGTATTAAAAACATTTAACACAATGCTCATTCTGTTCAGTTCTGCTTGCAGTAGTCTAAAAGATCATATATATCTGCCATTTTGATATTCCCTCTGGCTTTGTTTCTTACTACATGTAGTATTTCTACATACTTTTCTACTCCACCCATGCTGTCCTATCTTTATCCCTTGCCTGGTTCAGACCCTCCAACTTTTGCAGTGATTGTTCCCTCTAGCTAGAAAGATTTTCTCCCGATGCCTACTTGGCCAACCATCATCTCCGTTAAGTCTTGGCTCGAATATTTGCTTCTCAATGGAACCTGAACCACTCACACTATTTAACTTGCTATACGGCCACTTTAGTTTGGTCTCCTCAACCTCTTCTTTACGTGGAGTTGTTCCCTTCTAGACATTCTGAGACTTGGTGTCTACATTAAATTTTGGCTGTTAGGTTCCCCCCTCCAGTTCCAGTTCTATGGACCTAGAACACTACATAGAACAAATGGGGCCTCAGTACTGGCTTTATAATTTTTATACTTTTCAAATACCTCATCCTTCATTGTAAAGTCAGGAAAAATCTAATCATTTACTAATGAATCACTTTCAGCTCTTCATCTTTTCAGCATTTTTAGGGGGAAAGTCTATTCTTTATTTTAATCTTTCATGTTTATAATTGTGTATATTTTGGATAGTTTATGTATGCATGTATATGTTGTGTCTGCTTGTGTAAAACCTTTTGGTACTTCAGTTATTATTTTGTAAACATTTGATGTTTTCAAGAAAATCTTTGTTTTTAACTTTTACAAAAGGCACCTAAGTGGACACTAACTTCATATTTTTCAGGCCTTTTTTTTTTTGTACTTAAGGCATTGACAGACACCATGGGTATTTGTTGTTGGCAAAACAATACATTTAAAAATATATTAAGGAGGTAAAATCAATGCAACTCAGCAAATAATAAATGGGCACCTACCATCTGAAAATGTTTACAGGTTTTACAAACATGGAAAAAATACTTGTGCTCTAAAATTGCTTATAACCTCTTGGGTGAGAGAAACATATAGACAGCTCACTGTAAACAAGACAAATGAAAGGAGCAGCAGAAACCTCCAAAGCAGGATGGGAGAATCACTGAGTTGTGACCATCTAGAAAGAAGTATTCTTCTTTCTCCGCTCTTTACCAAACCCTGCCCTGCACAAACTCTCTCAATAAACAAGTTCAATTAACCAGAAAGTCAGTTAATCAGCTACCGGTGCTCATCAAACTCCTCCACCAAGAAGAGTCTAGCTTTCTTCATTCTTGTGTATCTTGCAGCCTTTGTGTGACATGGAGAGGATCCGCATCATAACTGGAGCTCGCCTTTAAAGCCCATCGCAACATTCACTTACTTGGCCCCTCTGCTCCCCTCCCCGTCCTTTCCCAACTGTGATGGATTAAGACAGGGGCTACTCTGAGTTCCTTTGTGAAAAGTTATGCCCAGGATGACTGATTGACAAGTGGAAGCTTTTTTCTTTTTCTTGGGGAAAAATATTTCCAGGGTCATGCTCCTTGTATTTTCAAAGAGCGATGAGAGCTCCGGAGAGTGAGGAGTCAAGATTGACTTCTTGTGGGTAATGGCAAACTTCCTGACAGGAGAGCAGAAGAAATGGGGGAATGGAGGCTGAGGTGCATTGTCAGAACAACCAGGGACGATGGCTTCAAAACGGGAAGTTCCATTCTCTGTTGGAAACTGTAGTCATTTGCTAGAGGCTGCAGAAACTGGCAGACCTCAACCCCAGTCAAAAGAGAGGCTGGAATAACAGCTGCCGGGGGCGGGGCAGTGGTCACATTTCACTGTGAAGATGACTTTCTATTAAAAGACCCAAAAGCCTTTCAGGGTTTCTATCGACTTGTCATTTATCTAGCTTTACACTACATATGTCTGGGCACATGTTTCAATTCCAGGCAAAAAAAACCCCCATATTTCTAATACTCATATTCATATGCAGACAAACTATATCTGTATTCTAATACTCATCTTGATTTATTCATAAGGGCCTGCAAAATTCATGCTTCCATGAGGAAATGTTTTAGCTCTTCATATCTCTTTTGCGGTCATTTTTAAAAACTGCATGACTAAAATGTAGGAATTTCATCTTGCATTCCCTTATGGAACAAGAACGAGTTCTAGACACTTTAGGTCTTCATTTCTAACAACAAAGTCCTGGATTTTGAAGAGGGGTATTTTTATCCCTGGGAAATAATCTTCTTTAGAAAAAAACATAGCTAAAAAAAAAAAAAAAAAAAAACTAGTTATATTGGTATGTGTTTAAGCCTTTATATTGAGAAGGGAGATTATTAGCATAGTGGTTTGAGAAAATAAGTAGGATTCCTGTTTAATGAAACCCATTTTCATTACTGACTTGCTCCGTGACTAGATAGCCAAAGGCAGGAAGGGAAACAGAAGCAGGAGCTGAACGGGGCTGCCTGAGAGGCTGAAAGGAATGAGCTGATTACCCCGAAATCACAGGGAGACAGAGTGAGAAGCTGGTAGATTATGAGGACATAGGAAGGTGATGGAAAGGCCCGCTGATTGGAAGCCACGGAAAGGGTCAATTCCAACAGGACTCAAGCGCACATCTGGCAGAGAATGCTTTTCTAACTCAAACTGATGATTAAGGTTTGGTGACCTGCCCTCCCATAATTTTATTACCAACACGCATGACTTGTACATCAGTGAGAATGAAAACTGCTAAATTTCACACTATGTCATCCTTAGGAATTCCAATCACTTTGGACAAACTATTGTTTATAACCAGAGTTCAGAAAGAAGAAAACTATGTTTGTTTAGTTTTGTGCAAAGATAGTAGCAAACGCACAGGCCCCATGAATTGTTAATAAGGATATAAATGGGCATTTAAAGGGAAAAATTCTATTTATTAGTGTACGTTTAGAGAGTAGCCCTTAAACATAAATGCAAACCAAACAAGGGTATAAGAGCTGGCTTGTCTCTCAAAAAGAAAGTTGCTAGCATGACAGCACTGCCTGTCCAACTCTAAATTAAAGGGTAAATACACTTCACATATGACAGATATTAACAGGTGTGATTCAGTAATTTATGTAAAGGGTACAAAGTTATTCAAACAAATAAAGTTATAGAAATGAAAAGCATCATAAAATTTCACATCCATATATCCTTCACGATGCCCCAGTTGTCAAGCCAAGATTTGTATGGAAGTATTTTCCCCCATAAATCATTTTTCAAACATAAAGTTAGAAATCTCTGTGCCCTGAAAAACATCAGGAGGAGCCAAGGTATATAATTAGTTGAGACTGGTGTGGTGCTCGTCACTCCTCTACTAACACCAACACTGTCATCCAAGCCTCCAAAAACATTCAATCAAGCCTTTCTATTGTTTACAAATCAGATGTGGACCCAAATAGTCCAAGGTTAAACTGTTCTTCAGAGAGCCCCACTTCTGGCATCATGTCACAGCTAACGGGAAATGTATAGACTCATCAACCCTCTCTGTTGTTCTTTTTCTTCCCACTCCAAATTATGCTTGCTGCTTCTGGATTTTCTGCTTCATTTGCTCTTTTTCAGGTGGAGCTGACAATTCTGAGGTCACCCTGGGCCTTCAGTGGCAAGCTGACAGTAGGACATGACTGAGCTAAGTTACTAATAAGTGAACCCGTGGAGTGCCATTTCATTAGTGACTATATCGTTAAAAGCGTCACCTTTGCGACACACTCATTGTTCTTTGCCCAGCCTGGCCCCTGCCTTGAAGCCTTAAAAATAAAGAAACCATGCTGGTGTCATGACGCTCTGGGACCAGCTAATTAGTGGTCCCTTCCTGCCGTGGCTTTCCTCTCTACGGCACAGGCGAGCGCTCCCCCATCACACAACTGTAATTATGAATGGACTTGTTTCAGAGAAAGGAAAGAAGATAGGTGATAATAAACCAGACCAGGAAGCAAAATCCCACATGCGGTCTAAGGGGTTAGAGTTCAATAGCCATATTGTTGATACTTCTTGGTTGATCTTACAAAAATAGCTAAGTCCTCGGTCCTAGATTTTAAAAAACAAAATCCTCTATGCACCACTTACTGTCTCTGTGAACTGGAGCAAATACTTGCTGCCCCCAGCCTCGCTTTGCTCTTGTGAAATGGATATCAACATCTCGTAAAATGGGCACAGACATTTCATGTCGCATAACTCACATTCACCCCTTAACACCAATGCCTACCACCACTATCTGCTATAAAATCCAGCATCAATATCCCTAAAATAGATGAAATATTTCTTTCCTAAAAGTCTACTGGAATATTTTGTATCACCACTGCCCTCGTGCCTTCAAACTGAGTTTTGTCTCTAAACTCTATAAATCCCACCGGTTCCCTCCCTTCTTGTAGCACTTACTGATCCTCAGAGACCTATAGGACTAGAAACAGTCACAAGCTCTCAGGAAGGCTTACTAAGAATGTCATCCACCCACAGAACTAAGACAAGCCAACTGAACACGATGTGGAATAGAGAGATGCTCTACTTTAGAAGTCCTTGTCTTTCAACACACACTTTTTAAAACCTTAAGTATATATGACATACAAGAAAGGATACAGGGTTGGACAGAGTATTCATTACAGCTGTGATCAATTCTAATCCTGGAGCTGTTTGCCTTGGGGAATAATCCTTAGGAAACTTGTGTCGCTTCATACCGTGTGTGTGTGTGTGTGTGTGTGTGTGTGTGTGTACTTACCTATATGTATACAATTCAACAATAAACACCTTTTTTACTCAGTCCCTGTGGATCATCAGGGCAGTTTTACTTCAGATTCTTAGATGGCTGTGCTGGGCTACCAACTTCAGGTAGGGCCACTGTGCTATGACTTCCATCGAGCTCCAGGGTAAAGCTACAACTGGAACCTAGAACATTCTAAGCACCTGAGTCCAAGAGCTCAAACCCAAGCTCCAGGTGTCCATAGTACTTTTTCTCAAGTCATAACCCCTACCAGTCAGCGACTGAATGAAGTCACATGACCAAGCAAACACGAACAGGGTGGGAAACTCCATTTTCTCTGACGCTTTGCAAAGTTACATGGCATCCAGAATAAGGACAAAACAGGGCACTCCCATATAGCTCAGGTGGCCAATCATGCTCAAACCTGAGAAAATAACCGGAGTTAGCCAAACTGAGGGGATTAGGACTAAGCTTTAATCAATTCTCGAGTACTACTTTCTGTGCTACCTAGCTATGACAGACACAGTAACTAATCACGCTAGCTAACCTTCCTGCCGTGTGCCTTGAAGTGATAGGATACATTTTCCGAAGGTGATATGGAGTGATGGGGCTCATTCCATTTCTAAAGAGAATTTTTTAAGCCCCAAGGAAGCATGGAAGAACTCTGGATGCATTAAAAATGGCAGCACTCATTCGTTTAATTGAACTGTATGAGTGCTGAGGAACAAGGGTAGAAGTAGGCTTTGTCTATCTATCATTGTGACAAATGGCTGGTTTATCGCTTGTCATTTGCTCGGCACTGCAGGAAAAGGGTGTAAGTTCAGAAAAATCTATTTCCCACGGAGCAATTATCAATTTTAATATTAAATTTTAAAATGATTTTTAATTTATCAACTGGTCCCCGAATTCGGGACTGGAACTGTCAGATCTCCGCTGCAGATAATAGGCTGACAGCGGGTCCTATCCAAAGTCCATAGATAATGAACATTTTGTAAATCTGTAATGCAGCTTTTTCTTTTCCCTCGTTGTAAATTAATTGATCTCCTAGCCATTAGGGAAACCATCAACTGCTCTACATTTCTCTCTGTCTCCTTCCCCTTTTGGTTCAAATGCAAAGCCAAACACTTCTCAATAAAGTGAAATTTTAATTAAAGACACCCTGGTCCCATAGAAATTTGACATCTTCCTGCCTCACTGACATGGACAGTTTTTGACTTTGATGCACTGTATTAAAAAGGGAAAAAGGCAACAAAGCAGGGGTGAGTGGCTCTAGAGTTCTCAGCGGTTGGAAAAGTTTTGTCTCCTTTTGCCCTTCATTCTCTTGACAGTGGGACTCCCGCTTTACCATTCAGTATCTAAGAGAAAATTCTGCATTCAGTAAAGCCACAAATCCAAGTCCACTCATGGTCAACAAATCTCATTTGCGGAAAAGTAAGGATGCAATAAAGACCACAGCCCACTGCTTGGCCCTGACTTTGCAAGGTACCCAAAAGCAGCTGAGCAGGTCAGACACTGGGACGCATCCTACTGTGTTTTAGTGGAACTTGATCTTCCCTGGAATACAACAGTAAATGTTTCATATACACTAGGATGTTACAGCTCCTGTCATATCGAAAATGATACCTTCTTCTCCAGGGCTGAGGTGTGCTTTCTACCTAGCTCCAAAATATTTCTCTCTAGCTGGCTTTAAGAGAACATCTTCAATGGAATGATTTAATCTCTCTTCACTTATCAGATGATCTCATGGCTCAATCAATCAACCGTATGAGCTCAGAGTTAACCACATAACTTCTGAAACTCAAATTTGCCACCATGTCTTTTCTCTGCCTATCAAGATTGCTCTAATATTGGTAAAAGGCACAGTTCAACAACATAATAAATCTATTAGTAGATTATTGTCAAGATTCACAGCTACAAAGGGAAGTTCTTTATACCAGCTATTCTCTCTTGCAAAAAAAAAAAAGTCTTATCTTACCTGGAAATCTGTAAATGAAGACATACATCTACAACAACAGTAGGTACAGGTTTCTCCTCAACCTAATAGAACATGCTAGCAATAAAGCTCTCAAAGATACACACATCATCTGTGTGTCTAACACTTTACACAATGACTTTCATAGGAGACATTGAAATATGTCCTGGATGAATAGAAAGATGCTTTAAATGCACAAGTATATGAACAGTTGGATATGCACATGACTATAAAGCCAGCCCAGCTGTTTAATAACACAAAATAAACTAAGTCTGTGGAAAGAAGAAAAAGCCCAGTTACCTTGTGAAAGGTGTGATATTTCCCCCAAAGGGTAAAATTGAAGACCAGTTTCTCCCCACCCCAGGGGAAGAAAAGATCAATGCCAGGCTCCCAGCAGTATCCAGAAACCCCACGGTGTGATGCAGACCTGGCAGAGGAGGGAAAATTGAGGTGAGGAAATAGATTTCACTTGTGAGCTTAAAGTAGTTATTATAAGCAATAGGGAAGAAGTAATTATTTTTTTAAATGGTAAGCACTATCCAGACAATGTGCCAATCTCCTATTTAAATGTAGCTGTGTTGAAAGGTAACTGTTCGCTGGGCATGTGACTTTACCACTGTAAATGTCTTGAGTCTGTTTGAGTGAGAAATATTTTAAGAGGTGGGCAGAATCAGATAATATGTTGCTGGTTGCTGCTGTTATCTATGGAAGGAGCGTAATGGAAAGACCTCTTGGCTCTCCTCAGACAACACCTTTCTAAAAGCCCCGGCGCGGTCAGATTTCGAGACCCTTTGTGCAAAATTGAAGAGTGAAGTCTTTGCTACATCAAGACTTTCGGTGACATTTTTCAGTTTAAGATGATTTTTTTCCCTCTCTTTGACAACTTGCAACCTCCTCTGCTACAGAAAGAGAAATAACCAGGAAATAAAAGTCAGAAGCAGGACTGTGCTAACCCTAGCAAATGCAATGTGCCCTCTCTTCTTCAACAGACGATTCAGATCTCCAGGTACCTTCCAGAGCCCATCTTTTAGGAGGCTCTGCTAAATCCAGCCTTCCTCATCCTTGTAATTCCCCAAATTTTCATTTATTTCAGTGCCTACTAGTCACAAGACCCATCAAAGAAAAGAAAAAACAAAACACACACACACACACAAACCTGTCACTTCTGGTGCTCTGTTCCACTTGACCACACTGGGCTCCAAGTACAGGAACTGTTTGTAGAGACGGGTACCCTCTGCAGTCAAATTCCTATGAGCAGCACTTCCTGAGTCACCCAAAACAGTGAGAAAAAAGATGCAACTATGGAGCAGCCTTGCTAAGGTGCCTGGAAGGACTTGCTCACCAGAACCTGGGTCTACAGTTAAGTATGGATTTCAGGGTCACCAGAGGTGTCTTTCTTTCTTTTTTATCAGTAAAACTTTTGCCTCACAGTCAATCATAAGAACCTGAACGTACCCCCAGAAATGTCGTGGTGGCATATTATTTGTAAACCCAGCACCAGGGAGGTAAAGACAAATAGACTCTGGTGTTTTCTGGCCACCAGCTTAATCTAATTGGTGACCTCCAGGTTTACTGAGATTCTGTTTAAAAGGAAGGGAGTAACATTACTACAGAAGACCTCTAGAGTTGTCCGCTAGCCTCCATAAACACATGCACAAGTGAACGTTCACCTGCATACAGATATGAATCTGGATGAACATACACATGCACCACACACATTGACAAAAAAATTGGCTTTGAAAGCATGATGACCATTAAGCACTAAGCTACTTGGATTATTTGACATAGAAGAGTTATAAAGAGTCACATGGGAGTTGCCATGGTATTTCAGAATTGTTATCAGACTGAGGATCTAGAAAAGAAGCTTGATTTCACAAAGCTCTATTAGTTGGTATGGTGGTCTTGGAAGTAGACATTAACTCTCAGTCTATTAAAGTCCAGGACTAGAATAGTGGAACCAAAGGCCAATAGGATATATATATATATATATATATATATATATATATATATATACACACACAAAATCATTCCATTACTGAATGAGCATGGATAAACTTTAATATCTTGTCATCACTCCTTAAACAACATAGTACAATTATATACATCTTATTAATTAATCATAAGAAGTTAGTCACATTACATTAGGTATTACAAGTAATCTAGACATGAATCACAGTAAACAGGGTGATGTGTGAAGGTTATATGCTTTATAAAAGCTATACTGCTTTATAAAAGAGATTTGAGTTTGTAAGAACGGGAGAGACACAGGATCCTAGCACCAAACCCTACAGATCCCGGCAGACAGCTGTAGCTGTGTGCATATTTATGCCTTTCCTGTTTTCACTCTTAGATTTCTCATTCTTAAAGAGTTAGCTCGGGAGCAAGATTAAGTTTATTTCCTTTACCTTCAATTGCATCAAGTAAGTTCATAAAAGTATAAAACAGTCAATATCCAAACAGCGCTTTTTTAGTCTTGCTCTGTTCTTAAAAATTCATCCCTCTTATATTTGCCTTAACGCCTGTGTAGCGTAAATATGCGTGGTGTGCAGCTATGCATGCTCACACACCTTCGTAGAGACGAGCAACAGCAGACTTTTGACCTTGATCTGAGAGGAAAGAAGTTACTGCAATAACTAAGGACAGAAGAGACAGTCTTCTACTTTGAATAAAGGAGGAAAAGGGGAGGAACTCATTCTCAAAAGAGAATTCCTTAACGGCAATTTAGATTTCAACCCAAGAAGTATGCTTTGTGAATTACATTTGAAAACAATGACTTTTTTCTTTTACAATGTTTAACAAGAATAATGCAAATCTTCTTGCCAGAAACCTTATGGAAATGTGAGAGGAAAAAGCAAAAGATATGTGGCGCCTCCCAGTTATGTGGAGCAGAGCACATATGCTGATAAGTACAAAGGCTCCATATTAGCGCCTGTGAATATGTTGCTGGATGGGGGAATCACAAATAGAAGTGAGATGTAAGTGAAACTCATTCATTTCATACCCAATTCAATTTTTCTTCAATTCTTTTTCTGACTTGCTTAATTTTCCCAAGACTGAATTAGTTACATGTTTGAATGAGAATGTCCCCTGCCCATCTTGTGTATTTGAACACTTGTTTTCCCTTTGATAGAGCAATTCCGGAGGTTTAGGAGGTTTGGCCTTGTTGGAGGTAGGCTTTGAGAGTTTAAAGACTCAAATCATTTCCAGTTTGCTTCTGCTTCGTGTTTATGTTTGAGAATATTAACTCCCAGCTTTCTGCTTGTTCTTAGCTGCCAGGCCTGCCTGCCATGATGCTCTTTTACCCCTCCAGATACCATAAGACAAAGTAAACTCTTCTGTAAATTGACTTGGTCATGGTGTTTTATCACAGGGGCCGAAAGGTAATTAATACAGTCTCTAATTTAGTATTTTCTCATTGTTTATGGGTTTTGTAACATTCTGGTGAATAACAAAAGGGATTAACAAGGACCCACACAGGGTTCGGAGACTGTGGGCTTAACCCTTGTGATCAGTAAATAATAAAGACACCAAGACTGCTTCTTGACTTCTGAATTGTATGTTTTCTATCACCGAAGGATTTTTCTAGATGTTTCAGTTCGCCTTCTGGATTGTTTGGGGAACTCTGTTCTGATTACTGAGTTAAACTAAGAGTCCAAGTTGACTTGAACCTCTTTCATCTTTCTTTCCCCCTTTTTACATGAAGCCTTATTCTGTCTGTCATCGGTAAAAAGAGAAGGCAATACCTTTATGACCTCGTTTGCAGAGGTAGCATTATGAGAACCTAACAGATTTATGTAGATGTAGCATTATGAGAACCTAATATAGATTTATGTACCAGTGTCTCATGACATTGGACTCTTCATCTGCATTGGGACCTCGGGCCAAGAGGCATTTTTTATTTTCAGAGCTTGCCCCAACCAAACCTGGGAGGTTTGTGATGTTAAAGAAGACAGACATGGGGTTTCAGTGACAGTTGTACTTAGTGCTGCTTTTCCTGGACCCAGAGAATGACAGACCATTGAAAATGGCATTTGTCCCAGCAGGGACTCTAAAATTGTGGAGCAAGTATCACTTATATCGGGAGGGTTGCAATTAACACACCAGATGTGCAGAGAACAGGGACTGTCCTTATTTTCAACAAATGGTAGAATCTTTCTCATAAACCCTCACCCTGCTGGGTTGCCCCTAGGGTTAGGATACAGGCAACAACAGGCTATTCATAATGTTTCAACTAAGAGTAAAATAGCCCATTTAGGATATTTTTAGTAAACTTTCCAAAAAAAAAAAAAAACTGGTTCTTTCCTCCTATTCTTCTTGTGGTAAACGATGCTTAGGTAGAAGAGATACATTCAGACATTGTGATTTGGTACTGTGGACACTTGACTCTCATGCTGGTACCTAGACAGCTGTCCATGTGAGTCTCACTGGTGAGTTTTTAGCATCTCCTGACTGGATACAGTGTTGCATTCACCTTTGAAATGAGATATACTTATTGGAGGAGCAGGTCATCTTCCAAATGACTGACTCCAAACTTGTATCTAGTTTCACCAACTTCTACAGCCTCAGTTTGGCAATCTCCCTATGTTGTTTTGTTTATATCAGAGCTAGAGTATGTCTCCCCACCTTCTGTACTAGTTTCAATTTCTCCCCTTACCATCCCACGGAACAGAAGGTATTCTTATTCTTGTCTCCTCAATTTAATAGGATATTCCTTCATCATTGACATAGTTCAGGCAGTTGTACAAATTACCACAGACTGGAATAATTTATTTCTTACAGTGCAAGAGGCCAAGAAGTCCAAAAGCAAGGTGATAACGAATGCAGTTCCTGAGGAAGACTCTTGTGTTGCTTGTGTATGCGTATACCTATCTTATCATTGCATTTTCTCATGGAAGAGAGAAGAAACTGAAGGAAGGTAGGAAGCAGACGTGAATGGAGGGAGAGAGGAGGGGGGGGAGGAAGAGAACAGACAGAAGAGGCTATTCTTTTATATCCTTTTATGAGACACTATCACAGTGACCCTACCCACATGGCATACTTGATTTTCAAGGACAACATTTAAGAACAGCATGTAAATAGAGATTATATTTTCAATACAAGAAATCGGCGGAGAACAGTTAGTCAATAATGATAATTTTGATTTCTTTGTTCTGAGAAGCACATCCTCCAACTCATACTTTCTCAGATGTCATGTGTTAGCATGGTACGTTATGCTTAGTAGTAGAGATAGAAGACTTCCAGGGAACAAGATTATAGGGACACTAAAACACATTTTTTTACTGCTTTCAAAATATTATCCTTGTTATCAATCACCAAAATTGAAAGACTTTTTATCTTTTAAAAAATGTGCATAGATATTTTGCCTGCATATGAGAGAGGATATTGGATCCCAAGAACTGGAGTTACAGACATAGTTACAAGCAGTTGTGAAATGTCATGTGGGAGAGCCGTCCCTCCAGACCTGGAAGACAGCCAAGTTACGAAATCAGCACCTGTGAGCCAGGCGGTGGTGGCACACACCTTTAATCCCTGCATTCAGGAGGCAGAGACAGGCAGATTTCTGAGTTTGAGGCCAGCCTGGTCTACAGAGTGAGTTCCAGGATAGTCAGGGCTACAGAGAGAAAGCATGTCCCAAAAAAAGAAAGAAAGAGAGAAAGAAAGAGAGAAAGAAAGAAAGAAAGAGAGAGAGAGAGAGAGAGAGAGAGAGAGAGAGAGAGAGAGAGAGAGAGAGGGAGAGAGGGAGAGAGGGAGAGAGAAAGAAAAGAAATCAGTACATGTAAATGTGAACAAAAAGTATATATACGCATGTGAGTACATGCACAAGTAAGATGTGCATGCTTCTGGCTCTATGAGGATCTATGAGAACACTTGGAGAGTCCAGCTGTAGGAGTCTCAGTTTATAAGAGTAAGACCCTCTGAACTGTTTTAACCATCACCATGTCAGATCTTACAGAGTATTCTGTCATGTGTCAAGGGCAATGGCACATTGAACATAGATGTGAGCTGTCAACCTGGAGCCCTCTCTCCTCTCAGACCTTGCACATTCTGCCCAGGCGGTCTCCAGGAAACAGCTAATCACTGGAGACTGACTTCAACCTCAGCTGGCCTTGGCCTGGGATAAAACACGTTTCCTGAGAACGCCTCATAATTCAGACTTTACAGCGCAGGTCCCTTCTGGAGTTGCCACACTGAATATTTCCTCTGTTCTCCCAGACTTCCTCGTGGGGGACAGACATGGGGCCCCCTGCTGCACTGTACGGATTAAGCTGATGCTTAGACAATCTTTGGTTCTCCCTCTGTAACAGAGTAAGCCTGTGTTTTTCTCCCAAATAGTATCCCAGAAGTTATTTTTAAGTCCAATCAACCTTATAGAGAAAGGGGGTAAGCAAGGAACGAAACCAAGTAAATGAAATCAACAGAAAATTCCCTCTGTTAAATAGTTATTTGCCATAAACTTAGAGGAGCAAATTGACCCAACAAGGCAGTCATCACACCAGCTGATAATCAGGCCCTTTTATAGCCGGGGTAGGGGGAGGTTCACCGCAGCTTCCAGTTAATCACATATTATTGATGAGCTTTAGATACATAAAACTTGCTTGTAACCTGTTCCCCTCACAAAAAAAAATATTGCTGATGATTGAGAGATGACTGTAATTGAGTTTATTTTATAACACATGGCTTTAGGTCAAGGATTATGTGATTCTAAATAGATGGTTTTCTTATCTCCTCAGCTGGAAATATCTCCTAGGTCAAGATGACTTTCCTAAGACTGTCCAAAAAGCCATGATTTGGGAAGAGAAGTAGAACTGTGTCCAGCCTCTCTCAGAGAGAGCTTTCTACTTTGGAAGAGGTTCCTTGGGGGAGGGGGGGGCTTGTTTGATAACTTATAAAATGGAGAAATTCCTCATGAGGCAGCTAGGAGGACGATGTGAATTGAATCCTTTAATTCCTGGACACTTTTTTTTAATGGTGGATTTCAGAACAAACAAGATATTTCTTTATACTCAAAACTTCCACCCTGCAGTTGGGGAATGCATGAATTGCTACAGTTCCAATGTCATGTAGTCAAAGTCCAAGGATGAAGTATTGGGTGATATGAAGGAGAGTTTTTCAGAGGAAATGGAAATTCTCCACACTGTGAGTGAAAATTAACTATATTGCTTTCTGTATAATTTGATCCTAAATTTTTGCATATTTTCTTCCCCCTCCCCTCTCTTCTTCATTCTTCATATAATCTTAATTTTTGTCCCAAACCAGTTTTTCCCTTTCCTAATTCTTCTTCATTGCTTTTGAAGATACTATTAGCCACAATTTAGTAGAATGGCCGAGAAGTCACTGGGTCTCAAATGAGATGTTCCTTTCATCCGAGGCTGGCTGCAGCAATTGCTTTTCTGGTATAGCAGTTCATGCATGTTTTATAGCAGAAAGCACACGCCAGTCTTCAATTGTTCTTCCTTTAGTTTATCAGAGTTAATATTTGACAATGCCCCAGTTCAGCGGATTCAGATGGCAGACTTCAAAATGTAATTTTAAAACGACTGAAAATATACATCTTTGTTTTATAAAGTATAAATTATTTGTACTTATGTAAACAAACTGGGAGCATGCTTGTTTGTTTTTCTGGAATCTTCTTGAAGAAATGTACAGAAACATTACTAATTGGTTTTAAAAAATTAAAGGGAAATTACCCAATTTTCAGGACCTGCTGGGTCTGTATCTTCAAACACTGTCATCCCTGTTAGTTCTTGCCCTCATTCACTCCCCCTTCACCCATCAGTGTCTTGGCTCACTTTCACACTGCATGTAATGGCAAAAATAATCCTAGAAGCTCTACTCAAATCTTGTCATCTTTAAAGCAAGTTACAGCACAAAGATGTGAGGAATATTCCAATACATTATGAAAAATTTTGAGGACAGTTCTGGCTAAATCATGTATGTTCCTTGAAGAGTAGAGAGGGATCACCTGATTTTCCAAATTGAATTGCATGCCTACCATCATGGCAGGAGATATACCCTCTTTCAGACAGCAACCCAACTGGTTTGGGACTAACAATTTCTGAAAGAATAAAAGGCTTAATAAATAGCATAACAGCTATTTAGTGTAATGTAAAAAGATCAGAAGTGATGCATGTTTCTGCTACTTTATCTGGGGCACGAGAGTCTTTGAGTGTGCCCAACCTTACAGCTAGTTCACTTTCTAATCATGCCCTATCAGCAAGAATCAGAGTGGGATTATCTATGCAGACTTCATGTATTTTCAATTTTATTCCAGCTCCAATGGAATGGATCTGACAAAGTAGAAACATGGAGCAGGGGCTCAGACTGAAACAAATGGTTTTCAGCTCTGTAAAGAAATGACACAAGACATTTAGAGAAACGTCACCTGAGAAGAAGTTTCTGTAGGACACATCTGGACATCCACAGGAGATTATGAGTGATGATGCCTGTGTCTCATGTACAAACCCAACTGAAAGAGCATCTTCACTAGTCATGTAACTATCCACATATCAACCCTCCTGTCAGAGCTTTCCTTTTTAAGGGAATTGTGTGGCCATGAAAACGGGTATACATGGAGCAATAGAGACCTAGAGAATATAAACCCAGAGAAAGTTCAGAAAAGTAAAGGTTATTTGGTGGACAGAAAAGTGAAGGTTATAGCTTCATTTTCTTTTTCTTTTAATTCCCCCAAAGCCTATGTAACAGTCTCGTTGTAAAAGACTGCTTTAAAAGTATATCAAAAACAGCAACAAGGACAATAAAACCATGGTAAACAGATCTGCAACAGGAATTTTGCTAGGATCTGAAAACAAAGTAGTAAATAAGGAAAGATCTTCCCAAAGAACACTGCTCTGTAGGGAAGACAGCCGCTTCCAAAAACAACTAGGATATGCTCCCCTGAAAGTCTACAGAAAGTGAGATTGGATCCTGCGATGCAAATTTAAAGGGCCAAGCAGCAATCTAACAATTAGTGTATGTCTGTATTGCCCACGATTGTGCACTGACAGATGGATTGACAGTGTTTTCCACTACATTTTCAATAACCCTCGTAGAGTACCACTTTAATCAGGATTGAAATTTGTTGCTAGATGGTGTGAATTAATCAACCTGATAATCGTTCCAAGAACAAACAAGTGAGAAAACAGAGTTGTCTCGGCTTGAAGAGCTAGGATATGGAGGAAAGAGAGTATCAAATCTTCAGGAATTTAGAAACAAAGTCTGACTTTCTCTAAGAGACCAATTGAGACTTAGGCTACCTCCAACAGCCATGTTTCTTCAAGAATTCCAAGGTTTGTTCTATCAAGACATTGAAGAACTCCTGATACTCCTTGGGAAACAATTGTTTAATCAGTGTGGCTGGATATGGGTTCACCAGGAAGAACTGAATGAACTTTACACAACAAATTTTCTGCCTCCCTAGATATGTCCAGATATACGGATTCTCAAATCTGGGGTTAGTGTGAGTTTCAGAGAACCCAGGAAGACAATCATTTAATAAAAAGACACACACTTATTGCATCATTTACTTTTCTATTAATGTAATGAAACATTAAGATAACTAACTTGAAAGAGTTAGTTTGAACTCATGGTTTTGGGAACTTCAGCCCTGATGAGGTGAATCTATTGCTTTGGCTTCTGGCTGTGGGATAGCAAAGACAGAAATGTATGGTAAGGCAAGCAGGGAATGTCATCAGTCTAAAAGCAAAAAGGTTCAGTCAGGGTCCCACCATCCCGAGTAATGGTATGCTCTCAGTAACTCAAGGATTTCCCATAAGATTCCATATCTCAAAGATTCTTCCACTTTCTTATAGTTTCACTCTGATGAGACTTTAAAACACGGACTTCTAGAGGACATGCAACATCCAAATTGAAGTATCCACTGGGGCACACAAGCTGAGTTTGTCAGACTTGACTAGAAAGACAAATTACTAAGGTGGACTTTGATCCCCGGAAGTTAGGTATGGGGTTACATATGTGGATTCTAAGAGTATTTCTCATCATAGAATCCCACTTTCTCACCCCACTGAGAATTCACCTGTCTAGGTAGGGAATACAACAGCGGAGCATCCTGAAATGAAGAGTGGGTCTCATAACATCCTGTGAATCTTTGCAAATACAAGGATTCGCCCATCAGCACAAAGAACTGGAAAGGACCGTGTGCTCGAACTAATAGAATACACCGTAGCAAACTTTCTTGTGGAATTATTTTTGGACCTCCAGCCCACACACAATGACACAGAGACTTATTAATTATGAAAGCTTGACCTTAGCTTGGGCATTTTTCTAACTAGCTCTTATAACTTAACCTATTTCTATTAATCAATGTCCCATCACATGGCTTGGTTACCACTTCTTAGTACAACACGTCCAACTTGCTCCAAGACTGCTGGAAAAATTGTGCACCTAGATTTCTCCTCCCAGTTTCGTACTCTGTGTCTGGAAGCCCCACCTACACCTCATTCCTAGCTACTGGACATTCAACTTTTTAGGACATCAAATAATAGCAATATATCTTCACACAGTGTACAAATCTCTCCCAATAAGACATCCCACAACTCTTTGGAGATGACAATATGCCTTATTTGTTCTTCACAGAGAAGTGAAACATTGTTTATATACATTGTAGCCTTAAATAATTCAGACTCTATTTAAAAAAAAAAAAACTACTAACAAATGATAATTTCCATGAACAGAGTTTTAAGGTCAAATGTGAAGATATTTAAAGGGGCCGGGCGGTGGTGGCGCATGCCTTTAATCCCAGCACTCGGGAGGCAGAGGCAGGCGGATCTCTGTGAGTTCAAGACCAGCCTGGTCTACAAGAGCTAGTTCCAGGACAGACTCCAAAACCACAGAGAAACCCTGTCTCTAAAAACCAAAAAAAAAAAAGATATTTAAAGGATGCAAGGCAGGCTCGTGGTTATACTCTAAAGTTCACTGTAACATCTCATGAGCTCTGTGACCACGAAATTAGAGCATATGGCCAAAGAAACAAGAAGGAGAGCATGGCAGAGATCAGTGATAAAGAACCCTTCACTCCTAATAATAATACATTAAAAAGGAAAAAAATATCCTTTCTCCCTCTGGGTCTTGAATGTCTGGATGGAATTACAGAACTGTCATAGGCCAAGGATATTGGTACTAGCTCACAAATGACTTTAACACGCAGAAGAGGAGTAACTGGGATATTAGCTGAGACGTGAAATTGGATCCCTGATAGATCCAATCATCTCTGAGATAAATGTCTGAAAAAACAACCTGAGTAGAGGAAGGATTTTTCTTTTGTGGTTCATGATTTTATTTGGTCCATGGTCAGCCGGTTGTACTGTTGAGGTACTGTTTCAAGGCCAAACAACATGGAGGGGATCAGGTGGCTGAGCAAAGCCGCACACCTCATGGTGGAGAAGAAGCAGAAAGAAAGAAAGAAAGAAAGAAAGAAAGAAAGAAAGAAAGAAAGAAAGAAAGAAAGAAGGAAGGAAGGAAGGAAGGAAGGAAGGAAGGAAGGAAGGAAGGAAGGAAGGGAAAAGAGAAAAGAAAATGCACATATTCAGAATACTCTCCCAATGACTTATTTGATCCATCTGGGCTCTACCTCTTACTTGTACCTGTGATTCGTAATATTGCGCATCAAACTTGATCAGGTCAAGGAATAAAGCAAATCATTACTCCTGATTAATTTGTGAAGTTGTTTTATAGAGGGATTAGCCTTAGGGTCACTAGACTAAATAGCATTTGCCCTCATCAGTGTGAGTGGGCTTTATCCAATCTACTGGGGACCCAGGTTGAACAGAGACTGCCTTTCCTCCTTCCCTCAGACATGTGAATCTAATTCTTGCATGCTGCTTCTCAGAGGGACTGGCTGATAAGGTACTCCTGAAAACCATCTTTCTAACTTTAGAACCATGATAGATATTAATTGGCCTTCATGGAATAACAGAAAAAAATGAACAAATAAGTTGAATCCACTGGGGTAGAAAAGTTAGAAATGAACCCTTTGCTATCTGGAGTCCTTCTGCTTAGTCACAGCTGCTGTCCCTGCCTCTCCAGGCAGCCACAGTTTACCAGCCTGCAGCTTCTCCAGCTTCCATCCCTCGAGCCATTATCCAAAGTACTGGACCACTCTGGTAGGCATGACATTCTTCTACTATGTTTGAATGATGAATGTGGAATGCTGACTTTAGCCACCACAGGGTTGTTTGTGATAGCTACTCAACACACATATGACACTGTGAGAGAAATCTAAATTAGAAGCATGTGGTGATGTAGAGACTAAGATAAATACCACACTTTTTAAAATGAATTGCTATATATAGTTTATTTATTGATCACACATAAAGCATACTTGTGTGTTTTCACAGAAACATTATCAAAGAAGCCTAATAAGGATAAAAATTTGTCATACTTTACATAAAGTCACATAGTTTGTGATACTTACAAACTGATTAGTTTTCATGAATATATAGGATCACACAATAAAGTATCTTAGCCTTTTATTCATGCATGTTTTCCCTCAATGCTTCTAGTTCCGTGGCTTGTCAGGGGACACAAACCACAGCTTTCTAGGGGCTGACAAAGCCACAGTGGCCTGGGAAATACCAGCGCTGAAACACCTCCTCTATTTCATTTTCTAAGCTTCATAGTTGGATAGCAGTCAGGCTGCAGGCATTGTGTTTTCAAAGGATTATTGCACTTCCCGAGATGTTAAAGCCACTCAGCTTCTGCCCCCATGGCTTGGGACACCAACCGAGACATACTGCTATCACGTAGCTGCAATGGACTGTCTCTCGTGGCTTCCTGCTTAATGACATTCCAAAGCTCCGCTCTCCTTCTATTACGCAGCCTCCTTGCTATCGACTCCCTTTCTGCTCCTTTAAAGCCTTTTTCTATTTCTTTTGCATTTACCTCATTTATCTTACCTTCACACTTCCCTGACCTGATTATCCTTAGACATCATCACTCCTGTTTCCCTTTATGTATCAGTGGCTGCTACTTGATATTACACTGATATTTTAATATCGTAACAGAAAATGATAAAGACCAATCAATTACGTTGTATTATCCATTGTGTTCCGTTGGGATTGATTTTCCTCTATGTAATCATGTTTGCAGCCATAAAAACAAAGATTAAAAAGGAAGTTCTCTCTGGTTTTCATATGCAAAGGACTCATACTAGAAAGCCTGCCTAATAATACTGCTAAGAGAGTCTAATCCCATCACCAGAGGCAGAGTCCCTAGGAGTTGGCTGTAGTCGTGGACAGCACCCAAGGCCATGGACAGCACCCAAAACTGGAGGAATTTTTCCTGCTGCTCTTCGAGAAAACCTGGCATTATATTTACTTTCAGATAAATGGCAATCTGTGCTGACTGCACATTTTTGCATTTCGTAAGAGGCTCTTACGTTGTCATTTTGCCTTCTCCTTACCACGTAAACTGCCTAAAATCTCTCCCATCAAATAACCTAGAATGTACTGGTAATGAACCTTCCCCACTGCTACTATGTCATTCACCTACTTAAGCTTCAATGGCTTACTGAGGCTCCTGGTCCTAGAGAATAAATATATATTAGCTGCAACCTGGGTGCATTCAAATGCCAGGGAGATAATACAGAGCAGGGTAAACAGCTATCAGGAGGAACTGAAGAAGCCTCCCATTCTCTCAGAACCAGGAACGAGCTTCTAAGAGATGAGTCACAAAAACTAAGTCCTCTAATTATGAGCTTCCCTTGTGCGGAGATGGATAAGCTGGAGGGCAGACCACATGGCAGTTCCAGGCCCTGTGGAGAGCATCACTCCTTCACAGCCCAGCTCAGCAGCTGGAATAGGGCTCCTACAATTCTCAGGACCACACCTGTAGACCACATTGCCTTTTGTTTGGTATGAACATGCATGAAGAACCAGTGCCTGTGTGAAAGCTTTACAAGCCTAGGATAATAGACTGATCTGACTTCTTAGAATTAGGATGTCAGAGACTCTCTTCACCACCCTTTACTCCTTGGTTGATTCTTTTCCCAGAAAAAAAGCAAATAGCATTCATTAAAAATCCTTCTGGGGACTGGGGAGATAGCTTAGTTAGCAAAATGTTTGCCTAACTAGTATGAAGACCTGAGTTTGATTCTCCAGAACCCAACTAAAAAAAAAAAAAATGGCTGTGTTTTAAAGTATTTTTAATGACAGCACTTGGGAGACAGAGACAGGAGGATTCCAGGGCTTCTGGTTCATCAGTTGTGCTCAATCTGCCAGTACCTAGGCAGTGGGAAATCCTGCATCAAAACACAAAGTGGATGGTTCCTGAGGAATACACTCATGCACACACACACACACACACACACACACGAACTCGTTGTGTGTGTGTGTGTGTGAGAGAGAGAGAGAGAGAGAGAGAGAGAGAGAGAGAGAGAGAGAGAGAACATTCAGGTTATAAGCAAAGAGGAGAGATCAGTGGCAGAGTTGAAGGTTTGTGACCTCCAAATTCCCCAGGAGGATATAGACATATCCAAATACTGGTCTATTGGTTCTTTTGGGCGTGAGCTCCTGCTGCTATTGTCTGCTGCTCACAAATATGGAGAGTCCCAAGAATACAGTCTAGGTGGGACCTACTGCAGTGACTAGCCAGTGGTTCTTCTCTAGTGAAACCCCTGAGATGCTGCTCCTGGGGATCCCATACTCTGGAAATCTCTATTGTCATTTGACACTTTTCACTATGAATATTTATTTCTGTTTTATAAAAATATGTATAGTGCAAAAAAGAAAAAACAAGTGTGCTATATCCGTGGATTTTAATGCATGTCACAAACCTGTGACCTGCTCAACCTCTCCCTGATGCTTCTGAGTTTTGTCAACCCCTTTCCAGTCCCCTGGTTGTTCAGTGCTGATGGTGGTCTCTGGAGCAGGAGTCCCGCTGGGGAAATCTGACAAACAAATGAAGCCAAGAGGAAGGAAGGCAACAAAGTCACCTTTTTATAACAAAGCCCTGAGCTCCTGTTTGCTCATTTGGTTAAAAAAAATTTTTTCCCAACTGCCTCCAGCAGCACCCTCCCTGGGAGAGTTCATGCTCAGAGCTACTGAGTCATTTTTATTGCATAACAAACATTGCTCAAATAGGATATCTCTGAGTGGCTATTATCTCCCCCTTCAACTCCAGTGGCCTCAAATCTCCAGGGGTGCAGGACAGACCTGCAGCTGTCGCCCTATTCACTCCCTCCATCCTTAATACCAGTAAATAAATAAGCTCCAGTATTAGCAGGGCCCAGCGAGTAAGACTTGCACCCCCGAGATCTGAAGAGAGACCCGGAACTTTAAAGAAAGCCTTCCAAATGCTTTGTGACTCACTTAACACTTCGAGAGTGGGCGAGCTGTGGGAATGGGGTCAGATTTCCTCCTCACGGGAAATTACTCCAGTAGGTTTAAAAATTTATAGCGTGTGTTGTGATAATAAATAAAAATAAAATGTACCTCCCCAACTCAGAGTCTCCAGCTGAAGTCCTCTGTGGTTAATCTCCCTTAACTGCCTTTGTCACAAAAGCTAGAGAGGGGTCTCCACAAAGCTGTTGCAAGATAGTACCTCTCTCTTGCCCAACTCCCTTCCCAGATGCATCTGCACGCTCCCAACTGTGAGGCTACTTTGCCAACCATCACTGACACCTAGCCCCCTCTTCACACACCCCTCTCTTCCTTTGCTTCTTTCCAGCTGAGACACAGAAGCTCTTCCCATATCAAGATAGCATTACTAAACCATCAGCGGCCTTGTCATCTATGGCCCAGCACCTTTCAGGGCTCCCCTAGCTGATCCCCAGCTCCTGCCACACATATCCTGCCACACCCCATTCCTGTTCATAGAAAGGTGACCGATGCAACCGGATATAAATGTTTAAAACCAAGGGTTCTAATTTTGGGTGTAATTGTGTAACTGACATTTTCCTGCATTGCAGAATAACACAGTTTGATGTGAGATTTTAAAGTTTCACTAAAGGATTTTTTTTCCTACTTTCTGAAAACACTCCTGAGGTATTGAAGGCAACACCAAGGTCTTCCAAATGCATCTCATGTATTGTGTGTAAGTATACAGAAAACTGCTTGGCCTGGAAATACCAACATCTACCTTCATTCTCTTCCTTCTGCACCATGGTTCTAATTGCACTCCATATAACCTATTGTTATTGGATCCCCTGGGGTCTCAGAAAATCTAGCAAAAACAACGTGGAATGGATTCCATGTGTGAAATCTACAGCCTTTTTCTCCTTTCTTCGCCTTATATTAAGTAAGAATTTATAACACTGCATAGCCCATATGAAAAGAATTTCAAGAGATATGGATGAAATTATCTCCTGAAACTAATTTCTCACGTAAAACTTAAACAGGATGAGTGAACCCTTTCATAAGCAGCCAGCAGGTGAGAAAACTTCATTTGGGGAATATTTTTGTATTTTGTCAAATGATGCAAATAATTTGTAAAAAGAAATTTTATATATAATATGTGAAGAAATTATATAAAAAGTATACAAAGAAAAAAATATATAAATATATGTGTGTATGTATATATATGTGTGTTTGTATATATATATATATATATAATCTTCTTTGTATTGTTAAATCTGTTAAATTTCATGCTGTCTAAGTCAGTGACACTTTGGGGTGCTCCTTTTTGGGGAATAACATCATAAAGTGTTAGAGCATCTTTCATCACTTAGAACATAAAAAAAAAAACAGGTTTTCTGTATGCACTTAAAAAAAAGGTATTTATCTCTCAAACACTGAATAGAAAAGTGGTAAAATTATTTAATAGCAGCCAGTATTTTTAGTGTTAAAACAAGCAGGGAAGTACAGCTGGCACTTTACATGCAATCTTTCTTTTGACCCTCCTATCATTATTTAAGTCTTCCCCACTTTACCGGTAAGGAGTCTGGAGATATTTAGCCTGCACTGAGGGTCAGCCAGCCACTAAGAGGCAGGGGCAGAATTTAAGGTGGGTCAAGTCCGTACATCACAATTACCTATTGAAAACGGAGGACCGAAAACCGGTTTGGATTGTTGATGACCGACCGCTTTAATGCAGGCAGGATTTAGTGACTGCAGAAGAGCTGATGTTTGAATATCGCTCGAGAAGATCCCAGAGGGAAATGCTGGGTCTGCAAGGAGAGTAAACTTTTACGACTGTGTTGTTTCCGAAGACTTGGCAGCCACAGTTATTCTCACAACTAGCATGTATTGCTCTGTTACTTAATCAGTATTACACAGAGCCACTTAATCCTTTTTATGGCTTAGCTTGTCTTGTAATGTTGTTGTACTGCTGATAAACCCATTCACAGGAATAATGCACCTTTAGCAAGTTGCCACCATGCTCTGCCTTTAAAGTAAGGCTGCTTCTATGTGGAGGATTCTATTCTACTACGGCACATTTTACTGTACACTGAGCTACAAGCACAGTCCCCTGGAAAAGGCAGAAGAGAGGTAAAAACCATGTTCAAACAAGTTAGTTATCACATTGTCCTCTGAGATTCTTATTCCAGGGCATGAGTCCCCTTAAATCACAATTTAAAGGCTCGAGCTTTCATTTTTAATCATGATGTATGTCAATTGCATCAACAGTTAAGAGGATGGTGGAATTTTAAAATATATTGGGCTCCTACATCTTGAGAACTGTCAAAATTCTTTTTCTGACTCACGAAGACAGTATTTGTTACATCTTTTCCTTTAAAAACCCCTTCCCCCCTCTAATATCCATTCTACTAGCAGTTTTAATTTTATTGAAATAAACCCGCCTAAGTGGAAGAATTCTTAACCTAGCCTTGTGGTGAGAGCCAGCAGTCAGCTTCCTTTGAGAATCAATTAGCAGCCAAATAACTCAACAGACTCCCGGAATGATACAAGTCTGCTGTGTTTCCCCCAAGTTACCTGGAGCAAGGTAAATGGCCAAGAGAGCTTTGCTTAGGGAAACCATGAAAGAATACACCGCACTGATGGGATGTTGTTCAGGAACAATCTGTAGATGGGGAGAAAACCATGTCGAAAGCCATAAGGCAGCTGTTACCAATAATAACAAAATATCTCTTGTATCTCTGGGTTCCTCCGCAGGGTTGTTCCCTATACATTTTCCCTGACCTTGCAGCTCATTTTATTTTTAGCTTGACCAGTTACAATTAAACCATCGTATACTTGTTCATTTCCCACCTATGAGAGACGGTACAGCATCATTGTCGTTTCAAAGAGAGATGCCCTCAAGGAAAGGGTTAGACACTGCCATGCGGAGCCTGGCAACACTGACAAGCTCTTCAGACTGGAGTCAAACAATGTGACTGGCACAAGGAAGGAAGGATGCTCTCACCTACACCGTGTGCAGTGGAGGGGGCAAGAGACTGCAGGAAAGGGTTTATTTTTAGAAGTCTTTGCTAAGCGCTTTATAAGCTTTTCAATCTTGGTTAAAAAGAACAGCAGATATCTCCATGTTCCTTAGGGGAGCACAATGGTGTGCTTCCATATAAAATTTTAGTGTTTGGCTGCCTAGAGTGAGGCTTTTCGTAAGAGAATATAAAAAATTGCTCTTTTTATGGTTCCTTATTTATAGTGAAACAACCATTTTAATAAAATGATTCACTTAGATTATTTTACTGCCCTTCATTATGGGTCGTTGTATTCTTTCATTTGTTCTCGCCTTTCCCCCTGGGTTGAAATTAAAATGGTTGACTCTGCAATTAATCACACATAGATTTGGTTTCTGAAGTACTTTATTCTTTTACAAGCTCAACTAAAATATCACTCTACATACCTAAAGATCAAATTCAACGCAAACCATTTGGTGGCTCGCATAGGTCATTTCTAAGCCTCATTAAAGGTGCTTAGAACATGCATCTATTATTTATTTATTGGGAGGGAAGCACAGTGAAGCAACTTGGTTTATAGAAGAATTAGCCTCATTGTCTTTTCCAAATTCTGGGTGCATTACTGACATCTGCCATTTCATTCACAATGACAAGGCATTAGTGTGGACAAAGGTAACTATTATTTTGTGTTTACGATGTCACAACCAAAGTCTATTGTATAAAGATCTTCTCTATGGATATATATAAAAGGCACATCTGTTATAAAGTACGAAGGAAGGATATTACATTTCAGATTTTAACAAATGTTAGGGAAAATTCTCAGGACTGTGCTGGAGGCCAGCACATTCAGTAAAAAGCAGTAAGACTTTCTACGTGGAAGAGCAGCTGGCTGAATGCACGGTGTTATCTGAGTGACTGTTTGCAACCCAAGGGCATTTTGGCCATCAACGGATCGTTTTTGTATAAGCAGAAAGGAAAACTGAATCAATGAAAAGTAATTATTTATCATCTTATTTCAAAGTTGTGATCAAAATTAATGCTAAACAACTAATATTGTAAAACATATTCGTTAAACTAAATTTCCAATTTGGGATTTTAAAACGCCGAAAGATTTGAGCACACAGTCTCTTTGTCTTGAATGCAACTCTTTGCTAAAATAGTCTCCTCTTGCTTTGACAACATTCAACATACCTAACGACTTATAAATAAAATGTGATATTTCACACAGAAAATCTATGTAAAAATAAACGCTGCCTTTATTTTATAACTACACACTTTCAGATAACGTGTTGTGACTTAAATTGTGAAAATAAACTCATGCAGACAGGCAGACAGAAAGACAGACACACACATACACACATGCACACACACCTACTGAGTTAATGTCTCTTCTCAGAAAATATATGCTGTGACTAAGATGGATTAAATATGTTAATTTTAATCTAGAACACAACTTTTAAAAGATTACATTAAAGGAGACCACATTTTAGGGGGAAACAGCTACATTTGGCCAATCTATTATTGTTATTCATTGCATTTAAAGAAAACTTGGACTAACGATCAAAGTGCATTTTGATTTGTTTGAAAATTTTAAATGACCCATTGCCAGTTTTCCACCCCCATAAAGTCAGAATGCAGTCTGTGAGTACTCTCTGCTCTAATCAGGAAGGAAGGGACTTCAGCTTCAAATGTCAATGCCATAAACATGTTCAATCTGGAAAATATTTTCTAAGCAAGCAACCATGTATAACATTTACCAAACTTGTTATGAAAGAGCTGCAGCTGCAACTTGAACACTTCTCACTTCCACGAAGTCTCCAGATGCTGCAGTGTGGAGGTGAGGCTCTGCTCAGAGCTCCTCAGCGACTGACTGCACCCTAGATCCTTGCCTACCGCCATCTCATACTGTGCAACCCCATCCAGGCAAAGGAGCCAGGACAGTGATACAGGAGAGAAAAACCGCATCCTCCCTCCAGAAAGTGCTCCATGGAATTCGCTCCCACACTGCCGATTCAAACACCCAACCAGAGAACAAGAGCGGTAATCTCTCTCGTCACCCACCTAAACTGTGTTAGTTCAGTAAAAGCTTCCAAAACACAGAAGAAAAAAATCACCAGCTGGTTATTAAAATAAGCGGTGCTACATGCTACACTGCCAGAGGATTCCCACTAAATCACACTTTGGTACTATCTTATGAAACTAAAAAATCATGTCTGCCGATTATAACTAAAAACATCTTGGGAAAAATTTAAAACTTTACTGCAGAAATATGAAATGTGCCAGATATCATCATAGACAAAGACAATTTGATGAATTTCTAAAAATTACTAAGTCTACTTTAACAACACTAGCATGATATGTGATATTTACAATATGAAACCTTCTCTTTTATAATGTAAAGTGTTTTTAAAATGAAATCTGCACTTAGTTGCCAATATCGTCTCCTTCTGGCTTCTCACTTTATGACACTAACACAGGATCTCATTCACCAAGCCAATTGAAATTTTAATAAAAGAAAGCAGGAGTTTCTAATAAACTCCTGCAGTGAGCTGATAATGCTAAACATCTTTAGCAGCATGGTGTTTTTTTATTATTATTTTAGCTGTATATTAATATGCTAGTATTTGTAAACTCCCCAGTGCCGCTAGATTTATTTCAGAAGCCTTTTCCATTGTGAAAAGTTTATGTGACAAAGAAAAACTCTTTCTTTAGTGGTTTTCTATCCAACAACTACTTGACAGGAAAATATATAGCTGAGAAATGTGTTGTGACTGCACGATCAGTCCTGGAAGGAGTAGCAACCGATTTCACTTATTTCTGTTCCCATCCTGGGATAACCAAGAAAGCTGGCAGAATTCACAACTTCCAGGGAGGCAATCAGAAGATTTTGAGGGGAATTTAACATCATGTACTGATGGACAGTTCTCACCATGACCGCGCCTGCTGACTTCTTCTGTTCCATCCCCTCAATACTACTCCAGAGACCCCTCCCATGCCAACTTCCAAACCAAATGGCTCACTGCCACTCTCCAATCTGAGTGCTAGGGATTGTGGTTGCATAGCTTTTCCTCTGATTTTAATACACGGCAATGTCTCCAATGTCGTTGGGGTGTGCAATTCAAATAAAACCATGTGGGGTAGATTTATGGTGTACGGTGTGATGTGGAACTGCTATCAACCTACATAACAAGTCACGAGAGTCAACGTTGAAACAATGCTTGCCGGGCATCAGGTACTCTTCTAGGCACTCAGATGTATGAAACAATTTACCAATTTGGTACTTTTTCCAGTTCCATGTGCTAGATTCTGTTACCATACCTACTTTACACGTAAAAAAAATCTATGACCCAGGGAAGTAATTAGCCAAAAGTATGAGGCTAGAAAGAGCTAGGCCAGGTTCAAACTCAAGTAATCAAACCAGCACCTGGCCTTCAACCCTCTGCTTCAGTAAGCTATACTGTGTTATAAGTACCATATGCCACCCCACTGTCTCAATGCTTCCTAGGGACTGCTCCTCCATGACACCCACTCTTTTCCCTCACTTATCCTCTGGGCAAAGGGTTTAGGTTTTTGTTTCACTGATATTAAATTTGGGGAAATTATTCTTTTCATCCTTTATCTATGTTATGCCTTCCAATCTGATTCTGTAATATAAACAGAGACTGCTTTTTCATTTCCTGGCCACTGAGACCCAAATAATCACACAAAACTATATCAATTACAATGTATATCTTAAATTAACCCATTTCTATTAATCTGTGTATTGCCACGAGGCTGGGGCTTACTGGTAAGGTTCTGGCGTCTTTAGCCTTTGGCAGCCTACATGGCGTCTGCCCGACTCTGCCTTCTTTCCTCCTCTATTTCTGCTTGGATTTCCCGACTTGCTATACTCTGCCCTGCCATAGGCCAAAGCAGCTTCTTTATTAACCAATGGTAATAAAACCTATTCACAGCATACAGAGGGAAATCTCTTATCACTGTAAAGGCTAGTCAAGAAATATTTTCTATGGTTCTCAACCCCGAAACAAGAGCTGTGGTGGACCTCTTGATCTCAGGTAAAACTCAATGTTATGTAGTTTGTTAGCATATTAAAGTCTGTTTTTATTTATTTTTGTTTGCTTGCTTATAGGCAGCATTTCACTATAGATATCAGGCTGGCCTGGAGTTGACCAGGTGTCTTCTTCATTGGTCCACCAAGTGCTAAGACGACACTAGTGAACTTCCCCACCCAGCTCATTTTTTGTGTGAGATTTAGGATAAAGGCTTAAAGATACATGCTTGTAGAAGTTCTTTTCAAAAACAAAAGCAAAAAGACAACAAATTAAGGCATCCTTTCAGTCACTCAGATACATACAAGGTACCAGGCATGGTGAAGAAATAATTGTGTCCCCTAAAAGTATTCACAACAAAAAGGACGGCTCTGGAAACCCATTACCTCACCTCAACTGTCATTTGACCTAGGACTTATCCAGAGTGGAAAAGAAGTGAAATTCTATGGCCAGTTCTGCAGAGCTGAGATGTCAAGAGTACACAGCTTAAGCAAGGGGAATTTTGTTCTTCCAGAGCCAGGACGCTGGACTGGTTCAGAAAGGCAATGACAGTGGCAGTCTTAGTGACAGACACTGGGGATGATAGTTTAGGCACATACACAAAATGCATCAAGGTTGACTGAATAAAAGCAGAACTGTATTTTTCATCCCAAAGTTCCTATGACATCTTAAAGCCAAATATTAGTATGGTTAGGTTTCCAGGGAGGGTACCACCAGTTCTTGAACTATAGCTTGGATGTGCTAGTGCTACATTAATGAAACAGAGTTTCATGAATCCCAGGTTGGCCTCTAACTCATTATATAGCCGAGGAGAACCTTGAATTTCTGATACACCATGCCTGACTCACTAGGGATCAAACTCAAAGTTTCACGCATGCTAGGCAAGCACTTCACCAACCGAGTTTCATTCCTAGAAATCTAATTCATAACACTCAATGACACATTGCCCAGTAGTTGTTCTGAATCTGACTTCCAAGGCAGACCACTAGACTCAATGGGCACAATGTAGGGGGGTTAGCATTTGGTGATAGAAATACCATATATCTTTGTTTAGAAGTAGTGGCTTCTATTAAATTTAATTACTTCCCCTGTGGCTTTAAATCAAGGGCAGCTTCTGTTAAATTTAATTACTTTCCCCTGTGGTTTACAAGGCAAAGGTGTCATTGCTACTCGTGGAGTGCTTCTGGCCAAAGGGAAAGCGTGGCTGTGAGTTGCTCCACTGTGCTAACGCCTTCCCTTGTAATTTTACTTTCTTGCTCCGTCCAATCACATGTTTTGTGGACATTTTGTTCACAAAATCTGCTCTTGGTATCGTGCAAATTATTCAATTAAGGGCATGTGATTGACAGTTTCAATCTGAAGGGGAGGTAAGCAAAGCTATTTTTGACAAATTTCTACACAAAGCCAGACTGGGTTTATTTGACAATTTCATCTGAAGAATGTCTAGCTTCAAAATCTACACAAAGATGCAGTTCGCTAAATTTTTGACTTTCGTTTGATTAAACACCCAAGCTAACCATTTTCACTGTTAATTGCAGTCCACACCAATTCCAATTGCTCTTCTGCCCCCTAATTGTGAAAGCAGGCATTGGGCTGTAGCTAACACAGACGTTTATTGACTTGCCACTCAGGGCATCTGCAGAAGAGAGTTCCTAAAGTTTGCTTCTCTGGATATGAAGTGGATCTTCATTAACATTCTGAAAACGAAGTGCAGCTTCATAAAAAAATAATAATAAAATAAAATAAGTCAGCTTTCAGACCATTTTAGAATTTCAGAGAAATTTTGCATTATCTTTGCCATGATTCTATGCAGATGTCAGGCTGTATTTCAACTGAAATGACAATGAAATCATTTCGATTCCACGCAATGTGCAAAAAACAGTCAATTTTTCACTTGGCAAGCTGAAGTCTAAAGTAATTAGGCAGTGCTGTGTGGGAGGCAGCTTCCTGCTCTGAAGTCAGCCCGAGATAATTACCATATTAAAGTCAAAACATCATGTACCGCACTGATAGATAGATGGATGGAGAGATTGGGCATCTATTAAATGATCCATTTTGTTATGCTTCCTGGGAAATGTGCCACTGATGCCAATTAAGAAATATATATTCCAAGTGAGTCTTTCTAAGTGACAAAACTTCTATCTGGTAAATTGAATTTATTATTTACTGATCATGAAGTACTTAAAAGTCATAAAAAATCGAGCTGGGAAGCAACCCAGGAAGAGAACGACACGATCTGACTCGATTTACAGGCCTCTCATGACCCAGTTGTCGTGTAAGCATCAAGTTCTTCATGGAAACATTCCCCGCCGAGGTGCGGAGTTCTCCTGGTCAGGAGAGTTCTAACCAGAATAATAATGTAATATTGCAGATAAATATAAGCATTCAGAGATTTCAAAGTCAAAAAAAAAAAACAGGTTGAATGGGACATTCATTCTTTGTGTGTTTAAAAGAAATGTGGATGAAACCAGCTTCAAAGACCAGTCTTCACGACACGTCTTCAAATCTGGCTCTGGCTTTGAAAAAGGAAATGACCTCCCAAATATCAAAGTCAGATAGATATGTCATTTATTAGCATAACTCAGCTGAGAGCGGCATAGAAAAACTACCCTTAAAACATTCCTAGTAGTTCCCTCTTATTAAAAATCAATCATTTATTAATATTCCCCCTCAAGTTCACGATCGAGTGTTGTTTATGATTTTATAATACTACCTGGTAAAGACTCAACTAATGAAACACCTCTGTGTGATTCAAGTAGGAGAGTTTATTTTTGTGTCAATATTGGGGAAAAGGAAAAGAACAGGATGACTCTCAGAAAGGGCATCTTCGCATCAGGATCGTTTTCCGAGCAAAGAAAAGGCACCCCTGTGCCCACAGTGAGGGCCGTGTTTGATCCTTCCTAACTGCTTTCTGTGGGATTTGTTTGCCACCAAGTCCAATAGTTTATTGACACCATAAAAGAAGAACTGAGGCCACTCTCCTTTAAAATCACAGAAAAGAACTTTTGATAAGCAAAACTAGTATTTTTCTCATTGAGCAAAATAAAGTATATTTTGTAATATTAAAAAAATAAAAAGTTGGGTGTGGTGCCAAATGTCTATAGTCTCGGCACAAGGGAGGTAAAGGCAAGAGAATCAGGAGCTTAAGGTCATCCTCAGCTACATAATTAGTTGAAAGCTAGCCTGGACTACCAGGGACCCCACCTTGAATTAAATAAAATAGTAATCCAGTCATATGTGGATTTAATGCTTATTTTGTTCCCAGGGATGTACTTGAAAGACTCAGCAGCTAACTTCAGTTCTGATACCACCCCTCCCTGCTGGCCAGTGCTTGATGAGGCCTTGAATCACGCAAGGCTCATTACTAAATTCTGGACTATCCTAAAACACAGTTACAGTCTTTTGTATATGTGTGTATGTGGGGGGGGGGTCAGTATAAAGTCTGAGATGAATGCAATTTTGAACTATCATGTGTGCAAAGAAGAAAAAGCAGGCCTTTATGAGGACTTGTCTTTCTTCTATGAGATTAAACAAAGAAGTTCATTGTACATCTCTGATAAAACAATTTTCCTAACATGGATATACAAAAATAACAACCATTGTTGTTGTCCTTGAGACAGTGTCTCATGTAGCCAAGGCTGGCCTCAAACACTATGTAAATCAAGATAACACTGACACCCTGATTCCTCGGTCCTCACCTCCTGAAGGGATTGCAAGCAAGAGGCACGAAGCACAGCTACAAAACTCATCAAAATGGAGAGCAGAAAACAGATATACACCCTTTTACTCTCTATATAGAGCTGTATAATAAATATTGATATACAGAAACACACAAAGATACACGAGAAGGCTTTCTATCCCTCCTCATAACCAAGGAAGAAAGTCACCTGAATTCATTAAAATAGAAAATGAAATTTATGTTCAACTATTCACAGAAATTAAAATTCTCTAGCACACTTTGAAATTTTATTTTTATGATTATTATTTCCACATTTTTCTATAACAGAGTCATACTGCTTACGAAGTTGGCAAAAATAAACTACAATGTAGAAGTTTCTTTAAAATTTAATTATAAATCCCTAGCCATTCTATAAAAGATTCTTAAATGAAAGCTCAGTGTCAGGGCCTCTGGACAAGGGAGACTGCATTGTTATGGATAGTTCAGACTAGAAAACAGACAGGAAGTCAGCTTTTGCTGCCTGGGATGCTAAACTAGACCAATTTGAGAAGAGTCAGTTCACTATGCTGCAGATATTGTGGCTTCATTGTGTAGATGAAAATAAATGGATGGAGCAGAGAGGAGCAGATGAGGTGGGCTTGGGATTCTGGAAACAAGAATGCCCAGGTATTCATTTCTGTGTGCAGTGCTGTCTCTTGCCCTGAGTCAGTGCCATTTAGAGCCTTCTCTTTCCCTCAGCCTTCAACTATAAAGTGCAATAGCATGGCCAGGATGGCCCTTTGGCAAAGCAGAAGACCAGCTAACAATCAGAGAAGACGCTGCGCACATCTGGAGCGTGGTTCCTTCTGGGAGAGATTCTGTTCTGCATAGCGGATTTTAGCATCATTTCTTTTTTTTTTTTTTTTTTTTTTTTTTTTTTTTTTTTTTTTTGGTTTTTCGAGATAGGGTTTCTCTGTGGCTTTGGAGCCTGTCCTGGAACTAGCTCTTGTAGACCAGGCTGGTCTCGAACTCACAGAGATCCGCCTACCTCTGCCTCCCAAGTGCTGGGATTAAAGGCGTGCGCCACCACCGCCCGGCTTTAGCATCATTTCCACTGCCCAACTACAGGTGCTATTTAGAGGATCCAACCTCAAACATTCCACGAGTTTTCTGCCCTTTAAGCAGCCGTGGTTTTGAGGTTTCTCTCACCGTATTAACTGCAAGAGTGAAATTAGATTGTTCAGCTTCAGTTCATAGTCCATTTCATTCTTTAATTTCTGTTTTCAGAGAAGATGGGTTCTGCTCACATTCGTAGTGTCTCAGAAAAAAAATAGCAGATAAAAATGAGTTTTCACTTGAAACACTCAAACTTCAGGGGAAAAAAATCTCACTTTATCTATCAACGCTGGAATACTACAAATGTTAGTAGAAAATATTTATGAACACAGGGTAGGTTTCCCTAAGAGACTCCACAATACTCTTCTCTACTCCCAGCACACAATTAATCTAGCAGAAACTAACTTTAAGTTACCTGTCAGAACCTATTTTGATAGATTTTGATTATGGATTGGTGGTTATTTTTTAAGATGTTTTTCCTACCTTGTTAAAAATATGAAATGGATTAAGTCTATCTCAAACTCCTAAATCAAGCAAACAAGACATCAATGTATGTAACCTCTCATTCACACTTCATCCACCACCTTGTTTTTGACTCTCCTGCAATTCCCCATGATAATCTTCCATCTCTCAGCAAATGTCGTTTTCAGTAACTCAATCACATACATCTTAATCAAAAGCAGTATGTGTAGTGCCCGGCATGAAAGAACACCTACATAAACACAGTCTTTTGCACCTTCAAGTTTTCCTCAAGCTGACACCATTAACACAAGACAGCATGGCTCATTACAGGGAATACCCCTTGAATTCACTTAATGTTCAACACTTCCTCTAGTGTCCTAGGGTGACAGCCAGCAGCAGTGTCACCTGATTTGAAAGCAGGCTGGTGCCAAAGAAGTTTAGACTCCAGAATTAAGAGGAGATAGGAGAGTGTTTTTTTTTCTATTACCAAGTTCGTTCCCCCGAGTGACAAGAATAATTACCTGACCCATAAATATTATTTTTATGTGTAATTTTTCCAATATCCCCTGGCTACTAAAGTGATAAAAAGGGAGTCTCTTCTTCCTTCAAATTTCAAATCAAGGCAAAGCAGCATAGCTTCCTAGCAGAGTGTGCTGCTAACAGGTTTTCATCTGTTGGAGTTCCTGTCTTTTTCCTCAATGTCCACACATTGGAGAACGTGATGCTGTCAAAGGCGTCCTTGGATGTCACTCACTGCCTGGTGTTGAGGTATCAGTACCCTGACTGGAACCTTCTTAAGACGCACTAACAGAAGAAATCAGATCAACATCTTGGGCTCTAGCACAAAGTGAGCTCATTTTTACACAGTCCTGTGTCTCCAGCCAATTGATTCCCACCACTTTGTTAGACTCGTGCTCCCCGCTTCATTTTTACACTGAAGAAAATGAATGAGAGTTAAGCAAATAAAGCCACAAACAGGAAGACTGGAATGTCAGGGTGGTCTATACAGAAGACTGGCCATAAATCTTCTTAATGAGAATACAAGTCTATCTCTGACTATATTCTCAAAGGTTTGTCAGTCTGTGAGCCTCATGTACCCCAGCAAAGCTGGAAATGTGGTCCAACACAAATCACAACCTTACTTAAAATGTGATAGTTGATTGTGTGACTCAATAAATTGCTCAGTTCTCAAACCTGAATTTTTAGGTTATTCTGAGTTGAGGGTGTCAAATAATTAGGCGTGTCTAGGTGATGACTGGTTGATTCTTTAAGCTGGGGGTTTGGAAAAGACCTATAATGCTAAGATTTTTTTTTAGGATCTTGGCTTTGTTTTGTTTTTATTTTGTTTTATTGAACAATGACATGTCCATTTGCCATTCATAAACTAAAAATTACATACTATTCCCACTGGAAAGATGAGGAAATCAAAGTGGAAAGAAACCACGTCCACAAATGTTCTAGACCAGGTCTTGTAAAACTGCTTTAAAAAAAAACTATTATATATGAAAACTTAAGGGGGGAGACCACAAACCAATAAGCACACAATTAGAAAAAAGGTGACATTTGGACAAATCTACATAATTATTTTGTCATCGTCATAATTACTTACTTAAGTACACTAGACATTAAGCTGGAAGATTTGCACCTACTCTGATCTTGACTGCGCCACTTATTCTTAACACTCAGTTTTTAAATATAAGGAATGGGAATTTAAATACCTACTTCCAGTCTAGCTCACCAATGAATCCCCTGCATGAACTCCTGAAAGACAGCAAATATTTGTTGAACAAATAAATGAAATCAGTATCTCATGGGCAACTGCATAAACAGTGCTTGATAAGTATGAAGTTCTACATGCATTGGAGGAATGATAATTGCAATTCTCTCAGCTCTGATAGATGTCTCCCCAGTGAAAGTAAAGTTCCCATACAATTATTTATAGGAAAGAGCTACTTTTAAAATTGCTCTTCCCTATACATTTGAGAAGTGCTTCCATTAACAGTTTATCAGGGTTGATCTCATTGTGGCTGCTCCTTAGTCAGGTGATTGGCTTCTTGCTGTGAACCACTGCAAAAATGTAGGTCAAGGGTCAGCTGACTTTTCTCATAAAGGCCCAGATAGTAAAGAATTTGCTCTTGGGAGTCATAGGGTCTTTGCTAAAACTACTATATTCTAAATTTGTAACACAACATCAGACAGATCATATGTGCAAGAATGATCTTAACTGTGTAATAAATAAGACTTGATTTACAAAAGTAGATGGTAGGCTGAATTTGGCCCAACGGCTATCTAGTTTACAACCGCTGAGCATTATCTGATAGATGCTATATCTTTATAGGCATCATATATCTTCAAAAGAATCTATTACTTCTTGTAATTTGGGCATAGTTAGCACTCAGTACTACTTTGCTGAAGCAAAGAAACTCAACTGAGTTTTATACTAGACGCTAGTGCACAACACAAAATTCAAGTTTTTGCCACAATGACCATCTCATAATGCATGAGTGAAAAGCAGCACACAGAAAGATGATTTGAGGAAAGAAATCCAACCATAGGCCTCTGCCAGAGAGGAATTTTCTTGTGTGGCAGGTCATCATTTAAACAAACTCAAAAGGAAGTTCCTGTTTTTCAATCGCACCTTCAACCAACTGAAGTCCAGGAAGTAGATTCTTACACAAGAAAAGGGATATTTTGAGTATAGGAGCCAAGAACAAGAATTTCTGGACCTGCCAGCGATGCTAAATGGCTTCCATTCTATAGTCCATACCGGCTAGTCACGCGGTTGCCTCTTGCACAGTCTTGATCTGACAGTGCCTGCAACAGCAACATCCATCAAAATGCAGTTGACTTTTGTGGGCAGGTAAAAGTTCTATAGCCAAACCTCTTCTTATTCTCTCTTTTGTGGAAAGAAAAGTTAGTTTTAAGGTATATGGGGAAATAGCTAACCCACATGCTTCCTCCTTGGAAAAGCTTCCTGTTTGCCCTGGGGTTAGAGCATTGCCCTTTCTTCATGAAAAGCTCTTTTCACTGCTGGGAATATTCCAATATCTCCCAGGTCAGGGAAAACAGAAGGGCCCAGAGAGGGAGGCTCTCTTTGTCATTGATCTTGAAAAGCAAGTGATAGGGTAGAGGGTGGGACAAGACCTTGGTTCACGAATTCATTTAAGGATTTATTAGTTAAAAGAAAACTTTGGTTCCTAGGGATTGCCTTGTAAAATACACATTTCACTTCCAAAGCCCCTCAACACTGGCATAGTTCTGCTTTTACAAATTCTCTGTCTTTGGATAATGTGAGCAATAGACTAGAGAAAGCCTTTATTAGTAGAAATTTTAAAAAGAAAGAACATAAAGAAACAAAACAAATGGACGATAACCTACCGTATAATTTTATATGGTAACACATTATCCCTCAGGTTCTCCGTGGCTCCATCAGCTTTAAAACCCGAGGAACCCATTACCTGGAATGCTTGAACAAGTAGATTAAAAACACTTCTCAGATTGACGTTAATTACAATTAGTAAATTGCCTGGTTTCTTTGAAAACACGCAAGTTTTTTACTGTCCTTTTACTGGAAGGCTGCGATGGACTTTGTCTTTGATGGGAAATACCAGCAAGGGTGGGGACAAGATGCTCCAGGGCTACTCTCATCCCTTCCTTGCCTGGGACTGCCCTGTGCATTGTGCATTCTTGAAGACAGAGTGACATCTAAAGGGATTTTGAAATAGCCGGGGCTTGCTGCATGGAAGAGTCAAGGACATGTCATAGTTTGGAAAACTGATGAGTTTTCAGGTTTCATGTGCCTGATTGTCCCAAGTAACCATGAAAAGAGGATCAAATTCCGATTTTAATGACATGCCTCGGGGTGCCCTCAGGACAACTGCCATTTTTATCTTAGATTCTGCAGGTCCTCGGTGAACAAAAGGGGGGAAAATCAGCTTTGAATAGATTCCTTACGCTCTTGTCAAAAGTAATCCAACTCTGAATATCTATATCCCCAAAATATCACCATGCAGGCAGCTTCTATTAACCTGAAGAATTAATAGAGCAGAATATTTAAAATGGGGTTTCAGTTATTGATTCTCCAATTAGACCTTGTGTTCCCTAGGTACCTCGTGGAATAATATTTTTGCTTGGTCTTCCACACTTGCAAGCTTGCTGCCTCTCTCTCTCCTCTCTCTCTCTCTCTCTCTCTCTCTCTCTCTCTCTCTCTCTCTCTCTCTCTCTCTCCTGCTTCTGCTGCTCCTAAGCACACATACTTAGAAAAAAACCTCTGCTGCATAATGGCCAGATCTGGGAGGCGAGGGCAGCATTTGCAGTTTCTGAAATGCTTTTGAAAAATACCCCTCATTCCCAAATTCAGTCCTTCCCAGTCTCATAATCCCCACTCTCCTTTCTTTCGCACAAAATCGGTTTTTATTTTGGAGTAGACTGCTTTGGTACATGGCAGCTTATTCAGAGAGCCGGGCCTGTGAGCTGGTTAGCAGCGTCCTGATGCTAACATGGAACTAATTACTTTGACTACTGATGGGCCCTAGGGCGTTATTTCCTTTCTGTGTGCTTTCCTGCTGAACTATTGTCATTACTCAATCAAAGGAAGGAGAGAACCAAATAAATAAATAAATAAATAAATATTAAAACAAAAAAGAAAAGCAGAATATATCTGCATCGGCTGGAGCCAGAGCCCTGTACTCTGCGTCTTGTGTTCATTTCCTTTAATTGTGTACTCCTTGGGAAGCGAAAGTGCCTTCTGATGCATTTTTACTTATTTATTAAAAATAGTAGAAAATCATGTCAGGCTCCTGGGATACTGTCTCACATTTATAACCACGATGCCCCCAGTGAATGATCTGTGCCTGAGCACGGATCAGCTCCAGACCGGCAGAGTTAACCCTTTCTTATTTACAGAAGCAGCGTCCAAGTGCTAAAACAGTTTGCGGTATATTCTCTTTTCCATGAAAGCGCCTCTGGAAACGAGACTGCGCGCTTCCCTCCATTTGCACAATAGCCCTTCTAGTTTTATTGGAGTTGGGGGGCACGAAAGAGAGGGGAGCAATGAGAAAGGACCACATTAGCCCGGAGAAAGCTATGAGGAGAGAACATTTACAGTGGGGTGTCATTTGCAGCCAAAGCAGAATTTTGCCTGAAGATAGAATTTGCTCACACAACTGATTTTCTGTGATTGTTTTCATGTAAAACGCCCACCCTAGACCCATTCGCACATCTAACCCAAACAGCATTTCACTTTCATGTCAAAAGAAGTTGGCAAGGAAAATTCAGAACAAAACAGGGAACCTGAGGCACTGAAATGGCGAATAATGACAAGACTTTCAGCTAGTTCTAATAAAGGAGATTAAGGCAACAAGGAACCTAAGACGCACATTAATATAACAAGCAGTGAAAAATCATAAACTTTCTATCCTTTCTGCAGAAGCACATCTTTATGCTTCAACTAATCTCTGCCGATGCTGTCTACTTTATTTTTTCAATGCTTAGAAATATAGCGTCATCGTAAAAAGACGACGGTCACCTAGCCAGAGTGTTCTTGACAGTGTATTTTGGTTGTTGTTTTGAAATAAGTGATCTTTCTTATGCGGTCACTTTTCATTCAAGGCTATCTCAATTAGAGCATGAATCAATCACCGTGTGTTCAGAAGCTGCCCAGTTTCCCAGAGCTGTCAATGCCCACGCTTGGCCTCAGAGGATTGCAATTCTGATAAGAAATCCGAAATGTAAAGGCTAGGCATGGGAAATCTTAGAACTGGAGGCAATAACAATTAGGATACTGTTTATTCGTTCAGAGACCAGCGTTTAGGAGCAGGAATCAACCAGCTTCCTATTAATAATGCAGTTAGGAATGAGTTGCAAAAACATCGCTTCAGTATGAGTTGGAGAGCCTCATTTTGATTCTTTTGTCTTCCAACAGTTATTTCACACTAAGATGCTGAGTGCTAAGCTGTTTTCCTGTCACAGAAACTATGCTGATAGAATAGGTCTTTGTTCTCCTTTCTTTTCAGGAGGTGAGTGATAGCAATACGAAAGAATCGAGAAGTAGAAGGAAGGAAGCAGAATGGGGACTTCCTTCGGCTCCCGTGCTGGTTTCTCTGCACCACACAATTTGTAAGTCTGATTTAGTTCTTGTTCTGATGTAAAAGCTGTATTTTTATGTTGCAATAGCAGAATATTAGGAAGCTGCTTCTATTTTTAAAAGCCAACATCTAGAAAGTAGGATTTATAATGAATGAAAAATAATAATGAAAATTGTATTCAAATAAATATCTCTGAAAAGGGTTGGAGGAAGCTGTAATACTTGAGTATCTTTCAATAGCTTGAAGTTGAATCATAAAAGCAAAATGTGGGCCAGGGCATAGGTCTCACTAAAGAACAAAAACTGTAAAGCATTTTAAATTGTAAAATCGAAGCATTGCTCAAAACACGCTGACTTTGTGTTTTTAAGCAGCCAGTAGACCTATGATTAGAAAACAGAAAGGCTAGAATTCTGAAATGTGTTTCAGTGTGAGAGAGGAGAGCAAAATGGAAGAGAAGCAGCGTTTAGGAGAGTGTCCATTTGATGCTCTCTGAACTGCAGTTCTATTATCCAGCCAGACCTCTGTGGGTTCTTGCCTTCATCAACTCGACCATGGACTTGATTAAGACATAAATTTTATCTTGGTAAAAAGTAAAGAAGGCTTGAGCAATGTGAAAATTTGCATAATGTTTTTTAAATAAAATTTTCTCAGGAATTTCCATACAAGGTTTGTGAATTATTCAGCTTTAAGTCTGGACCTTCTACTTTTGATAGATATGATTGGTTAGCATTAAAATTAGTACGTACGCTAAAATATTCCCATAGATCACATACAATTTTTAAAATTGTGTATGATTAGGGGAAAAATGAGTATAGAACCCAAAATGAGAAGAAAAGCTAAATGATTTTTTTGCAGAGGTTTAATTTCATGAGTCTTACAAAGTCGGAAGCAGGTCCCATTCATTATTTCTTCTCAGTCAGATGAGGGCTATTAATAGTGCTAAAGGAGAGGACGCACAGTGGTTTTTTGAACTGAGCAACACCTGCATAAGTCCTCACACACTGAGTGATGCAAACACTGGTCAAGTTCTATATACTAGTCATTTGTGCAGACTTACTCATTTCATGAGTAGAAAATATGGGATATAATTAGGACGTCCACTGAATTTAGCTGAAACTATTTCTGTCAAGAATTACTACCGATGCCACCCTGCACAGTACAAAGCCCTACCCTGCTAGATGGACAGTATCTTTTCCTAGTCCTAATTTTAACTTGAAAAATCACATCTCTGGAAACCCAATAATCTTTTTTTAAAAAAAAAAAAGAAAAAGAAAAAGAAAAAAAGAGTAGGAACAATCAAAAAGATATATAATATATTCCAGTTCCTAGCAGAGTGAATCACTGAGGCAACTTGCAAGATATGCAATGTATCTCTTACAGCTTAAACTTGGTTCTGTCAGAAAAGCAGTATTAAAAATAGCAAGCTGATTGAACCACTGTGGGAGGGAAAAGAAAGGCATTAGCAAGCATATGAGTGGAGTAAAAAATAACTCTAAATACTATCTTCATGAATGCATAAAGAAATGGATTTTCTCAGAACAGAAGTCTGAGTTTTTAACTTAATGAGTAACCTTGAAAATAAAATAAATTAATTTTCTTTGGAGTTAGTGATGCTAACAATACCCAGACAATGTTGGCATCTTCCCAGAACCTTCTTTCAAAACATCTTGGAGTGCTTTATTTCTTGCTGTAACCATAAATTAAGAAAAGTAGGTATCTTCCACTTTAAAGAATGACAAAATAGAGTCATGAATTTTATTCTCTTAGTTTTCTTAAATCAAGTCAGTTCTTTTGTTTTTTCTTTTTTAGAACTCTACAGTTCATGCTTTCTGAGTATCTATTGAATGAGAAAACAATTTAATAAATCAATTACTTATTAAATTGTAGGCAAGATATTTTTAATCTTAAATCTCATTCCTTACTCTAGTTCTCAATTACTGTCTTAATTTTAAATGCTATTAGCATCAAAAGGATATTTTGGATTGGACAAAGTGATCATTTATCCAACAAGAGTTAAATGATTGCTACATGCATACAAAGATGAATGTAGCAAAATAGTCCACCCTCAAGAAGTCTACAGCCTACTGGAGTCGAAAACCACATCCCAGAAATTGTATTATGATGCGATAAATATGACAATAGAGACTGCCTGGCAATATTATAGTGGCTTCACAAAATACTATCAAACGTGGAAGGAAGTCCAGAGGCTGCTTCTTGGCAAAGCTTACCGATGAAAAGAAAGAAAGGGCTTAGGAACAGACTCCTATAAGAGGTGTGTGTATGCCGGAGTCTCTCGGTTATCACCAAGCTTGACATTTTATAAGACTCACATGATGTTCAGGTACACTTTCTAACAGTAAGGGTGCAAAGTGAAATCAACCAGGGGAGGTTAAAGCAGAACATTGTACTGTACAGGGCTTGACAAGAATGACCTCAGGGAAGCAGGAATTACCTAGAGGCACCCTTGCAAGGGTAACTGTTTTACCTGAACCTGCACTCTCTGGAGGACCAACCAAATATTATGCTAGAAGAAGCAACATGAACCAGAATGTCCTGATGTGGCCCCACAGCCATGGTGAGCAGCAGCAGCAGTTTGCTATGGCGGGCATCTACTACCGTGTGAACTGAGCAATGCTCAGGAACTGGCTGAGGTCAAAGATGCAGGCTTGGAAATAGTGAACTTTTGACTTTATCTAATGGTAACAGAAGACTAACAAAATAACTCTCGCACGAGTGGGACAAGATCAAAGGTCATCTGGAAAATCTAACAGTAATTGATAAGGCTCACAGGAGATTAAACTGCCCTTGTGACTAAGGCATCACCGTGTGGTGGGAAGCACAGACTTTAATTCGGATTCCTGTGTTCCATTCCCAGCTTTGTTGTCTACAAGCTATGTGACATTTGACAACTTAACCTCTTGTGCCACGATGTTTTCTCTTCTCAAAGTGAGTAGTAACAGTTTGAAACTGTATGGTGTTGAAGTGAGAATTAAAAGATTTAGTTATATTTCGTTAAATAGAAGGCACTGTCAACTGCAAGATCAGAAAACAGAAAACACTGCCAATAAAATTATGACTCAATGCTTTTTCATCACTTAAAATTTTCAGCATAGCTGTGATTTAGAGACAGCTTTTTCCTTCTATATTACTATTTATGCACACATAAAAAGCAAAATATAAATGAGATAAATTGGTGATTGATCTGAAGAAGGCATTTAATTGCCATCCTTCCTTCTCTGTCAGTTTCTCTACTCACGGAAATTGTTGTCTTTTCTTGCCTTTATGAATATATGCTATGTTTCTGTTTCAGTGCTGAATCATCATGCAATCATTTCATAATGTTTTACAATCAACTCAACATAGGTGCCAAAAATGCGTATAACTCAGCACCACATTGTGCACACGCAGACAATGGTGAGGATGGTTATGACTCGCCTTGCTGGCAACAGGAAAGCCATTAGGACTTCCCTGTTTCAGAGAGGATAAAATATGAAAAGACATAAATTCAACAGAGTTATTCAAGAGGTGGTTTCTAGGGAACCTAATGAGGAGGTCTTCCCAGCCTCTCAGCTGCAGCGTTCCTTCCCAAAGCCCTTTGAGGGGTTCTGGAGTATATTCACACCATCATACAATTGTGAAACTTGTTCTTAACTTAGAAAAGAGGGTTTTAAATCAATTATCTAAGCTTTCCTTTTAAGAATCTAGAAACATAAGAGTAGATTAAGCTAAAAGTGAAAAAATATTAAACATAGGGAAGCAGTGAACAAGAAAAACAAACTACAAAACAATCAAAGTCAAAGGTCATTTGTTTAAGATTTGTAAGATTTATCAACCCCTAGTATGACTGATGAAGAAAAAATGACAAAATATTCAAATCATTAATATCACCAATAAAAAACAGACATCATCTAACAAATATTTTAAAGGAAACTAAGGAGAATACTATGAGTAATTGTACAGCAATAAATTAGACAGCTAAGTGAAATAAACATATTTTGAAGAGCACATCATACCAAAATTGATGTAGACCAAATAAAAAGTCAAGATGACCATGAACATGTATGTGGTAGGCAAACACAAAAGTCAATATGGTGATTATCACTGCTCGCTCCCTGTGTCCTTAGAAAAAGTGCCTCCCGTGGGAAGAGATAGAACCTGCAACTTGCTTTGCATAAGAAGAGAAGGTAACCGTGATGCGCTATGATCTCCACAATTATGATGAATGAGATTTTAACTTCAGTCTTCTTAGCTGACAGACCCTCTCCCCCGCCATTGGCTTTGATGAAGAAGACTCACATGATAAGGGACAGAAAGGAGCCTGTGACCTACACTGGGTAAGATGCTGAGGCTACATACCCATTGAATGAGCTTGGCAGCAGTTCCTTTTCCACTTGAACCACAGGTAAGCACATCAGTCCTGACCTAACTGTCCAGGTCACCTTTGAGTGACTCTGAAGCAGGAGACTTACCTAGACATACCTGGACACCTGGGCCCTTGAAAGCACAAGACGAGATGTTAAGTGTGTGGTGCTGCATGCTACTATGTCTGTTGGTATTTGTATAGAGAAATACTAAAACACTTCTTTTTAATTGCATGAATGATTTTTTTTCCAAAAGAAAACTCTTCAAAGAAAAATTGAAGTCCCAAAGACTCAACTGTTAAATACTGTTAAATACCCAACGAAGACATAGTATAAATCTAATAAAAAGTTATTTTAGAGTGCAGAGGGGTAAGGTATACTTTCCAACTGATTTTGAAAAACCACCATAATCCAGAAATTAAGACATAATAAAGATATTACAAGTGAAAGCAGTTATAAATGCTTAGACTGCTTGAATATTATTATAAATTTCTTCTATTAAAATTAACAGAGTGAATCTAGAAATACATACAAAGAAAATTATACTGTGATCAAGTAGGTTTATTCCCAGAATGTCGGGTTGGGGAAATACCTGAAGAATTTATCAATGTAATTTATCACATTAACAAAACAAATGACACATACACAAAAATCTCAGTTAAAGGAAAAAAAAAACATTTGACAGTGCTTGCCTGTGATAAAAACTCTCAGCAAGTTAGGAATAAATATTTAATCACCCTACTAAAGGCAACTAAATATTACCAACAGCTAATAACATATTTAATCATTGAAGTTCAGACTGAAAGCATGATAAAAATATCTGATCTTACCATTTTCCCACATTTCACTGGAAGTTCCAGCAAACAGAACAAATGAAGATAAATACTTTAAAAACAAATATTGAAAGCAACAAAAATATAATTATTCACCAACAATATGATAGAACACATAGTAAACCTTAAGAAATCTACCCAGAAAAAATAACTGATAAATGAATTTAGTAAAAGTAAAAAACACAATTCATTACTTAAAAACCAAGTTTCTTTTTTATTTTTAACTAATATGATTCCTTAGTACTTGAAATTTTTATTATATTTTTACTTAACTTTAAATATATTTTGATCATATTCTTTTCCTCCCCCAAATCCTTACAGATCTCCTGGGGAAAGGGGGATTTGGGGAGGAATTTAGAGGAGTAGAGGGAGTGAAAGCTGCTGTCCGAATGTATTGTGTGAGAGAAGAATAAAGAAACTTTTTAAAAAAGAAAATGGGAAGTCAAAAAAGCAATAACAACAAAATCCAATATAAAACAAAAACAACATCCCAAAAGAGAGCAAAATAAAGACCACAAACAACTATAAAAACAAAACAAACAACTAAAACAAAAAACAAACAAACAATAAATACCCCAACTGAACTGTAACCAAATAAAAGCACACAAAAGCCTGTGGAGTCTGCTTTATGTTGGCCAACTACTGAACATGAGGCCTGTCCCAGACTGATTGTTATATACAGTATCACTCTACTGGTTAAAATAGAATTTATAATGTTTTTTAAATCATCCATTGTCTTGTTTAAAACTTGACAAAACTGTGAAAGAAGTCAAAATCAAATATTTTAAAAATACACCTGAGAAAAATAAAGGCATTTATAGCTGGAAAGGACTGAATGATGACATAATCTTGTTGCCATGACAGTTTTCCCCAAAGATGTCAATGGCTCAAATCTAACTCCTTCAAAATTACAGCTGAATTTCAAAAACAACTCAAATTATTTCTAAACCTTCAATGAAATAAAATAAACACATAATTGCCTAAATATTCATGAAATAGTTTTGGAGAAGTAACAGGACCTGAATTTAAGAATCCTAAAGCCCAACAAAAAGGACAATGTAGTGCTGACAAAGGAGATGGAACACAATGAGGATGTGATCAGGAAACTGACCCTACTGTGTAAGGCTATTTGATTACTTTTTAAACTATGGCATCATGGTAACATGACTTTTTAATAAAATGTACACAACTGGATATCATATGGAAACAAAGAAATAATCTTAAATCCCAGCTTCACCAACTTTGCAGAAGTTAAATGTCCTTTAAATACACTGACAACTCCAGACAAAACATCTAAGAGAAAATATAAAACTCAAGAGAATGTATTTCCAATGCTAGAACAGGCAAAGATTCTTTGACAGAATACAAAAAGTAACAACAATTTTTATGGTTTGCTTTATTGAAATTCCAAGAAAATTGAAATTCATCAAAAATCAAATCTCCTACTTTTTAAAGTACACCATTATAAAAATAATTAAGCAAACCATAGACTAGAGAAAATAATTGGTCATATAGCCAGATCGATATCTCTGTCTGTCTGTCTGTCTGTCTGTCTGTCTGTCTGTCTCTCTCTCTCTCTCTCTCTCACACACACACACACACACACACACACACAAACACACACATGCAGAGGTTCCAGGTGTCAAACTCAGAGTGGCAGACTTGGCATCAAACACCCCTGCAAACTGAGCCATCTCTGTGGGACACAGAAATTTCTTGTAAAGTTAAATTTACCCTGCAAACATACACTTGCTCTATAAACCTGTAATTCTGTTCTTGGTAATTAACCAAAATGAATGTTACCCACAAAAACACTGTACCACATTGTTAATGAGCTCAACTTTGGAAACAACTGGAAAGACCATCAACAAAATAACTGCTAAGCAAAAAATTTAAGTTCCATTCCAACAAATCTGCCATGTTACTCTGTGAAGTGCTGTGTTCTTGAAATTGAGAAGATGCCAGATATAGATGCCCTAAATCTGAGACTCCCCTCTTTCTGCCAGCATTGCTTATTTATAAAAGTTCTAACAAAATTGAGTATTAAAAACTGAGTGTGGTGACATAATCCTACAATCCTCTCACATAGGGCTTGGGAGGTAAAGGCAGGAAAATCAATAGTTCAAAGTCATCCTCTACTACATAGAGACTTGAAAGTCAGAAAGGGGGGAACTGTCTCAAAAAATGTATAATAGGACTGTAAGTTCCCAGAGCATATACAATGAATTTATATTCTTGCTTTTCAAATGCAGAAGACAGAAAGCAGCAGCAATTATCTTCTACATCTAATGTCCTTGGAATGAGAAGTTCAGTGCATCAAAACAAGTAGACAGTCTCAGAAGGAAATGCACACCAAGCCTGTCAATCGCACAGAGGCCCATGGCCTAGGATGCCTCTGATCTCTTCCAGTCACTTAGTGACTGACTTTATGATAACTATTGTCCGTTACTCCTAGGAACAACTCCACCCTTAGACCATAGCTTGCTTAACCAACACTCACTTTGCCAAAAGAATAGAAAATTTTTTAACAGGCAGCAGTGGGTCAAAAACAAGACCATGATGAGCAGTGCCATTGAAGTTCCACTTAGTTATGACAGAGTGGAAACCCCTTTTAGGGTAAACTTGAGGGAGTTGTCTAGGTGTGTGTGTGTGTGTGTGTGTATGTGTGATATATACGTTTGTGGATTGTTGCTGCTGCTTGTCAAATTTAAGATTTTTTTTTAAGACAGAATCAGATTAGAGAACTATTTAGAACAAGTATGGAATGATTGCTATCAAGTTGTCCTTGCACTTGTTGAAGCATCTCTGCCCCTATCTAGTCACACCTTTAACTTAGAGATGCTCTGTTATTGAACAAGATTGGGAAACCATGAAGACATGTTACTTTCTACACCATATGTAGGTGCTTAATAAACATTGATTGGCTATGGAAAATAATGCTATAGGCCCAAAGAGCCAACATTTCATAATCTCATCTGCTAAATTCAATCGACTATGGTTCAAAACAGAGCTGCTAGGTTCAGAGGTCTTAGTGTCCACAGCCAAAGTCTATGTCTTGGGTCCCATTATTATCGTATTTTTGAAATTTGGGGTAGCTTTCCTAAGCTTTCTAAGTCTCAATTCCAACATTTGAATAATGATAAACCTATTTATTTCTAACATAATTACAGTAAAACAATGTGAACAAAACCTTTTGCAATTTATCTATAAAGGTCTTATAAGTTGTTCTTGCTATTATTATTAATGTTTTCCATCATCAACTTTCTATTGCTACTATAATATAATAACTATTGCTTACTGGAGCTAACCCTTTGGCCTATGATTTTTGCATTCATAAGATGGTAATGATACTAATAGTTGTTGCATAAGATTCTTATAAAGATGAGGGAGTTCACAGGTGACATGCTCTTCATAGCAAACACGGGAGTAGAATTACTATAATGGTGATAGTGATGTGTGAAGACTTATATTTACTGAGGAAAGTTTAGCCTTAGGGTTACATGAATTTGACTTCCAGCACATAACCCCCTACTTGATATGTGGATTTTAGTAAATCGATTAACCAGTTTATGCCCGAGTTTTCTCACACACAATTATGGCAGTCTCATAAAACAAAGTTGTAGTTAGGACAGAATGAGAAGTCATATGTAACAAACCCTGACATTAGGGTCCCTCGGAGAGTCAGCAGGTTATGCACCAGAGCTATCATCATCATCACCTCTGTCAAAGGAACTCACATCTATTTCTTCAAAATATTAACAGATAAACAACCAGGCTAGAATAAGCACAGGGAAGATTCTCAATAACCCTACTTTAACTTACAAATGTAATACTTCCCTATTACAAACTCCTAAAGCTCTGAACTTTCCTTTCTTTCCCTTATCCATCTGTGATGTAATTCATGATCTCTCACCCTCAAAAGCAAACCCCATTAGCTCTGGAGGCCATTTTCTCACCAAATCGGTTATTCCTTTAAAACTCAAAGTGTAATCACTGCAAATCTCCCAAAGAGATCAACATTTGTGCCTTCTATTTAATACGTTGTCAAGAAAATAGATATCCTTGGCCAGCTCTCGATTTCTTCAAAGTGTGTACAGTCTTTCTTAATAATAATGTCTGTAAACCAATGGCCTGGCATTCAGCAACATCTAAATATAAAATGTAAACAAGGGACAATGAACAAGTGTTCTATGTTTGGTTAAAATTACTGCCATTAAAATCCCAAGGAAATGGAAACAAAGGAGATTGACCCTTAGCATCACTGACAAAAACTAACCATCCCCACCCCTCAATTCTCTGTTTTTTGGGAAAAAAAATTTATCACTTCGAGGGAGAAAATGTGACTTGAAGATCCCTAAGAGCTATGAGAGAAGAGACATCAAAGAACATCAGATTTGATGTCTCATTTTATGGAACAAAAATAATATGAGATGTTAACTATCTCAGCCAAGACCATAAATATAGTTAGGACTGTATTAACAAATATTAGCAATAATAATGCTGCCCATCCAAAAAGACTTTCACTATTCACAGAGAAATTCAGGGATATGATTTTGCTTTATTCTCAAGCTAAGTCAGAAGGTGGAAAGACAACCTTATTGTGGACAGTTTCCAGATAAGGGGGGTTTAGGCATGAAACAAGGGAACCATGAAACAAGGGAACCATGATAACACCCTTGTACATAACAGAAATCAGGAAACAGCCCTCCTCCACTTCCCATCCCTGCTGCCCCCACATTCTCAGGTGATGGTATCAAACCATCCTCCAGGAGAGAAGGGGTTTTTCAAGTGTGTGGCTTTATTTTCTTTGTGGTAGGAAGAATGTGAGTTTCCCTAGGATTACAGAGACAAAAGGATCTTCCTGCCTTTATCTGCTCCATCCCCCTGCATCAAAGAAGGATTTCATATAAACCAGACAGGGAAGACTAGGCTTCTCTTTGAAGACAATCTGTTTCCAAACTTCCAAGAAATGTGGTTTCAGCAACTTGCTTGTATACATATTTTCTCTCTTCCTTTTTCTCCTTCTCTTCCCTCTCTTCTCCTTCGGTCTCTCCTTATGTTGGAACTACTTCCAGACTCAAACATATTTTTAGTGTTTTCAGATTGTCAAATCTCTTACACTTTACCTAATTTTTATTTGGCTTAATAGGACATTAAGATTTCTTACACAATATAGTTTACAATAAACCTTCTATTCTAAAAGATGTGGCTGTGTTTAAACATAGGCTTGCATTTTATTATAAATATGTGAAGTAAATGTTTGGTTTAAACATCTATAAAGGATCCTGATTAATTTAATCTTATCAGTGAAGCCCATTTCCCATGTTGTATATTCATTGGTTCAATAATAGGTATACAATCCTGTTTAAGCCAATGAGACAATAAGGAGTAATGGCTAAGGCTTTCTGAGAAAGGAGATGTGTTTCACTTCCTGGTCAATGTGAATAAAAGGGGAATACCCCAGCCACTGTTCAGAGCTATTTTAAGACTGCAAGATTTGGGCTAAAGCCAACATGGCGGTTAGAGAGGAAAATACAGAACAGAACAGATGTCTGGTGAAAGTGTTGATCTATTGTATGCGCCTTCATTTAAAATAGAATCTATTTATTTCCCTTTAGCCTCATTGAACCCACAAATGCCCCTAATAGCTTAGATATGTTGACACTAAGTTCTTGATAAGTACTTTCTTTGTTCATGAAGTAGACAAACAAAAGATTCGTACTCTCTGGTCAAAAACCAGGGATACATAGCATTACCAAATAATGAATCCATGACCTTTCTACAAAGAGATAGCCAACGACAGATATACTGGGAAGACCCAAGAAAAAGAGGAATTCTACCCACTTCTCTATGAATTGTTTTCTTCTTCTTGCCTCAACAGAATATAAATACAATATAATATAAAATCCATAGAAAACCCAATTAAGTCAATACATTCTCAGGCTCTTTTATAAAGAGGAAAAAATGGTTCACAATGCTCAAGATTCCAATCCTCTGTTGAGGGGCCTTATCACTTTGGGTCTCCAACAGGACAGTTTATCATGGTAGGAACAAATGGCTGAGCAAATTTCTGACACCATTAGCCAAGAAGCGGAGTGAGACAAGATGAGAAGGTCCCATGGTCCCTCTTGAAAGCACACCCCCAATGACACAAGACTCCTCATTGGAATCCACCTCCTAAAAATACAGAGTGACATATTCCAATAACTCCTCCTCAGAGGTCAAGTTTTTGACACCTGAAGCTTCTGTGAACATTCCCCTTCTTCAAACTAACCACACCACGATCTACAGAGGAACATCTGCTGCTGCTCAGACCTATCAGCCATTGAAGCCACGGGATGAAACAAGACAAGCTTATGTGAGCTTGTGTAGCTGTTTATTCAACTATTTTTAATTTTTACTATGTTTTAATATCTTTTTTCTTATTTTTTAATTTTATTTTACATTTCAACCACAGTTCATCTCCCATCCTTCTTTCTGTCCCCCTCACACCTTACCCCCAGATACCCCTTATCCAGTTCTTCCAACAGCTAAGGGCTCCCATGGGGAGTCAACAAAGTCTGGCACATTAAGCTGGGGCAGGACCAAGACCTTCCCCATGCATTAAGGCTGAGCATGACATCCTACCACAGGGAATGGGCTCCAACAAGCTAGTTTACACACCAGGAATAGATCCTGGTCCTGCTCCCAGGGGCCCCTCAGATAGTCAAAACTTCACCACTGTCTCCTAGTTCTTTAGAAAGGCTACCAGCTTCCCTAGACAATCTCTGCAGAGAAGCCCTACTCCCTTAAAGAAAACTACTGGCCCCAAACTCTAATCCTGACAGTCTTTAATCACATTTAGATATAATGAGATGGACCTCAGAGTATTAAATGGCCTGGTCCTGCATCAGACAAATATCATAATGTCAACATCCAAAAGTACCCATACAGAAGTTTTCTGAGCCAAATTCCCAAATTCCAACCCTATTCTAAGTCCCTGTCTCCTTCCATGAGATAACATTAACTTAAGAATTTCCTCCGATTGAGCAAAGTATGACAGATAATCAGTATTTTCACCATCTGCTATCCATGATGCTCTTTATAGTCCATTATAACTCAGAGTCCCATTGTTGAAAACCTAGTTGTTGTTCTATCTCTCTCTCTCTCTCTCTCTCTCTCTCTCTCTCTCTCTCTCCTCTCTCTCTCTCTCTCTCTCTCTCTCTCTCTCTCTCTCTCTACCTCTCTCTCTCCTCTGTGTGTGTGTGCATGTGTGTAAGAGGCCCGTGTACCTTGAATGTATGCATATGGTGTTGAGGCCAGGGGTCAATATCCACCTACTTTCCACTATCACTAGTCATTGAAATTTTTTGAGATTGGGTCTCTCACAAACATGAGGTTTGTCAATTTAGCTAGGCTGCCAGGCCTACAAGCCCAGGAATTTACATCTTTACGTCTCTAGCACTGGGATTAGAAGCCTGTGCCCCTATACCTTGCTTTTACATGGATGCTAAGGATCAAAATGAGGTCTTCATGCTTGTACAGCAGGTGAGTTATCTATCAACCGAGTCATCTCTCCAGCCCCAGGCTTTGTCTTGATCTCAGCTTTTAACAATATTTTCTGATTCTCCTGATGAGCCTCAGATCTGCCTGACCTAATACCAGCTCTTGAGGGTGATTCAGCACTAAATAAAAGAAGTTGCCCCCATTATGGATACATTTATGCAAGTCATACAAACTTAATGGCTTCATCTATTTTAAAAACCAATGCCAAAGTATTCCAGAGTCTCAGCAACTCACAGCAAGGAGTCCTAATACTCTAACAATATCCTATAGATACCCTAGTATAAGAATGGGATACTTTATACCTAGCAATGTATACATTTCCTGCTTGACAACACCACTAGCTCCTAGTTACCACTAGTTCCATTTGGATATATATTTACAAAATGAGCTTTCCCAAGATAGCTACACTATTATCTGTATCTAGTGATGCATATACGGTGACCTTCCAAGCTTCCCACTCTTGGTAAAATAACATCTCCAATGACAGTCAAACCAAAGAGAAGTGGACTTTCTGATGATATGTGGGCATGGTATGTTTAGCTGGAGTCAAATGAGTTGGAGTCTCTAGGTAAACCCCAAGAAATATCTAAATACTCCAAGGAAAATACTGTCCATTAAAAAATTTGGGCATTGATTTCTATCCAAATATTATAATCTGTTGAGAAAGTGGTATCAGAGCAGCCAAATTAACTACACACTCCATGGTTCTCAGCTACCATCTTCCATCCATGTTACCCTCCTCAATTTCTGTACATTTCCCCAAATAGTGTTATGCTTGCTGGTTTGGCTGATAAATCACTTCTGCTTAATACAATTTTTGCTTTGTCTTTGCTCCTGGGAAACACTGTGGCCAAACAAGGTGTTCTCCTTTTGGAAATATGAGCCTTGTAAACACTCTGTTGATTCATGGATTATTCGCTGTAAGGGAGATTGTCCTGATATGGCAGAGGAGGGAAAACATTTGATAGCATTGTTCTTTTCTCAATCCATGAGTAACCAGTACCCCACAAGTGTGGATAAAGACCTCATCTTTGGAAAACATAATAAGCAAGGGACTTCATCTACTTTATCTCCACAGACCTCCCATAGAAACTCTTCTTTAATGAACTGTCTGTCTCCCTGAACTGTTACACTACACAATAACCAACTGCAGATCATTGAAGAGTGCTCACCTTATCAGGGAACTGCTTGAATTCCCCCTTTACACATGTAGTTCTCTCCTTCATCAGTCTGAATATTAAGAGCAAAAGTGAGAGACCAACTCTAATTGTATTAGTATGCTAACAATAATTTTGAGTGATTTATAAACTCTCCCCATCACTTTTAATCCACAGCAGTCTATCAACAAATAAAATTTAAATCAATCATCAGTCATCAGATCTGCTTCTTTTCTTCTTCTGACATCTTTTTTTATTCTCCTTATGCTCCCAACAGTAAATCAAATGTTATACTGAGAAATAAAAGTAGAATGACAAAGAGTTTATGAGTTAAAAAGCATTGAACAGCTAGAAAGCTTTGATATTTCAATTTAATAAAGCACAAATTATTACTAGATATTTATTGGATGGTCTGTTGAGGCTACCCAAGAACTCTACTGTTTCTATCTGACAAGAACTTCTAATCTGATCAGGAAAACATGGAAAATAAACATGGTATTTTTTTTCAAAGAGAAGGACAGGTAAATTTGGCAATAAGGGAAGTTATGTGTCATTTGGTGAAGCACAGGGCAAAATCAAGAGTGTCAGAAGAAGTGAGAAGAAAAAAAATGCTGAAAAATAGAAAATGATTCTCAAAGACCCAGATATAAAATCTGGAAGGTGGTACCTAGGAAGTGGGAGTTTCTAGGATACCCAGGATCTGAACAATATCTTAATATCTCCCTTGTCTACAAAGAGCAGTCAAGTCTTCCTATGTTGCCCAGATAGAGTCATAAATTAACTTAAAGAGAACAAGTCAGTTCAGAGAAGGACAATATATCACGGTAGCAGAAATAGTAATAATTAGGATTGAATACATGGAAGCCCACCAACATGGAGAAGTATTAGTAACTGAAGACCTACTTCAATATGAGCAAATACCCATGTATCGCAAATAACTCTAAATGACACTATAAAACTATGTATTAGGAATGTAAGTGTCACTGGACACCAAAAAGCAAAGAACAAGACATGATCAACTCAGTCAAATTCTAAATGTCACATGAAGAGACTAGGGTCATATAGAACAGATTAGAAAAAAAAATCAATGACAAAGAAGCAGCCTTCTGCACAGAAAAGCGAAGTTGTGTCTTGTGAGGAACTGAGGAAGTGAATGTGTAAGAAACAGATGAGTTCAAGGCCAGCCTGGTCTAGAAGAGCTAGTTCCAGGACAGGAACCAAAAAGCTACAGAGAAACCCTGTCTCGAAAAAAAAAAAAAAAAAAAAAAACAGATGAAATGAAGACCTACCTTACCTGAGTGATTCGGATTGACAAGGACTGATGCCTCAGACCATGAGAGTCTGGCAAAGCCCTTGCCATACAGGTCAGGCTTGGGAGTGCTGAAGCCTTCCTTCCTCTGAGACTGCTCCCCTGCAGAGACCTCCTACCCACACTAGCTAACTCCCAGCCCTGTGCTCTTCATACTACACATGCTGAATCTGGGCGGGTTATTACATAGTTAGTACCAGTCTATCATGATGCCCACCTGATGCCAGATTTTCAGTAAGCTACACGTGTCTGTGTGCCTGTCCTTTCTTCATTTTCTAATTACCTCGGTAAGATTTTGAGGACCAAGCTGCAAGGGATGAGGCTCTATCTTAAGGCTACCTGACAATGCAGACTGACAATATCACACCTGCTATGAAGTTCCATGTTGTAGGTTGCAGAGAAAAGAACCTACCAGCAGACAGTCCACATAATGAGGAGAGGTGGTGCATGGAGGACACTGCGAGAGGACACAGATGAGGGAAGCGTGTTAGGAGACAGGCTACGTTGTCATTTCAGTGTCCTTGAATTGTAATAGGCAGAAGAATCACCCGCGTGTTCATTGAAGCACATTCTGATCTGCCCTTAGTTCCAGGAGTCTCCAAATCCCTGAGTTTTTAATAAGAACAAGGCGATACTCAATCATGGGAACTCACTTTTAAGGGCCAGGGTCTGAGTGGCAGGTTACTAAAGCTTATCTAGACAGTGACAAGGCAAAAAGGAGAGAAGTGCAGGTTGAATATCATTAGGAAGCAAAAATGGCAGAACTCAGTGACCAACCAGGGTAAGAAGAAATAGTCATGCTTTCTCCAAGGACTGCAGTGCCATTAACTGAGTCCTCCGTAAACAAGAGGATTTTACACATTTTTATTCTTACAAAATGGTAGGAATACTCTTAGTTTGTGAAGCTGTTCTCTCTCTCTCTCTCTCTCTCTCTCTCTCTCTCTCTCTCTCTCTCTCTCTCTGTGTGTGTGTGTGTGTGTGTTTATGTATGTATGCAGCAGGATTATTGGTAGAACAATTACTGCCTGTTTTATGCCCTTTGATTTTGCTACTGCTATTCAACACATGGGCTTAGCATCACAGGAAGCATTTGGGGACTAGGATCCATTTCTCTTTGCTTAGTGGGTTCTGGTTGCTTTGTTTCACTGTACACTGTTAATGATTTGTCCCTGAACAAACTGAGAATACGCCATTAGGGAGATTAACAGCCATGGAAATCCAAAGAATCTAAAAGCACTCAAGGGCAGGATGAGAATTTTAAAGAGTTTTCTTCTCCCAAATGAGGGGAAAATGATGGCAAATGGGTTTTAAGATCCCCCAGGAAGTAGTCCAGAGAAGGCCAAGGAACCCAGAAACTACCTAATTGTCATGAGCACGGATTCATAGTTCTCAAGAGAGATTGAGTGACATGGAGACAGTGAGGTGTGCACCTCCACCGATGACCTACAGTCATTGGTACAAGTGAGAGGGAAGAGAGGTGTGAAAGAGAGAAGGGGGGCATTGTGCTTCTGTGAACTGTTTTCACCAATGTATAGGAAGGAAGTGCTTAGGGCATCCTCATAACTTCCCCCAGGAAACCATTCTAAGTGGGCCACGTGCCCAATAGTTTCTATCCCAGTTAAGTAAATAAATGAAATATGCTAATTAGCACCCTATTAGCTCACAGCAGGGAGTAATCCGTGGCATTTTGGTTGGAAAGAATTCTGTCATCCGAAAGGCTGGTCTGTAACAGAACACAAACTGGCCCAGTTTCCTCACTCCCTTCCTCGTGGCAGTTGTCCAAATGTCTGAGAAGCAAACCTCACAACTGTGTACGGTTCCAAGAGTGTCAAAGCTCGGTGAAAGCACCTCCTGGCCTCCACGGAGCCTGGCTCCATGCCGCACACCAAGTGTGGATTTGTGCAGTTAAGAGACGCTGGTCTGAGCTCAAAAGCCCAGGGCAGGTTAAGGAGGGGCACTGCTTACTTCCTCTGTTAATGAGAATCTCCCCACTTCCCCCTCTCACCTTCTGAGACTCTGCTAATGCTTTGAACTCAGCCACAGAGCACTTCATCTGGCCCGGGATTCTGATAAAGTTGGAAGGCAGGGCTTCAGGCTTCAGGTGGGGAAACGCAGGCTCCTGTAAGTTCACCCCTTTTCACTTTTACTGTTTTAGTTGCAGGGAAATGCCAGCTAGCCCTGCTTTCCTATTGTCATTTCAATATCCAGATTACACCTTGTCCATCCTTTACTGGCACAGAAGGGAAAGATTGAGCATCTTCCCAGACATAGAAGAAATGGGTTCAATACAAAAACCATTTGCTTTCCAGATTGTTCTTTGAATTCATCCGCTTTTCTGGGAGCTTTGGGGAGCTTAAAGGGATTAGACATTATGACACATCTGTCAGGGTGCCACAGAAATTGTCAGAAATCCCCATCAGAGCGGGACTGATGCAATGGGACTCCATTATGTCACGGATAGGTTTACAGCACAGGAGCTATTTGTCGGTCCAAAGTTGCAAGGATCACCTAGGTATTTGCTAAAGGCTGTCTAGTACAAGGAACGGAGATGGAGAACACGTGTCTTAGAATCTGAATGTTGTAGATGGAACTTTCCAGTGGGTTTTCTTTCTCAAATTTGATTCTCCTTTGATGTGATGACCTTATAAAGCCAAACTGATATTGAACAATAGTATAGTGCAATGTTGAAAACACCCTTCTCTGCCCACCCTCTGGTATACTCAGCAAGAAAAAAGCTTATTAATATTAGAATTGAAATGTGCTACCAGATTGTATTGATTATAAATACAGTCAATATTACTCCCCACCAAGGTTTCTTCCTTTAGCCTGGAAAGAAAAATCTATTTATATTGATAAGATAGATATTTAAAACTAATGCTGGTTGTCAGCTGCTGTATCTACACCCCTTTAGGATTCAACTTGAAATAGATCTTTAGGAAAACAAGTTCCAAGTTAATCTTATATTTGCCCCTCATTCACAACCTATATTCAATTGCATCAATTGAAGTACCTGAAGAGATTGTTGGGTGGCATGTGACACCAGCATCTTCTTAGAAAGCTTTTTATCTTATTAAGAATGGGAGATAACCCAAATGATTCAAATGGCAGGGAAAGGCACCTCCCCAAACCGTCTAGGAATTAGCATATAGCCTTCTGGAACCCAACACCAGAAGACCAAGAGTCATCTTCAAATAATTTCCTATTGCTCTCCTTAGCTTCACCTCTGGTCCAGCCAGCAGAGCATCACTTCACTGCTTAGGACAGACTGCCTAATCTTGGACTTAGACAAGATACTTTGACTATACCACTGTTGTAAAGAATGCAATCGCACTATGGGATAAAGAAATGAGGCCTAAGTGTTCCTCCATATCTTGTGGTTGCTGAAGGATAGTTTTCCTTGACGTTCATCAGTTCCAAATATCTGTCTAACTTTGAGACAAGATTCTAGAGAAAAAAATCACAGTCTGGCAGTGGGAACAAAAGATAGAAACTAACTCTATTGACACTTTAAATTAGATGTGGTTGCAAGGCCACCAGATATGACAATTTTCCCCATTGTAGCTCCTATTGACAGGTTACAAGCAAACACTGCCTGCTACCTGGTAATTCTGCCTGTTACTTATTTCTAAAGACCCAGGTACTCAACAACTGACCTGAATGCTTTTGTTAAGTATGATGATCAGCTATTGACAGGGTGAGGGAGAACTTTTAAAAACCACAGAGCCAGGCTGGCCATCAGTCAGGAGTTGTTGAAAGCATATCAAAAAATATTCTTGCAGAATAATGAAACTTTTCAGGCAGTCCATCTCCCTAGGCTCTTGCCTTTGCCAACAGTTACAGCAATAAGGTAAACTTTATTAGTTGTGTGGAATTTCTTCTTCTTCTTCTTCTTCTTCTTCTTCTTCTTCTTCTTCTTCTTCTTCTTCTTCTTCTCCTTCTCCTTCTCCTTCTCCTTCTCCTTCTCCTTCTCCTTCTCCTTCTCCTTCTCCTTCTCCTCCTCCTCTGATGGAGGAAAGTCATTGGCTAATAAAGAAACTGCCTTGGCCCATCTGATAGGGCAGAATTTAGATAGGTGGAGTAAACAGAACAGAATGCTGGGAGAAAGAGGAAGTGAGCTCAGATGCAGGGCAGCTCCTCTCAGAGCCAGACGCGATGAAGCAAGCCGCCAGGTCAGACATGCTGAATCTTTCCTGGTAAGACTGGTGCTACACAGATTATTAGAGATGGGTTGATTGGGATATGAGAATTAGCCAGTAAGGGCTAGAGCTAATGGGCCAAGCAGTGTTTATATGAATACAGTTTGTGTGTTGTTATTTCGGGGCATAAGCTAGTCAGGCGACCAGGAGCTGGGGCGGCAGGAACACAGCCCGCAGCTCCTACCACACTCCTCCTTCTCCTTCTTCTCTTTCTCCTTCTTCTTCTCCTCCCTTTTCCTTTGTTTGTTTAAGGCTGACTGTAAAAACACCCACTGAACTATCTACAGACTCTGCTACATGACAAGTTGATGTGGGATTCCCCTTTGTATATGGTGAACACAATTGATTATTTAATAAAGAAAACTGGCTTGGCCTGATAGGGAAAAAGAATAGAGGTAGGCAGGGAAAACTAAACTGAATGCTGGGAGAGAGGAGACAGAGTCAGAGAGAAGCCATGTAGCCCTGCTGAAGTCAGACAGAACTTCACCGGGTAAGCCACAGCAATGTGGTGATACACAGATAACTAGAAATGGGTTAAATTCAGATGCAAGGGTTACTCAATAAGAAGCTAGAACTAATGGGCCAAGCAGTGATTTAATTAATACAGCATCTGTGTGATTATTTTGGGGCTAAGTGACCAGGAACTAACTAGTAGCCTCCTTACTACAACAAGGGTATCATGAATTTCAGTCAAAGAAGACTTTAGTTTCCAGTCCTAAGTTGATACCTGGAAGGTATATGCATAGTAGTATACTATTTGTGTTTGAATAAACAAAACTTGCCTGACAATCAGTTCAAAGCAGTCACACAAGTCAGCCATACAGGCCAGGCAGTGGTTGCACACACCTTGAATCCCCACAGCCACACTACTTAGTCATAGAGGCTGCCTTTAATCCCAGAACTAGAGAGGAATATAAGATGGGAGGAGATGGGTCTCAGGTTCAGTTTCATTCTGAGGGTTAATGGAGGCAGGATCACCATTTCAGTTTGAGGTAGAGGTAAGAACCAATGGCTTGGCTGCTTTGCTTTTCTGATCTTCAGATTGAACCCCAATATCTGTCTCTGAGTTTTTATTATTTATGCTACATACATTTGTCTTTTTAGATGGAAGAAAAAAATATCAGGGCTGAAGGAAGGCTGGAATCCAGGAAAATGCCATGAAACTGACTAGGAAACATTCAGACAAGTTAAGCCTTTTACTTGGGTTTTTGCTGTGCCAGTAAAAGCCCTAGGCACTCTCCCAGGAAAGTGTGGAGCTGCTGGTGGTCCTTGCTTGCAACAAAGGACTGATGAGGCATTTCCATCACATGCCTCCCCCTAAGGGACATCTACTAATTGTCCACTATGCGTCACCTTCCAGAAGTTGGAGATACATGTGCCCATAGAGCAACGAAACCATAAAGCTACAATGGCCTTCTTTTACAGGAAGAAGAGGTTCACGGTCCTAGGACTAGCTACCATGGTATTCTTGCTTTATACTTGGACAACCGCTGTTTCTATAGCATACACTCTATACCCCATATAAAGGTGAGAATTTTCACCCTGCACTTTGCAGTTGAGGATAATGAGTCACAGCCTAGGTGAAAGTCACACAAATGGTAAGTAACAACAGAGCTTCAGCTTAGGAGTGCTGATCTTGGGGATGTAAACACACAGCCCCTAATAGCTGGATCTATCACTCTTTTCAATTCTGCAACAAAAGTTACACGAAAACCAGTGTTCCAAGCCTCTCAGTCCCTACTGAAGGACAATACCCAAAGGACATGCTCACTGTTACTTAAAAGTTCACAGAGAGACATATAATGTACATATGCTTGAAGCTTTAAGTCGTTCATTTGGTTAAAGCATATATAGTGTGCAATTGGATCTCAGACCTCTTGAAAGCATGGTTTTGCTAGTTCAAGAGCATCTTTGAACTATTTCACGCCTGTGCATCAAGATTATTTCCCCCTAAAAGAGAAATAGTTGGTCAATTATAGTTAACACTGTTTTATTTATAATGGGAAGATGTCAGGATAACCTGCTCTGAAGAATAGAAAGATGAATAACTGTGTACAGCTGTCATTATTAGAAGGTGCTCCATCAGTCCTGTGGCATAGTAATTTAGCTCTCTCTTCTGCAGCTCTTACTATGGAGCAGACGCCCTGTTAATCCTCTTGTACACAATCCCTCATTTAATCTTTATAATAACCCATGTGATAACATCCTGGCCCTATGACACATGAGGAAAACCAAACACAAAGTAAGTGACATGCCCCACTTTGCACACGAGAGGATTCAAGCCCAGATAATTCAGCTCCAGATAATTCTGATTCCCATATCATCCAGTGTCTCCTCCGTTAAGTGGAAACAGTCGGGAGCCACACTGATTTACTCTTCATTACACCTGTAGGGTAACAAAGATAATCTCTGTGGCAGAAGGGAGAGGAGAGAAGTAAAGATTAATAAGCCAAAAAGGCAGCAATACTGACTGTGTTGCCTGCTTGTCACTGCGTGACTAAATTGCACCCCAAAGTTTAACCTGAATCCAGCAATCATGAATTGTGTCAGGTTCTGCAGTCAGGAATGTGGGAGTAGCTTACTTACTGGATGAGGACTTTGTGGGAGGCCAAGCTGGAGCTGCTGGGTTGGGCTTCATTCGTGTGTGAGCTGGGTTGGAGCACAGGACCTGCGTCTGTTAGAGGTTCCCATACACAGCTGGTGGCAGGAAGCCTCCATTCCTTGTGTTTGAGTAAGAAGCACCAATACCTTGAACATGGGCCGTGTGCTGCAAAATGGCAGCTGGATTGCTTGAGAGCAGTCGTGTAAGAGCAGGGAGAAAGCAGCAAATGGTCAAAACTAATGGACTTTCATTTCCAGAATATTCTACTATTAGAATTGATTTTCCAAGTACAACTCTCACTCAACGGCAGGAGAATTCATTTCAACATTACCAGAGGATTATTTAAGCATTTACAGCTGGGCTGAGGTTAATTCCAGAACTCAAGAGGCAGAAGCAGGCAAATCTTTATGAGTTGCTGTGGTCATGATATCTCTTCACAGCAATAGACGCCTAACTTGAACACTAATAAATGATGTGGGAGTCCCCTCTGTGTGCTGTGACTACCATTAATGAATAAAGAAACTGCCTTGGCCTGTTGATAGGGCAGAACTTAGGTAGGAGGGGAGGACTGGAGTGAATGCTGGAAGAAAGAAGGGCAGAGGTAGGGAGATGCTATGGAGCTGCCAGAGTCAGACATGCCAGAACCTCATAGTGATATACAGATTAATAGAAATTGGTTAAATTGATGTGTAAGAGTTAGCCAATAAGAAGCTAGAGCTAATGGGCCAAGCAGTGATTTAATTAATACAGTTTCTGTGTGATTATTTCGGGTCTAAACTAGCTGGGTATCCAGGAAGAACAAGTGGGCCCTCCCCCTACAAATAGACATCTTTGGAACTGATAAAAATCAGAAACACTTTTTACTGAAGATATAGCTAAAGGTCACATTCAGCTCTCAGTTACTCATTGGACCTTTATTCTGTACTCCGAAAATGGCAGATTACCCTGCAACATCTAACAAGAAGAATATTTTGGGAAGTCCAAGGACATTCTGATATCTAACTAGAATTCCTCCCAGGAAAACCCTCCTCTGCTTCAAAGTCTAGCTGCCCTTAAAATTGCTCAAAGTTGCATAGAATCCTTGTGCCTTTCAACTGTTCAGTTCTTAGAAGAAGCAGATTTACGGAATGTGCTGGTGTCAATTCTCTCAGCCTGATGTTAAGGACATTACCTAGCCCTATGCCTTCCAGGACATTCACAGAAGGTGCCACTGGGAAATAGCTAATAGACAATACTGACCAAAGTCTTGATCATTTAAGGTGTCAATGCGCTGAATCTCAGACTTATGACGTGGTTTCTTTCTTTGACCTAGATGCAAGGAAACTCCATTTTAGACTGTCTTTTGTAAAGTAGCGCCTTTCTTTTATATAATCCACATTTTGCACTATCATGATCTTTGTTTCCGCATGTGCTGTATTTAAAGTCAAGGGACTTCCAGTTTTAGGGCAGAGCAAGTAGAAACAGAAAGTATTGTTTTAATATTTATCATAAGGTAAACATTGGTGAGATCTTTTTGTGTGTAGCTAGTATTCTGGGAATGAATTTTTGTTTTCTATTTATGCAAAAGAAGTGTAATTTGGGAGTGATTAACAATTTTCAGTTCTTTTTAGATCAAGACGTTTGAGACTCCTGTGAGAACAAGAGGATTGACGCTATTAACAGGGTATTTGGCCGTCACTAATGTAAACCCAATTCCAATCCATGGTTTTAGTTTAGGAAAAAGAAAATCTGTGAAATCATGCAAGTCTTCATGCTGTAGGTCAAGATTATAAGTGTTTTGTTTATTGCTGTAGCAAAACTGTGCTGACTTTTGCTGTTATCTTCTTGCAGATGTGGAGCTATGCCTTCTCTGAAGTGGGTTTAGCTGGGTTTTGGAGCTCACACATGCTATTACTTAGGTTGGAAAAAAAACTGATTTCTGAGCAATGTACTCTAAACCTTGTGATTGTCTTGTCAGGACAATAGAGTTTGTACTGTTCTCTAGGATGGGTGAGGGATTCTTCCCAAAGGAAATGAAAGTTTCCCCTCTCTGTCATGTTAGATTGGCAGACAGAGGGAGATCCTCCAATCCCACATGCTGTGGACAGAGACAAGCATAGGGTGGAGGGATGTCTGAAGTAAGAATCTGGGGTACAGAGGCCGAGGAATTCACACCAGGAGTGGAGCCTGCATTGCTTGGGAGCCTAAGCAAAGACCATTAAGTGAAATTAAAAGCCTAGAAACATCAAAAGTAACCACTGTGTGCAGAAGTAACATTTTATTTGTATTTTTGAGACTATGTTGTAGTTGGTACCCAAACTGCCTGCAATTGCCTTAATCAAAGCACACTCCTATTCCAACCTCCCAAGCAGTAGGGGATGCAGGGCTGTACCACTGTGCCAAACTATATTATAATATATAATATTTTTTCTCATTTCTAACTGAAAACTTCCAGTGAAATATTAGGATTTGTATGTTTGCTTATTATATATGTGTGTTGTATATTCTAATTTTTATGCATGTTTCATCTAGTATAATAATAACCCAGTGTGTTTCTCTCTGCTTCCTCAAAAAATTTTACAAATAAGAGAGAGAAGCATGATATGAATCCATGTACTATAGTTTCCACAAAGTCAGGTGGATAAATCCGCACACATTGGCAGCTCACCTGTGCGGTTGACCTGTTGAGCTTGGAAGTCAGAGGCTGCTCACAGTCACGTGCAATCACTGCATGGCTTCTTTGGTCCTTGCTCCTCTGTAGATTTCACTACCATTTGTTTCTGGCAAGCACTTTGGTGATGGACAGAAAACAGTGGTAAGCAAATAAAATGTTCGTGTTGACAGCAAGAATAAAAATTATAGAAACCTCTGAAATGCAATGGAGCAAGCTAAAGATAAAAGGTAAGAAGGTGGGCCTTTGACATTAGGCAAGACCCCACAGACCTCACAGACTAAAACCAAGGGTGTGCCAGATCCTGTGTGCTCTGGGTTAGTGTGGTAATTTGCAGGAATATACCCGCCATGCACACAACGGCATATATGTATATTATCCTATTCAGCACTCATGACAGCCCTATCATATTGCAGACTGGAGAAGACCTCTGACATTAGGAGAAAAGGTCTTTGAGGTCTTACAGCTAGAAAATGATCACACAGCCAGTGATTAGGTCAGACAGTATGACTCGGTGCTGAAGCACTGTGTCGTAATTCCTCCAGGGCACTAGAGTGTTGCCTTCTCATCCTTGTCTGCATTCAGTCAAATTTCATTAAGTCAGACTCTTGGCTTTTTTTTTTTTCAAGGAAGGAGTAGCTAAGGAAAGGAAATTTACTGAGTACATGATTAGAACAAAGTAGAATAGAGGATGAGCCTTTTGAGGAAAGGTTAATTTCTCAGCCTAGCATCCATTTCCCCTGCTCCTTGGTACTGCTGCCACCTCTAACAAGGTGCCTGGCTGAAAAGGTAACATTTCTCAGTTTCTCCACAGACAAGTGTGGTCATATAATCAATTGTTGGTCAGCAAGACTTGAGCAAAACTATCCTGATGTGCATAGGGAGAGTGTTTGTCATTAGCACATTCTGCGTCCCACTGCTTAGCACTTCAGTCAAGCTTACTTGAACTCTATAGCTGTTGTCAAGAAGTGTTGGCTGGAGAAAGACAAAATAGTAGCGCAGCTTAGTGTGGTGGCACACTCCTATAATCTCAGCTACGTGGGAGCTGAGGTATGAGTTCTAGGCCTGCCAAGAAAATTGGGAATATCTAACTGTGCTCGTTAGCTTTTTGTCACTTTAACAAACTAGAGTCAACCAGAAGAGGAAACTCAGCTGAGTAATTATCTCCATCAGATTGGCATATGGGCTTGTCTGTGGGGCGTTTTCTTGATTGGTGTAGGAGGACCCAGCCCTCTCTGAGTGGCGTTATGCGTTAGCAGACAAGTCTGTAGTGTATAAAATACATACATAAGGGGAATCAAACCAGCAAGCAATGTTTCTCTGTGGCCTCTCCTTCAGTTCCTGCCATAATGTCTTGCCTTGGCTTCTCTTGGTGATAGAGAGTAATGCGTACACTGAAATAAGCCTTCCCTTCCCCAAACAGCTTTTGGTCATGATGTCAGTCACAGGGGAGCAGACTAGAGCACATAAAGCAGGCGATGGGACAGAACAGCAGTAACCCAGGACTCTGATAACACTACAAAGTAGTCGGATCGAACCTGCACACGTTCTTGGAAGTGAGCTGGAAAGGAAGTCTAATTTGTTCACACTGCAGCTGCTATCATGTGTTTTGTGTGCACGCTTTCAGGGAATGCCTAGATTATTGATCAGAGCTGTACTTGTTTTAATTGTACAAAGCAGAGGGTGAGGTAGACAGCTAAGGGTGAAATCTGTCTTGTACTATTGCCTCCAACAAGCCATGGGTCTCGAAAAAGGGCCGAGTCTACCTGGAAAACAAAGGCGCTGGTTTCTATTTCCCTCCAAGACCTTCTCATCAAGTAGCATCTCTATCTGGAGGTGTGCAGGCTAGCTGTGGCTTCATTCTAATTCTAGACCAAAACTTGCTCTCTGATACCATGAAGTTTCATCAGCTTTCTGGAGCACAAATCGTTCAGAGGAATGACTACCAGGGTTAACATGAGGAACGTGTAAGTATTTTCCCTGATCATTTCAGAATACCTGGAAAAGAGATAAGCAACAGAAAACTGGATTTCTGACAACAGCTAAGATGAACATTTACAGTAACTTAAATAAAATATAGAAGATGACTTCGGTTTTAATCATAGATTAACGTACACTCATCTCATTTAATTCTGACGACTACACTAGAATTAGATGTTCAGTGTTCTAGTTTCACAGAAAAGGAAGCACTTTTGTGGTTGATAAATAAATGTTCATGGTCACAGTTAATAAAGACGATATTCCAACCCAGGTTTGTCTGACCCCAGAAGCCCTACGCTTAATCACTGCTCTTCGTTTCTACCTGGCACCACCCAAGTTTCCCATTTGAATGAATAAATCAGGGGGTGATCCAGAAGCCTGGGACAGCTTTAGAACAGACACAACTGATGTGTAGGATGCCTTTGTGCAGGGTAGGCATGGTACCTTCCCTCTTCGGTTCTTTCTGGTTCTGAAAGGAGCTGCAGAGATGTATCAATCAGCCAAGCTTCCCCACTCAGCATGACACAGCCCTCCCAGCTTCAGGAAGTCTGCCTTGAATCTCTCCATGGGACAGGGCAAGTCCTCACTAATGAAATTTCTCCTCTGGAGGTGCAGCCTCCCCCTTGTGCTGGACTCAAGTTCATCTTGGGCTCACCCTCCCCTAGGTTATTTTAAGGCAGTATTAATGTTTTATGACTCATTTCCTAGTTTTTTGCTTGAAAAAAAAAAAAAAGAATCACAGCCCAGGCTTTCCCCCTTTAACTCTGCAAACAGCTGATGTGTAATTTGGAAAAGTATATTTTATTGTGAAGGGGGAGGATATTCAAGAAATAAGAGGTTATTTCTGTTGGACCAGTATCCGTTTCTTGAGGGCTCACTCCCTTACACTCCTGCCCATCCCTCTTTCACCACACACGTGTACACACATGGCAGTGGCAGAGCACAGCAGTGACATTTCCTGCAGAACTATAAAATTTACTCTAGAGAGACAAAAGGTCGTTCCTGAGGAATTTCTACCTCTAAGAGTTGACATGAGATTATTTTGGAGATGTGACTGTGGATTCACTTACTTTCTTTGGAAATCTCTGTGGACCTTCCCCAGCTTCAAATGTGTACAGACACGTGCACACACCCATTTGAATTAATATAAATATAAATCTACACATTATATTAATACTTATGTTAATATAACATGTGTATATATATTTCTCAAAATAAAATCCAATGCTCAATAAAGGCAATACTAATAAATTAATTGTCCTTCTTCTTAGAAAAAGTCAGCATGTACCTGATCAAGAGCATAACTAAAGGAAAGAAGGGTCAAGCTATAGAATGGCTGTGATATAAGAAACTGACAAAAGCTCCCCCTGTTGGGGGGATTCCAGGGGAGCGCAGCTCACATCTGACATGGCCATTCACTAAGCTAGCTGAGAACACTCCTCTCATGCTATTTAAGAGATAACAGCAATTGTTTTATTAGGCAATTGATGCAAATTTTTAAAATCTAAACCAAGTAAGGAAGGAGACAGACACCAATTGGAATCTTTCTGGTAAGCTACAGCCATAGTGATACACAGATTACTAAAAATGGGTTAAATTAAGATGTAAGAGTTGGCCAATAAAAAGCTAGAGCTAATGGGCCAAGCAGTGATTTAAATAATAAAGTTTCTGTGTGGTTATTTCAGGGCTGGGTGGCAGAAACAAACAAGCAGCCTCCTACAACCCTTGGGGCTGTGGTGGAGTGTTGGAGCATGCACTAGGGAAAGAGCTGAAATTCTAAGTGTCTCTAGTGGGATAACTATGTATATCAGTATTCAGAAGTGTCATTTTCAGAAAGCGCTATCAGTGTAGAGTACTTTAAAAAAACTGCACATCTCCTTAATAATAATCTGTAATGTATTATACATTTTCCTATAAACCAGAGTGATGAAATGATTGGTTCCTGAATGATCACAAACAACTTATAAAATCCTACTGGGTGAGGCATCATAATGTTCAATAAATTGAAGCTATTACTTTATTGTTTTCTTGTCTTAGAGATGCAGCATCTCAGGGTCTTCCAGAGAAAGTGGTTTTCAGCCGTTTCCTAACAAACTGTACAATAACCTCAGGGGTATCCCTTAGTGAATGCATTTTCCCATTTAGTCACTATTTTCTGAGGGTTTTTTTCTAAGCCATTCCTCATTCTACTCACTGGAGATATGGGTTTTGCACAAACAGGACCAACAAAAACTGTGTTTCAAATGTGCATGTGTGTGTAGAAACACAAGACTAATTAAAAGACAGAAAGTGATGTTGCTGGTACTGCCTTAGACAGTGCAGCCCAGGACAACTCCTCAAGAAGGTTGAGGTCATCTGTGATAATGAGGCTGTCTTGGAAACCAGCTTTCTGACATCAGAAACAGTAAGAACAAAAGTGCTGAAGTGTTACCTTGAGTTCTACAAGGTGGAAAATATCAGAGAAGCCCGGGGGAGTGGGAGACAGACCCTAAAGTTCGCCCAGGCAATGAGATTTGAGGCACTGACTTTCCTTCTAGAGATGATCAACCATTTTGGCACTGGACAGTAGAATGTCACTTAAGAACCTATCTCTTATAAAAAAAATTAGTCATATTATTTAATACTGGTGACAGAGACTTCATGGTTTGGAGGTGACCGTGGTCCTGAAAGTTAATTATTTCAATGACTCATTTCTACACTGAAGTTAGGCAAGCTAGGTGAACTTGTGTCAAAGCAGGGAATATTATACATAGGGCCATATGAAAAGCAGGGATGATAACTTAAAGCTGAAGTATGGACTGTATTAGTGGGTATTTTCTGAAAGGACAGGGTCAATAGGATGAGATGTGAGATATGTTTCCACATGCATGCACACGCACACACACACACGCACAAACACACACACACACAAATAACTCACTTTGAAATAGTAGCAACAGCTGAGAGGCTGAGAATTCTCAGTCGTTGCTTAATCCTTACAACTGGGTGCCTCAGCATTCCCAATATGGTCCTGAAAACATGGAAGGTTCTTGGAGAGCTGTTACTCCTCAGGCAACAGTGGAAGCCTGGAAATTCTTGTTGTGATATTAGCAAAGAAATCAGACCCAGCAGCCAGAGGATAGAGTAGCTCAGTGATGAGAGGAAAAGCTAAGACAAACCCTTCATCTGGGCTGCCATGACCCTTTCATCTGGGCTGCTCCCAGAACACATTGTTCCCATTTGTTGTGGATCTTCCCACATCAGCTAAGGTAATTAAGGCAATTTCTCAAGTGACAATCCCTATTCAGGTGACTCTAATTTGTGGCAGATTGACATTAAAAGCAAGTTTAAATACTAGACATGTTTCTACTGATGTCATCAGGAAACAAGCGAAGACTTCTGTGTGGGCAAAAGGCAGGCTAGGGTTCTCCAAAAAATCTGAAACTCTTGTCTTCCTTATGCAATCAGCAAGAAGATGCAGGCCTTTGGAGATTCTCACAGGCACAGGTGACTTGATTTGCCAGAGGTGAGAGTCAGGAGGGATGAAAAACCAGGAAAGAGTGTGCACAAAGAAGGCCATCAAAGTGAATGAGAGTTAAAAGGCTTACAGAAAATTAGCTAAGAGACAACTAACTTTTACATCTAGTGTCAGAAAAATAGGGTAACCACTATGTGCTTCTTTTAACTAGAACGACCACCATGACTGGAAAAAGAGGTTCAAATATGTTCAAAAACTGCCCTAGGGCTTGAATTGATGGGTTCCAGAGCAGATATTGAAGGCCAGGCATTTTCTTCTCTTTTTCCAAAGCTTGTGCTTTTTATATACCACTTCAAGTAGTGCTGGTGATGTTGGCACAGTGACAGTGAGGAGATTGTCCTAAATAAATGTGAAAATAAATCTTGGGCTATTCATTACCCAAGCTTTATAAGCAAGCCATCATCCCCATGGCAGCATTGAGCCGCAGTGGAGAAATCTCAGTACACACATAAGGAAGCATCATTCTACTTTATGGCACTCATACCTGCTGTATTGGAGGAGTGGCTACAAAAGAAAAATATCTCATACACACACACACACACACACACACACCTTACTTGTAGCTAAAATAATAAAGAGAAACATAATTCTCAGAGGAACAAAAAGGACCTCTCAACGTGTGTTCTATTTCACTTGAAATATTTATCATTAGGTTTAATAAATTCTTGCTGAAACTCCATCTGGTTTAGAATTCTAAAGAAAACCCAAATTTTACAGTTCTTTTTTCTGTAAATAGCTGCCTGAGTCTACCTCCATGAAAATCATAGTCACAAGAGAATACATTCTTTCACAATTTTATTCCACAAATACTTATTGAGCATAAAGTATGTGTCATGCTCTATGGTAATTGGGCAAAGGGATCCCTAATTACTGTTGGTGTTCTTTCTAATCATATAATATCACTAGTGACTCTTATAACAAACAAATGGCAGAAAATACCTCAATTAAATGATGCATAAAATCTGCTGCACTTGGTATTAAAAGCCGACACTACACAGCATATAAAATATGCAGGTCCCTGTCTTTATTTCTCAGTAGCCTTGCATCTTGTTTTCATTCTCTCGTATCTGGTTATTATTAAGTAGAGAGGGTTTTCAGCACACTATGTTGCATAAATTTCTGTTGGCTAAATGTCAATCACAATGACTATTTTTAATATGTGGTTGGCCTGTATTTGTGTGGAGTTCGCTAATGTTTCTTGGTGTGTTCTGAAATTCAGGCAGGCCTTAGTGTGGAGAGATGACACTCTTATGATTGTCCGGTCTTACCCGTCTGGCTTGGCCTCTCCTGGAACTGCTATCATCCCCAGAATTAACATTTGGAGGCCCTCCAAGGGAATGTTCTCTGTGGCAAGTTCCCAAGTGAGCATCAACTCATGCTGCTGGAATTGTACAGGACAGCAGAGAACATGGATTTATCTCTAACTGTTAAGCCAGGGTGTCCTGCCCTTCCAGAGCTCAGTGCATCAGAAACACTAATCCTGCCTGCCTGAGGAGGATTAAATGGAGTCGCGGTGGCCTAGCTGCCAAACTATGGGACTACATTAGTCAGAGACCTCCCTGGGGCAGATAGATGCAAAGGGCTTGGTAACAACAAGCAAACAACAACAGAAACCCCCTCAGAGCTGGAGTGAGCTATAAGATATTAAGATGAAACTGCAGGGTTGAATTTTAGAACAGGAAAAGAGCTATATCAATTTACATTTTGAAGATGAAGAAATAGCTACCCAGGGAAGTAGGTGCTTTAACTGAGGGCATTTCAGTGCTAAAGTACAAAACCAGGCCTGGACCTCACAGCTAAAATCCCAGCAGCAGCTGTTCACCGAAAGCTATTTTAGGCAACCCTCTGGTGCTGTTTTCCACAACCGCATTCTCCATCATAATTACAGATGATTTGTGTTAGCCTGGTTCGTGTTACTGTAAAGAACACCTCGTGTAAATCAACCTCAAAGAGTAGCTGATGTGGGGTTCATTGTGTTAGGATTTCAGCTCTTGGTTGCTTGGTCCTGTGTATCAGTCCTGTGTCAGCACAATGTCATTGATGGGGATTGTGACAGAAGAGTCCTGCTTACCTCGTGATGGTTCGAAGCATGAAGTGGGAAGGAGGGAGGGAGAGAGCAGGGGAGTCCAATGTCCCTATTAGAGGCTGCCCAGTGAGCTAACTTTTAACATTTATTCCTTTATTTGACCAGTACTAGACGTTGATTAAAAAAAGACTTTAACATGGTGAATGTTGGGATCATTCAATGCTTCTTTCTCTAATTATTCATTTTCTGTCTCTGATTCAGTCTGTCTGTATCTCTCTTTTTTTCTTTCTTTTAGTACTGGGGATTGAGCTTAGGGTCCCACACATACTAAACAAGTGTTCTACCACTAAGTTACATCCTTAACACTTTTACTGTTGACACGTGGTCTCTTATTAAGTTGCCCTGACTCTCCTTGAACACAATTGGTAGCCCAGGCAGGCCTTGAACTTGCCTTCCTTCCTTAATCTCGTAGCTGTTGTATCACATACTTTGGCCACCAAACCCTGCTACCTTTTATTTCTTAAGTGTAAATGGAGGCTGCTCATTTGTTCCCTGGCCACCCTGACCCAAATAATCATACAGAAACTGTATTAATTCCAACACTGTTTGGCCAATGGTTCATGCATATTTGTAGCTATCTCTTACATCTTAAATTAACCCATTTCTATTACAAGGCCATGGCTTACTGGTATGGTTCCAGCATTCTGGCATCTTTCTTCTTCGGCAGCTACATAGTATCTCCTTGACTCCACCTACTCTCTCTCTATATATATATCTCTTCCATCCTGGCTATATTCTGCCCTGTCATAGGTACAAGCAGCTTTATTCATTAACCAATAAGAGCAACAATATATAGAAGGACATCCCACATCACTTAAGTAAATCACAAATTTGTAAAGAAGTTGTAGGTACATATTTTCTACTATCAAAATATCTATGACTTGGCACTTTATTAATAAAGGATATTTTACTTAGATCACAATTCCAGAAGCCCATGAGTATAATGCTGGAATCTTCAGGAGTTCTGGTAACCCTCTTGCTGTGTTCAGTTCATAACAGAAAAACTTCAATGTTAAGTGAGATATATGTGTAAAATCAAAGGAAGCATGGAACATGATTAGCAAAATCCATTTCTATTGAAACCAACCCAAGTCCCATGAAAGCAAGACTAGGTTTTCAAGAAAGGCACCAATCCCTGGTTAAAAGCACCAGTATTTCTCAAATATCATTACCTCAGAAATCAAATATTTGCATAAGGAAAGAAAATCCCTAAGCAGCTGCAGTGCCCTACACAGAAGAGTTTTCCTAAATAATTAGATCGTGTCTTACTACATAGCCTCAAACACTTTGCTACACATATTGGGCAAAGTTCTCTAAAGGAGCACAATCAATAGAGTATGCACTAGAGTTGCAGGGGTCACATATCAGATATTCTGCATATCAGATATTTCTGTTATAGTTTCTAACAGTAACAAAACTACAGTTATGAAGTTGCAATGAAAATAATTGTATGGCTCTACAACATGAGAAACTGAAAACCACTGAGACAGACAGACAGATGATAGATAGATGACAGATAGATAGATAGATAGATAGATAGATACGTATATACGTACGTACGTACATACATATATACATAGATAAACAGACAGATATGTATAATCAAAGGAGATTTGTTTGTGCAATAATAGGTCTGTGTAGTCCAACAAGGGCCATCTGCAAAATCCAATAGGTTCACAGCTCATGAGTCTGAATGCATCAGGCATCCTGATTCAGCATTTAAAACCTGAAAGAACCCACACAGTTGCTAGTATTGAGTTCTTTTTGGAAGGCTGAAGCCTGGTACTAGTGGAGGATGGCAGCAGCAATGACAGACACACCTACTCTGGAACACGTGAAGGTGATCAGGGTTTTTTCTCAAAATCTTTATACCAAGGCCACCCCTTGGAAGGCACCTGTCCTGAGGTTAGATCATCCTCTTTCATTTATCTTCTCTGGAAACACCCTCATAAACATGCTGGAGGTAGTCTCCTTGGCGAGTCTAGGTTGTCACTTTGGCAATCAAGACCAGTTGCCACAGAGTATGTATCTCATAAATAAAGACAAAGTCCTAATTCCTTATATTCGTTATATATACATTGTATTCCCCAATATCACCTTATGCAATCATTGGCATTAGGAAACTGAAACTGATACAGGGCTCCCATCTAATTAAATCTCATTCATTTCCTCAGTTTCACAAAATTTCTTTCATAGCAGAATGATCCAATCCAGAATCCCACAATGTTTTTTATTGCCTCAGTACCGTTCAATGTTTATAGAGCCTCCATGTTTTCTTGAATTCCATAACCTCAATAGTTTTAAAGATTGCAAGAATTTTTTATCACATATTCCTTATTATTTTAATTTTTGTATGATGTTCCTCTATGCTCAGAGTCAGGTCCTTACATCTTCAGCAATATTCCAGAAAAACCACTGTGTGTAATTCATTTCCCCTCCTCGTGCACACATGGTTTGTCCCATTTGAATAGTGCTCACATGCATACTTGGTGAGATAACTTCTGCCTAATAGCTCCCCTGAAGGGTTACTTTTTCCTTTTTCAATTAATAAGAACATAGAGGGAAAACATTCCTTTCTCTGGCACTGCCATAGTTTAGAGATATTTTTCCTCATGAAAATATTTGATTCCTAAGGCAATAGTACTGACAGATAATGCCACATTTAAAGGGATTGATAGGTATTTTGTTGTTGTTGTTGAAAGACTGACATCTTACTCTCATAGGATTGGGTTGAAATCTTTAAAAGTGGGTTTTGCTGAGCAAGCTTCACACTTCCTTTGCCCTTAGATGTGTGTCACTTAACTTTTAGACTTCCCTGTGATGGTGAGGAACGTTTCTGATTTCCTCACTATAGCCTAAACATCCCATTTTTCATGATGTTTTTGGTGTCTGTTCCCTTAGTCACATTGGTCTAGATATTGATCTGTTTTGTTGAAGAAGTAATAATCTGCTGCTCTTGCTAATTACCCAGATGCCCCAATTTGCCCCAAAATTGAGCAACGGAAGCTCCTTCCAGTTGGAGCCTGTGTACTTGGCATGCTTTCATCACTGAATACATCGCTGTTTTCTGGGACAAGATTTTGTGCAGGCTCACTTCTGAATTGTCTTGCTCCAGCTATTAAACCATGCAAAAGATCCAGATATTTGTTGTGTTCATTGCAACTGGTGTGTCACTTAAGTATCATCAGTGTTCACAGTGTGCAGAGCTTACACACCCACACATGGGGTGCCGGTGGAGATCATTATTCTTGTGCATACATGGAGAGGAAATTTCCCAAGTTTACTCTGGTAATTCCAGTTCTAATGCGATATAAAGCTTTTTTATTTTCTCATTTCAATATGTGGAATTAATTACCTTCTCTGTCAGGAAGTAAAAAAAAAAAACAACAACAAAAACACAGAAATCTGTCTCACCCTATTCCTACTGTGTTTGCTTTATTTTCTCCACCTCCACAGGACAAGCGATGTCTCTGCCTAGAGTCTAGGCCCTGGGTACTCTCTTACCAGGCTGGAGCTTTGATTCCCCTACTCTGCAATGCTTTCCTGCAGCACAGAGATTTTCACCCCACTTGGGTCCAAACACTCCACACAGACCACAACTCACTTGCAACGACTCCTCCTTGAAAGAATCACGGAGGTTCCCTGTTCTATGCCAGCTTGCTCCATCCTCCTAAAGCCTCTGTGAAAATTGTTCAGGAGGGAATAAGAAGGATAAATATGAGTAAAAAGAGGAAGAAACCCTCTTCTGTCCTCATTGCCAGTGCCCCCACAGCCATCACTCTCTTCTAACCCATGAAATGGCATGGATAACATTGAGTCTGAGTGTGCACACGGTCACTGGCTCTAAAATGCATTAGGCAGGGATTATAGCCTATTCATCTTTTAGGCCCAGGATTCAGCACAATGATTATCATGGAGGAGAGCCTAATATGTATTTATTCAGTAAGAAAATGAAAGATCCCCTAAATTAATGATGACTTATAGGTATATATTCACCCAATATATACATCTTCCTAGTACTACTTAAACGTTCAAGGCTTTCTAACATCAAAAGCATAATATCCAGTGGGAGTAAATAGAAAACAGAGGTGATGTTTTTGTTTTATACACGGAATCTGGAATCTGGGTCTTTCTGGTCTTTTCATGTAACTGACTTACCTGGGAGCTGTGGGCTCCACCTTCTTGAGGACTAGCTGTAAAATACAGTGACTATATTGCTTGGAGCGCTTGACTGTAAGGCACTTTACAGATATTTTATATTTATCCTTTGCCCCTTGTCCACAAATTATCTGACTTCATAGGTCAGGGCCAGCCTTCATGATATCACAAACTTTTCTCAGTAACTGTATCCACACAGGTATCTGTTCTCTGAATTTCTAATCTGGTGCCATAAAGCCAACTCTACATCTTTATTAATATCATTCAGAATAGACTGTGATCTCTTGAATAAAAACAAGGCTTTTTAGTACCTTGCTATCTCTTATGTATCTAAAAATGTGATGAATCTAAATATTTAATTGATGTGTTGATTGTTTGGCATCTGGTGAGTGTTAGAATATTATAATAATAGAAATTAGTAGTTAGTAGCCCTCAACTTGTTTCTTTAATAAATACTAACAAAAATATACTTTAAATAAAATTTAATTGCCACAGAACACTATCAATTATAAGAATACAGCTATAAAGCTCAGAGAACCAGCCAGCAGTCTGAAAAGAGATTACACATAGCAGGCATATTTAACATTTATCTAAATATATGGAGCACTCTTAAAACTAAACAATACCAAAATGAACAATACACTTAAAATTGAGCAGCGTATATGAACAGATACTCACCAAAGGTGGCTTAGAGACAGGAAGCAAGCATTGAAAACATGCTCAAAGTCCTGTCACTTGTGTGCTGGAAATTGAAACAATGATGAGATACTACTGTGTCAGTCAGCTTTTCATTACCACAACGTAAATGAGACTGTCAACTGATAAAAGGAAAACCATGGTTATGGCATGCTTGTGGAGGCTGAAAGTATAGATAGCGTAGAGCAGATAAAGTAGACATTACTGCTTTGTTGCATTACTATATGGGATATGGGGGATGATAATTGCAGAAGCACAGATCAGAAGAAAACAAGTAATTAGACTCTAATCCAGGAACAGAAAGAGAAAAGGTGAGTCAATCCATTTTCCACATTTTATGAGATGCATGTGAGTATATGCACATGCATGTGTAAGTTTGTGCATGCATACATATATGTGGGGGGGACATGCAGGTGCCCAAGCATTGGAGCAGGTATGGATGTCAGACCACAGCTTGATAAAGTCACTTCTTTCCTTTCCCATTGTGATATGGGATCCAACTCAGTTCATCAGGTTTGGCTCCAAGAAACCTCTACCCACCAGATGCAAGCTTGGGTTTTTATGGCAATGTTCTTGAGAGAAATATCAAAGGGTCCCATTAGAACTCCATTCCAGGACTTACCCATCCCCAGTGTTCTAAGAACCTCCCTCTAGACTCTACCACATAATGATTCCATCATGTCTTATCATGGCTAGCATAGTAGCCAAGCTTTGAGAAATAGGGCCTTTGGGAGCACTTCTAACATTCAAACTGTGGCAATCACTACACTTTGTCAGAATATCTAAATCCCAAACACTAACAGTTCCAAGTTCCAACAAGGTTATAGGGCAATATGGACTTTCATTCACTGTGGATGGCAACAGAAAATTGTAAACATTTGAGAAAACAGTTTAGTGGTTTCTTACAAAGCAAAATATTCTTTTCATAGATAACAATTACTTTCTTTGGATTTACTCAAAGAGTTGAACATGTGTGCACAGACACATACTTGAAAATTAATGTATATAATGCTATATTCATTGTTGCTGAAACTTGGAAAAATCTGAGAAAGTTTTCAGTAAATTCAGGGCAACATAAACTGTGTGTATACAATGTGCTTTGCCTGTTACCATGGTGAGCTCTGCTGAAGCCAGACATAGGCTTACAGAGAAAGCAGTGTTACAAAACTTGTAAATGAGTTATAATCAAAATCCTCAGGGGAGAAACAGCACACAATGCAGCAAAAGCAAAACAAACATAGGTCATTGATAAGGCAAGAACTATGGGTGTGTATCTATGCTTCCCAAAGGGAGGAGGGGCCAAGGAGGGTCCTCTTACTTGGGATTGAATATTTTAAATCATTCCAAAGGGTTCTGCTGCAGGGGATATTCCTGGTTGTCTGGTCCTCCACCTGTATTGATTGTGGTGGGTCTCTTATGGCCCAGTACATAGGCTCTGAAAACAGAGATGTGTGGGATCTAGACTTTGTTTCCCTGCTCAAGAACAACTGATTCACCTTTAGCCAAGGATCAAGACTGGGTAAAAGCAGTCTCAGAAGGAAGCCAAATAAATAAATCTACACTACATGATGGAACTTACTTTTTATGAAAAAAAAGTAATGGGTTATTAAACTACATTAAATATGGAAAAATCTTAAATGCATGTTAGCAAGTTAAAGAAGTTCATCTGAAAAGACTGTACCATATGATTCATGATGCTCTTGAAAAGGCAAAACTGGGGGGAAAGAAAAATTTCAGTGATTTTATGGCATTGGTAGATGGATAAGTGTGTAGTATGAAAAGGCAGTGTAACTATTGTGTGCAGTACAGTAAAAGTGGATACATGTCAGGGACTTGTTGATACTCACAGATGGTACGGTCTGTAATATGTACAATGCACCACAGAAGTATACATTTGTCAAAACTCTTGGAGCATAAGATATTATAGATTATACATAGAATAAACAGTACATAGAGTGTATGACTCTATGGTAAACTGTGGCTTTGATAGAAAATGCCACTTTATCAGTTATAACAAATGTGACTTGATAGTAAGACCCTATTGCTGTGATATTTGACTCATAAGATATGAAGAAATCAAACTAGCACTCCCATGGAAGCCTAATTCATACTGGCATGCTTTCAGGATGTGGGAGGATGCTAGGTATACTACATGAGGGGAAAAATAGCCATCAGTTTTATCTACCTGTGAATTCTCCAAGCTACAGTAACAACCAACCCAAGAGGACATTTCTAACCGTCCAATAGTGGTACAAACGTCATGAGAGTAACCAACTACTTTCTAATTGGATTAAGGCCTATCTCACAATTTCAAACCCATATTTGACACTGTTATCAAGGCCAAGATCTATGGCTAGATAAGTCATTGGCTCTAGGGGAAAACCTACTCCATTATTCTGGCAAACAGGTGTTAGATTAAGCTAACTCCTAATGATTTATCATTATACACATTGGCCAGTGTACCTGTCAACTTTCATCTAAAGAGCTTCTATTTGCAGAACACATTGATTAGCACACAGACCCCCAACTGTTCAAGGTGCACAGAAGAAGAGGTGGCAGAATGCTCAGCTCTGAATGGGACATCGCTATTACACACCTTTCTCACTGTATCACACACCCCTCCTACCAAGGCTCAAAGACCACTGTGAAGGACGGGGAAGAGAGATTCAAAGAGCCAGGTTGACTGTAAGAAGTCATTTTCCGAAGTCAGCGGGGCATTTGCACCCATGAACTCAGAGCAGTTGTTACAACATGCACAAGACAAGTTCAAGCCACACAAATTCCAAGTAAAGTAAAAACAGAACAGGGGTCATGGGAGGATTCTTGGATTTTGAGAAACAAGCAAGTTCAAATACCATAGTTTTCATGAAGATAGGGAAAGTTACTTGTCGAAATCTAGGCTCAGAGTAACTCTTATCTAAATGTTTGTATAAATGTGACATCAATGAGTCATTGTGAATCACCCACTTAACATTCCAATCCGTATCACCTTGATCAAGATTCTTTCCGCTATATTTATCTACAAAATATATCTATCATAACCACTAACACTCCACAGAGTATGTTTATATGATTGTGTGTTGTCTGGTTTTCCCTTCACGCAAGTGTAAGTTTCATAAGAAAAGACATCTGCATTTGGTTTATTCGTTGATTATATCAAATACCTACAGCACTACCTTTCCATAGTCAACATACAACAGACACTGTTGAGAGAATGATTAAACACATACATGTATTGGCATACTCCCAGGTGTGCTTCCAGGAAGGTGATGCACATGATATAAAATAAAGACACTCTTACTCAAGAGTGTCTAGGGATAAAATATTCTCAAATAAAACATTTATATGTACATCTGCAGAAAAAATAACTATGAAGGGGTTTCTGCGACTAGTAAATAGCCGGCATTCTCAATGAAGTTTCACATAAAACCTCTACAGTACTGAAAACACCTGTAGATTGGACAAGAGAAAGGAAACAAGAAGGGATGTTGTAGTATGAGGACCAAATCACAACATGGCCATGGCATGACCTGAGGCACCACAGGACCTTTGCTGTATATGTTGTCTAAAGTAGTCATTAGAACAGCAAGTTAGCACCATTACTGTTCTTTAGTTAACCATGCGATTTAGCAAACCAGGAAATGCACTTCAACCAACAAGCTTACCTACTACCACAATTAACAATGTGTCTGGTTTCAAAGACTCTTATTTGTTCTACAGTGAAAATTATAATGTTATCAAGAAAGTAAAGACTAAGAATTTATTCCACACCAGACACTGAGTTCTTTACACCACAATAATGCCATAAGAGGGTTAACACAAGTTTACCCATTTTCCAGACTGGGAAACCTAGGAAGAAGTTGATATAAATTATCCAAGATCATATCTATCATGTTTTAAAACTTTGGCAGAAACAAATATCTTGTGGACTCTAACCACCACCACCACCTCCTTCCCCTCCGTCCCCCCACAACCGCCGAAGCACACAGTCACTTGGGAAGCAATGCCCCTGCCAGATGGAACAGACTGGAGTTTTGCAGTAGCTTGCTGAAGTCTTAGGAAAGGGGAATTAGCAAAAGATAGGTTTCCACAAGGCAAGTGCAAAGACATAATCATTTAGCAAATTAATGCAGTAGTTTGAGCAGATGCCATGTGGAAGTTACCAGAGAAAACATCAGTTCTTTAAGCCAAATGGTATTTTGTGAACATGAAGAGAATGTGATTATAAGATTTTTAACTATAAAAACAAGGCATTTTACATAAACACTTAGCTAGAAGGAGAAAAGGGCACATTTCTGGGAATATTATATCAAACGTTTCTTTTGCTAATTAATAACATGTTGGCCATCCTAAAATGACAAGTAGACAAACGTAGTCTTTGGGATTTGGTATACTATTTACTGCTGTGTGTGTGTTTATATGGAAATAGAAATTTTTTTTTTCCATTCACTCTTCCCGAGGAGAGAATTCCTGGGGTCCTGAAAGCAAAAGGAAATTCCTCCTCTATTAGTGTTAAGGCTCTAGAACCTGGAGATTAGAGTTCAGGAGCTGTGCAATAAATGGAGAATCTGAATGATGCTGAAGATCAGTATTCCAAACAAAACTTCCATTGCAAAAATCGACAACTGCCTTGGGCCTGAAGAGATGGCTTGGTCAGTAAAGTATTTGAAGCATAACCATGAGAATATGAGTTCAATCCCAATAGCCCAAATAAAAAGCCGTACATGGTGGAGCATAGGTGCCATGCTGTAGCCAAGAATACAAAGGCACACAGCTCTCTGGTGCTTATCGGCCAAGGACACCTGAGGTGACCTCTGGCCTCTACATGTGTGTGCACACAAATGCACATATATCCCCTCACATAAACACCAAGCTAGATACACAAGATATTTTAGTGTTCAAATAAACCACCTTGCTATTTTTCTTTTTATCGATACATTGAGATATATGGGATCTAAAGGATGATGTCCTAAAGAGGAAAACTATAAAAGCTTATAGAGAACTACAACTTACATGAGTTGTCTTAAGAGACTGAATAATTCAATGACTGTTAAGTAAACCTAATCCATCTTTGTTACCCTAAGTCCCAGTGTGAGGCCTAACAAGTTTTTTAACCAATGTCTAGTGACCAAAGAATGACTGGTTTCATTGATCAACACAACTGTGATGATTCTTTTACTTTGGAGTATAGCTCAGACACATCGAGGGTAAAGACCAAGGACTATCTATTTAGGTAATCATTTTTAACTTCCCCACAGGGCTAAGGAGGGCCCTTTTTTGAGTGTTAGAAGATGGTTTTTAAAAGCAGTTTCACTTGCCTGGCACGAAGACTGACCTAAGTAAATTAGGTTTGGTTTCCTGTATCAAGCTCGCCTGACTGTGTGTTTGTGCATGGTGGCATTTTTACATGTGGGAACCAGAGATACAGAGAGAGGCAAACTTCCCCCAGAGAAGTAGAGAGGGCATCGTCAAGAGCATTTAGTTGAGTTCTGACTCCACCCAGCTCTCACACTGTCCAGAATGGAGAGAGTTAATATTCGTACTCTATTGCATTATTTTACCTGCAGTTATTCCTGCTACTACCCTTCTGAGTGGCTTGCACAGATGGAAGTCTGTCTTCCGATAAGCTGTTTTTTAACCCTTTAAGTTAGAAACAGACAGGAACTGAATTCAATGTAGAAATTGTAAAGTTTGTTTTTCAATCTCTAAGTTAGAAGCAATAATGGACTAAAGACAATGTTTAGAACAAACATACTGGATTGAGTAGAAACAAACCTACACTGTTGCTTGCATTTTGCTAGACAATTTGCAAGTCAACCTTGGCAAAGTTGTAAGAGAAAAATACTGTAAATTGTTGCGTTGGTTAGTTTTTCTTATTGACTTGACAAAATACCTGGAAAAAATGCAACATCAGAAAGAGTCTATTCTGGCACAGTGTGAAGAAGGTGCCAGCTGATGTGGGATTCCTCTCTGTATGCTGTGATTACCATTAACGAATAAAGAAACTGCTTTGAACCTATAACAAGGCAGAACTTAGGTAAGCAGGGAAAGCTAGGCTGAGTGCTGGGAGAAAGGAGGAGGATTCAGGGAGAAGCCATGTAGCCCTGATGGGGACCACACACCAAACTTTAGCCAGTAAGCCACAGCCACATGGCAATACACAGATTAAATGGGTTAAATTAATATGTAATAGTTAGGCAATAAGAAGCTAGAGCTAATGGGCCAAGCAGTGGTTTAAATAAAATGATTTCTGTGTGATTATTTTGGGTCTATGCTAGCCGGGCAACCAGTCATCATTTCAGGCAAGTCCTAACAGCAGAAGCTTGAGGCATGATCATACTATATCCACAAAGCAAAGAGCATTGAACGTTGATATTCGGCTTTCTCCTTTTACACAACTGAGGATTCTAGCCCATGCAATGATACCACCCACATTTAGGATCAATCTTCCAACATCAGTTAACCTAATCTAGTCAATCCCTCACATGCATGCCTAGAGATCTGTTTCTAAGGTGATACTAGATCCTACGGAGTTGGCAATATATCCCATCACACTTATCAAACACATAAGTAATAGAGTCTTGGTATTTAGTAAACGCTTGCTGAATAAGTGAATCCAGCACAGTGCAGATGTGAAGACCAAGCATCATTGGTAAGTTGCCCACAACCCTTTGTGCACCTGGTACAGCAACACAACTGTTTGCTGGCCCTCCTTTTCCTCTGGATGCATTCACTCTCACTGCCATTCTCTTTCTCCCGGATGCTGCATTCCTCCAGAGGACTAAATTTAATGGGTGTAATCTGCCTTTAAGCAGGTATCCTCAAACACAAGCCTGCTTGGTAATGGTATGTGGATATCTAACTCCCGCCAGTCTCTTGCCCTTAAACTTGGACTTTATAACATCACCTGGGTTCAATCATTCCATTTATTGAGTTCTTGTCAGTTCTCCCCTGCATAGCCACAATATCCATTGTCCTCCACCATCAGCTTTGCCTTTCTCTTTTCTTCCCAGCACCAAATCCAAACTCAATGGTATGGACGACTCCTTAGAGACCTTTAATTTTTCTTCACTACCACCATTGCTTCTTGATCAAGTTCTTCTTTCTCAGAACAATACGTAAACAGTTCATTTACCAGTCTGCCTATATCTCATTCCTCTTTAAGCATTTGGAATTCAGTTACTTGGGGGTTCCCACATTCACCATGTTCTTTCACATGCCCTGTGCCTTCTGTTCCCCCTCTGCCTCGTTCCCTCTTTACACTTTCAGTTCCAGCAGCCTCTCACGTGGGGAAATTCCCAGTCTCCTTCCCCAAACTGGTCTCCCTCATCCGGTGCAGCCCTATGTAACACATGTCCACTACTCACTCAGTTAAACAGTCTATTAACAATTCCTTCTCCAAAAGAATCTTCCATGAGAAAATAGTAGATCACGTACTGGCTGGTTTTTTTCAACGACACATTCTAGACTTAACTGGAAAGAAGGAATTTTAACGGAGAAAATGCCTCTTTAGGATTAGCTTTGTAGGCAAGTCTGTGGTGAATTTTCTTAATGGTTAATTGACGTGGGTGGGCCTATCCCATGGGAGGAGGTGTAACCCAGGACAAGCGGTGCTGAGTTGTGTAAGAAAGCAGGCTGAGGCATCCATTAGGTGCATACCAGTAAACAGTACTCCTCCATGGCCTCTGCTTCAGTTCCTGCCTATAGGTTCCTGGATTGAGTTCTGTACTGCCTTCCCTCAGTGAGGGAGTGTGACCCGAGAGTTTTAATCTGAAATAAACCCTTTCCTCTCCAAACTGCATTTTGTATTAGAGTTTATTACAGCAGGAGAACCCCCACCTAAGATAGATTTTATTTGTTTTAGTTTTGAGTGCTCAGCTGTCACAGAGGACAAACCAAATAAATGCATGTTGGATAAAACTGAGAGCTGACGTTTGTAGATGTGTGAATTACTCAGCATCTCTCACAATTTCAGAGTGCATAACCATTCAGAGCACAATAAATTATTCCATTTCGTCAACTCCCCTTAGAAAGAGGCTTGACCCACTGAAGGCCATCCTGAGACACGATGGCTTCACTGATATTGTCATGCTGGGTCATAGATGAGAAGAGCTACATATCCTTCAGATACAAAGGTTTTAAGGTTCATAAAATGACCTGAGACTCGCTGCCACTTGCCCTACGGCCTTTAAAATCGCCGTATCTGTTGGTATGAGTTCTTTGCCTAATTAAGTGTCCTTTGTATAATGGCATCACAGACCACAAGAACATGTTGGCCACAGGTAAAATTCCATTAACCTCACTGGAATTTCCATCTTTCTGCCTTTTCCCCTGTGCAGAAATTAAGTTGCCAATTTTGTTGATGTAAGCACATTCTCCAACAGCTTGAAACTGCTCCAAATACCACTAGCCACCTGATAGGGAAAGAAATGAAATGCGGTTTAGGGAAAGTAAATTCTTGATTAGGTTGGAATTAAAGGGTAGATGCTTTGCTGCACTTTCAAAAATTATAGATAAGAGGCCCGGCAGTGTTTGACTCCTATGTCAAACAGAGCTGGTAATTTGCTGCACAAAATAAACAGATGGAATAAAATAGAAAGGTGATGTCTCTGCTTTGTCTCTCTATTCTTCCAGGGTCATCGTGAGGAGAAAGGTAATAATTATAGCAACGGAGCAGGTGTTCTCTTGCCTCTCAGAAAGCTTTCTTGGCCAGTTGTTTACTGCTAAGTTTGGGGGAAGGACTAGTTTAAATCTATCAAAGCGTTAGGGCCTGAGTGGAAGCCATTACACGTGGAAGCTGACCTGACTGCTGTTCATAAGGAGGTCAGAGACAGGTATTCAAGAAATAGTGATGTTATCATTGCAAAGACAGAGACTAAAAGTGTCGGAAGAGATCATTTTAAGTAATTAAGAACTACCTTCTGCCATGCCTAGGTGCAGGGCATGTGCGGTGGCCTCTGTCAATGAAGAGAGGCAAGAACTTCTACCTTGAGACTTAGAAAGTGAGCATGTGCTGACAAGGATTGACATAAATAAAGGAGAGCATCCACAGTACATATTGAGGGTGGTAAACAGATATAATGTAGAGTGACCTGTACCAAAATAAAATAGTGCCTGTCATTTGATTAGGCGGTGGAACGGGCTTTTAAGGGCTTTTTTTCCACTGAGGTGAAACACCTAAGATTCATGTTTTCTGAATCTCTTAATCAAGTACTGTGTTTGACCCAACACTTCTTCACCCACTGCTATCAGCCTCAGCCAAGCCTGGGCCACTCTTCTAAAGCCCCACTGTCTTAGGGTTTCTATTATTGTGAGGAGACACCATGACAACAGAAACTCTTAGAAAGGAAAGCATTTAATTGGGGGCAGGAGCTCGCTTATAGTTCACAGGTTCAGTCCATTGACATCATGGTGGAGACCATGGTGGTATGCTGGCAGACATGTTGCTGGCTACATCGTGGCTAGAAGGCAGAAGGCAGTGTCTGTAACACTGGATGGTATCTTGAGCATAGGAAACCTCAAAGCCCGGCCCCATGGGGACACAATTCCCCAACAAGGCCATATTTACTCCAACAAAGCTGCACCTCCAAGTAGTGCTACTCTCTATGAACTTACTGAACCACATTCAAGCTACCACTTGCAGTTCCCATTTTCACATTACCTCTTTAGCGTGCTTGTCCTTTAAGCGTTTTTTAGTGGCCTAAACTTCTGCCCATCATCATTCTTTCAGGAAAGTCCTCCTTCCTGTGCCAAACATGTGTTTGGAGTTTATGGTAAGAAGTTCTTGTCTCGACTATCTCCTTTTAGATTCAGGAGCAAGTTCTTTGCCTTGAAGAGATTAATCATGGCACACTAGTCTCCTAAGTACAAACTTTACTAATAAAGAATAACTCGAATGTAGATTTTGACCTGCTCCTAAAGAGACTTACTTAACCCTCAAGATACCATTCCATGTTCTTGTTAATCTTCTGTTTCTCTAATAACATATGTTGACAAAATGAAACTTATGAGTAGAAGGGTTTGTTTTACCTCACAATTCTGGGTTGTAGTTCATCATTGTGGAGAAGTTTCAGAATGAAAACAAGGTAGGAGCTTGAGACAACTGCTCACATCATACCCACAGCCAAAGCAGAGAGAATGAATACTTGCATGTCTAATTTTGCTTAACCACCTCTCTATACTTAGATGGTCCAGGATCTCCTGCCTAGGAATGTTGCCACCCACGGTGGGCTGGGTCTTTTCATATTGATTCACTTATACCCACAGACCAAACTAATGTAAACTTTCATTAAGACTTTGTTCCAGATGATTCTAGGTTATGTAAAGTTGACAGTTAAAAGTAACGATTATACCTCAGTAAATAGACTTTTGGGAGGAAGGGCATGATGGGATTTGTAGTTTATTGCTGAGTTGGGGAGGAGAACATCTTTATCTAAGTATTTCTGATAGAATTTTCAAAGAGATATCTGTTGATGGATGTTTCTGTCCCACCCAATCTTGTAGCATCCAATCCCAAAGAAATACATAAAGGTTAACCTAGTAACTCAGGCTTCTTATACTTATATTAGCCCATAATTCTTGTCTGTGTTAGCCACGTGGCTCAGTACCTTTCATCAGTAAGGCAGTCATATCTTGCTTCCTCTGTGTCTGGCTTCCTCTTTGTTGACAGCAGCCTGACTCTTTCCTCTTCCCAGAATTCTCTTGTTCTCATTGCCCCGCCTTTACTTCCTGCCCAGTTGACCCACCTATACTTCCTGCCTGGCTACAGGCTAATCAGTGTTTTATTAAACCAAAACAAGTGACAGGATAAAAGACCATTGTCCCACAGCAGATATCAGATTATAGAAATCTGCTTGATTACTTAAGGCTAAAATAATTTGATGAGCTTTTTAATTTCATGTGAGATATTTTCTACTTACACACATGCTTTACTACTCACAGTTTTAAGACTCCACCTATGTGAATAGCAGGTTCCACAGGAGAGATCAATGTGCACTGATCTTCTTGGTCTCCTCTTTTTTTCTTGAACTTCCCAGTGCATTCCTTACTGCTTAGCTCCACAGGCATCATGGGGTCCTTCCTCTTCACCCTCTCTACTCTCTTTCAGTAGAGTATGTTTCCTAACTTGGCAGCCTTTGCCCAAACTTCCTATCTTAGAAGACTTTCCCATCTAGGGCTTAGCAAAGATCTACCTTTCGGCCCTAAATTTTCAACTTTTTTTTATCAGATCTACCCAATTAGTTTGCTGAATTTTTCTCATATATTTGTCTTTTCCATGGTCCTTTAAGAATCAACTTAATATTTGCAGAAAGAATTCAATCTCGACTAGGATGCTTGCTGCATTATGGTTTTCATTCATTACCAGCTTGTCAGTTTTCCCTTCTTTATGAAGTTGTAGAGGTCAGGACTCTGATTCAGATTTATATCTCCACAGCCCCTCCTAAAGCTTTGAATAACACAAGAGAACAATAAATAATGGGGCTAAGTGGAACAGACCTACCTGTCAAGTCTGAGCTGACAAAGGGATGAGGATTTCTACATTGGCAGGTAGATCTCAAGCTTGGAGACACTTGTATTGCTACAGAGTTAACGACTCCCATTTTCAGATCTGAACAGAGAAGCACACCCTGGAAGATATGTCCAGCAGTCTCCTACTTCCTAAAGTGGGCAATGAAGTTCTGTCCAAATCATGAGCATTTCCCCTACTACTGTAACCAACAATTGTGGTTCATTATAGTGTACCTGAAAGTCCTCACAGGGTCTGAGTCATTAGTTTGTAAAATCACCTGCCATTGGATATCTAACAGTGTTCATCAAATAGAACTTTCTAGAGGTATGTGAAGATCTGCATAGCCCGGGAAACCAAAGTCACTCTCCCAAATTCTCTGGTCAGAGAACTAAAACCATCTGAGTAAACAACAGTTGGCCCAAGCATGACTCAATAGCTATTAATCCACTTCTACTCAAGCAAGGTATGTGTAGGAAAAATAATAGAGATTGCAAATTATGCAAGAGTTTGAACTGCTTCATTCAGATTTAAGGTATGTCATTTGGGGTTATCTAGGGTAATTTGTTACAGTGACTTTTATAAAATGAAAGAAGTCATTACTGCTATGAGGGAGATGCAGAGGTTTACAGCGGGGCTTTCCTCACATTACCCCATCTCTCCACAAGGATGTTTGCTGCGCCGGAATCCTCCCCTTAGGAGCCTCACAAATTACTGAGCTCATGTTGCCAGCATAAAGGAAGCCTCCCTCTTTCCTCCCTCCTTCAGGGAGCTCACTTACAGATGCAGACTGAGTATCTCAAGCAGGTAGGGAAGTAACCAGAATCCACAGGCAGAAAGAGAAAGAGACCTATGCCTGGCCCAGGAAGATTGAGTTTGCTCTCAATGTGGGAACAAACTCCCAGGGTCAATGGGCTCTCTTATCTGAGGCTCCCCTTCTCTCAGGGTAAAGAATTTATTAGTGAGAAATTCCAATTTCTTATCTTAAAATTGTCTTGCTTGGCCCCAAGATCTTCAGGACCATGTACTGGATCACACCCTATCACCATTCACGCACTGATTCATTCCCACAAGCCTTCATGGGTCTATCTGTAAAAGATTTTCTTTCTGACAAGTTATTGATGCTTTATTTGGGCCATTTTATACAACAAGCTTCTTGGACAGTCCAAGGTTCTAACACAAAGCCCTGGTGCTGATGACACATCCAAGGAAGGACTGTATTGAACTGCCCTTCTACTCCTATGCAGCCTACAGGGGTTGTTGTGTTTGTCGGCCAGAGCTGCCATGACAAATCGGAGGCTAAAGCACAGAAATGTATTCCCTCGCAATTCTGGAAGCTGGGAGGACAGTGGTCAGGATGCTGGTGGGTCTGGGCTCTTCAGAAGGGGTGAGGCCGAATCTGTGCAGTCTCTCTCCCAGCTGCAGCTGGGTAATGGTGTGCTACCAATCTTCAGACAAGACGACTACTGCGGATAGACACTACCTTGGTCTGAAGAGGTGATCTTCCTGTGTATCCATTCTATGTCCAGTTTCTTTATAGAATAAAAATTCCATTTGAAGTTGTAACCACACTAATCATCCCATGTTAACTAGTTACATCTGCCATATCCTTCCATGAGGGCACAGTCCTACCATCAAATCACTAAGGAGACACCAGGGTGCCCCAGAAACATCATGTCTAGGTTTTCTGTCATTTATAGTGAATCTTGTCACAAGACACTGGCATACGTGTTAGCACCAAGTCAACCCACGACCTTACATAGTGTTTCTCGCATGTGTCCAAGGTGGGTCTCATTGCCACTTGCTTATTTTCCTTTAAGGGGTGAACGATGTTCCTCTTGCACGCACTCAGATCCAGGTAGGGCTCATCTGAATCTTCACCCTCTCCAAGTCCCCTCTTTGTTGTTTGCAGATGGGAGAGAAAGCTTGGAGAACCTGTTTCTTTTAAGAGCTGTAGATGAACAATGACATACAACCCTTCACAGTTCAAAGGTCATAATCAGTCACCTGGCCTCAAGGGTGAAGAAAACTAGGAAGTGCATAGAATCTTGTGGGTGTTCAGGGACCATAAAATACTTCAGGTCTTTCTCTTGACAGGTTTTGTTGTTGTTGTTGGAGAGACAAAATAGAAAACCATGAGTTTAAGACTCTTGGCTGAGGGAGGGGCTGGATGTTAAGATTTTCTGGAGGGACTACTACCTCCTCCGTTTTCTAGCTATGAATGTCTAGTGAGTTTTTCTGGTTTTATTGTCCCTCAGTCTCCTTCCTATAAATTAGGGGTAATGTTTCTTCCTATCTTTGGAACTTGTCCAAAAGCTAGGTATGGTACTGGTTTTTTGTTGTGATTCTTCTCAAGCATAATAGCAGAAATTGTGCTATTTTTTTTATCACTTTATAAAGTGGGAGTGAAGTTCACATGAGAATTATTCTGACTTTCACATCTTGGTCCTGAGGATCTTGGTGCTTAACAAAATTCTTTGTAGGAAGGAAGGCTTCTGGGGTTTGGGCAGAAAAAAGAATGGAAAGTCACCATTGATGCTGTGTTGCTGTCAATAATCTTTTTCGTAAGAAGGTCTTGGGCCAGGTTGTTTCTGAAAAGACGTGGCCTTATGGACACTGTACAGCTTCATCCACCACTTGCCAAGTGAAAATATCTTCACATGGTTGTAAACTGCACACCAATGTGGACAGTGTCATCAGCATTTAATCCTTAATATCACCCTCAGTGGAGGCAGAAAAAAAAATACATAGGACTTTTTGGAAAAGTCTTTTCCTTTTGAGTTAAATAAAAATGTTGGGGAGTCTAGACAGGCCATGCAGATGTGAGGAGCACTAGCTGCTCATGGAGAAGCTAGACAGGTCATGCAGATGTGAGGAGTACTACCTGCTCCTGGGAAGGATGTGGGTTCAGTTCCTAATGCCTACACCCACATATAGCTCCAGTCCCAAGGAGCTCAACACTTTTTTAGCTTCCTTGGGTACCAGACACACACACAAGATACACAGACATACATGCAGGCTAACACTCAAACACATAGAATAAAAATACATGGATCTTTAAAAAATTAAGAAGAAACTTACATAAGATCAACTAACCATTGTAAGGTACATAATTTAGCTGCTTTAAATGCAGTCAAATTTTATGTAAATGCCGACTCAATCTTCTCTCCAAACATCATGTAGTCATTCTTCATTCTGCCCCCCAAACAAAATTATATAAATGAACCTATAAATTTACTTATTCTCTTTATTTAACATACAGAAATCATACCCTACAGGACCTTTTGTGTCTAGATTCCTTTTTTTATATTTTAATTTTTGTGTCCATGTGACTGTGGTGTGTGTGTGTACATGCACATATGTGCAGCATCCCTAGAGACCAGAAGAAACCATCAGATTTTGGATCAGGAGTTATACATGGTTGTGAGTTGCCCAAAATGAATTCTGAGTTTATAGCTCAGGTCCTCTGCAAGAGCATCAAGCACTTGTAACCACTGAACCATCTCTGAAGTCCCATTGTGTCTGGATTCTTCCACTTGACATGTTTCAAGATTCATGCTGCAGCATGTGTCTTCCTTTTGATAGCTGAATAATACTCCAGTTTAAGGGCATACTGTCTTTCCTTAATCTATTCATCAGTAGAGACAAACTTGTTTCCAGTTTTTGTCTACTGTGAATAGGACTTCCATGAATATTCATGAACAACATTTTGTTTGAACATCTGCTTTCCATTCTTTGGGATGGGAGCAGAATTAGGGTCATATGATAATTATGAATTTAACTCTTTTGGTGGTGATGCCCAGTTGTTTTCTGCAGTAGCTACACCAGTGTTTATTCCCACTGGCAATGTGCATTCTAATTTCTCTAATCCTTGTTACTACTAGCTAATTTCTTTTATTTAGTAACCATCCTAGTTAATGCGAGTTGGTAGCTCATAGTGTTTTAATTTTGCATTCCATGTTCTTATTGGACATCAGTGTAAGTTCTTTGGAAGAATATCCATTCAAATTCTTTGCCTTTATTTAGATTTTTGTCTTCCTGTTGTGGAAATGTAAGAGATTATTGTTAATGTATGTTTGATGCTATGAGATCATCAAATAAACAATTTGCAAATATTCTTTCTATTCTGTAATTTGTCTTTCAGTTTCTTGATAGTGTTTTATAATTCACAAAAATTAATAACATAATAATAATATGCATGGGTATAGCATTCTATTTCAATCAGTGCATAGATAAAACCAGAGTAATTACCACATCATTTCTTTATCACTTTCATGGTTGAAATTTTCAAATTCCTCTTTTAAAGTTCTTTAAAAGGCTAGGAAAGACAAATATATCCACTTATAAGTGGATATTAGCTCTTAAGTAAATGATAATTAAGCCATAATCCACAGACCCTGAGAGATTAGGTAAAGACAGGGACTCTAGAGGCATGTATACCCTTGGGAGGGGGAGATAAAGCAGATTTTCTTGATGGGCTGAGATGGGTGAGGACAGGAGCTAGAGGGATCATTTGGGCGATAGGATAGAGGCAGAGAGTGAAGGAAGAGATAGCTGGAGTGATGGGGCATTTAGAGGAGCTGTGAAAATCTAATGCAATGAAAATGTCCTGTAACCTATGGGGAGGACCCTCATAGGGACTCCTAGTAATGAGGAAAAATAACCAAGCAAGGCTTCTAATGGTGGGGCAGGGTTGCAATAGATCAAGTTGTTGGCCAAGGAGATCCCCAAACAACCCAGGCTATGCTAGGACAGAGGGTCACTCTCTGAAAACTTACTGCGGGTTGCTGAGGGCAACATTCACACAGATAATTGCATGTAGAGAGGTTAAGCCGGTGCCTAACCAGAACTTTCACCCCCATGTTCTAGTCTCTTTGGTGCAGGAAGACACCATGTAGGCTACAAAAAGAGAAACCTGAACACTATCCCAGCCACAAAACTATCAACCAACAATCTGTCCTGCCTGCAAGATGTACTGGGGCAACTGTGGAATAGAACTTGGGGGACTGGCCAACCAATGTCTACTTTAACTTGAGGCCAATGTCAAGAGAGGGAGCCTTTACCCAACACAGCGTGAATGGCCAGGAACCAGAGAAGACACAGCCCAGAGACCTAGGGTAGAACCAAACTGACAAAAGAAAAGAAAACTTCAATAAAATAATTCCTAATGACAGTCTATTGTACTCATAGATTGGTCTCTTGTCCAGACATAATTAGAGAGGCTTCTTCTTCTGGGGGCAGGTGCAAAGACTCCCCAAGGCAGAAATTTTGTGAAGAGGGATTCTAAATTGGAGGTTTCCGTCCCTTCAGGTTCATCCCCTGGGAGCTCAGGGACTCCCAGGAAGAGGGGCTAGAAAGATTGTAGGAGTCAGAAGGGATGAAGGACACCATAAGAACATTGTCCACTGAATCAGCTAAGCAGGGCTTAGTTGGCCTCCCAGAGACTGCACCCCTGCATATGTTGTTCCTGTTAGGTTGGTGTTGTTGTGGGACTCCTAACAATGCAAGTGAGTGTGTCTCTGACTCTTTTACCTGCTCCTGGGACACTTTTGTCCTATTAGGTTACCGTCTGCAGTCTCAGTTTGAGGGCTTTTACACTGTCTTATTGTAGCTTGCTTTGTTGTGCTTGGCTGTTGTCTCTTGGAGGCCTGTTCCTTTCTGAAGAGAAATGGAGGGGGAGTGGGTTTGGGGGAGAGGGCAGGTGGGTGGTTGAGGGAGGAGTTAGAAGAGGGGAATCTGTGGTCAGGACGTATTATACCAGAGAAGAATCTACTGTCAATTAAAAAAAAAATTAAGCAGCTTATCTGCTTTTAAGAAGCACACCCATTGTCTGCTACTGAACCCTAGATCTACCTTTTACCTGACTGCATTTAGTTTACCTTTCTATACCTACCTCTCACCTCCCCCCAGCCCTTACAGACTCTAGGAATCAATATACACAAATTGATTCACTGTTACTCAGTTTCGACATAGGAGGTAAAGCACGCTAGGTTTGTGTTGCTGTGTGTGTCTTATTGCACTTAACAGTCTGCCTTCCTTCATGACATCACATATGGCAGAATTTCCTTCTGTGAACACCACATTTTATTCAGCCGCCCATCCATTGCGGGGCACCTAGGTTGATTGCACTTATCAGTTATCACGGACCTGCTGATGTCACTTCCTTCAGATACCTAGGGGAAGTAGGATAGCTGGACCACTTGATGGATCAGGCTGAGTGGTGGAATGTGACTTGTAGCCTGCCTGCAACCTAGCTTTGCACCCAAGATGGTGCCTTTGCTGCAACAGTCTGAGTGCTTCAGGTTGGAAGACCCATATAAGCTTCTGTCTTCTCCCAGGCAAAGGTGTGGTACAGACTGCAAGTAGCTTCCTAAGGGGGCTCAACCTTGTGATGACTGTGGAATTCTTTTAGCAGGGAGGGTCTAGGCATACATGTTGATAGCATTGGTTCACCCTGCAAAGGAGTAGAGTCCCAGCTGTAGAGGGGAGGCCCTTGTGATTGGGGAAGCAGGATGCACCTCCTGGTGCATCGCCATCCCAACCCTGTGTGTTTTAAGTGGTTCTCATCTCTCCCTTGCTGGGCTCTAGTGCTCTCCCCTGTACCTGAAAATGCTGCTATTTTTTTGTTGTTGTTATTGTAATTCTTCCTTACTGAAAAAGAAGCAGGCCTTGAGCACCTGTAAATAGCTATTTTGCGAGTCTATACACAAAGGGTTCCATTTTGATGAAGTGTAATGACCTGTTTTTTCTTTGCTGCTGTTTTGGTTATCACATCATTAAAAAGTCATTTGAAAGATATTTGTGTGGACCCAGGCATGGTGGCACACTCCTAGAATCCCAACACTCCAGAAGATTGATGTGAGAGAATATCGTTTTCAAGGCCAGTCTGGGTTACATAGAGAGGCCCCTATTAAAAAAGAGAGAGAGAGAGAAAAGAAAGGAAGGAAGGAAGAAGTGAAGGAAGGAAGGAGGGAGGGAGGGAGGGAGGGAGGGAGGGAGGGAAGGAAGGAAGGAAGGAAGAAGTGAAGGAAGGAAGGAAGGAAGGAAGGAAATTATGTTTCTTGAAGATTGACTATTTTAGTAATGAACTAATTAAAAAGAAAAATGAAATCAATATACTAGAATTGTGAGGAAGTCTTCCATAATCTTCTCTATTCAGCCTTAGCTGACATATTTGCTAAACCTTGGGGCTGGAGAGAGATAGCTCAGTGGTTAACAACACTTATCATCTGTAACTACAGTTGCAGAGGACTGGGGACACCAGTCAGGCATGCACACATGATATATATATACATATATGCAGGCAAACACTCATGCATATAAAATAATGAATAAATCTTAAAACAAAATTTTAAAGAACTTACAAAGATATTTTGTGATTTTTATAGCACGTTTTATCACATTAGTATTTATTTATAGCTATGAGAAATACGAAGAATAAAAAAGTCATTAAATATCTGTATTATAACCCAGTGTCAGGGATAGTGTGAGATATTCCCATTTCATCTGGAAATACGTAAATGAAAGGCAATGTGTCGAGAATTAGGTGTACTGGGTGGTATATATCTCTCAGACTGGCTGCTCTCAGCCTCTGCTGCATTACCAGGTGATGGACAAAGGCAGAGGACAAAGCTGGGAGCCTAGTTATCACAGCAGGTGTCCACGGTGAAGATTAGAAGACTCGCCCTGCAATACAAAGCCTCAGATTCTACACCTGAGATGATAAAAATGAGCTCTTAGTGAATGTCTTTCCAAATCCACAACGGTTTAGAATTAATTATAAAGATGATGAAGTACTAATACTTTTGTGTCAAGTTCACGAATAGGTTTTTAATCATTGAGACTATCTGTGTATATTCAGGGCTTAAAGTGTTTGTAATGATGTGGAATTGGCACATTGGAGTCTGACAGATTAACCTCAGAATTTCAATTTAAAATATGTAATTGACTTGTGATTTGAAGTCAAAGGTACAAGATTTTTGACTGAGTTTGTAAACAGAATTAGAACATTTCAGAGAACTAGATTTACTATATTTGTAAGTTTAATAATTTATTAGAATTAGAAGGCTTGTTTAAATTCTCAAGGCAGCTATGCTCATTAGAGATATGAACTTGTCTGGCCAAGTCCTTGGGGGCTTTAAAAAAACTGAATGTATAATATTTATAGTTTCAGTTTCAAATGACCACATTTATAAATGTTTAAAGAAAAATTAGTTTGTTAAGTTGATCAACCTCTTAAACCAATCACGTCCTAAAATAAAAAAAATAAAATAAAAAACACACACACACACACACACACACACAAAAAAAAAAAACGCTCCTAAAAGTGTGAATTTGAGAGTTGGAAGGATTGCTTGGTGGGTAGAGCTTCTGCTGTCAATCATGAGGACCAGAGTTGGGTCATTAAAACCAGCATCAGCACCAGGTGGCACAGACGCTCTCTTATCACTGCCGTGTCAGAAGACTCAGACAGGAAGTGCCCAGAGTAAGCCAACTATCTGGCCCAACCATGTCACCAGCTGAGCGCTCAGCTGAGAGACCCTGTCTCACTAAACAGAGCAGCAAATGACTGGACAATACTCCTAACATCAACTTCAAGCCCACACACTTCTGTGTGCACACATTCACATGCTTCCGCATGTATGCAATCTGTCATTCATATATGTGCAAACACATGCACATGAGGAAAGAAAATATAAGATTTTTAGCAACAACAACAGTTAAAGTTTAAAATATGGAAAAATACTGTGGGCTCTTTAATTTGAAATATAGCATTAATTTAAATTATAGGTAACTCTGATCATATAAATTGATGAGATTTGACACTGCATAGTAAGTAAAGACCATTTCTAACATGTAGAATCTCTAATAATCACACTAGTGAAAATATGAAGTAATGTTCCATGAATCTGTTTTGGTTTTGCTTACATTATTTAGACAGAACTTTCTGCCCAAACCACAGGTATTAAAATAATTCTAGCCCTCGGTCTCATTTGTTGGTGAATCATGCAATTTATATGATTTTTAGTCATGACCACACTCAAATAGGATGCCACAAGAAAAGAAATTGTCAGAATGCATAAAAAGAGAAGATATTTGAATAGCGCACACTCAGTTCTAGTCATCTTCTACACATGTTGGAGTTGTGTGAGGCCTCACTCTGCCACCATGTCTGTTCAAGTTGCTCAATCAATGAGTAGTCTTTGCCAAAGAAAAAGGAAATGAGTAAGGTCAGCATAGGACAGAATGTGTGTAAGCAAGCCACATAAATTAGATAAAGACTTGATGTTATTTTCTAATAGGTAGAAAAGGCAGTCTTCCTCCAAGAAATTTTTAAAAAGAGGGGGAGAAAGAGCATTAGAAGAAATGACTGTTCCCTGAGTTCTGCTAATGCATAAATATAATTGCTACAGCCAGTGTATCTCTCTGAAACACTAGTGACCAGGCTAAATCTCGGAGGAAAGACAAGGTCTTGACATTCAGGATGCTGAGCTCAGCATCCTTTCCAACAGCTTGTATATGACTTTGTGGTTTAAAATGGAAAACATTTGAGAGTTTTAAAGACATCAAGAGTGAACAAATGACATATTTCTCTAGTTGGAAATAATACTATCAGATGGCTTGGAAGTGGGAGTTTAGAGTAAGGTAGCTTGTGTTCAAATCTTGATTCAGTTGCCAAGGAAAGGGATGACTGTGTACAAGTTGCCTGCCCTCTTGAAGGAATCTCAGATATCTAGTAGAGCTCTTAGAGAAGATAGGAAGAGCCTCCAAAGGGCGTGGGTGCACAAAGAGCTCCGCGTCATGGTCAATACGCAGGAGCCACCAGATAACTTCCAAAAATTTAATTACATTTTCTAAATGAGAAGTTTCTGGAAAGAACATGAATCCTTCCTTAGCATGGCTACACTTTTGGTTTTTCTGTCCTCAGTCACTGACTGGAAAATACACATCCCTGTTTTGCATTAAGGCCATGTTTTCATAGTGCTTAAGGCAAGCTGTCTCTTTAAGAATCAAGAATGATACAGTGCCATCTGCTAAAAATCTGAAGAAAGGACACGAAGGCCGGAGGCTTTTATTAAAATGTCTCTACATATGAAATAACATGCTTCTCATTGAATGGTCATAAATTGAGAAGTATGGAGGAAGCCAGCTTCCCAGCTGTGAGCATCTTAACTGTAGCAAACACAAATTTGACTTTTAAAAATTCCACTCTCACATGAAGCGCCTGGGAAATTGTTCAAGATATATAAAAATCTGGGAAGATTTGACATGAATTTGTTGTTCTGATGTATTTTTCAGTACTTCTCTGGTATTTAGATTAATTCTCACCAATTGGTCACATTCAAACAGTTCAAAGCACTAAGAAAAAAAACTTTGGTCACACTTAGTGTATTATTAAATAGATTTGGAAGCCTCGGGTCTCTGGGGATCAAGGTCCTGTAACACTTCAGAGGCCATCTTGAGATGCTAAGACCTTGGGGGAAATGCTGCACAGTCTGTGTCTACCCATTTAATGTTTCCAGGAAGGCATTTCTTTTGTAAGCAAACTATTCCTCTAAATAAATGTTTGTTGCAAAGACGCTTGGCATTTTACAAAGCAAGGATGATATTTCTCAAAACTGTGTGTTCCCTGTGGACTAGCAAGACCTTCCAAACTCACAAAGAACTAAGACTTGAGGGTTTTTTTTAATTAATTAAAGACTATTTTAAATTAGAAATTAGTATCTCCTTTTTTAATCAAAGTAATGGGATAAGCTTATCACAAATAAAATAACTACACAATAATATGGAACAGCTGTGTCTTTTCCACCACAGGGAAGGAAGAAAATTAAACTAGGAAGGGAAGCCTTCATGTAGACAAAGAACATTTCTTGATGGTGAGAATGAAGGCAGAAAGTCATAAACCTCTAAGCCTTGGGGTCTTTCAAAGGACAATCCAGACCTACCTGAGGTGAAGAGGTCCTCCTGGGCCAGAAAGCATCGCAGAGACCCCAATTAATCTAAATATTCTGATTATGACAGGTATCCCTTTGGGGTTTCTATGACAGGAAACTGAAATTTACCGTTGAGGAATGCGCTCTGTTGTTAAGCACTAAAATATATCTGCCTAAATTAACCTGACCCAGAGGGTGAACTTTGATCTCGAACTAGTCAAATCCTGAAAATAACGTCAGTTGTCTTTTAAAAAGAAAAGTAGAGACACCTTTTAAATAGCATAATCAGTGTGACTGCATCACTCACGGATCTAAGAGCACAGCCTCCCACGACCCTGGGAGGAAAGAAGCCATCATCACACCCAGAAATGGGAGGGTTGTTTGTGTTTTATTTACACTGTTGGGAAAGAAATCTTTAAGGCACACTTATGACTCAAAATTGGAGTATTTAAGAGGATTTACTTAAATCTCCAAAATAACAGCTCTAAGACAAATCTTATTAAATGCTCCATTTCCCTCTTCTTGTCAATTTTTTAAAACTTGGCCCTTTACCTTTTTATTTAACTTGGTACTTCATTACATTGCAGGAAAACATGTACGGTTGTTAGCCATCACCTGTAGCTACTGGCACTTCTGAAAGCCGTTAGAAAGCAAAGCCTCACGACTCGCCAACATGGTTAAGCTGGCTTACAAAGATAGGATTCATTGGAGAAAAGAGAAACTTTAAATGCTGTGAACAAGCCCTGCTTCTTCTGATTTATTTTTGCAATTATATTGGCATCACCTGCAAGAATCAGTTGCTCTGTGAATGGCTGCCAGAATCAAGTCTTAACACTAAATGTACACCGCAAAATTCAATGGACTCCACTTATCCCAGCCCTGACTATAAAGCTAGCTGGGTATTATTTGCAAAAAGTACAAAGATGTCAGGAAATCCTTAGACTGAAACTAGATTGCCAATGCTAAGCTCCAATGTCAACCAAAGAGGCACCAATACAGGTGCTAGGACAGGATGAAGGATGCTGCGATGGGACTCTGATGGTCTAGTGGGGAAAACAACTGTTCTCAGAAGAAAGGTGATGACCCAACACCTGAAGCTTGTAGGCTCCTAGTGATCAAACAATTTTGACTAGCTCTTAGTTTGTTGACACTCAAACTACCTTCCCATAAAAATCAAACAATAAGCCCAGGCACTGGGTAGAGGTTTCAGTGGATAAAATGCAAGCACAAGAACTGGAGTTTTGATCACCAAAATCAATGTAAATGCTGGGTGGATATGGAAGCCCACCTGTAATTCCAGCACTGAGAAGTCTGGATCAGGGGTCCCCTCAAGAGAGTAGCTGTATCAGGTAAGCATTGGGTTCATTTGAGAGATTCTACCTCAGTGAATAAAGTGGAGAGTGATCAAGGAAGACCCCACATTAACTTAGGGACTCTCTGGGCAGATATACATCTGTGCATAAAGACACACATGCATTCAACACACACACACACATAAAGTAGTAAAACCATTAGAAAAAGCCTATTTGGTACTATGCTACTTGGAAAGCATATAGATACACCATAGCCTTTGCTGGGAGTGACAGGAGGAAGAGTTAGTTCTGTGGAGATCTACTGCATCAAAAGACTTAACAAGAAGGACAGGATGCTCCTTTTCCCGAGGGGAAGAGCTTGGGGGCCTCGGTGTCCACTGGTTTCATTGATGGGTGCAGACTCAGAACATATTCTTCACCGTTATTGGCCTATTTTTTGGTTGCAAACATGTATCTCAAAGGAACATAGGTTTAATTTGTGTCCTGAACAATGTGAGGTTTGCAAGGATGTCACTACGCTGCTTACTCTATTCTCAGAGCGGGAGTCCTCTGATTTGATGTCTTCTAACTCCTGCATCTGCTCCTGAGAGGATGTACCTTATCCCTTCATGTGGTACCTGGTCAGCAAGCTGGCCATGTGGTTCAAGTTCACTGAGCTCACCAGATGCCTGAAGGTTCAGAAGAAAAACTCATGAAGTCTCTATGCCAACTGTGGTGTGGCTGAAGGCAATGTTTATCTTCTCTCCTGCCATCTTGTGCCAATTCTTTTGTCCCTTACCCCAAACCAGCACCCAACACGCAGAAGTCCATCTGAAGGGAAGTTATCCATTTTATTCAGCTAAATGTAAGAATCTACATTTTTATAATGTAAATGGCTAACATATACCTCCCCTCACTGGGATCCATACAGGAGGAGCTAGGTGTTCCAAGACTGTATTGTCTACGAATGAATGGCTCTGATTGAATTGTCTATGAATGATCGACTTCTTTACACACACGAGAAGGTGAGATCATCACTAGCCCTACTACCTACTCCACAGGCTCCACGGGGACTGCTGAGGGCAGCATTTAGAAGAGCGAAGTTATTTTCCTCATTTGGGGGATCTCACTACAAATCTATACATAGAGTTCAATTAAATATCCTGTCATAGCCAGCACATTTGAGGAGAAGGGATGTCACATAAGGCAGTATAAATCACCTCTACTTCTGGGCTGGCAAGACGGTGATGGATACTGAAACACTATTAATAAAAACCCAGCAACAGATATTGGGGTTCACCCTGAAGAACAGAAAACCAAAGCAGCCAGCCACTGGCTTTTATCTCAACCTCAGTCCAAAAATGATGATCCTGCCTCCAGGAAACCTCAGAAGGAGACTGTGACTGAGAGCTGTCTCCTCCAGTTTTATAATCCTCTCTAGTTCTGGGTTAAGGGTGTGTACCACTACCACCTGGTTTCTATGGCAAGATAGTGTGGCTACTGGGATTAAAGGTGTGTGCCATTGTGGCTACTGGAATTAAATATATGTGTCATTGCTGCCTGGCCTGTAAGGCTGGCTAGTGTGGCTGCTTTACTTTTCTAATCCTCAGGCAAGCTTCACTTATTAAAATACAAATAAAATACCACTACAAGCTACGGAGCCTGATAATCTGACTTTGATGCTAGCATTCACATAGTGAAAGGAGAGAACTGATTTCTATGTGATGTCCTCTGATCATATGGCATGTGTCCACATCTGGGCATACGTGTACCATGGACAAACTATGTATCCTTCTCAAGGTATTTTTATGGCAATTAATTGACACAAAATAAGGCAGTAATATTTTATCTCTATTCTGTAGCAGTGAAGATGGAATTTAGAAAGGTCAAACAGCTTGTTCAAGATCATATAACTAATAAGGGATGAAGACAAAGTTCTAACCCAGCTCCTTCTCAAACACAGCTTTGTAATTTGGCTTCCTGTTTCACATGGTGTAGCTGGTAGCTAATATCCCTACTACCTTTGGTTAATCTATTACCTGGTTAAATTGTTGTTTTAATGTTAGCATGCATGAGTTTTTCTGTGTATATGCTGATATTTGCTAATTGTGTATGTGCACTTGTTTGTGTAGTTGTTTGTGTGTATGAGTGTATGTGTGTTTTGTGTGTGCACACGCAAGTGCATGTGTGTGCATGTATGTGTAGACACCAGAGATCAACAATGGATTTGCTTTCCTCAATCAATGTCTACATGAGTCTTGAGGCAGAATCTTTCACTAAGCTTGCACCTCACAGATTTTATGCTGTTAATAAATAAAAATCATAGTGTAGCTTTTCAAATGGATGTTACTTGGTTATTGATCTCAATGTATAGATAAACTATATATCTAAGTGATCAATTTTCTGTATATTGACTCTTCATACTCTAATTTTCTGATTGATTTGATAAAATGGAGAATCCATTCTCCTGCTGTATAAGGAGGGCCCACAGTTAATTAGTGCGAAAGTTTCTTATCTAAATATATATAACTTGGGACTCACTTAGATTGTCCAAACACTAATAAATAGGTCGATTATTTTCCAACTTTTAATAAATAGTATGTAAATGATTACAGGTCTATTAGGTAATGAGGAAAATAAGTAGTAAGCTAAATCTAGCATATCTGTCTTTCCAGGCCAACATTCTACAAGGGGAGGGTAACGATCTGACCTAGTTTGACCCTGAAGAAATTGTAACCCCATTTATTTATTGTACCACATCTAAGACAATGCACCATCCCTAACACAGGTAAATCTGAGGATTCTATCCAGGCATAATCCTGGGCAATGTGATCATCTTTTTATAGGTTAGACAGCTTTCCCTTTTGTCCTGGCCATAATCTAACGACATCAAATATCAATTTCTGTACCCACAAAATATTCTGTGTTCCTCAGTAAACACTTCAGGTGGAATAAAGGCATTGAGAATTATATTCTTGTCAAAGGTGCTGAAATTTTTTTGAAATTCTGTATCTAAATGCCTGTCCTAAAGTGACCTAGAAATTTAGACATAGGTGGTAAATAAAAGATAAAGTCAAAAATATTATGAAAGTACTTAAGGATGAAAATGAAGTTACTCTTCTTGAGTCAGAAGAAAAAAACACAAATATTTCTCTTTTGCTGCATTTTATATATGTAATTACAGAGTGTGTGATGCAAATTCTGTTAAATATTTTAATACTACAACATCTATTCATCATTTCAATTTTGCTTTCCTCTCCTGTATCTTGTATGTATAAGAGAGAGAGAGAGAGAGAGAGAGAGAGAGAGAGAGAGAGAGAGAGAGAGAGAGAGAGAGAGAGAGAGAAGAGAGAATCACGTTGCAGTCCAAGTTGGTTTTAACTTCATGATTCTCCTCTCTTAGCCTCCCAAGCACTACCAAGGGAATGAACACTATTTTAGAGACCTGTATGAATTACCTAGCAATCGGACTGAAAGTTTTTGGATATCTAAACGGGATCCATCATTTCAAATCAAAGAAAGAATTCATCAGTGTTCATAGTAATTTTGACTTACTGCAGAAAATACCAAAACTACAAGGTCCTATTACAAACCCCTTGAATCAATTTGTACATGTTCTGATTCTATGATTACCAAGAAATATTTTTGATTTCTCAGCTCCTTATGGGCCTTTTCTTCAGAAACATACTTCACAAGTCCAATAGGTTTTCAGTGTTTTTGTATATTGGTAAATTAAACTTTGGGATTTTCATGTATAAGTCTTATATCACTTATGATTCTTTGGATGAAATCATTAAAAATTAACTTGACTACTATAATCAAAGGAGAATTTATGAGAAGCATAAATTATTGATAGAGCATTACTCTTAGAAACAGGTAAGAACCAAGGCAGCTTCAGAGCCCAGAAACCAAGGCAGTGCTATGGTCCAGGATGTGACAATCGTCACAGAAATGACACAGTAAGATATAGAACTCTGTGTATGTCTCCTTCTTTCACGTCATACTCTGGAACTCTAAATTCTGGAAGGACTGGTCACCTCTACTTAGATACCTGTTCCGGGTCATGGCAGAATGAGGAGAGATGGGTGTGGCAGCAGGAACTTATTCATTCATTACAGAATAGCAGGAAGTCACCACACAAAGAGAACATGTGTTAAGGGACGAGTATTATCCCCCCTCAAAAACCTGTGTCAAAGAAAGAACAACGAGATATTTGATAGCCCAAATCAACACAGCGATGACAGATTTCAACAATTATTTTTCACGTGACTTCAGAAGGCCAAAGTCTGCTTGCATTGAGACAAAAAACAATTTAAGTTCTTAGGGTGGCAAGGGTGAAGGCTGGGGTTATGAACTGAGGTGAACTCACAGGGGGAAATAATGTTTTATGAGTTCGGGGAGAAGGGACTCCAGAGGTCATGCAGTGTGACTCCCCCACAGCCTCCCCATCGATTACCAGTGCTCTGTTACACATCATGTCTGGAAAAGGTTGGGTGACCTGGAACTTCCTAAACTCAATTTTCTAACAGTTTCACCTAAGAAGGTAAAAATCAGTGCAACCTGTGGACTCACAGTGGTGGGAAGAATTCAGAGGACCTGGATGGGCCACTCTGATGAAGTCCGTTCCATGTTGACTATTCTGAATATTAGAAAAGTACTCTTTTATGGACCCAGACACACTACACTGTAGATTAATACTCATTGATATTTTTCTAATTCATAAGATCACAATGAATAATGATTATTATTCTTTCTCCCCAACAATGTACAGCCTCTCTTCTATCCTTTTTATATCTTCTACCTTCAAGCCATCTCCAAGATAGTTATTTTCAGTTTCTTCAACTGTTCCTCTCATGCCAATATATATAATTTTTATAACATTATTCATCCAGGCTTAGGTAGCTGTGTGTAATCATGTGTGGATGGTACATGTGTTTGCATGTGCTCATGAATGTATGTGGAGTCTAGAGATCAACCTCAAATATCTTTCCTCAGGAACAGCGCACCTTATATTTTGACCAAGACTCTCACTGGGACTTGAGGTCTGCTGATTCAGCCACCCATCCAATGAGTTCCAGGGATCTTCTTGTCTCCACATTCAGCACTGGGCATGCCACCATGTGTGGCTTTTCACACAGGTTGTGGGCATTGGACTCTCACCCTCTCGTTTATATAGCAAGCACTTAACCAAGTCAAAACCCAGCCCCCATACTAAGATTTTAAATCTCTTTACCCTACCAATTTTGTGATGTGTTCTCTTATGAAGTGTAGTAGATGATCTCCAAACAGCTTTATTTCTACGATTTCAACTTCACAAACTAAGATCACACTAGTTTGCGACTATGTCTCATGTGGCACATGGGTTGGGCTCCCTCAATTACTTTTAAAATAGAACTTGTTGTAAAGCTATGCCTCCTGTCCTAAGCCTTTCCCCCTCACTTTATATCACTGAGTCTGGTTTACTTTCTTTAGGACCTGATGCTCATCCTCGCAGTTAACTCCTGTATTTCCCAGATTACACTCTGCTAATCCCAACAACTGCATCTATACCAAAGTTCCTTAAGCCTTTTCCAGTTAGTGACCTTTTCTGCCTCAGAAATTGTGCATGATCCTGGTTATCTAGACAAGGTATCATAAATCAAACATTCACTGCTCATAAATCTTGAAGAAATTTATTTTAAAACAATTCTTTGATATTCATGTAATTGTACCACCTTTATTAAAGATGAAAGCAAATTTGTACATTAATGTCATAGACATGTTTGTATGTTTTATGTAAAGAATTAAATCTTGAATGAACATTTGATATTATAGGGCATTGACCATCATCAACATTTTTTTAGAGCTGACTTTTATTTTATGGTCATCAATGTTGAGAACTCCAATTAGCATAAGCACATGTCACTAAATGGCAGAAATATATTTAGGACCATTTTGGAAATGGATGGAAATTATGCCTTAATTACAAATCAAAATTCAATCAACATTTTGTGTGTGTTTTTACAAAATCAAGCCATCAATTCAAACAGAGGTCTTTTAAATCAAACATCCTAATACAGTCCAATCCAAAGACATGGTAATTTGATACTTACACGCTGAGGACTGATGGAAAGAAAACATTAAAAGTCTTTGCTTTCTAAATGTAAGTGATTAAATAGGAACAGAAATCTGTGTGCCTCAGAAGCACTGCTGTTCAGAACACACAGCAGTCTACGGTGAAGGGTTCAGTCAGCACTTCCTGATGTTGGGTGGTAGGATGGCGTAAATTTCCAGAGCAGGGTGGGCATGTCGTGTGTTCAGAACCAAGGCTGCAGTGAGGAGTTGTGCAAGCCAACACCGGTGAGGGCTGTCAGAAACACCTCAAATTCAAGTTGTTCTTGGTTTTGTAAAATTGATTATTGGTCAGTGCACCTTCAGGAAATGTCTACTGTGGCCGAATGCTTTGTGACCCCCATATTCTGTCCCTGGACCCTGGTCCAGGAAGCCCTAATATCCATGCTGCCAAATTTGTCCTCTATATTGAAAACACTATAAAATCTCTACACGAGAGACTCTGAAGGTTAGGCAGGACAGATTCTGGAGGATTCTTAAAGAAGCACTTGGCAAACATTACAAAAGACTGATATTTCTGATGGAAGCCAATGAGATGTGGGAGACACACCTTCTAATTTATCTCTTGATGTTGCTACATCAAATATTTGACAATCTCCCCAGTTTCACCTTATTACCATGTCTGAAAATCACACCTTTCATATTTTCAAGCAAACTATTAACAGAATGTTACAGAGAACCTGTTTGAAGATAGAAATATTATAAGCTTGCTACCAGTTTAATATTGATTAATTTGTCAGAAATATATTTCCTCTACTTGTTATGACATTATTCAATTTTACTTCAAAGAAACCTGTCTCAATTCAAGCTTACTATAATGCAGCTGCAAAACATCAAAATAAAACAATGCATTTCTAGCATCTTCCATAAAAATGACTCTGACACAAAAAGAATTAGGGGTGTATATTCTGATTTTAGTAAATCCTTCCATCAGTTCAATGGCTGTCCCGTTATTCTTCCTGGAACTGACATCAGTTTCTTGAGTCTCTCTGAAAACCCTCTGAGGTCAGATGATAGATGGCCTTAACAACATTGTGTCCTAAGAACTGTTCATAGTGCTCGGCAACCAGTAGATGTCCAATGCATGTGTACTACTTCCCTACAGAGTGACACTGTGTCTGAGTTTCTGTGTGTGCATAAGAATATAAAGGCTCATGTGCCCATGTGTGTGAAGTCCAGACGTGAACATTGAGTGTCTTCATTAGTTTCTTTCCACCTTATTTCGCAGACAAAGTCTCTTATTGAACTGTAGTCAGCAATTATCTAGACTGCCTGGCTATTGAGCTCCAGGAATATGCCCATCTCCACATCCCCAATGCCGGAGTGACATATACAGCCATACTCCCCTTTGCATGAGTACTTGGCACCCACCACAATCAGGTCCTATGCTTGCACAGCAAGACCTTGAGCCAGCTCTGTTTCCCCAAGGTTGGAAACAGCAAAACGAATTTTGTCTGTTTCTCATCTTCCACAATTTGTCTAGTTGTCTATCTCAGATGTGGTGTAATAATACCAAATCATGGCCAAAATCAACTTTCAATAGATCCTGAAGCAATAGCAGCTAAGTTGTATCCTTCCCCAAAGGAATTTTATCTGTATAGCCTGCATTTTGTGATTCTTTAATGGATATGGACTAGCTAAAAGAATCCTAATCTTTAGTGCCATATTGTGATTCTGAGCATATTCATTAGACTATGATTTCAAACAAACCAAACCACCCTTGATTTTAATTTTTAAGTGGAGCTGAGATTGGTCCTTATCACAGGCTAAGGTACTAAATGTAACTCTTTATTGCCAGTCAGAGAACACATACTGGTCCTGATGCTGCTATTATTAAGCTTCATAAAAGAGTTTATGAAACTCTTTGACCTACTAACTGCACTGTGTTGCAGGAACAAAAGCCGTGATGGAGGTAGGAGCAAAACCAGAGGCCATAGAAGAATGTTGCTTCCTAAATATTCCAGTATTGCTCAGCTTACTTTCTTTTTTTATTGATTTTTATTGAGCTCTACATTTTTCTCTGTTCCCCTCCCTGCCTCTCCAGTTTACTTTCTTATATGCCCTAGGACCACCTTCCCAGGGATGGCACACAATGGCCAGGGCCTTACCCCACAGGCTTCCTACAGAGATATTTTCTCCATTGAGCTTCTTCTAAGGTGACTCCAGCTTGTGGCAAGTTGATAGCATGCTACCTATCCATAGAATATCCAGGTCTTCAACTTTATTCTTACAATGTTGCTTCTTTTCTGTTATGGGTAGGTTGAAGACTGATGATTGGTCTCCTTGACAGGTGACATAGAAACAAAAGCAACTGAAAACTGATTGTAGTTATTTTCCGTTCATATTATACTATCATTCCTTACTATGAGAAACACTTGTGTTCTAATGTTCCAGGTGGTGTTATTAATATGGCTCTTTGGCTTCTCTGTGCATGTCCATTCCATTCATTTATTCCAAAAATATTTCTGGATACCTGACAATCACTGGCTTTTATTCAAAGTGTAGGTGAGACAGCCACGAAAAGATAAAGACCTGTTCTCCAGTGTTGACATCCTAGTCTTAGTAAAAGAAAGTTAAAAAAAAAAAAGAGGTAAGTACAGCATTGAGTAATAACTGTAAAATATATATATATAAGGTAGTGAAAAGCTAACAGTGAGCAAGGGTGCCAATGGGAAGCCTTGGAGCAGCACACATCAGCAGGGAAGAAGGGGCCATAGGTTACCAGGGTGTCTGACAGAAGATGGCAGTGAGTCCACACAATACAATGGCAAAGCCGTGAAGTGGGAGTGTGCTTGGCTTTTCACTGTGGAGGATGAATTGCGCTAAGTGAGGGTGGCAAGCGAAATACAATGGGACACAGAGAATTTCAGGGAAAGTGGAGAAAAAGCAAGCAGGTGGGACAGGTTGAAAACAAATAGCAAGATACAGAGGTGAGGGAGGCAGTCATTTCAGCTGCTGCATAAAATAAATACGGACAAGATCAGTTATAATCGGAGACTATTGCAAGTTTTGGGGTTTGGACTGCGATTCAGCCCCTGCTGAGCACATGAAAAGCCTTGGGCTCAGTATTATGCACTACAGAAAGAGAGAAACTGAGAGAGGAAAACAGGGGAGGGGGAGGAGATCAGAGATTATCATCTGGTTAGCAAAGTACGATCAGCTGTCCTTAAAGATTTCAGATGCAAAGAGTCATTATCTAAATGTAAAGATGCGGAATGCTGAAAGTAATAGTAGCAAAGATACATAAGCACCAACCATCAGTAACCCACACGACCATACAGACGCTTTACTAAGGAGCAACCAGAAGAAATGATAGCACTTACAAGGATGGGCACGAGAAAGTATAATAACCTTTCTTATTATTGCATAACACACACATCTTAAAAATACCGTCTTAACCATGAAGAGATACATACGTAAGGGGAGGCTGCCGAAAACTAGGGAGAGAAGTGAAATTGCAAAGCCAGGTACACAGAGGGAATATATAGTAACTGTCAAAGCTGCAGATGGTAAAATAGCAAAAGAAAAATCAAAACCCACAAAAAAATCCCTGTTCCACTCTTGCCTTAAGAAAACAGCACTGCCAGAGACCACTGCTCTCCTCACCCCAACAGCTGAGAAAGGCAGGCCATCCATAATCATAGGATCTTAAGATATATCATATTACAAAATAATAGTAGAACTCAACTTACTAAATGCCAGAAACCAAGGAGCTCTTGCCTGCCAGCAGAGGGAGACTAACGGACACTCTTGCCTGGTCCAGGACAGGCAGAGGCTCTCTCACAGGTGGAAACTAATGATGGAGGCCACTATGTCCCTACATCTTATGCACAAACACATCTATAATTGTATAAACACCGGATAACATGTGTGTATGCCATTGGCAAATAAATGCTATCTATCCATTAAAAACTCTAAAATTCTGAGAAGTATTTAAAAAGTCTACATAGATGGAGAGATGAACCATATCCACTTGTTTAATATGTGATGATGTTCAAGTGGTAATTTTACTCAAATTGGTGTATAATTTAACCAAGTGACACCAGTCAAAGCCCACGAGAATTTTATGAGATTTGACACTTATGTTCTTAAATTCACATGGTAAAATAAAGGGCTTAAAGCTGACTAAAAGAGAAAATCGCATAAAGCTGAATGGATAATAATACTTAGTAGAAAGCCAGAGTAAGTGATTAGCATTAGCATAAATATAAAACTAAAATATCCATAAACAAAACACATAAGGAGGAGCTTGTAGCTCTTACAGAGAAGCAAGGTGCCATTCCCAGCACCCAGGACAGGCAGTGGACAACCACCTGTAGTTCCTTCTCCAAGGGACACGACTCCAGGTTTGACCTCTACAGGCATCAGATTGCAAGCACACATACAGGTATGTAGACACACAAACACATGCAAACAAAAAAATAATAAAATGTGTTACATAAAAATGCATGAGAATTTTTATCAAAGTGCTAAGATAATTCAGTAGGGGAAGAAAATTCCTCTCAACAAATGATGGTATCATAATGAAGAATCCTTCTGGAAAAATAAATGATCCCTGACACTTGTCTCACTCAATAAGCCAAACCTAATTTGAGATGGATTACAGAACTAAATGTGAGGGCCAAGTCTATAAAACCTGGAGACGAAAATATGAAAGAACACCTTCATCATTTGTGATGTGCAAAGACTTTTTACATGAAACACACACAAAGGTAATGACTCTAAAATGCATAGTGACAAAATCACTATCAATAATAAACTTTAAATTAACAATATACATAATTTAAGCAAACAAAATAGCAGACACACTGTAGAAAATTCCTGGGATACAAGGCTAACAAAAGATTTGCATATGAAACACAGTTCATTGCTATAATCATAAAAATACTTCATTTTTAATTTTTGTAGTGTCTGGTGCAGGGGAGATGGGTCAGCAATTAAGAACACTTTCTGCTCTTGCAGAGGACTCAGTTCACAGCACCCATGTGGTTGCTCACAGCTATCTGTAACTTTATCACAGTTCCAATGGAGCTGATGCCCTCTTCAAGACTCCACAGGCACTAGGCATACACATAGTTTACATATAAAACATAAAAATAAAATAAATCTTTGGAAAAATTGTGCAGATGTGTGCTTGAGTGTATGCATGTCTATGTGTGTATACAGCCGCTTCATCTGTACCAATCCACGTGAAGGCCGAAGGCTCATGCAGGGACGTCTTTCCCCACATTGCTTCTCCTCCTTATTGTCTGAACAGGGTCTTTCCCAAATCTGAAATGAACTGTTTCAACTTGACTCACTGCCCCAAGAAGCACCTAGGAGTGTCTCTGTCCCTCAGCTAGGAAGGAATTCATATATTTATGCTTGTACAACAACCACTATACCCTCTGACCAACACCATCCCCATATTTTAAGTGGCCAAAAGGCTTGAACAAACAGTTTTCACAAAGAGTAAAAATGACTAGTAAATACTTGAAGGATTTTTTCATTAGGTAAATGCAGACTCTACTCAAAATACAGTACCATTTCATATGTTCTAGGATTGCCTTAAATTAAAATGCTGAGATCACCATATATGGGTGAGACCATGAAAGAACTGGAATCCATACAAGGCTGACAGAGGTGTGTGAGATTGTTTGAACACCAGCAGAAGTGTTTAAACACACTTCTACTCTACTACTTGGCAATTCCTTTCCCAGAAAGTGAATCATAAGAAATAAGCCAGGCGGTGGTGGCACATGCTTTTATTCCCAGCATTTGGAAGACAGAGGCAGGAGGATCTCTATGAGTTCAAGGCTAGCCTAGTCAACAAAGTGAGTTCCAGGATAGCCAGGACAGTTTCACAGAGAAACCCTGTCTCAAAAATCAAAAACAAAACAAAACTAAAGAAACAAAAATACACGCCAACAAAACATCTTTGTGGAAAATTTTAATTAATCACAGACAAAAGAAAATGACAATGGCCCAAATGTCCATAAACATGATCATGAAACACCTGTGGAAGGGTCACAAATTACTACTTAGAAATAGGAAAGATGGATTATTGATACAAGCAACAAACAGATGAATCTCAAATGTATGCTGAACTTAAATGCTTAAGAAGTACTATCCCTCATACATGAATTTCAAAATGGACTTGAAAAAGCCAGGACTTAGCTTCAAAACTGAGACTGTCTGTGGAGCACAGGTTTGCCTACCCTGGGACACAAGGGAATCCACAGTTTGGGAGAAGCCTATGTAGAAAGTCAACTATGCTGTGGATATTCACATGTGTCTGTGTTATACTTATGCGGATCAGTAAATAACTGAGTGTGTACTAAACAGAGGGTTTAATTCACAAATTAATAAACTGAATGTAATGAAGGCTCACTGAGTATGTGTGGTTAGAGTTTAATACCTGTTGAACAAATATACAAACACACAGAGAGACACACAGACACAGACATACACATAGAGACACACACAGACACACAGATACAACGGACATACACACGGAGACACACACAGACAGACATACACACAGACACACACACAGACACACACACAGGCACACACAGAGACACACACAATTATACACACAGGCACATACACAAATAAACACAGACACACAGAGAGACACACAGACACAGAGACACACACACAGACAGACACATACACACACAAACACACAACACACAAAGACACACACACACACCTCACTGAGGGAGAGCACATGATGAGAAAAGAGCAAGAAGTCCCTGATACTCGTGTGTCCTCTCTAAGGTTTATGTTGGACTCAATCCTCATTACAGTGGTGTTAAAGGTTGAACTCCTCACCGTGTCATTAAATGATGAGTGTTCTGCTCTCGTGAATGAATCTGGGTCTTATAAAGGGAGTAGAGGGGGCTTCCTTAGTCCCCCATTCTTATCTCCTGTCACCTGGGCCACCTTGGAAGCAGACAAATCTGCTGGCATCTTGATGAGGGACTTTCAGACTTTCAGAACAATAAGGGATAATTTTTTCTGTTCTTACAAATGACTCAAACTTTGTTATTATGTTGTAGCAACACAAACAGAACAGAAACATGGAGACAGGACATAGTGGTAACTCTTTTGGAAGGTTCTGCTGTTGAGAGACTAATAAAAACATGAAGGTAATGTAGAGTCAAAATAAGAATTCTTGTTATGTTGTGATATATTTATAACACTGGGTACCATGAGAGGAATTCAGAAAAGAAGGGATGTGTGGGAGTGCAATGAAGGGGAGGCCACAGATGCCCAAGTGGTGTTTTCAAGAAGGTGAGGAGAGGAGGGTCCAATGTAGAAGTAGGAAATTCTCAGAAAAGTCCTTGAACCATCCTGAGGTCTGAAACTGATTGCTGCGCTGGCACATATTCAGTTTCGAGACAGTTGCTGTCTGTGGCTCTTCATCTGTCCTCCGTCTGATTGTGTAAATTACACACACTGGATGATGTCAAAACAACCTGTACCTCTAAGCATGCAAAGAAAGCCTAAGTGGTAATTAAGGATGGGTGATGAATTTGGATTCAGAAACCGCCACAAAAGGCTTGGGGATCTGATAACTTTAACAACGATGCTCAAATGACAGGCACAGAGAAAAGCCGGACTTTGTAAAGTATCTTGGCCCAGTCTAGGTTCAAGGGTAGAATTAAGGTTGAAGTAGCATAGTCCTTAACCGCCCTTTCATCATCTGCAGCTGACTGAAAGCCCCGACTCTTACATAAATGCCACAAATATCCTAAACTGCCCCTGATTTCCTAAGCTTCACTGATGTAGAATTAATATCACTAAAGCTCCATTCTCTCCACATACAGCACTATCACACACACACAAAGAGCCCGTGTTCAACATCGACAAATACCCACAGCTTGAGATTAATAGTCGGGAATTAGGAGGGCAGGAACCTTCGATAAAAACCACATGTGAAGGGCAGAGTGGGTTTTTAATATTGGGGACAACAAGCATTAACTAATTTCTCCCACTGGAGTGCAGCGCCCTTCAGTCGCTATTTTTGCTCCTAATTGTTCCTGCAGGTAGCAGGTTAACGTGGACCACACTTAGAGAAGGAAGCAATTGAATATGGCATAGATACTGAAAGAAAGGGCTCAATAAAAGAGCAGCATGTGCTCTAATCTGGCCTTTTACAACAGCCACTATCAAAGAGCTTTGGGGGTTTAAGGGGATTAGATACCATAACCCATCTGTCAGGTCATTATGGAAGGAAGCACTCCCGCTGTTTTCAAGGGAAGATGCCCTACTGTATATTATTATCATCAAGCATTTGCTGAGTGCTATAGGCGGCCGAAGAGCTTTCAAAGCATTTTTATTTGTTGCTCCTCATGAAACACTGTCACCTCTAAGAATTATCCACAAAATGGGGAAACCAAACTGAGGTACCCGAAGACGGTGGCAAATGTCCAATGTACCCAGAACACAGCAGGAGCTCTGAGGGTAACTTAGAGCCTTGAAAAGAAAAAGGGGGGAAAGGTTTCCTTTTCTAAGACACACCAAGAGTGGGAGACGAGGACTGAGCGTGGGAGTAGGTGTACGAGTGTGCACGTTAAGGCCAAGCCCAATTTCCTTGTTTCCCTGCAATCTTACACATGATTCTGTAACAAATACCTAAGGGTTATTTTCTGTAGACACGTGATGCATCTTAACCACAGCTGTGCGCCGTGATTGACACAGTTCCATATGGGAGGAGAAGCAGAACGCAGTCGCGCGTGAGTGAGTGGAACGACGGACTGATGTATTCAGCTATCGTTCACACAACTAGAGATCCCAAATCTAACGCATAATGAGGCAAAAATGAAATACTACATGCCCATTCATCCATATTGCTTGTAATTTTCTAGGAATAATTCAGCTTTCCAGTAAATCCTAGGGATAGGATCTAAAGTATAGAGTCATAAGTTCAGGTGCCCACTGTGTCCCTGCAAAGCTGTCTGCACAGGTCCTGAGAAAGGAGAATTTAGCATTGCACGGTAGCCTATGGGTCAGAATCTGACAGTTGTTTTTGTTTTTGTTTTTTTGTTTGTTTGTTTTGTTTTTTTCTAAGATCTTTTGTGTTCATAACAGAATTATTAGGCTCACTTTTCGATTATTTCTGATGGGGTTACAACTTCCATTTTTAAATAGAATTAAACCTCAAAACAGATAGCAAATAATCTGTATGTATTTAGGCATTAAAGGTGGGAGTGTTCCTCTCTATTATAAACAATTCTTTAAATATACTGATCAGTTGAATGACTTACTTAAAAGGCTATGTTTTATATTTTTTAAAACTATTGTGCCATCACCCCATTAAAAGAAGAACAATTATTCTTAATTTGTGTGTTTGTGTGTGTGTACCTGGTTATATGTGCATGACTGTGCATATACATGTGTGTATGTGTTTGTAGAGGCCAGAAAGTGGCTTCCAATTTCTTCCTTGACCTTCCATTTTGAAGCAGGGCCTTTCACTGAACTTAGAGCTCATTGATTTGTCAAAGCTGATTAGCCAATGAGGTTCAAGGATCTGTCTATCATGTCCCTTGTGCTACCATGCCCACCCACCCCTGTGTCATCCTGGTAGTTATAGACTCATGCTGTGCCCAGCTTTTACAGAGGTTCTTGGTATCCAAACTCTTAGACAATAGGCCCTTTTCCAATTGAGCCATCATCCCAACTTTAAGTTTTCATGACATTCTTTAATCATAAGTCGATAAAAATTATTTTCAATGCTCATTCATCATCTGTTGATAGCCTCCTGTGTACTGTGCACAATCTCTTTCCCATTAAGTTCACAGGCTGATGAAAATGCTTTCATAGAGGTTTGTTACTTGGGAGCTTTAGGGAAAGCGTAGTGCTGAGGATCCAAATATTCAGCTACATTGGGAGCCACTAGTTACCTTCTTAAATGTTGTCTTTTTCAGTTTTTCTCTTCAATTACACCCACTCCCTTGTCTGTACCTCAGGTCCCTCTTAACTCTCATCTGGATGACTGAAGTGGCCTCTTGACTTGCTTTTGCATCACTGCTAGAACAAGTGCTAAATTTATAAATGCATATGTCTTGATGTCCTGTGTTAAAACCTGTGTTGACTCCACATCATCTAACAGGAGGAACAACGGTCTTCTGATGAGGGCTAACCCTTCCTGCTTCATCCATCCTAGTTCCCAAGGCAGAAGCACACAAACCACACAAACATGTGGCCTTAAGGTTTCCTAAGGTCTGCTGGCTATTGGAATGTCCTGCACATCCCTTCTCTCTGAGAGGAAATATTAATGACATATACCACTTCATGTCTTGGAAGCTATTCCACAGGATGACCTCAAATATCAAAATCTCTCTCTCTCTCTCTCTCTCTCTCTCTCTCTCTCCATCTTTCCCTCTCTCTGTCTTTCCCCTCTTTCTCCTTTCCCCTCCCCTTTCATCATGTCTCACAAGACTCTTACTGCAACCCCCATTGCCTCGGTGCCTACCCAGATGGTGTTGACCCTGCTTGCCTACTGCCTTCTGCGGTGAATTCCTTCCCTACCTCACTCCTTACTTGTTTGTATTTCAGCTTTAAAAGGCCATTACTGATGTCCCGGTCCCATGGAATCTTTTATCTTCTGCTAAGTACTTAGCTATTCCATCCCACTAGACTTCTATCACACATTGAACCTATCTCTGTCACTGTGCTCTTAAACGTTGAATTATACAATACATGGGCTTTCAAGCCCATCTTTCTTTAAACCCCAAGGACTCACACAATGTGAAGCATTTCTTGTCTGTCTATGGCTTTGTCATCAGCATTGAGATTTCTAACATTTGTGAACATGGTAGTAAGTGGTTCAAATGAAAACTAGTGAAGGCCACACTGAGGACATTTTGAAGGTTGTCGCTGAGGTAGAACCTGGTGGCACAGGTTATGAAAAGCGAAGCTAAGCAAGCTGTTAAGAACAAGGCCATGCATAGGTATGGCTAAGACGGCCATGACCACAGAAATCAGAGAATGGAAGATGAGCAAGAGGCTGAAAAGAGAAAGGAGACTCCCGTGGCTCTGAATAGGACAAGCGAATGCCCTAAGTTCTAGGTACCAGCTCTGTAGACTCCGGGGAGAAGGGCAGCTCTCTCATCCTCTTTGTAGGTTGGGAATCTGAGTGTTTCCGAGCTCTGCCTGTGGCTCTTGTTCCTTTAGGTCCCATGCTATTGAGATGCAGGGTGAGCAGCTATTAGTCATTGTATGACTACACAGGAATCAATAGATGTGTAACCAGTTTATTGAAAGGGCTGAGCGTAATGAGCCCAAACAGGAAGCAGCTGTATTTTCCTCCTCCTCCTGCCTTTCAATGTGTCAGAGTCCTCTACCCCATGCCTTCCTAACATTTCAAGTAGCAACTCATAGCTGTCCAGGCATTTTTAATGAAAAAAGCAGAATTGGATCTTATTTGCGTAACCACAGAACACTTCCAGGTAGTAAAATGCTATGCTAAATGCAATGTCTGTTTTCCAGGTCTCTTTCAAAGTCCTCTAAACAACATGGATTCAGCCCCTTGCAAGTGGGGTGTGCTATTTTCTTTCATTCTCCCTCTATCGACTCAGCCAATTCTCTCTAATGTTTCCACATGAGAACGAGGAGCAAGTGCCGAGAGAAAAGAACAATACATTCTCACTCGGATAGTGTTGCCTGTGCTGTAATCGACTGCTGTGGGCCTTCTGTATACCTCAGGACGCCCAAATGTTAGCTTCTTGCAAAGACTGTTTCTGCTTAAAAGCCTATAAATTTCTTCATGTGGGCATGCTCTGGATAGTCCATATGCTTACATACAAACATAAACGTGTAAACACATATATATACACATGAACACACACTCTCATATTCACACAAACACACACTCACAAAACACAATCATAAGCATTCATGTACAGATGCATGCATCCACTCAGACACAGACACACATATACACAATTGCACACACACATGTTCGAGTACACATTAAAAACACAATAACACACAAACAACACCCAATTATACAACACACTAATTCATATACACAAATATACACAACCACACATGCACATACACTCTAACCAACACTAAAAAAATTTGCACATTGGCACACAGACCCATACACAATCATGCTCTCACAAATTCTTACATATTCACACACTCATGTATAGTCACACTCAAACTCATACTCTTACATTTACACACTCACACGTATATACTCACACACATCAAAACACACAATCGTGTACACTTTTTACATATACAGTCACACACACTCACAAATATGCACAAACACAAACTCACACATTTGCACACTCAGTACACACTCAGTACACACTCACATACACATGTACACACAAATATTCACACATACATGCACAACACCCACATACATACAAATGTACATGTACACAGGTGTGTACATATACAGAGAAAAGCACACATGTACACAAAGATACACATTTTCTCTCTCTCTCTCTCTCTCTCTCTCTCTCACACACACACACACACACACACACACCCTCAGTACCAACCTGGTTATTTCTAGTAATCCACAGAAAATACACATCTTTAACACCAATGATGGGATCAGTAGCTGGTTATACTTCTCCCAATACAGGTGATCTCATAAGCCTCCAAAAATATTGATGGATTCCCTAATACTCAGAACAAATGGTCTTTTCTTTACCATACAAAGATCAGATTGTAATAACAGACCAGAAAAATGGAGAAGAAGAAATAACAAACGTTTAACTATAAGGTTTAAAGTAAATTTACAAAACCTATGGACAAAACAACAGTGTGAGGTTTTGCCAGAAAGGGTTTTTTCTTTTTCTTTGTTAATTGAGAAACATGGTTTTAGGAATTGGCCAAGGAATAAAAAAGCAAATTAGTGATGAAGCTCAGGGCAAACAATTATGCCATAAACACTAATTAGAAAGACCAAAAGATGCCAGGCCTGGAAGATTCAGAGACCTATAAGATGTAAAATAATAATGATGACAACAGCAATAATGAGTGGTGGAGTGGAGAAGTCATTGAGACCCTGATGGACACCAGAGCCTGCAAGCCAAGTATGGAGTGCCTAGAATCTGCCCAGCCTTTGCCAGAGCCTAGGTAAAATATTACCAACACATATAAAAAGAAGCACGGGAAAGCATGCCATTTCTCCAAGGCCACTCAGTGCTCCAAGGATCCAATGGTCCCCTGTATATAAAGTACGCTAAAAGAAATAATGCAGAATAAATGTGTTACATTGAATGGGAATGGTTGCCAGAGGCTCGTATATTTGAATGTTTGGTTCCCAGTTGAATGGATTAGGAAATTGTGACCCTGTTGGAAGAGGTGAGTCAATGGGGCTGAACTTCAAAGTTTCAAAGGACCACACCCCCCCCCCCCCCCCCCAGTGTTGCTCTCTCTCTGACTTGGGCTTGTGGACCAGATGGAAGCCCTCAGTTACTGCTACAGCACCATGTCTGTCTGCTTCCAGGGTTCCCACCATGATCACCAGAGACTCGCCCTCTCAATCTGTAAGCAAGGCCCTCATTAAATGCTTTGCTTTCCATTTGCCTTGGTCTTGGTGTCTCTTCACAGCAATAGAACAGTATAAAAGACAGTAAGTTAAATTTCCACTCTGCTCGCTGCATGCACTTTGCTCCGGCTTTCTAAACTCTGTCTTAATTTGAACATGGGGAAAATGGGCTTTCAAGGTAACCGGAATTGAAACAAGTTTCTTCATTGGCTTCATGTGCAAAGAGAACTGTAACAATGCTTCATTCTCTTCTAGAAGCTCAGGCAGGGTAGATGGATCACCTGCCTTTTTAAAAAAAGAAACACAGGAGGAACAACTCCCACATGAGTTAACATGTGTGTGGGGACACTGTGTGTTGAACTTGGTATTGTTATGTTTTCATATTAAATGAGTAACACTCTGTATAGTGATTCAGTCAGCAATGGGTCGTCTCCATGAGGATGCTCTATGCTATAGCCCCGGTGCATAGCAGGCTATGCCATCAAGGTGTGCGTGTATGTGTTCTTTGATGTTTATACTACCATGAAAGAGCCAAGCACATGTTTCTCTGGACTTACATCTCTGCTGGTAAATGACACATGCCTGCGTTTAACATTTGCCAGGCCATACAGAGTTCACAGCGCATTCCACATTTCCCAAGACGGTCACAGACACTTCGTTCCGCCTCAGAGAAATTTTCCAGAACCTATCAGCAATGACCTAAACCATTCAAAGCAGAGCTATAACCTTCTAATGCCTTCTGTATCCATCAGGTAGAAAACCACTAGTCAACAAATGTCTTATGCAACTTGGAAGAGTAAACAAAAAACATCTCTATTTCTATTCATGATCAGATTTTCCAAGTATCTTATAGAGTTTACAAACAGATATTATTCAATAAAAATTGAATTTCAATATTTTAGCTAGCATTTACTAAGAACAAACTTTGGGGTCTTTTAAAATGACCAAGATGAATGAGAGATACCCTCATTCTGACCGAATCACTATGCAGAGCATTACCCATTTAATATGAAAACAGAACAATACCAATGAGAGATGCTTATAATCCCTTATTTGGTGTATGTATATGGTGGCCTCTCCTTTTCTCTATTCAATTTATCTAAACACATGGTGCACATGTGTTGAAATCTTACATCCACTCATAAGCAAACATTTAACACACACATATACCTTGGATTTTTGTACAAAAAATATTCTTATGAAATACAATGGTAATAATAAAAATGTTAAAAATAATGGGATTATTAAACTCTTATCTCAGTTTAGTTTCTTTAAAAACAGATTTGTTTGCTTTCTTTTATGTGTATGGGTGTTTTGTCTGCATGTATGTACTTCACCACATGTATGCAGTATCTATTTATGTCAGAAGAGGTCATAGGATCTCATGGAATTGCAGTTAGGGATGGTAGAGAATCTGGGTCCTCTGCAAGGGCGACACATACTCTTAGCCCCTGAGTCACCCCTCCAGCCCCTTAACTCGCTATGTGTCACCAGAAATCATGCTGTGATTTTCGTAAGGACTTTGGAAATATTTTGCATGGAGTATTTCAGAACCTGTCTTTGCCAACCTCAACAAGGACTTCAAATCGGGACGTTTACATTTTCTTTCTGCTGTTTTCCTTATCTGCCAGTTAGAATGTGTGTGGACAACCTCACTGCTCAATTTCCTTGCCTGATCTCATTTTCCTCATAGAATGTGGACTGCACTGGTGCAATGAGAAATACTCTTCACTGAGAGCAGGGAATGATTGGAATATTTGTATCACTTGTGATATCTAGAAAACAACACAGCCACAATCTGGCTCAATTGCCGTTTTTCTTTATTTCTTGGCCTTTTGTAATTAACTTCCCAGTATCAAATGGAATCAAGTCTTATAGATAATCTGTTTTATGAAGCTATAAAGATCCTAAATCAGACAATTCTCCTTATCCATCTAATTATTAAACCTTAGTCTTGTGTTAAAGAACCAAGTGATAAATACCTTCTTGTGTTTCCTCGATTTAACAATTAGACATCATACCATGGCTTTGAAAATTCCAGGTAAGTATCTCCTTTCCCCTCCATCCTCAAATGAGCTACCCCTCAAGGCCCCTCATGTTAGCTCACTAGCTTGCCTATGCTCCTTGACAGGCCATTTGAACCACTGCAGCTCTTCTGTGCCTCTTTGGAATTGCTTCCACTGGGCTTCTAGATTTCACAGAAGCACCAGGCGTCTGGTATGTGTTCAATAAACACTTGATAGACTCACTCAAAAATTGATGGACTGATGGCTCATTAGAGTAGGTAAGAGGATCATTAAGACATGCAATTTGTTTATTTTAAGATAAAGGTTTAAGTTACAATTTTTATGTTTGGAAAAGTAAATATGAAAGGATGAGTAGCCCCATGCTGTCAGAGTACCCGGGGTAAATGCCCCTTTGATACACGAACATGCTTTTCGTGTGTGTGTGTGTGTGTGTGTGTGTGTGTGTGTGTGTGTGCATGCATCTTCCTCTGTGTGAGTTCAGGCACAGAGATGCCACAGTGCACAAAGAGAAGAGAAAAGGGAACTTTGGACCTCTCTCTGTCCTTGCTTTGTTTAAACAAGGTCTATGCTGTTTGCTTCATTTATCAGGTAAGCAGTCTCAGTTCTCCAGGGATTCCCTGGTCTACCCCTCCCACCTCCTCACAGGAGCACAACCACCTCCTCCCAGGAGCACTGCCACCTCCTCCCAGGAGCACAGCCACCTTCACACAGGAGCACTACCATCTCCTCACAGGAGCACTACCATCTCCTCACAGGAGCACTGCACCTCCTCACAGGAGCACTGCACCTCCTCACAGGAGCACTACCATCTTCTCACAGGAGAACAGCACCTCCTCACAGGAGCACAGCACCTCCTCACAGGAGCACTGTTATCACAGACAAATGCTCTGCACCTGGCTTTTTAAAACATGAGTTCTGAGGATCTGAACAACTTTATCGCACTTGTACTACAAGGGACTTTGCCCCTGAGCTAGCTCCCCAACCTGCACTGACATTCTTGACACAAGCTCTTCAGCATAAACACTAGAAAGTAGACTAAAGTTTGTTCGAACATTTTAAGGCCCTATTAATGTTTTTAAAAATACATCTTTTAATGGTAGACTTTAGCTGCATACATTTTAACAACATTCTGACCTTTCTAGGTTTAAAATCACACAGGTTTGCTTTCTAAATTCAGAACTGTAACATATATTTTCAACCAGAAGGTTTTATTCTTTTCTTTCCTTAGTGACTTCACCGCACACCAAACTGATGAATTTGCAAATCCATGAAAACGTGTATTTAATAAGTGCCATAGATCATTTGTTACTGACACTTTTAGGATCCAGCCTTACCCAGCTTTAACTAATATGTATTGCAGACAACTGCTACCTGCTGCGTATAGAAACAATATGAGTTTATTATTTCATTTCTACAAGCTAAAGATGTTACGTTTCATGAAATCCATAAGTCAAAAGGCTTTCCCTAACATTAACCTGCATAATCCCAACAAAAATGTTAATTAAAGTTAACTATAATTAGTTTTTTAAAAGTTCAAAATCCGTGGCAAAGTCTCAACATTACCATTTTATTCGAGTGTGGGTTGTTTATATTCAAAGTCAGCCTTATGTTTAGCGAACCTGTTATGGTTTGAGGAAGATATGTCCCCATAGGTTCATGTCTGAATGCCTGGGACCCAGCTAGCATGCCTGTCTGGAAAGGTAAAGGGAACTTGCCGGCCATCACCTTCCCTCAGAGGAAGTAGGCTTTGAGAGAGCCTGGCCTCGCCTGCATTTCTCTCTCTTTCCCGAGTCCCACACAGTGTGGTCAGGTGGCTTCCCGAGTTCCACACAGTGTGATCAGGTGGCCTCATGTTTCTACAGCTCCATCTTCCGGCCTGTTGACATGCCAAATGCGGTCCTTCATGGTACCAACCCTTCAGACCCCTTTAAGACCAGTTTGTAATGTTGGGAGCAGTGAGACCCCAGATCCTGAATGTCTTGTAATCCCCTGAACTGAGTGCCTACAGCTGCTCTGAGCACGAGACCTTCAGGAGTTCCTGATGACAGGAGAGTGGTTTCTGGTGGGTTTGCCTGGGGGGTGGCTATCTCTATATAATCTGCCCCTGAACACAATAAAGGGGGCATTCTTGGGGAATTCAAGGATGACCCGTGTCACTGTCTGTCTGTGTGTGTCTGTGTATTTTAACCTCCAGCCCCCTTGCCCAAAGCTCACAAACTGGGTGCTAGCACACAGAGCGCAGACACGGGGGCGCGGTGCGCGGCACTGTAACACATGCCTTCCAGAGGGCATATGTCTTTCTGTAACTGTATGGCCAAATAAACCCCTTTTCCCCTAAATGGTTTCTATGAAGGTATTTTATCCCAGCAACAGAAAACAAATTGATATAGTACCTAAATTATCCTTAAATTTCCAGTCACACTTGTTCTCCTAAAAAGTGGATATTACAATCATTGTTTTAAAACAAGATTTAAAAAGTTAAAAGCCATCATTCACACATTTAAAAATCATACATTTTTTTCAGAAACTTTGTTATACCAGATGGAGAAAATATGTCTCGTTGAAAGCCATTTCTGACAGGAAAAACAATGTCAATTTTTAGAAACTCTTAAATGCAAACAGGAAGCGAAAGCCTAATAGAGAAACGTATTGTGCACAGAAAATATCTAAAACAAAACACGATGGTTGTAGAATGCCTCACCGATTGCCAGAGAGTACCCCTAATTGATCACAGCATCTCCTCCATCAAGTTCAGAGCAGGTAAAGAGTTGGATTCCTAATTGGCAGGGCCACAAAGCTAAAGCTTCCTGTGGACCCCCGCTGGGAGGCATTTCCATAAGGTGTACTTATGCTGCCCTCTCTTGGTGAAGGAGGCGCACTGCTCAACTTGACTGCCACTTTTTAAAAAAAAAAAAAAAAACTTTTTCAAAAAGGTTTTCTTGTTAAGAGAAACAGTCTGTTTGGATACAGCATTTTCGGTGCCATTTGCACAAATTAAAATGCTAATTGCTAACCTTAGAACAGCTAGAAGTACTTGAAATAATTCTGGGTTTCTAAATTGATGTGACTTGAAGCCAATTGGAGTACATACTCCAATGTTTTCATTTGTAGACTCCAGGAAATTCCATTTTGTAAAAAGAAGGAAAAAAAATGTCAAATAAAGTGAAGAGCAGGAAGGCCCTAACTTCATGGTTTTGGCAAAACGTTGCAGGGAAGGGAGAAGCCTTAGCGCTGCTCCTGTGAGCTCTGTCCACTTCCGTAGCAGATGAAATAAATTGTGACTCATTACAAAAAAGAAAAAGAAAAAGAAAAAAACAGAAAATAAAAGAAAGGAAAAGAGAAGAAAAGAAAAGGTTACTGGATAAGCGTAAATAGAAGCCCAACCATGGAAGACAAAAAGCACAACCTTTTGTGACAATCAGTTTTAATTTCAGAACCAGTGGTGTGATGGAGCCAACTGGGAGTATCTTGCAAGAATCAGCTGTGTGCATTGTTCCCCTACTCTATGTTCACTGCTATAATTTTGACAGATGAAATCTGTCTTGGTAGGCGTATAAACACTGTATAAATTGGCAAACACTATAAATAAGAATTTTGTCAGAGAGAGCGGGGGAAGGGGAGAACATGAATATCACAGGCAGGACTGTTGATGATTAAACATTTAGCAGCACTTCTTTAGATATGTCAAAAACTGAAGACATTTTCTTTTTGCCAAAGAGATATGATGATTAGCAAATTTTCCTAATATATATATATATATATATATATATATATATATGCTCCAAATAGAAGTTTTCTTAGAGAACACCATTACGTAACAAGCCCTGTATGAGTGAAAAACCAGTGTAAAAAAAGAAAAGAAAGTGTAGTGTCTGGAACACAGAGGCATCTGAGATCCTTTCTTATCAACATGTACAAATCAAACTGTGTGTTTTTGTTAGATTAGACACTGCTCACATTTAGCATTTCCTCTCCCCTAAATCGAAACTGTTCCTGAATAAGCATTCTCTCTCTCTCTCTCTCTCTCTCTCTCTCTCTCTCTCTCTCTCTCTCTCCTCATACATACATGTCTGCATGCTCACTACAGGTGTGGGTCACACATATGTGGATTGCATGTTTATGTGTGCATATACGTGTGAACACCCAACTCTGACTGCAGGATCATCCTCCATGGCTTCCTTTTGAGTCAGGTATTACTCACGGTGTGTGAGGATTATCCGGGAGAGTTGGATTGATTCTGACTTCAGTTTCAGGTCTGTCTTTGCTCCCAGGACCATCTTGAAGATGTTATACATCAAGGTTACTGTTCTGTTGAAAAGAATGTGCTACTAATTAATTAATGATTTCATATAAAAATAATGAACAGGGACTCTTCGAGTGAGCATTTAGCTAAATGGTGACAGCAATGTCACCAACAGTGACAGAACAGCAGAGCAATTGACCAACGCTTCCAGCCACTGAATGCAGAAATAGAGCCTCTGAAATTAATGTTTCCTCATAATGAAAACCAATAGCAAAGACATATTTGAAATGAAGTGATGTTAGAAAATATGATCGTTGGACATGGAGAGTCACCTACTTTAAACCGTTTAAACCTCAAAATGAAAAAATATCTGGTGATATAAGGTTGTTCCTTATGTTATTGATGGGAGGACTGAAAAACAATCCTATCGGTAACACAGACAGAATCAACGCCAGGCGAGGAACAATCGATGGGAATGCAATTTTCAGTGTTACAAGTCATTAAGTTGAAGATGTGTGTGAATCAGTTTTAAATACAACATCTCATCAGAATCTACTGTGAAACCACATAATAAAAATAACTTTTTAAAAACTACACCAAGTCAATAAAGGTGTTTATTTAATAAAATAAAAAGCCTGACCCTTGGGTATAGTTATTTTGAAGGCTCTTCTTCAGAGGAAATAAAAATGAAACTACATCGCACTGACTACACAAATGAACAAATAAATCTTCCCTGCACCCCTATGGGCACTCCCATCATCACCCCCATTTTGCAGATAAGGAAAACAAGAAGCAAGGCATCGATTAAGTAACTCACCAGAGGTTTGGTGCTGGCTAAGTGGTGCCATTGGGTTTGAATACAGCCTTGTAGCAATTGCTTTACATACTTCTCGTCCCTGTTGAAGATAAAACTACAAAACCCAGGAATCCTTCCTAAGGAGCAGCTTCTGTCTTGAACTGCTTTTTGCCTCAAACTACTTGCATGCACTTACTTTTAGGCTCCAGTAGCAGCCATGCAGTTCGGCAATGTGTTAAACAAGTTGCTAAGATGCTTACAGAGAAGGGTGGTCCCAGGAATCAGAGTCAAGCCCCTCTCATTGGGGAGAGGTGTTCCATGCTAGAAATAAACATTTGATAGACTTTCTTACACAAGTTATTATTTATCCTTAAGTTCATAATACTTTGTTTAGATAGCTTTTTCTTGCCATTAGAATTTAAGGCCTTGGAAAATGAAGACATTAATTTGTTTCTTTACTAGCTATCAATGCTCTTGATGCATAGTTGATACGTAACATGTGTTTGTTAAAATGTAATTAGATGTCATAGCCAATAAAAGCAAGCTTAAAGAAATTACTTTAATCTACATATTAAGCAAAGACTTTTTGCCTAAAGAATTTTAATGGTAATCTTTTCATGAAAGTTTCAACTTCTCCCCTTTATTCTTTGCCTGATGGAATTCTTCTGGGAAATATCTCTTAGGATCTGGGAATGTAGATCAGAGGGCAAAGTGCTTGCCTAGCTTGCATGAAGTCCTGGGTGCCATCCCCAGCAGCAATGTATCCTGTGTGTGATGGTGCCTATAATGCCAACACTCTAGGATGTCAACACAGAAAGCAGAAGTTCAAGATCATCCTAGGCTACACAGTCATTTCAAGGACAGCTGAAACTCTAGGAGACACTGTTGGAAGGGAGGAAATGGGAAAGGAGAGAAGGGAGGGTGAGGTAGAAGGGGAGGAGAGGGAAGGAGAAGGGAGGAAAGGGGAGGGGAAGAAATTAGAAGGGAAGAAGAGGGAGGGAACTTCTTTACTACTGATTTTATGGCTATCCTCTGTATCCAGTCTTTCCTCTTTCCCACACGGCTGACAAAACCAACTTCTTAGAATACAGACTCTGCGTCTTCAGTCCTTCTTTTAAAAGGCTGAAGTAATATGAACGCACAGAGACTCTGAGAACACACACAAGACCTGCAAAAGTTCATGCTGACAAAATCCCAACAAAAATGAGGGGAAGTACACTCAAAGTCCCACCTTTAACCCAGAAATGGTTTACAATCTTCTGGGGAATGGAAAATCAGTTTTCTCCAATGAAGTGTCACTGAGAACTCAAACCACACTTCAAGGCAGGCCTCTTGTTCAGGAAGAGTTTACCAACACAAAATGAATTCCACAGGTTTTTTTGTTTGTTGGTTTTTGTTGTTATTGTTGTTGTTTTGATTTTATTATTTGTTTTCATAAGAACACAAAGTTGAGTAATTATGAAGATGGAGAGAATCTGGAAGGACACAGGGGTTATGATCAAAATACATTGTGTAAATGTTTTTAGCATAATTTTTGAATTATTATTTGAAATATTTTGAAATAACAATAAATAGCCCTGTAAGGATAAAATCTAAACTATGAAGCATGACATCTAGGTATTTGAGATTTATTCCAAAGAAATGCATTTGCACGTACCTTGTGTTTTCCACTTCTCATTACTGTAGTGAAATACTTGAGACTGGATAAGTTTATAAAGAAAAGAGTTATGGTTCTCAAAATTCCAGGGCATATTAGTGCTGTCTGCTCTATTCTGGCAGACTTTATGTTGTCACAGTCTCGTGCTGGGCCCTGTGATGGCAGTTAGTATGCTGACAGAGATCAAGCTATCAGACAGTGAGACCAGGTAGGTTTACTCCTTTGGAGAAAATTAACCAACTCTTTCATGAACACTACCTTAACTCCTCCAGGCCCAGCACCCAGAATGATCTTCTAATAGCCCTGCCTACTACCTACTGCCTGGCATGTTGATGGTCAAGGCTACAGTAGATGAGCCCTTGGAAGACAAGACCCATCCAACTACAGCACCTCCCAACCCATGTTCAAGTAAACCTGTAGAAATACCTCCCATGTAAGAAGAGGGAAATCAACATCAGAACCTGCCAGATCTTCCAAAGGGTTACTTCTGGCTTACCAGGACACAAGAGATTCTGGTGGTGGCATTCTGAGATGGTGGCAGTGTCAGGCAACTGGTCACCCACAGTCAAGAGCAGATAGGTGAATGCATTGTGCTTGTGCTTAGCTCTGTTTCTGGCTCTTAACACAGTTCAGGATCCCGTTGCCTAGGAAATAGGGATGCTCACAGTGAACTGGCTCTTCCTACACCAATTAAGACAATCTCTCACAGGCAAGCCCAAAGCCAACCCAATGTAGACAGTCCCTCATGAGACTGTCTTCCAGGCAGTATTAGGTTGTGTCACGGTGACAATTAAGCTAGCCAGCACATGTCCTTCCCACTTCTGCCCCTTTGGATACGTGTGAGCTCACACTGTTTTAGTTAAGACAACTAAAGTCAGCAAGACTGGTTTCACGTTTTTATTTTTTATTTTTATTTTAGAAATAACATAGCTGTGCTTCACTGGAGAAAAGGTGGAAGTGAGTGGGATGGAACTGAGAGATGATTTAATTTGAAAATTGAATATAAGTAAGACTTGGCTGAAGAACCCGAGGCTGAGCTGCTGCAGTACTAGATGAACTTGAGATCATTTCTGAGGGATCTGTTTATCCTTTTTTTGCAATAAACATTTCATGGCAAGCCTATAACTTCAGTTTCAGAAGGCAAAACAATAGAATTAGCTGTTTGTTTGGTTTTTTAAAGCCCCATTTCTTGCCCAAATTTGAATTTTTCCTTTGTACTTTTCACATTATGAAGTAGAACATTTACTGAACAAATACCAATTTGAGCTAAAATGATATTAGGTTTTGATGATCTACCTATTTTTAGCCTGAGGACTAAGTGATTTTCTGTATTCACATTTTCATCATTTTAATGAAAATGAGGTAATATGCTGAAATGGTATTTTCTTAGAATGTATTAAGGTTTATATATTCTCGATTTTTCAGATATACTGTGTCATAGACTTTTCCTCTAAGTCAGATGTACTATAAACACACAGATTAACATTTTTACTGCTAACAGCATGCTGCAGGTTTCAAACTTAATTCCATTCTTGATCTTTTAGAAGATCTTGTTCTAATGTGAGCAACAGAACTGCCATAACACAACAGAGCTTGGCTAAACACAGATGCGTTGTGGCTACCCTTGAAAGTTTTGTTATCGCAGAATTGATTTAATATGTGAAGGGTATGTCTCCACCTACACTTGCTCTTAGGACTGTTTCATTCATTCATCCTCTGTGTTTCTATTATTTACTTAAATATGGAAGAGAGTCATAAAGTGATAGTTCAAAAAAGATGAGTATCGCTTTCTGAGAAGAGCCAAGATAGTCACTTCTCAGTTGACAAGAATGTCAATATTCTTGATAAGTGCATGAAATACTTCAGTCTGGGGTGTTGGAGAGATGGCTCACTAGGTAAGAGTGTCTCCTGCTTTTACAGAGAACCTGAATTCAGCTCCCATCATCCATGTAAGTCAGTTCAGAACCACCTGTCACTCTAGCTCCAGAGGATCTGATGCCCTCTCCTCAATTCTGTGGATACCTGCCCTCAGGTGTACATAACCACATACACTCACACATACACATAATTAAAAATTAAACCCTAAAAATCATTCTTCATTTTTCAATGTAGACTGTGATACTACATCTCAGTTTATACTCCTTAAACACATCCGAGGACAGCTTTGTCATATTGTTAAAGGGGGATAATTCAACAGTATTTGCATGGCATAAAACTGTGACAGAACTTACTAAGGCTGAGGAAGTGCCACCACGTTTCTCTAAATAAAACAGGCACAGCAAAACATCTGACATGATAAAAAATTGTCTCTCACAAATAACGTGACAAGCTTTCGATAAATTCTAGCTTCCTACATCAGCAGCAGGCCTTTTGTTTGAGAATATTATTTCAAATGGCCAACAAGTGCTTCCAGATATACCAAGATAGGCTGCGAAGCTCTTGGCTGCCAAGGAGTAACATTAGAATATCATTAAAGACAAAAGCCCTTATCACATGGGTGCCAATAGATGCTGAATATCTTGTCATTATCCATTCTGATGGCATCTTGACAGGATTCTTAAGTATTTTACACACTTTACACATCACAATTATGTTGCAAATGTCTTACCTGATACTTGTGTGCCATTAAGCTTATTGTATTTCATGCTTGCTGGATCCAAGCCACCTCTCTTGGAACTCGGTTAAATGGTCTTCTGAAAATGATTAAATCTCATGACAAGCCCTAGTAAACTTCTTGCACCAGGTCTGATTCCCTGTGTCTGCAAATATGACATCATTGTTTATTGGAATGCATTATTGTGTGTCTTGATTGCTTATCAGCAACTAGACTGGTTTAGTTCACTCTTTTCTAAGGTCCTCTCGCTAGAAGACTTGTCTGGGAAATGTACTGCACCCCATTATCATGGTGATATTGATGCAGAGCTAATGGATAGTCTAGTCCTTCTTTGTGGGCTCCTGGGATTTGCACGTTTCTGCAGTTGTGGGACTGTACACAGTGACTTGGTGGTGTGAAGAGAACAGTTCTGGGGCCACACACACAGTGAGTTGCTGGTGTGAAGCGAGCAGTGCTAGGACTGCACGCATTGTGACCTGCTGGTGTGAAGTGGAGCAGGAGTGGGACTGCACACAGTGACTTGCTGGTGTGAAGCGACCAGTGCTAGGACAGCACACAGTGACTTGGTGACTTGGCATGAGCACTGCACCACCAAGCTACACCCCCAGTTACCTTTCCCAGTTCACCTGAAGTCTAGACAGTAGTACAACATAACCAACACAACCAACACACTCACTATTTTCTTCTTCACGTTTGCCACACCAATACAATGGACACTGTTTTCATGACCCTCTGTACAAGTATAAGGAATAGCCATTAAAAACTCTCTCTAAATTAGTTTAAAATTCTATTATCTTCCTGACAAAGGGCTTAAGGTTCATTTTGTTTTGAAGATGTTTTCTAATGTCATAAATAATTCCTGGATATTTTATTTTACAATTAAAGATGTTTAGACCTTTAATTAAACTGAAATATATATATATATATATATATATATATATATACACAAGTTGCTAGTGCATGATTTGATGTACGATAATTCCTTTAACCAGCACATACCAAGCTAGACACATTGGCATCAGTTTTTTTCATCTCAGAAAAAAAGTTATAGAATATTTTTATAAAAATAGTGTGAATTTTTAAAATATATTTTAAAAGTCAGCTTTGGAAGCTGAGAAAGATGAAAACTTGGTGGATAGGAACATTTGCTGCCTAAGTATGGGGATCTAAATTCAGATTTAGTGAACCCACACAAGAGCTGAACATGGTCTGTGTATTTGTAACCCCCACTGTGGGGGAGCAGACTTACTGACCAGGGCGCTGAACTAAAAAATGGTGAGCTAAGGGTAACTGAAAGACCTTGTCTCATGGAATAGATGCTGAACAAGGAAGGAGGAGGATACCTCCCCCATTCTCTGCACATGAAAGTGTGGGCAAGCTCAAACACACATATAGTCACACATGTACACACACATACACATACTCACACACATATACATATTACACACAGATCATAGCTCTATGGTCTAAAGCACCATGTAGACTCCTTGGTAACTCTGCTTTGGACTTTGAGTTTCTTCTCCTTCACAATCTCAAATTTGTTACAAACATGTCAACAATGCAATGAACAGCAATGAGACTAAAATGTGCTTCATTTTGAGGCTTGAATATTGCTAAGAAATTATAAATTTCTAAAACATGAAATTCATGCCTGAAATAATATATTATAGAACCAGATTAAATTGTTGCTACTAACTTTTAGAACATTCTGTCTTCTATCCAGTCAGGAGACGCTAACAATTTTAGTTTTGGGGGCTAATTTTTTTTTGAGATGTCTTATTTATTTTAAAAACAGCCCTTATTCATTTTACATACTAATTCCAGTTTCCTCTCCCTCCACTCCTCCAGCTCCTCCCTCCTTCACCATCCACTTGTCAGAGTTGGTAAGGTTTCCCATGGGGAGTCAACAAAGTCTGGCACAAGACTTTGAGGTAGGACCAAGGCCCTCCCCACTATAGCTAGGTTGAGCAAGGTATTCATCCTAAGAGAGTGGGTTCTAAAAAGCCAGTTCAAGTGCTAGAGATAAATGCTGGTCCCACTGCCAGTGGCCGCATAGGCTGCCTCAGCTGCACAATCATCACCCACATTAAGAGGGCCTAGTTTGGGCTATGCAGGTTCCCCTGCTGTCAGCCTGGGTTCAGTGAGCTTCCACTAGCTCAGGTCAACTGTTTCTGTGGGTATCCCCGTCATGGTCTTGATCCCTTTGATCATATTATCACTTCTCCTTCTCTTTGACTGAACTTTGGGAGCTTAGTCCTGTGCTAGCTAAATTTCTACATCTGCTTCCATCAGTTGCTGGATGAAGGTTCTATGATGACAATTAAGGTAGTCATTAATCCGATTACAGGGGAAGGCCAGTTCAGTTACCCTCTCCACTATTGCTTAGGGTCTTAGCTGGGGTCAACCTTGTGGATTCCTGGGAACTTCTCTAATGCCAGGTTTCTTGCTAGCCCCATAATGGCTCCCTCAATCAAGATATCTCACTCCTTGCTCTCCCTGTCCTTCCACCATTTCAGCAATCCCTTTCCTTCATGTTCTCCCTTCTTCCCTTCTCACTTCTTCCTCCCCGCCTGCCTTCCCACCCCTATGCTTCCAATTTTCTCAGGAGAATGTGTCTATTTCCCTTTCCCATGGAGATCCATGCATGTCTCTCTTAGGGTTCTCCTGTTACCTAACTGCTCTGAGGTCATGGACTATAGGCTGGTTATTCTTTGCTTTATGTCTAATATCCACTTATGAGTGAGTACATATCATATTTGTATTTCTGGGTCTGTGTTACCTCACTCAAGATGTTTTTTTTCTAGTTCCATCCATTTGCCTGCAAATGTCAAGATTTCATTGTTTTGTTTTGTTTTGTTTTTACCACTGAGTAGTACTCCATTGTGTAAACGTACCTCATTTTCTTTATCAATTTTTGGTTGAGGACCATCTAGGTTGTTTCTAGGTTCTGGTTATTATGAATAATGCTTTTATGAACATAGTTGAGTCCTTGTGGTATGGTGTGCATCCTTTGGGTATATGCCCAAGAGTGGTATTGCTGGGTCTTGAAGTAGATTGATTCCCAATTTTCTGAGAAACTGCCATATTGTTTTACAAAGTGGTTGTACAAGTTTGCACTTCCACCAGCAATGAAGGAGTGTTCCCCTTACTCCACATCCTCTCCAGTGTAAACTACCATCTGTGTTTTTTATCTTAGTTATTCTGACTGGTGTAAGATGATATCTCAGAGACATTTTGATTTGTAGTTCCCTGACGGCTAAGGATGTTGAGCAATTGCTTAAGTGGCTTTCGGCCATTTGAGATTCTTCTGTTGAGAATTCTCTGTTTAGATCTGTACCCCATTTTTAATTGGATAATTTGGTATCTTGATGTCTAGTTTCTTGAGCTATTTATATATTATTGGCCTAATTCTTTAAAAGCAGGTAGCATTATCACCCTAAAGTTGCTGCACAGCAGCAAAATTACTGTAAAAATATGTTCACTAAATTAAATACTTAATTCAATTTGTTTAATTGGTTGCAGTCTCTTCTCCTACTGAAATCAGTATGTGTGCATGTAGTGTGCATGTTCCTATGTAAAAGGAGAAATCAAATGATGATATACTGTTGGTTTCTTGTGTTGACATTTTTATTATAGTAACATATCTGAGTAATTGAAGTAATTTCTCCATACAGGTGTCACATGCTAGAGCATACCATCGCAATGTTAACTGCAAGTTTTGTTTACATTCCAGGTGCATCTTCTGCAACATTTGCATTCATATACGGGAAGTAAAGCACAAAGGGATAATTTGATCCATGATTTGTGTTAGCAAATGTATTCCCTCATCCTCAAATTCAGACTCCTCTGCAAGTCCATTAAAATTCAGATGCTGTAGCACGTAGGGTAGTTGTTATATGAACTCAAGGACCAGAATGGCTATTAGCCTTTGATAGAAATAAGCATCTGACCACTTTTCAAAGGCAAGCCTTCTTGCTAATTAAGACTGATTAGTCTGTTGAGTGATGTGTTTGTCAAGGCAAGCGCTTTCTAATTCACAGGTAGTGATAAAGTTGAAAGCATCATACCGTTCTTCTTAAGTGGCACACACCTCAGTATCATAATGTTTACCTGAGTAAATTTCTTCCAATACACCATATACCACTTCATGATATATCCTCAAAAATAGAAGCAACCTCAACATGTGTCATTTCAATGCGCCAATTTCTGTTGGAAGACTGTTAAAGTGCATCTCACATCACAGAGATCCACACACTTCATGCGTTATAGACATACAGGCCTCAACCTTGTTCTTAAAGTTCTCAGCAAACTTAACTTGATCCAATATTTCATTAAAGTTTTATTGTTGCTCAGGCAAAACCACACCACTATAAGAATTCAAGGAAGACCAATGTCTAAAAGGCAAGATTTCTCTTCTTTTTTACTTTGGCCATGCACAGTTAAAGTTTCAAAGGGAATTTGAAGAAGGAAAATAGGAGAGAGAGAAAGCGGTGTGACAATCAAGTTTTCTTTATGAATATATTTCTACAGTTTTCATTTATTTACAAGCCAATGTTAGTCTAAAATCAATTAAATCTCTAATAATCAATGTGTAGATGACATGGCCCTTTACACTTGAAGTCCTCATTTTAAAGAGAAAAATCAAATGACCCAAAATCACCAGGTCACAGTAACACAATTTTACAGTTATACTTTTATTGTTGATTAATGCTTAGAACAAGTACATGAGATCCTGAATTCAAATTAGCAATGCTAAATAGGAAAGGAAGGGATTTTTCTATCACTCTTGAGGTATTTACTACCTTTTAAATAATATATATTTAAGAACAAATCAGTGCTTTACAGAAGATTAAACAATGACATGTATGCAGCTATCTTTTTGGTATTTTGAACAGTGCTATTGCATATGTTTAAATTTGAAGATAATGTTTACATAGAATGACACTGACATGTTAAAGAAGAAAGCATTGGGTTTATACTCAAACATCTGAAGCTTCAAATCAGCATAATCCCATACTCATCTATTTTCCAGGCTAAAGAGATAATTTGAATATAATCATTTTTTCAAAGTCTAGGAGACACTTATTTCCTGTGCATGCATAAATATTAGTTAAAAGAAAGGAGTGTAGGTTTGGTTTGAACTTTAGAGATAAGGAGTCAAGGAAACTTTAGGGGATTTGATCTAATTTAGGCAAATCCTTACAGACAGCAGAGTTGCTTCAATCTGTGCTCCATATAAAACTTTATGTTCATATGTTGAAGATAAATGAAATCAAACAAAATAAAATTCAGGCAAAGTAAAATGAATTGCAGCAGGGTCTTTTAATAGATTCAAACCCACAAGGCTAGTTTACTTAGGGAAAACTAAACTGTGACTTTAGATTATGTTTGTAGGTGATAACATAAACAAGCTACTACTTAGTTTGGAAAAAATTCGTATCTTACAGTTTGGGGAAGTATTCCAACCTTGAGATGATCCAAACTACTAGGGCAACATGTCTATACCTATCCCCTACCCTGGTAAGTAAACCAAAATCCATTCTGAACAACAACAACAAAACCCTGATGAGATCAAGTAGTTTCTGAAGTTTTCTTTCTTGTGAAAGAGAAATTCACAGTCTTTTAGGTAGATATGTTTTAACCATCTGCATAAGAAATTGATAACAAAAACTACGGAATATTTTATACCTCTAAAACCTGTCTATGGCCTCCTGAGACTTCCATGGCTCATTATCATGTCTTCTCATAGCTACTCATTAGGGAATGGTGCTATGACAACCACAGCCCACAGCACACCAGGTGATGCACACAAATAATGAGCACATGCTTTCTGCACGACTTCATCGTAGCCAACCAGTTGAGACAGAAAAATGTAGGCAATGAAATTCTAGTTCTCAGAACAAGGCCTTGCTTGAGTAGCTAAGGGAATGATGTTTGCTCACCAAACACTTGGCAGTTTTATGTATTTAAATCTACGCTTGTTTTTAATGTATGTGTGTTTCTAGGGTGAGAATACCTACTGTGGCAAAGCCCCAATTTTTTTTTTTCGGTTTTAAACAAAAATTTCTTTCTTGTATGAAATAGCAGTTTCAAAGCATACACTCTATCTCATCAAATAATTATTTGTGATTTAATACACACAAAGTGAATGACCAACCAATTGGGTTGGTATCACTTACCAATTACTTTAAAACATATATCCATAACCTCTATGTTTTTTATTTTTCCATGATTTTTAAACATGAATTGAAAACAAAAATGACTATAAATAAACCATTAAAAGGACTGACTGTTGATTATTCCATAGAGATTCTGTAATGTTCTAATATTTGTATAACTTATTTTAATTACTCTGTACCTTATTGAATAATTCACAATATGAACTCCTAAGTTCCACATTCATTTTCTTCATTTGGATGCTTTAGTCTCCTTTGAAAACACAAGAAAAAACTATGTGGGTTGTACTCGGAAAAATCTCTAATGGAATATGTGTGTGGGTGAGCAGCCATAAAGAAGTAAAATGGCTACCACTAATTTGTGTAAAATAATGAATATTGCAGTAAAAAATATACTCTCCAAAGGTGGTTTTAAAAGTAAAATACATATACCTTACAACTTGGGTCACCAACGATCCACCTTTGAATGAACCTGGGACAAATGGGCTCTGACTGCTCCCGCCTGGAGTTATTTCTTCATTTACTGGAAATATATTCTAAGATATGAAAAGATGGTAAACAATCTTGAGTTTTGCAAATACTTAGCATCTATGAGTAAAACCTTTGGAGGGAAGTTTGATCAAATATTATACTTCCTGAGTTAAAAAATCCATGACTGTGTTGTCTGTGGAAGCTGAAAGCAACACATTGGCTTTGAAACTGCAGGCAAGAAGAGGGAGCATGGGAGTATGCTGCTCGGGAACACGTGCACAAAGCCTGGACAGGAAGACAATGCCACGCTGAACTTGAATTAAAGACTGGCTCCATGGCACATCAGAGGGTAGTGACATGTGCTCAATGTAGGCTTCTCTTCAGAGCCTTCAGGTTATTATCTGAGGTGAACTGAGACACTACTGTCATTAGACTTTGCAAGGTATATTGGTCTTCAACACTCAGAGACTTAACCCATCCATGATATATTTTCCAGAGAAATTTGAGTGCTATGTGACACGAAAGCCACACAGCTAAGCCCTGTGACAGCCACCATTGTGTTTCCTTGTGTGACTCTCACGGAAAGTCAAAGCAAGTGTACATTTTATTCAGAAGCCACTGGACTGTCTCCCCTTTTAAATCACACCATGACCTCACCAGATCTTTCCTGAAAGTATACATTAGAACAAGTAGCTACGTCTCCACATAGGAGAATAAAATGTTGGGGAGTCAGGCTAGGATTTTGTTCTAGTAGTTTGCAGTGTGCTACAGTAACCATAAACCCATTTCATCCTAATCCTATCATCAAGCCAACCCCAGGCTTCTACGTGTGTTTCACTGCTAAACAGTTGCTAGAAGTGAGAGAGCTCAGTGATAAGACATGAGCAGTGCTTTCTGAAGTCTAAGCTGTGTTATCTAGAAAATAATTTAACACTGTAAGGGGATCTTCAAGATCAATTCTGCTTTATATACTCTGCAGCAAAAATAACATTTCTAGTAGGAAGTAATTAATTGTAAACCTAGCAAATTCTACACATTTGCATATTTGTGTAAACAACTTTAACATGGTTTATTATATTTCCAGAAAGGTTAAATCTTATATTCAGTTTTCTGCTAATTCTTCTTACATATAATAAATAAATATATATATTTATATGTTACTTGAGTGCATGTGTGTATGTATTCCACACACTTATATGACATATATACATAAAACAGCACATAAGGGTCACTTCTTCAAGGTTCAACTAGACAAAATAAATGAATTGCTATAATGCATAGCCCATGACAATACTCCATTCAGCATTCAGTCTCACAAATGGCCATATCTGGATGTAAACAAAACATTGGAGCGAGTCATTCCGGGCGAATTATATTTCATGTTGTATAGTGGTGATCTCATGAGGAACTGGGTACTTCCTGGCAGCAAATACCTAAAAAAAGAGAAAAAAAGATAGTTAAAAAATTGGTTTGTTGCAACAAAACTTTAATGTCAATATAATTCATGAAAGGATTACACAACTAGTTATTTACCCTTCTTATCTGAAAACTGTGACTATCACAGCAATACAGTTCATACAAAAATTTCCATCTTAAGAAAGCTGAACATATACGACATATGAAATTAGCATACCATGACATGCTATTATCATTGTACTCAAACATCACAGTGCTGTTTGTTGGTTCACATAAACTTATAATTCATTATCAGTGCCTGTGACTAACACATAGAGCCATTCTAATGTCTCCTTAAAATGTGAGAGAAGAATCAGATACTTTGATATCTCAAATCTTCAGCCTTTTACTAATTATTTTCATGAAAAATTTGGCAAGTCACATTAACCTCAGTGTTTATTTAAATGATATAGAAACACAGATCCTAATTGTGTAATGTCTCATTGATTCAATATAACTATAGTTAATCTAAAACATTCTTAATTAGAAGCTTTGTATTCTTAGATAACTCAGTGTTTATGTTACAGATTGATGTAATCATAAAGCCAAATGTATTTCCAAATATGTGATTTTCCCCCCAGATTTTAGAAAGACAAGATAGTATATGTATTATATATACATACATACATATACATATACATATACATATATATATATGGGTGCCAACATTCTTCAAAAAAACATTAATTTTATATAATTTTATATTCACAATTGATAATAAATACTACAAGCAAATTTATGTTATAATTCAGGTCAAATTTGCCAAGAAACTGGACCTTGTTTTTTGTTTGTTTGTTTGTTTGTTTTCAATGTCAAGTTTTAAAAACTGGGAATTACATATGAGTTAGGTACCCATATTTTCTTTACCTGTAAAAATCTTGATAGTTTGGTCAGTCCAATCTATAGATCTATAGCTGAATGGCCAAGAAAATCCATAAATATGAATGAAAATTAACCATGGTATATAAAGCCTATGTTGTAGTAATAACTACAGCAATGTATTGCAAAGTCAGGTTAAAGGTATCTATGAGGAATTTCCAATAACAAGGGTCAGGAAAGCATCACTGATTCATTTCCTTCTTTGGCCACTGGAATCTTCTAAGCAGCATCATGAATGAACACATAAGAAGCAAAGTGATAGGTAAGACCTGTCAGCGGCCTGTTCTATGACTTCAATGCTGAGACCTAGGACACGTCTATATGAATGAGAAACTAAATTTACAGTTGATTTCTGTAAATCTTAGGAAAAGAAAAGAATTCATTATAATAAAACTGCAAACAGCATAAGATTAAAATAGAATTTTTCATAATGTCCATAAACATTATTTCATCCTAAATAATAATACCTACTAAATCTGTTACCTAATATCACAAACTATAAATAATTGTGCTGATCATTAAGTTACTAGAGCAGTAAAATAATGCACAACAAAGTAAATTAAATCAAAACTCCAGAATGGTTGATGAATAATGAAACAACTGATTTCTCACATCACAGATTTTATAAATTATTTTCTTAATATAACTAGGGTAATTTATACGGATTAATTATGATGTCAAGTGCTGGTGAAGTCTTAATGATTAATCTGATACCTTTGCCACAGGAAAGCGTCCCTTCTTATGTAGGGCAAGGAGCAAATAAACTAAGGTGCTGATCAAAACCTACTAATCCACAGTGGGTGGGGACAGTCTAAGCTCTGTGGAAAAGGCATCAGGAATAACACAAAAACAGCAACTTCTATCAGACTTCACACACGTGTATGTGTGGTGTGCAAGCATGCGTGTGGTCGCCTGAGCACGCCTGTAGCGGCTCTAGGTCGATGGCAGTTGTTTCTCTCCATCTTGTTCTACTTTATGTGCTTAGACGGTGTCTTTCAGGGAACCTGTAGCTCAGCAACTCCAGCCAGATTGTCCCAAACATCCCCATCTCCTGGGTTCTGGGATTATAGGTGGCCAGTACACCTGCTGAGTTTCTGCTATTAGGTGGGTTCTGAGGATATAAATTCAGGTCTTCATTTGCTTGTGGAGCAAACATTTTAGCCACTGAGCTATCTTTACAATCCTCCAATTAAAATTTTTAATTTCCAATAAATTGGCACTATTGACACTTGAGAAACATGCACAAAAGCGACTTTCTATTGTCTCTCAGTAGATCTGGAACCCATGCTCCTCCCATCCTCAGCCTCCTGAGTGTTGGGAAATCATACCCAGTCTCACAAAGACCTTGAGCTCCATTTTGGCACATTAGATAGATAGATAGATAGATAGATAGATAGATAGATAGATAGATAGATAGATAGATAGATAGATAGATATCACAAAGTACAGGATCCTAGGTGATTTATTTTATACTAAACAATTATTTAAATAGCATTTTATTGACCAGCTCTATTCTATTTTTTATAAATGTCAACATATTTTATCCTAATAACAATTACCTAAGTACATATCACTGTTAGTGACATTCTATAGATGAATAAGCTGTATGAAGCAGCGGCCTTTCCCCTGCTCACATGACTAACGAAGGGACTCGACAGGTCTCAGAGCCTGTGCAAATCTACAGCATTGCTGCTCTTCAGGATTGCACTCCTTGGTCATGACAATTCCAGACACTTGTCACGGCACACAAAAATACCCCTTTAAAACCTGTATACAATCGTTATAATAACACTTTCAGGAACATGAAGCATAAAATTACCCAGGAAGTACAGTGGGTACGGACACCACAAACCCCAACTTTCTAATAGAAGCGGTAGTTAGTAAGAAACTGTTCTTTTGGACTTGGAAGAAGGAGAAGTGTGATATGAACTGGAAAAAGTATATGAAATTATACTGGAAAAACACTCTGCTTAGCTAAAACAAATGCTGTGGGTATTGCAAGGCATTCCGGAGAAATGCAATAGCTATTTGCCTCCAAGTCTCCACTAATATCTCCTGGGAGACTCCAGTACTGAACAGCAAATATTACTTTTAAATTGTTCTTTGCATTGGAATTAAATAATACAATTTGATTTTTTTTTAGACAGGAAGACTGTCTCAAGGAAGGGAATTTATAGACTATATCTGAAGACTTTATATAAGCATCAAAATACAAAAAAAATTTACAGTTCTTAGCCTAGCTTATTTGTCCTGTACCACAATAACTCACAGCTAACTCGTACCCAAGAGCAATGCACCTGACTATCTCCATTGACCTCACTTCACACCCATATCCACACTCGTTGTGTTAGGCTAGGTGTGTGCATGCCTACATACTCACCATGTAGATGTAGAGCACACAGTTTTCATAAGCTATCTTATTGTTAACTCTGATGATGCCCAGAATATCAGTCATTTAAAACTGATAGGGGACTTTTCCTTGACCATGTAAGTGACATTCACCTTCCAACATCTTTCTGTAGTAGGACAAGGACGCCTGAACTCCTTCAGACAAACCCAGCTTCCAAGTTTGAGGACTGCAGGGTAAATAAAATTCAACAAACTATGTGCACTATGCTTTTGGAGGATTTTTCTAGAATTTCATGACAGAAATATTTTTTATCATTCCTGGATATAAAATTCAGTAAGCTAAGTATATTAATCTTAGATAGCCACCTGCAAGCCAAGAACACTGTCATCATCACAAAAAGAAACTCTACATCAATTAATTTTCCTAGTTTCTCCTCCTCAGCTTGGGTTTAGGAACTCAGCAATGAGAGCACTGGCCTAGAACATGTAAAGCCCTGAGTTTTGGGGGAGATGCTCACCTCTCCCCTAGTCCCTTAACAGGTCCCTAACCACTGTGGTTATTTGGGCGGTACCATGCAAATCCAAGGCTTAAAAGCTAGTATCCATATATAAAGCAATATATATAATATTTGTTTGTGGGTCTAGGTTGCCTCACTCAGGATAACTTTTTCCAACTCCATCCATTTATCTCTGAATTTAATGACTTCATTTTTTTAACAGCTGAATAGTATTCCATGGTATAGTTGTACCACATTTTCCTGTCCATCAGCTGATGGACATTTAAGCTATTCCCCATTTCTGGCTATTGTGAATAAAACAGCAATGAAAACGGATGGGTATCTCCATCTCCATGGGAGGATGTCAAGCCCTGTGGGTAATCGCCCAAGCATGGTATAGCTGAATCTGAAGGCACATCTGTTCCTAGATTCCTGAGGAACCATGACCCTGATTTTCACAGTGGCTATATGAGCTAGCCCTCCCATCAGCAGCTCTCTATCCTTGACAGCGTGAACTGCACTTGGCTTGATTGATCGTGGCCATTGTGACTGTGCTAAAATAAAACCCCAAAGTAGTTTCCATCTGCATTGTCTGGATGGCTTAAGGAGGCTGAACATTTCTCTAGGTGTTTCTAACCCATTTATGTTTCATTTTTTGAAAAGTAGCTTCTTAGTTCTGTACTCCATTTTTTTTCAATTTGGTTTTCTTGATGTTCTGCCTTTTTAGTTCTTTATATATTTAGATACTAATCCTCCATCAGATGTACAATTGATAAAGATCTTTTACCATTCTGTAGCCTGCAGCTTTGTCTAAACTGACAGTGCTTTTTGCCATATAGAAGCTTTCCAGCTTCATAAGGTCCCATTTATTCACTGTTGATCTTAGTGCTTGTGCTATTAGTGTCCTGTTCAGAAAGTCATTTCCTGTGCCAGCGAGTTCAAGCCTAATCTGCACTTTCTCCTCTTTCAGGTTTAGCGTGTCTCTTAGGCTGAGGTTCCTGATGCATTTGGAGTTGAGTTTTGCACAGGGTGGGTGATAAATATGATTCTATTTCCATTCTTCTACATGCAGTATCCAGCTTGACCAGCACTATTTTTTGAAGATGCTGTCATTTCTGTCACCAACCCCTTACCCTCAAGGCTCAGGGAATATGCAGAAGAGGAGGCAGAAAGATTGGTGAGAGCCAGAGGTGACAGGTGACTCTGAGGAAATGAGTGTCTTCCAGACACAGGAGGACTGATGTGCAGATGAATTCAGAGACTATAACAGCATTCATAAAGTCTGGACAGGCTCACGCCAGATGGGATTCCAGTACTGAGTGGGGGAAGTGAACAGGGACTCCCACCCCTAACTAAGAAGCTATTCTCAATTGATACCCACTGGGAATGGAAAAGTTAGTTTTCTCCTGTGTGGTCTCACTGGGTGTATTAATCACATTTCACAGTAGGTCTCATGCCCAGAAGTAGTTGGACAAAAAACAAACTTGGGGATATTTTTGTTGACTTTTTTATTTTATTTCACTTTGCTTTGGGCATTTTTTTTTGTCTTATTGGTCTTTTGCCTGTAGATTTTGGTTCTCTCTCTCTCTCTCTCTCTCTCTCTCTCTCTCTCTCTCTCTCTCTCTCTCTCTCTTTCTCTCTCCTGGTTTTCCTGTGTGTGTATCTGTGTATCTTGGCTCTTATTTGTGTTTTGTTTTATTTTGTTTGTTTCTTAAAGAGAGAGAAAGAAACATAAATTTTGGTGGGTAGGGATGTGGGAAGGATCTGGTAGGAATTAGGAGAGATGAAAACATGATTAAATATATTATATGAAAAAAGTTCTTCTTCAATTACAAAAATAAATAAATAAAAGGCCAAGACCAAAAACACTGATGACAGCTTAATGCTGGAGAGGTTGTGGGGTAAAGAAAACACTTCTGCATTGTTGGTAGGAATGCAAGCCCCTTTGGATGTCAATATGGCGATTTCTCAGAAAATTAAGAAACAACACTCCTCCAAGAGCCAGTAATACCACTTTGGGATATATATCCAAAGGATGCTCAATCGTGCCACAAGGACATGTGCTCAACTATGTTCACAGCAGCATTGTTTGTTATAGCCAGAACCTGGAAACAACCTAAATGCCCTTCGACTAAAGAATGGACAAGGAAAATATGGTACATTTACATAATGGAGACATAGCAGAAAAAAAATTAATGACATCTTGAATTTTGCAGGAAAATGGATGGAGTTAGAAAACATCATTTTGAGTGAGGTAACCCAGATACAGAAAGACAAGTATCAATGTAGCCACTCATAAGTGGTTTTTAAACATAAAGCAAAGAAAACCAGCCCACAAATCATAATCCCCAAAAAACTTAGACAGTCGGGCGATGGTGGCGCACGCCTTTAATCCCAACACTCAGGAGGCAGAGGCAGGCGGATCTCTGTGAGTTCGAGACCAGCCTGGTCTACAGAGCTAGTTCCAGGACAGGCTCCAAAGCCACAGAGAAACCCTGTCTCGAAAAACAAAAAAACAAACAAACAAACAAAAAAAAAACTTAGACAACAATGAGAACACTAAGAGAGATATACATAGATCTAATCTACACGCGAAGTAGAAAAAGACAAGATCTCCTGAGTAAATTGGGAAATTGGGAGCATGGGGACCTTTGGGGGGAGGGCTGAAGGGAAGGAGAGAGGCAGGGAGGGGAGCAGAGAAAAATGTAGAGCTCAATAAAAATCAATAAAAAAAGAAAAACCACAAAAAAACAATAAATAAAATAATAAAATACAGTTAACTTTGTCTCTGTAATTGTTATGATCAATCAGTTACTATTTGCAAAAAAAAATAGTCAAAACAGATTATATATACTACACAGTGTACAAGAAACAAAATCTAAGACAAATATGTGGGTTGATCCTTTCTGAGGAAAATATTCCAATCCATTCTGTGATTCCAGGTCCTGTGGAACAGAGTGGGCTTGTGTGCTCTCACCCTCCCCGAAGAGAGATCGTCTCACTGCGTCCACTTCTAGTGATTCCAACCGCTCTTTATTTTCAAATCTACTCCCTGACTCTAACTCCTTTTTGACTATGACTTCATTTTCATCACTCACTTGCTTCTACTCTCAGTAACACTGCAACTTTGGTATAATAAAACTAAAGTGAAAAAGGCTGGGAGCATAGCTCAGCGCCCATCCTGTGTAAAATCCTGGCTCCAATTTCCTATCACCAAACCAAGCTGTAATACGTACCCAGAGTTACAACTCAGCTTTAATTCTGATAGGAAGTGCAAACGTATAGTGACGTTCTAAAGTGACTTCACTTTTATTCTGACCATTTGCAGCGTGACAGTTGTTTCTTGTTAATGTGTTTCTACTTTCAGAAGAACTACATGTTTTAACTGGATACACCTGAAATTCAATATTGTGATAGAACTTGACAAAAATTCATCTCCTGCTGATTGGCGTGGCCAATGTCTTGGTAGAAGCATGTTGAATAAATAACATCAAACCACATGCACTTTCTCAACCATATTGTTATCAGGGATGAATGTTGAAATGCCCAATAATAGTTCATTTTATTCCAGCGTTTTGGAGTGCTCTTCCAAGGCTTTTAGAAACAGGAATATATACATCAAATATGCATATTTCCAATCACATTACATGTACCCCATTAGGCTAGTGATTGCTCTTCGGTTTCTTAAATACAAAGGCTGTGCAAATAGAAGCTGCTTTGTAGATTAGGAAATGGATGCATTTTCAGTTTTTGATGATCCCCTTACCAGGCATAAAAAGACTCCTAATTGAAAAAGACCCTCAATTTCAAACTGTCCCATGCCATGTCTCTACACGATACACACAGGGAACTAAGAAAGTCCGACTCACCTGGAGTTACCCCAGTCGGGGCCGATGCCTGAGATGGGCCCTCGCGTTTCATTGGTGTATTTGTAAACCACCAGCAGACACTGCTTACAAAGCTCCACCAGGCGCTGGCAACATTGGAGCTGCAGAGGACTCACCACCTCCGGGCTCTTACTGAAGATGCTCTCCCAAGAGGTCCTGTTGGCATGGAAACAGACATGACTTTGTGGGGTTCGCTGCTGGAAATGGCAACCAGCAACAAACTGGGAAACAAGGTAGAACTGGCCTCTCATAGATGTGATGAATATGGAAGCTTTATAACAGATACAAATTAGGAAGTCAATCTTCGTTTTTGAAATATCAAATTATTATAGGATTTGTATAATCCTATATATGTATGTGTGTGTACATATGTGTATACATGGCCATTAGTGCGACCCAACCTGGAGAGCTAACAAAATGACTCATTCCTGCTTTTAAAAAATGAAGCTGTTCCATATTAATTTATTAATTTGTTAACTGCTCAAATTTTAGGCATTATAGGAATTTAGGGGTTTTTTGAATTCTATATTTAGCATAATACCAGACACAAAAAGATTATAAAGTCATTGTGATTTGTGGCTGCCCTGCTCTACGAAACTCAGTTTGACCCCTTTCTAAATACTCTCTGTATTGATCATCCCTTCTGCTTCCTCTAACATAGTGATACCCCAATAGTGATGTCACCCCAATGGGCACTCACCTCCCACAATAGAAGTTGGGTGTCCCTCCTCTTTCAGGGAACTCACTCCAAAGGAGGAACAGTTCATGATTCCCTGGGAAGCCCCACTGTTGGTGCATACATGTTTGTCTGTGTCACTGTTATCAAGTCCCAAGCTATCATCCATGGCTTAAATCAGAGATATCTTAGCGTGGATGGAAGAGGGTTAGCTCTTCAAATCTTGAGAGGAAAGTTCAAGTCTCTTTCGACAAAAGTCAATGTTTGTAAGCCTCAAGGCAAAGAACAGGTTTTCGGAAAGAAAGGAAAAAAAAATACTAAGGAAAAAATCCTTTCCCTGGGGGGAAAAAAATCTCAAAAGAAAAATCCAAAAACTCAGTTTTCAACCTTCGGTAGCTATTTTATATATTTGGAATTAAAAAAAAAATCTTTACATACTTCAAAGTGCTTGAAGTTTCTTTGTTTCATTTTTTTCCTGCAAAGACGACTGTTTATTTTCTCAGGAAAAAAACATGGTCCAAGAAGACAGCATGTCCTCAGCAAATGACAGATTTTCTTACAGGGTTAAAGCTCAAGTGAGTTAATTGAAAGAAATAGATTTTCTTCTGGGTTTGGAAATGTTAGGGTCTAAATATAATACTTCTTCCTTACCAAAGACATAAACATTTCTGATCCAATTGATTTAATTAAACAATTAAATGTGAGCTCAATTAACTCAACATTTACTACTAAACATTTAACAATATATGTGTGTTAGAGACACACATTACAGCCACAGATATAAAGTTAACTTACCTAATTGGAGCAAAAAAACACTGGATAAGATAATTACCATTTATGTTTGTATTTAATATGCATAATCTAAAAGACCTTAAATGCCTGAGCTGAGAGATATAAAACTGTATATACCTGTAAATACACATAAAAAAACACCCTACGTTTTGACTGCCCATCTAGCCCTCTCTGGTGGGATTCTGATATGTCTATATGAGCATCTATCTCCTTTATTACTCTCCACTCTGAACAAGAGTTTTCTTTATACTTTGAAACATCTGGTTAGATCTGGACCAGGTCTCTCGCATCAAGGTTATTTTTCTTTACTGACTTTGGGATTTAGAGGGGCGAGAGGAAGAAATAAGAAGGAAGAAAGATAAAGGGGTTTCTTTATTTCAATTTGATACAACTTTTACATATCGTGTGGGATTTGTCTCTAAGGCCATTGATGCTACCAACTCAGAACAGCTATCCAGTTTGCTGGGTTTGCTGGCTCCTGCTTACAGAAGAAGAGCTTAGACTGGTCTACCACTCTCTTCTCAAGGCAAATGTATGAACCAATGTCCTATACACACTTCCTGTGTAAACGTTCAATATCACTAGTAAAACACTTCATTCTAGTCTATTAAGTTATATTCAAGTAACAGCATACAAAACCCCCCAAAAGAGAAAAGAAAATGAATAAGACTCAAGCCCTGTTGCCAAAGGCTACCACAGCCTATACACAGAAGAGCTGTGACACTCAGCACTGTGTGCTCCTCAGCTACTGCCTGCCGTAAAGAGTATATATGAAAAGCTCCTTTGCTACAGTTGTGTCAAAGTAGTGACACAAATTTTTTTTATTGTTGTTGTTGTTGCTGCTTCTAGCAAATGTAAAATGAGATAGGAAGAGGTGAAAATACCAGAGCTTTCCAATCAAAGAACCCAGGGTCTTTTTGCCTGCTTTTAAAATCTAAATTCAAAGAGAATAAAAGCACTAGCGTCATTGAATTCTAAAAGAAAAATTAAATGATTTAATAGTTCTTTTGAGTTTTCCCTAATCCTCAGAGAAATATTAAAAGGGATGGCTTCAGATGACATTTTTAGTGACATAATGACAAGGGATAAGATCCTGAATACTTCTCACAACAAAGAGGGGTTACTGAAATCCCAAGACTTAGAAGGTCCTCCTATTATTCAATAATCCAACCACTTCACCCTTTTCCTCATGAAAACTTTAATAAAACATTTATCTGAAGAAGGGAAATAATTTATTCCTTTGCACCCTGGAAGAAAACCTAAGTGATGGTTAAATGTACAGAGAAAGAAGAAAGAACGGTTTTGCTTTGTCTATTTAAAAATCTAGACAGTCTGTCAAGCAAGTGGATAATCACCAGAAGAAAGATTTGAGTGCTGAAGATCTACCAAGAACATAGCCAATGGGAGGACTGTGAAGGAAGAGGGTTAGGTCACTAGACAACTACATTTTGTGTGTATGTTTTTCACACTGGGATAGTTCACAACCTAAAACCAAGCCACTTCCTACTGCTTGTGTTTGGTCCTTAGTTTGGCTCTTCCATAGTTCTACTGTATCTTTTGAAGCTCTGCTCTGTCCTTTTGTATTCCTTTAAGAGCTAGTCTGACAGCTAGGACATCAAGGTGAAATCTAGTCTTCTCATTTCTCTAGAAAGAATTTTAACTAAAAATAAAAATGTGTTGCTTTCTTGCTCAGTTACAAAAAAAAACAAATATAATTTAAGTAACTCTTGGACAGCTCTATTGTCTGTATGGACAGGTATGTCTCTGTCTTTTAACATACCCAACAATATGCCTTAGAACATTTCTTAAAGCTTGTTTCTGAACTAAGATCTAAAAAATAAATAATAAAGCTTCCATATGACACACACCCACAGGAAATGTTCTGGGCTAAAAATGTCTGGACCAGAATCTCTTGCCCTGGGTCTAAAGAGGACTTGTGAATCCTTTCCAACATGGTGGTGCTACCCCATTTCCCTTTTCTCTTCATTCCCCATTTCCTCTTCCCTCCCCCTCACTTTATATGGCCAACACCTAATCTTCTGCAAGTCTCAACTGAAATGTTACTCAACATAGCCATATTTCCTGAGCTAGAGTCCACAGAAATCTGACTTTGGATCCTAGCACCTACATTAGGCAGCTCACAACCACCAGTAACTCTGCCTTCACATGATCCAGTGCCTCCTTGTGGCTTTATGGTCACTTGTGCATACTCTCAAAGAGACATATACATGCCATTTTTTAAAATAAAATATATCTTTAAAAAATTCTCCCAGGGGACTACGTGGAACCAAGGGGTTTTTGCGCATGAGCATCCAAGAAGAGAAGGACCAAGATATTTGATACAAAAGCCCTGAGCTAAATTTATTGAAAGGAAGGAAGGAAGATTTATAACATTTTTTCAATGTTTCTGGAGACAGGCAAAATAGCTTACTTGTTTAATCTTATTCTTGGGTATTAACAGACAAAAACAGGAATGGAGCTGCCCTATTGTTATTTAAAATATTTGTCTAATATTTTCCACATAGGTGAGAAAGAAAACAACATTTTTTTTAATTAAAATCATTCATTAAGAAATGAGACTAGGTTTCTTTCACCTTAGCTACTGGATCGGCTATTAAAGGAAGACATACTGATGGGCAAAGTATCAAAACTACAGTCAAACTGTGGAAGATCCAAACTGAAGACCACTGAGCATAAGTAGCACCATGTGACTTCACAGAGTCGACAAAGCCTACAGAGTTCACTTGTGTCTGTCACATAAAGCACGGAGCTAAGCATATAAAAAAAAAAAAAAAAAAAAAAAAAAAAAAAAAAAAAAAAAAAAAAAAAAAACGCCAGCACGGAAGAAAAGTGTGTAGAATATTGAACTCCAAAGTGTTTCTCCTCCACCTGCTCAGGCATAACTAGCTAAGCAATTGAATGCTGGGGAATTGAAGTGAAGAAGGCTTGGTAAACGCGGCAAATGGCAAATATGTCTGGGGACAACCAATAAGGCACTGCACTGAGAGCTCAACTCAGACTTTCTGGGTTTAAAGGGGGGGGGTCATCCAATTGCTATGGCAACCTGGATAATTTATGTATTCTGTATACATTTTAGTTTCTTTGCCTATCAAATGAAAATAACAGTAATAGTCTAGATATTTTTATGGTGACTATATGAACAACTGTCCTATGCTTAGTAAGCCCTAAGTAAGTAATAAGTGTGACTTACTATTGCTGTCAAAATTTGTAGAGAAAGATACTACCAGGAAAATGTGCACAGAGTATTATGTTAGTGGCAGGTGAAGAGGATACTCAACCAAGCCAGAATATGTTACCAAAAAGAGTAAGGAAATAAAACCCTGTAATCAACGAAGTCACTAGATGTATATATTTAGATGTTGACACTGGCAAATACCCAGCATTAATGTAAGTAGCAGACTGCCTTACAGCCTTCCATGGTTGGAAGGAGCTAAAATCCCTATGTAGAACCAAGCCAAAGGATCAACAAACAAAACAAACCAAAGAGAATTCAGATAGAAACATTCCAGAGAGCCATCAGTTGGAGTGGAGGGTGGCTATAGAACACAGATTAAATATTTCACCTAAATCTCTGGAGGGAAGTCTTATAGTCAAGATTATCTTCAGATGGAATTGCAACCAGGGGTGATCTTCTACTGGTGAGTAACTGACAAGGGAAGACACCTAGTGTATACAAGGGGTCTGAGAAAGGCACACATGACTTTAAATTAAAATCATTCATTAAGATTTTAAGATTAAGTCTCGGCGCTAAACAGAATGCTTAGATTTTACAGCAGAGAAGAGTGTACTCTGGGATGCTACATAGGGCTCAAATCATGCAGAATGGACAGATTTTTAATATTTGAAAAATAATGAGTTTTTTCTGGAGCACATGGTGGTGGGCAGCCTGTGTCTATAGACAAGCTTAGACTCTGATGAAAGATGAGAGAAATGTCTACATTTTAAGCAATGATCTTGATAAATAAATAAAACACTGGAATCAAAACTGCCCAGAAATCTCTTTAATTGGGCATGTATGTGTTTGTGCAGGTATGCGGTTTATGTATGTATGTATGAAGTATGTGTGTGGTGTGTAGGCACATATCTGTATATAGGTGCCTCTGCATGGTATGGTATGTATATTCTGTGTGCATGCATATGTCCTGCAAGTGTTTCTGTATATGTGCATGGGGGGAAGTTTGATGATGGGTCCCTCCCTTTCTTGATTACTCTATATCTTATTTTTAGAAAGAAGGTCTCTCATTAAACCCAGAGCTCACTATTGACTTATGCAAATCAACTTAATTGATATAAATTATATTTGAGTACTATAATTACATGCAGTAAAAGTTCGTATTTTAAAAGACTACTATTAAAGATGTTTGACCATGTCCTTTGTCTGCCTGCATAACTAATGATAAAACATTTAAAATTGCAGTAACAGAAAATGAAATGACTTCAACTTACCCTGAGTCACAGAAACAGCTCCACAGTCCTTGGCCATGACTCCAAAGTAGGCGATTAAACACCCGGTTGAAAATCCGGTATAAACTCAGTTCTTCAGCATCCGGGACCCTCCAGATTCTTGGAAGAACTGTGCGGATACTTGATTTTACTATGTCCAAAACCTAATGGGAAAACAGATACTTAAAATAGACATATGCACACATGAGTTCAAAGGTATCTGTTATCAGGGAAAGGAGTGTGTCATCTCCTGCAGCCCAGGCTAACCAAGAATTTGTTGCCATTGAAGCTGGCTTTGAGTTCCTGAGTCTCTTGTTTCAACCTCCCAAGACTTGCACTATGGGCATGTACCACTATGCTGGCTTAAATATAAGAGACGAATGTGTGTGTGGAGACAGGAAGGGAGGAGTGGGGAGGGAGGGAGGAAGAAGAGGATGAAGAAAGAAGCAGTAGGAGAAAGGAAGAAGCCACAGCCACACTTGTGCAAGTCTGCTGGTCAAGAGACACCACTTGAGGAAGAAGAGAAGGACCAAAACAAGTGGAGACCTTGAGAGAAATGCTTTATGGGAAAGATCACATGAAGCTGAAGCCTTCGTTCACTCAAATCACAAATCCCAACTCTAGAAGGATTGAAATGTCAAGTGTTAAAAAAAAGTCAACCATTCAAATGTCAGTGCGTAAATATCTTCTAGACCCTGAGTGGGAAAAAACTAAGCTGCATAGCATCAATTATGTTAATATAAAGAACGTGGATTCATTAAAGATATCGTAAAGGAAAAGTCAGACACCATGGCGCATTTGTGATCTCAGGAGTGGAGAGGCACAACAGGCAGATCCATGAAGCCCACTGGCCTGTCCTCTGGGTTTGGAGAGAGGATCTGTCTCAAAAAACACAAGGTAGGAGGGGCAGCTAGAAGGCTCACAGGTAAAGGTGATTGTCACCCAGCAGTCAAAGTCCACTGACCTATGTTCACTTCCTAGAACTCCTGTGAACGTGGAGGCAAAGAACCAGCTCCACAAGGCTTTTCTCTGAGCTCCATATGTGCACAACAGCTATGCATCCCCAAACACACACATAATAAGAGTAAATAAAAAAATAATAAAAAATAAGCTGGAGAGAAATCAAGGAAGACCTCTGGGCCCCACTAGTATGCGTATGCACACATCAACAATATATAAAACACACTCACATACACACGAAAACACAGGGTCTAACACACACAGGTCCACAGCCTCCCAGTGCTGTCAGTGTGAGGAGCAGAACCCATTGAGATGGGGGGCTGGCTGCTGTAGATGTTAGGTTCACAAACAAGAAACAAAAGCACAGGCCATGCACAACCTGATGTGGAGATTATGGAGCAGAAATACTGTAATCAACCCATGAGCGAGACTCATGAGGCCCTAACAGACATGCAGAAAGCTTTTCAAGACAAATGATCAGGTGCTGGACATATTTCTAACTGAATGTTGTAAGAAAGAGATATCAACAAGCCAGGCAGTGGTGGCACACGCCTTTAATCCCAGCACTCGGAGGCAGAGGCAGGCAGGTCTCTGTGAGGTCAGCCTGGCCTACAGAGAACTCCCCAGGACAGACAGGGCTATTTAATGAAATCCTGTGTGGAAAAACCAAACAAACAAAAGGCAGAGGCAGGCTGATCTCTGAGTTCAAGGCTGTTGATGACCAAGTTCAATTTCAAGCAAACAGCCATTTAGAACTCAATTTGATAAAAACCCATTTTCAGACTAATATTGTTCTTTCTGACAGAATACCAGACTACACAGGTACAGCTCCTCACAGTGAAGTGTGTGAGCCACACATCGGCCTCACGTCCCTCCGTCCCGCTTCCATTACTGTGATATGGGGGCAGAAAGGCTCACAGTGAAGTGTGTGAGGCACACAGTGGCTTTATGCTTCCATTGCGGCGACATGGGGACAGAAATGCACATCCTGCAGTATGTTGAGGTTCATCAGTAAGCACGGGGACAGAGGAGAGATTGTGCTGCAGTTCCTGATAGACACTATCCGGGATAATCACTCCTTAATTACAAAGGGGATTTAAAAAACACTTCCATGTGAATTATTCACAAAAATACTAATATAATATTCATATCAGGCATTAATTTAATTTATGCTGTTTTAAATTTCATTTAAGCTATTCATTTAAAGATCTGCAATATTTAATGTAGAAAGCAGGACTCATGATTGGTGCAATGTAAGAATGAACAGCAGCAGAAAACATGATAAAAATTTGAATCATTTCTCACCTTTCCTCTCTGCTTTCTGTCATACTATATTAGTGAATCATATAATAGGCTAAAAATCAAGAATGAAAGAATAAAGTAGCCAATTACAGGTTATTCTAAATTAATCTCAGAATAAATGTAAGGCCGGGTGGTGGTGGCACAAGCCTTTAATCCCAGTACTTGGGAGGCAGAGGCAGGTGGATCTCTGTGAGTTCGAAGCCAGGCTGGTCTACAAGAGCCCAGAACAGGCTCCAAAGCTACAGAGAAAAACCAAAAAAAAAAAAAAAAAAAAAAAAAAACCCAATAAATTTGTGTTATATAAAATAACCAAAATTTAAATGATGTTCTTAATACTCAGGATTTAAACATTACCCCAAGCAACTAGTTTTACATTAAATTATAAGAGACATTTGTCTTTCCAATGAAAAGGCATTTGGATTAGGATGTGTTTATTCTTCCTTTTTACATGTACCCTGGTGATCACACATGATTCACAAGAACCAAATGGAAGGGTAACCAGTGTGGATTAGCAGACTGCCCTGAACCACGCAGTGTGCAAGTCATACTACTGAAGAGATTCTCTGGGTCACGTGGCTACATGTGTTCCATTCTTAGTCTCGAGGAAAATTAAGAGCACGATACTCTAGTATCCTAATCTACGTATGTCTTTAAGCCAGGGACACAGAGCTGGAGAAAGCTTCCATTCTTCAACATTCCCTTCCAATATGGACATGGGGAGAACTCTTCAGCCATCACAAGGGCCGTACAAGCCCCTCTGCGCAGGAGAGCTTTCCCGTCTGGGAGAGCTATGTAGATGCTTGCTCCTTCCCACAGACCAGCACTGGGAACTTGGATTCCCCTTTGATTCTCCTTGCTTTCAGCTTTCAAGAGGCCTCCTCTGAAGCCGAGCTCTGGTCTTAGGAGAGGGGATGGGCTACAAAGATCCACTTTGACAGTGCAAAAGAAGAGAACCCAAATGCCTCCTCTTCAGGATTGTGAAACCTCAGCTAAGCTCTCTGCTAACAGAGCAGTATCTGCATGTCTGCCTGGGGAATTCCGGATCTTTTTTTAGATTTGTTTTTCATTTTTATTTTTAAGATTTTTTAAAATTCTTTTTAGAAAAACTATCTTTTCTCGTTTTACATGACAAATCCATTTCCCACTGCTTCCCCTCCTCTGTCCCCCCACCAATCCCACCCCTATCCACTCCTCGGAGAGGAAAAGGCTTCCCATGAGGAGTCAACAACGTCTAGCCCATTGCTTCGAGGAAGGACCAAGGCCCTCCCCACTATGTCTAGGCTGAGCAAGGTATCCTTCCAGAGAGAATGGGTTCCAAAAAGCCAGTTCAAGCAGTAAGGATAAATCCTGGTCTCACTGTCAGTGGTCCCAAAGTCTGCCCCAGCCATACAACTGTCGCCCACATTCAGAGGCCCTAGTTTGGTCCTATGCTGGTTCTTTCCCTGTCAGGCCAGAGTTGGTGAGCTCCCACTAGCTCAGGTAAGCTGTTTCAGTGGGTGTCCCCATCATGGTCTTGACCTCTTTGCTCATATTCTCACTCCTCCTTCTCTTCGACTGGACTTTAGGAGCTCAGCCCAATGCTCCACTGTGGTTCTCTGTAAGACCCTAAGCAATAGTGGAGAGGGTGCCTGAAGGACCTTGCCCTGTAGTCAGATTAAGAATTCTGTATCTCAAGACAGCATCACATAGTAGAGACAAGCTACTTACCACCAACCCACAGTAGGGTCCCTCAGTGACCAGATCTTCCTCCATCAGTCACCTGGCTTTAACTTCCCATCCAGCTAACAACAGAGAAATGATGCCCTGCCCAGTCACACATTTGCCCTGTCCCCAAAGGCTTAGAACAAGGTCTACCACTTACCAACTACTTACAAAGCAAAACCTATGCAGACGAGGCAAAAACCAGAGCTTAGGTTTATTCTAGGCATGTCTGCATATATTAAATCCTTAAATCTCAAAACAGAAACATAACATAAGCACTGCTGGTCCATGGCCCCTTCCCAAAACTCCTGAGGCTGGAATCAATGATCACACATGCTAATATTTCTACAGGAAAAGATGAAAATATTGAAAGCAAGATATAGAGAGAAATAATATGTTATTTCCAGGCAAATCTGCAAGTGAGTTCTAGTGGATTAGGCTTTGGCATCCAATGATTAGGTAAACTTGCAACGTCCAGATCAGAAAACAACTTCTCTAAGATTACAAGTCACGCAGACCTCAGTCTCTCCCAATACCGCGGCACAGTCTTGTCTTCTCAAGGGCCAACAGCAAGAGCCTGGGAGACAAACCCTGACCTTGTCTTCTTAGATTCCGACCCATTCTAACAAGTGACATTTAGGAAGATAGGTGAAGTCACTGTACAGACAAGGCTGCTAGACACCTCCTTCTTGTCCTTTATGCCCATTGAATTTGGACTAGACTGCTTAAAGGTATCGTGGACAAGCAAAGATGGTTGTATCTTCAGCAAACTACCCACAGGAAGGTAAAGGGCATGCAGGCCAGAAATCAAACCCAGACCGGGATGAGGAAAATCTATTGCTTATTCTGTTAGTGATAAGCTTTTGGATTCCTGGTATGATCTTGTTAGACAACTTTAAACTTTAAATAACTAGCCTTAAAATTGTTATAGAGCTGACAATAGCAGTGAATTTATAATTCTCCTGCCTTCTTTGCCCGAGTTCTGGGATTACAGGCATGTGACACCATGTCCAGCCGGGGATTGAACTCAGAGCTTTGCATTCCAAGTCACTCAGATCTGAGATCTTTCTAGGCAAGGCTCTCCCCACTGTGCTACTTCCCCAGTCCAGAGCTGAATAATTTGTGAAGTATAATAATAAACGGCCAGCCTGGTTCCTCATGCTTATCTGTGGCCCAAGCAAAGCCAACCTATAAAACCTAAGTCTCATTCGTATAAAATGAATTTTCTGAGCATCCCAATACAACATTAAGCTCTCTGTGGAAAAAAGTAAATGGAAGATTCAGTGAATAGCAACATTGATAAAATGAAAAGATTTGTCTTTGTGTGAAATATAGCACATCTGAAGGCATAAAACACACTGACAAATACATATTTTGCAACTACAGATGCTGAATGACAAACTGCCACCTACGGCTGAGCAGTTGGCCCTAAATTCAAATAATGGCAAGAGGTGAAGACGGTTTCGAAGCAACATTAAAATCACTGTGTGCCGCACTAATGATGCGTGCAGCCGCTGTGGCTATAGGGTAAAGGCATATTTGCTGACACAAAATGAACCGCTAAGAACGGCATCCTTGTCAGCCCAAATGAAACAGAGAAGGGAAACAGCAGCCCTGAAATACAGGCGGCAAGCGGCAGCTAAGGTAGGTGTGGAAGAGAATTTGCTACCGAGAAGCACTAGTAAACAAGGCTCCATTAGGAGCCCTAAAACAAATGCAAATGGAATATGACAAGAGAGCTGATTTCTCTCTACCCCCAGTCCTAGTTTGTGCCTAACTATGGCAATGGAGAATGTGGTTCTCAGCAAATTGGGTGTTCTTCACAGCCCATCAATGCGGCGGCACACTCAGACTTCATATAAATTCCTTCCGGAATGTCTGCAGCGAGGCTCTTGGCAGAAAGCTAGACTGCACAACTGTGGGTTTACCACAACCTGATGTTAAGTAAGATGAACGGTTCTCACCTTCACCCACCAAGGACTCGCCTCAGTATTTAATTCCTGAGTTCCAGGAATTAAATGTATATTTTATACCCCTTAAGGAAAATGTGAAGAAAGGCAAATCATTTTATTCTTTAAGAACATACACACACGTGCACACACAGGCATGGGAAAGCATGTGGGAGTCTCTATGAGTCTGGCAAGGTAAGCTCTGAATCTCACAGTTCTCTAATGAAGCATCAGCAATGTCACTGTCCTGAAACAGAAAAAGAAAGACAAATATGTATTTCAACAGTAGCCTCAGAATGGAAGTACAAATGCTTAGAATGTGCCAATCCCTCCACTGTATCTGCAGAATCCATGATTAAATGAGAAAATAAATGAAGGAACTTCCACAGACCCTACAGCACCTAGCTGAGTTCATGAACAAAACCAGCAATCAATAAAGGCTTGTCAAATTAAATCAAGTAACACATAACCTGTGTGACAGCCATGGATGCAGGCGAGTCAGATCAATCTGCTTTAGAGAGCTGGGTCATTTGATGCTTTCTCATTCAGAAGGGGAACGAATGCCTATGCGCTACCTAGGCTGCTCCCAGCCAAGGAGTGAGCAAGGCTGGGACACAGTCCAGGCACTGCTGCCCAGGGCCAACCCTCCTACATGCAGCTTTTTGTCTACTCTCTCCAGCAGCCTGGCCAAAGCCTTCTTAAGATTAAGTCTGAGGTCACTTCCATCAGAGCCAGCCCTTTTGTTAGCTTGCGTCTGACCTGTGCTCCGGTTGAACTCCTCTGCCTGCCTCCTTCAGATCCCTCCCCACTTATCCCTCTTGGGTGTTCCCCATGGAAACCTTCTTCACTCCTAATTATCCCTGCTTAGCAACTGCCTCCCAGCGGAGTAAAGTGGCAGAGCTCGCCAGTGATGATTGACTGTTATCACAGCTGAAAGAATGATGTATCCGATTAATCCAATTCTAATACGTTAATTAAACCTTTGGCTTTCTAAATGGGTAACACTTTATAATATCTACTGCACAGTCTATGGCTGACTTACATTTCTTTATTTCTTCCTGTCTTGGATATGTTTTCTAGCTTTATAAGGAAGTCACACCAGATTAGACACGGCTCAATACGGGAAGTCAACAGGCCGTAGGTATAGCTCCTTTCTACACATTCTGTGCACACAAAGTCCAAGTGCACACAATGTTTCTCTTTCTCCCGTGAGCTGTGCAGTGCTTGGAGCTACACATCTCAGAGGTTTAATAAGCCACCAGGAGTAAGACAGGAACCTAACAAACCCACATCCAAACTCCCCTAAGTCCCAGGACTCTTTCCACCCCTGCCACTGACTCTCTTGTTCCCCACATAAAGCTTTCTGGTCAGTGCGCTTTGGCATGCTACATTAGCTCTCTTGTCATCAAAAGAACATAGTCTCGTCATTCATTTGGTACTCACTTCACTTCTGATTTCATTGGAAATATGGAGAAAAAATTATATATTGAATTTATAATATAGATAAATCAGTTAGTCACATTATAATGTGTCCCAATGATCCTTAACATGATAATTCAACACTTTTATTCCTGCCTGAGGTACATTTTAAGCATTTCAGGTAATTAATTTCCATACTATGGATTAAGCAGGGAAAAAAATGTTTAAAAATTTAATTAAAACCATAAATCTTTGTTTACAATGAAACTCAGTGCCTCCCTTGTTGGCTGCTGGGATGAAGTGTGACCATGGGTGTGTTCATCTGTGCTTCTTTTCACAGACGTTGGCGGAAGAGCTATCGATTGGGCACAGTTACTTTTACAAAGATGTTAAGTTCTACACAATTGACAACTTAGAGTTGAATGAAGACTTATGGGAGAGACCGCTGAAAGCAGGCCTGCCATAGAAGAACCCCATCACGGAAGGACAGCTGCTAAGAGCCCTTCCCTGCTGCTCTTCCCAGGTGGGCTCGTCTCTTGCTATTCTGAGGAAAAGGAAAGGGAGCTGTGGTAACCATGACCACAGCAAGAAAAACTGCTACAAATGAATTGCACATGTGGGTTCCAGAGCCTCTGTCTTGCAGTTCTCCACCACCTCCAGAGGCCTCCTGGCAAGATCCAATTTTCTCTAATTGATATCAGCCCTTCCTATTCTTTGAGTGCCAAAATCCAAGACATGAATTCTTCGGCCTAAACTAGAATAATCTATTAAATAAGCCATGTAGGAGAATGATCATAACTGTTGAACTAGTGTGAACTATGAGACATTATTAGCTGGTTTTTTTTTGGGGGGGGGGGTGATGGGTACTTTATTGTGTCTTAAAACACACAGGAAATAATACCTTTGGAAAGTAATTGACCAAAGGAAGTAGCAAAATGGGAGTCCAAAAAGGCAGTTAAATCTGTATAAATTGAAAATAAAGATTCTGGAACCTCACACTGGTACTGCCTCTTCATCCCCTCGAACAGCCTCTCAGGAACTCTTAACTGAAGAGCACACAAGTATTCGTGTAGTAAATTGCCACGACGGAGCTGATGTGATAGCATATACATGTGCTAGTAAATTCACAGGCAAGTACTTATATCCACTTTAAAATTTCAAATCCCACTAAGCATAACCCTTAAGCATATGGAAGAGTCTTTTCTACTCACAGACTGCATTCTACCCAAGTCCATCAGCTGCTCACCCCATATTTACCAGCATTCTTACACCACATGCAAAACACAAAGTACCATTTCATGGGTGGCTGCACTCGTGTATACACCAGGTTACTAAAGAAAGGAGGATACAGACAGGTGCCAGCTTGCTGATAAGAAAACTCAAACACCGAGTCTAGACTGAACTGGTCTCAAGAATGTGTACAGCAAACTTCCTGCCAGTGACTATCCATGAGACTTGGTCACGTTGGGACAGATTAGAGCAAACCGACTCTATTTGAGGTGGTAGGGAAAAAGAGGCAGGACAGTGATGTTTGAAATTGAGGATTACAGATGCTGCCAAGTGCCAATCCACGGGTGGTTAGAGCCCGGAGATATAAGCCTCCAAACTGAGGGCCTAAGCCTCTAAAGAATTGGTGCTGTCAGTCTCAGGGTCTACTCAGCCTTCCCTAGCGCTGTGGCTCTGGTAATAACCATCCGGCACTGACAGAAGTTTTCTTTACTACACCCACACCCTCTGGTTAGAACCCAGGCAGGTGGCCGATAGTATCTTAGCCTATAGTGATATTTTATTTATGTTTTATTAAATAAAGCTTCCCTGAAGATCGGAAGGTAAAACTAAACCACTAAGAGGCCAGACCTCTTAGCAGACTAAAGACTCATGTGGTCAGAAAAAGACAGATAGACAGTAAAGACAAATTCAGATGGGGGAATGCCTGTAAACTGTTTACAGTGTATTTAAAAATATATGTAGGCATGGGAGAGAAAAGAAATTAGATAGAGAAAGTCCTTTAAAAAAGAAATAGAGTAGCCAGGCATGATGGCACATGCCTTTAATCCCAGCATGTGGGAGGCAGAGACAGGAAGATATCTCTGAGTTTGAGACCAGCCTAGTCTAGTTCCATCTAGAACAGCTAAAGATACACAGGGAAATCCTGTCTCAAAAAAAAAAATCAAAAATTAAAAAATAAAAATAAAAGAAATATAGTAAAAAGAAAAACCACAATAGCCAGGCGGTGGTGGCACACGCCTTTAATCCCAGCACTTGGGAGGCAGAGGCAGGCGGATCTCTGTGAGTTCGAGACCAGCCTGGTCTACAGAGCTAGTTCCAGGACAGGCTCCAAAGCCACAGAGACCCCTGTCTCTAAAAACCAAAAAAAAAAAAAAAAAAAAGAAAGAAAGAAAAACCACATAAAGATAGAAAATACACAGAGAGTCTGGATAGTGTACGTTATTGTGCTGTCTTTGAATTGTTTGACTGCTGAGGAAGGAGCAACAGCTCCTAAAAGACATTTGATTATAAATGCTGTTGGATTAAAGCAACCTATATATTTTAAAAATATCTTGACTTCAAAATTTAAGCCAAAAGACATGTTACTTAGGGAGAGAGGTTCTGCTTTTATTTCCACAGGAAATGAGAGGCTGTGGATTCATTCTCAGTTAAGGAAACTCAGGCTTGATCAAGGAAGACTCCCTGATCAGTGTCTGACATGAGCGGATGGCCCAGATGACTCAATGTCTCAAAGCACATCTGCTGCAGTTTCTTCTGAGTTCTGCGTCCATGACAGCATCAAGGCTGCTGGCTGAGATGATCAGGCCTCACAGAATACTCCAGTCAGGACTTGACCATGATCCTAAATTTTCTCAGGGCTTTCAAAGATTACTGGTGCCCCAATCAGCAGGAAGCAGCCTAGAAAACTATGCCCATATTTCCCCCTCCGCCCCCAGAATGGATTAAAGGCCTGGGATCAGAGCCCAGTTCCACCTCCTTTCCTTACTTCCTTGGGACATGGAGTCAGACATGTCCATCTCTCTCAGCCATCCCTCCACTTGTAAAAAAGATCATTCATTGTACCTTGAAAAATATTAAAACACATAAAAGAAAATGGGAAAATGGTTCAGTTAACTTTACTCTAGAAATAAGTCATCATAATTTGGCAGAGTCCAAACGAATAGGGGTTCTTTGAAATGAGATCTCACTATGTAACCATGGCTAGCCTGGAGCTTGCTACGTAGACAAGGATGGCCTTGCATGTATATTCATCCAGCTATCTTTCCCTCCTCAATGTTGGGAGTGTAGGGTTTGCTACTACATGGCTGCTATTAAAAAAAAAATGATGCCAGGTATGTATGTAGGTAGGTAGATGGATAGATAGACAGACAGACAGACAGACAGGTTAATTTGGGGGTAATGAATATGGTACAATATGTATTGTAACTTGTTTCTTTAATATAGGGTTCTTTTTAGGATAGTATCAAATGGAAAACTTCACTGGATCCTCTCACAGCCTCTCTAAATTCCTAAGTGGGAAGACAGCACAGAAATTTTTATCTAAGACTCTTAAATGTAGAAGTCAATTAACATGGCTGGATTTTCACATTTAAATAAATTAAAACTAAGTTACAAACTCAATTCCATGGTCACAGTAGCCACATTTCAAGCATTCAGTAGCCTCCTGCAACTGGTAACTACTGTATTGAACATCACAGACACAGACATTATCCACCCTTGCAGAAAGCTCCTAGGAGCTGAGCTCACAAAATATCGGCCCAGAACTCCTGGAATTTTTATCTCACTTGGCTATTCACATTGGAGCTCACCATTCAGGATGCATGGGGGAAACAGAGATGAAAAATGGAGGCCATACACACTCAATAGGTTCCCTCTTTTCCAACATGAACATGGTCCATCTTGTCTCCAGATAATTCAGAAGGAGAACCAGACAGCAGAGGGCATCAGCCTCCCATAGACCCTGCATTGAGCCTGCTTCATGCTGTGCCTTCCCCCACGACAAAGAATGTTCACGTTATTTTACTACCATGTTTGTTCCACCAGTCTTAAGTCACAGGCTTGAATTCTACATTCTACTCATGGATGGTTCTAGAATAGTCTTCAAGCAAATGCAACTGAATTCCGTGGATGTTCCAGATCTTTTTAACCATAAACCCACTGTGAGCCACTCCAGCTGCTTCTGGTATTCGACTTTCCTAAATAGCACTGTTCTAATGTTGATATGTGGAAATCTTTCCTATTATTCAGGATGAAAATCGACAGGACACGGGCCAGAAATGGTTTCTCCGAGTCACAAGGTTATGAGCACCTGTGATCTAACAGGTCCCGTAAATGACCTTTCTGAAGCGTTAAACCCATGCACCGATGGTGGAGCAAAGGCCCTCTTAGCCATGCTAGTCCCGCTGGTGTGCAATATCCATCTTACTAATTTTGACCAATATGAGAGTTTCCACCGCTATTGCTTCATCATTAGTGAGGCCAAGGATCTATTTACATGCTAATTGGCTGTTCGAAGATCCATTAAATTGTCTCTACATAGCCTTCTTATGCACTTTACCGTGCTACTTTCTGCAGACCAGTTTGTCTTTGGCTGATTAGTAAGAATCACCACTTCACCCCTGTTACCTTTCATTTTAAATGCACTAAATCGATCTCTCCTCCCCAAACCACCCTGCTGGCACAACACCCTCTCTTTAATTTGGTTTAAGATGGTTTTGTCCCCCCATTTGTATGGTTTTTGGTTTTGATTTTTTAAGCTATGGTTTCACAGTATTGCCCAGAATGGTCTAGGACAACCTTCGTGCCTCGGCTTCTTGAACACTGGGGCTATAGAGAAGAACCACTACATGTAATTTTAAGTTTTCATATAACTTGTTGGGATCAATTGAGTCCTGGCCTTCAGCTGCTCTTCCCTGCTAGAGCCTTCTAATTGAAGTTACTAGAAGCTGTGCCTAGCCTAGAGGATCAGAGGATGGAATTTTCACCTGTCAGCCACTGATTGCAGGGTATTTAAGCCTCCATGGTGCTATTAAAGAGGAGCTTTTGTACCAGCGATTAGAGGTCCGTGTGTTGATCTGTCTTTGGGAGTGTTTCCTCAACCTCCAGCCCCTTTGCCTGAAGCTCACGAACTGGGTTCTAGCACATAGAGCATAGACAGGGGGCGGGGGGGGGGGGGGCGTTGCGCACGGCAATAACTAAATATTTCAGGCTTTCCCTTTAACCCCTCTTTGTCAGGTCTTTCTTAAGATGCTGTTTCCCCACTTTATGACTATAATCATCTTTCTGCATTTCCTTTTGTCTTAATGTTTTCCCATGTTACATACATAATGTTTTCCATGTTACAAACATCATGTTTTCCCATGTTACATACATCATGTTTTCCATGTTACATACATCATGTGTTCCAACACATACATCATGTGTTCCCATCTTACATACCAATTGTACCCTATAGGGGATTTATTTTGTGTAGGATAAGAAATAAGGTCCCTTATTTTCTTGTGAAATAACCAATTGTTTTGACATCATTGCATTAGTTGCTTTTGTTCCTGTGGTAAAATGCCCACCTCCCAGTCTTCTCTGCAGCTGTACCTCATTCTCTCCTCAGATCTCACTTTTTCCCACCATCTGAGACCCCTCATCTTCCCTCTGACTACAACAACTGCTCTTGGCTAGACCAAACCTCAGTTTACTCAGGAACTTTGTGCTGCCCAACCCTGGCGGTCCTTCTTCCAGGCCACTGCCATCGAATCATCAACAATCACCTTTAGGCAGAAAAACCCTCTCTGGTTTCAACTCTCTCCTCACTACCACCATTTCCTTTTGTCTTCTTCCCCCAATTTCTTGAAACCTGCCTGCAGCAGCTAGAGCTTTATTTCCTCTTCAAGGTACAATAATTGGATCCCTTCCAGATAATTTTTGCTCCCCACCATTCCTCAAAATTTGTGATCACCACTAACCTCCATGTTTGCCTGAAATGACAGACAGCTTGGTGCTCACCTCCTAGAGGCAACTTCCAGCACGGCCTATGGCATAATGATTAGTCTGCCACGAAGACGATGCTCCTGGGCTTTAGCGACACTCCGTCCTCACTGTTTTCCACACTGCACCTCCTGTCTCTTCTCAGTCATCTTCAGAGACTCCCTTCCCTAATTCCTACACAGTTGGGATTTCATTCCCAGAAGGCTCTTTTCTTCTAACAAACTCTGCATGTGGTTCCTTCCAGCCCCATTCCTTTAACTACCTTATAGACTCCTCATCTTTCTTATCTCCATTCCCAAGCTCAGTTCTGCCTTCATGTTCATATGAACATCACTTATATCACATTTATCATCACTTGGTATCTAATCAGTACATCAACATAACATATCTAAGATCAAAACGGGGGGGCTGAAGCGATGACTCAATGGCCCCAAGCATTTGTTCTTGCAGAGTTCCCATGTTTGATTCCTAGAATCAATATGGAGGTTCATAAGTGCACAGAACTTCAGTTTCAGGGAATAAGACACCATTTTGGACTTCTCTGGGGTCCTGGATGCATGTGGTCCACAAATGTAGACTCAGGCACACACATATACATAAACCCACACGACAAATGGGCAGAATCCCACCTATTCTAGCACCACTGTGCTAAGTACTCCCTCGTTCCCGCCTCAGTTACAAGAATCCTAGCTCCTTTCTATCCCAACTGTGCCACATTCTCTCTGCCTCAATTTGACTCCTCTCAAGTAGTTCTCAGTCCTTTAAAATTACTATGTTTTCCAAACTTTTCCAGTCGCTTCTCATGTGCAAAACTAAAATCTGATCTTCTTGTAAGCCATAAAGCTGTCATCTGAGCCCTGCCTCGCCATCCAAGCTCATCTCTTACCGCTACTGTAGCACTTACTTTTCCAGCAAATAAATGAGTTCATTTTACAAAATAATTAAATTATCATATATAGACACACATATATAAATATATGTTAATAAGAAAATTGCCTCTGTGGCCCTTCTGCACCTCAAACTAATCTCCACTCATGATCTCTGTTCCTGCCCCGCCCTCTGTCGCCACACGGATCCACAGATTTCCGCACAGCTAAACTGCCTTGTCCTCAATCTACTTTTCATCCTCACAATCTAAATCCTTGTCTAACACAAGCAAATCAATGTTCACATATAAAATTGCTATGAATTTGACCACATGTTTCAGCTTAATAAACACACAAAGGGCAAAGGGATGCGTGTCACTCACTTTTCGTTGTTTTACGGAGTCCAATTTTATGAGCCAATATGAAGCCACTTTTGTTTTATAATGCTTCCAGTTATCCATGATCTGTGAGGGAGAGACGTTAACAGATTTAACCTAGAATGCTCACCAAGGTGGTAGATAAACGTGTTAGCACCGATTCTATTAGCTTCCGCAGCGGAAACACCATTACACTACTTGCAGTGAAACTCCACTACTTGCACAAGCAGAGGTTTTAAAGCCAAAGCCTTTTCTTCCTTTTCACTAAGAATAATATCACTCAATGAATATAAGTCAGAAATCTGTAGACACACATATTCTAGACAGAAATCCAGCCTATAGGGTTTTCATCTTGCTATGTTACCCACCTAGTAATAGAATATTAAATAATTCATTAAAAGTCAGCCTATATCCAATTAGGATTGTACTAACCCATTCTCTGTATGACCTGTATCACAATAGCATTTCTCAACATATATTCTAGTAGCATATATTGTTGCAAACATTCAAGTCTGGAACACAGTAAACAGGCAGCAAAGAATCTAATGTACAATATTAGTTATGTTTCATTAATTATATATGCCTGGTAATCTTCTTTATAATCATAATAAGCACAAATATTAGTTCTACGTTCTCATCTTCTAATAAAAAATAACCTTAGCAGGGCTGCATTGATAGCCCAGTGGCTAAGAGCATTTGTTACTCTCATAGAGGACCTGGGCTTGATTCCCAGCATCCATCTGGTGATGCATAAATGTAACTCTCGTTCTATGGGATTCGACACTTTCTTTGACCTCTGAGCATCAGGCACACATGTTGTGTATACACATGCATACAAGCAAAGTATCAAACAAATAAAATGAAAAAATTTTGAAAGAAAATGGCAGATCATAAAAACAAACAGAAAATGATATATCTGGTGCAAAGTTGCTGGTTTTCCTTAAAAATAAACACTGTCAAAATAAGTAATCGCTTATCCAGCTGGTGGCACAGTGCCGTGGGCAAAGGTGCCCACTGCCACGTGCGACAACCGGAATTAAGGCGCTGGGACACGCATGGCAGTAGGAGACAACCGGCTCCCTGGAGTTGTCTTCTGCCCCCCACATGTATGCCATGGCATGTGTCTGCTCACGCACATACAAACACTAAACAAAAAATAAGTAAGTGTAATTTAAAATTGTAAAACATATCAGCACAATGCCTGATACTCAACCTAAAGTTTCTTTTGTTGTAGCAAATAGCAGCTCCCCCACAGGCAACATACCACTTTCATGTTTGAAAAGTCTTTATCACCAAAAATGCAAAACATTTGGATACTTTATTATATTATCTAATAACAAAAATACGATGCTCTTACGGATCTTTACAACAAGAAAGCTTTTTCTTGTTTTGTTATTATTTCTATACACTTGATTTATAAAGCAATGTGAACAGTAGAATGAGCCAGTGTAAACTGTGGTTGTTATTCTTCATATGACCACTAGATGGTGCCTTGTCTTCTGGGGAAAAAAATCACAACCTACCCGACCCTACACTCCAAACAGCGTTCTGTAGCTGAAGAACGACCTAAGTAAGAATGGCCATTTAGAAAGCGTGTTGGATGCAGGAAAGAAATGTACTTCTACCAAATCATTTCAGTAACCTTAGATTTTCTTTTCCAAGAGAGGAGCTGAGCCTCTGAAACTGCCGTTTCCAACGCCTCCACTGGGTGGCAAATGAAAATAACCCAGCCAGACTGTTCCAACACATGATGTGCTAGGCATCGCCTTTAAATCTTTCTGTCGTTTCTGAGCAGGGCGCTGCTATTATCCTCGCATCTCTTTTCACCTTAGACTTCTTCAACTCAGTAAACTTTTTCATAGAAAAGTTAATCCTGATATTTCTTTGATCGTGAAGAACAGTTATTTGATGTTAATTATTCTCACTTGACAGCCTCATTAGATGATAAAATGTTCCTAATATCTAAAATAAAAGTTTCTTGGAAGGGAATAGAATTACATTTCCTATGCAATTAAGTACAATTCAACAAGAAAACACATTTTGTTTCGATGCATGGGAGCCATGTGTCCATGCACATTTGTGTGCAGTGCACATGCATGCTGGTGTGTGTGTACATGCTTGTGCATGAACATGCACACCTATGGATGGCAGAGCTCAGTCCTGGTTGTCTGTCCTCCAGGGGGAAATTACCTTGCATGTTTAAGATCCAAACTCTCACTGGGAACTGGGGCTCACCAGGTACCCTGGGGTAACTGCCATATAATTACTGAAATCCTCCTGTCTCTGCCTTCCACTTCCCAGGGCTGAGACTACAGGTGCATGTCATATGCCAGGCTCTAACGTAAGTATCGGGGATCCAACTCAAGACCTCATGCTTGCCCCGCAAGCATTTTGCCAGCGGATCCTGTCTCTCGGTCCCAGGGAACACATGCTCACGCTTGCTGGATACTCACATCTTCTATCATCAGCTCAGACTCTGCATCTGACTTCCCTGGATAGCGGATCCTCATGTCCTTCAGCACAAACAAGGTCTGGCTTGTGAGGTCGTCCTCCTGTTCTTTTGTTTTCAATTGCCGCAAAGACTCATTCTTAAATTTGAAAGAATACAGAGATGTGGAGGGGGGTCTTACTTCACTGTGCCAGTATCATTTAAAAGATATTTCTAGGTAAAAATGATGTGCTTTTAAATTTTAAATGGACATTTGTGAATTTTTAGCATCAAAATGGTTATTATTAGCAAGGATATATTTTATATTTCCTCCTGGTTGTATTTTACTGTGCTCAAGGTATAAATATTAAATATGAGTATTTTTAAAGGACTTCCTAGTCTCTTTCATTTACTGCAAATTCTTGGTTTGGAAAATAAAATCAGTCATTGTTATAAAATGAATGAAATCGCTTGATTTCCTGAGTTTTACCCTGGGAGACATCAGCGTTAGTGAAACAAAGACTTTAACTAAATCTCTGGTCTAGCTCCAGGAAAATAGAATAGACCCACAGACTACCTCAACTATACGTTTCTGGAGTTTATGCTGAAAGGGGATATGACATGTTAATTTAGTATGCAGAAAGCACTCTGAACAGCATTGTAACCAGGCTCTATAAATATAATTTATCAGTTTTTAAACTACTGATCTAGTATCTTAAGAGTTATTTTCCATACAATAAATGTGCTTGTGTCTATAGACGCCAATAAAACACTGCAAAACCATGCATTTACTCAGATGATTGCCAACAGCATTACCCTCCTGTAATGGAAATGGAAAATAAAGCAATGCTTCTTTCTACACATCCTTGAGGTCTGTGATATGCTGGGGTCTACGATACATGAACGATACAATTTCCAAAGGTCATGAGTTGAAATGCAGAAGAAATCAGGGGTTCCACTCATCATGCGCTCAACCAATCCCTTTGCCACCTACATTCTGAGTACAGTGTTTTCTGCAACCTTGAAAGGGCACAACGGATCAATAGCTTACCACCAGAGAGTGGGAGCTGGAAGAGCTGGTATCGGTACTGCTAGGCAGGTGTCTCATGTAGGAGGAAGCACGGTTTAAGGAATGTGACCGAGAGGCTGACGTTGGTCGTGCTAACGGTATCACTTGTTGAGAAGAAAAGGGGCGCACATCCCCGTTGGAAGGTGAGTGAGCAGAGATGGACCGAGGGCAGCTGACGGAACGCCTCATGGAATCTATCGGTGATGGAGAAGTGGTGCTGTTAGTACAGTTTCCTCCCTATTCCGTCACCATAGACTAATGATTAGACCAGGCAGTGGCTGGATAATAAGGGTCAAACCCTAGACGCCATCACAAGAGGGGAAATTTGGAATTAATTCATCAATTTGAACAGCGCACGTGGAACAAAACAGTTCTGGCATAGGAAGAATGGTTGCACCAGGAAATGCTGCAGACAGGACTTCAATTCTAAGTTCTTAATGTAAGAAGCATTCGAGAAACAAGGAAGGGGATACACACTCATGAGGCACTTGTGAGCCAGGCATCCTCCAAGGTCCTGCACCTTGATGTCATGCTTTATGGAAACCTCTACAAGGGGTGTGTGTGTGTGTGTCTGTGTGTGTGTGTTCATGTATGTTGAGTGCAAGAACATACAAGCCACGGCACACATAAAGAGTTCAGTTTTCAGTTCCTGCCTTCAGCTTTGTTTGAGACAAGGTCTTCTCACCATCATCACTCACAGCTGTAGACACGAGAGTAGCTGTCACCACCAGCATCCAGAGGACAGGGATTCTTCTGGCTTCACACCCCCTCCCCTGTATCTTGCCATAGGAACACAGAATTACAGACATGCGACTGACCTGGCATCACCTGGTTTCTGAGAACCCACACTCAAGTCCTCACACTGACACAGAGATTGTTTCACCCACTGAACCATCTCTCTAGCCAGGAGAGGAAATTTCTATTCTCTGTTTTTCCCAAAGGACCACAACAAGAAGGTGGCCAAGGTCAGCTGCCTAAAGTCCTCACCACTGAATGCTAACAACCTCACTTTCCTATAATGCACAATTATCTATTAGCCTTGGGTGGAAACTGGCTGTTAGAGTCTCTGTGTAGGTTGGAGAGTTTACATTTTGCAGCAAAGATCACAGGAAGAAGGAAAGAACAGAGACAGGGTAAAGAGATAAGGTATAGAATCCAAGGCCTCTGGTTAGAGTCACAGAACATAAGAATATTATGAAGAATATTTGAATGTAATTTAAATACAATAAACTAGTAAAAAAGAGCTGCAACAAACTGGTGTAGTCTTATTCTCTCTCTCTCTCTCTCTCTCTCTCTCTCTCTCTCTCACACACACACACACATACACACACACACACAAAGAATTTCAACAGCAAAAGATTTAAGTGAAGAAAAAAATTAAGTCAAAGAACAGAACTGTTATCAGAATAAATATCTAATGAAGCCATCAACTATCTGCCCTTGTGCATTCTGGGAACACTGATGAAAGTGAATTACATGGCCATGGTAAGCTGCGGCTCATGACCTGGAAAAAGATAATTGCTCAACACCGTCAGCATTTTTATCTTTTCTTCTGCTCGTTTGTCCTGCAGATCCTCCATTCTGGATTTGTTCTCTGTTTGGAGAATAGATCAGTCTTCATTAAGGAAATATTTTATAATTAAACTCACATGAAGTCAGGTTGCATACCCAAATATCTATCTTCATCAGCTGTTGAAAAGAATTCAAACTTCGTAAAGGTGATGGTTATGAATGGCAGATTTAGGGGTGCACTTCTAAAAGATACTGGGAACATGTGGTAAAAGTAAAACTCTTTATGTTCTGGAGAGCATAAAATACACGCTCATTCAAGTTTTAGGAGATGCTGTTTAAAAACAAAACAAAAAAAACCTTGTTTGTTGCAAGTATTAACTTCCTTCTGTACCTGTGACCCAGCACTCTTTAACAGTCACTGTAAAGGAACAGAAAACCGGCCGGGTTACCCTTAAAAAATATTAGTTACAAAGGTCACATATTTAACATAAAACAATAATACAAAGGTCATGTCTTCAAAAAAAGAATCTAAACCATTTGCTCCAAGCTACACTGTAGGTCTATCATCTTTGTAGGCCTAAGATAAGGATTGAATAAGTAAAACCTGCTCATTGGTCAGAAGGAAATATCTTCCCAAATCAGCTCAGATTTTTGCTTTTCACCTACATACCTGGAAATTCAGACAAGAAAACTAGAGTAGTTTGATATACTGGTGGTAGATTAAGAAACATAGTTGTGAGTTAACATCTATAAATTATGGGAGAAGAAAGTCTTTTATGTTGTGTCTGAGGCTATAACAATATCCTAAGTCCATTGTCTGCATAAGAAAGTGTTACTCTTGGTCTGGATTTTGTCCTTGGTCATCAGTTTATGGAAGATTTGTGATTATGAGACTCCTACTGTAAGATTAAAGAATGAACAAAACAAAGTGAAGCCCTTGCTATAATCTCTGCCTAAATATACAATAAGGAGATAAATATGTAATTGAATTAGACTGACTCAAAATTTCTACATCAAAATGTTTTTTAATTCTGTATCCTACTTTATGATACTCTATCTGACCAGGGCTCTTTAGACTATTGGCCCCAGAGCATAGAACAGTCCCAGAGTTGTAAAACTCTATGGAAATTTTCCTCTCCCTGACCCGCAGCCCTCGTAGGTTCAAGCTATGAAATAATAGTCACATTAGCTAACAGGTAAGCGATCTAAAACCCAGCAAAATCTCAACATAAAAATGTCAGATTCCAGAATAAAAATCGAGTCATATCATACAGAGACACACTTACGGGATCCTTAAGGAAAAGAAGCGAGGGAGTATAACTTACAATTGCTGATACTTGGAAAATTTCAGTCAATATGATGGAACACAGTTTCCTCTCCAAGTATACAAACCTTCCTTGACTAGAGCAAGGGAACATGTATCTCTATGGACTATTTGGGGGAAAAGAAAACCAAAGTGCTGTTTCTCTGAATTCTTCATGTTTTAGTTCTTCTTTTTTGGGGGCTCTTTGCTACAAGTCTCGAAGGCCAGTTTTAAAACACATTATCAGGCCCCATATATACTAAACATTGCTGGGAATCAGATGTGCAAAGGCTCCAGCTATGTTTACTGCAATGCTGAGCTGGCTGCTTTGAAACCTTGGGACACTGTGTGCTATGCAAATGGCTGTGTGACATGGGTGTTAAGATAGTCCTAGTTCAGAAGTGGCAGCAAGAAGGTGTTTTGTTTTGTTTTTTTTTAAGGAAAATGGAGATAATTAGGTTCTATATTTGAGGGTGAGTGCCAAATCAAGAGGCCAGACCGTGGATATCTGGGATTGAAGAAAGGAAAAGAAAGAGAGTGAAAATAGAGGGAGAGAGAGAAGAGAGAAGTTGTTTGTTTTCCTAAATACCCATGATGTGCCCAAAGTCCTGATTGACTGCTTGCCCAGGGTGGAAGTGAGAAGGAGCAAAATCAAAACTGCTTCAGAGCTAGGTGACAGCGTCAAACGAAGTAAGCAAAAGGTAGACACTGGGGCAGAGTTGACGCGGCCCACGAGAGCTCAGTCTGCCCAAAAGAGTTGTCGCATGTTTCTAAGACCCATGCCACAACTGAGCATGCAAACTACACAAGATTGGAGGAAGGAGCCTTAATTCCATCCAGCTCCTACTTGTAAAGTCTGAGAGGGGACGGATTGGGCTCTGGCCAGGTAAAGAACACAAGGTATAGAATACGGGTCCCCTCACACATGACAACACTTCTTTTGGCCCAAGGACTTTTTATTGAGTTCGAGAGTTTCAATTCTATAGCTCTTCGTGTATCAACGTAGGAGAGATTGACTTACTGGATTGTTGAATTAGTTTGCAGTGACTGGTGTGTTTAAGGTTATACGGGGCTTGTTCTCGTCTCTTCTGGCACAGTTCCTTTTCATTCTCATCCAGTTCTGAACTGCTGCTGCTGCTGCTGTCATAGCTACTCTCGCTGCTGTAGTAAGACTTCTGCTTCTTCATCACCTCCGCGCATTCTGGCATGCAACACAGGGGCTGAAACACAGTGACACGCCATGTGTTTAGAATCCCCTAGATAGTCATTATTTTTAATTCCCATCCCCACCCCCAATGCTCACTGCTTATTGGTGAATATGGAAGTCTCTCTCTACTGCTTGGTACTTTTTAGCCAACAGAGCACACACTACTGTGAAGTTTCCTTAAATACTCCTTCTCCAATTATATGGCTCAGTCCTGATGAGGACAAGGCTGTTTCTATATAACTGTAATAAAAAGTATAATTTCTGCAAACAAAGAACAAAAATATTTGATCGAAAAAAAATGTAACTATCATAAACTATAATCTGCTTTTGTTCACTCTACTTAGAGGTGCTGTGGGAACTCCTTCAGCCAATAACCTTTAAGATACCAGACCACTTGGGTATGGTCTCTTATACTATAAATGCAGCTGTAAAACGTGCCATGCATATCTCTCTCTCTCTCTCTCTCTCTCTCTCTCTCTCTCTCTCGCTCTCGCTCTCGCTCTCGCTCTCGCTCTCGCTCTGCTGCTCAATTCAGTTCCTGTTCCCCATTCATACAAAGGACTGTGATTTGTGAGTCTACCCCTAAATAAAGAACCCCTTATTATACTCAGTTATGAGCTAGTGTGGGACTACTTTATAGCATCCATCTACACAGAGAGATTAGACATCAAGATTCATCCACTCAAAAGTGAGTGGGGGTGGGGAGGGAGAAAGACAGGCAAGAAGAACAAAGGGACTAAGAAAGTAGAAGCAAGAGAAGCCATTAGAAGATCATGCCTTCAAGCCAGGTGGTGGTGGCACAAACCATTAACCCTAATACTCAGGAGATAGAGGCTTGCAGAGCTCTGTGAGTTTGAGGACAGCCTGGTCTACAAAAATAGTTCCAGGACAGCCAAGGAGGTTATGCAGAGAAATCCTGTCTTGAAAAACCAAAAAGAAAAAGGTTATGTGATCATGCTGCTAAAGAATGTGTCATATATGAAACTGTAGAACCATCACCACAAAACAGATGTGAAATAAAACAAGCATCTGCCTCTCTTTGCCTACACAACAGCTTTTCCCATTCCTAAGCGCTGAATCTATTTTTATGAACACATTGTCATTGTCACTGAGTGAGCAAAAGAAGAGCTCCCCAAGACAACACAGCACAGAGATCCTGATATCAGCGCTTATTACACACTGTTCACACGGCTACGCTGTGGAGCTGACCCAAATGTCAACAGCAGAGGAACAGACAAGGAAAATGTGGTCCACATACACAGTGAAATTATCAGCCATTAAGAAACCAAATTCGAGAGGGTGGAGAGACGGCTCAGAGGTTAAGAGCATTGCCTGCTCTTCCAAAGGTCCTGAGTTCAATTCCCAGCAACCACATGGTAGCTCACAACCATCTGTAATGGGGTCTAGTGCCCTCTTCTGGCCTTCAGGCATACACACAGACAGAATATTGTATACATAATAAATAAATTAATTAATTAAAAAAAGAAACCAAATTCGTGTCCTTTATAGAAAAACAGATGCAATTGGAGTTAGCCCTACCAAGTGAACTAAGACAGTCACAGATAAATATTGCATATTTTTTCTCGGTTGTGGTTCCTGGATTTTATACAGATACATAAAACCATGCACACATATTTAATATGATAGTAAGAATAAAAGAGTTTAGGAAGACAAGGGAAACTAATGGCATGAGAGGAGGGCAAGAAAGGGGAGAGCCGAATCATGCTAAACTAAACATACAATGTGGACATGCATAGTACGGCGACTAGACAGATAGAAGGGGCTCCATATTAGCAATGTGGACATGTACTGTACAGGAACTAGATAAAAAGACATAATGACTCACCATTAATGTATCTCTAGAGTCACCATCTGCTTTATCTATAATCCTATACATTTCTATGTTAGTTATTTATCTGGGACTGTAACAAAAGCCTGATGCTGAACTTGGAAGAGGGAAGTCCTCCTCACTCCAGCCTATCTGAGTCACTAAGCATCCATTAGCACTTGGCAAGGAACCAAAAATCTAAAGGCAGCCAAAGAAAGAATACTTGTGAGTGTGAGATAACACCATTTGCCTGGTTTTACCTTTGCTGGACACAAAATTCCTGAAGTTCCTATGCATCATAGCTCTTACAGGAAATACCTAGGAGGAATGGCTTCCCCTTGTGACATGGACTTTGGCACTATGCAAGGCAGAGACATTTCACCTTTGGTCCTCGGATTCTGGCAGTTTTTCCCATCAGCTTTTCATCATCAATTTCACATTGTTCCAGGAGATCCAAAATATCTTCCTCCTTCAAAACCATGATTAGAATTGTGATCACTAAGCAAATATAGACCTTTTACAAGTTCATTAATCTCAGTACATGTACAGTGATTATTCTAGAAACTGTGCAGTGGTAATTACTCAGACAAAAGAAGGAAATATAAAAGACAAACTCTCCAAGAAACTTATCAAAATCTGGTGATAAGCACAATACACAGCTAAGTCCATTGTGCAATCACCATATGCAAGCAAGTCCTTTCCAGCATACTACAAAAATCCCAGAACCCCCAACATTATGAAATGAATTTACTGAACACTAAGATATGTAAAAGTCCATGCTCATTTCCCAGACTTCATCCTATTGATCATTCCTATACTGATTAGTATAATTTAATATTAAAACTTGACCCATGAAAACTGGCCTGAGCGTTTCATTTAGAAAGAATTTAACGTTAGAATTTGGTTAATGAGAACCATTTAGTGAAGTTACTTAGAAACATTTGTTATTGCAAGAATATTTTACAGCCTTAGGAAATATTTTCATTCGAGGACAATTACTGGTAGAGGAAATTTCTACACACCCCAATAGCTTCCTCTTATGCTCCTCTAAATTTATTTTGAAGTCAAGGTAAAAAATATGAGATTATACACCACCATTGGAAGTTGAGCAAACCTGAACAACTGAATAATAAATCATCTCATTGTGTGATCCAGGCATGAACACTAACAAAACTATGTTTATATAACTGTGATTTAAACTTCAATATTCCCTTAAAGTTTACTGAAAAAAACTAGGAATCACAGCTCACAATAGAAATGTGTTCTAGTCTAGGAAAGATGGCTCTTAAAATGCAAAAGACTTGGCCTATGATCCTACAACAGAGTATATGGACAGCATCATTACAAACTCAATATCAAGGAAAATTTTGTTCAGAAGAAAGATAATAATGAAAAATATTTTCATCCTAAAAACTCCAGATGAACTAATAGTCACATATTTTAAAAGATAAAGCTACAGATGAACAAAGAGTAAAGAAATTAAATTATCCAGATAGGGTTAGGTTCTTCCCTAAAGAGCAGAGAAGAGAGGTCATTTTCCACTTTGGGGTCCTCCATCAAATCTTGGCTGAGGTGAGTAGATGCAAGGCTGCCATGGATAACGTCTACTGGGTAAAGGCTGTCACCTTTAGACATTATCAGGGTGATATATGAAGAGAGCCCACATAGAAATAGAGACCTTCAGCCGGCTCCCAGGTGTGCCAACATTTTATGTAACCGCCCAGACATGTGAGTGAGGCCACCTAGCATGCTAGCCCCAGTTAAATGCAAGCACGTCTTCCCCCACACAATTCATTCCAAAGAAAGATCAGACCAGGAACCACTCAGCTGTTATGGACCATACAATAAGAAGCAAATAAATACAGAAGTTTGTTACGCTGCAATAGATAACTAGTAGATCTTGCACTAGGATAAAGGGAGAGAGAAGGGGAGAAAGAAAGTGGGAGGAGAAAAGAGTAGAGAAAATGGACAAGGGAAGAGAAAAAAGGAGAGAGAGGGGAAGAGGAGAAAGGAGAAGGATACAGAAGTAATGTGGAATGTCCTTCTGTACGCTGTGAATATATGCTGCTTTTACTGATTGATGAATAAAGCTGCTTTGGCCCATGGCAGAGCAGAATATAGTCGGGCAGGAAATCCAAGCACAGGGACAGGTGAAGAGGGGCAGGGTCAAGAAAGACATTAGCAGTCGCCAGAGGAGTAAGATGCCAAAGCATTACCAAGAAGCCCTGGGTCATCTGGTGATAGACAGATTAATAGAAATGAGTAAATTTAAAAGTAAGAGCTAGCTAGTAAAAAGCCTGAGCCATTGGCCAAACAATTATAATTAATATTAAGCCTCTGAGTGATTATTTTATAAGCAGCTGTGGGACTGGGCAGGTCACAGAAAATTTCCAGCTAAAAAGAATAGAGATAAGGGGAAATGACACAGATAAATGAAATGAAAGAGAGATGTGAGGGAGCATTTTATTTTTTAAAGATTTTTGAGACAGGGCCTTGCTCTGTAGCTCAGGCTGCTCTTAAACTCTATATGCCATCTAAGCAATCCTTCTGCCTCAATTTCCCAATTGTTAGGACCTCATGCCTGTGTTTAATTACATGCTCTCATTTGCCAAGTCTATGTAGCATCAAGACAAACTACTACAGTGTTGACTATAATTTAAACCAGAGTGTCCTTGTCATTGGGTTACTGCAATGCATTTCTTTATCCAGTTTCAAACATAAATCTATATTAGAAGAGATATTATAATATAATGAAATTACAATGCAATATCAGAATTATCTGCTCAAAGTTTATCCTGGTATGTATCTTATTTATGAAGTTCCTTGGTTTTCTCTGAAATATAACCACCTCAAAGAAAAATGTTACTAAATGTATAGCTAGGGTGGCACCCAATCTGTGTGTGTCTCTGTGTGTGTGTGTAAATGTGTGTTATGAGTACATGTATGTATGTGCATATGTGTATGCCTGTGTATGTCTATGTACATGTGTGTATGAAGTATTTGTGTGCGTGTGTATCTGAGTTCACATGTATGTATGTGTTTGTATGGGTGCATGCAAGCACACATGTGTGTATATGTATACAGAAGTCAGTGGAAGCTCTCTGCTCTATCACTCTGCCTTATTTCCTTGAGACAGGGTCTCTCCCTGAATCTGAACCAGGTTGGCAGACAGCAAGGCGAGGGATCTTCTTATCTGTGCTCCTGAAAACACTGAGGTACAGAAGCATGTGTGGTTACAATTGGCTTTGTACAGAGGTAAGAGCACTTGGAGTCAGGCCGTCATGCTTAGACTACAGCACTCCTACCTACTGAGTCGCTTCCTCGCCTCCTGTTCTTTATTAAAGACATGTTCGGCTTGTTTCTTTTTCTCTCTGTGCAAACCCTCGCCCTCTTACCCTCATCTTTTTCAGAGGATTGTTCAGCTCTCGCTGGAACGAAGCTGCTCGTCCTGACAGGAAGGTCTGGAAGGCAACAGCCAGCAAACTTTCATACTTTTCGAGCAGTGTTTTATCTTCAGGAGGATAAATTCTCCTACAAAAAGAAAATCAGAGAAACCCATTCCCTTAAAAGAATCCAACATAATTCAACAGTTAAAAATAAGCTTTTTAGAAAACCATTGCCCTCCCTGCTCCAAGCTAAGAAGGTGCCAGAAACAAACAAGAATGATTAAAGGGGAGTCACAAATATCCATCTGGTATACCAGTTAGCGTTTACATAGAGGCATTCACGGAATGTTTCACAGCGCTACAAGGTATAGCATAGCGTCCGGCTGAAAAGAATGCTTGAAGAACAGGTTTTGGACAGTTGGTGAAATACTGAACTTGGAGAGGTGTGTGCTGAGGACCTGGGATAATGCAGAAGGTATCAGGGATGTGCTGAGTATGTTTGAGGAGAGTGTACTGAAGACCTGGTGTTGGCGTGTGTTGACGCTATGCAATTACAGATATTCATCTAGATGATCTTTTGGGGCGAGGAAATGAAAACCAGGGTAGATGCTGAGTGGAAAAATATTTTAGCCTCTCTTTGCAAATGCGGAAGTGTTAATGTCAGGAAAGAACATCTAACAGAAGGATAGGAAAATCCACACCCCTCCCCCACCCTTTGCTGGATTCTGAGGAGGCAATGTCAGCTGGGAGGATGGAACATCTTTCTAAGAACATTAGGATACCTTTTCCTGCTTCCCAGGGGAATACTGTGAATACCCCCACACCCTTGTCTCCCACCTCCATCCAAACACTTCAAATACTATCTTACTTTGCCTGGTTGTTAAGCAATTAGGCTTGCAACGAAGTACAGCAATCACAAAAAACTATCAGAAAGAATACAAGAACACCCGAATTCTGACTTTCTTAAAATACCTACAGTAACAGTTGGTTAAAAACCTCTCTTGGCAGAGCAGAGCCTGCTGGCAAAAGCTCCCCCAGTTAAAACCATCTACTTACAGCTCCCTTTCCTCTCCTGAAATATAGTGAGTGAAAAGCTGTAGCTAACAAAAAAAAAAAAAAGCAAGCACTAGTAATGAAAAAAAACCACTGCTCAGACACCTCTTCTACCTCTAAAACAAACAAACAAAAATCAAAACAAATGTGGGAACGTGGGCTACATGCACATTGTGTGAAGGTGTATTGCTGTGGTTGGTGTGATAAAAAGCTGAACAGCCAATAGCTAGGCAGGGGTATGGGTGGGATTTCCCGTGAGAAAGGAAGAGGAGGAGAAATCTAGGTGTGCAAGAGATGCCAGGAGACACAGAGAGAAAACAGGGGTTCAAGTGAAAGAGAGTAACCCCACATGATTAAAATAAAAATTACTATAAATGGGTTAACTAGGTTATAAGAGCTAATTAGAAAGAAGACTAAGCTATAGGCCAAGCTTTTATAATTAATAAGAAGTCTCTGTGTCATTATTTGTGAACTAGTGGCCCGAAGAAAAATCCAAGTACAAACAAGCAAACGGCAAGAATTACCTGTAATTCCCCATATGTCGGTTTTCATGCTCTTCTCGCGAGACCTGCTTTCGTACTTGAACGAGTCTCTCTTTCTAAAAGGGAACAGATTTTATAAAGTGTGATGAGTCACGCACCTCAAACTGTGGGGATGTTGTTAAAGGTTCACACCAGGCTGGGGTGCGTGTAGCTGGGTGGCAGAGCACTCGCCTATCCGGGGTTCACTACGCACCACAGTGCCGCCAGAATGAAAATAAGCCAATACACCAAGCCCCGTACGCCCCGTACCAACTCTTCTTTCCGCCTCTCCAGCTGATGCCTCTGCTGTTCCCAGTCGGAGGAGCCCGGGGAAAGCCTTCTGATTGGATTCTGACCGTACAGCCTCTTTTGAGCCTCGGCTTTTTGTTTGGCCATGTTTTTCCTTTTATCACTGGTCCTGAAATGTGAAGAACAAGACCATAGCTTTCACTGTAGAAAACTTCCAACTCCGTCCCTTTGAGGAGAGCATGCCGAAGCAGGAACGAAGTTATTAAGCTTCTATCTTCACACACATTCTCTTCCTCTGTCAAGGAAGAGGACTCTGGAAGGTAGTGCTTCCGAAAATAACTAGAAATAAGGAAATCCTATATGTCTTGAAGAGTCCAAGGGACCTGGTTTCAAATTCCACCCTAAAAACACAACATCTATAGTCTTTGGTAAATTAACAGCTGGATCTGTCTCCCCATCTCTTCAACTTAATCAACACTAACTTTATCCTCAATGTGTTCTAAGACTCCGTCTATTTATGAACACATGTGCCTCTCTTCCATTTACCAACTTGCTTTATGTACACTCTCAGCTCTACTGACAGCTCTCCAGTGCATTCCCAATCACGGCTGAAATCCTAGTAACTGTTACCATTTCAAAACTGATCACCCTTCTTATCTTCTTGCTTAATTGTGATCATTTAGCAACAGCCCTCCCGTTTTCACACGAGAAGTTGCGCTCTGGGATTATTTGCCTCGGTACCACCCGGTCCCCCTTTTCTCTCTCGTCCCTTCCATGTGGAGGAGTATTAAGTCTGAGGTCTGCCTTTGCCACCACAGTTGCAACAGCGTAGAATCCAGGAGAAATTGAAAAGACAAGTACTACCCTTAGCCACACAGAAATAACAAAACAAACAGACCAGAGCCCTCATCCTTAATCTTACACACCTCCACATCTTCCGTCATCATTACTCTGACATGGATGCTGACCCAATGCTACCTGCTCAGTTTCCAGCCGGAAGAAGGAAACGGGTTACTTAAGCCACAGAGAGCTCCACTGAATTCATTAGAGATTGCATTCAAACGTCAGGCCAAGCCTTTAACAAGCTCTCCCTTAATACAGCCAGCGTGACAGCTCACAACAGAGTGCTAGAAAACACTCATGCTCTTTCACGACGTGGAGGCTTAAAGGGCTCGAGGGGTTCAAGGTTGAAACAGAAGGGATAATTTGAGAGAAATCAATAAGACACACTGATAAAACTGAAAGTCATCCAGTAGGGCTGGTGGTCTGAGTAAATGCAAGAAATTCAGCTGACAGCAAGGGCTTCTGCTCGTTGGAGAGCTTCAGGTATAACTTCAAGCAGCAAAGGAGGCAGAAGCCCTAGAAGGGCCTGGTCATATCAGCCTGTGTGAAGTCACACCCTTGGCAATGAATACAGAGCACAGGGGCTTACAAGTAGGAGGGAGAGAGGGAGAGGGAGAAGGATAGGAAAAGGGAGAGAGACAGAGGGAGAGACAGAGACAGAGACAGAGAGAGATTAAGATAAGGATGCTATCTTACTAGCAAACATGAAGCATGGAGTGAGGATCAGAGAAACTGGAGTGGGTCAACGCTGAGGAATATTTTGAAAGGAGACTAGATAGATGTAAAGTGCGGAGGGACACAGACTTCTGGTGTTCACAAATGGGTGACTAAGAATATCGTTGTTCCAATGATGACTACTAGTCCGGCTGAGTGTGTTCAGTGGAAATAAAATGCCTGAGATAGCTAATAATAATAACAACCTAGTTTTTCTAGAATGATCACTTGTATATAGCATTAGAGAGGACGGTAAGCTAGAGGGCCTCCTACCATACCTCGCGAGCAATCAAACCGTGTATGCCACAGAAACTTCTGTGATGAACAGCAGCTGAGGCGGGTGCATAGCGCCATATGGGGGAACGACGGCAGCGGGAAAGGGGAAATGGAAAGGTTTTGTGTTTGTTTGTTAACAATGTGAATTTTCAGAATGGAATGAAGAAGGTTTAAATATTAAACACAAACATATAAAGATTCACGAGGCAAAGCCAGTTTCATGTGCAAATGCTTTATCAGTGCCAAGGTAGGGGGCGCCAGTGAGTTGGGAAAGGCTCACCTGTTGTTTGGGGGACCCCAGCAAATGGGGAAAAGGCTTACCTGATGTTCAGTAGCTTCAGCGCATTTAGCAGAACTCCCCTTTTCACATCATAATCTATTTTCTGATCAGTTCCAAAGCTTGGGGCGCGATTAATCTGAAATTTATGGAGAAAACAATGAGTTTGGTTGAATGTCGGGAGGTCAATACGTGATTCAGTCATGTTTGCTAACTGATGATGATTTCCAGCTATCAGTCTCAGAGCTCTACGTGGAAGATGCTCCAATCATCACGGCCACACCTGGTTTTCTATCATCCTTTGGCAAAGATCTGCAGAAAAACATCTGCAAGCACCAACTCCTCCATCTACAGCGGCGGTTTCTTAACCAGTGCATCAAGACCCCTTTGGAGCCAAACGACCCTTTCTTTCACCAGGATCACCTAAGACCACAGGGTCACCACAGATAAGATCCATGACAGTAGCAAAATTACAGTTATAAAGTAGCAACAAAATAATTTTGTGGTTGGGGAGTCACCACAACATGAAGAACTGTATTAAAAGGTCACAACATTAAGAAGGTTGAGAACCACTGCCCTAGTGGCTTAGCGTTTGCTGCCAGCATTACCTGGCCATTCCAACCTACCGATCCATATCACTGAGCCTTAAAAAAAAAAGGTAAGTTATCTTGAGAGCTGGGGAGACCCATAGTAGATATATTTCTGACATAGTGACAGATGCACATACGTGTCTGCTTAGCATACAGGAACATACATATGTGTCTGCTTAGCATACAGGAACAGTCAACTCCCGCCTTTCAACCACCTAAGAGCTTCCTGATGAGTTCTATTGCTTCCTAAAATATAAACTTGGTTTCCTCTACCTGGCTCAACAGTGACTCATTAACTTTCACCTCAGAAAGCATTGATTCAACCACTTGGAAGACATTCCTAACAAGAGGCACAGGCTGAGCTCAATTTTCCCTCCTGAGAATCTTCTTTTTTTTTTTTTATTTATTTATTTATTTTTTATTCTTTTTTAATTAAAATTTCCACCTGCTCCCCGTTTCCCATTTCCCTCCCCTCCTCCGAAATATTGCCCCCTCCCCCCACTCCCCTCCCCCTATCCTGAGAATCTTCTTAACACTTGGAAATTCCTTCAAGTTTGCCACTGCCAACCACTGCCTGGATTTTAAGCCGCTAGACTTTCTCATCCTCAGAGGCACCCTCCACTTTATTCCACGTGGTGGCGCCAGAAGGATTTAACACCGTGTATGAGACCCGCAGGGTTTTCAGCTGGCAGCAAAACGCAGAGCATGCTCTCAAAATAGGACATGTAACAATCTGAACATGCAAACTGTTCACTATTCACAGAGAGCAACACTGCAGAGCTTTCTTTTTATTAATGATTCTGAGCTGAGTAAGAAACAATAAAGAAGATAAAGCTTTCTTTTTATTAATGATTCTGAGCTGAGTAAGGCAGAAACAATAAAGAAGATAAAGAACAAAAAACGTGTTTAGGTGAACCCTTTAAAAAAGCGTACAGAATCCAACTGTTCAGGCAGTTCTGATTTAGCAACCTGATGGAAAGCTCCTCTGAACAAACGCTTTTTGCAAAGGTTAATTCACATTCTACATAAAGTTCTTACTCCCGGCAGTTCTCTCATCTCATCCCCACGCAACGTGAGCACACTTTCATGTCTCCACCCATCAAGGGTGAATGCCCAGGACAGGACAGAGGAAATCACAGCAACAAGAGGAAACCACTACAAGGTCCAAGGGTCCAATCTCCAAGACGCCAGGCCTTACTAAGACGGAGGGTCTGTGGTACACAGTCAAGAACTTCTCCACCCAAGGATGGCAGAAGCAGAGAAAATGACTCTGCCAAGTCCATTTCTAGGAACAAAGCTGGACTCAAATTCCAGCTAGCAGAAAAATGACTTTCCCTGGGTCTCTAATACACATTATTTGCCCAGGATGTATGATTACTCTTCTCTTTCTCTCCCTCACTCAAATTAGAAAAGTGTGCTTTTCTTCAAAATGTTTTGAATCGAGGTCTCACTTAGCACATATTCAGGTTTGATTACAAAATCCTGGAGACGACGATGTAACTTCTGACATTTAAATCACTAACCTACAAGAGAGACAACCCTCTGAAATGAAAGGTACTGGTTGATTCCAGCTTCTGTGGTAGTGTGTTCCTTAAAATATAACTCATTCTGGAAACACAGTTCAGATGAGTATATGAGAAGCCCTGGGGAAGCAGGTGCTTTCTATGACTCCAGATCAGGGTCCTAGAGAGATCATCTGGATGGAAGAGCGCTGGACAAGGGTTCTAAAGGTGCCTTGTGAGTAGCACAAATATAGATGTGATTGCACAATACGATAGCAATCTTGAACAGGGGTCACTTTTGTATCCTTTACATTGTCCCATATGTTAGGTGACATTTTATACTAAAAATAATAAGAACTAGAGGGGACAGGTAGCAAATCCAAAGACATTGTTTTTGGGAATATCAAATGGCCATAAGGGAGGATTTATGTTTGCTGCAGTGTTGAGCACTAGGTACCGAGCCAGTAGTGAGCCCCTCTCCCTATGGAGTGCTGAAAGTTATACAAAAGACAGGGTGCAGAGGCAGTGCCCACCCAGGGGAGATATAATATTCAGAGTTCATGAAGCGGTAGGTGGATGCCACCAGGTTGAGAAAACACACATGTAACCAGCCGGCAGCTCAGAGGCAGCTCACACTTCAGTTCACTCGATGCTAATGAGAGGAAGCGATATGAAATCATATTGATTCATCCGGGCAAGTGTTCTGGTCCCAGAGTTTTCATTCACTTCCTCCCACATACTCCATGCGGGCCTCATTCCAGCCAGTGAACTAGGGACACCTGTGCCAAGTGCACATTTGAAATTCGGTTTCTAACTACGTGTCAAGAGTAGCGCTGGCTCCTTCTTAAATTTTAACTTCTTAGAGAATATCTTACCTCCAGAAGCCATGGCTTTAACTTTCTGTCCAACAAGATGTCGAACCCTAGGACTTCGAAGCAGACGCTTTGACTTCCTGGGGGCTGACCAGGTCTGCACATCCGATACGCATGCAGGACATGAGGTTCTGCTACAATCAGCGTCTTTACCACCAACTCCTATCGAGGTTGTGATGAGAGATATAAAAGTGCCTTATTTGGATGTATTTTCCTGAGAAAATGGCCTGGGGACAAAGTAGCATCCTAAGTGGATTCACTGATGCTCTTTGTCCGAGCCGCCCTACCGCACTTCCTCCCGCTCTGCCCTTCCCCACCCGTCGTTCTGGCCGCACTCTCTTTGAATTTCTCTAGTGGATAACACTTATTCCCATCTTCCTGAGCATCCTCCCTTTGATTGCCATGCCTAGTCACTAATATTCAGACAGGGCTGCAACCATCGTGCTTGAAAAGCAACCAAACTTGAAAGCGAAATCTACTGTCCACAGCATGCAACCAACTGACATTCCCCTTGCTATTTGAACAAGACCCTTGCCCTTCTTGTTTTTTGCACCATCCCAGCACCCATAATAGTGCCTGGCATTGGAGATATTCAAAGACATTTGTAAACAATAAGTAAGATAAAAAAAAAAATAAGGAGCAAAGGCTAGCCCTTTGCAGAAGAAGAAAGAATGACAGAGAAGAAAAATTCTAGGGAGAGTTGCAACATTTTCCAAACAGCCTAATGGAACCTCCACTTAAACAGGGGCTGGGAAGAAGGAGCTCATGCTGCTTTATTTCGTGGCGCTGGTTTGTACTCTGTGAAGGTTCCTCTGAGAAAGAAGTACTTGGTTACCACGACTGGAGATTTGTCTCAGTGGTTAAGAGAACTTCTTGTATAGGAACCGAGTTCAGTTCCCAGCACCCACAAGGCAGCTCACAGCCATTTAACTCCAGGTCTAGAAGATCCCATGGCCTCTTCTAACCTTCACAGACATCTGGTGCACACAGTACACACATACATGCAGGCATAATATTCATACACATAAAATAAAAATAACTTTTTGGAACTCTATCAGATTTTCCCATGAGGAAACGCACAATGGAATACGGAAAAGCTAGTTATTTTCTTGGCCTTTGCTTACATTGATTTCCTAACTCCTACTGTCTGAAAATAGATAACCAGAAAGATGGTTAAGACTTTGACTCCTTGGTCAGAATTCTGGGCTTATGCCTGACTTTTCTGTTTGTTATCAAGGCAAGGCAAGCATTCTGCTTGAACGGTGTCTTGTTTTCCCTGAATGTAAATCACCAAGGTATAGGCTGACAGCCCAGGCACAAATTTAAGCACAGTGCCTAGAATAGCATAAACCTTCACTATTGTTAGCTACTTAACTACTGTTCTATTGCTGGTCTGTCATTTCTCAGGACTCACTCTCATGGCTCAGGTCAAATATTCTACCACTGGGTGGAAGCAATATTACACGGAAGAGAAACGGGGAGAGGGGTACTAAGCTCATTGCTGCTACCCAGAAACATAAATCAGTTCAAATAACTTCATACACACAGACACTTTAGTGTTTGTAATAATGAATTTGGAACATTTAATAATATTCACATTTAATGGGTTATTTATAATCACTGTATGCATTCTAGCTAACAGACTAAATATTGCATTTGTAGACAAGATCATGAAATGTGTCACTGATTAAAAGAGTATTTTGGGCTCACATCTAGAAAGTATACTTCAGGATCTAACATAAAAGTTCATTTCCATACCCCATCCCCTTTGCCATGTTTGAGCACTTTCTCCTAACTCAGTGGGGTGTGAGAAGTACTGCCTAAAGCCAGTGTCTGAGTAGGAGGTTGGGACCATTGCTCTCTGGCTGGCCCTTCACTCTTACAGCTCACTAAGGCAGCCCAGTAGGATATACTTTTTCACAAGAACTCTCTCAAAGACCCAATTTCATATGGAAGTTAACGTACTGGTAGAGAAGAGAAAAAACAATGAGGAAAGAAACAGAATGCCAGAAGTGTATAATATTTTCTTGGTACCACAGAGACAGTGATCTAAGGGCTTGGAGTACTTGAATGAATGAGGGGATAGATGGGTGAATGAATAGAGGAAGGAAGGGAAGGTGGGAATGATGGATATATAAACAAGAAAAATTCCTTTCCTTCCTCTTCAAAATAAATTCTATACATAAAAAACTTCTTCCTATTCTATTTCAGATATCACATCCCTTTTCCCTTCCACTCTTCCTGAAAACAGAGATCCTTGCCCCTCTTCTGTATTATAGACCATCGTCAGCCCCAGTGTCTTGCCCCTCTCACTGTGGTTCACGATAAACCATCCTTTCACCTCAACTACTTACAAGAGTTCCCAAGTGTCCTCTCTGGTTATCCTTAATGTTGGCTTTAATCCAGTCTATGCCTGTTTGATGTGGCTTTCAGATGCATACATTTGATTATATCCATCATATTACTCTCCTCTGTTAAGAATTGAATGAGGCTCAGCACACGACAGTGCTTTGTCACCAAACCTGATGATCCTAGCTTGATCCTCAAACTTATACAAAGGGAAAATCAACTCTCACACGTGTCCTCTGATTACACACATATGCTGTGTTATACATGTGTGTGCACGAACGTGTGTGTGTGCGCGTGTGCATGCATTTCAGTGGGAACCTCATGGAAACCTCCTACAGACCATCTGTGAAACCCTGTACATCTCTCCCCATCTCATATCTCCATGCCCTTGATTATGCTATTGTCCCCAGATAGAATACCAATCCCTAGAAATGAGGTTCTTACTTGCTAAGGTCTGCCACAATCAACTTCCTTAAAAAACAAACAAAAACTCATCTGCTCAACCTCATCTACTGCATTCTTTAGTAAAAGGTTGGATGCTACTTCAATCTCATGCTGATGAAAGACAGTACAGTTATAGAATGTAACAGTTACAGAACAGAATAACCTTACTGAAATATCATTCCAGAACTTAGAAACATCGTGTTGATTGGCTTGTAGGAATTCTGTAAACCACTTGATTGAACGTTTGCTCCCTTTGTCTTCGGTTTCATTGCGTTCAAAACGCTCATTGTGTTTGTTTACGGAGTAGTTGGTCAGATGCATGTATAGCTGGGTCTGGAAGGAGGAAGAACAAAGGGTTACCACCTAGGAGAGCCACAATGGAGTGGTCTGATGGGGAAGAGAACCTCAAAGACTAGTTCTTAAACTTGGAGATAACCAGCATATGTGGGTTAGGCTGCTCCTAGATGCCAGTGGTTGATATAAGGATTTTGATATGAGGATGAGCTACCTCCTTGCAAAATGCTGGTCAGTGAGGGTCCAGTGACCCCAAAATCAATACAGGCAATAGCCGCTGCTGCTGAATGCCCACCAGAGCCAAACACTGCTGCTGAAGATGCTGCATTATCTGTTCACAGGATACACAAAGATTAAGCTGGAACTGAGTTGACCCCCCCTCCACATGCTGGCTCGTTTCCATGGTGTTGGAGGGCGCTGTGCTGTGAGGTTAGAAAAGTCATCGACAGTCTTGCTGATGACCAAGCAGGTAGGATATGCTTACTGTTTCTAAAGTGATAAGTCAGTAATCGGGTAACCACATTCTGACTGGACTCAAGGTCCACTCCACAGCAGGGAATCCATATCTGGTACCTTAAACCTGGTCAAAAACCCATGATTGGAGAGATAGTAGATCATAATGAGGAGTCTATTGCTGCTGTTTTTCTTAAATGGATATGATGTGCCTGCCAAGTTGCCTTCAAAATAAGGATGCGTATGTATGTGGGTTAATGCTGCTGCAGTTTTGGTCAGAGAAGCTTCTTCATACAGTGGGCTTGGCACCTACAGAGATTCATAACTGGTCAAAGTAATGAGCATACATGACAATTGAGTGCTCAACTATATCCAGAACATCTATATTACCCCCTCCAAAGCTTAGTGAACATCACAAAAGAAAAAAAAAAAAGAAAAAGGAAGAATGTCAGAGCTTAAAGGAAGGGTAGAGTGTTGATCAGTGTTATCTTCTGGAAATGGCATGGCGACTATACCCATGGGTTCACAAAGCTGTAATTACTTGCATGAGACATACAGAGGATTAGAACAGTCAATGTCCAATCATAGAGGTCCCACCAGCCTCACTGAGTGACCTATAGGAAGTAAATGGTTGCTGGGGGAGAGACAGACATTTTTCTTCAGTAGAACAGACACTGTTGGGATGCCTATGCTCTTGTAAATTGTAAATAAGCCCTTCCCCTGTAACGAACCCAATGAAACTAAAACATAAAAAGACATGCAAGAATAAAACAGGCTTCTTAGAAAGAGAAAAGGTATCAAAGAGTAGGGAGAGGACAAGAGAGAGTAATAATGGAGGAAATATGATCAAAATGCATCATATATGTATGAAAATATCATAATGAAGCCCATTATTATGTATGATTAATATAAGCTAATTAAAATCATAAACCTTTAAACTATACCCACTGATGATTCTGGTGCTTAAATATTTCCCAGTGAAATGCTACTTTTCCCTTGAGAGGACTGTGAGCATCCGTACTGCAGAATAGTCGACTTCCCTAATTATTATGATATTTACAATTAAAGTCCTAAATGAATGACAATATAGGCAAAAATTAAAAAATGAAACTAGACTTGGCTAAATAAAACACTCCATGTCTGCCTTCATTACCCCTTTTATTTTCAATGCTTGACCCTTAACATTATTCTTTCAAATCCATTTGAGGAAAGACTTTCCTAAGAAATATTCTCCATCTCTAAAGAGAACAATTAAATACTGAAAGCATCAGTAAAAAGGGTACCCAAGACACTGGACTACCAACACACCAGTCCCTACACCCCAAACCGACTGCACCTGACCTCCCTGCAGACAGTGTACCTGGGGTCAGCAGGTGGTGTATCCAATGTCGCTGGACAGATCACAGCTGTGAAACCCATCTGGCTCTGCTTGTGTTTGTGTTTTAGACTTTCTGTGTTATTTTGTTGTTTTAGATGGGGGTGTGTGCTTGTAACAGGGTCTCACCAGACAACCTGGAACCCACTGTGTAGTCCACTCTGGCCTGAAACTCGTAATAATCCTCTTGCCTCGGGTTCATGAGGGAGCCACCACACCCAGCTCTTTGGTTTGCTGGTACTATTTTCTTTAAGTAAACTTGAATCCAAAACTCAAAACTACTCTTAACCCTCAGTAAATATCTAATGTTTCCTCATCAAATTAGTATAAACATTAATAAAGTCTATCTTTAATTCCCACCCTTTTCCTAATTCTACTCTCCAAGACAGTTTTGAATAGAAATATTGTATCTTATATCTACATATTTGTTTGTATATTCTACCCATATGACCATTATTTTGATTTTTGATAACCAATTATACCCTTATGGTTTCTTATTTTTACTACAATCCCAGAGATCTGTATATTAATAAAAATCTTTGAGGCAAATAAGCAGAGACAACTACTTGTTTGTTAATCTGTGTGCCTATCACTACTGAAGATGTCTTCTCATTCATGATGCAGTATTTAAAGAGCAACTACAGAAAAAAGTGCAGAAAGGAGGCCAGAAAAGCCTGCAGGTGTTCAATTGTGTGGCTACTCAACACTGTGTGTCATCACATTGGCTTAATCAGGTAAATTGGCAAATATGAAACTTTTCAAGAATGGACTCATCTCTACAGGAGATGGTTATTTAGCATGTGCCTCTAATTCTAGTATTTTGAAGGTTCTCCTGACGACAGGAGAATCAGGAGCTAAAGTTCATCCCTGGCTACACAGTGAGTCTAGGCCAGCCAAGACTAGATTGAGACCCTGTCTCAAAACAGCAAAACAAAAACAAAACAAAAAATGGATGCTGTATTTCAACATCTGAAATTCCCTGTCATAATCTCCTTTATAGTCATGAACCAAATTGCATGGAATGATGCTCATAAATTCATTAATAACTATAATTAAGTCTACAATATAATTTCCTATGGAAGTACAGGAGCTATTAAAAATGCACATTCATTGTTCTAAACATTAGAAAACGGAGTAGAAAAAACTGTGCAACAGCACACCACCCCAAAACTGTTTGGACTTTTAGTTCATCTTTACAAATAATCCTTTACATAATATACAATCAGGTCACATGGAATTTTGAGGTTTCTCCCCACACACACCCACCAGGGATTCAGTAATGAAATTATAGAGATGAACAATGAATACAGGCAAGAAGAGCTTACCTTTTGCTATATATGTAGAAACTGAAGGCAGGAACTTACATGTTCAAAAGCAGCTATCAAATGAGGCACACAGGTTGTGCCTCTCTTCTCCCCAGCTTCCATTAGGATCTTCTAGCCCAGTGAACTTACTACATATGCACAGGGTAGTATTTCAGAATAGAATCCCCAAGCCCTGTCCTGTCTAATATCAGCAGTAGATACTTTCTTCCTTACACAAATATGACCCACCCTTACCCATTCCAGTTGTTTAACTTATAATCTACAAGCTGACATGTCCCAAGTCAAGCCCACAACTCAAACGGTTCTTCTATGAATAACCAAATCCCTGTGGAACAATTGAAAGTCAAGGCCAAATATGTTAATTTCCACAAAACCTTCAACAGCTCCTGAACTCCACTGTCATGGGAGTACAGCTCATTCTCCCTGTGTCCAGGCCACACACGCTGAGTTTCCTCTGACTTCCCTTACTTCACATACCCAGCTCATGACCCTGCCATAGCAATGCTATCTGTGTTACCTTAAATGTACCTCAAATCCACACTCAGATTCCCAGCCTGGCCCTGATTTCAGAGTCTCCTCTCATCTCACATGGCTAGGCAGAAGTCTGGTTTCCCACACTTCGAGTCTCTTTTATTGCCCCCTATATGACATATTCCCATCTAATCCCCCACACTGCAGGTCAGATAGGCTTCTTAAAACCCCAAATTTCATTCTCCTTTTCAGTGTGTCATCTTGAGCTGAATCCCCAAGTCCTAGAAAGTCCTTTACAATGTCTGGAGAATCCCGTTTCTGTGACCCTCTGTATTCATCTCAGAAGAGACACATCCTTCCTTCTGGTCTGTGCTTTGGCCAAACTGAACGTGTCTGCTTCCTACACAGTATTCATATTCCTTTCCCTAATCCTCTCTTTTGTGAGGTGCTCTACCCAATCCTGAGCCAGGCAAGCTTGTTCCTCAGTCTTCTCTGACCTTAGACTCCATCTGCAAAGTTGAACCCCTAGGCATGGCCATAGCTCCCTCAGATTGGAGAACCACACTCAGACTTTCCATCAGGTATTCTAAATGCTTACTTTATCTTCTACCTCACCACTAAACTGTTGCTTCGATGAAGTCACTTACTGCATTTATGTAATGCTTATATTAATGTTTCTTCAAAAACAGCACAATCCTAGGGAATGCAGTACACTTCAAACATGACTTGTGGAAAACTCAGAATAAACTTTATGACCATAAATAAAACATTACTTTATTTTAATATCTTTTCCTAATACTTTTATAGTTTCCTTGTTTTTTTTCCTTGCCAGGCTTGTGAAAATTTTAGTTTACTAATGGAAGCAACTTTGAGGGTCAGCCACTATTTCATTTTGAAATGACTAGTCTTACTAGAAGCATGTACAAATGCTGAAGAAATTGGGCCTTTGAAAAGATGAAAAACAATAACTAATTGTGACTTTTCTTATAGCCAGTACATTCACAACATAAAGTTAGAAGTTAACTAAATTTTCTGGGTGATAAATTACAATTTAATATGGGTAAGCAATAAATTACAGTTTATTATCTTCATGGTAAATTATAGTTACAACTTTCATGAATATTAGCTGCTATACAAAAGAAATTTTTATTGAAATTTTATTGAACTTTTAGTGAAAAATTGTTGCAAGGAAGGGCCACTTGTTTCCTGGCCACCCAGCAGAGTATACCTAAAATAATCACACAGAAATTATATTATTTAAATTACTTCTTGGCCCATTAGCTCTAGCTTCTAATTGGCTAACTCTTATATCTTAATTTAACCCATTTCTAGCAATCTGTGTATCACCACAAGGTCATGGCCTACCAGCAAAGTTTCAGCAAGTCTGTTTCTGGCAGCAGCTCTATGGCTTCTCCCTGACTCTGCCTCCTTTCTCCAAGCATTCAGTTTAGTTTTCCCCTCCTAGCTAAGTTCTGTCCTACTATAGGTCCAAAGCAGCTTCTTTATTCATTAATGGCAATCACAGCACACAGAGGAGAATCCCACATGAGTATGCACACTGACTATCATAGACCCAGGTGATTCTGACATTTTTAGAAGCATACACAGAACAGAGCTACGTGGGGAAAACCATGGAGCTGCTGCTGGAGACAGGAAAGTCATGAAAAGTCCTAAGTTATTAAAACATTTTAAATGCCATATTTTGAAGATCTCTGAAAGATTTGAAGAACACCTAACTGAAATATATCTCTATATATCTAGAAAATCTAACATGATTACAAGTTTGACTACTACAGATGACTCTCTATTAACCTATATTTTTAATTATATACTACATTTTAAAATGAGCTGCACAAACACAATACGTTAATCAAGAGCAGAAATACACATATAATAAAATTGACCTTAAATTTGTATCAATAAACCAAAATCCATACCAATGCAAATCTCTATAGCAAAAAAATACTAACAAAATAGTTAAGAAATACTTAAGAAATTTTTATTGAAAATTTATTGAAATTTTACTGAATTTTTAGTGAAAAATACATATAGAAACTGTTCATTTTTTCCTTGACTTCATTTGTGATCAATGCAAATTTAGAACCTACCTCCCTTTACCACTAGAAAATAACCCTAACCACTGACAAGGTTTGATTTTTATCCACATACGTTCTTCCACATTTACATGTTCACATTGTACCTTGTAAACAAAGCTTCATCTGATATCAGCTCTCCCTTGAGAAACTGAACTTCATGATCCCTGTACTTTTCTGTAGTTCCCATACCACATTGATTTTATTTCTAGTATAGCAGTTTCTAGAGAGGTCATGGCATTGAGCCAGAAGCTCAGAAACCAACCCAGAGAAAGTATCTTTTCCTAATTAACTAATCAGATTGTCTGGTTTCACAAAGCGTCTTTAAGTGAGAAGCAGTCTTACTTGTGCAAACGATTCTTTCGTAAGCTCCTTAGAGAAGGAACTTCGATTCACACAGTTCTTACACATCACAGATGATTTAAAGGCAGACATTGAACAAATGAGCGATAACTAAGTTCTCTGTCGTCACTTACCAAGTTGGACTCATTTGGTGGGATGTACTTCTCTGTCCCCATTCGCACAAGCCCATCATGGTAGAGAAATATCTTTAATGGATCACAGGATGTAACCAAAATATAAATCCGTAAATCAAACTTGTAGCCTTCCATTAGGAAAGGCTTTTCAATGTATTCTTGAACTATCAAATGATCCTGAGATGGAATTTTATCCCCATTTCTTATCAATGAAATCCTAAGTTTAAAGAAAACAAATAAAAATAATTTGATATGGAAGTTGAGATGCCAGGAAAATCAATGTCATCAATGTATTTAGGAAGAGAACAGTGTTACAGAAATTCCAAAACCCTGTCCCTCCACAAGAGCAATGAGTGTGTTGCTGTCAGAATCAGTTCTGTGGCGGCACGAAAGTGAAACAAAAGCTTGAAACACCCAGGGGATATTTTACCAAAGAGGGAGGAAGAAAAAAGTGGGGGAGAAAGGGAAGAAAACAGCAGCTAAATTCTGTTTAATGGAGTTTTGGGCATTTTAACTGATTCAGTTATATCACCCAGTTCAGTGTGGTTTAAACAGCAACCCAGTCCCCAGCCCCGAGGCGAGTTCTAGGGTAGGCCAACTGGACCTGATGGCTGTCACTATTTACTTTTGATCTGCCTTGAGCTCTCTAGAGGAATTAGTTTGCTTTGATAAAGAAATGACTAAATAATTTCAAGCATATGCAAGAAAATTACTATTCACATAGAAGAGAGAAAAGTAATGAAGAAAACTGTAAAGTGCATGAAATATAGCAACATGGTATAGATACAGCAAACAGCAAAATGACAGAGGAAAAACAGTCTCTTAGTAAGCAAATTTAAAGTCAATCGATTGACTTGAAAAGCTGGGCTTGAAAAACAGGTTTAAAAATATAATCTAACTACAATGTCATCTAAAAAAGACCTCTTTTTGAATTAAAGATACAAAAGGTTGAACGTGAAAGCAAGCAGTATTCTGAACTGGTTACCCTTGCATCCACCTAAACAAAAAATTGCCATGACAGACAAGAGACAAGATGTGGCACTGGATGATAAGCAAACATCTCAATATAAAAATTGTGATACTATATGATAAGCAAATGGTGATCAAAATGACAGGAGAAATGGCTGAGCTAGGGTGGCTGCAGTCTTCAGTCATTCACCTTCAGTGACAGGACGCCAGCAGAGTAGCAAGGAAGTGGATCTCTGTGACAGGCAACACAAGTCCCTGTTCCCATCCACCATTACAGCACAGAATTCCACACTATAGAGAATACCCTTTCTGCAATGTTTTCCCATCGTTTCTGCATTGCTATGAAATACACTGTACTAGTATTAATAAATATTTATTACTTTCATCACAAACATTGAGGAACCCATACCAATCACCATCCCTCCTCCTTTTTCCTTTCCACTAATGGATAAGAGGGAGCCAACATGCCAATAATCAATGGACAGAAATTCCCCAGTAACACACTTCTTAATTTGTACATCACCAAGCATTCTGAACATATTATATGATGGAATCAGTGCATCATGCTCAAAAGTTAAATGGCTTTTAAAAAACAGTTTAACTGGGAAGCTAAAATGTCCAAGGATCTTTTGCAGTATAGCATCTGAATTTTTTTTTTTTTAAAAAAAAGGTGCAAATGACTCACATTCTGCAAAAAAATAGACCTCAGCCAACTTCCTATTTAAAAAAAAAAAAGTGTACTACAGAAAACTAAATATAAGCAAAGGGGATAAAAAATGTTATGCTGTGCATTCTATTCCTGGAAAAATTGTCTAGGTCTTTGGTGTGCCAGCTTAAAATGTATCCTGTGCAACCTCAATCCAGTTACCAAGGATACGAGAGGAAAACATTTATAAAGCAGAGAATACATACATTTTGCTTCAAGCATTCTCATTATAACAAGACAACTCTATTTTGTTCTCCAAGCTAATTTAGTTTTTCTGTAGCAATTTATCTTATTACCCAAGATTTCTGAAATTATTATAAGTATGCATTGTGTTTATGAATAAATAAAATAAATTTTCCCTGTAAGTTATTATTTCTCTGATGGCTCACAACTCTGGTGTATTTTTAATTGGATTAGTGAAATCTGTCAGGAGAGTCAATCATAAAAACATGACAGTTAGAAACTTATTGCTTTTCTAATAAAATATTCAACCATGAGTAACTGTGAGCACATCTTCTCTCTTATTTTTCAATGATTATATTTTCCAGAGGAAAAAAAATTAACCTACCCATGACCCATTGCACCATTAGCTGGTTTTACTATAAAAGTTTTCTGCTTCCTTTTTTTCTTCAGTTCTTTCACATAGTTCTGGAATTGAGTATATTCAGAAGGGAAAATCCACGTTCGAGGAACAAAACTATAATCCAGAGGCCGAGACTTGATCATTCTGTAAATCAGATGCAAGAGAAAATATAAATTCTATTCAACATTAGTAAATCTTATTTTTTGTAGCAATTATACTATGAAGACTTAAATTTCTTTATTCTTTCATTTATTCTTTTGCTTATTGTTCTACTCAGAAAATGTCTGTATACTAAACAATAGCCCAAACTTGAGACTATCAACAAAATAAAGAGATAAGAATCTCTGCCCTGTTTGTTACACATTGATTTATATTTAACACAATTAATATTTTTGATTGTATACTATGCTAGGCACTGCTGAAGCAAGGGGAATTAGCATGACCTCTGCCTCCAGTGAATTTACAGACAGTCTTTGCGTACAAGACAAAGCGATGAAGACTGGAGGAGAAAGATCAGTCACTAACCCCCAGGGAGGGGTCAGGAAGCACACCGTTTATACTGACATCTGTTCTTGGTGCTCCAGTCCCCCAAGGCATCCACAGACAGCAGCTCCTGACTTCTCTCTATGCCATTGCTTTAGAATTTAGCCACTTTTCTGATAAAACCATCTGAAAGCCTCTATTCCATAGAAGTTTTATGTGAATGAGCCATCCATTCATGTGATGGTACAGCCAAAAACGGCTCCCAATAGCGTTGCATTTGCTAGGATTTGCCTAAAGTGACCCCTAATGTGATGACGAAGTTCGTTCTGAGGGGAAGTAGAGGTACTGGAGACAGGACACAAAGCCTCCCGTGTGTTAATGAAGCGTTCCACTACTGAGCTGCAGGTTTTACTTTAAAACGAGGGCTCATTCATTGCCCAGGCAGGCGTTGAACTCACTACTCTTCTGTCTCACCTTCCTGAATTGCTAGGATTACAAGTTTGTGACACCAGGCCTGGAAAAAAAAAAAAAGTGTTTCCTTTTTGATTGATCTAAAAATGTTAAGTATTTTATACTTATCAATTCTCGATTAAAATGAAAACGAAGAATGATTCTTTTTAAAAAAATTATTAAAAGTAATGCTTTCTTTTTAAACTTTTTGTTTACTAAATGTGTGTGTGTGCGCGCGCGCGCACACGCGCACGCAAAAGCTTAGGCCTGACCCTGCGTTTTGCCTGTGCACCATGTGTGTGCCCAGTGCTGCATAGGCCAGAAAGGAGCATCAGATCCCCGGGAACTGCAGTTACGGTTATGAGCTGCCACATGGATGCTGGGACTCAAACCCAAGCTCCTCTGGAAGAGCAGCTGGTAATCGATCCCACAAACTAAGGTATTTCTCCAGCCCTGAAGATAACACTTTCAAAAGAGATTTTTTTCCTTTTCTAAATGTGGTCTTTTATTATAAATGAGAATAGTCTGCAAATAAGGTTAGCCAGCATTAAAATGGAACCACAGTGGACAGAATGCACAAAGGTGGAGACTAAACTCTGAGAGAAGAAGAGCAGAACATCAACGACCGGCGAAGCAACCGTACACTCACAGCATCAACCCATCTCAAGAACTTTCCCAAGATTTCACTTTTAAGTGATGTTGACCTGGGGCAATAGGTCAGCAGCTAAGAGTGTAGGACTGCTCACAGAGCAAGCATAAGGACATGACTTCAAAGTCCCGGAGTCTAAGTAAATAGTGAGGTGCAGCCACATAGGCACTTAGAACCCCAGTTCTACAGGGAAGTGGAAGCAGGAGCATGCTCAGAGCTATCCATTAGCCTAGCTCTAGGTCAGTGAGAGACCTAGTCTCTAGAAAACAAGGCAGAGATTGGGTGAGCAGGGCACACGACTTCCTCCTCTGGTCTCCAGGAGCATGCACCTGCACACACAAACATGTACACGTCACACATTCATCTGCCCCTCCCTCCTCCTCGCCTCCCCCTCCTCTAGCTCCCTTTCATGTGCATGTACACAGATATGCCATTACCACCATGGGAAACGAAATTATATCATTTCCAACTGCATTTGCTTAGAGTATGTTAATTCCACAACTAGGCAATCTCAATTGAAAACAAAAAAAGAATAATATTGACTGGTTTGATAGTTTGACTTTTTAAATAAAATTAATGCTAATGTTGTAGTTTTATTGAAACACCTTTACATGTGTTTATTATATTTAACAATGACCTGAAATTAGGCTGAGTTAAGACTTTAATTAGAACTTTAAAAGGTACCTTTTTTTAACATATGGAAATACATATCTTACTTATCTCATGTACTTAAAATTATCAGTTTTTGCCGTATAACCTAGATATAAAAATTGTTGTATAAATAGATGTATAACTATAAATATTCACAGGAATAACATCAATGATGATCTTTAATAATAGACATGTCATATTAATTTTTTATGAATACTCCTTTATTCAAAAATACTGTTTGCCACTAAACATTCTCAAGCCCAAAAAAATCCAAGAAAGTCTAACCAACAGAAATATAAACTGCATAAAAATTCCACGGTTTTGTCCAACAAAACATTTGATTCTTGACCTTGGAGATGAACGCAGCATCACCCTAAGTGAGTATGGGTATGTGTGTCTATGAGCATGTATGCACACATGTACACACGTTTGGAAAATGTTAGATATTTAGTAGCTAATAAACACACAAAGCATATGATGCAACAAATAACTTCTCCTGAGGTTTGACTAAAAATTGAACAAGAATTTACTTTTCTATGTTATCAAGTTGTAATGAAAAGGGTTCATAGGATTCTGAAAACTAGTTAGGGCCCAGCTTCACTGAGAGCAGTTTGAGTTTGTGCCATTTCTCTAAACCTCAGTCACAGTGACGTCCTGTGCAAAGTTAAAAATAGAACCAGGGACCCATTAAGACTGCTCTGCCTCTGAGTGTCTCTCTCCCATCTGACTAACTCATCTGAACACAACATTATACAAGATAATACCACCACAAACACAGGATAAACTTTGCTCAGGCCTTCTCTGTACAAGAAAATGAAGATTACTTGGTCATATTTCTTGCTAAGAAATCCTTCCTACAGATCTCTCCCATTCCTGGAAAATGGTTGATCCTCTGAAAAATAAAAAGGTAAATATTAACATTTATTGAATCAATGAATCTGTTCTTTTATACTGTAACAGTGAAAAACATCCTTTGAGGATTTTGTTCTAATAAATTAAACATTACTATATAAAGGATTTTAAATTAAATAGCTAATAATTATTGTGAAATAAAAATGATGATCAGAGAATAATTCTGTAAAATTTGGAAGAAATCTGGAAAAGATTTTACAAAGATAATAAAGTTTTATTGTTTGTGTTGGATAAACGGCAATGTAACATCCAGACTGCTTTTTGGATCCAATGCATAAATACAGATATTTATAACATAGGACTTAAAATATTTGCTTGTCAGTTCTACCACACATTCTCTGATTTTAAAGTAATGAGGAGGAGGGAATAGGAGGAGGGAAGGGAGAGGAGAGGTAGGGGAAGAGGATGTGGAAATAAGAAGAGGAAGGGAGAAAGGAAGGAGAAGGGATTGGGGTACAGAGGAGGGGGAGGGGACAGGAAGGAGGGGAAGAAAGGGTGGATTAGAGAAGAGGAATAGTGAGGAGGGGAAGGAGGAAGAAGAGGGAGAGAGGGGAGGATGAGAGGATGAGAGGAGGGGGAGTAAATAGCAAATGTCAATTGTCTCAGATTTCTTGTAGGCTTTTCTATTTGCTTTTCATTTCTTCCAAACACCTCTGTATTGCCCTCTAGAGATAAAAGCCAGAGGCACATAGGCGATACCATACAGTCTTTGTCCATCTAGACACCATCATTCCCTGTCACTCATCCTAAGGTATGACACAAAGCATCACCTTAGACGGAATTCTTTCCTCTCAATACTCCTTTAAAGAAATAAGCTTGCTACAGGCTATGTAGGAACACAATGCAGCCTGGCAACAAGACAGGCTGTCCAGGGAACTCAGAACTGAAATCTAGTATGTCAACAGATTAAGAAGCTCAATAAAGAAAATCATGTCCCTCCGGACAGGAACAACTGACGACTAAGCCCTACCTGATAGTTCTGCAGTTCTGTGATCTTCTCCTGCTGAACGGCAGCATCACACCATATAAGGTTACTCGTTTCATCTTCATCTGGAGTCTTTATAAATCCCATTTCATCTATTACTAAACGAACTGAAAAGAATGGTTAAAATGAATGGGAGTTTAAACCTTAAAGACATCGTTGTAGAGACGTCTGTACAAACCTCCATACTATTCCGTTCACAGACTACCCACTACTTACAGCATAAACTCCTTATGAGTGACAGCTGTTTACCAATTATTCTCCACAGCAGCTGGGAACATAATTAGATGGCCCAAAACATCCTTAGTGATAGTCCTTTCAGATTTACCAGAGGGTTTCGAAAGTGACTTCGTCACCATGAAAACACACAGAGAGCTGAGGTAACTCTACACAGGGTCATTCGCTCTCGTGGGTTTTCCATGATCTGGAACTAGGTATAAAACTGGAAAAGATAAAAATATCCTTGACCATCGGATCTCTCGTGCGCCTTTTACCTTTCCATTTCAAGTCACTATTACCACAAAAGTGAGTCAGCTCCGTTTACTCGGAGGACGAAAGAGTGAAGCCAGATTTCCAGGAAGGATTTAAAGACTGGCTCTCTGCCACTCCCCCACCCTGAGATCCCACTAAAAAAAAAAATTATTCTCAGGGTTTACTTTTGACTAAATATTATTCCTCCTTAACTGGCATGTTACAGTTACTATACGGGCATTTGTCTTTCAAGAGATCTTGAGTTTACAATGAAGATGAGCTGTACAGTTGGGGTGATAATTGACTTCTAGTGAGTTCTGAGTCCTGAAAGAAGAGTGTGTTTGCATGGTGATGCTTTGGTGCTCGCTTTTCATGCTTCCTTTATCTGAGAAGTGACATGGGAAATGGTAAGGATTGTCTAGCTGACTTAGCTCAGCTGCAAAACTGATAACCAGGAACAGTTGGCCTCAAAACCTACAGGCTCTTGGCTATTTTCTGGAGAAAACAAAACAAAACAAAACAACACTGGCTTTGTATGCAGTGATGCCTGGGATAACAAGGACACCTAGAAACGTTCTGGAACCATCTATGTGAGGGCAGCAGAATGTAGTTTGGAGTTCTGCTGATACCTTGTGTCATCAGTGCACACACAAGAGGAAAGTGCCATTTTCCACTGTCACACACTGTGCCGCCATGAGATGACCTCCCTCAGGGCTCTGCTGCTGCTGTGCCATTTGGACACATACAGAGAGTGAGAGCAGTGGCATCAGGTCCTGCGGGATTCCTCTAATGAGCTAATAGCAGAAAACAGCGACAGGGGAGAATGCCTGCATGAGACCAAATCTACTCCTGAGAAACGGAGACACATCCTCTGAGCCCGGACATAACTGGCGAGAACCTGATGATGAGACAAGGTGAAGATGGCGGCCACTCAGCTGGCTAATTAAGTCGTGGATCTTCATGTACTAACACCAGTGAGGCAGATGCTTCCAGATTACATAAGAATAGTGAAAAGATCTACTCTATATTCACAAACCTTCATAAGATCAAACAGGAATAAATCTTTCTTATGATGATTTTCAAAGCTCAGATAGCTGACAACATCGAACATTACAGGAAAATCCAATGTTGGGTAGAGACCTACACATTTCTTTCTCCTAAGTTAATGGAATGCGTTTTTCTTTGTTTGAACTAAAACTTTAGAAATCCATTAGTGCCTTTTCAAAGCAGATCATCCCCCACTGCATAGGAAAGAATTCTTCTAACCTGTCAGCAGTTTTACAGAAGTAATTTAGAAATCTATTACATAAAAGATAATCACCTCTCCCAACTCTACATTGTTTCCTATGCCAAGGCAGTTTTCCCGTCGATCATGGGAAATGCTGGGTTCTGGAGACACTCACTCACCAATTTCAAACTTTGTCCCAGCAACATTCGCTGTAATGACGCCCTTCTTTTTCTTTTTCCTGACTTTCCTTTTCATGGTACATTGATAAGGCAGCTCTGTACTCAGATCCAGGGGAGAGGATCCCGGAATAACTTTAAAGAGAAATAGACACAGCTGTCACTAAAAAAAAACAATGTGACCACAAACATTCATGTTGCCCCAGCAAAGAAAAACTATGAATGGTGACACTTTCAAAGTTTTAATATGTATTCTGAACACACTCACAGCCTGTAGTATGGGCAGGTTAATCCACTTACCCCCTTCGTGAGGCAGAGACGGCATGGTCACCTATGCCAAATGAGCAAGAGCAAGAAAGAGGCGCACAATACCAAGCTCTCAGTGATTCTGGAAGTCCCACGTTCATCTAAGTAGGATATGGCCCCAAATCACAGGAAGTTCCTATCATATTATCTGGGTCAAAGTCTCAGATTTCACGACACAAAGTTTTGGGCTAGGAAGCTACCTGGAGAGGTTTAAAAACAAAGTTAGTTCAGACACAGCTTCATGATATTTCTCATGCCAATGTCATTCTTGTGAGATACCACATAATAACAAAAGTTAATTTGTTCCATCCAAACAGTATGTGTTAATCAGTTATTAACCCATACACAAAATGCCAAGTTACAGCTTTCTAGTCTGGAAGCATACAATCTAAATAGAGAGCTTTGTTGTTTTAAATTATAGACCCTTAACTATACAAATTACACAAAGAAATTAAAAAATAAAATTCATTGCTGTCCATTGACCACTGAGGATCTTGAGATTTATCATAAACAGCTTAGCCTTTAATCAAGCCTAAGAGGGAGCTTTTTGATCCCTGTGTTATAGAAAAGTTAACTGAGCTCAAAAAGGGCAAATGATTTTCTCTCCTTACAAAGAAGGTAAGAGGTAAAGTGGAGACCAAAATGAAGTGTGCCAAAGCCAAAGTCCCCAAGCCAGGATCCCATACAATCTTCAATGCAATGCTTCACCTGTTACTGGGACGATGCTTCTAACATGAAACAGTGAAATAGCCACGAGGGGAGGGGGTTGCTCACAGAATGAATACAGGCAGTGATCCAGTTTTACAGGGTAGGGAGGAATGGCTTCTTAAAGCAGAGTGAACCATGCCTTGGAAGAAGTTTGAAAGGCTCAAAATAGGAAGGACCATTACCAGGAGGATCTTATTTAAACAACGTTCTCTTAAGGAATGAACTATCGTGATTCGGCCGCATCCTGACAGGACCCACAGTGTGCTCTGTGGGCATCTGCAGTGTTGCAGGATCCAGGCATCCAGGTCCTAACGATGCTGACCAGCTCACACTCCCAACTCTTGGACTTCTCTCTTCCTTGAGCTCCTATGTCTCCAACCATAATGGGAAAAGCCATCAAACTATTCTACTAAACACAGGTGACACGGGAACTTTTGCCAAATTATCAGGGTTTACAGAGCTCATTCAGCCATCATCCCTAATAGCATCATTAGCAGGAAGACATCATCAAAGGACATTTACAGCTTTATTTATTCTCTAGTATCACCTTAAAGGAAAAAAAGTCTCCAGTATAATTTACTATAAAAACTAGTGAAGTATTATTTATTAGAGACCCACATGTGTAGGCAGTGCGTTAAGTATTTAAAGCAAGTAACACCACCAGCAAGCTTTGAGCTTTGGTTCATTTTCCCACAACTTCTAGATATAGAAACCATAGTTTAAAACTGAAAACCAAGAGTTTTGACACAGTTATGCCTAAGTGGGGATCTCATCCTTCTCACTCTCCTATTTTTAGACATCACACTGACGCTACACAGACACATAAGGAGCTGGCAGGCTAATTTGGTACTCAGGAAGACAGGCTGTATTCTGAAAATTCACAATACCTCAAACCAAACAGGGAACTCACAATAACATCTCCAAACTGATCTCCCGGCTGGAAATGGACTAGGTCACCACTCAGAAGGAAGAAAGGAGTGACTTGAAGGTCAGTTCTGTTCTGTTTAGAAGCTCTCTGATACTGAGATTGAGTTTGGGATGTTGTGCCCAGCACCTTGTTACTGGAGTAAACAAAGGTCCCTTTACAGTAACACCTCGCTGATCCCATTAGCAGTCGGTGACAAAGTCAGGCTCCTAAAACAGACCTGTTGATTTCTGAACTTAAATTATGAAACAAACGACTTCAAAGTGCAGAATACAAATGTTCCATGAGCCACACGGGGATCTGAAGTGTTTGAAATGCTCTTAGTTATACATAGGCTCTACTCCATCCCACTGCCTGACAAACTCCAAGGTCTTGATTGTATCTCCCTCCATCTGAATTAAGTTTATTTTAGGCAAGGAATTTGAGAAAGCAGACTGAACAGCACACAGGTAAGCTACTATTATCTACTCTCCAAAAGCTGGAGGCATGATTATTGACCTAGAAAATACTTTAAGCCAATGGTTTCTCACCAGAAATCAAAACACTCTGAACATCAGTGCCTGAGAACTCTTCCCTGTTCTACCTATCGCTCTAAAACCTAAGGAAGCAGCTACTTCAGCCTTTGATCTTGTTGAGGGATTCATTCCCCCTTCTTCTGGTCAGTCATGGGGTTCATTATTTGTGTCTCATCAAAACCACCCATCTAGAAGGTGAGTTCCCAAAAGAACGAGCTTTCTTCAGTCTTGCTCATGACTGCATTCCCAGAACCAGAGCCTGGCAGTGCTCAGTAGTCACCTGGTACTAAGTTAATGGGTGCTATGGCTCAGGGAAATCCTCTGAAGTGGGGCTTGATGAGGTCAGTAGGTCACAGAGGTTTCCTCACGCACAAAAGTATGTGACCCTTTTTGCTAAAGTGAATATATTAGGGGGCTTTGGTTTCTACTGATTACTTCATGTGTGTGGAGGAGAGTAGATAACAGTAGCTTACCTGCATGCTGTTCAGTCTGCTTTCTCAAATTCCTTGCCTAAGACTGAACCATGATAAATGTGTGTTAACTTATGATAAGGTTAGTTATCACATCATTGGTGTGTGGAGGAGCTCAGGTGTGTGGAAGAGCTCAAGTGTGTGGAGGACTCTGGTGTGGAGGGAAGCTCAGGTATGTGGAGAAGCTCTAGGGTGTGAAGGAGCTCAGGGGTGTGGAGGAGCTCAGGTGTGTATAGGACTTGGGTGTGTGGAAAAGACCGTGTGTGTGGAAGCGCTCAAGTGTGTGGAAGATCTCAGGGGTGGGGAGGAGCTCAGGCGTGTGGAGAAGCTCAGAAGTGTGGAGGAGCTCAGGTGTGTGGAGGAGCTCAGGGGTGTGGAGAAGCTCAGGGGTGTGTAGGAGCTCATGTGTGTGGAGGAGCTCAGGTGTGTGGAGGAGCTCAGGTATGGGGAGGAACTCAAGTGAGTGTCGGGGAGCTCAGGAGCTCACTCAGGTGTTAGCTTCTATGTTTTCCTTCTTCTCAAGGTATCAAACTTGGTATTTATTCTTCTCATGATGCTCTTAATACATTTTTTTCTTTCTTATGTATCAGTTTCTATGCAATATCTAAGTGTGTGTAATTTATATAATTTTAAACTATGTCAATAATATGCTATATATTCTTGGGCTGTTTTCTAAACTTTGAACTTTTGTGTGATTCATCTAGTTCCATTTCTTTTCATTAAGAAGTACCACAGTGGAAATCACCCTCAAAGCTTAGTCAAGATCTTACTTCAATGGCAATGCAAAGCCCCTAAAGGACTTCTCATATAGATTACACTGGCTGTGTAAAGAAAACAGGAGAAACAGTGTGGGGGAAGATATTTTGAAGGTTTGTGGCAGAAAAAAATGAGAGCTTGGGCACAGGCAGCCTCACATATACATAGAGAGAATACTGCTACAGCCATCAGGCTTGGGGATCAGGAAAGAAGTGGATTTCAGGATGGCTGGCTTGAAGAATCGGGAAGAAGCTAACATCATGCATCAAAAAACCTGCAGAAATAAAATCCAACCCCAAGAGTTAAGTCAACATTTGCAGAAAAATGTGAATGAATAAAGACCAGAAAATAAATAAGATTCATAAATGAAGGTAAGACAAAAAGCTGGAGAGATGGCTCAGTGGCTAAGTTTTTTTTTCTCATTTTTTTTATTCTTTTTTAATTAAAATTTCCAACTGCTCCCCGTTTCCCATTTCCCTCCCCCTCCTCCCACATATTGCCCCCTCCCCCCGCTCCCCTCCCCCTATCCCCACTCCTCTTCTCCTCCCCCCAGTCCATTCCCCCTCCCTCTCGATACTGAAGAGCAGTCCAAATTCCCTGCCCTACAGGAAGACCAAGGTCCTCCCATTTCTATCTAGGTCCAGGAAGGTGAGCATCCAAACAGGCTAAGCTCCCACAAAGCCAGTTCATGTATTATGATCGAAACCTAGTGCCATTGTCCTTGGCTTCTCATCAGCCTTCATTGTCCGCCATGCTCAGAGAGTCCAGTTTCAACCCATGCTTATTCAGTCCCAGTCCAGCTGGCCTTGGAGAGCTCCCAATAGATCAGTTCCACTGTCACAGTGGGTGGGTGCACGCCTCGTGGTCCTGATTTCCTTGCTCATGTTCTCCCTCCTTCTGCTCCTCATTTGGACCTTAAGAGCTCAGACCGTTGCTCCAAATTGGGTCTCTGTCTCTCTCTCGATCCATCGCCAGATGAAAGTTCCCATGCCATTCTCCTTGGCCTCTCGTCAGCTCTCATTGTCCGCCACATTCAGAGAGTCCGGTTTTATCCCATGTTTTTTCAGTAGCAGTCCAGCTGGCCTTGGTGAGCTCCCAATAGATCGGCCCCACTGTCTCAGTGGTTGGGTGCACAGTGGCTAAGTTTTTTACTGCTCTTGCAGAGGACCCAGGTTTGCTTCCCAAAACCTACATAGCTGCTCCCAACTGTCTCTAATCCCAGATCCAGGAAGCTCCAATGCAATCTTTTGGCCCCTGCAGACACTGCACACATGCGATGCAGAGACATTCGTGTAGGCAAGACACTCATACACATAAAATAAAAATGAATCTTTTTTTAAAAACACAGAAGATTCCTTCCATAGCCTAATTGATCCAATTTCTCTGTTTCTGCCAAGAAGTGACACTATATACAGCTGTATAACTGGCAAACAACAGATGATGTCACCCTAACTGTTCTCCTAACAATAGTGTATTGAACCTCTTCGTTGTGTGTTCAAATTCAAAAAGTTTGGAAAAGCTGCTTGCTTCCTAAACATAAGAACTCTTGTGTCCCATCCCCAGGCTGGCTATCCTCCCCGAACCTAGAGCTGGCTGTGCAGGATGTTACTGACCTGAAAGAACTATTTCATCAGACACTTCTAGAAAGCCGGTAAGAGCCAAGCGTGAGTAACGAATCAAAGAACCATTTATTCATTCTGGTAACAGAACTAACATTGACCTGAGGCAATAGTAGCTCCCCTGATTTACGATTATTTGCTTTTCATATTTCCATCGCTTGCTTGGCATCTGTTCAATGTTTATGGCTAAATAACGTCACCCAAATGCAATATTCACAGAGATCTGTGGAATTTTTCATCCTTAGAATTTAGTCTACTGTGACATGAAGAAAATGTAGGCACTGCTAACACAGCATACCTGGAAGGCATCTTCTTTTATTAATATTTATATTTCCACTATGTGACACAATAAAAAACCATAAACCTCATTCAGCAAGTGCGTAATTGAATAAAGCTCAAATCAAATAACAGAGCTATTTAAGTAGCAGACGAAAACATTATTTCATAACATCTTAAATGCTTAAGTAGTGTCAAAAGCCCCTTTGGACATGTTATCCAAGAACATAATATTGTGTCTTAAATAGTTCTCAAACCATCCTAAAGGGGAGAAAAAGAAGTTTCACTCGCTCTTTAGGAATACCATATGATACTAGTAAAGGTTTACATATCTCACTTACCTCTGTCTATCCATTTACATGTGTTCATGATGCACACACACAAACACACACTAAATTTACCTGATGTCTTTGCATCTATGCACACATGCACATACATACGTACTCACAGTTAAGAATCTAAGACATCCTCAAAGTACCAGCATACACTTTACTACATAAAGACCTCTTGTTCTGAGATTCTTGGGTGGGATTGAGGGCCCTTTGCACCCAGCTCCCCCAGCCCCTCAACCTGCAGTGGAAGGTGAAACAGAAATCTAGAGGCAAGTGGAGAGTTTCCAATATAGTCAGTTCTCTGTTCTTTACCAGAAAGTTCGCAATAGATACCAACCTGTGCATCTGCCTCCCAGGTGAGCAGATGACATCACAGTGGGGCCATGTGATGTCATCAACTCATCAATATTGCCCATAAACCTGGGGGTTCCTCTGACACTCTGTGGTTTGATAAAGTGTGTAACAACATAGCCAGACATCAAAAAGACACAACAAAATCCTCCTTAGTTTTCCACTTGAATTCTTTGTTTGGTATTTATTCCATGTACATGCATTACCAATTTTAGGGTATATGTTAGTCTAATGCTTATGCTCCTATCCATGTTTACGAATTATTAAATGTATTAAATTCATTAAACTACTAATCATGACAAGGCACGACTGCAATCCAGGCATGTAGAAGACTGAAGCAGGAAGATATTGAATTCAAGACCAGTCTTGGCTGCATTGTAAGACCCTGAACAGCTAAAGAAGCCCTCTTTACCATCCATATTAGTCAAAAAGTTAATGGATAGGGAAGACTCTGTCCCCCATCTGAGATAACTCATTAAATTGTCCTTTCTAAACAACCATGGAGTAAGCCTTTGGGGGGTAGAAATTAGTAATGTGCCTAATTAAATAACTAAATTTACCTGATGTCCTTGCAAGTGTATGTGGCCATATGACTCTAAATGAGTAGGCATTGAGGAATCAATAGGGCAGGGGGGAGAAAATGAGTGGGAGGGGCTTCCCAATTGAAAGAGAAATAGTCCTTCAGTGGACTCTCCCTTGTTTGCTCCCATTTCTTGAGAGCACATGTGATTGTAGCTGATGTGTAATTCACAGCAATTGGGGTTTCCTCTTGGAATTGCTGCATCTTTTGAAAAGTAGACATCTGTCTTGTTTAGGCCACTGGTGCTTTAATTTTCTGTCACCACCAGCTAACTAACCTCTTGATGTATGAATCTGCTACTTCTACAGCTACTACTGTGGGGTTTTAAAATGACACACCATGCGTAGAGAGGTGGTTCAGTAGTTGGGAACTGCTGTGGAATAATCCTTTCGTGCTCTGTGAATATGCATTATACTCTTGTTGGTGTAATAAAGAGTCAGCTGGCCAATAGCTGGGCTGGTGTAGGAGGTTCTTCTGTTTGTGTGTTGCTTTCATTGGTTGAATAAAGAGACTGCCTTGGCCTTTTGATAGGGCAGCCCTTAGGACTGGAGAGGGATGGGGGAGGGTGAGTGGGGGAGTGGAAAGGAAGTGGGAAGTGGAAATTTTGATTGGTATTATTTATAAAGTAATAAAAATAAATAAATAAACATTTCGACCTCTGAAAAAAATAAAATAAAATGATGCTCCAAGAAAAACAAAACTCTCTAAGTTTAAGCTGGAGAGATGGCTCAACAGTTAAGAGCACTTGCTCTTCTTCCAGAGAACCAGGGTTTGGTTCGCAGCACACATACGGCAGCTCACAAGAGTCTGTAACTCTAGGTCCAGGGGATCCTATGCCCTTTCTGACCTCTGTGGACCCTGCACTCACATATGCTCTTGCATATACACAAGCCAACACTCATACACATGAAATAAAAACAAATAAATCTTATTATAACCACTCTCTCTAGCAGTGCAATCTTTGCCACAGAACTAGTCCTTTTATAGACACACGAAGGGAAAGGGATATTTTTATCCTTCAAAATAAACAGGGATGGAATGCAAAATAGAACTGGAGCACAAAGTGAGCCAGGGCACAATAATATGTTCTCCATAGATACACTCAAATTATGAGCATCTATTTTCTCAATGATTCCCTCCCTTGACCACTTCCTTCCCTGATCACATTGAGTCAATTGATACTGTAAAGTTATTAGGTCACATAAGGCATTGAATCAGTAATCTGTTCAAAAACTTACTGCCCCTTATTTTATATTAAACATTTTATTGGTGTGCCAGTTAGTTTTATGACAAGGTGACACAAGCTGTGGTCATAAGAGTGTATGTAACCTTGATTGAGAAAGTGTCTCCATAAAACTGGACTCTAGGCAAGCCAGTAGTGTATTTCCTTAATTAGTGACTGATGAGGGAGGGCTCAGTCAATTGTGGCTGGAGTCACCCCTAGCCTGGTCCAGGGCTCTATATGAAAGCAGGCTGAGCAGGCTCTGCGGTGCAAGTCAGCGAGAGTACAATGGCTTCTGCATAAGTTTCTGCTTCCAGTATCCTGCCCTGTTTGGGTTCCTAGCCTGAATTCCTTCAATAAATGGACTGTGGAGCAGAGGTGTAAGCCAAATAGAACTTTTCCTCCTCAACTTGCTTTTGGTGATAATGTTTCATCATGACAAGTTCTCACTAATTTATTAGGGACTCAAGCAAGTAAAATATATGTCTTCTATTTCACCATGCTCATATATATGTGGGAAAGTTATTTAGCTTGGACCATCTTACAAATAAAACTTCATTCAAAGTCCATGACATTGGCTATTCATATCAACCCAAAGTATGCTGAAGAACGACAGTCAACACTAGACAACTACATAACCAGATATAACCATATATTCATAGTATGCACATCAGGAATACAAATTAAAAACAATATTAAATCAACAAGGCTGATTTTCAGTTCTGCTACATGGGATTGGAATTTACCATTTTTAAAATCTTAATGCAATATCTACAACTACCCATTATACAAGCCGCACTAGAAAAAAATGCAAACTCTTTAGGACAGTTTTAAATAATGAAGTGCCAATCACATCCATTTCAGTCTCGATCTGGCTTGGATGGCCACACTATATTGCTAGAACTTATACTCAGATCTTACATATTTTATTATTTGTATGCATATGTGTGTGCATATGGGTTTGCACACAGGGTTGTGCCCATGGAGGACGGAAGAGGTGATGTGATTCCATGGAGTTGGAATCACAGGTGGACTTGAGCTGACTGACCTAGGTACTAGAAATTGAACTTTGGTCCTTTGAAAGATCAATACACACCTTTAACCAGTTAGCCATCTCTCCAGTCTTTCAGATATTATCTTCAAAGAACTTAATCTGTTTTCAGTCAATCCATTGGGCAGAAAAGACTGTTAATAACATAGAAAAGATGAACCTTACAACAATGTACATTTAGTGTGTAATTTAAATGCCCTCCATACATTACTATTTTCTGCTATTCGATTATTTGAGCATTTCATTTGAATCTCTTCGTTGAACCACTAGAGTATAAGCCTCTTAGAAGCAAATATAGACATTCTGCACTCTCCACAGAACTTGGCAATATACTCTGCATCCATAAGTTCCAAATCATTCTACAGGAAATAATGCATTTCACCTAGTACAATGGAAATTCCAAACAATCTATGAGGGTGGCCCTTGCTTAGAGATCTAACAAGAGAGGATACAAAGCCTGAATTGGACATCTCTGGTAATCGGGCAAAAATTCTAGATGAGGGATTGGAACCAACCTAGCCACAAACCCTTTGACCTATAATCCTATAATTTGTACGTCCTGCACAGTGTATTGGGGGTAAAGATGATACAGAAATTGTGGGAATGACAAAAAAAAATTTCAGGCCCTTCTAATTCTTTCTCATCAGCTGACAAATTCACCTACAGTTAAGAAGGCAATCAAAGATGGCATAGAGCGGACCAGGAGGTGAGTAACCAACTCCCCAGCAAGACCATGATGGGTACTGAAACAGTCTACCTGAGCTAATGGGAGCTCACCAATGTCAGCCTGAATGGGAAGGAGCAACCATAGGACCAAACTAGTCCCTCTGAATGTGGTTGAGAGTTACATGGCTGGGGCAGACTGAGGGGCCACTGGCAGTGACACCAGGATTTATCCCTACTGCAAGGGAGCAATCCTGACATGGTTATCTCCATCAATTCATACACATCTAAATCAGCAGCACTGACATCAGTTACTACAGAGAAAACCCCATACCAACATAGAACAAGAACATAGCCCCAAATACCCCCAAATGTAAACTTATCCCCAAAATACCCCAAAATGTAAACTTACTCCCTTTCTCCATGCCTGCCTCCCCCTTCCCTTCCTTTCATGCTTCCCTCTTTCTCTTTCCTTTAGACCATCCCATTACATAGCCCCAAGGCTGTTCTCAGACTGGAAATACTCCCACTTGGGCCTCCCAAATGCTGGAATTCTATGCATCACCCTCACCCCTGGGCTGCACCATCCACTCCTCATAGCCAAGTCAGACAATGTGAATCAGAGAATGACTCAAAAGAATCTGTCCTCTAAGGGGGAGACATTAACCAGTTTGTCTTACTTATATTTTTCCTTTTTTGAATGCATAGAAATAGTGCAAAGTAAGAGCTGTCCTTAAAGTCACTTCCAGTGTGTATAAAATAAAAGGCAGGACTTTTAAAAGTACTTTTGCATATTTGAACTGCACAAGTTTTGTTTTCTCGAGTAAATGAGGTAACGTTGTGTCTAGCAATGAAATTTCATCTTGGCTGGAAAATGGTGGCTTACCGGCTATCACTATTTCTAGTGTAAAAAATTAATGAGAGCAACAGCTCCTTTAAGCCCTGAGGTTCTCACTCCGCATCCAGCATCATAATTCCCTGCAGAACCAGCTTGCTGGGCAACATCCTCCAGGTGAGAAGAGTGTGTGACTCACGCCACGCCTCAGCCCTGGGCTAGGGTGAGGCCCTCGGCCCTCCAGCAGCCTGACCTTGACAATGTGAGCTCAAGAGCACAGTTCTGAGGTTGCAGAGCAAGAGCATCAGCGCCGCAGTGGCTCAGGGCAGGAGACTGACAGACCCCAAAATCCTCGCCCACAGCCAGTCTAATGCCGACAATCCGTACCGTGTACACGGGCACTCAAGCCTGAAAGAGTGCAACTTGGATTGTTTCTAGTTTACACATTCTAACAACGTTGATTCTGGAGAGAAAGTAAAGGAAAACAAAAGCTAGCCACTCACCATCAACAGAGGGCTTCTAACTCACTTCTCCCTCAAAATACCGCTTTATAAAATTCTGGCTAAAATTGGACCCAAGTGAAAGCATTGTTAGCTGTTCTTCTTGATTAAAAAAAAGTGACAAAATTGCACAAAACCATGCAAACCAACTGCTTCAGTTCTGAAAAATACCCTGAACTATATTAGCTTTTATGGGCAATTGCTGTGCTTGAGGGTATGAGATAGAATTGGCATTGTAGCCCAAGGCAGTCCCTACAGCACCATTCCCCAGGGACATCAGCCAATCAATGCCGCAGGCCCCTGGGTGGGAGTCATGACAACCAGCATCATTGGTGCTGGAGGACACTGTCTGGGTTGGAAGCAAAGTATAAAACAGCACCATGCCCTTGACTCCACCGCAACAGTAACAACCGTGGGGGCAATGTGAAGGTCAATGCCACAGCTGCTTATAGCTCGGATCCCAGGTCACATCGGCATTGGCCAGAGAAACATGAGCCCTGAGTAGCAGCTCTGCTCTCTTGTCTCCCAAATGAGCTTCCCTGACGTTTTTTCCTCCCCTTATCATCCACACAACCTCTGCTCCTCACTCACTCACCAAAAACAAGCATTTTAAGTATAATAAGTCCAGTGTAAACTGCCTGTGATTAATGGTTTCAGTGGAGAAGTCACTCTGGCTAACCAGGGGTCCATTTTATTTACTTCTTGGTTTTTAGTAGTTAATGTTAGGAAACAGCTGAATTCCAGGCCAAAGCAGATTTTATTTCAAGCATAATATATGCACATATATGAATCTGCACTATGTTCAGTGGAAGACTCAGAGATTCTTTTTTTTTTTTTTTTTTTAGTTACTTGTTTCATTATTGCAACAAAATGCCCAACAAAAGCAACTTAAGGATGAAAGAATTGAGTCTGGTTCCTAGTTTGAGTGCACAGTCCATCATGACGAGTGAGTCATAGCTATAGGAGCTTGCAGCCAGTTGGTCACACCGATCTACAGGCAGGAAGCTGTTCACGATGAATGCTGGGGCTGAGCTAACTCTCCCATGGAATGGTGGCGTCCACAGCTGAGGCAAACCATTGCTCCTCAATTAATTTAATTGAGATAATCCTTCCTAGCAAGCCTGGGGCATTGTCTCCTAAGTGAATCTAGACGCTGCAAAGTTGACAGTCAATATTAACCATCACAGCCAGCTAGAATAGGAGCCTGGGATGCTACACTTCTTTTGATTCTTGTAACACTGGGGCCGGGAGCTGACTCATCTTTCCTATGCACAGGTTCTCCGTTGTTATCTTCCCATGCAGGCCTCATCTGAGGTTGCGAAGGAAAAACAGGACTTCATAAACCTAGTGCACACAACTGTTAAGTGATGTTCTCCTATGCCACGTGAGGAGCCAAGTTGCAGGAAGAACATTAGGAACAGGCATTAAGGTTGTTTAAAGGAGGTCCTCCCTTTATTCTTTGTGGATGTTGCTTGTTGAAACAAAGCTTTGCTTTGTAGTCCGGGCAGAGCCTCAGCTTGGCTGCAGTCCTCGTATCTCAGCCCCCTGGGTCCTAGGATTACAAGCATAAGCCACCATTCCCAGCTCCTGTCCTTTCTTACTGTTTTATTTATTATATTTTACTTAAAATCCATACAACTTATTCTTTTTTTGTTTGTTTGTTTGTTTTGTTTTTCGAGACAGGGTTTCTCCGTGGTTTTCTTTTGGAGCCTGTCCTGGAACTAGCTCTTGTTGACCAGGCTGGTCTCGAACTCACAGAGACCCGCCTGCCTCTGCCTCCCGAGTGCTGGGATTAAAGGCGTGCGCCACCACCGCCCAGCCAACTTATTCTTCTTAAAGATATTAATAAGAACTGGCGACATTTATTTCAGGACCAACTCTTTACTCTCAGGAGAAGACCATTCATGCTTATAATATAAAATAGGAAAAAAAATATGAAAGAGGAATTTTTCTTTGACTAACACACGTCTGCACAATGTAGCACTCTATAAATATGTGTGTATGTTTGTGTATATGTGTGTGTATGTGTGTATATGTATGTATGTGTGTGTTGCTTCCATGTATTTTTGTGTACCAGATGCATGCCGGGTGCCCACAAAGGCCAAAAAAGGGTGTTAGATCCCCTAGAACTGTGAGCCGTCATGAGAGTGCCGGGAGTGAAACCTGAATTCTCTAGAAGAAGATCAAGTGCTTTTAACTGACTAGCTATCTTTCCACCATGAATATTTCTTTAAACTTTATCATTTTAAACAACAGCTGCAAAGTGCTTCTATTCAATTTTATTGTTTCTATTTTCTCCACTTGAGCACAGAAATACCACTTGACAAAATCCAATGTCAGCAGTTCCTTGGTTATATTACTTTGGAAAAGACAGCATGAAGGTGATGGAATTCCTTGGCAAATGAAATATTTATATTCCCAGAAAGGAAGCGAGTGCACTAAAGCAGAGTGTGCCATGGTGGACAGTGCCAAGTTTTCTTAATTTACTTTCTAGATTATACTGACTCAGTGTGGTGATACTAAATTTGAAATGATATTTACAAATAGCATACCTCAAAACACAACAGTAAATTATTGTCTCATATGTCTCATTGATTCATAAATCATTACTTTATGAATAACTGACTTTACTGCTATAAAATTAGAAAAATGAGCATCGCAAATTATTGAAATAAACTGAAAGCAATGGAAGCTGTTGCTTCACCTGAAGGTAATCCATGGTCTCTAGACCATCAGTAACAAAGAGTCTGAAAAGTCACCCAAAACACTGAAAATCCTCAATTAGGTCATATATGTGTGTGTCTAGGTTAATTAGGTCACATATATGCATGCCTTAGGTTAAGGATTCCAAGTTCAGAAACTAGTCCTAAGAAAATCATCTCAAGTGTTGGAGCATGCCGAGCTACTCTTTAAAATAAAAAATGCAGTACAGACCTAAACAGAGAACTCTCAACAACTCTCAGAGGAATCTAAAATGGCTGAAAAACACTTAAGGAAATGTTCAACATCCTTAGTCATCAGAGAAATGCAAATCAAAAAAACTCTGAGATTCCATCTTACACCTGTAAGAATGGCCAAGATCAAAAACACTGATGACAACTTATGCTGGAGAGGATGTGGGGTAAAGGGAACACTTCTGCATTGCTGGTGGGAATGCAAGCTGGTACAGCCCCCTTTGGATGTCAGTGTGGCGATTTCTCTGAAAATTAGGAAACAACCTTCCTCAAGACCCAGTAATACCACTTTTGGGTATATACCCAAAGGATGCTCAATCGTGCCACAAGGACATGTGCTCGATCAGCTTTGTTTGTCATAGCCAGAACCTGGAAACAACCTAAATGCTCCTCAACCGAAGAATAGATAAGGAAAATCTGGTACATTTACACAATGGAGTACTGCACAGCAGGAAAAAATAATGACATCTTAAATTCTGCAGGAAAATGGATGGAGCTATAAAGCATTATTTTGAGTGAGGTAACCCAGACCCAGAAAGACAATTATCACATGTACTCACTCATAAGTGGTTTTTAAACATAAAGCAAAGAAAACCAGCCTACAAACCACAATTCCAGAGAACTTAGACAACAATGAGGAAACTAAGAGAGTCTTACATAGATCTAATCTACATGGGAAGTAGAAAAAGACAAGATCTCCTGAGTAAATTGGGAGCATGAGGACTTTAGGGAAGGGTTGAAGAGGGGAGGGGAGAGGCAGGGAGGGAAGCAGAGAAAAAATGTAGAGCTCAATAAAAATCAATAAAAACAAAGAAAAAGAAAATAAAGACAATAGCAGATTAAAAAAAAATACCAAACTCCAGAGAGCTGACTCAGCAATTAAGATCACTGGCTACTCTTGCAGAGGACCCAGGTTCTATTCCTACGGCAGCTCAGGAGCATCTATAACTCTAGTTCTAGGAATTCCATGCCCTCACTGGGCTCTGTAGGCACTACACACACACTCCCCCACCCCTTAATATATACATGTGTGTGTGTATACATGCACATTAAACACTTATGCACATTAAAAATAAATGAATCGATTAAAATTAGAAAATAAAAAAGGAAAGCAGCAAATTGTAAACAATCTAAATGTATTCAATTAATATAGTAAATAATGGGTTATCACATGTTTATTAAAGCAGACTATGAAAAGATTTCACTAGTTTGAGAAGATATAATTATTTGAGCAAGGCAGTGAATAAATGATTCATATGAAATGAAATAATATTTATTTTTCCATGCATCGATGAACAAATTGTAAAGCTTAATATTTACTTTGATTTACTGATTCTGAGTAAATATGCCATTTCTATCCACCTGTGTTACAACATTATGAAAATAATCATGAATCATACGCCAGGGTGAATTTTGATAAACTGTATCAATAAAGATCTGTCTTAATAGGGAACAAATTTGGCTTCTTCCAGAAGAGTGACTCCTAAGTAGTACGGAAGGATTACAAAGGTGAGTCACGGCATTCTGAGTTTACTTCAGTCCTTGAAATATGTGTTGAACCACCTCTAAGGTTAACACTTCCAGAGTAAATCAAAATGTAAACAAGCTGATCCCAGATTCCAGGTATTCAAGCCAAGCCTGAGATCATCGGGTAAAAATAACTAACGGTGATGTTACAAACGCAAGTTATATCTGTATGCTGTGCTATTCACACTGCAGTCAGAGCAAAGGAGGAGCACGCTGACTTACTGAATTCAGCTAAAATGTTTCTTTCCCCATTACAAATGAAGAGAGAGAAAGCACACTGCTGAAATCAATGTGGAAGTGGCTTGTTTTTCAGGTTCTGATTGGAGCTTTCTTTGCCATGTCAGGTTTGAGAAATCACTAGCAAGTAGGTGAAAATGAAGACATCTACAATTTTTACAGATACTAAGATGCGGTCAGGGATAGAGATCAGTAGTAGAGATCTTGTTTAATGTGCACAAGGTCCTGAGTTACTTAGTACTCAGGGGAAGAGAAAGGGAGAACAGGGAGGAAGAGGAGTAAGATGAGAGAAAGAAGGAGCAGGTATAGGAGGAGGAGGTGGTGGAGGAAAGAAACTTTGAAGACGTGGGAGTTGACTCTTCTTGACCTCTTGTTGGGCTTAGTTCGTGCTCCTCAGAAGCAAGGATTCAAACACCAGAAGTATGGGGAAGTTGCAGAAAATATGGTTAAGTGGAGCAGAGAAGGGAGACAAGGAAGGACAGGCAATACAAAGGGTCAGCTCCGCTGTGAGCAGCTGGGCTTAGTCCCCTAGGAAACGCAGACAATCAGCATAAAGCACAGGGGTTCAGAGTTAGTGCATCTGACACCAACCACGAGTTGGAGGTTCCTGCAGAAGTGATGCAGAATTAACTCTCACAGCCTCCTGACCTTGGACAGTAGAGAAAGGGGGTGCATGGAGAAGGCCAGGAATGGCAAAGACCCCCCAGTCCTACATCCTCCAGTGGTGCCTTAAACACCCTCAGGTAGAGAAAGGCACGGCTGAAGTATACTAAGGCAGGGAGAGAAGGGTGAGGTGCTAAGACACTGGGGACAATGAGCAGGGCACTGCGGGCATTGACTCGGCTCTAGCCCTAAACAGAACCCTTATTATGAGATTCTACGAATGAGGTCTTTGAAAAAGATTTAGATCTCTATCTTCAGATATGAATAAATAATTCATGCCACTGGTAAATTAATAGACTGATGGTTTATTCCAGAGAGGGCCAGGTATAAAAGACACCGCCTACTTCAAAAACACTGATTCCAAGATGTTTGCACCTTTTCTTAATTTCTTGATGTCAGCAAGCAATGAGCACTCCTGGTCCTCTACATACCTGCATTTTTATGGTGTCAGTGTTTTAGAGTCTGGCCATTGGAGGACTGTTTTTTTACCTCATCTGTGCTGTGGTTGGTGAGGCTTAATAACGCAGCTAATGCATCTCCCTTTGCAAGCCGAGGACTGTGCGGATCATCCTTTGTAAAGAGTTTGCTAAAGGCTTAGGCCCATTTTTAATAGAATTCATCTTATTGAATCTCATGAATTCTTTGTATATTCCAGATGAAAAGTCTTTATCTAATGTGACAGGCAGTCATTGGAGACAGGACAACAATGTGGAGACCACAAGGTCATGGACATTAGGGGAATAGCAAGGACACGGTGTGCACACACTGTTGCTGAGACCTCTCATTGGAGACTTCTTCCTTACCTTTCCAAGGGCATTGTGTAGACAGATATTTGAGGAGAGAGCAGGAGGAATTCGTCTTACTCTAAAAAGAAGAGATCATGACTATTTTTGAGACAGCAGTACAAAAAGTCAGATTTTTAATATTTAACTATAAAAGAAAAGGAGACCTTCAAGGGAAAAATAAAAAAGAATTTTACAATGAACATTGATAAAGCAGGAGCAGAGGGAGACAATTTCAAAATTTTGGTCATGTTCTAGTCAGGAGATTGAAGACGATTGAAAATAAAGGAGACAATGAAGCACATGATGGACTGGTAAAGGGGTCATAGGTCAAGTCTGTTCCAAACATGTTTTGAAAATCCAGACTTAGTGGACACAGTAGTCTCCTTTGTGCATTGTCCCCAGACACTCAGACCCTTAAAAGGCAGACTGGAATTGCTACAACTATTTGACTGTGCAAATAAAGCTTGTTGATCCCCGAAATAGGGACACCAGGGATCACTAGGAACTGGAAGGATGTGGAATTAACAGAAGGAGGAGGAGGAGGGAAATCATGTGATTACACAAAGATTTAAAGAGTGGGGCAGAGGTGTGAAAAGACAGTTCTCTGTGCCGGGGAAGCAGCTGCATAAACCATAAAGCAGAGGTGATCCTTAAGGCCCAGGAAAGGAAGCCAGTGATGAGTATGTTGCAAACTTATATTTCTCTGCTACTGATGATCCTGGTCCTATAGCAATGACTGATTGAATGTGACGTCCCTACCAGACATTTCCATCTAGGTATTCTCCACGCCACTGTAAACTCAGGGTCAAGAACCAGTCCGTGGCCTCGACACTTTCCTCTGCCCCAACATGTAGGAATCCCATCACCAACTCTGAGCTCTCCAGGACCAGGGCATCTCAGGACTCATCCTTCCTTGTTGCCACCTCTAATCCTAGATGTTCTCATCTCTCACTAGGACCATTTACAAGTTCCTAACAGAAGTATTTCTATCTACTCAATTTTTTTCCAATCCATTTTCTTCAACAATTAATAGCTTTCATAATTTTGGTTTTATTTTTCCCAGATATTCTCGGAGACCCCGATAATTACACTCCTGCAAATCCACTCAACACTCCACCACACATTAAACCAGAATGATACTTTCTTTGCAGGACTCCAGAATGTGAATCTAATATTACTCTTCCATCCTCCCTCCCTACACCTTAACTAATCACCCTCCAGCTGGCTCGCATAACTCTGGTGACTTTCCAAAGCTCACATGAAAACAACCAATGTCTAATTAAAAATGATCTTTGGTGGACAGGTGCTTAAGCTAATGTTTCCTGTGAGTCCCATCCTTGCCTGGTTTCAGGTTAGGGACAGCCACTGAATAAATCAGCATGCATTATTAAGATTGCTATTATGTTGTAAGAGTAAGTATAGGGGACTAGGCACTGTGCCTCCCCCACGTGCTAGCCCTGCTCTGCTTCTGTCTTTCTTGACACGGGGAAGTGTCTAAACATGTAGCTATCCTAGCTATTACAGAATCTTCTCTTTCAGCCTCTCCAAACCTGGCACATCCAGGCTTCTTCAGATAGGCACAGACGTACATGACTCCATCGCTCATAGAGGTCAACCACACTATCAGGGGTACATAGAGTAAGTCTGACAAAGGTTGGTTTTCACCTTTGCTTCCCAAGTCATGCCCAGGTGTTGTAATTTGCCTGACAGCCCTATTGATTTACCACAAGATGCAGAGATGCAAGAACTTGATGACTTCTTTCTAATTCCTACAACAAATACCTCACTCTGAATGCTTCTGGCAAGCCATTTCCAAAGACTCCCCTCCCTGGGGGGACATCCATCAGATCCAGATGCCTGCTTCTCTCCTGTCTTTCCAGTGAGACCCTGAGCCACATTGCCTTTCACTGTGCTCCAATCACTTGTCTCTTCTAACTTACACAGACTTTGCACATCCCATCCTTCCCTCTAGAAGGCAAGCCCTCCTGTCCCTAGCTGTGTTCAGGTAGAATTCACATTCTGGTGGCACAATAACAGCCTTTGGTCCCTTTCAAGCCTAATTCTAGCCCTCTCCGGTGGACTATAAACTTACAGATAAGAGGACTGTGTTTGCTTCTGCTCACATATTCCCAACACCCGGGAAAGCTCCTGGAGCGTGTTAGGTACCAGATAGGTGTTTGCTGAATGCATGGATGGAGGAACACAAGCACTGTGTTGCGTGTTTAAATAGGCTGTGTAATAAAATCTAACCCCTCTGAGTCGTGTACCGTAATGGTTTCTGTTCTGCAGATAAACATGACAATGTGCACTAGAGGCAGTAAGACTGGCATCTTACCACTTGTAAGCAGAGAATTTTACTTTACCATTCAGAGCCTTAATCTCTATGTCCTCTACAATAACACAAAAAGCCTATTCGGTAGAGACTTTCCCCTTCAGCTTACAAAGGATGGAGTTGAGAATAATTAAGTATGTCATGTAAAGCTATTCTGGGTTTTATAGGACCCAATTCTAACACCATCTCTTTGGAGAGAGAGAAGTGGGGGGGAGAGCAGTTCCTCCTGCTACAGGCTAGACACGTCCCTATTACGTTCCAAATTCATAGTCCCTACCATGGCTGACCCCTGCATTGAAGGCTCCCCACCATGTCCAACCCCAGATACCAATAAAGTTGGCTTCAGGACATAACAGCTTTAAAAAGAACAACATACATGTGTACTCCCATGAGCAAGACCTCCATGGTTTCTTTTATATTCATAAAAAAAAATGCTCAAACTCTTTAATAAAAAAGCAGTAACAAAAAGGAAAAGATTTATATCATATACTGTTTATCTGTAAAAGTTCTTCAAAAGAATGTAGTTAGCTTTCACAGAGAAATGGAAATACTGTAAGGGAAAAGAGCAAATGGAAGGTTGATGGAAGGGACTGTGGATAAATTCTAGTCTACTTTATCAGTCACACAGGAATGTATGATTTTATTAGCATCTATGAGTTTGTTTTATTATCAATCTTAAGTCACTGAGCCTCTGGCAACATTGTTCAAAAATCTATCTGTAGTACATGCTCCATTCCAACTTTTAAATATAAGAGACTCACATGGTTCCACAGTGTCAAGGGGATAATTTGAAAATTAGAAGGGGTGCATAAGACTGCAGATATTCACACTGACAATACACGTCAGTCTCTCCGAGATGTAGCTCTGACTGCTTCTCACAAATTCTAAAATTCAATTTGCATGGATTATTTCTGACTTGGGTTATTCACTTTGGTGAGCTCTGAAAACAAATGACCCTTTGACCCTTTACTGAAAGGTTAGACTCAGAAAGCGGTCCCCGTTCTCTATGAACAGAGAGTACATTTCTACTATTGAGTAAACTCAACTACATCCTAACAAAGGTTAAAAATGTAAAGGACTGGGCATTTCTCTAGACGTACAGTTCTTCAGTCATGGTCCCATAGTGTCAGGGGAAATAATCTAATTCTAGTGACACCAACGTGAGATCATAGAGCAGATGCTCATACTGATATTACAACAATCTCCATCATTTCAATTATGGCCCCAGTACCTCTCCCAAATTTTACAGGCCCACCCAAATACTATGTACACATATCACATGCTCCACCACATAATATCAGTTTACTCTTGCTAATATCCGGATCTTACATATTTGAAGACTTTACCTACATCGAACTGGTACAGTACCTACTCTATGAGGCAGTATTTAAGGTTCACATTCTAATCTAAACTATTTAAGTCTTATGTATAGTCTATAAACATTTGCATATGCCAATTGCATTATTTAAGTAATGCTACTAATATCTTAGCTCCTAATTGTTCAAGCCAGCACTTTCCACGTCACTAAGCAATGTTTTCTTTTTATGGCAGCCAAATACTAATCCATTATTTGACAGAATGACAAATGCAAACCAAATACATCCTCTTCACCTGGTCAGCAGCCTAAGAAAGGTGAACTACATATGTGGGCGGTGCTTGTCCAAGGTAACCAGACATGTGTCAGGCGCCTACCACACAGTATGCATTGTGCTCTAGAAATTACAATCAAGCTTTTACAGACAATGTGAATTAAGAAAAAGAAACCTGAAGTCTCATTCCCAGTACCAAATGTCCTAATGCAACCAGTCTAGAATTCAGCCTGGACCAAGATTTCTGAAGGTTCCTTTTGTGAACCAAGGCTGAGAGCCACTGATGGACTCTGCCAGTTCATCCTTGTGTGTTGCTTTATTGGTTCTGTTTTAAATGGGAAAACTAAAACCCAGAGACATTCAGCAACTTGTTAAAGTGTTGGACAGCACCATTAGAGTCTCAAAACCTTCGCACTATGTCAGGTTGCTTCTCGACGGCAAAGAAGCCTTCATCATTGAATTATTTCCTACCTTCCTGCAGTTCTGCTGAGAAATACAAATGGTCTTTCTTCACATCTCATGTAGATACAACAGGGCCTCTCTATCTACGGTGAGTTCTAGTAAATATTTTTCTTTCATTATTAAATGCAGGTCACGATTCTTAGAGGGGCATGGAGTTAACTCACTCAAACTCAATGAGTGTGTGTGTGGTTGAAACACTAGAATGGATTTTAAGTATCCAAACACTAAGCAGGAGAGACTCTCTCTTTGAATGATTGGTCAGGGCAGTACAAGTGACCCCCAACACAATATAGACTATTGATGTAGTTGTTGGTTGCCTCTCAGGATTTGGAGACCTCAGTTGCTAAAAAAATAATGCACACTTAGGACACAGGACTCAGATGATTCAAGCTGAACCTGACCTGGAAGCCTCTTTCCTGAGGTCTAGTTTCCATGGTTCCAAAAACACTATGCAAGCTGCCAAGGGAGGGAAGCAATTAAAGAGTTCTCCACAGCTGTCACAAGTATGAACCACAGCGATAACCAGCACGGCAAGATAGCCATCCATCGAGGTGCAATAAGCGGCACTCACATCTCGGTGACAATGAACAGCTGTCTAACTGGGCTTCAGGACCACTCAGCGGGAGGAAAGTTAGGACTGATACTGGAAACCATCTCTCTAGTCCCAGAAAGACAAACTCGGAAACCAGTTTTACTGAATTGTTTACATCAGCCTACTCTACCAATTTCAGTACAAATAGATTTTCCAACTCATCTCTTCCTACTTGATTTTAATTCAGCAGACATTTGCTGAGAAGCAACAAGATATATTAAGTTGTGGCTTCTTTCTATCTTATAAATTATAATGGAGAAATTACTAAACGACAATCACATTGAAGCCATTGAGCCTCTCTTTTTCTTGACGTTTTAGCTCCACCAGAAAATTTTCCTTATGTGTATTCATCTCTATAAAGCCATTTGGTCATGTTTTTCCCAATTATCAAAGTTATTGAAATGCTGGGACTTTTGATAATTAAAAATGAGATTTGCTTTGGCAATACATATTATAGATGCAAATATATGCTAATGCACATGACTTTAATACCTTATATTCCTGATAATCAGAAACTGCTTTATAGCACAGTGATCTGAATATTAATAGAGTTAAATAAATATCATTGACTGCATGCATATTCTAAACTAGAGAATATACAAACTTTAAAAACTAGAATTAAAATATATTATTAGTGTAAAAGGGGAATTTAAAACTATGAGGATGAAGATGAGACTTAAGTTTAGAAAAACCAGAGAACCTAGACATTGCTCTGAAATAATCTATTTTAAGAATCCTAAGCATTCCACCAGGCTTTCTGGGGAGGAGGGGGAGCTTCTGGAGGATAAACTGGAGAAGTTCTAGTAACAACTTCACCACACAGACTTCAAATGTGGGGTAAAATTACACACCACTGCTTCGTTTCAGTTTTCGACCCAAATCTAAGACTTTCTGACCTTCTTTGTACAGCATCACTTCGTACCGCAGGCTTGGCTACTAGTGTCAGAGAGCAACTGTCGCCAGAACAATGGTGGACAATGTTGCTGATTCATCACAGGAGGAGTAGCCTTCAGCATCCTCAGTTCTGACAAAGCCCAAAGAAGGTAAAGACCTGGTCATCAGCCAACCGCCTCTTGACAGCCAACCACAGCGAACTGGGAAAGGGAGAAATTCGCAGCTTGCTACCACTAGAACTTCAGCTCAGATTTGGCTCCTTGGGGCCAGAAAGGGAGGTGAAAGTGAATGACTTGTGGCTAGAAACAAATAAACAAGCAGACAGACAGACACACAAAGCAATGCTGTGGCTCCAGGAGAGATTATCTGCATTTTGTTTATTTTTCTGAGCACAGCAATGTTTCCCTAGGCATTCACAGCAGCCCTATGACAGTCCCATCTGTGTATGGAGAGTATGCTTTAAGTACTACCCCCTACAATAGCCCCGCCCCCATACTAGGGTTTTCTATTTTCCCCTCCATTTAGTCTATGAGGTCTGAGCTCCTCCATAACATCTACCTCACCTACGAAGGATATAACCAGTCACCACAGAGGCAGAATAGTCATGTTTTATCTGCGTGGAATCTTGGGCAGATGCTGAACAGACCAACACATCAGAAAAGAAGATTCTAATAAGTTACTAATAAAGTCGCCAAGAGAAGCCAAGAAAAGAAGCCCTTCTTTCTCATCTTCCAATGACAGCTACCTGGCTCCTCAAAGACAGACAAGAAATTGCAAATGGAGGACAAAGTCTACTGAAAGGGTTCCTCCTTAGAATGCAATCGAAAATGCAAATAAGGGTAGATTACAATCATTTCATGAAAAAGAAAGGATTATCCTTCCCAGCCACCCCCTAGAATGGCACACTGGAGATTCCGAATGTAATAAGAATGTACTTTGTCGAAACAGTCATCTACCTACCAATATGACACCATGCCAGTAAGAATGAGTAATACATAAGACTCAGGACAACAAGGGCTGGTGAGCTCGTAAAAATTACAGGAACTCTTGACTCAGCTGGTCAGAATGTGTATTAGCAGAGCTATTGCAGAAAATGGTACGGAAGCTCACCAAAAGTTAAAATAGAACTATCAGATATTCAAACAATCCTGCTGCCAGGACACGGCAAAGGAAATTAAATCCATATGCCAAAAGGGTCTTCTTTGCTCTCACATTTACTGCAGCAGTATTCATAATAGTTAACTCATGGAAACAGTGTCAATCAGCAGATACACAGATGAAGAAAATGCAGGATATATGGGCAATGCGCTAGTATTGAATAATAAGATGTAAGGAAATCCTATCATCAGTGAAAATGTGGATGGAATTGAAGAGCACTATGTTTTTGACAGAGAATTCTCTCCCACCCAGTCCCGTAGTTGTTCAGTCCCAAATAAACACACAGAGCCCTGCATTAATTATAAACTGATTGGCCTATTAGCACAGGCTTCTTATTAACTCTTATAACTTATATTAGCCCATAATTCTTGTCTGTGTTAGCCATGTGGCTTGGTACCTCTTTCAGCAAGGCAGTCTTGCTTCCTCTGTGTCTGGATGACAACTGCAGACTGACCTTTCCTCTTCCCAGAATTCTCCTGTTCTTGTTGCTCCACCTCTACTTTCTGCCTAGCTACTGGCCAATCAGTACTTAATTAAAAATAATACAAGTGACAGGATAAAAGACCATTGTCCCACAGCACTATGTTAAGTGAAATAAGTCAGGAACAAAGGTGAGTAGTGCATAAATACCGCCATTCACATATGGAATATAACAAAATTGATCCCATACAAGTTGCAAGTAGAATAATGATCATCAGAGACTGGAAGTTTTGGGAGAGGGAAAAGAAAGGGAAATGACACTCAGAGAGCACTGGCATTTATTGCACTTACTTCAAATTCAAAAACTCTAATCAAGATCATTTTATATGAAATACTTTTGGCTGTTAACAGACTGTTTACAATTTCAGAATGGTCATGGGAGACAGGACATGAACTTGATTCTGACTCATTCACAAGTTCAGCATATCCAAAATTACTAGTGACTCGGGTCTTGTAACAATAACCTTTCAACAGGCTTAGTATGGACGGGGGGATCTGGTCTATCCTTTGGGAGTCCTTACATAGAGCAGAGGGTGATGAGACACCAGCTCATTTGGTCAACAAATAAGCAGGTAGGTAAATGTAATATATAGAGAGAATGGAGATCTAGTGTGGAATACTATCAGCCTTGAAAGAGGAGAAAACTGTGTCACCTGTGGCAAGATGGGTGAATCTGAAGGGGAATATGCTAATGAAGTACCAGTCACTGAAAAAAAACAAACACTATTGACCGTATGTATGTATGCAATATATGTATATATTCATATATATATATGAAAGCTCATAAAGTTGCTCTCAGAGAGTAGAGCCGAGCAATCACAGGCTGATAAGACCTGGTTGGCTTTAGAATACTCTACTCAAAACCAGGAGGGTACACATTATTCCAAGGACCCATCAAGCTTTTATCACGTACGATATTTTCATTCATTAAACACAGGAAGACTTATAAACCAAGAAAAACTTAGACAAATTTAAAATAATTTAACCACAAAGTAGATTCCCAGACTAAGTAGAACTAAGCTAGGAATCTTTCTACTTCTATGAGAATAACCTTTCAACGGGGCTAGTTTGAAGAAGGGGGATCTGGTCTACCCTTTGAGATAACAGCAATAACAGTAAAATCTCCAAGTCCTGAGAAATCAAGCAGTGTCTTCTCTCAGCCAGGTGTCACAGCCTGTGCCTGTAGTCTAGATACTCAGGAAGTTAAGCTGGGATGATAGAAAACCTGAGCCTGTGAATTCAAGACCAACCTGGGCCAAATAGTGAAGACTCAATAAAAATTAATTTAAGAAAAAAAAAGGAACTAGAAAGCTGAATCAGAGGTTAAAAGGACTTACACCTCTTTCAAAGGATCCCAATCCTCAACACCATGTCCGGAATCTAACAATTGCTATAATTCCAGCTCTAAAAATGCCCTCTTCTGGCCCCCAAAGATACATGCTCACACATTCTCTCTTCTCTCTCTCTCTCCTCTCTCCTCTCCTCTCTCTCTCTCTCTCTCTCTCTCTCTCTCTCTCTCTCTCTCTCTCACACACACACACACACACACAGAGAGAGAGAGAGAGAGAGAGAGAGAGAGAGAGAGAAATAATGAGATCAAATCTTGAAAACACACATAGAAAAAACTAAAAAAGTTTCTCAATAGTCCATGGCTTAAAATGGAAATCCCAAAGGAAATCCTTTTTTGAACGCTGCTATAGAACAGAATGCCAATGAGAACATGACATCCTACTCTGTAAGGTAAAGGCAAAGCTGGGTGGAAAGGAACTGTGTTGAACATAAGTGTCGACATTAGAACGGAGCAGCAGTCATGAGTCCATAGGTATAGAACATAAAGGCAGAGCAAGCTGAAAAAAATAACAGCCCCGAAATGAAAAGCAGGTGATAAAGGAAACGCAAGAGCAAATGTATGTATAAATCTAATAGCCTAGAAAAGTTTCTTTAAAAATTGCAAACTACCAAATCTCAATCCATGAGAAAAAGAGATAATGTGAACAATTATTCAACTGCTAAAGAACATTTTTAATTTTAGAATCCCTGAAAAGGAAATTTCAGATCCCAGATGGTTTCATCGGAATCTCGCCAGTTAAAAACTTAAGGCCACTCTCATACAAACTCCTTCAGAGTATAAAAGAGGAGATGGTTCCCTACTCATGTTCTAGTGTGCAGAACCAAAATCAGACAAGAAAACATGTGAATAAAAGCAGTCACAGACTACTGTCCTTCAAAAATTTAGATGCAAATGTCCTTAAAATTTAAGAAATGTTGCATATACACTTGGATGAACACAAATGTGTACACAAATACTTGCGACTAAACAAGATTTATTCCATGTCTATAAAATTGATTCACTATTCAAAGAACAATGCAATGTGCCATATCAACAATATGAGGAAGAAAAATTATACACTCATATGAACCAGTAGTTCTTTTTCTTTTGTATTTTAAGACAGGGTCCCATGTAGCCCAGACTACCTTCAAAATCACTGCATAACCCTGAGCTCCTAATCCTGCCTCTTCTTCCCAAGTACTGGGCTCACAGACGTGTTCTGCCACTATGGCTGTAACCTCCATACATGGCGAAAACTCTCATTGTACTAGAAACAGAGAAGAATGTCCTAGACCTCCATAAACAACATGTGAAGAGCTCCCAAGATCCCAAATAGATACCAAAATCTATCAGTATTCTAATGGGAGCTCACCAAGGCCAGCTGGACTGGGACTGAACAAGCATGTGATCAAACTGGACTCTCTGAATGTGGCTGACAATGGGGGCTGACTGAGAAGCCAATGATAATGTACTGGGTTTTGATTCTACTGCATGCACTGGCTTTTTGGGAGCCTAGTTTGTTTGGATGCTCACCTTCCTAGACCTGGATGGAGGGAGGGGCCTTGGACTTCCCACAGGGCAGGGCACCTTGACTTCTCTTAGGACTGGAGAGTGAGGGGGAGGGAGGGAGTGGGAAGGAAATGGGAAGATGGGAGGAGGTGGTCATTTTTAATAAATAAATAAATAAATAAATAAATAAATAAATAAATAAAATAAATCCTTACATAAAACAGCACAATATTCCAATTTAATGGACACTTCTCTTCCCACACATTCCTCCAGCTCTCTCTAAATGACTAACAGTACTACATTATGTAAATAGATACTCTATTTTTCTGGAATTATAAAGAAAAGAAAATATATACATATGTACAGCAATTTTTAAACATTTTCAATTTATGGAAGGGTTGACAGATACAAAGGGATGACAACGCTACACATACACACACACACAGAGATACACACATACACAAACTACAACTAGCTTTGTACTCAATAGTGACTGGATGATATCTGCTTAAGACTGGCAACCAGGCAAAAATATTGACTCATCACTTTTATGCAACACAATAATAGAAGTTCCAGCCATTGTATGAAGGCAAAAGCAACAGAGGTGTGTATGAGAAAGAAAACTGTCTCTGTTTTCCAGATAGAATAATCATGTTTAGTATTAAAAGTAAATATCAGAGGATCTGCAAATTCTATCTCCAAGAAGCAAATTCAGTAATTGTATGCTAACAAAATTGAGATGCAAAACCAATTGCATTTTTACTCACTGGCAACAAAGAAATGGAAACAGAAATATGAAATCCAGTGTCATTTATATCTGTTCCAGATAAAAGGTAAGTGCTTAAAACATGTGCAATATCTGTATCATAAAACTTATAAATGTTGATCAAGACCTAAAAGCCCAGGAAAATACTTCATGTTCATAATTTGCAAGAACTGATTTAGTGAAGATGCCAACCCAGTTTAAATTTGTCCTCAGAAAATCAAGACTAAGATTAAGCTTAATTTATAAAATAGTATGGCATATGTCGTGATTGCAAATTAAGAAAAATAATCTTGTAGATTTTTTAGAAATAAGGTAAAAAGAATTAAAGAACATAAATCTGAAATAATCCAACAAATTTTAGACTACTATAACAATCAATAATATATGTAAGTAAGAAAAGCAAAAACAGACAAATTGACTGCATAAAACAATCAGGCCATAACAGAGCAAAACGTGATCAAAAGAATGGGAGGCCATATCTGCAAATCATCTGCCAGATACATGGGTAACAGCTAGAACACATAAAAACTACAAATTAACAACAAAATTCAAATAATGCTTTTAAAATAATCAAATAACTAATTCTAAAAATGGATGACTTTAATAGACATGTCTCCAAAGATGATGTATAATAAGTATATGAAAAGATGGATGTTCAGCATCACTAGTCATCTGAGAAACGCAACCAAAACCACAGCAGCCAGATAGTGGTGGCACATACCTTTAATCCCAGCATTTGGGAAGCAGAGGCAGGCAGATCTCTGTGCATTCAAGACCAGCCTGGTCTACAAGAGTTCCAAGATAGGCTCCAAAGCTACAGAGAAACCCTGTCTCAAAAAATAAAAAAAAAAAAAAACCACAGTGAGACACCACCTCACAAAACACACCAAAATAGGAGATGTTGACAAGGGTGTAGTAACTAGAACATGTGTGTGCTGTTGATAGACTGGTAAAAAAAAAAAAAAATTGAAAATATTGTATAAAAAATCACGAAGGCTCCTCAAAGTATGCAGACTAGAGCCCCCATATGACCCATGCATCCTGCCTGTGAGTACAAGTCAAGAACAGCGGAAGCAGAGCCTTGAAGAAATGTTTGATTCCCATGTCCACAGAAGCACTATCCACTAGTGCCATGAGCTGGAAGCAACACAAATTTTACGAATAACCCAACAGAGAAACACAATGTGTTCCATCCAGACAGTGTGCTGTTGCTCAGCCTTGAAATGGAAGAACATTTTGTCATGTACACAATGAACCTTGAGAGTACTATGTTGAGACGAACTGTTACAAAGGGCAAAGACCGTTTTGTGCAAAGTCTTTACTGTATTGGTTACATTCATAGGGTTTGTCTCCAGTATAAGTTCGTTCTTTTATATGAATGGGACTGCTACATGCAAAGTCTCTACCAAATTGATTATATGTGTAGGGTACAGTATGACATCTTTCATGACTCTGAAGATGACTTTTACGTGCAAATGCTTTATCACATTGATTACATTCATAAGGTTTCTCTCCTGTATGACATCTTTGCACAAAACAGTCCTCTTCACAATCTTGACAGAAATCATATGCAACAAAAACCCAATGAATGTAATCAGTGTGGCAAAGTCTTTCCGTGTTGCATTGTTCTTCAAAATCATGAAAAATTTCACACTGGTGAAAATCCCCATGAACCTAATAAATAAGGCCAAGCCTTACATTCCACATACATGTTTTTTCACCATGCTAGCTCACCAGTGCTTGAGAAAGCTTAGTAGAGCCCCTCCTTAGTTAAAAGATTGTCTCTTTTCAAGTAAACATATTGCATTCCAAGAATACAGAAACACATGATATTTTGAATAATAAAATGAATTGAAACTGCTTAAAAAAAAAAAGGGCAAAGACCGTATGACTCTAGCCATGACGCATCTAACATATTTAAATTCATAGAAACAGAAAGTGGAATGTTGGGTACGTGTGGCTAGGACGAAGGAGAAAGGAAGGAGAGCTACTGATTAGGCATAGAATTTCCTATTTAAAGAGGACAGAATTCTGTAGGTCTGCCTCACAACAATGCAAATACACTAAACATTCTAGGGTATATACAAAAAGCTAAGATGTTATATTATATATTTTAGCATATTAAATAACTTCATTATAATAAGTTGGTGGTACAAAATAGTGACTGTAAGAAAAAGATGCCCTCTTGATGTGCATACAAGATATTTGGAATTGCCCAAATAATTATATCAATAACAGCTTTTTTCATACAATTTTATGAGAAAAGATTACAGTGGTGTTCCTACTTGATTGGTAAGGATACTTCCCCAGACCCATAGCAAAGCTTTGAAATTCTAGCTAGAGACAATTCTTATATACTATGTTTTTGCATGTGTGTGCTATATGTGATAGATAGATAGATAGATAGATAGATAGATAGATAGATGAATACATAGATGACTGATAGATAGTTGAATAGATAGATGATACATAGATAGATAGATAGATAGATAGATAGATAGATAGATAGATAGATAATAGAAACTAGGCACAGTAAGAAATCAACAGTGACAACTAATAGTAAAATGGAACCCAACAATTCAATCTGTAAAAATTATACAGATGTGCTTGCATAAGCCTCACTGTACTACATGGTAACCTCTGCCATGATTTTCTTCTTTCTTATTGAGAGTTTTCATGCTGTAACTTAGGAAAAGTCCCTCTTGCCATATCTAAGTCACCAGCATCACTAGATGTGCACTTTGGAGCCATACTCCTCAGAACTCTGTGCAATTTAAAACTTAACAAACTTTCAAGAACTTCTCCTTTAATGTTTTTGGACCATGGTTGCCCATTTGTAAATGAAACCATGGAAGATGACAATAAGCAATGGCTACTATATTTTTTCTTCAAGAAAATGTAATAGAAAATATTACAATGACTTTAATATTGACACATAATACACAATTAGGTAAGAATAGAAAAATTTACATCTACATCATTAGCTAATTTTATTTAGAGATCTGAATCTGTATATTCATTGTCATTGAGTAGACTTTTTGGTAACCATTGAGTCATCTCCCCATCCCATGTGCATTTTCTTAATGCTACTCCCAGTAAAAACTGTTTTCAATGCTTCATGTATCCCACATTCATGTTGTCCTCAATCCTTGCATGTTCTAGAAGCAACACTCATGAATGCATTGTTAACCAATGAGGAACACGTTTTATACTTAATACTGAGTCAAATATGAAAACAGCTCTTGAGACATGCACCCCAAATAAACACTTTAAATGGAAAATGCCTCTTTCCAAAATGACAACCCAAAGTATATGAGTAGTTAGCATTCATTGTACCAAAAACGTTTATTCGGCATCAATATTAGACAAGTGGAAAAGCTTTTGTACATATACAGAAGCTGATATTTTTTAAAAACAGTTTTATATTGTTCATGTGTGTGCATATACACTGTTACAGGAAGGGCAAGCATGTGCATGGCACGCACAAGGAGATCAGAGGAATGCTTATGACATAATTTCTCTCCTTCCACTTTCACATGGGCTCCAGAGTTCAAATTCAGGTCTCTGGCTTGAGCAGCAAGCACTTTTTCTGCTGAGTCAACTCTCTGACTCAATCTAATGGTTTTTGAAAAGTACGGATGCTTCCCTTACAACTTCCCTGTTAATACTTAATACTTAGTAATACTTAGGTTCTAGAAACAATATTTATCCTTTGTGAAACAAATGAGTTGAAACGTGCACGTATTAACCACATAGGCATTCAATAAATTCAAGTTTTCTCAACTTTCCTAAAGGAAGTAAAACCAAAAGATTATCAATAAACCAGTGAAGGTCATTCTCTTAATTCCATATAAAAGTACAACAGCAGGTGTCAAAATGTATATCTCATAGGGACACTATTAGCCAATTACTAATCTCACTCTGGATACTAATGTTCATCTGTTTTTGTGTATGGACAAAGTAATTTCTACCAATGATAGATTCTAGGTATTATAAACGCTATGTCACTCAAGACAGTTTCTTGGATTATTTCTTGGATGTGACCAAACTTAAAACTAAATGATAATGCTTACAGATGGCTCATGAATATTAAACAACTGACTAGAGGAAAGGAGTCAGCTTCAATCTTACCCCTTTCCAGGACTATCCCATAACCTTTAGTTAGCAGCAGACTGTGTTCTGATTTTCTAGCTATCACTCCAAATGTTGCATGTGGCCATGCATTTTATCTTATGAGTTCTTTGAAAAAGTAGGTTTTCAGTTATGACAAAATTACACATTCAGATGATTCTAGGAAATTCAGTGGCTCAAACCCACAGTTGTTTTTCTCACCAATATTCCACATTTAAAATACAGTCAGGCTATGCCAATTAAAACAAATCCTACATGCAATTCAAGTAGGATTACACTTATAAACAAAGAGGTGGCAGGACCTTTAATGAGAGTGCCTCAGCATGTCCACAAGCCAGAATGACCTACAGCCGTGGAATGATCTACAGTCATGAACTGACCTACAGCCATGGACTGACCTACAGTCACGAAATGATTTTGAAGATGCTGCCTGGATTACTGCCTCTTTGCCTTCTAAATCTACAAAAGGCCAACTTACTTTAAAAGATAGCTTCACTGCCCAAGCCCTAACGGAGGAGGAAGAAACTTTTAAGATAAAAATAAACTTTAAAAAGAAACCAAGCTATTTTCATCTTCTCGAATTAGCTGTGGTACCAGTTCACACTTCACAAAGCAGTGGGTGAGAGAGCTAGAAATGTTCAAAAAAAATCCCTTGACAAATAGAATGTTCCATTTCACATGGCTAGGCAGAGTGGCAGAGAGACAAAAATAACATAGGTTTGGAAGCTCAGGTGTCAAAGCAATTTAGAAATAGCGGCCAATACAGACAGTTTGGCATATCAACAATATCATTGATTTCAGGGTATAGCAAGCCCGAGAGAAGTGAGCTCTTGTCCACTGAATTCTAAAACCTAAAGAAAAAAATTAACCAATCAGGAGCTTTATTGTAAAAGATGTGGGTGATAATTTATCACTCACCACTCCCCAGAGCCTAAATGAGCCCAGTGCCTTAGGTTTGTCACCAACAGTATACATTAAGAACAGCCATGTGGTTAAATGACAAATGGGGAATAAACGCTAAAGGGGAATAAATAGTTAAACTTTTTAAACTTTCTACTTTTAACTCAAGAGATGGTTTTCGCTAAGCCCACTTTCCATTTGACAAATAAAGCCTAAGAAAAAATGGAAATGGATTTACAAGCTTCCAAGAACTTAAAGAAACTATAATAGGATAATAAGTTCCAAGTAAGCATAAGACAAATTCAGCTTAAAATATTCAGGTCCTTCAAAACCCAGCTTTTGTCAGAAATCATTTCTTAGGATCTGAGAAGAGGGTCAAGGTTCATTGTGGTTTACAATGCAATGCAAAGTTTCCATTGCTTCAAGACTGACTCATTAGAAAGAACTTCAGCTCCTAATTGTGTCCTCAAGTGCAGTCATATCCCTTGACTCCCCTTTCACTAGTACCTAGAGACACTTTGAAGCCAGCCACCTACGTGGAGTCCCAGTCTCATGACCCAAACAAGAAGGCTGGAAGTGGATCCCAGGGGAAACCCAATCATTAACTTTGGGGAGTAAGTCAAGTGTCAGGTAAAGCACCCTTTCAGCTTTAGGTCCTGTCTTACTCATAAGAGAGAGGGAATGATATATCTTTGCAACACACAAGGGAAACTGAGGTACAACCTCCTCTACAAGGGAATTTTTTCCTCTGGTGAGAAAATTAGGTGGGAGGTGACTCTATGAATGTCATGCATCCTCTGGCCGCAACTCCTCTCAAAGGCCAGCTGTGGCCACCACTCTTCTCAAAGGCCAGCTCTGGCAAATGTACACCAGGAAGTAACTGTCGTATTCAAAGACCTTCAAATGTGCCTCCCATAGACCCTGTATGTTCTACTGGGGGCTACTGCTAAGTTATAATCAGGGAGAGCTCCAATCTGTGCCCAGCATTACTAAGGTACCAAAGTTAAAGACCTGGGTATCTGACACAGAACAGAATCTGAAGTTTGAAAACACTAAATTGGGATATGGTTTCTGCTAGAAGAAAAGTTGTGGAGGCAAACGTTCCCACAAATGTAGCCCTGAAGCAGAAGGTCTGTTATCACATGCACTTCTTCTCTGACCAGACTCCACCTTACTCTCACCAAACCTGTTCTGACTTTAATTCCATCTCTTTTCTTCTCTAGTCCTCAATGCTCACCTTCCTCTCAGTTCTTAGGATCTAGCTAATTGTTCTAATGAAAAGCGAAGTTGACTGAAACTGTGTGATCTAAGGAGCCACAGACATAACTGTGACTTTCTAACAATGTACAAATATTCTATACCGAATATGTAAAGTCCAAAATTGAACACAGAAAATTTAGTAAAGATTCAAAACTTGCTGAAATAGTCTAATAATATGAAGAGTTCATACCCTTTCCCCAGAGATGCTAGCCTACAGGATTAATCCTCAAAATAAAAAAGCCCATGGATCAAAATGTTCATCACGGTGTCAAGACTGATATCAACAATATACTCACAAGGAGGAATGATTAGGAAGTTCCAGTGTGTCTATCTCATGGAAACTTATGCAGGCATGTAAAATGTTTGGTACTCACTTACAATTTGGTGAAAACTAGAATAGGAGAATGAAAGTAAAAATAAGTTCATTTAATAATATAGTATGATTAAAACCATTGATTAATGCCATCAATGGCTGCCTTTACTTGGTAAGAGTATGATATTTATATCCTTTTTCTTACCTATTTGTACATAATTGTACAGTGGATAAATTTTTAGGGTGGATCTCTTCAGAACAAAAGTATTTTATTTTCATAGAATGTTTTTTCTGCATTTAGTTCATAATTCTTTTAATGTCAAAAAATGATTCCATTTTCCTGCAAGAGTATTGAGGCAAAGGAAATGATAAAAATGGGCAAGAAACACTTTCTCTGATTAAAAATATGTCTACTAGTTCTCTGTGGTGACCACATCAGAAACAGGTCTCATGCCTGACATTCAAAGTTCTCCATAGACCACAGCCTGGCACATCTCAGCTCTCCCTGTTTCTCAGCCTATGGAAATCAGTCCAAGTCTCAGAAAGTCATTTAATCCACTTCTGTGACTGAAGACATCCCTGATTCTCTGACCACCCAGCTTCCAATGATTGCCTCTTCTCTTCGGATGTTCTCATAGCCCTTAAACTTACACCACCTGCTGGTATTGAGACCATTCTGTATCATTCTGTTATTTCTGGGTAAATACCTCTCAGCTAGACTTGGAGTTCCTTGAAGTCGTAAATTTAGATGCTTTTCAGTAGCTATTGGTCAGATACATCCAGAGGCAGAGAGGAAGTAGAGTTCTACAGCGACAGCCAGGGTGCTATTAGATTCATGCCCTCAGTGATATTATCTAAATGAAACATGATGTTTTAAAATGCTGCCTGTGACATCACTACTGGGGCATACACTTTCCATTTTCTGCTTTAAAAGCAGTAATATTCTATTTCTGCTTATTCATTCATATCAATTCTGAGGTTCCCCCTGGGATCAAACAGATTGGATTGCAATATGCCTCACCAGGACTTATAATATAAATAACAAATGAAATGACCTTCTAAAAATCAACTTACGACCACACACAGGACCTTGCTTCTCCTGCAGTTTTATCTGAACAATAAATATAAGTTTGCATCTCCATGTTGTGCCCTCACTTAGACTGTGGGCTTTAATCTATCAATATCACAATTAACCAAAAATTAAAGAAAAGAAAAAGAACTCTCCAAAGCAAATGGTCCAGAGCTTTAGAAGTGATGGGCTAAATGGCTATGCTCTTTTATGCCATCAAATACTCTGCCAGGATTTAGAAATAAACACCATCTGTACATTAGCAACCCGACACCCGAGACATAACGAGAGTTGCATATCTTAAGAGAAAATCCATAAATCACAAATGAACGCAAGTCAAATGACCCACCAGAGGAGAAAGACCTAGTGTCCATTACTTTTGCAGGAGCATACAAGGTCAATAGGATTGTTGTCTCTGAAGGGCAGGACATCAATTAAGAAATCCATTTCCCACAGTTCACATCTCCATCTCACGACAACACACCCATGTTTTTTTAATAAGTGAAGCAGCACTCAAGAGTAAGTGCTTCTTCATATTCTACCATTTACCGGATGATCTTGTACTGTCTCCAGATTTTAGTTCCTTAACCCATAAAAATATCACCTGCTATGCCAAATCCCAAGATTGTGATAAGGCAAATAGCATGGCCCGAGTCTGGGTTTATCTGTCACCCTACTGTGCACGATTCAGTCTCATACCCCATAAACTAGATAATTGTTCTTTTGAATGTTGCCCAAAGATTAAAAAATGGTTTCTAGATTTCTTACTGTGACGCCAAATGATTCTCCCAATACTTGAGCATATAGCATCTATCACCACCAAAAATCACACTGGGCATCTCTGGTTAGGACCCAGTCTCCCATGAACTGTTGTCTAAATACATCTTCTTACTGGATGCTAAGGAAATAGGTGTTTTCTCTTACGAGCTATCCAGTGAGTGCAGGGTTATGTGCAGAAAGTTTACAGGTTGCTGCTGTGAGTGTCTGAGATAAATCCTATGAAAATTATTATACGTCACATCTAACAGTGCATACTTGGACCCAATACAGATTGATACAGCAGATGGTCCATGGATTTTGGAGTGAGGGAGACCTGGATTCAAATTCCTGTTCTGCGACCTTGAGATTGTAATTTAAGATCTCTGTTCCTCGCTTTCCACAAATGGTTCTGGGTGGGTATGATGATTTAACTCAATTACACACACACACACACACACAAGTGCCTAAAAGATGAAGATATTGTTCATAATTCCTATACATATTTTCTTTATATATGAATCAGTCAAACTCTGCTGAACTCAAGGCAAATTCTACAGAAAATTTTCACAGTTTGGGGGGACGTTTTGATATCAAACAAAGTGGATGTATGGTGGAATGAGAAGCAGAGGAAAGGAGATGTGTGGAGAAAGACATCATACTGACACACTTTCAAGAACGCGCACAACATTCTCTGCTCAAGGAGGTTGACACTAGGGTGTGGGGACATAATGTCCTGACCAATCAACCCTCTGGGGACGAGGAGCACTGCCCCCTTCACCATGCCAGGGCTGATCTAGAAACTAAGGCTGGACCCCGCAAATGACCCGGTCCGGTCCCCTCCCCCTGCTGCCCGAACCTCTGGGTGCCAATGGTGCTGAATCATGAGCCTGGCAGCAGCCGCCCTCCTCACAGCTTCCACCCGGGCACGTCTCCAGGACAGGGACTGGAAAGAATGGGCGTCCCACCTGGGGTGTGGAGGGGCGGGGGCAAGGGCAGGTACTCACAGCTTCGGCACCTCGCCGGGTGGCTCCTGTGGCCGGTCCCTTGGTGGTCCCCACTCCCCGCCCGCGGCTGGTGGCTCCCTGTCGGCCACACACAGGTGGCCCTGGGATCCCCTCAGCTCGCCCACCGCCCAGGGAAGCCACGGCTCAGAGCTCAGAAGCTCGACCCGACCAAGAGCAGCTGGAGCAGCTGTCGTGCCCAAGGGGTGGCGGCTACCAACGGGCCAGACCATTTGCCTGCTGCGCCCAGGGGTGCACGTCCTGCAAGGAGGCTCCGGCACCGGGACTCCACGAGGGTCAGCGATGGGCGGGAAGGACCAAGGAGTAGGCGGAACCTCCGCCCACTGAGTTTCCGGAGAGCTGGGGGTCGGCCAGACCAGCAGCTTCTCCGCCAGGTGTTCAGAAGGATAAACTCGGCTTTTCGGTGCACCCCTCACCCCGCCTTATCCTTAGTCCCGCTCAGGGAGCTTTCAGAACGCTGCTAACAGAGGACCTAGCAACGCTAGCTCCAGGGTGGCATCCCCTTCTAAGGGGATGTAAAGTACTCTGCCCTGACACCTGTCTGGGGTCACCTCCTTCTTCACCTTGCAGTCTGGACCACCAGTTCCCCATCCAGAGGAGTACTTGAATCTCGGGAAAAGGGCCCTTCCAATCTTTTATCTAAGCATCCTTTTTTTACATAAGAATAAGAGGGTACCAAAAGCCAACTTGAAAGTTAGACAGATCAAGTGAGCGCCCTCCCTGCAGGTGGTTTCTATGTCTGAGGAGGTTAAGAAGCTTCGAGCCGCTAACAAATGCTCAGCAGAGAAGTTGAAAATATAGATTTGAAAATATAAACCCTTTGAACAGGTCAATGGAAAATTCCAGAAGAAATTCAAAAATAGTTTTTTCTGTTCATGATTTTAAAGGTTACTGGGAAATAATCGTGAAATCACCATGACCTCACTTGAAATAAACATCACAGAATGGAGAGAAGTTCAGAAACATCCATTTTCCTTGCCTTTCCTGGTTCCTGCCTCTGTCCCAGCCACACTCACACATGGTTTCTGAAGACAACTGTATAGCTCTCTGTCTAGAAGGAAATTGGCAGTTACGTATAAAATGTGACTAAGCTGGGGTGCTCAATGTACCCCAAATAAAATGAAATTTCACAACTTCAAGGTATTTCCGGATTAAAGTGGTGTCTTTTAAATTTAAATAAGTGTGTCCTCTTGAATAAGCCAACACCAATTTACATTTACAATGAAGATGACCGTGAAAGCATCTTCAATTCCAGCCTTCACTTCCTGCCCTATTCCGCCTACTGAGGTCAGTGGAAACACTCCTGGCTATTAAATGGGGCAGACTGGACTGTGCACTGAACTGACCTGATGTTTAGTTTTTTGGGTGGCAGAGCAGACACTGGCATCTTCACTCTGGGGAAAGATACACGGTCAGCCTTATTATCATAGTTAACTGGGACATGGGTATGACTTTGCCCTTTGTGAGAACTGAGTCTCATGATGGAGAAGGGATGTATCTAAAATGAGCATCACCTTGAGGTAGAAAAGGGGACGAGAAAGGGAAAGATGGGCTTTCCCCAGAAGGAGCTTGGGCATCGGACTCCAAAGCTCAATGGAGCATTCTGGGGGAGTGTGGCATAGGTCTCACTACCTGCTGCTTAGCCAGCCTTATGCTATCATTTTATGTATGCCGACACCTTATCCTACACCTAAGCTTTAGGTCACCATTCTTCTGCTCTCTAGTATAAATAAGAGTTCTTAAACGACCACAGTGGTTGCTCATATGCCTTACCATAAGTTAGAGAAAAAATAAAAAATAAAAATAAAAACAGGGCCACTATCAACTTCGAAGCTCAAGACAGCATTTACAGGAATCAGGAACAGAAGTGGCTGGCATCCCTGTGGTGTGCTATTGTGACAGGGTAAACTGATGTCAATGTTCACCAACAGCACAGGCATCCCTAGAGCCATGTTGCTGAGGAACACAGATCTGCAGTCCCCAGAGAAGCCAGCAGCTTTGATGCAGGGCACAGAGCATCAGCTTCACATATGTACTGCTGGCTCCAGGCACAACTGTTTCCCTCTTAAATGTGGCGTCAGTAGGGACAGACAAGACTTAAAGAGATGGCAAGTGGTAGAAACAGAGAAATATAGAAAGAAAGACATGGTCTACGATCAGGGACTTGTTGGTCTGGGATCGTCTGTGGTCACCTATTTGTAAGTTGATGTTCTTAGTGCGTACGTTCCTGAATAAAGGAAAGAACGTTTTTATGATGGTGTCCTTGGAAGGTTGTCAGAGTAAATACGCAGAATGTCACAGAGTCAGGACCCTCTGCTCTTCTTCAGGGTCTTGAAAGTTTTCAAGCCCATGCATAACACAGTAGAGCCATATAAGAAGAAATCATTTGCTCAATGACTGTGAGTTCATAGATCTATGAACTACTTCTCGGAACCTCGTGGCAGAGTACGGGACAGAGACGGAGAGAATAAGGATTTGCTGTGCTGAATGAAGCCTGGCTGAGGAAAAGGAGAGTTATTACCCACAATGCCTTTCAAACTTCTCTTGCAAGCTGGTTATTAAGGTAAATGTATTTATATTCACAAACAGGCATGACCTGGGAATATTAAAAAGTACTGCCTTGAAATGATAAGAAAGATGAAAGATTACACGCTATGCGTTTGACAAAGTCAATTTGTGGTGTTGAAGCACAGTGTTGAATCTTGAACAGAGCATATTCATTGGGTTCCTAATATTTGTCAGCTTAGGCAGGAAATGGCATTCCCATAATCCCAAATACTCAGGCTAAGGATGTCAGTTTTGTAGCTTCTCATAATTTGCCTTTGCCTAGCTAAATTACTAAATGATTGGTGCATCTGAGGTAAATATTACCACCTCTCCATCACAGAGGAGAAGAAAACACAAGCGGAAATGGCAAAACTAGAAGGAACAAGGCTGGCTTCAAATCTGAGCCAACACACAGTATCGCCCTCCACATACCACTGAGCAACACCGCCACGCAGAAAGCAAGTTGTGAAGTGCACGCCTGTCTGCAATAGGAAGTCTATACCATACTTACCTGTCTATTTCTGGTTTCTGGGCACAGGCGTGCTGTGAATACCGACAGCCTACAAAGTGCTGGTAATCTGCGTTCGCACCAATATACCCAGCCAAGCTTAGTTTTACATCTATTTTCACTGCTAATTTCTCCAAAAAAAAAGTCATTTCTCACATGTGAGGTTTAGATGATAGCCATCTCAAGGGCAATGCCGTGTTTCTGTTCTCAGAATCTGAAACGAGTGATCATGTCTTGTTTGATTACGGAAGCCTCAAGAGAACTTTCAAAGAAAGGAGGCGCATATTCAGAATCAATAACTTTATCTCTTTATATCATGTATCCCTTTGTCCCACTTGTTCCTAGAAACGCCAGTGTTGCAATTGCTGATGTCGAGTAATGGTTTAGTGTTTTGTACATAGACTGTTACTAGATCTTCCCTGACTGAACATTACGTGTTACATTGGTCAGTCCGTCCTCTGCCAAAATACCTTTCACCTACCGATAATGGCTGGCAATAAGTAAAGAGACTTCTGGGAACTGAACTGCATTTCCTTTGTTTGTCAAAGCCCTCGCTGGGCTTTGGTGTGGGGCACTCAGTCCTCTGTTAGGGTCCCTGAAGAACTCGTCACGTGTTTGACATCTCCAGGAATCAAACAGATGTGCCTTCTCAGTCGCTGTTGTTGCTTTCTTAGGCTACGGTGTTACTGTTCTGATATCGTAAAACCACTCCTATTTCTAACACCTATAATCATTTAAAGGATATTGGAGTTATCAGCTTCCATGAGTTAGGGATTCAGCACTAAATTCATCCGACTTCAGGCTTTTCCTTCAGCAGAGGATCAGCCACCTCTCCAATCTCTTCTATAATAATTGATCTAATTTGGCTTTTTACTTCTTTTTTACTTTCTGATAGTGCAGAGAACATTTTTCTTATGAAAATCTTATAATACCACAACAGACATATATGATTTTTGTTACACTCCATTGTTTTAAAAGTATTCAATTTTGCCGGGCGGTGGTGGCACACGCCTTTAATCCCAGCACTAGGGAGGCAGAGGCAGGCAGATCTTTGTGAGTTCGAGGCCAGCCTGGTCTACAAGAGCTAGTTCCAGGACAGGCTCCAAAGCTACAGAGAAACCCTGTCTCAAAAATAAAAGTATTCAATTTCCTAACATCTCAAGATTACTGTGTCTTTTTAAATTTTCTTCTTTTACTTTGAGTGTTTCTTAACTTTCAGTTGGAGTAGGATGAGACTGTAACTTTGCAAACACGGCAGTTTGTTAAGGGTTTCTTTTTGATAGGGTGTATAACTTTTATAAATACTTTATTGAGATATGAAATGTACTTATTCGTATATTTACATGCCCTATTGAAGAAATAAAATGTTCTCTAAGAAACTGTTTCACGACACAAATGCTTATATCTCTCCCTAAATTCATATGTCAGACTCTAATTGCCGGTGTTCTGGTGCTATGGTGTTGAAAGCGAAGCTGGTAATCATGAGGGTCTTCCATTAACAGGAAGAGTGCCCCAAACAGAGGAGGGTCTTCCATTAACAGGAAGAGTGCCCCAAACAGAGGAGGGTCTTCCATTAACAGGAAGAGTGCCCCAAACAGAGGAGGGTCTTCCATTAACAGGAAGAGTGCCCCAAACAGAGGAGGGTCTTCCATTAACAGGAAGAGTGCCCCAAACAGAGGAGGGTCTTCCATTAACAGGAAGAGTGCCCCAAACAGGGTCCCCCAAGAGCTGCCTGCTCTATGTAGGGAGTTCCAGACCAGACAGAAGACTTCTGTCTTCTTAGCTGGCTGCTTTGCCTTATGCTTTGACATGTTTATTAGACATGTATCTTGGAACACATGTCCACATTTCAGTGTTGACTTTCTTCCTTAGTTATTTTCCAGAAAGACACATTGATGCTGTTCTTAATTATTTCTGTTCTCTGTCTTCCTCAGCAGCACAATAGTGGTGCTATCGGTTGGTTCTAACGTCTTTCTCTGAGCTGGTAGGTGGGTCATATCCCTAAATCAGCTCACTGGGTGACTAAGGGTTTCTGTCACTGGGATAAAACATGATGACCAAAAGCAGCTTGAGGAGAAAAAGGCTTGTTTCAATTACTCTCAGGTCAGAAGTGTCATCTGCAGAAGCCAAGGCAGGAACTCAAGGCAGAAACCTGGGGGCAGGAACTGAAACAAAGACCCCGGAGGAGCTCTAATTACTGGCTTGCTCCTCCTCTTGGTTTACTCAATCTGCTTTGTTACACAATCTAGGATATCTGCCTAGGAATGCTAGATCTTACGGAAGCATTTTCTCAGTTAATCAGTTGGTGTTTTGTCTTTTCAGATGACTCTAGTTTTTATCAAACTGACAAAAAATAAATAAAAACAAAAACAAGCAAACGCCTACCCAGCGCACTGGTCTTTAACCAGCATTATGAGAGCCCCGCAGACAGTAAAGGACGAAAGACGCAGCTTTCTCTAAGAACAGAGGCCTCTGGTTCACGCAGTGGCCTCCAGATTCCATCATGGGTACTGGAGGAAACTCCCCGGCTCCCATCATAGGAACTGGAGGAAACTCCCCTGCTCACAGATCTCCGTGTACTCTCACATCCTTGGAAACAGGAAGATTAGCTTCCTGCTCAGCTCTGTCTTGGCCTTGTGAGGTCAACACGATCAGAGCCAACATTGTTGTCTTCTGTCCACAACCCTGAGATCTCCAACCACCCAAGAGTCCCAGTGTCTGCTGCTTTCAGTTCTAGCTAATTCTTGAATGATGTTCTTCGCCTGAGTCTTGGGAGTGAAAGAGTTGGGCTGGTTTCCCTCTTCTTCTATCCCAACAGAGCTCATGTCCACCTAACAGTCCATAAAGGCCCACAGTCACAAGATTCTTACAAGGTAAATACAGATAGCCAGGGATGTTGGGAACAGGGGATGTGTTTGTATCAACATATATATTTAGTCTCCCTTAGGTAGAATGGTTTTCTGAAGTTCAAATTAACTTGTATTTGAATCTTTCCCTCTGTCAGACAATGGTTTAATCTCAATCAATTAACATCTTCCCATATCTTCCTGGGATCTGGGTTATGGTTCTAGAGTTTTTAGCAGATGCCTAAAAATGTTGGTGTTGGGAAAGAAGACATCAGATCTGAGTCATCTATCCATTTTGATGACCTGCATAGAGCCAGGCTGTCTGTGGTAACTGTCATTGCATGTTCCAACACATAGTTTCATGTTACGAAAAGGTCTGTAATGGACAACTACTCCAGGGCGCCTGGCTCAGTGCAGGCTGTTTAGGCTCTGACAACTAGTTAGTTGGGACTTATCTAGAACACCAAGAACATATCTGAATGAGGGACTGAGGGGTCTTCTGATTAAAATAACCCACCATAAGGGTGAAAAAGTTGGGCACAGCTTGATTAAAAATATATGCCATTCCTCCAGAAGACAAGTTATTTGAGTATAGCATTATTTTATTTTTTTCTATGTTCTAAGGCTAAAGTTCAGGGCCTTGTAATCTGTTGTTGAAGCATACCCCAGACGTAGCCTAATATCTTCTGCCAACACTATCTACTGGCCCAAATTATGTGTTTGAATCTTAGGAAGGTGGGGGTCATGCAATTGCTAAGATGGATGTTATTCAGAAAACTGAATAAGTAACAAAATGGCAATATTTGGGACTTCCATGATAAAATGAGCAAGTAACGCTGTTTAACTTGGGAATTATCTCTGCTCATTTGTTTTTCTAGGTTCAACCAGACCTGTTCTAAGGTCAGGATTTTACCATCAACATCAGCAGTCCCGGCATCACCAAGAACTGGCTGGCAGGAGACTGTGCTTTCCTGGACTCTCAAGCAGAGAAAGATGCAATGTGCTTCCCAAGCATCTGAAATAAGCAAGCCTTCCCTAGCCCCAACCCCTCCCTGAAACAAATCAAGCACAGGCTGAGTGGAACTCAAAGAGCCTCAAAAGCAAATATGACCACTTGCTGTCTCTGTGTCTCCGTATTTAATAGCCTAGCCTTTAAAGTGTGAGGAAACACTTTTAACTGCAGCCATGGCCTTTCTCCATAACTCCATAAGGAATGGAATGACTGGTTGGTCCAAGGATTAACTGGTTTATCTAGCTCAGGATCCACAAAGTCAACTCTTTTCCCCAAGCCACAGCAAAGCAAACTGAACAATAAAACTGAAACCGAGAGATGGTTCGGTTGCTAACATGCTTGCCTTACAAACATGATTACTTAGCTTCATCTCGAGAGTCCGTAGTAAAAAGCCAGGCACAGTGAAGTGCGCTCAAAAGCCCAGAGCTGTGGAGGTAGAAAAAGGTGAATATTTGAAACTTGCTTGCTGGAGAGCTCACCAATTTGACAGGTTCCTAGTCAGTGAAAGACCCAGTTGTGAAGGCCAAGGTAGATAACACCTGAAGAACAGCACCAGAAGATGAACCCTGACTGCCTCACATGTGAATACACACACCTTTGAACACATGTGCACGCGCACACACACACACAGAGAGAGGGGGGGGGAGAGGGGGATGAAGGAGAGGGAGGGAGAGAGAGAGATGTTCAAATATTGGTTCTACTGATTTGGGCTCTACACTTTTATGATGGAGTTTGCAGGCTACAAATGTGTCAGCTTCCTGTGCAAAACGTAATGTTTGGAATGGCCTGCAAACAAGGGAGATATGATTTAAGAGGGAACAGGGCCATTGTTTTTCAATAAGACTCTCATTCTCCACACTGTGAGGAACACAGCTTAAGGCTTTCTGCTTGTCATTCCTGGTTCCTGGTGACTGGCACCTTCCTCTTCTGATTGCAATTTGCAAGTCTAATTAGGAATAAGACCAAAATATCCAGCTGATAATTACAGTGAGGCAATATGTTAATGACAACAGTTCAGTGTATCAAATTCACCTCTATTTTTTTTATTAAAGTAATTCAACCACAGTCCCTTAAAGAGGCTGCAAGCCTGATGGGTTTTTGTACCTTTTTCGCAAGCTAATAATAACTTTTATAGAATTGAATGCTGAATGCTCAGCAAGGATATTACATAAATATAGTATTTTCATGTGTAGTCGTCTAATATGTGGGGAAACTGATGATTAAAATAAGTATTTGGCCATTTCATATGTGTCTATAATGAATTTTGGTCATTTTTTGTTTTATTGCCCTAACACAACCCTCTCCTCCTGCTGCTGAATCTTTTCTTCTTTCAAACAAAGTTCCTTTCTGTTTTCATGTCTTTTTAACTGTGTTCTACTGAGAACAATTATGGTTGCTTGCATAAACATGTGGAAGAAGTTATTTACCAGGGCTTGTGTGACTTATCAATGTCTAGACCACTGAAGAAAATGACGACTCTCTCCATATCCGTTAACTGCCAATAGTTCCTCAGGGGAGAGTGGACCCCATGAGCTCCTGCTCTGTTCATGGTGGAAAGCTAAAGGAACCCGTATGCAGGTCTTCTGCAGGAAACATCCGCTGCTGTGAACGCATGCGTGCAATGGCCATGACATGCCAAGCAAAGAGCTTTGCAGCACTCTTCTCCAGCTTTCCATGCTTATGTTCCTTCCAGCCCCTCTTCCATGATGCTCGATGAGCCTCAGAGATAATGGTACCAATGTCCCTGTGTAGGGCTGAACACTCAACAGTCATTTAGTCTCAATACTTTGGTCGGTTTTGGGTCTCAGTAATAACTACCACCGATGGTAAAAAGAAGCTTCTTAGACCAGGGCTAAGGGTAGCTTTAGTCCATGGGTGTAAACAAAAGTAGGGAAACTAATAATTTCAAAATATTAAATACCTTCCCCAGGATACAAAGCTAGAACTGTATTTTTCCAAGTTTTTCTGTGGTCAATTCTTTCTTGTTTCTAAACATCTCTTCCCTGTGGGTGAATATTATTTTAAGGTGTGTGACTTTTGTTTACGCTGCATTTGTTTAACTCTGTGAAGCTGTGATTCTTTGCCTGTTTAAAACACCTGATGATCCTAATAAAGAGTTAGATGGGGGCAGGAGAGATGGCTCAGAGGTTAAAAGCATTGCCTGCTCTTCCAAAGGTCCTGAGTTCAATTCCCAGCAACCACATGGTGGCTCACAACCATCTGTAATAGGGTCGGTGCCCTCTTCTGGCCTGCAGGCATACACATAAACAGAATATTGTATACATAATAAATAAATATTCAAAAAAATAAAGAGTTAGATGGCAATAGTGAGTCAGGAGCAAGGATAGGTAGGGCTGGCAGGCAGAGAGTATGAGTAAGAGAAATAAAGGAGAAACAGCTAGAGAACAAGGAGAGGAGGATGCCATGGTCCAGCTACCCAGCCAGCCATGGAGTAAGAAGGAAAGTAAGATACACAGAATAAAAGGAAAAGAACCCAGAGGCAAAGGATAGATGGGATAATTTAAGATAAGAAAAGTTGGCTAGCAACAGGCCAATGTAAGGCCTGGAGTTTATAACTAAGACTAAGCCTCTGTGCGTGATTTATGATTTATTGAGGAGCTGGGTGGTGGGCCCCTCAAGGAGCAAAAGAGGAAAAGTGTCATGCAACACTCCCCCTACTCCTTGAGTCTGTTGCCTTGTGGCCTGTGTGGTTCATCATATTCCAGGACTCAAGTATCTCAGACAAAAAGCATTTTACTAAAAGGCAAGTTTCTTAAGAAAACCTTCCCATCACCAAGTAAACAGCACACTAAACTTGCTAACCTTTGGGGTCATTCTCACAATCCAAAAATAGTAGTTTTCTTAGAAGCACAAGGAATGACAAACTGACTCACAATAAGTAATCCTAGGAGATGGGATTCTCCACAGTCTTTGACCTTACATCACTGCCAAGACTAAAGATGCCACAATATTCTCAGAACCCAAGCAGCGATCACTGGAACTCATCTATTTATAGCACAAGGGGAAACTGTTGTATGATCTACAAAGTCATTCCCAAAAAGCCAAAGAATCCTGTTTTCTCAAAGTATCATTTAGCAATGCTCATGACAAGTTGGCAATTTTGGTTAGTCCAACATGGTTCCCTAGTGATACTATACTTTTCTCACCATTCACTGCCAAACCCAATTAGATTAGCATTCTATATATGACCAGATATCCCAGAATAAAACTGAGAGATGAAAATAAAACAGCTTATAAGCAGTCTTTATATGGTATCTCTTCGCCTATCGTTCTCTGAATAGTGAGCTTCTCATAGAACAAGCACCAAACATTTCTGAGTGAAAAAAGGATGAAATTGGAGTAGACTGGAACCAGTGTCAGTCACGTCTTAGACAACATGGTGGACTCTTTTCTGATGACCTACCCCACACCCGCCAGCCCACACTTCACGGATGCAACACCGTGTGTTAAATCTGCTTTGCTGTGTCTACCAATGTGTCCTTCTAAAATATAGTAAGAACCCATCTCAAAAAGCCAAAGGCCAAAACAAGCAAAAAAGTCAACAAAGTAGCCAAAGTTTTAAAAAGATTCCATATACCTACTTCTGCTCCTGATGAAGACACTAATGTATAGAAATTACCATGACTATCACTGGCTTCTAATCATTTTAGATCCTGGAGTTGGCACTGTGGTAGTCTCAACTACTTTGTCATGCCAGACAGGATATTATAACACTAATCACGGAGTAGATCAACTCTTTCCCACCCTTGTTCATATCGTGCTGTGTAAGTGTCGTGTGTGGTATCATGTATTTTGATATGTGACACGTTTAACAATGTATTTTAGGTCCCTGAGGCTGTGAAAGGCAAGAAAGAGTAAGCTGTCAAGGAAAGAATCCCATCATAAAGAAAGCAGGGAGAATGACCTCATAGCCTTATAGGCTGGAATGCACCTGCCTACAGGGGCATAGATGCCGCTAGGGGACTAAGATGAGCTGTTGACAGGGAAGGACTTGAAATTATCCCCTTAGGGCTCAAATAATGGAATTATGGTCCTTAGTGTGGCAGTGATGGGAGGTGGTGGTACATCTTCTAACTGATTAGGGTACAGTTGAAATCCTAATGGAAATTAGGAGGTTCAGTGATCAGAAAGGATTAATTCCTATGAGATCCTAACTTCTTCTCATAAAATGAAGTTATTAAAAGAATCATCTTGACCTATGAGTCATTCTCTGGTTTCCTGTCTGGCCATTGGGTTGTTCTGCCCCACACATCTTCCTGCTACTGTGGTCTATCTATGTTTTCAGCACCATGCCCTGGGTGTCGAGAAGTGTGAGCAAAACAACAATCAAATCAAACTTACTGCTCTTCTCATCTTTGAAAACAATCTGGCACAAGTATTTTGGCATACTAAATAAAACCAACAACCCCCACCTTTTTGCATCTAGTTGTAGCTTGGCTAAAGAAGCTTCACCCTGTCCTTCATTGCGGTGTGTGCATGAGGGCATGCATGTGTGCATGTGTGTGGTATGTGGGGGGATGCATGTGGAGGTCAAAGGACAACCTTGACTAACGGTCCTTAAGATGCCATCTACCCTTTCTTTGAGACAAGGTTTCTCAATGGTCTGGTACTCACCAAGTAGATCAGGCTGGCTATCTAGCAAGCCCCAGGGGCATGCCTGCCTCTGTTTTTCTGTAACTGAACCAAAAATGCCCAGCTTTCTTAGTTTTTAATGTGAGCTCTAAGGAATGAACTCAAGTTCTGTGCTTTCGCAGAGGCGCTTTTCTGACTGAGCTATCTCCCCAGCCCCTGCACTGATGTCTATTCATTGTTTTAACTTTTGCCAGACTAACAAGCTATTATTTCTATCACTGTCTGTAATTAGACATTGGGGTTTATGATAAGCTTATGTATGTGCAGTCTGTCACTCAAGTTCAAAAGCTGCAGGATGGGCACCTGGGTGACCACAGACTTAACTTTACAACACTGAGATCTGGGACACAAGAGGAATTTCTGTAAGCATGCGCACTTTTCCTGGCCTTCCTTGTTCATTTCTTATTTCTGCTTTATGCTTCCATTCTGGTGAGCAGGTAAGTGGTTATGTAACAAAAGAACAGGAGCCTAGGAACATTTAGTGAAGACTTTGAATAATTTACAAATTGCTTTAATTTGCAAATTTCCTGCTGCAAATCAGGGCTGCATTATCAGTTGCAGCTGGGAAACTGATGTCAATCAATACTAAACTAGATCCAGAGATGCACAGCACCATCCTCTGTCATAACGCTAGTGCGGCTAATACCGTTCACGTGCCATGCATTCCTCCTGCAACCGGATGAGCTGTGCGCTGCTGGCATCCCACACTTCCCAGATGAGGACGAGGATGGAGAGGGGATTCAAATGTAGGTTTACTGGGCATTAAAAGAGCACAGAAAGCACTAGACATGTGGTCAGGGTGTTCATAGCAAGTCATCCAAACGAAACACAGAAATTTTCTTTTTCTCTGTGTCTTGCATTGACCTGCTTCTTTTGCATTGTGATATCATTGAACTATACCATATAGGAAGGATGATTTCCCACATATCCAGGATGTGTGATGTGCAAGCCAACTCCCTAGATTTCCAGACTGGCAACAAGAGTCTCACCAGAGCTCATACCAGGACAAAAACTTTGTTGTCTGGGTCCCAAAAAGAGAAGAAACAAAATGTTCATCTGAAATGTGTGTCTTTGAACACTCTGGATAACCCTCTACTCTCATGTAGAAACATATTCTCCAAATGGTGAAATGACCTGGATTTATGAATTACATGCAGGGTGTACTAGGGTGATGGTCTGTGTGTGATGGTTTCTTTGACCAGATTATTTAGACAATTATAACTACATTTTAAATGCCAGCTTTCATAACAAATGACTTTGTCTTTTTAATTTTTTTTCCAGTTGACTGGCATTGTGTGAGGCATCTTATTTTCTGTAACTGTCAAGAAACACCATGAAATAGAGGCATGAATAACGAAAACGCAGTATACACAATGGAACTTTATTCAACTATAAAAAGGATAAAAATTATGATGTTTTCAGAAAGAAAATGGATGGAACTGGGGTTTATAATGTTAGGCAAAAGAAGCCGGACCCAGGAAGACAGACGGCACCTGTGTGGGATCTAGACTTATCTGTATTTGTATGTAGCAGTGCTGGGTGTAAAGTACAAGGAAACCCCAGAGAAGAGAGGGAAATTCTTGCTGAAGGGAGAGAAGAGGGAAAGAGAACATGATGGGATGTTTGTGATAGGAAAACAGAAGGAGTATTGTCTGTGGGGACCAGGGTGAGGAAGTAGAGACAGGGGGGCAGTGAGGAAGGAAAGGATAAAGTCAAACATGTGTGATGGCATGTGTGTGTGTGAACGACATAACACAACTCATGATGTATTGAAATTTAGGAAATTACTTCTAAAATTTAAAAAATGCACATTGATGATTTCTAGAGAAATACTGTGTTTATGTGGCTGCATGAAGAATTTTAAAGTCTACTATCAAAAATTCAAAATCAAAACCTTTGTGCTGCAGAGATGACTCAGAGTTCTGTGGGACAATGGTCTGTACCCTGTCACTTATATTTTAAATAAATGCTGATTGGTCAGTAGCCAGGCAGGAAGTAGAGGCAGGGCAACGAGAATTCTGGGAAGATGGAAGCACAATCCACAGTCATGACCCAGCCACAGAAGAAGCAAGATGTGAATGCCTTACCCAATAAGGTACTGAGCCACATGGCTAACATAGACAAGAATAATAGGCTAATAAAAGTTATAAAAGTTAATAAGAAGTCTGAGCTAGTAGGCCAATCAGTTTATAACTAATGTAGACCTCTGTGTGATTTCTTGGGACTAAATGGCTGGGGGACCTGATAGGACAGAGCCTCAGACAACATCAGAGGACAAAACTTGCCTTGTTGTGCAAACTTGATGACCCATATAAAAGTCTGTAAGGCACCTGTAACCCCAGGAGCCACGGAGAAAGACAAGGGATCCAGCCCTAGACTGGCTGGAATTGTTGAGCTCCGAAAAAAAATGAAAAAGGTTAATGCCAGTAGCAAGAACTTAAAGGATGCAGGGGAGAGCAACCACACCTGCCACTCCACCATCTACTGGATGCTGCAGAAGATTCATTGAATTTGGAGAACGGAGGTGTCGCCACAAGCTAAACTATAAGCCGATTCATCACTATCAGAAGTAGCTGCATAGCTTGATCAAATTAGCACATCTTCATGATTCCTGATAAGCAGCTATTGATCTAGAAAATTCCTTTTTCTCCATCCCTGTTAATAATATTCCCTACAAGTACTTTGCTTTCAGACGGCAAGACCAAAAATCACCTTCATTGAATGACCTTCGGAGACAGTAACTCTCTAGACCTGTGGATAACACATTTTTCAGGAATCCTGGCAGCTTTCCATTTCCACAAGAGTCTGCGTTATCCTATGGACAGAATTATGCTGATTACACTTTGTGAGCAAGGAGAAGCAACAGCCCTGTCCTTATCAGCAACACACTGCCGTGCCAGAGCATGGAAAATGTCAACAAATTTTCCCTTTTCAATTGCTTTCTTAGTAGCTCTTTCTGCAGTTTTCCTGTTTCCTCTTTCAGGAACTTTTTATATATAGACATTGACTTTTTAATTATTAAATTCTTTATGTGCTTCTTCTGAGGTACTAACATCACAGCCTATATTCTGCACTGCTTACCATTTGTCTGTTATAGTGCCTATGTCCCGGATTTCCCAGGTCATTTTGATGATGGGGCACATCACTGGGACCACACCTTTTCGAGCTCATTCAGGTCACTTCTTAGTGTCCTGGGCCAGGTGTGTGTGAAGCTGATGGCAAGGACGCCATCTTCTTCAGCAGAAGATTCTAATTGTCCTCATAGGTTCCAATTCATCACAGAAGCCCATATTCCCCCCCCCCCCCGCCCCGTTACCAACCTGCACTCCACAGCTGACAAGTGCAAGGCTATTCAGTTTGAAATAAAATTCTAGGCCAGCTTCCAGTTAGGGGAGGTATAATCCTTGTATTAAAGTCCTCACTTTATATAGCTCAGTAATTCTTATCTTTTAATTGAACCCTGCTTGAAAGGAAGCCGTAGGAACTGTGCTGGCAATGTTACTTTGCAGCATATGCAACGCTTGGAACTTTGCACGATCGATACCATTTTATCTTTGCAGTGATTCCAGAAAGTATATACTAATTATGTTAGTTAATGTTATCAAATTGGCAGGATCTAGAATCACTTGGAAGATAGGGCTCAGGTCATTCCTGTGAGGGAGATTACGTAAGTAAGGTTAACTGAGTAGAGAAGGCCAAAGTTATCTGTGGGCAGCCTTAGATACTGTTCCATGACTAAGGTAACTCATAAAAGAAAACATTTAATTTGGGGGCTTGCTTACAGTTTCAGCCCATGATGGCAGGGAATAGGGCAGCAGACAGGTAGGCATGGTGCCGGAGCAGTAGCTAAAGCTTGTACCCTGATCCGTAAGAGAGAAACTGGACCCGGCGTGGACTTTCCAAACCTGGAAGCCCACCCCGCTCAGTGACACACCTCTTCGAACAAGGACACACCGCTACTCTTTCCCAAAACCTTTCACCCATTCATGACTAAAGATTCAGAAATAAGAGCCTGTGATGGCCATTCTCATTCAAACCACCACACAGCCCCTTTCTACAGACTGGAATCCTGTGTCAAATAAAAAGAAAAAAGTATGCTGAGGGTTCCTCACTCTCTGCCTCCTGCCTGTGGATGCAAACTGATCAGTTACCCCAGGCTCCCAGCACCGTGACTTTGCTGCCGTGATGGATGGGGCCTTTAAACTGTGAGCCAGAACAAGCCCTCCCTTTCCTCCTCGCTTAGCTTGCTTTGTCAAGCATTTTGTTGTAGTAACAAGAGAAGTAGCTAACACACTAATTTACTATTCTAGGAATTCTGGATAGGAGCGTCAGAGAGTTGATGGACTAGAAGTATAAAGCACGTGTCGCAGCAACAGGACAGAGCCTGAGCGCAGCCCGTCGCCGTCTGCAGCACGTCAGTTGGATCTGTCTTATTCATCCACACGTTTCTCCCCGCTTTCTGATTGTCATTTTCTATTGCTTCTGGGAGCTATAGAGCTGGATACGACTCTTGGATCTGTGCTTTATTTCAATATTCATTTTGGTTTTATTTTTATGTGTTTGAGTGTTTTGGCTGCATTCGTGCATTTTTGCCATGTACCTCCTCCAGATGCCAGAAGAGGGCAGCAGATTCTGAGGACCGGAGTTCCAGAGAGTTATGAGCTAGCATACGAGTAATGGGAACCGAGGTCCTCTGCAAGAGCAGTAAGTGTTCCTATCCGCTGAGCCTTCCTTTTAGCTTCAAATTTGTACTTTGAATAGTTTACTTGATAACATACTTAGTATTCTAGGTGTTATTAAGTATTTTTTATTCCTTTTTAAAATGTGGTTATGGCTTCCTATTGAGTCACATAACTGAATGGAGCTGGGGGTGAAAAAATTGGCAACAGTAAAGCCAGGCAGTGGTGGTACACGACCTTAATCCCAGCACTTGGGAGGCAGAGGCAGGCGGATCTCTATGAGTTCGAGGTCAGCCTGATCTACAAGTGCTAGTTCCAGGACAGGCTCCTAAGCTACAGATAAACTCTGTCTTGAAAAAACTAAAAATAAATAAATAAATTGGCAAAAGTAAAAAGTTTATGAAATTACAACAAAAATTAATTCAAATTCAAAATTAAAAACATTATAAATCTGAGTGAAAGAAACACAATTTGGTCCTGAAACCACAGCCAACTCTACCCTAGACCATCCAAACAAACCAGTCACTGAATTGGAAAAATAACCAATCCTGAGCAGAAAACCTTTTCCCTGGAAAAGCTGGGCCCCTAAGAAGTCCTATGTAAGCCCCTCTGCCTCTTCAGTTGTGGGTTGTCCTTCAACACCCTGACAGAGGCAGACACTCTCCTGGACTCCTCCTTCCCCAAATAAATCTCTTTCTCAAAAGAGTCTTGGGTGAAGATCTTCATTAGCTGATACAGAATGGAAGAACCTTGCTGAGATGTCCCTTGGGACTGAGCAGAAAAAGCCTGGCTGAGACATTCTTTTAGTGGGGACTGAGCAAGGCTGAGCAGAAAAAGTAACAACTTTTCCCAGGAGCAGGAGATAGCTACATTTCTAGTAGCTATCTCCTACTAGTAGAGTGTAACAGAAGTAACCTCTTGAGTCAGAGAAGAAGCAGATAGCTCTGTTAAGACGTTCCCTTAGGGGAACAGAGCAGAGCTCAGCTGTGACAGTTTTGTCTAGGAAAGGAGCAGGATTGCTATGTCCTGCAGGGAGACCATTCCCCACTGCATCACCAGCTTCAGGTAGCCTGGCTTTCTGACAAGCCAGGACACCTTTCCCTCCAGGGCTGAGCTGTTCTAAAGTGACTCCAGCCTCCAGAGCTGTTCTATTGCGGCTCTAGGTGTAGCCTGGCTTCCTGATACGTCAAGATATCTTTGCTCCAGAGCTGTAACACTCACAGTCGCTTACAGGTAGGAACTCCTCCTCTGGCCTCCTAACAATAAGTGCACACATACATACATGTGTGCATAACACACAGAGACGAATCATATAATTCTTATTTTTTTTTTTTTTTATTTTTCGAGACAGGGTTTCTCTGTAGCTTTGGAACCTGTCCTGAAACTAGCTCTTCTAGACCAGGCTGGCCTCCACATAATTATTTTTAAAGGAAAGAAATTAGAAGGAAGAGAATAGTTTTACAGTTCAGATTCAAGGTACCTCTCCTAGATAGAGTTCCTATCGCTATGATGAAAGACCATGACCAAAAGCAAGTTGGGAAAGAGAGGCTTATCTTTCAGCTTTCCACATTGTAGTCCATCATAGAATGAAGTCAGGACAGACACTCACCAGGGCAGGAACCTGAGGCGGGAGCTGATGTGGAGCCCTGGAAGGAAGCTGCTGACTGGCTTGCTAAATGTGGCTTGCTCAGCCTGCTTTCTTTTTTTATTGAGCTTTACATTTTTCTTTGCTCCCCTCCCCGACTCTTCCCTCCCCTACAACCCTCTCCCAAGGTTCCCATACTCCCAATTTACTCAGGAAATCTTATCTTTTTCTACTACCCATGTAAATTAGACATGTGCTCAGCTATGTTCATAGCAGCATTGTTTGTCATAGCCAGAACCTGGAAACAACCTAAATGCCCTTCCACCGAAGAATGGATAAGGAAAATGTGGTACATTTACACAATGGAGTACTACACAGCAGAAAAAAGTGATGTCATCTTGAAATTTGCAGCCAAACGGATGAAGCTAGAAAACATCATTTTGAGTGAGATAACCCAGATACAGAAAGACAATCATCACATGTACATACTCATAAGTGGTTTTTAAACATAAAGCAAAGAAAACCAGCTCACAAATCACAATCTCGGAGAACCTAGACAATAATGAGGACCCTAAGAGAGACAGACATACAGCCATACAGACTTACAGAACCCAGGGATGGTACCTCCCACATCAATCACTAATTAAGAAAATACTCCGCAGACTTGTCTACAGCTTAAGACACAGCTTATAGAGACATTTCCTCAATTGGGGTCCACCCCCATGACTCGTTGACACAAAATTTGCCAGCACAATTGACCCCTTGTCAACTTGACACACAAAAGTTTTTAAGACATAACATTTCCTTTTTGTGTTATTCCCTGGGGGCAGAAGGTGGTGCTTTGTTTTGGTAGGTTTTGCTGTGATGATCAAATAAATATGACAAAAGTGGTTTTACAAATAATTTAAGTAACAAGGAAAAGAATTTCCAAAACAGTTTCCTCTGGTTTCTCCTACTAGAGAACCCTGCATGCTCACAGGTTAGTAAAAACTATGACACAGAAGGAAACAGTCTTTGTGCAACCCATTTGCTGCTGTGACAGCCCATAGAGAAGCAAAATACAGGCTTATCCCATAAGGGATTGCTGGCCAAAGACAGAAAGTACTGTATTCTTTGATCATTCAAAAGTGGTTAAACAGTTAAAGATTTTTGCCATTTGAAGAATTCATAAAAATATGATTATGACATAGTCTTTTAAAGAGTGCCTGCCATGAACAATGGATTGATTCCAATAGAGAATGCTTTGCTAATAATCAAAAGCAATATGTATGCAATTATATGGGATCATTAATATTAACTAACAAGCAATCAAATGTCCTTATAAAACATAATTACACAGAACACTTCAACTGTCCTCCAAAAATATGTAATATGTTCAATGGCTAGCTGGAATGACGGAAGTAACTGTGTATAATTTGACAGTTCCTTTCCCATTATTTTCAGTCATGGGTCTCTAATAACAGGGCAGTCGTCTATTTAGTAAAACATAATTCCTAATGAGCAGTGTAAACAAACCATAATGACAGCGCTAAGAAAAATGACAAAAAGTTCAAAATTGATCATCATATGTTTTGCAATTATGAACAAATAATATACTGTCCTATCCAGGCAGAGTGAAGGGAGATGGCTTTTTTTGCAAAGTTCATTTTTTTGATCTACTTATTGTCAGTTAGGGTATACATAACTTCCTTTTATGCATATGGGACACACATGTATGGAGACACACTTATGTGTGGAGGTGTGTGTACACATGTATGCATGTGAAGGCTCAAGATTGATGTCATATGTCTTCCTTCATCGTTTCCATCTCATGTAATGAGGTAGGGTGTCTTACTGAACCTGGAATTCATAGTTTCTACCCTCTGGCTACTCTACTCTGGCTGTGAGCTTGCTCTAAAGATTCTATCTCTATCTCCAGTACTGGTAGCTAGCATCTTCACCCGACTTTATTTTTTAAGAAGACATTTTTTAATTATTTATATTTCATGTACACTAATGTTTTGCCTCCTGTCTGATGTGGGATTCCTCTTTGTATGCTGTGAATATGTTTTATTACCATTGGTTAATAAAGAATCTGTTTAGGGTCTATGGCAGAGCAGAATAAAGCCAGGCAGGAAATCCAGAGAGATAGAGAAAGTAGGCAGAGTCAAAGAGATGCCATGTAGCTGCCTAAGAAGGACCCAGAAACTTTCTGGTAAGCCACATCCTCATGGCGATACACAGAATAATAGAAATGGATTAATTTAAGATGTAAGAGCTAGCTAGGAATATGCTAGTCATTGGCCAAACAGTGTTGTAATTAATATAGTTTCTGTGTGATTATTTGAATATGAGTGGCAGGGAAATGAACAGGCAGTCTTCGCCTACACCTGTCTGCCTGTGAAAGGTGTCAGATCACCTGAAACTGAACCTACGGTTATGAGCTGTCATGTGGGAGCTGGGAATCGAACCCGGGTCCTCTGGAAGAATAAACAGCCAGTGGTTTTAACCACTCGGCCATCTCTCCAGCCCCCACCTGACTTTTAATCAGACTCAAGAAACAGAAATCTGCTCAAGGTTGCTGAGTAATAGCTTCACCTGATGAGCCATCTTTTAAGACTCTGCCTTTCTAAGAGGTGCCAGTGATGCCCTTTTCAAATGGACGATTCACTAAATGGATGGCTTCTCTCTTATCAAAGACTCATGATTGAAAATAAGGTTGGGGAAGAGACAAATTGTGTACAGTTGTATCATTTAAGCTCACCTTCAGGCATGTACACGTTTTTAAAAGTCAACATTACGGAGGCAGCAGAGCCTTCTATGAGTCTAGGAAGGTCCTTCTCAGAACAACGTGCATTACATTTGGTTTGCACACGGTTTGTTACTGCATTAAAGTATGCAAAACAAAGTATCTCATCCACAAAGCTAATTGTAACTGGAAAAGGGTGTGAGATCTCTGCATGGCAACACCAAGCCTCACATCTTGTAGGCCACTTTCTATTGTTCTCCTTCTTCCCTCCTGTACACTCTTTCTGAGACAGGGTCTCTGTAACCCTGACTGTCCTGGAACTATGTGGACTAGGCTGACCTCAGAGACCTATCTGTCTTGGCTTCCTTAGACTGGGATTGAAAGTGTGGGTCAGCATGTCTGGTCCACTTGCCTCCTTATTATTGTTATTTTATTTGTATTTAATGGAAACTCAGGGAATAAATGTAAATATCCTCAAGTAGACTAATTATCCTTCTACCTTTTCAAGTCAGTGGGGTTTCATATGGAGGGAATGTAATTCACCATGTCATCTAATGTCTGATTTACAGTATAGCAAGTCACACATTGTGGAGCCCAGCTGCCTATCAGAGGGACAGGACACTCTTACCCACCCTACCTTGGATCTGTGTGCCTTCTTTAGTTGGACCTAGGAAGATACGAGAGCTGACTGACAACAGTAATGTGCATGTCACTAACTCTCCAGGTACACGGGTCTTCACAGAAAGAGAAGTCTAAACACGTGACAGATATAGTGCTCTCATATTGCTTTAGACAAACACAATCTGGAAAGGACTAGTAAGTTCCTTAAAAGGTGTATGTGTGGGAATTATGTCAGAGTTTGTTTATTCCAGTTCACTGTGACCCCAATTAGTAGTATCGGTGATTAACTTTACTTTCTGTCCTTTGTATATAAAGGATATCTTCCCAAAACAGTAAGGCTTGCTATAATGAAAAGGGACAAACGGTCTCTTTGGAGGGTCGACCTCTTCAATTCATTTTAAACTGAAATAATTACCAATCTGGCATTTCTGAGATAGTATGTCTTTACCTTCTTCATTTCAAATCCTTCTAATTAGGTAAAACCTATGCAACCTAGGATAAGTTCTCTAACATCTCTGTGCCCCAGGTGGATCTTAACCATGACGGTAATGCTACATTTTCATTGGGATCTTAGGACAAATTAGTTACTATCTGTGTGACCCTTAGGATGCCTGATGTACATGTTTGTTAATTTAATGTGACTGACAGTAAGAAATAGGATGAATCTGTTTGGCATCTTCCAGTCACCGCTGTCTTTATACAGTAACAAAACAAAAAACATACTGAGAAATCGCGGCTTACTTTCAAATCAACAGCCATTAAACGCCAACTGCGCTTGGCGCTACGAAGACAAAAAATAAATTTACATGGCCTCTGCCCTTTCAGAAGTTAATCTTTCTTTTCTAAATTTGGAATGTGTGCTTACATAGAAAAGCTCAAAAGAATAGAGAACAAAAACTACTAGACGGGTATGTAATTATCTACTAAGCTCACAGAAAATTCAAGTACTCTTAAGAGGAAGAAAAGCTCAACAAACAATCGAGTATGCGTTTATTTTGAAACCTGAAGTTGGTAACTGCGATGATGCACAAAACAGTACTTGTTTAAAATTAGTAACATTTCCTCTTAGGAAATCGGTGGTATCACCTGTCAAGAAATACGCGATGGATCCGTGTGTTGGGATAACACCTAGAAGAGCGAAGGGAAGAAGCTCCAGTAGCAGTTGGGAGCGGAGAGCAGGCCTTCCTGGCTGAGGCTGACCCGAGGATCAGGAGGGGCCGCAGGACTCAGAGGGGCACAAGTAGGTTCCTCCCACCACCCATGAAGGATCTCCCTCCTGTGAGCAGCCTCTGCGTGCGGAACCCGCGCCACTCGGATGCAGGAGCAGGCCGAGCCCCGGCACCGTGCCCCCCCACTCTGCTCTAGGGCACCGGGTGCCACGCGGAGGAAGGATTCGTAGTTCTACCAAGGTAACGGTTTCCACGTCCCTCCGCTACCTCGGGATTGGCCTCCGAGCGCGAGTCGAGCAACCGGTCACTGCTCCAGCCCGGCACAGAAGAGTTCCCGCCCGCCGGGGGGGCTTGCGCCGACATCACTTCCGGTGCGCCCGCCCGCTCGCGAAGAAGCTCCGGGCCCGAGGTCGCGCTCCGGGTGTGCGGCTGCCGGGGGCGCGCGGTGCCGGGGGCGCGCCTGGAGGGCGGGCTCGGGAAGGGGGAGTGTCCGCGCGCCGCCGCCAGCGCCACAGTCCCTGTCGCTGCCGGAGAGCTCGCCGCATCTCTCCCCGACACCCGGCTGCTCCGCGCGCCCTGACGCCGCGCTCCGGGGTCTGCGGGAGCTGAGCAAAAGCGGGAGTTGCTGCAGACTGCGGGGCGGCGGGACGGCCCCGGTCCCCTCCCCTCCGTCACCCCTGCTCGCGGTCTCCCGGGTCATGGGGAACACTGCGATCGCCAAGAAAGGCAGCGAGGTGGAGAGCGGTGAGTCGAGTCTAAGATCCGGGCTGGGTTCCCGCCGGGTGGGCCGGGGTGCAGCGCCCCGGGCCAGAGTCCCCCAAGGCCGCGAGGCACCGGCCAGGCCTTGCAGCGGCGCCCCTAGCAGTTGCAGGAGCCCCGGAGATTGGCCGCCTTCTTCTCTGTCCCCTCCCCCACTCAGGCCTGAGGGGTGAGGGCCAAGCGCCGGGACTCATCGGAGAGAGGGAGGGCGGGCTGAGCGGTCCCTGTGATTCTCTTTCTTACTAGAGCAAGGAGGACTGCCACAGTCTGGAACGCTTCCCCAAATATGGTCCTTGAAAAGAAGTCCCTTTTGTGATCGCACCCTTCACTCTTTCGCTCTTCTCCCTTCTCCCAGCGTCCCCAACACCCTGACCCTCTTTTAGGGAGCTACAGGTAGTGCTTTCGGGTTGAGTTGACTCTTTCTCCTCCAACTCCTGAATCCATCCCAATCTTATCACGAGGTGAGTGCCCGTGTGGGGGTCTCCAAAGGTGACATTAAGCCCCCGTGTTCCAGGATCTTTCTTTCATCCCGTAGATTGGAAATGGCCAACATAAACACAAGCAGCAACTTTATCCATTCGAGGCAGGGAGAAAGTGAAACAGGCTTGCTTTCGCTCTAAACATCAAAAGTGTTTCAGGGTGCCTGTAGAACTTAAAGGTCTTCTAGAGTTGAAGTTCTTCAGACATGGTGGGTTGATTTCTCCTGAAAGTGCAACGCATTCGGTTCTTTACACCAAATCTCAAGACAAAAGGGTCGTGGAAATCGAATTTCCGTTTGGCAGCATGGTTTTATATATAAGCACACGCATGTACACGCACAGTGTAACAAGTTGTGAAGTAAAAATTGTGTGCCATTGTAGGGTTACACACACTAGATTTTATGATTCGGAATAATTGAAGGCACTTGCTGTTCGTTACATTGCCATAAGTAAATGACATCCCAGTGCTTGATGTAAGGCTGACAATTAGTTCATGTTTATGTAAATAGCATCTCCCATTGTGCCTGTGTCTATAACAGAGGAGTCAAGCTAACCTTATAATAAGCTACCAGGCAGCTTTTCTTCTGTATAAATAAAGCAGAATTGAATTGACTGAAGGGGGTCTAGCTATTGTGTAGTGTAAACAGCAAAGTCAGAATTTATTTTATGTTCCATCAATAACGTTCGATCCGGAAAGTTACATGAACAGTGTACAGACTGTTAGTGAGCTTCTGACAAGGAGATGTTGACAAACAAATGTAGAAGCAGGACTTCCATATTCTTTTATTAATTGTACACATGTAGTGACTAGTCGTGCTGATTCACGAAGGATGAAGAATGACAAATTCTGTGCCCACTTGATATTGCTGTCTCCCTACCTCTTGTTGTGTTATGAAAATGTGCTTGATCATTGAATCAGCCCAGCGATTTTCTTAGCAGGTGCTTCTACGGTTCTTGTATTTTTAATAGTAGTTCATGCTCCTGTACTCTATACGTTTCTGCTACGAAGATTCCAGACCAATTTCCCCCTAGATAGTGTTAATTTAAACTGGTAGCTATGACAAAATCTTGTGTAAGTTTATTTATAGAAACTGAAAATCATTATAATAGTTTGAAAAAAAAGTTGTGAAGTGTCAAGAAGGAAGATAGCAAATGTTATTTCATCAGAAAACCGTAAGAGACATTTGTGAATCAGCTTTAGTGGTTTTGTTTGGAGCAACGTTAACTGGCATGTGTTGATAGTCTTCTGTAGCAAAGACTTCACATTATGTTTTAAAAGCTTAATGATTGACCATGTCTTATCATTGGGGACCTAACTATTTTGTGTAGTTTTCAAATGAATTACTCTAGAGATTTGTGGCTCAAAATTTGAATATAATTATTTAAATTTCTCTTGATAAGCAGAATAAACTTTTAGAAATATGCATGATCTTAAGAGTTGAATCAATGCATTTATCCCATCTCAAGACTCAAGTGCCAGACCTCTGAGGAAGTTGGGTTTGAGGTCATGCTATTAACAACAGTAAAGAGCAGGATGCTCTGACTGCATCCTGCATCACTAGACAGTCCAGCTTCCAGATTATTTACCAAGTGTTTTGGGTTTAGTTTTAAACCCTTTGGACAAAATATTAACATTTTACTATCTTGTGTCAGCTGAAAGGTAAAATGTAAGTGCTAACATTCTGAAAGTAAAATTAGAACTCAGAAAATTATCAGTAGGGAAGTATTTGATTTGAAAAGCTAATTAAAGATATGAAGGTAAGATTTTGCGGTTTGATGAGGAATAAGCCTCCCACAGACAGGTAATTCTAGAGCTTAGTTCTAAAAATACTCCTGAAGAATGAAGTTGAGCATAAAGACAGATGAGAAAGGATTTTTTTTTGATGTTTTGTTTTGTTGACTTTTTGTTTGTTTATTTGTTTGTTTATTGTTAAGTTTGACTATTCCAGGCTTGTGTTGTCCTCATTAAAACCTTCCCCCTTTACTCCTAAAATTAAAGGACTCCATTCTGATCTCCACAGCTTCTAGTGATAAATTAATTCGAGTTCCTCAGAGAATTGGGATGCTTCAAAGAACAACTTTTGCTATTATATATTTTTTCTATGTGTTTTTAAAGTTATTCTCGAAATAAATGCCCTTCAAAATTTGAGTGTACTTTCTTAAACATCAGTTAATACACAGAACTGTGAACTTTTAGAAACAGAAGGCCAAGAGTCTCAGAGATGTTTTCAATCCTCATAATTTAAGACTTGTTTTAATTTGAATTAAATATGTTACTCACATAGCCTTACTAGTAATAGAATCCCTTTAATCTTTTAAAAATATATTACAGCCACAGGCTGCCTATGGATCTGTGTATTGCACACTGTCATTCAGGTCTGTGGATGAAGCTGTTGTTTGAAATTTGGATGTTTGTTTTCATGATTAGACATAGGAAAGCCACCCTGTAGCCTAATGGTTATATAATCTTTTGGGAAATGCCCCTGAAGGTGGTGCACACCTTCAATCTCAGCATTGGGGAGGCAGAGGCAGGTTGGTCTCTGGGTTCAAGGACAGCCTACTCTGCATGGCAAGTTTAGGTGAGCAATAGTGGCATTGTGAGACCTTGCCTCAAAAGAAAGAGGAAGAGAAAAAAGACCCTGAGAGACGATAGAAATTGATCAAAGAGCCGGGCGGTGGTGGCGCACGCCTTTAATCCCAGCACTCGGGAGGCAGAGGCAGGCAGATCTCTGTGAGTTCGAGACCAGCCTGGTCTACAAGAGCTAGTTCCAGGACAGGCTCCAAAACAAAACCACAGAGAAACCCTGTCTCGAAAAACCAAAAAAAAAAAAGAAAAGAAATTGATCAAAGAAAGCTATTAGCAGAACAGGTTCAACAGATGCAAACTTGTTACTGTTTTTGAGAACTAGTGTGTGCCTGCTTCTCTAGGTGGTTTGCACTTCCGTACATATTCTTTCAAATCCGGTGATGGGTTCTAATAGTGCCTCATTTTCAAAACTGGGTAAAGAAGTGATGAGTAACTTGTTTAAGGTTGCATAGTAGCTCATCAAGAATGACATTTGAACTTAGGCAAGCTGATGTCAGAACCTCTGATCTCAAGGGCTTATGCTGAGCTTTCTGAGTATCCAGTGCAAAATCAAATTCAGGACCCACAGAATAGGTCACACTTTGCTTCAGTTTATCAATTATATCTCATTGTGGTTGCTTTCAATAATGATTTATTTGGATCTTCTACCTGTCTAAAATAAGAAAGATTATCTTTCCTGTCCCAATCTCTGGATTCATATCATCATCTGTAAAATGAAGGGCTAAATTACCTTGCAGGTATTTCATTTTCAATGTGGTAAAAATGCCAAGTTAACCATATATAACTTTATACCTGTAGATATTTCATTGCTGTATTTTTTTCTACTACTCATTTCTAAATGTGTACTTTGTCTTCTGTTAGGTAGCAAGCCAAAAAGTCATTTAAACTTGCATTGCTATTATTAATGTGTTTAGAGTTTTGCACCTTCTGTGATTTCCAATAGTTTATATAACCCAGCTGCTATGATGCTAGACAGGCTCTCCACTTAGACTCTTCAGTGAAGCGGTTTCTACCCAGGTGTAGCTACCGAGAACTTGAAATGCAACTGCTGCCACTGAAGAACTGAGATTTTACCTTGGGCCTGTCTGGTTGGTGTTTGGTATATTGACAGCCATGTTTTGACAGGGCTATCTTTACATATAATAAAAATGCTATCCCTTCTTCCTATAATTTTGATAATTTGGTAATCCTGAGTGTATTTACAGAAACAAAATTCTAGGTTTATGTTTTCTCAAAAGCATCAACATTTCTTCTAAGTAACAATTTACAAAGTTGGTGAACAAATTATGGTTTAGTAGTTTGTATATGCTCATGAAGTTACCTTAAGTTCCTTTTGTTGAGACTTAGTCATAAATATAAGAAAGTATAGTTTGGTTGAAATTTTTTAGGATCAGATGTTGAGAAGAAATGAATTTAGTGTTCTCTTGCATCTTGCTTACATCTTAGAACTTGTTCTTTATCAGACTAGCTTTTAAAGGGTAATTAGAAGTAGATTATTTGTCCATATTGGCAGAGGTGCTGGAATAGTCTTCCCTGGACTTAAAGAAAAAGTCAAACTACTGAACTCAGTTTTCATTGATAGTCACATGATCTCATTTAGCTCTCAGTTTTTATTTTTGCACAGATTACTCTTTAAAACAGCCTCCTGCTTGGGGATGATTTCTCTTCCTCTTCTGCTCAGGCTCCTCTACACAGGACACAGACAGATTGTTGTTTCCATTGCTGGCAGCAGGATGATTGAGAAGCATGAAAGCCAGCTTAGAAAAGTCAGCCATGCTGAGGGGCAGAGGCAGCCCTGGGAAGAGTCTAGGTAAGCCAGAGCAGCTGTTAAGTCCTCACAGGTTACAAGTTTATCACAGTTAATTTTGATACTTAAAATTGAATTAACAAAATAAAGCAATCATTACATAATTTACAAGATTAAGAACATAGGTAAATACTACTCTATGCTAGTATAGATTTGTGGCCAAATTTTCTCAGGTAAATATATCATAAATTTTTAGTGAAAGCTTATTTTAAATAGAAAAATACAGAACTTATGGAAGATAAATATATGTACATCAGTACTGTATTATTTACTGCATTTAATCTTTCTTTAAAAACATGCTAGATTTGGAGAGTTGGCCCAGTGGGCAAGCATGAGGAACTGAGCTCACATCGCCAGAACTCATGGGAAGCTGGCACAGTAGTGCGTGTGTGTAATCTCAGTGCTCTATGGTGAGAGGGGAGGCCAAGACAGGAAAATCTCCGGAAGTCTAGTTTAGCTAGTCTGCTGCACTCTGCTGCAAACGACAGAGACCCTATTCCAACAAGGCAGACGTCGAAAACTAACAGTTGAGGTTTTCCTTTGATGGCTCTATATATAGCCATACTCACATATCACGCTCATGCACACTCCTCCAAGAGTAAGTGAGGTGGTGGCACACACTTGTCATGCCATAATAGACAGGCTAGGGCAGGAGAATCATAAGTTAAAGGCTAGCCTGACTTACATCATAAGAACTGTATAGAGTGTCTTTCCTTGTCCCTCCGCTCGTTTATTTAGCACGCAGAGATGAGCCAGTGTGTGTTAGAGTATATGTGAGACTGTAAGAATGAGGACTGGTTATATATTCTAAAGGAAATATATAAAGCAACAACAAAAAATTATTTCATAAACGGTTAATAGGAGAGCCAAGGGGTGAGGTAGATGAGATTTAAAAAAAAAAAACAAAAAACCTTTCAAAGATATGGTCCCATAGTGGGATGCTGAAATGGGAAACATCCATGAGAGGGATTATAGAAGAAAACCAAAGAAGAACAGCGTAATGTCAAGATTAGGACGTAAATTGTCTGCTATAACTAAATGGTGGAGCGTGGGGTTGGTGAGAGATTGTATAATGAAAGAACCAAAGAAAGGACAGAGGCCACCTCATGGGAAGACTCAGAATTTGACCCTAGAAACAGTTGCTAGAGACTCTGAAGTCCAGGAGAGTGATGTGATAAAATGTGGGTTCTGAAAATAAATCGTCGGCCTTGGTATGGTCCTTTAGCTTTAGCATCCTTTAGTGTATGGGGTGCAGGCAGTGAGTTGCTTTTCTGTAGCTGGTATGATGAAAGACTTGGGCATCATGTTGTCAGTTAGATTTACTGCTCTATGTCTAGGTCATTTTTTTTTTTTGAGTTAGATTTGGGGTTCTTTTAAAGACAGAAAACCACCAGTTGAGTCACTGCACTAGCTTGGCTGAAATTAGCTCTGCCTCAGCGCCTTCTGCCAGGCTCGCGGCAGCACGAGATGAGTGTCACACCTATGGTCATGTTGAGATTCACATGCTGACTCTTCGGTGACTTCTGAAACTTTCGTTTCTTTTAAGGCAATTGTTGAATTTCAGTCTGAAAGTTTATGGCAAACCTGTCTTTTCCATGTAGATTTCAACCTCAAAAATTAAGAAACTGTTTGATATTTGACTATTTTATGGTCTCACTTTGTAAAGTTTGATTGCCATTCCTTTTTAGTAGGTGACCATATAGCAGCAGGAGACTCTATGTAAGCCACACATTTGAAAGCGTGTGTTAGTCCAGGTATTAACTTTTTCTATAGGGACTGACTTTGCTGGTAATTGAGCTCCCTGAATACCAATTTAGCTTCCAACAGTGCCAGCAGGAAGCAGGTCATTGCCCTTACCTGCTCAGGAAAGGCATTGAAAGAGGAGCTTCTGGATACTAGATGACCGTCTAATTCCTTTTCTTTGGTGGAAACAGCCTGCAGAAGGCTGCTGTGGAGACAGGGGAGGCACAGAGCATCAGCAAGCAAGGGGTCTCGGGGGGAAGGCAGCTGAGTCCTAGGAGACCTGGACCTGTTAGTTTTGTTGATTAGGAAGATGTCACTCATTGTTTATAAGTCACTTATTCATTGTATGACCATACCTAGTTGAATCCTTTTTACTTACTGGAAATGCCTACATACTCAACATTTTGCACTTTATGACTTTAAAAAGCTTCTCAGTAGTTTGGGCTTCATTAAAATCACTTATTGAGTCCCATACCCCTTTATGACTAAAATTACCATCTTCATGATAATGACCCAGAATCCAGCTACCTGGGCTGTAGGTAGAGTGATTATGATGAATGTCTATGCTGACCTCCAATAACCATTCTAGAAGCTTATTTACACTGAGACTTGTGGTTTTCAGTTCATGCCACAATAGTCTGCATCCTGTCTTCATTTTAACATAAATAGTACGGAAGCCATTGACGTAAGTTTTTCACATGGGTTCTTAAAGCACTGTCACAAATCCACTCTGAGACATCAAGTGATATGGGACGTCCTTCTGTATATGTGTTGCTTTTATTGGTTAATGAATAAAGCTATTTTGGCCATTGGCTTAGCAGAATGGAGCTAGGCAGGAAAACTAAGCTGAATGCTGGGAGAAAGAAGGTAGAGTCAAGGAGAAGACATGTAGCTGCCACAGGAGACTGATGCCAGGAGGGAACTTTACCTGGTAAGCCACAGCCATGTGGCAATACACAGATTAATGGAGATGTGTTAGTTTAGGATGAAAGAGCTAGCTAGCAATACGCTTAAGCTATTGGCCAAACAGTATTGCAAATGATATAGTTTCTGAGTGATTATTTTGTGCTCTGGGCAGCCGGGAAAGGACAAGCAGCCTTCCCTAACAATCAAGCCTCCATCTGCACCCTCTGACTGGGAGTGGTCACTTGCTTCTTCTATACGTTATTAAACTTAAAGGAAGTTCTGTTTCATAGATGTAAACCTCTGAGATTGCACACATCACTGTGCTCTGTCTGCATATTTCTGTCTTCGTGGGTATTAACCTGACCCATGTTAAACTGGGCATTTGTGCTTCTGTCAGGGGAGATCACATTATGGAGTAGTAGCTGACACTCACTGCTTCATACTTCATTAAACTCCTCGGGCAGTGCATGGGTGAATCTAGCAGCTGTTCCTAAGGTCCAGATGGATGGAGTCCATCATGACAGGAAAGGCATGGCATATCATGCAGGTCAGAAATACAACCTATGACAGTATATTTGCTGTACTTGCTGCTTACAATGTTCTCCCAATCCTCAAACATCACACAGTTTTAGAGAAAAGTGGTCACTATGTGGGTCAGTATTGCTTATTTTTATTGATTATCTTTTAATCTGTTAGTTATAGCTGAGTATTTAAAGCATCTCAATGGATCTGTGTGTTTTTTCCAGTCAGCCAGATTTCATTTTAAATACATAAATTCTGTATTTCAAGATGCTAATTTTAGTATTTTTTCTTTTATAGTTACTTTATATCTTTATAAAACTCCCTTCTTTAGTTTGTCAGGCATTAGTTTTTTTTATTCATTATTTCTTACTATCATATGTATGACATACTTTCTTAATAATCTTTAAACTTTTCAATGCTTATATGGAAGGACTTCACTAGAATAATTGAGGTTTTACTAATCAACTCTGACAACTTTTATTTCTGATGTAGTTTCTTTATAGACTGGTTTTATGCTTGCCACTTGTTTCCTGTGGGTTTTGCCATACATCTCATTCTCTCGCTTTGTTCCGAGCTTCCTGGTCAGCACTGTGTTCACGTGTTGGTTCTAAGTTTTGCTCTTCTCTGTTTCTCTAGATGTTGTGTTTGTCCATGACTTTCTACACTGTCCTGTAAGCGTATTACTTTATAAATTCCAGTGAGTACTAACAGCAATGTCACACTATTGGTCACCATTTCTTTAATCTTAGCTGTAGTTTTACATGTATTTTAATTCTACATATAATTAGAATTCTATCATTATTATGGTTATTCCTTGCTATGAATTGTTTGCACACTGAGGATGAAGCCTTGTAATAACATACATTGGTCCCTAAAGTGTGTTTCCAGAGCAGCAGGAATGTCTGTCAAGGTCACTGACTGCAGAAGATACTGGCAGTGACTACAGCCAAAGAATCTGGGACTCCGCTGGACATAGATCTTAGGGATCATTATGTTTCATCAGCAGGGTGTAATGTCGGTGGTCTTGAGTCTGACTGTTCTGTGGCCATTTCTGAAAGGCTTGCCTCTCTCTGTTCTTTCTCACTCACAGCATGATCTGTTGGCTGTCTTTGTTCATGAGTGATCTCAAAAACCATCCATAATGCACATTTCTTTGATTGAAGAAAGTGAGGTAGACTTTTCCCCCCGTAACTTAAAAATAGGCTTATCAATAGCAAACAGTTAATACATATAAAATAGAATCATCTAAATTATTCTTGGGTTTAGACTCAGGGTTTTTGTTGTTTTCATTTCGAGATGCAGAAGCCAAGTTCAAGTGACTGGAACAGACTGTGCTGGGAAGCACCTGTAGTCCTATCATTAAGGAGGTAGGAGGTGAACCACGAGTTCAAGGCCAATTTAAGTTACATAATAAGGTCTTGTCTAAAAAAAAAAAAAAAAAAAAAGCAGAAATAAATAATTTTCAGTAACCTGAGAGCAGAAGTAGTAAGATTGACTTTAGGTATCACAATACCCAGGATCTCAAATACTGTAATTATACTTATGTGTGTCTTTGTCTCTGCCTCTGTCATCTTTGTTTTAAAATACTAAAGTGACCTTTTCTGGTACTCAGAAAGCAGAGCTAAAGTACCTCACACACTGCTGCCTGCTAACAGAAGTGCTCTAGACTGTATAGAAGTGCTCATAGTAGGTGGCTTAAGTTGTATCTCAAACTTCAGCAATAGAGAGTCCAGGAAATGGACTTCCTAGCTTTCCCCTTTCTGCCATCAGAGGAGAAGAGAAAGGTGTGGGGTGAGCCCCTCTGTGGCTTCCAGCGTGGTCTATTCCTTACCGACTTACATCTTTCTGCCGCTGGTCCCCAGCAAGGGCATTCACTGTATGCTCCACCTCAGATATGCTACCCTTGTTCATATAAATGAAAATACAACTTTGAACCAAATAGAGACACCTCAGATACCACCAGTCCCTCTGTCAGTCTCTAGATGTTTGCTTATGTCATTTCCTCATGGTGCTCACCGTGAGTTCTTGCAGTTCTGGTTCTGGATTGTAAAGTTAAAACTTCCATAATCATACCTTATGTAAAATTACTGAGGGAAGAAGAAAAGGAAATTGGTGTTTATAGAAACAAACACATATGTACAGACACATACAACTGAGAAGGGCCTACTTATGGGTAGCTAATATATAGTCATCTTGTTTGAGAATTGCTGTTGTGTTTATAACTTTATCATTGATCCCATGTTCCCTTCAACAGTGTATAAAGATAGAAGGTGCTTCGCCATGGTAGTAGTTCAGACAGGTACTTTTAAATCATTGAGAGTCTGGTAGTGCTTCCTGATAAGCCCATCTTAAGCAGAAACCATTTTAAGTAAGCATGTGGTGGGCACCAGGTGTGTAGGCCTGTCATGTGGTCGGTTGGGAGCTGCACCTCTCTGCCTTTGCCCAGCATCTTAAGAACATATCTCAGTGTATATTGCCAGCCTGGGAAACAGTGAAAACTAAGACATAAAATTTCAGTTTCTACTGAGTGTGCTGCTTTTATACCCTTATAATTTGAACCTTGGTAAATCAGGGGTTGTTCCTGTTGGATTGCTGAATTCATCTATCCTTACGGAAATTAGCAATGCTACTCAAGGTTGCCTGGGTCAACAGCATGTGCCACATCTCCTGCAGGAGACACCAACAGTGCCTCACTGCTGAGTCACCCCAAATAGGAACTCCCCTGCCCACTATTTCAGTGAAGTGGGGCATCCAGAACCCCTAGGTAGCACTCCCACCTTTGTGTCAAAGAATTTATTATGTCTCTTTGAAAGATGCCATCTCTTCTGAGGACTCAGCTTTATAAAATGTCAGAGCCCAGAATTACAGGGCAGAAAACATTGTTTTCAGTGGATAAGTGAACTTGGTGCTATATTCCAGTGACTCTAACATGCATAAGTTTTTAAACATTAGGTGTTTGGTATTAGACTGCTTTATAAACCTCAGGGTTTTATTGGTATGGTCAGCCAGAAAGCCGTGACAGACTTGTTACTGTTGTATGCACAGATACCGAATCAGCATCCCCAGCTAGGAAGAAAATAAATGAAGTGGTAATAAAGCCCTGCAAGAAATACTTCAGCATCGGATGTCTATAATAGTTTTACATCGTGAAAGATAATAAATGATGATGTAAGAACTTGTAATGACCAAGCCACAGAATGAGTCAGAGGTAGATTCTGTATGTAAAGGGGCTTGGGGAGTTCTTTAGTATTTTTTGTTTAATGTTTTTTTCTTTGTATATATGTTCAAGGGCAATAGAAAAAGTTATATCAAAGTCTAGAGAGTTCTCAGTGAATGACTCTAAAAAGCATGTCATAGTCGCTAGACTTTGTTTTCCCATAGCAGTGCATGAAGTAATATAATTCTTAGAATCTCCATCTTACTCTATAGCTAACTCTGTGATAGAGTTGTGAGGTCTGCCATTCGCATTTCCACCCTGTAGTCCCCATATGCATGTTAGCAGCTGAAGAAACAACACTGTTCTCTGCTCCTTAGTAAGCTTCTTTCTTATGTGAGCGTCAAGATTTCAGAGCATGTCAGGCTTTCTTGGTAATAACTAGTTTTAAATTAATTTTGAACTATGGTGTTTATTAATCCTTTATCTTTGTCGTTCTCCTACTGACTATTGAAGTTTGTGTGTCTTTATCATTGTTAGTCATCTGTGTCTGTTATCAAAAAAATAAAGATTTTTTTCTAACATGTTCATATTACTTTTCTTAAATTGACTATGTAACCAAGTGTGCATTCTGTTTGGAATTCCCCTGCTTAATACTTTGATATGATCTGCAAACTTCTTATAATTAACTTTTATTTATTTATTTTAAAAAACTATCTTTTCTCATTTTGCATACCAATTTCAGTTTCCACTCCCTCCCCTTCTCCTGCTCCCTCCAATTCCCCCCCATCCACTCCTCAGAGAGGGTAAGGCTTTCCATGGGGGGGGGGGCAACAAAGTCTACCACATTGTTTTAAAGCAAGACCAAGGCCTTCCCCACTATATCTAAGTTGAGCAAGATATTCATCCAAAGAAAATGGGTTGCTAAACTCCAGTTAAAGCAATAGGGAAAAATCCTGGCCACACTGTCAATCTGCCCCAGCCATTGACACTCTGTGGATTGCGTCTATCCCAATATGGTATGATAGACCACGCCCTCCTGAAAGGTTGCTGTGAACACCTTCAGAAAATTACTTCACTCAACTGCCGACTGAGATGACCCTGACACACAGGTTACACCATGAAAGATCTGAATACAGCACCCCCATTCAGCAGGAAGCAGTTTGGAGAGAAAAAAACTGCGCCCATATTCCCAAATATTGTTTATGAATATTCTTTTACATTTAAAGGGTGATATGATATAGATATGAATAATTTGCATTGGTATAGATTTTAAGGTCAATTTTGTTATATGTATATGTATTTCTGATCTTGATTAAGGTATTGTGATTGTGTAGTTCATTTAAAAATGTAATGTAAAATAGGAAATATAAGTTGTTAATGGATAATCATCAATAATAGTCAAGTTTGTAGTCATGTTAGTTAGATTTTCTAGATATATAGAGATATATTTCAATTAGATAGGCATTCTTCCTATCTTTCAAAGACTACAGAACATGGCATTTAAAATATTTTAATAACTTAGGGCTTTTCATGACAATGAGACACGTCTGCTCCTGGCAGCACCAATCTACTTCAAGAGGAAGATAGGCATTGAAGAGGCTCCTTATGGAGTTTGATAGCCATTTGGGCAAGAAACTGCACTTGCCTGGACTGTTGCATAAACTGGACACAGAGAACCCTCAGAGAGAGGACTGCTGAACTTGCCAAAAGGTGAGATGGTCTTTTGGGGTTCCTGACTCATGAAAGAGTCTGCAAGACATTCTGCAGGACACAGCAGAAAGTGACTGAATTGTCTTTGGAATTTCCTGCTTCATGAAAATGTCTGCTGGATACTATGGGCCTGAAGGCTGAAGATGGATGCCCCAATGGTACAGAGGAACTTTGGGTGACTGTCCAGGCAGCAAGATGTCTCTGTCATTTCTAGAGTTTTCTTATTTCTTGTTTACTTAGGTAATATTATATCCTCCTGGAGTCTTTGATGGAGTTGAAGAATAAATAGATAGTTATAGTTTTCCTTAGTTATGATAAAAGATAAAGTAGATATAAATATTGTAACTGTAATTCTTGCTTGATAACTGTTTTGTTATATGTAATTTTACTATGTTAAAGTTAAAGTCTTTCTTTTTTGTTTAAACAGAAAAAGGGGAAATGATGGAGGTGGGTCTTGCATTTATCTGTTGCTTTCATTGATTAATTAATAAAGAAAACTGCTTGGCCCTGATAGGACAGAAAATTAGATAGGCAGAGTAAACAGAATAGAATGCTGGGAGAAAGAAGCTGAGTCAGAGAGTCGCCATGATTCTCCCACTCCAGACAGACGCAGGTTAAGGTCTTCCCTGGTAAGCCAGCTCTTGGTGCTACATAGAATATTAGAAATGGGTTAGATCAATATGTAAGAGCTAGCCAATAAGAGGCTGGAACTAATGGGCCAGGCAGTGATTAAAAGAATACAGTTTCCGTGTAATTATTTTGGGGCATAAGCTAGCCATGCGGGCGGCTGGGTGCCGGGGACGCAGCCCGCCACTCATATTACAACACAAATTGAAGAAGATATCAGAAAATGAAACGCTCTTCCATGCTGTTGGCTAGGTAGGATCAACATAATAAAAATGGCAATCCTACCAAAAACAGTCTACAGATTCAATGCAATTCCCATCAAAATCCCAACACAATTCTTCACAGACCTTGAAAGAACAATACTCAGCTTCTTATGGAAAAACAAAAACAAAAAATCTAGGATAGCTTAAACAATCATGTTCAGTTAAGGAACTTCCGGAGGCATCATCATTCCTGACATCAAGCTCTATTATAGAGCTACAGTAATGAAAACAGCTTGGTATTGGCATAAAAGCAGACAGGTTGACCAATGGAATGAAATCAAAGACCTGGCTATTAATCCACATGCCTATGAACACGTCATTTTTGACAAAGAAGCTAAAATTATACAATGGATAAAAGAAAACATCTTCAACAAATGGTGCTGGCATAACTGAATGTAAACATGTCTAAAATGGCAAATAGATCCATAGTTATCACCATGCACAAAACTCAAGTCCAAATTGATTAAAGACCTCAACAATAAATCTAGCCACACTGAACTTGACTGAAGAGAAAGTGTTAAGTAGCTTTGAATGTATGGGTACAGGGTACTACTTCCTAAATATAACCCCAGTAGCACAGACACTGAGAGAAACAATATATAAATGGGACCTCTTGATACTGAGAAGCTTCTGTAAAACAAAACAGTCAATAAGACAAAAAGGCAGCCTACTGAGTGGAAGAAGTTCTTCACCAACCCCACATCAGACAGAGGACTGATCTCTAAAATATATAAAGAACTCAAGAAATTAGACATCAAAATTCCAAATAATCCAACTGAAAATGGGGTACAGATCTAAACAGAATTCTCAATAGAAGAATCTCAAATGTCAGAAAGACACTTAGCTATCAGGGAAATGCAAATCGAAACGACCCAGAGGTATCATCTTGTACCAGACAAAATGTCTAAGATCAAAAACACCAATGATAGCTTATGCTGGAGAGGATGTGGAGTAAGGAGAACACTCCTCCATTGCTGGTGGAAGTACAAACTTAAAAAACACTCTGGAAATCAGTATGGTATTTTCTCAGAACATTGGGACTCAACCTACCTCAGGACTCAGCAGTACCACTCTTGGGCATATACCCAAAGGATGCTCAATCATACTACAAGGACATGTGCTCAACTATGTTCATAGCAGTATTGTTTGTCATAGCCAGAACCTGGAAACAACCTAAATGCCCCTCAACTAAAGAATGGATAAAGAAAATGTGGTACATTTACACAATGTAGTACTACTCAGTGGTAAAAAAAACAATGACATCTTGGAATTTGCATGCAAATCAATGGAACTAGAAAAAACCATCCTGCATGAGGTAACCCAGACCCAGAAAGATGAGCATGGTATATACTCACTCATAAGTGGATACTAACCATAAAGCATAGTATAACAACCCTATAGTCCACGACACTAGAGAATCTAAGTAACAAGGTAAACCCTAAGAAAATCATACACACGCATATGCTTATACACACACACACACCCATCCGTCCCTGGGAAGGGGAAATAGACAAGATTCCTGACAATAGGGAGCATGGGGTGGGGGGGGGAGGGCGGAAGAAGAGGAAGGAAGAAGGGGAAGGGGAAGATAGCTTGAGGGAATGGGATAGTTGAGATGGAGGAAGGACAGAGAGGAGGGAAAGAGATATTTTGATTGAGAGAGCCATTATGGGGCTAGCAAGAAAACTGTCACTAGAGAAATTTCCAGGAATCCACAAGGATGACCCCAGCTAATCCAGGAATCCACAAGGATGACCCCAGCTAAGACCCTAAGCAATAGTTCCCAAACTGGCCTTGCCCTGTAGTCAGTTTGATGACTATCTTAAATGTCACCATAGAACCTTCATCCAGAAACTGATGGAGACAGAAGCAGAGACCAGCAGCCAAGTGCTGGGCTGAGCTCCTAAAATCCAGTTGGAAGAGTGGGGGGAATGAGAATAGGAGCAAAGAGGTCAAGACCATGATTGGGTAATTTATCCTTTTTATCAGCATTTCCAAAGCATCTCCTTAGTTAGAGGTGCCTCTTTCTCTGCAGTTTCCCCCAGACTGCTTCAGCTGTTCCTGTACACCTGGAAGAAAGGGCAGTGAGGAGGGGAAGGACAGTCAGGAAGTTGTGCCGTTGTTAACTCCTTTCCAACACAGTGCTAGAATTAGAGAAGACCTGAAGTTTCTCCTTCAGTCTGTTCTGCACCAGGGTTTCTGTCGTCTTCCTGGACATGGCCTCTCCTCTGGCTGCCCCCTTCTCTTTCTACACTTCACATTACACAGGGGTCTCTCTCTAGGACTGCCTGTGGGCCGCTCCCTCCCAACTCTTAGATTTCACCACTAAAACAGTCCAGCCTCCTGCGGCTCTGGAGGTCACTGCTGCTCTTTCAAACCCTCGTATGAGACCTGACGAGGCACCTGTTCCTCTGAATATTGCTGCAGAACTCAAACCACCCTGTCTTATTAGGGTTTCTATTTCTGTGAAAAGACTCCCATGACCATGGCAACTCTTGTAAAGGAAAACATTTAATGGTGATGGCTTACTTACAGTTCAAAGGTTTAGTTCATTATTGTAATGGTGGGACATGACATCATGCAGGCAGACATGGTGCTGGGGAAAGAGTTGAGAGTTCTTATATCTTGGTCCCACAGGCAACCGGAAGTGATCTGAAACACTGGGCATGGCTTGAGCTGATATGAGGCCTCAAAGCCCACACCCATAGTGACACACTTCCTCAAACAAGGCTGCACCTATTCCAACAGGACCACGCCTCCTACCAGTGCCATTCCCTGTGAGCTTATGGGGTCCAGTTCCATTCAGACTACCACTGCCCTGGACTCGGTGTTTCTCAGGGATCCTTTTATTTGGCCTTCTTATGTAAATTGGCTGCTATTGGCAGATCTAGTTATAATTCTCCCAGTTCGTCTCCCAGTGGTGCCATCCCTACCTGAGAGCTGTTAGCACCTCTGTTTTATTTTCAGATGAAAATAATAATAATAAAGAAAGGTGAACTACTTTAATACACACTGGTGTCTTACGTATTTGTTCAGTGGTTTTCAATCTTGGTTTTCACTTGATGTTGTACCTGACTGAGCAAAACCTTCTAGTGTTTTTTGTGTTCTAGGCCCTGTAGTAAGAATCAGCAATGCAAAGACAGACAAATCTGTTGTAAACAGTCAATTGGCATTTGAAGAAAAATATAGTTGACTTTATTAAATAGTCAATATAAACTTTTCTTAATAGTATTGTGAACTTTTATAAAGGATTTTACCTTGCTGTTGTCGTAACTGCTATCAACCTTACCAAATAAAATATGTTAAGTGGCATAACATTTATAGTAATTCTCCAGGGAATTTTCAGTGAATTCAGATGCAATATAGGAATGGCATGAAGGATGTGAGAGGGCTTTATTTTGCTTAGTGTTTCATAAGTGGGTTTCTGGGAGCAGGAAAATGGAGATTAGTCTTCTGATAGGATGGTCTGTGCGGGAGTTTCATAACCTGATTTGTGTGCATGAAATAATGCTCTTGTGTATTCCTAGGACATCATCTGGGTAAGGGTCTAAAATTGTGTTTCTCATCTGTTGTCCAAAGCTACAGAAATAGCAAAAGAATTTTGTAGATTTGAATTTGAATTCTACATAGCCCCATTCTGCCACCTTCTGGTTGTCTCCATTTCTTTTACTGCTATGTGCTAAGTATTGTCTAACTATACCATAGTACCCAATTTTTTCTTTTTTTAATTTGGGGCCTGAGACACTTCAGATGGGGTCAATTTAAGCTGTTACCTAGTTCTCACCTCAGACTCACTTATTTCTTGATTGTAAAATGTGCTAATTATTAGTGACATGTGGGGCTGTTTACGGTACGGTGACATAGTTTTAATATGAGGTAACACCTTTAGGAACTTTGGAATTGTGGAAACATCAAAAGTAGTTATGAGGATAATATCTATGCGCTAGAATTTGCTTCTGCTCTAAAACAATGAATTACTTGGAAAAAAACATATGCATCTGCAAGCTATTTCATCAAGTGATGTGCTGGTTTCTGACAAATATCGTGTGCTTTCTCATAAGGACCCTAGTTTACAGTGTCTCCGTGTGTTTGTAAGTAGTGGTGAGTGTCCAGGAGATGGGGAAGTGTTGAGGAAGTGAGAAAGAAGGAAGTGTGACTTGGAAGCATGGAGGTGAAGGGAAAGGAAAGAGAGAAAATGTGGTGGAGGATGGAAGCAGGGAGAAGAGTCAAGAGAACAAATACTGTTTGGAAATGCCATAATGAACACTAATGCTGGACAACATGCTGATTTTTTTCAAATCAAAACAAAGACCAAGCCAGGTGGTAGTGGCGCACACCTTTAATATAAGCACTTGGGAGGCAGAAGCAGGTGAATCTCTGTGAGTTCGAGACCAGCCTGGTCTACTGAGCGAGTTTCCAGGACAGACTCCAAAGCTACAGAGAAACTCTGTCTCAAAACAAAACAAAACAAAACAAAACAAAACAAAAACTCCAAAACACACAAAAAAAGCAAAACAAACAAAAAAACCCAAAGACCAAATAATTAAACAAACTCCAACCTATAGAAGATAGTAAACAGCACTGTTTCGTTAATGCTCCCTAGAAGGACAGAACCATTATATGGTGTAAATATAGTCTAAAGGGTTTGTGTTTGGTTAGCTTACATGTCTGGGACCATCTACACTGATAAAGAAACAGAACCAGATTCCTTGTCCAGAAAGCCATGAGTCTCAGCCATCCCACTCCAGTACTGGAAGCCAGAACCTGCCTGAAAGTCAATCGTAGGGTGTCCACCCAAAGTGGCTGCAGAAGCAGGCATGTGACATGAGCACAGTAGGTGTGCTCACAGGGGTCCTGTGCTGATGGGGAACCTTGTTAGCCAACCCTCTTTAAGAGGTGGGTCTTAGTTAAGCTGTGGCTTTACTGGGACCTAGGGTAAAACTTGTGCTCTTCCGTTTGCGCACTGTCTCTGCACGTTTTCCTATGAGACATTGCTGTTCTTGGATTTCTCATTTCCTGTTCCATGAGTTTTTCCCTTATAATAAATAAAATATAATTGTTTTATCCTTAGCTAGCCTGGTTATTTCAACACTGTGCTCTTTCTGCAACTCTTTTCTCATCTGACTGTCAGCTTATAGGAAGGCACCGCCCATGTTCAGCAAAGATCTTCCTCTCCAGCATTATTCCTCATCAGCTAAGTAGAAATGCCTTCACAGATGCGCAAGGGGGCCTCAGTAGTACGAGACCACCTCTTAATCCGTGTGTGTACACACACACACACACACACACACACACACACACACAGAAATGGACAGTTCAGTTGTAATCTTTAAATGAAAATAAAACCTTCCTTGCTCGTATAGTTTCCCCAAACTTTTAGGGGAAAAAATGAGCGTCTCTTTTCAGAATCTCTTCTTGAAAATAGAAGACGTACATCTCAGCTTACTTTAGGAAGTCACCTTATTAACCTGATTCCAAAAAACATACACAAAATCTGAAATTAAAGCTGTTAACAGTGCCTGTTATAAATATAGGCACAAAAATTCCTAAAGCATTATTAGTAAATTAAATCCAGCAGTATATAAAGAGAATGGGAGGTGTTTCTCCTAGGCTGGTTCAGACAGAATTGAAACCATGTGATCTCATCAAACAATGTATCTTCAAGTCATCACTAAAAGCAGGAGGAAATGTGTTAGTTCAATAAAGAATAGCTACCAAAATTATATCTATAGTAACATAGGAAGTGAAGAAAAACTTTCTTCCTAAGTCATAAAATAAGACAGAGATATCCTCGCTTCTCCTGTTGAGCATTGCACAGGAAGTCATAGGCATTCCATCTGGCAAGGAAAGCAAAGGAAGCAGAAATCTTAGGGGAACACTGTCCAAAAATCATTAAATCTACATAGAAAATTTCAAGAAATCTACAAAAAGAAAAAAGGGACCTAGTATGGTAGCACAAGTAAACTATTCAGTGTCAATATATAAAAGCCAGTAGTGAACAAGTGTAAAATAACATTCAAAATTGTTATGTTCTATTTCAATACACCATAGTATGTGTGATTCCACATTTTTATACACCAGTTAAAAGCAAATTTAAACCTTAAAAAAGACTTGAGTATATGTCTACCAAGTTATGTGTAAGTTCTCCATATTGAAAACGGTAGAAAACTGATTTTCTACAAAAAAAAACAAAAAAAAACCAAAAAAAAACAAAAAAAAAATCAGACACCCAGGTTAGTGCCAGGAAACTCTAGGATCCTGGACTGATTATACAGAGTTAAGATGTTATATCTCTTAGTGAGCAAAATCCCAATATAACCCTAACATGATTACGTTTATAAAGATGACTAGATTGATTTAGCCCTGGTTTAAACACACAGAGAGAGGCAGAAGGGGGAGGGAGAGGAAAGTGTGGGAACAGGAAAGTGATTGGGTGGGAGCTGGAAGATTTACACTGTAAGATGTTTAGGTTGACACTTCTGTGACCTCCAAGCCAGTGTGGTAGAGGTAAAGGGACCGACAGAGGTAGATGAAGGAACAGATCAGGACCCACAGATGTGACCACTTGACTTTTGACAGGTGCAAATGCAGTTTAATTGCTAGTGGATGTGTAAATTGTGGCAAATCCATACAGTGGAATGCTTACTCATTAAAGGTGAAATCTTCAGACTCCATGGATAAATGGCAGTTACTATGTTATGCTAAATGGATTTCACATGCTGTATAAAGTCACTTAGATGACATTGTAGAAAAGACAACAGTATATTCTAAACTTTTATTTGAGTAGCAAGGTCATGTCATTTGTCCTCTACGTGAAGGCAACATCATTACATATTAAATATGATTCCTTGTCCTCCTTAACATTCAAACTTTTGTACATAATTTTGTGTGGCCCCAAAGTGCTTGTAAACATAGATGTAGACAACAAAACTGAATGGCTACAAGGTGACCACCTGAAGGAAAATATGCCCATGGCAGAGTATCGGATCCCTGCCGTAGATCCGGTAGCCCACCATGTCCACCACCTCACCCCCACTTCCCACCCACGAGAAACTGCAACTGACCTGAAAGGTGTTTCTGGAAAATTATATTCATGTAGCCTATTGGCCCAGAACTGAGGCTTAAAACACCTGTGACTGTGGGCAAGTAGCTAAGGTTCTCAAGTGTGTGTCCATCTTGAAATGGGCATGCTCAGATGAGCATGGTGCCTTAGTCCTGCAGTTCCAGCGCATAGGGAGTCTGAGATAAGGGGATCTCAAATTCCAGGCTGGCTTGAGCAAAATAGCAAGGTCCTGTCCCAAAATACAGTTTTTGAAATTTCCAAGAATATATCTCAGTTGGTTCAGTACTTATTGAGAACGTATGAGACAGGGGTGAATCCCCTGTAAGGGACCCTGGGGTTGGTGGTGGGAATCACATAATATTGGTGCTGTTTCTCATTTATAAATATTTTATGAACCTGAATATCACAATGCAGATCTTCTTGTATATGGTAAAGTACTTAGCAAACACATCATTAGTGTTTGATATTAAATATAAGAAATGTGTGTGTATGTATATATGTATGTATTGCATCCCACAGCAATCAGAGCAAGCTCACCTCTGAAAACTGCTGTTGTTTCTTGTAATTGCATTGCAGTTGGAGCTGCAGTTGTTTCTCTCAGGCAGCAGATGCCAGTAGAGTTCTTCTAAAATAAAAGGCAGATCCTCTGAGCACCTCTATAGCAACAGCTTCCTGGTCATATTACCAAGAAAAATATTTCAGAAACTAAATATTCTACATTCTGCATGGTCTTTTAAACAGAAAGAAACAGTTTTATTTAAATAAAAAAGAAAAGCTTTCAAACATATTATTTTTAAGATACTCAGTTTGTGAATTTTACTTTTTTTTCTATAATAATTGTATATCTTATGTGTTTTAGTTAAATGAATCTCATTTCTTGTTTGAAATGTGGGACTTCTGTATTTAAGCAACATCAAACATAAGTCTGGCTAAATGTCTGTTAAAACTGAATACGGCTCAGCCGAAATGTTACACTCAGTTGTGTTTGACAAGGAAGCACCGTGGCTGTGGTATCTGGGGAAGCCAGAGAAACAGATTAACAATTGTCGGTGGTGAGGAAAGCAGGGGCAACAGGGGTGATTCTGAAAATCTGTTTTGCACCTAATAAGCACGAAAGAATGAAGACAAACTTTGATTGTAGAGCGCTATGAAAAGTCCAGTAATGTCACCTCCATTATTATCTTTACATAAATTACTCAGTGCTGTCTAGTTCGTTTATAAATATAGTCCTATTATAATAAGAATATTTTCTAATAGCTGGTGATTTTACTTAGACCTTTAGAGGCCTAACAGTGAATGGTTCACTTCCATGTTTATTGATCTTGTAACAATGTACATTGCACTTTACAAATTCAGGTGAGACAACAGGGTCACGAGTTGATAAACAGCCAATATTAATATGAAATGATAAGGGCCATGGAAACAGGAGAGCAGTTTGCTTTCCTAAGAGTCGTGTAGAAGTGCTGTGCTGGCAAGGTGACATTGGTGGTGAGCGTGACAATGAGTAGAATTCTGTTAGGAGAGCAAGTCAAAGGAATTGAGAAGTTTGATCCATTCTTTGCTTTCTGGTCACTCTGTGCTCTGGATACTTTTAAACACTGCAGGCCCCATCCAGTCTCCTGTTTCATGTAAGACAATGTCAGCTGTTAAGAAATCACTGATTAGACACATTTGATGATTTTTGGCAAAAGCTACACATTTTTAAATTAATCGTATAGTTATTTTTTAAATTCTCTTTAATTTTCCCTATTTCTGGCATTTGAGCTTCCAAAGGAAAAAAAAACTACACATCCTGATACACATGATATCAAAAGGCAAACCCTCAGAATCCTTGTTAAATGCCCTCCAGTACCCTTTATCCTGCAGACTGGAGATGGTAAATTTTATTTGCTGTAGGTAATGTTTCTAAGATCATTATATCAGAAGATCAAGGAAGCAGCAGTCTTCTGTATTAGGAGTTTAACATTCCTCAACCAATTGGAAGAAATTCTTTTTCTCTGAATGAAAATTTCTTGGTATGGCTGACAGCCAATAAAATTACAACCTGTGGTTGCCATATGATTGTCTTCCAAAATTTAAATCTGATTTTTTTCTTGTTTTTTTCCAAATGTTAGCGTTTTGAAATGTACTATTTATAGACAGGCACATATCCAGAAATAAATTTGATAAGTAAAACTGGTATGCAAAATTTCTGTAATTCCCCTATGTATTAAACTTAAGTGAGTTAGCAACTTTGAGTTCTTTGAAATTAGTTCAGTTTTTTCTTAGTTATGACATATGTTATCAGTTGTTTTTTGAGAGTCTTGTCACATCTAGTCATACCAATTTTGATGAAATGTTAACTGCTTATAAAGATTCATAAAGTCGGTCTATCTAGGCTGACTTCCTGTAAGCTAATTCTAGCATGTTAATATTTGGCCACTAGTTACATAGGGTTGTAATACATGTTTAACTAGTTTCCCATATTTTGCAAAATACTTATTACCCTGCTCTGTGAACTTTTATACTTCCTGTGCTCATTCCCATGCATATTCCTATCAGAATCATAAAGACCTAGAGCCTTTGAGCAGCTGTGGCAAGGTTTAAAGTATGCATCTCTGGCTGAGATGAGGAGTTTGGCAGAGGAAGGCTTGGTAGTGTGCTGTTTTATATTAACAGGAAGCAGCAGTGGTGGTTTGCAAACCCTGCAGACAGGAAGTTTAACACATGCACAGCCCTTAGCTTCTCGATAGGAAGTTGAGCTCCTTCTGGAAACATTCGCAGTGACTTTAAGTGTAAATGCACGTGAATGGCAGCCTACAAAGAACTGTCCTGCAGCCAGCACACGGGCACATCCACAGCCCTCCAGAAACTGGAAGGCTTTGCTAGCCGCCTGTTTCACAGGCACTCCAAAGGCACCGCACATGACCAGAGAGCAGCTCTGGAGAATGACAGCCTTCGGGTCTCTGAGCAGACTGCCTTATGGGACAGATCAAGTAAGTGTTTTGTTTTGTTTCGCCGATACATTGTAATTAGTAGCTAAAGTGTTTGGGGTTGCAGAATCAGAAGTAAAGAACCCAGTTTTGTCTGTTGTTTTATGATTTGTAGAAGAAGATTTTTCAAGATTATGAGAAATTCCATAAAAACTTAGTAAGTTGAGATGAATCATGTGTAGTTCATTTTTTAAAATTTTATATGACTTCCTTAAGTCAAATATCAATGATAAAATTGTCGGTGATATTCTTATATGATTTCTAATATATGTCCTGTTGGTGTTTTTACTTTTTATTCTGAGGTACAAAAACAAACAAATATAAACAATGACCTGACTACTTTTCAATTTCTTTTATTTATAACTAACTTTACATTTCGAATGTTACATTTGTTTACAGTTACATTTTATTGGGTTTGTCACCTGTCTTTTAATGAATATGTGAAAGTTATTACAGTTGTTACAGAAAAACCTTCTAAAATAGATTATTAATCTGTGTAAAATTGTACATTTGTTACATGATTGAGATCAAAATCTTTCATTTTTGTATTTTATATCATACATGAATATTACTATAGGCTAAACAAGTTGCTTATTGTATTGTACATTTGTTACATGATTGAGATCAAAATCTTTCATTTTTGTATTTTATATCATACATGAATATTACTATAGGCTAAACAAGTTGCTTATTGTATTACATTTCTTCGGAGCCTGTTAAAATGTTCAGACTCCGTGTTTCGCTAAATGATTTAGAAGCTTTGATAGCATAAAGTGTGAAGGCTGTTTCACATTTAAACAGCACGAGGACTCTGTTCCCACATTAACTAGGACCCTTCCTGAGGACCCCACTGCCTTGTGGTTAAGGAGAGCAGTGGTTGCCCTTGTTTGCTGTCATCAAATAGAACTAGAATTTGCCTCTTTGTAGTCATGGATTCCAAAGCAGTTAAGGAAGAAAACTCATTTTTAAAATAAAAGAAATGTACATGTAGATTGCTCTGAGGAAGCTTAGGCTAAGTTTTACTGCATCCGAATTGTTTTATAACTCTTTGAAGCTAGTCTAGGGAGAAAGAGCATGTTTTTGTATAAAACTATCTTATCTTTAACACGGTCTCTCTCTCTCTCTCTCTCTCTCTCTCTCTCTCTCTCTCTGTGTGTGTGTGTGTGTGTGTGTGTGTGTGGAGGGGGCGGGAGTGGAGGAGTAAGTGTGGGGGTGTGTTTTTACCCAAGATTTCCTGCCTCAGCTTCCTGGGTGCTATGATTATAAACCTGCACTATCATGCCCAACTTCTCAAAAGATCTCACTACTTGGATTTAATCGTCACTGCGTAGGAAGTTAGCAGGTGAAGAGTCTCCTGTGTGTCTAGTTCATGGACTGTTGAGAACTGCAGTGGCAGCACAGGCTACCGTGATCTCCACGGCCCGGTGCCTGCTCTGTGAATTTCAGTCTTTATAAACCCTTTTGGAGCTATTTTGTGTTCTTTAAAAGTATTTATAGTTTCAAACAAGGAACAAAAACAGTTTATTTTCTGCATTTGGAAGGAATGTAATAGAATTTAATCATTGGAGTTATGTTTGCACTTGACTGAAAGGGCTGGAGGTGTGTAAGATCTGTATACTTTCTGTAACATTTTTATTTGGTTTTTTGTTTGTTTGTTTGTTTGTTTTTTGTTTTTCGAGACAGGGTTTCTCTGTAGCTTTGGAGCCTGTTCTGGAACTAGCTCTTGTAGACCAGGCTGGGCTCGAACTCACAGAGATCCGCCTGCCTCTGCCTCCCGAGTGCTGGGATTAAAGGCGTGCGCCACCATCGCCCGGCTTCTGTAACATTTTTAAATGCAGCAATAGAATACAGTCTTGTGACAGACACATGACTTTTAGAAAAACAGACTTTAAAATGCTGAGGTTTTTTTTCTCTGTTGAAAAGAAAAAGAAACAAATAAGGCAGTAGTATCATGGCATACAAATACAATTATGACCAAATGTCATAAGTGTAGCTCTATGAATAATGAGCTTGGTAAGAAATGGTTAAGGAGCAACTGAATTCAGTACATGTTCCTCCACCCTCTTCTCCTTTTCATATCCTCAAAATATTCTAATGGGCACCGTGATTTTCATGTAAGGGGAACACAGTAAGCATGGCCTCTTGGCTGTCAGTGTAGACGAGAGGATGCAGAGATAGAAGCTGCAATCCTGCCATCTCTGTACTTCGCTTTATTTATTTTGTGTGATGAAAACATTTTTATTCATTTGTGTATATGCTAACAAAGAGCTTTTTAAAAATGCGTCTTTGGGGGTGAGAGTGGAAACGCATAAGTGTAGAAGTCAGAGGGCAACTTGCAGGATCTTTCTTCCATCATGTAGGTCCTGAGAGTGGACTCAGGTCACCAGGTTCGGGGACAAATACCTTTCATGTGAGCCATCTCACCTGGACAAGGAAGAGCTTTTGACAAGAAGGAGTTTTCCAGCAAAAAGCACTGCTGGAAGCTACTTTTGTGGAGGTCACTAGCAGGGCTTGTTTGAGCAGAGAAGAGGAGGCTGGAGCTCCTGACACACCAGGAGAGCATTACTTGAAAAATTAGGTCCGTGGACTGTTGAGTAAAGATAAAAGGCTAATTTAGCAAACATGGTTTTGGTTTTTGAAACAGGTTTTTGTTTTTTGTTTGTTTTGTTTTTTTATGTGACTCAGTTTGACTCTGGACTCATTATGTAGCCCAGACTGGCCTCCAACTTGCTGTGAGCCTCCTGCTCCCACCTGAGTGTAATAGTCACACCCCTTTCATTAGATGACAGATAACAGAAGGTGGTAAACTTTAGAGTTCTCTCTTCTCCAGGGACATTATTTGTAGGAATAGATATAGAATGTAAGCTACAGAGTTGTTTCTGTGGGTTTCAGTTTTAACTCTAAATTGACAGTAACTCTTCATTGGTAACTTAACATGTGGAATAGCTATTTTCTTGCATACTTAAGTTCAAAGTAACAACATAGGAATTCTGCTTTTCGTCCTGGCTCAGAATAAATGGAGTTATTGACATTCATTGACTTTTCTTCCTAGAAAATTTTTTGTATTTCTTTTTGAAATCTTTTTTGTTGTAATTGCAGTTGTATAAAACTGAAAGTAATAGAAGGGTTGATGTTGTGAGCCATTGGTTTCTAAACTTAGCAGTGTCTAAGCTGGAGCATTTTAAAGAGCAGTGCGTTGATATCATCAAACTGTTACCTGTCCTTCTTGCCCAAGAAGTGCTTGTTGATTTCTGTGGTGGATGCAAGTTCACTTTAGTAAGTGTAGATTTAAATACTATAATGAGTAGGTAAATGATTTCGGATATGAATTTTCTCGATAGAACTAGATAACTCAAGTGACTGTAATAGAATAATTTATCACTTTTACCCCTTTGAAGCTTTTTAAACCCAATTTGATAGTCCCTCGAGTTTGTGTAATTGTAACTTCTAAATTACTTTTTATCTCTTTTCACTCAGCAACTATTTTATGAGCTGATTGATTATAATCAATTTCTACTCATATGAAAAATCTTTTTGAGTATGGATTGTATCATAGTTTATAAGCTGTGATTATCAGGGTCATAGATATAGCTCAGGGTTAAGAGCACTTGCTATTTTGCAGAGGACGTGGCTTCAATACCCAGCAGCCACATGACAACTCACAACTGCCTGTAATTCCAGTTCTAGGAGATCCAAAGATGTCTTCTGCCTTTCTTAGGAACCAGGCACACATGTGGCGCACATACACATATGCAGGAAGCATTCATACACATAATATAAAAATAAGTCTACAATTATAAAGATTTCAAGGAAGATTAGATGATTTTACCCTCAGAAACAAGAGTAAGAAGAGCAGCCAGAAACAATGTAATATTTAAGCCACACTAACATGCAGAATGTTGGGCTGTAATTGTAGAAGCCAATAGGAACTCTTTATTTCTCACCACCTCCAATGTCTGTGTGAGTGCTGCTGGATATGGGGGTAGGCAAGTGATATTTCCATCCCATTAACATAATTTTTTATGGAGAATCATAGTACAACACCTTAGATAAAGAGCCGAAAGAATTTGAAACATGCAATTCAAAAGTTAATTTGCTTATTCTTCTACAGGGAAGTGCATACTTGGTCTTTAATTCAAGCTAACACTTTTAAAGTTACAGTGAATATGGCAGTTTATAATAGCCAGATAGTGAATAGTGAATTCCCTTTTTTCTTTTTCTTTTCTGTTTTTGTTTGTGTTTGTGTTTTGAGCCAGTGTTTTTCTGTGTAGCCCTGGCTGCTATGGAACTCGCTTTGTAGACCAGGCTGACCTTGAACTCACAGAGATCCTCCTCCTGCCTCTGCTTCCTGAGTGCTGGGATTAAAGACACACCACCTGGCTGTGATCCCCTTCTTAACGGTATTTGTTTGCAGTATTCTGATGGGATTTCCTTCTAGAAGTTCTTCCAATGATGAGGTTTGTTCATAGTTAATGTTTCTTTCAGGTAACGGCTCTCAACAAGACTACCAGGCACCCTGTTCTTCCGTCTTTCATTCTTATTAGAATGCACGATTCCTTTCTTCATCATCCTCTGCTCACTTTTAGTGAGCCTTGCGGGGTTGGGGCTGTGTTTCTGTCACTCCTCAGGTTGTGTCTGTCTGTACAGTTTGATCTTTAACTTCCTGGAGGCATAAGGAGTGTGGGTTCATTCTGACATTGCTACCCTGTTCTCAGTAAATGCTTTATTTATTATCTTAGCATTTTATATTTTTTAGGCTTATGCTAATAAAATCTTTCTAACTTGTTCCATTATGGTTTTTGCAGTTTCTTTGAAAGGTTTATGGATTTTCACTAAAAATACCAAAATACTCACCTGACCCTAGCAAATACTGTATTTCCAGGCCAGGCACTTTCCACTGTTAACTGTGAGTTTTGATCATGATTTTTTAGTAATAATTCAAGTAATCAACAGTTACATTTACATCATTTACAATAGTTACATCCTATTTCTTTGTCTCCAGATGGAACTGATCTCCCACTCTTCCCTCAAACTCAAATACTCACCTACTTCCTCTTTCTATTAATTCCTTTTCCTAGATGTTTTATACCACTGGAATTAGATAGCATATAACGTCTGTTTCTGACATCTTTCATCTGCGTTGCAGAATGTGTCAATAGTTGCTTCCTATTTGTTGCAGAATCTACTGTGTTGGATGACAAATTTGCTTTATCCATTCTGTTTTGTGATTGACTAAAATAGTATTGTTTCTAGATTTTTTGGCTATTTGGATGCTACCATAAACATTTAAAAGCAAGTCTGTGTACACAGTTCTTTTTTCTTTCTTTGAGTAGGTGTATAGGTGTAGAGTGGGAATGAAATGGTTGTGTCGTACCTTTTCATGCTCTTCAGGAATGGCCAGTGTGCTTTCCCACAGTAGCTGTGCCGTTTCATGCTTCACCTGTGATGTAAGAGTCCAGTTTCTTCGTGTGTTTGTCAGGACTTGGTATGGTCAGTCTCATGGAGTATAGACAGTTTGAGGTTTGAACTGGTATTTTGCAGGATGGTGTTAGCTTCTGTGTCCATAATAACTAGTGGTATTGGTTTATTTTGTATTCTTAGAATCCATTTGTGTATCTGGTTTGGATACTGTGTACTTAAATATTTTGTTCACTTTCAAAATTAAATTGCCTTCTTTTTCTAAGTCTTAAGAGCCCTCTATATATTCTGAATCCAGATTCTTGTGAAGGTTTGTAATTTGCAAACCTTTGCTCTAGGCTTCTGTCTGTGAGGAGGGGAGGTTTGGCACTTCAGTCAAGTCAGCACTGTCTTTCCTTCCTTCGCACGTTGTGCCTTTTGTGCCAGACCTTAGGACGTCTTTGTCTTACCAAAGCCATTAGTTTTTTTAATCTGTTCTTTCTCCTATAAATCTGCCTATATTTTCAGTTCTGTATTTGCTGTGAATTATGGAGAGAGAGGGAGATATTCTGGTTTTTATTACTTTATTTTTTACAAAAACTTTCCTTACTGCATTGAACTATCTTAATTCCTTTGCCAAAACTCACTGAGAACTATATATGTTTGTTTTTACGCCAGCCACATTGATTTGGTCACAGTGAATTTAAAGTAAGTTTTGAAATCAAGTAGTGTGTTTCCTCTAATTTTGTTCTTTTACCAAAATTATTTTAGCTATTCAAAGGCTTTGTCTTTCCATACAATTTCTGGATCAGCTTGTCCGTTTCTAAAGCAAAGCCTGCTGATGTCTCTGGATACTCTGGAAGCTATGGGTGATTTGGGAGGAATTGTCATACAGTGACATGCCTCTCCATGTCTTCAAGTGACAGAGTTCATATCTGAGATCTTCATTTCTACTAATCTTATTGTGAATGAAACTCTTCATTAATTTCACTTTGGTGTTCTTTCCTGTTTTTTTATAATTATAATTTTTATAATCTTTTCGTCAGTGGAATATACTGAGCGGTAGTTTGCTTTAGGTCTTTGCCCAGCTTGACTTTCAGCCCTCAGGAAATGATTCACAAGTGTTCTTTGCTCTGAATTCTGTATAATTCTGAATACTCTGTGCTTGTTAAAATTGGTGTTATACTTGATAACTTCAGAGTACTTATTCAGGAACCCATTTGGATTTTAGCTTTCAATTATGGAAGAAAAACTTGTAACTTTTAAATAATTTATCCATTTCATTCATCTTAATTCTGGTAATTTGTATTTTTTACAAATTTATCTAAGTCATCTTATATGCTTGGCCTGTGTCTTAGTTAGGCTTTCTGTTGCTGTGAAGAGACACCATGACAGGGCAGTTCTTATAAAGAAAACATTTAATGGGATAGCTTAGTTTCAGAGGTTCAGTCCATTGACATCATAGTGAGACAAGGTGGCACACAGGAAGACATGGTGCTAGAGAAACTGAGGGTTTTACATCTTGATATGCAGGCAACAGGAAGTGATCTGAGATACTGGGCATGGCTTGAGCGTATATGAGACCTCAGAGTGACATACTTTCTCTTACAAGACCATACCTACTCCAGCAAGCACACCTCTTAATAGTGCTACTCCCTTTGGGTCCATTTTCTTTTAACCACTGCAGTATGAAATTACCAATAATTTTTTTAAATAATCTTGTTTCTCTAGCCTTTGTGATGATGCTGTTTTTAATCTTTAATTCAGTCATTAGTAATTTTGTTATATTTAAATGTTCCTCAGTCTAGTATTACTGTAGTTCTGTATTATTGGTGAGAGTTGCATTTTTCAGTCCCTTTCAATTTTATTAATCGCTTCTTCCATCTGTGCTACTTTCCCCTTTAAGAAATAAACAAAATGGAAGAAATCACTTGGTAGTCACCCATGATCTTGTATTTTCACAGTTGGTTCATAGTAGGCAACACAGTTCTATGAGATTGTGGGACCTCTTAGACATAGGACACCTGTAGCCAATATGGATTCCCGGGAGCATCCCCAAAATGGTTGTATGTCATTTCCTTGCTGTGCACAATGTTTCCTTATTTCCCTTGCGATGTCTTTGTCATTCATTTCCCAGAATTTTAGGATTTCAAACATCTTTCTGTTGTTGATTCTTTAATTATGCTCTTAAAAATTATTGACTGTATCCATTTAGTATGTGTGTATGTGTGTGTGAGTGATGTGTGTATGCCATGGCACAGGTATGGAGGTCGGAGGACCAACCACTTACAGGGAGTTGTTTCTCTCTCTTTGTGGAACTTTGGGATAGAACTCAGGTCATCAGGTTTGGTGCCAGATGCCTTACCACTCAGCTATCTTGTGAGCCCTGAATAACTTGATAAAAGACTGTATTTTAAAGGGTTGAGAGCCTTTTGGATGAATCACCTACTTTGTTGTCCTTCATGTGAAGACAGAGCATTTCCATCTATGTTATAAAAGAATCACATTCTGCTGACTTGTGGCGCTGTCTTTTATGGATTGTTTAAGGCATTATGCAAATTTAGTTTATCCTTGCTCACTTCCTGTCTAGTTTTTCTAAGATTTATTAAGAAGAGAGTTTTGAAATCATCAAGTCTAGTCATGCTTCGCATTGCTGAGTTTCAGTGAATAGTGAACCACCTGTGTGGCAGTAGCTCCTTTAGATCATGGAGCTGAAACATTTGTATTGTGTAGTGACTCTGTAGCTGTCCTAATTCCGTAGTTCAATGTGTTGTTCATGTGTCTATAGAAATACTGCCATCAGCAGATCTGCTCTGACGATTGTGTAAAGGTGCGGCACGTGTAATTACAGATCCATGTAGTGCGTGGTAATGAGAGTGAACAGACTTGTTGCTGGCTTATGTGTTTTTTGTGCTACATTGTTTATTGTTATTTTAGAACATACCCTCTGTTTATGTATTAAGAGTCTCTTCTGAAGCAGTACACAGGCCATGTGAGCAGCAGCCTCGTGTAGCTCACACTGCATTGCTGTACAGCATGATTTTCTCTCGTGTTTAAGTCAGTCTCTTATCGCCATGCTCATCATGCACCTTAAACATACGGAATACCTTGCCACTGTTGCCAGTAAGAGACCACATCACCTGACCTGGGAATGAAAGAAGTAACTAAGGACTACATAGATGGAAAATCAGTGAGAATCATTGCTTGTTTGTTACGTGTTCCATTCTGTTGTGACTGTGATCTTGACGAAGAAGAGCAACCAGACAGAAACTGTGGAAGCAATGAAATGAGCGGAGACTCCAGAAAGGACTCTCACATTTATTTCCCTCTCAACACCACGAGGTTCTTAACAATCACATTTGCAATGTAGAAAGGAAAGCCTGGATTTTACAATGATGTTAGATTTTCTAGTAGCTCTGTAAACATGATTAAGAATTTACTGCAGACTTGAAAGTGAGTGTATCTAGGTGCAGACCTGAAGACAACTGAGGCATTAGGGGAACCCCCCAGTGAGCTGGTTGTGAGGGACCTGTGTGCCAGGCATCTGGTGGAGCAACTCTGGCCGAGCAGTAGACTGCACAGTGCTTAGGTATGTTGGGGGAGGGGCTCTGTCTAGGTGTGTGAGCACTCCCTGATGCGTGAACCACAGAGTTGTCACAGACACATTCCGTACACTGTATCCCTGCTGTACCAGCACACAAGTATAGTTACTAAATCACCTAATTCTCCTTTAAGTCTGTCAGTGTCCACATTGCAGCGGCTCTTCTGCTCAGTACAGATATGTACCCAGTAGTTACTCCCCAGATATGTTGGCTTTATAATGCATGATCTTTTGTTTCTCTAATATTATCAATGAAATGATTTACCAGTATCAATGTAGACACCACAATGTCTTCTGGTTATTATTGTGGTGAGGTGTCTTTACCCCTTTTCCTTTGTTCCTGTTTCTATTTGCAGACTAGTGTCTCTTACAGATGACATTTATGTGGACCTTGCTTCTTAATCAGGTTGATAATTACTGCTTTTCATTTGTTTCTTTCATTACATTTAATGTAATTGTTGACATGATGGGTTTATGTCTTGTTTTATTGATTTCTGTTTTATAGATTTTGTTCTTATTGTTGATCCTATTTTCCCTTTATAATGCCTTCATTTTTATTAAGCAAACACAAATTACATCATTTGAAAGCCTCTGCTGATCTTTTTAACTGTTAAAATATTTTTAATATCCCAGCACTCGGGAGGCAGAGGCAGGCGGATCTCTGGGAGTTCGAGACCAGCCTGGTCTACAAAGGGAGTTCCAGGACAGGCTCCAAAACTACAGAGAAACCCTGTCTCGAAAAACCAAAAAAAAAAAAAATATATATATATATATATTTTTTAATATACTCTTCTTGGTTTTTAATGATTTTATATAGTAACAGTCTTCTTCAGTATATAATTGACATCATTTCTAGTAAAATAGAACAACTTTGCACTAATATGATAAATTTATTGTCTAAATATAATATTTTCATATATGTTACATTTGTACATTTTGTGAACTCATACCTAGCAGGTTTAAGATTTGATACTCAGCATCATGCATGCACTCAATATGTAAGAAGACTATGTATAACCATTATATGTGTCTATATGCACACATTATATATATAGATTTTTCCTTACTGGTTTGCCATTTCCTGTGTTCTGAGGACTCGCTTGTGATTTCTGCTTGCAGCACGTGTCCTCTGTTGTATCTGCTACACTTTTGTGGACAGTAGTTTTCCTGGATACACAGTTCTTACTGCGCAGTTGTTTCTTATTTCTCTAGCATTTCTGTGCATCATCTCACTGTCTCCCAGTCACTCTTATTTCTAAAGAGAAGCTAACACTCACTGCATTGCTTTCCCTTGTACCTGAGCACTGGTTTGTCTCTTCCTGCTTTGAAATTTTTTACTTGGTCTTTATTTTTCACTTGACTATGAGGTTTCTAGATGTGGGTCTTCCTGTTTGTTCTACTTAGTATTAGCTTAACTATTTGCTTCACATGGTTTATGAACTATGGGTTATTTTTTTTTCAAATTAGGGCATTTTCAGTCATTATTTCTTTAAACATTTTCCAGCCAGTCTTTGCTCTTGGTTCCTATTAGATGTGTGTTGGGCCCTCGGTATTAAATATAGTTCTAAGACTGTTTCCTTTTCTTGATATTGTTCAGATTTCCAGTCTATCTTCAGCTCACATTTACAGGTTAGATCTTTTCTGCTTCTGAAATGTGATGTCAGAATTATAGTGAGTTTACATTTTTCATATTGACTTACCAGGTCTCTACTTTCTATTTTTCATATTTCCCTTTCTGTATTGAAATTCCCATCTGTTGTATCATTCTCATCAACTCTTTGAACAGTTCCCCTTCATTTCGTTCAATATTTTACTAAATGTTTGCAAATATTTTCTAAATTGTACATAAATCCCAGTTCTGGGACAGTTTCTGTTAACTACTTGTTCTTTTCATTATGAATCATATGGGTTTGGGCAAAAATCAAGTCCTTAAAATGAGATATTTGTAGTAGCTCTATACTTGGCTTAATTTTTTGCTTCAATAATTGGTCTTTTTATTTAAACATCTTTAGTCCAGTTTGTAGATTTAGTGTCCTTCATGGTTTGTGCTGCTCGTCTCTAAATTCTGATTTTATGTTATTTACTCTTGGTTTATCCCTTGCCCTGAGTCCCAGAATTCAGTTGATATACACCGTCAAAGGGCGTGCTGGTGGAGCTGTGCAGAGGGGGCAGCACACGTGTGGGCCATAGATAGGCAGCACACGTGTGGGCCATAGAGCTTTACATTTGGGATCTCAAATGGGGGTCATAAAGTCCTATGCATCCAGGGACTTTTAGAGAGTTTAGCTCCTTTCTGTCTTCTCTCTATTTCCTTCCTAAACCTCTTGCTAGACCATCAGTCTGCTGTCCATTTCTGCAGGGCATTAAGCTAAAGGAGCTGGGCATTTCCCCACTGACTCCTCACTTACAGCTTGCCTTCTCGCGTATAGTATTACATGTGGGGCTTCGGGCCTTCCTCTGACAGGGCCTGTAAGCCTCCCAGGCCAAACTGGAGGGATCTGAGCGGACAAGAAGCCGCAGACTTCAGTGTTCTTCCCCAGAGCGCTGTGATGCCTCCTGATGTCTCTCAACTTGTCTGTGCTTAATCTGTACCAGAGCAGTGAACCTCCTTTCCAGCAGTTTTGTCCAGCTTGCTAGTTGTTTCTTGGGGAAGGCTACTGACTGAGTGTCCATCATCACAAGTCCTGCCTCTCCTGGCAACTTTAAAGGGGCGGATGCTTCACCTGCTGAACTTCTGCCTCACAGACATGGTTCTCGAGGCCCTTTGGGTCATTAGTGGTACAGACCTTAGGTCTGTGAGATTAGCACAATCCACTCGTCATGCAATCCAGCCTCCCCACTTTGCCGTACAATCTGTGCTCAGAGTCCTGTTTAATGGGAGGAATGTCACACTTGAATAATGATTACCAGTAAATTTATTGTGTGTTGTCTTTTTCTTAAATATTATCTGGTTAAGATCAGATACTTAATGCTGAATTTAATGAAAATTTACAAATGTTATTCCCTGATTTTCCTTTATAGAAGCAGGTTATGTATAGCATTTTATTATGCCTCTCCCATGATACAGAATGTTTAAATGGTTAACATTTGTGCTGCAGTATAGCTTTTGGCTCATGAAAAATGAAAGCTGTCAGCGATCTGGGCAATAAGATTCATCGCCAATAGTCACTAGCAACAGCACAGAGCACTCTAATCGCGGTGAGGTCCGCAGCTAGCAGAACGAGCTGCTGTAATGAAAGGCGTCTAGGTGCAGTCATTCTGCCGTTTGCTCCTCACCGGATTCAACATGGGATTGTGTGAGTATGGGAAGAAAAAATCTTAAAAATATCTTTGAAAGATATATAAAAAGGGTAGTTCAGTGCTTAAATATATAGAATGTTGTAGTTTGGAGATCATGTTGCCCTAAAATAAAAAGGCATTTTGTTTTGGTTGATTGAAGCTTTAGGAAAGCTACCTCTTGGTTAGAGGAAACTGATAATGCTGGTCTAATGTTGCCGTGGTAACAACTTGTGCTGTTACAATTGAGAATATCGTATACATTCTGGTTCGCATTTTCTTCCTGCCATTTTGAGTGATTCTGGAGGTATATGAAGGAAGCTAGGATAGCTAGCTTGGGGGGGAAAGAAACGCTAAACCTGATTACATAAAACATCTTTGGCATTATTCTGTTATCTAGGGGTACCTCCTACTGGGCATTTAGGCTTTGCTTGTGGGGGCTTTTCTTTTTAAAACAAAAGAGAGCTCTTGGTGTTCTGCTGCCTGCTCCAGCGAATGTGTTTACACCATTGCTCTGCCTCCGGAGATTAGCATAACTCCCTTTGCTGCTGGGCTGTTGTTCTGAGCAATATGCTCTGGAGAGGTTGGCTGTCATCATGAATGGTAAGTATGATCTCGCAGACTCTTCAGCTATATATATATATTTAAAATGTTTAACTGCAGGAGGAAAAGATATTTATGTGGAGATTGTGGTAAATGACGTTTGTGTCGATGCTTTTAAAGTAGGCATTATTGTAAAGTGCCTTTAAAAGCCATTGAGAACTATAAACAATAACAGTGTTGATAGCCCAACATTCCGTTTCTGAGTGTCTTCATGGTTTGATTTCTTGTATTTACTGGCACTGCTGTTGTTGACTGTGTTGTGTGGTAAATTAATAAGTAGAAAACCAATGCAGTACAAAGAGGTTTTTATTTTAGTATATGATGCTTGAGATAATCATATTTAACATGACTTTAATTAGTTTTGTTATCCAAAAACTATTTTTTGTTGGCTTCTTTGGGGCTCTATTTTTAAATTCTAATCCTGAAAAATAAGATGCTGCCAAAATTTTATAGATTTTTGGGGGGTTGCTTTTAATTATAATTGGTTTAAAATAGTGAATTAAGGATAAAATAAATAAATGTGTTTTGACTCTGGAGGCTTTGTTAAAATTATTTTAGGAAAATTATTTATGAGACTATATACATTTGTGAAAATGAATCTTTTGCTATGATTAGTCATTTTTCTAAGCATGTCCAAAAGTGCTTTTATTTATTTTTTCGAGAAAATCTGCTGTAGTATGTACTGCAGCTTATCACAGAGCAGGGGCTGTTCACTTCAAGCAAACCTGCAGCTAAAAATAGACATGCTGCTGCTGTCAGTGAGTGTTTGCTCAGAGCATAGCTCATTAGCATCGCTGCTGAGGTGGAAAGACTGGGCCAGGTGTCACTTCCAGAGCATTATGTGACCCTGTGATAACAGGGTTCACACTTAAGACATTTGGGATTAGGTTCTGAATCAGAAAGATTTGGGATTTTATGGTATAGTGAAGAAATACAAAGCCAAAGAACCTTTCTTCCATAAGTAGTGATGACTTCATTATAGACAGGAAACACTCCTGCTGCAGTAACGCTGTTCATGCTGTAGAGTGCATTCGATACAGAAGGGGCTGTTTTCTATGTAAAACGTTAAGACTCGACTGGACAGTTATATTCTTGTTTCTAGAGTAGCTATTTCTGACCTAACCCTTGAAATCTGGGCTGATACTGTGAAATCAATATGTTGACTTTTCTAGGATTTCAACAAATATGAAACTGCATAGACCTGGTTGTCTTTATTTAGCTGAATAAAGCCATGTCTTCTTTGAGAGCTCGCATATAACCTTAGCATCTTCAGCCACCACTGTGGTGGTGTGGGGATCTTACAGTCTGATGTGTTTAGCTGAAGACATTGCTGCTGCTCCTTGCTTGTTTTATTTTTCTTTCAAGAAAGCTCTGGTTAAAGTAGTTCATTGTGATCCTGTGTGTGATCTTACAGCCTTTTCCTGCACTAAGTGTGGAATAGCAAATGGACACGGGCTTTTTCAAGAATGTTCAGTCTCAAATAATTTCACTCATGCTGTGACTGAATGTTCTAGCCATTTCAAAATATAGAAAAATACAAAAGAATGTGGCTTCATTAGTGAAAATAGTCAAATGTTGGGCCTTTTTATCTGAGTCTGGAATTACAACATGATGTTTGTGTGTGTTACACACACCGAGCTATGTTTGTGGAAAAAGCTGTAAAACTGTTCCTTTCTACTTCCGGATGATTAGATATTCGTCTTCTCTGGAAACCTGGCTCTGGCTCTCTCAGTGCTGTGTTTTCTGAGTGATCTCATCTATGCCTGCGCCTGTCACTACCTGAAAGATCCATTCCAAGAGTCTGTTTGTTCTTTCTCTCTGAACGTCTGACTGTTCCGTCATCTTGGGTCCACACTTCTTTTAATGACCCCCACAACAGAATCTTGGGGTTGTTTATAACTCTTGACCCCTAGCTGTGTATTTGATCATTTAGTTCTGTTGATTGTACATCAGGTCTTCTCCAGACAGTATCAACGGGAAGGCTTGTCAACCCTATTTTCTGACTAACTTGCTGTCTCCTCCCAAGCTTCCAGTGTCTCTTCAGATGACTCTCCACACTGAATTTTAAATGGAAATAAGTCCATTTCTTAACCCAGTGTGAAACTTGAAATTCTGTAATTGCCACTGAAGTAGAGATTAAACTCCGTAGCAGGCCAGGAGAGACAGCTTTCCCTCCTGGCCTGTGCATGAGTACCTCCAAGGAATGCTCTTCCATATTTATGTTCTTGTAGACATCGTGAGGATCACCTGTGCAGGACTCCGTTACAAACTCTGCCGGTGATGTTTCTGTACCTTCAAGCAAATGTATGAAGTGTAACAATATTTTTTTAAAAAGGAAATTATATATTTACCTGACAGTTCCTGATCTGGAGCTCCTGAGTGCAAGCCTTCCTTTGGCCATATATGTGCTTCTACTAGTTATCCCAGTGGCCCAAGTGAAGCAAGGAAGCCACGTTAGAAGGCTACGTGAATGACCAAGTAGTATTCATTAGTTATGAATCTGAACACGTGTTATATTACCAGGGAAAATATCAGCTGTATGAGCTGTTTCAGAAAACACAGTAATCACAATGTTCATATGTCTATCTTGAAACATGAAGACAAAAATGATGCAGAGACTAAATTGTACTTATCTACTCTTTCATCTCTCTGGCATTAAAAACTGCCTATAAATGTAAAAAGAGCCTTTACTGTCCTCTTTTAAGTGTTTCTTTTTTCATTTGGTGAAGATTTTCTCCTATTAAGCAAATTTTGTGAAGAAATTCTAAAGGAATTCTCCCAAAACTCTGTTGAGTTCCATGAAGCCCTATGACTAGAAGACATAGAGCCTTCTCGGGCAGGAGCAGTGTACACAGACACAGGTGTTGTCAGGATGCTGAGGTGTTGAGTTCCAGGCAAAGGTAACGAAGCTTTGACAAGGACCAGCACTGGGGCTGGTGAGGGAGCCTGGATCATAACACTTTCTCGGTTTTGCTTCTAAGATCGCATGACTTTCATTTTCTCTGGTCTGATGTTCTAGCATCACAGTATGTAACATAGGTTTTTGTGTTGTTTGTGCAAGATGGAGCTTGGAGACAGATGCAGCTGCTGTGCTCTCCTGGCTCACATACCTACAACAGAACCAATAGCACCTTTTCAGAACCCTCAGTGAAGAACAGGAGGGGGCGGGCGGGCGGAAACCTTAGTTAATGGGTGCTTGGTTACAACTCGATGAGGGAAGGAAGCACTGGTGTTCTGCTCACAGTAGGGGGCAAGAGATGATGAGCCTGCATTTTGCTAATTCAGTGGAGAAAATTTTTTATGCTCTCACTGCAAAAATAAGGCATTTGAGGAAACAGATATGCTCCCCCTGAGTTGCACATTATACAGTGTATCCATAGAAACACCATATGCACACAGTAAATATGGACAGATCTTATGTGTCAATATAGAAAGCTTCTAGGTGAGCTTGCATCTTGGTCTAACTTAATTGAGCGTGAATCTGAAGAAGAAAGCCTGATTGATATTCTGTGGTTCCCAGAAATGCTACAGACCTGAACAGGAATAAGCAGCTGGTTGATTTCTTTTTCTTACGTTTGACTGAAAACGTAAGACCAAAACTGTGAGAGCAGTTCAGCAGTCCTGCAGTTGAGGAACGGCATTTTCCCAGAAATAGCCTAGACCAGATGATGGTCACCCTCTAAAGTCTGTTTTACTCTGGAGTATTTGTCTCCAAGAAAGAGAAAGAAGCGTTCACCTTTCCTATCTTCCCAGGAAGAGGCTCGTGGAAAGGCTACCCTTTGCTTTGGCGCACGACAAGCAGCTCTATTGGGACAGCCAAGAATTCATTAGGTCATTGCAAAATGAAAAGACGGCCTTTGTTTTCCTAGTATGACGGTTTTCTGTTGATGTGCCTGGCATCAATAACCGGCAAGTTTCCTGTAGTCCTGAATACTTATATACTTCCTTCATGTTGTTGTATGAGTGTTTTTACCTTAAATACGTACTACGTGCGTACAGTAACCAGAGACCATGAGAAGGCATCGGATCTCCTGGAATTGGAGTTTTAGATGATTATTAGCCTTCATGTGGGTGCTGAGAACTGAACCTGGGTCCTCTGCAAGAGCAGCCAGTGCTCTTAACTGCTGAGCCGTCTCTCCAGCTCCTACAACCACTGAAAGTTGCTGGATTATTTAATAATGTATGTCCATACAGACAGAAATATCCAAGAACTTAATTCTAATAGCACCTACAATAGGAGGTGAGAAAAAATTTTAAAAATTAGCTACCTTATTTTAGATCATATGTGAAGATTTTAAAGGCTTCCCATCATTTATGGATAAAGCAAAGTAACAATTTAGAACCTAATAGAAGGGGCAATACATGATTAAAGAACAAAATCACAGCCTTCAAGAGAAAACAATGAACTCATATTTAGAAATATTTGTTTAAAAAAAACCTACAGAGAGCATCTGAACTAATTCTTCAGTATTTCAAATGAATACTAAATAGGAAGGAAGAAACCAGATAAACCAAGAGGGGCTGGAGAGATGACTCAGCAGTTATGAGTGTTGGCTGTTCAACCTTAAGTACCTGAGTTCAAGTTTCAGCACCCACATCAGGGAGCATATGATTTCACCAGGTCCGAAAGCATACTTTTGTGTGCATGTACTCACACATACACATTGATATTTGCATACACATTCATAATAAGATGACTCTTTAAGAAAACAACAGAAGACTAGGATGAAAAGAAGGGGCTAAAATCAGGCAAGGGTAAAAAAAGCAGCATCTTGTGGTGATCCAGAAAGATGCACCTGGTTCTTGGAAGGTAGCCAGCAGGATGCATTAGACCAGGGCATCCCATGACTGGTTGTGGTTGGAAAGTGAATTAACTGGTTTGATAAGCCCTTCCAGGATGTGACGGACATGAGCAAGATAAAGCTTCCGGTTGCTCAGACTGGGGAGCCTGCTCCATGGGTAAGAAATCTGTGCAAGCATGAGGGAGGGCCTGAACTTGGAATCCAGGACCCACATAAAAGCTCAGCAAGGTTTCATGTGCCTGTAACCCCAATACCTAGGGTGAAACAGGTGGCCAGCCATTAGAGCCAAGACAACTTCCTTGTGGTTCAGACAGTAACTCTGTCTCAAAGCAATAAGGTGGGGGTAGGGATCTGCACTGGCCTGCACTCACGCTCGCACACACGTGCATGCACCGCACACGTAATCATCCAGAAATGAATGTAAATACGTGAAACTTTGCGTTGGGAGCCAGGTGTGATGGTGCAGTCGGCAACCTAGGCTCAGGAGCAGGAGGCAAGTCTGGTTCTGCAGCCAGATACTGCCTCCAAATATGCAGCGCAGACAGTGGTGCAGCAGAAATGAGAGCCTATGAAGTGATGAACTCTGTTAGATAGAAGCAGGTCATTCTGCAAATTCAGAGCAATGTTCACTCGGGGCAGTGGTAACAGTAGAAAGAACAGGTTTTGGTGGTGGTGGTGGTGGTTTTTAATTAATTAAGCAAACATGCTTTTCGTTTTGGTGCCAGGGACCTCCAGCACTTACCACCACCACCACCACGCTTCACACATAGCGCATAAGAAAACATCTTTAAGAAAACTTCCTCTGCAAAGCAGAAGCTGTCATTGTGCTTTGATAAAATTCATAAAGATCCCAGCACCATGCACTTGCTGGTGGCAGTTTTGAATTTTAAGGGAAACAAATCAATCTTCCAATATCTAGGTTTTAAATCTTAAACTCTCATGTGAAGCTTTTCCAGTGAGGAAAAACACACAAACAAAACAACAAAAAAAGAGCTCCTTCTAAGGGGAAAAAAAATGAAGATCCAGTACCTTAGAATGCTGAAGACTCTGTAACAAGCATCCCTTAAGTAAATTCTAAATTCACACGAATTAAAAAAATTCCCATGGTGAGAAAAAAGGGGAGGGGATGGAAACAAGCTATAGATTTTCTTTAAAAAAAAAAAAAACAGCTATCTTTTCTCATTTTATGTACCAATCACAGTTCCCACTCCCTCCCCACTACTCAGAGAGAGGGAGGCTTCCCATTGGGAGTCAACAAAATCTAGCACATTGCTTTGAAGAAGGACCAAGGCCTTCCCCACTATGTCTAGGCTGAGTAAGGTATCCCTCCAAAGAGAATGGATTCCAGAAAGCTAGAATAAGCAGTAGGGATAAATCCTGATCTCACTGCCAGTGGCCCCACAGTCTGCCCAGCCATACAACTGTGACTCCCATTCAGAGGGCCTAGTTTGGTCAGATTCTGATTCCCTCTCTGTCAGGCCAGAGTTGGTGGTCTCCCATTATCAGCTCAGGTAAGCTGATCATCATGACCTTGACCTCTTTGCGCGTATTCTTATTTCCCCCACTCTTTACATACCTTGTTGTCCAAACAGCTTTCCTCTTTTTTCTTTCTTTTTTTGGGGGGTGGGGGAGGAGGTGGTAAGACAGAGCCACATTATATAGGTCTAGCTATCCCAGAACTCACTATGTAGTCCATGTTGGCCTCAGACTCACAGAGATCCACTTCCTGAGTGCAGGGATTAAAGGTGTGTTCCACTATGGCCAGCTGAGGACTCTCCAGTTAAATGTTCTCACAAAAGAGAAACCAAGTTCTTCCATCTATGCAGCCTGGGATTGTGTGATCAGGACCCTGGAAAGATCTCCCGGTGCAGTGTAAGTTAGAAAACCAACTGTTGGCAAGACAGGAAGCTCACGTCTGGGCTTGAGTGTCTGGTTAGGGTGGGATGTGTGTACTCACTCATGTGGTAGGGACGGGACGTGTGTGTTCATTCATGTGGGATGCCTCTTTTGAACAGTCAGCATCAGCTGCTACCCCTTTAGGAGGCTTCAGGATTTAATGTATATTAATTTTGTGGTCTATGGAGCTGCTAATAAAACACACTGTTGGGACAAATCCAGACTAGTAACACATTGATCCCAGCAGAAACAGGTGCAGAGCCTCCGTTAGGACAAGCCTTGACATTTTCTGCAGGTAAAACAACAGCCAAGCTTCTGTTCACCATCCTAGAGCAAATCTCCACACTTGTGAGGTCTTCACAAGAGTATCATGTTGTAAGATCTCAGAGACCAGAGTCTTTGTGTGGTTCTCAAAATGCATAAGGCAAAACTGGCCTGTTTGGGAGAAATTATAAAATATAAAATGTATAAATTAATTGAGATTTCTTACCTAGTGATCACAGAATAAGCCAATATAAAGAATGCTTATAAAATCAATTCTATAATCATAATCAACAAATTTCAAAATGTGAGATATATTTATTTATTTACTTACAGTCTTGGACATGGAGTAATTGAGTTCAGTCAATAAAGGCTCTTTTACAAACACAAATGTGTTTGCTTATGGATTTACAAAATTCTGATAATTCAGGAGCCAAGAAGTAACTTATATAAATTAAAATTCAACTATATATTGAAATTTATGGAGTGTAGCCAAAGTGGATTTTGAGATGCATCTTAAGAGAGATTGTGAAGTGTTCAGGAAAGAGTTACACAAGCCAATGAGTTTCTGAAAGTCCAGCATAGGTAAAGAGTCCGGGAGAAATGAGTGACAGACTTGAGTGGAAGGCAGTAGAACAGAAAATACAAATAAGAGCTATAGCTTTTGATGGAAAGCATTTTTAGTTAGTTATTTTACATCCCAACTGAAGTTCCCCTCCCTCCTCTCCTCCGATTCCCTTTCCCCTCCCTCTCCCCCCCTCTATTCCTCCTCCTGTTTCTATTCAGAAAGGGGCAGACCTCCGTGGATATGAACAAAACATGACACATCAACTTTTGGTGTGGCTAAGCACCTCCCCTTGTGTTTAAGCTGGGCAAGACAATCCATATGAGGAAGAGAGTCCCAAGAACGAGCCAAAGTGTTAGCGACAGCCCCTGGTTGATCAAAGCAATTTTAAAGACCAGATTAAAACTGTACCCTTTTATTCAAGCTGATCATGGGAGTGTATGTCTGTAAATCTCAGCATTGGACGGACTGAAACAGGAGGATTGGCCTGTGTTCAAGCCCATCTGCGCCATAGCAAGTAGCAGTCTAGCCATGGGGACAGAGTGAGGCCCTTGTCAAAACAAGACAAAACTAGATTAAAATTTTAAAATGTTTTAGTTCAGTAAAAGACTTCCAGAGACTAAAGAAGGAATCTTGAATTCAGTTCGTCCCTGAGTAGATGTTTACAGAATGATAGTGTATCCAGCAGCCTTGTCAGATTGTGGGTTCTAAGATGACAGCGAGAGCTGGAATTTTCTGTGTAAGCAACCGTGAGTCACCTGTGAATAATGGCAGTTCTGGCCTTAACCTTTTCTTGTCTCAGTGTTATGTTAGCTAACAGCACAGTGCTAGAGAAGCAGCGGGAGTAGGCATCGTCCCCGTTCCTCACAGGTGCATGCTCCTTGCTTTCTCTAAAGACTGCCAGGTGGGACAAGTGAATTTCATGCCTTTTATACACAATCTCTCAGCCTCGGAGGTCCTCTTCCAACCTTGCCTGTTGGAGCAGCTCTGTCCCTCAAGACTCAGCACAGATATGTCCCATGGTGCTTCACCAGGAACCCTTGGCAAATTTATTGGCACTTGTACTTCAAGGCAGGGTTTCTCTGTGTAACTGTCCTGGCTGTCCTGGAACTCGCTTTGTAGACAGACCAGATTGGTCCTGAACTCACAGAGAGCTGCCTGCCTCTCTGCCTTCCAAGTACTAGAATCGAAGGAGGGTGCCACCATGCCCAGTCACCTGTAATTTTAAGGAAAATTAACATGAAACAAATTTTGGTATCAAATAGTAGTTGTTAGTTTCGTTTCTTGATATTTTGAATTGTATTATTTGAATATATGCAGTCAAATAAATGAGTTTTTACATTAATATTTTATTTCTACAAATATTCTAGAAAATGTATATAAATGACTTTATTCTAACATGCTACTACTTTATGGGTATGTTTTAATCACTATTTAATTTATTTTATTTTTTTTGTACACAAGCTTCCTGTTCTTCAGACATATCTGGTAGGCAACTCTTTTTTTTAATAAAACAAGTGTTTACTTTAAAACTTTCTATTCATTTGTTTGTAAATTTTTATTATTCTCATAGTTTGATTTTATTATTTTGACTTAATAAAATATTTTTGTAATGAAGAAAATTATTTAATTAAATTTATGTTGGATTTTTATAAGATCATCATCTAGGTGTTGTAGTCCTTGTATGATGTTTTACAGCTAATGAAGAGAGCTCTCTGAGACAGAAGGCAGAAGACATGGGCTGTGTATCACTTAGGATTATGATGGGTGGCTTTTGAAAAGATACAGTGTTAGAGATTTTGAGTGAAACAATTAATGTTGTAGTTGTACATTTGTCCCAGGAAGTTTTTATTTTGTTGGTTGTGTTTTCTAATATATTTGGACTGAAAGTGGTCCTTGCATTGTGTGAGGAGTGCTGAGGAGATGAGTTGTGTCTCCTTAGAGACTCCAGAGTTCAACATCAGTAGCAGCATTGTCGCGTTTTCAGTAATGAATCTACGCATTCTGCACATGAGATGCTCATGATCACGTCCAGCAGTTAGACCTTTGCCCAGTGTGACTCACAGTGTGTCATGATAGATAAGCAACTCTCAAGTCTAACAACACCGTGTGAATTTGTTAATGTCGCCACTGAAATATTCTCGTTCATTGTAGAGCTACGTGAATGGCATAGGTAAAATTACAGCATACTTGACGTTTTAGTTAAATTTCCTGATTAAATGAGCTTTAATCTGACTTTCAAGTTGTGACTTGTTTTCAAGTAATGTACGAAAACATCAGTGTGGTGGAGAAAGTGATAAGAAATGAGAGTTTTTCTGTATTTGTGGAAATGCAGGAGACCTGCCTCTTGTTGTGTCTTTCTTCATTCCTTGGCCAGGTGAACAATAAGAACAATCTCTGGATGAGCTTATAGACTCCTTTGCTATGTTCTTCTAGAGTGCAACATGACAGACCAGAAATGACCAAAACTGAAGAGAAAATCATTTCATTTGTATAATAAGTAAAATCGTGAATGAATAAATGAGATTTTTGGTGTGCCCTCTTTTGTATCTAGTTTGCTCCCTTATTAAACAACACAGAACAAAATGTATTTGAGAAACCCCTTCCTTGAAGGCTTTTCTAAGCGTAGTTGTTAGACACTCTGGAGCTTTGCTGATGGTTCCTGTGATCACAGAGCTGGAGCCACTGTTCCTGTTAGGTACCAGGTTCCAAAAACCCCACCAGCCAATCGCACTGCTCCAAATGGTTAGATGTCTGGACGGACTACGTATTAGAGCAGAAGAAACTGAAATTTGAGAACCTCACAGTGCACTGATTGAATGGGTTACAGGGCTACAGTGTGTGAGTCTGCCCGTCTTCCCCAGCTCTTGTTTTGTTACCTACTAATATGTCAGTGGGGAGCAGCTGTGAAAAGACCCATAGAAAAGCAGTTAGAAGGTAAAGCCAGCCGTATCTGAAATATAAAATCAGTCCATGGAAAATACATGAGGCTCTGGATTGTCTGTTGTTTAAAGATCACCAAGTGTAGTGTGGTTTCTCAGAAGCCACAATTTTATGTTCCAACATATATTTTTTTTTTAAATTTAACTTAAAGCCATCTTTTCCAAGTCATGACCATGTGCAGGCATCTCTAGTCCATGGGAAAAAAACAGACAGACAAACAAACAAACAAACAAACCTTATAGAACCAGCTTTCTTGCACCTAGGATGAAGCTCAATGGTGGGAGATCGGCCAGCTATGTGCTCCTGGGTTGGAATCCTGGAGCTCAAACAAAGCAAACCAGCGCTCTTCGGCTGCAGCCAGTATACTGACTGTTCAATATAAAATATTTTATTTTGTCAGTTTTCATTTTTCATATATACATGTGTATGTGTAAACTATTTTATTGAGAACCAATTATATTAGTCTTTGTATCTAAATAGTGCACATACATATATACTAGAGGTACATACATACTAGAAATACAAAGATCACACCACGATCCAAAACCTCTTGACTTTTCCAGTCCTAGACTGAATTAGTTCACGTGTTGATTAGGTGCAACTGTTGGTACATGAGAATTTTAACTTTGAAAGTTAATTTTCTCTAATGTCTTGGAAATATTGTGTAGTACAGTTCTTAGAAAGTAGTAAAATGATCCTCCCAGAAATGCAGAAGCCAGTGTTCTTTTAAAACAATCGTCTGGCATTGACACTTGTCATCATCACTATGTTGAGTGGGCAAAACAGTTAGATGCCAAGCACCATTTTGGTCTGTGCTGGGTGGGGCAGGCCAAAGGTATACTGTAGAAAAGGTGTTGTCTTTTGTTTTCGTAGTTTGGTTGTTTGTTTGCTTGAGACAGAGTCCTCTCCCAGTAGGCTAGGTTTTCCTGGGGCTCACCGTGTAGTCCAGGCTGTCTGAACACACACTGCAGCTGCCTTAGCCTCCCGCATGCCAGGATCACAGACCTGACCGGCCATGTCTAGCATGCTTTTGGCTCTGGTCCAGGCCATTCAGTGTTTCTGAAGTCGCCCCCATCATCTTACTGTTTCTGTGGCTGTCAGTTCTTCTCTATCCTTTGCTCCTGCACAGAGTCGGACAGGGAGATGTCAGGAATCTGCTGAACGAAAGAGAAATAGCAAAGGGATCTTGTATAATCTGACTGTATTTTCATTTTTCACATAAAACATAAGAATATATCAAATTTTTAAAACGTTCAAGAGTATTTGTTTCTAAAACATGGAAGTTTGTTTTCCACAGAAGCCCTTGTTAGTGAGCCTGTGGGAGGCGTGTGTAAGTGGATCCTCTTAAATGACTCAGTACAAATGCTGCTCCGTACAAGTGCAGCTGTCATTAGCCATTGTCTTAACACTGGCTTTTGTTTGGCTTTATTTTAATGTAAATTTTAAATCAGACATTCAGTTTAATTTTCTATACAAGTTCAGAGCTAGTTTTTGAAGTAGTTTGTATTGTTGTAGCGTTTTGTTCCATTCGGGTTTATGGGTTTGAGGATCTGGTAGCTGTCAGTCTGTGTTTTCTCCTTTGCTCTCTGCTGGTAGAGACACAGATCTAATGCACAAATGCTGTATCTGAAACCACCCTTTACCACAGCCAGCTGTTCTCGGAACGCCGTAGACCAAGACATGTAAATATCCTCAGCTTACGTTTCAACTCTGTTCATACTCTTTCAGCTTACTCACGGCAGGATTTGCCTTTGATTGGTATCTTCTACACGACTTTCAGATATGTTTCCTGGGACATTGTTGTTATTGAGCTTGAAGTTGCCAGAGTGGTCCCTACGTAGAGCAATGCTTGAGGCTCTTAGACGTTGGAGACTCTTGAGAGCTCCCTGTGATGTCACACTGGTGGACACCCCGTCCTTACAACAGTAGCTCACATGAGGATACTTGTATCCACATACCACGTCATCTGTCTTCTTTAATGTGAGATAAGCATTCTTTCAAGACACCATCCATTTTTCTTTTCTTTTCTTTTTTCCAGTGAAAGAATTTCTAGCCAAAGCCAAAGAAGACTTTCTGCGGAAATGGGAGAACCCTCCCCCGGTAAGGAAGCTGTGTTTTCTATGCTAGAGACACCTGTGTGATATAAAATTGCAATTCTGCCTTAATTTATTGTTGCTCCAGAAAGTGTAGTTTTTAAGTGTTGTTAGTAAGCATATACTATGGTGGGAATTCCACCCTAATGCAGTGATGTCATCCATTAATTGACAATCTTATAGTTACCGCCATTGAAGAAGCAATCCGCTTCTTATAGAATCTCTGAAGGGCAGGTGGGTGGTTGCTGTTATTTATTTCTTGGAACACTCCTGAGATTTGAGCTTAGGGTCGCACGTATCCTAGTCAAGTTCTCTACCACCTAGCTATTTGCCAAGACTGTTGTTAAGTTTTGATACTAATTCGAGTTGCTATGATTTTCTGAAATACTAATTTTTAGTTATACAAGTTATCACTGGAAATATTAGAAAGGGGGCAGGGGAGGAGTCGTTCTTTTATCATATGAAGAAAAGCAATGATTAAACATAAAGAGATGTTCTGTTGGGCACTGTTTGTTCCCACTACTTGAGGGTGACTATATTAGCCCACCTGTTTTAGTAAAATCAATAATTAGATGTAAAACCATAAAGTTAATTCAATCAGAATTACGAAGACTTTTTTCTTCTTTGGTAAGAGTTCCCACAAATGTGAAATGAACAGTGTCATACAATTTTATAAGCAAATGTAATCCTGCTTTCCTTCTGTAATGACGTAACAAGAGACTAGGATGTGTCTCTGGATGGATGCACTTGCTTTACTGTGGCGCTCTCCTTCTGCTGTCCAGATCTGTCCGTACAAAGAGTCAGACCCCATCAGGGTTTGCTCAAGCTAATCCAAGATTGAGCCTTGGAAATATTTTTCTGAGGTTTTCATGAGAATCTTCATAATGAAACCTATTAAACAGATGGGTCAGCAATTACTACTTGTTGCTAGTACATAATTTGTTCCTAGTAATTTTCGTTTTGTTGTGGGAGGAACAAATTGAATGGATTGATGCCTCTAATTCTTTGCTTCTATGCGCTAGTCAAAGCCAAACAAAGATGTCTGCTTATAACAAAACAGCCATTCAAGGACGAGAAGGATCTGATTATTGTTCTGAGACTTTAGCTTTGGTTCTTTGCGGAATGAAGACTCTGTTCTCCTTCCTGTTTTAGGTAATACTAGGTTATTACAGCAGGGAGAAAGCCTGGGAAAGTTCTGAGGACACTGCCTAGTTCCATGGCCATTCCCAAGTCCTAAACTGTTGGCGAGTTTTACAGCTGTGCAGCTCTGTGGCTGATGCTTGTTGTTTTACAGCTGTGCAGCTCTGTGGCTGATGCTTGTTGTTCGTCTTTCACTAGTTCTGTCACTACATAAAGACACGAAGAGCAGCACTTTCCTCGGAGGCACGAAAACTGATCTCTCTGTTTTCATTTTGTACCATTATTTACAGGTGTTCTGTGACCATATACACTATTTGATTCTAAAAGTGTACAAATAGTTCATTAACTGTGTTAGGACTTCACAGTGGATGAAATATGACCATTAATGTTTGAGCCAAGGCTTTTATTTCCTTCATTATTTTATACTCCATTTTACAAAATTTTTCTCTGTTACTGGACTTTTGTTATTCAAAGGAGAATATAGAATGAGTAATCTGAAATATGAAGAGTGTGTATGTGTTGTTTCTACATGGAGAAGCTGCAAGTTAAATTACCCACAATGATTATATAACACTGAGTCATAGTAATTGCAGTCCTGCGGGAATTTCTAATCTAAAGGTTTATTGTAATCTTTATGCTTGTTTAGAGTAATGCTGGGCTCGAAGATTTTGAAAGGAAGAAAACCCTTGGAACAGGTTCCTTTGGGAGAGTCATGCTGGTGAAGCACAAAGCCACCGAGCAGTACTACGCCATGAAGATCTTAGACAAGCAGAAGGTGGGTGCCCTGTGCCCTCGGGGTCAGCTGGATAAGCTGCCACCGGCTTGTTCACCTAATGCTGGAGGTTGCTGCTTGCATTTTTATTACTTAGTATTTCTATATGATTAATAGAGGTTTGGGTGTGTAGGTAGTAGTTTTAATGTGTGGTTACTGTAGGTTTTAGTCTATGGGAACATGCCATTGCTATGTCTATTGATAACATATCTGTGTGCACTAACAATATATATATTCCATGTGTGCAGAACAAGCACCTCTCACACTGCATCCACAGACTGAACAGAAGCCTAGTGGCTTTGCTTCATGTCCTATTTTAGTTTATAGCAGATACTTGGTGCTTGACAGGATTAGGTTTGGTCAGTTTAGTGTATCAGTTAAGTCATGAAGAAACTATAAAACCTACCTTCAATGTAAGACAACTTTTCATAATTTCTATACCAATATGATAAATCTGGATATCTGAAATATTTATTACCTTAGATAGTAAGCATTTGTTTTCCTAGAAATCACTGACAGTTTAGGGCAAATATTAGCATGGGCAAATATTGCTACATGTTACTTAGTTGTTACCTGACAGAGATTGACTTCTTGTCCTATTGGAATCCAGGTAGGAAATTGGTGGCAGCATAGTGGGGAAGTAGCCAGGGGACAGACACGATGGAGTAGCTGACCTATGGGAATACAGTGCCAAGGGACAGATGTGGCAAAGTAACTCCATCCCATGGTGATATGTAATACAAGAAGCCGTACCTGTAACTCTACATTAACTAATAGCCACATTATAAGAAGTAAAAAGTAGCTGAAATTAATTTTAAAGTCTGATTTATTTAATAGCCTAATGTTTAGTACTTAACAAATATAAAATTATTGTGGTTCATACTAAGTCTTCAAAACCTGTTGCGTATTTTACATTTTAAATGTTAAATGACCACACATGTTGGACACCATAGCATCAGACTCTTTGAACCTTCATTTTAATGGAAACCAGATTAATCTTTCACATGAAAAGGAGATAATGGCTTACGTGCCTAAAATTAAAGATATGATACATACATCTAATTGAACACCTTTGCGTCTGCCTTCATTCCCAGAGTTTCTAGCCGTTCTTCTTGAAGCAGCAGTTCACTGGCTCACTCCTCTCAGCTCTGACCCCACAGTGTAGCTGTTCCTTGTCCGTCTCCCGCCTCTCACTGCTCTTCCTACATGTCTCTGCCCGCAGCGCCAACTCCAGTGGACTCTGCTCCTCTTATTCGTCCTTTTCTTACATACCACCCTCCTTACCCTGCCCTTCTTCTGTGGGTCTTCCTTTGTTTCTCCGTGTTCTTCAAGGACTGCTTGTCTCTAAGCTCTAGGCGCTCTCTCTCTCTCTCTCTCTCTCTCTCTCTCTCTCTCTCTCTCTCTCTCTCTCTCTCTCACCTTCCCACCCACCCGCATTGGTTATTTCACATTTTCTCCACATAGCTTCTTAGCCACTCTTTCTTAGGCTTTTGGTTCCTATGCTGTCTGAGCTTGGAGCTTTCCCAGGTCATTTAATTCTTGTCTTTGTTCTATAGATGAAGTTAATGGATCTCGAGGTTAGCAACTTGCCTGTTCATGCTGGTAAGAAAAAGGCGTGAGGCTTCAGTTTCATCTTGTATTTGTAAACCTGCCATTACAATGTTTTTTAATGCTGTCAGGACAGCTTCTAAGATTGTGTCATCTTTCTTAAAGAATTTATGAAATGCTTCACTTCAAAAATATTAAGAAGTTAGTGACATTTACCATTTGAAAGTATTTGGAAAGACATTTTTAGCTTCTAGAAACCTGTTAAGTAAATTACCAAGGTGGCTACCTCATGGATAAGTCATGGTAATGGATATTTCACAGAGGAATAACTAGAGTTTCATGTAATTTCCGTACTGCAGAATACTGGGTCTTGGCATAAATTAGTATGAAAAATTCTGATTTTTTGTTTATTTAATTTACTTGAGGTAAGTGATAAAATAACAGGTCATAATAACTCTCTTTCTGCCAGTAAGTTCATATATATCATTTAGTTAGGTAAACTTAGCTTCTCCAGTCTTAGTGTACAAGGGGGAATATCAACACAAAAATTAAAGGCATTATTCCAGGGTGTCAGATATTGCTAGGATACATAAACACAAAAGCACAGGCAAACAGCAGACACATACATACACATGTGCAAATATATACGTGAGTGTGCACACACACAAACATGTAACATATATGCAGCTGTTGTGTCAGTGACTCTTCACAAGTGTATGAGGCATTGGTCTCCCTTTTAAGCTAATCACCTCTCAATTTCCCCAGCATCTGACAGCCAGTAAGCTAAGCCCGTTGTGCAGGCCAAGGTTTATCTGATTTCTGTGCCTTATTCCTAATTCATTTTCCCTTCAAAACACACCCTTATCCCCGGGGTCCTTTCTTCCAGTCCCTTTGATGCCCAGTTAACACCAGCCAGCCTTTTATAGTAACACCGTGACTCCTCAACCCCAGACTTTTTACTTCTGTTTCCCTTCCTCTCCAGCCAGATGCTTTCTCACCGTCCCATAGCTTTTCTCTGACTCATCTGAAGGCTGCTGACATTAGTAAACGGAGACAGAGTTCAGCTTGTACCTCCTACTTCCTAACCTGTCATGATGTGTCTCCCAAACTCTCTTACCTCATGCTGTCCACATGGCCTGTGTCTGCTTCTCTGGCTTGAAAGCTGACTCACAAAAGGATACAGTAATTTTTCTGGGCGTGGGAGGTGCTGTACAACCTATGATTTATTAATAGCTCCTCTGATGTTTTACTTGAAATACCAACTGGTATTTAAGCTAATATACATATTAAAAATAAATTATATATGAATTTTGAAGATAAAATATGAACTGTATCCCAAGGGATATTTATAAAGTTTTCTCTGACATATTGTTTACCAAATTTTCAGAAATGTTATCCTTAACTGTAGCTTGCTTCCGTTCGTGTGTTTCTTCCTTTGGGGCTGGTTCTAGGGATTAACCTCTACACTGCTTTTCCTTCCATGTCTTCTGAGCCTTTATTCTCTCTCCATCTTCTACACTCATCACAGTGCTTTTCTCTTTGAGTAAGCTGACTTGTTTTGCGCTGTTACTGTGCACCAGGCAGTACATAACCGTTTGCCTTGCAATGTGTCCCATGACCACTTTTAAAGCATCAGAATTTTAGAGATGAGAGTTCTGTACTTGGCCTCAAGTAAGCAGTTTCTCTTCTGATACCTTCTGACATCTTAGTTCTCATTTGCTGGTCATTGACTGAAACAAAATTAATAAAAACTCAGAGACAGAAATTGAGGTTCAACCTGAAGGTCAGAAAAACAAAACAGCCAGCCACTGACTCTTACCTCTACCTCAGTCTGAAAATGGCGATCCTGCCTCCAGGAATCTCATTCTGAGACTGAGAGCTGTCTTCTCCTGTTTTATAATGCTCTCTAGAGCTGGGATTAAGGGCATGCACCTCTACTGCCTGGTTTCTATGTTAAGCTAGTATGGCTACTGGAATTAAAGGTGTGTGTCATTGCTACCTGGTCTGTAAGACTGGCCAGTGTGGCTGTTTTACTTTTCTGATCCTCAGGCAAGCTTCATTTATTAAAATATAAATTAACTATCACTACAAGTCACATATTACTCTTTACATATTCAGGCATCCTTCAAGTAAACCCTTGCAATGTGAAAGCAGACGTTTTCTTACCCTGTCACATGAGTGTCTTCTCTCATGATTTATATGTAGTGGATGATCATAATTAAAAGTGAATTTGTCTAAGTAGTTAAATTTTTTAAAACTTTTTCATTAAAAATTGGATGAACATATGCCTTACCAGTTCTGCTATTTTGAATAATGCCTGTTCAATCATTATATCACATATGTATATAGTTGGCTTAAGTTCATGAGACAGATAATGTCTTTCCTGTGATTTTTATTACTTATTTCAAAAACTAACACAGATTTTATGCCTAGTTAAAAATCTGCTGTATCATACAAAATCAGACACAAAGAAACATAAATTCTCCAGTTGGTGTCACTTAAGTGATTCATTGTGATAGTTAATACGTGGACAGTAGTGACCCAACAGCTTCATTGTATGGACTTTAAAAGCTAAAGAGTTGCAGTAGCATTCCAAGCACCCCAAGGCTGGTTGAAGGTCTAGGCTAGAACCCAGATCTTCCGGCTCCCGGTCAGTCAGTCATTGCTCAGCAGTGCTCACCCCGTTTCTAACAGTGTGACAGGCTCTGGCTGGGCCAGTACTCTTCTTCAAGTCTAGGGGACTGACGTCTGTGATTGCCTTACCTCAAGAGAAGCCTCTGGCCTGGAAGAAACCCCTACCACTGATACACACATGCATTCTCTCCACCCCCCTAAGACCATCTGTTGACCAATCCAGTGTTCATTTGTTCTGAGGATCAGATTTCTTCCACACTCTTCTCTGTGGCTATGTAAATTGACCTTTAGAGTTTAGCTATCTTTCTCCAAGCACAGTTTGAACAGCTTATTCATATTTGCCACTGTTCTCCTTTCTCAACTTTTGACTTTTCTTTCATCTTCAATTTCCTGCCACTGAGCTGATAAGTGATTTGATCATATCATTAGTAGCAAATACTTTCACATAGTAACCTCTAAAGCAATATAGGTCTATTTTTTTTTAACTTTGGTCCTTAACTTGATTTATAGCTAATTTTTGTGGAGGGCAGTAGCTTACTGTGTAGCCGAGGCTAGCCTTGAACTTAGCCTAGTCTTAGTGTTGGGCTAGTGGACATGCATCACCATAGCTGGAACATACTCACCTTCTGAGGACCAAGGCTGGGACTCTTTTAGGCTGTAAGCATTTGACTCTTATCAACTTGGTTGATTGTTTTCTTTACTGAAGTCTAGTAATGATACTTATCCATTGTGGTTATTATATGAAAGCCTTTTCTTTGAGACGATAATAGAAATGCTCTAAAGTCTATCTATGTATTTTTCACGTGCAGGTGGTTAAGCTGAAGCAGATAGAGCATACTCTGAATGAGAAACGCATACTACAGGCGGTGGAGTTTCCCTTTCTTGTCCGATTGGAGTATTCTTTTAAGGTTAGTCGCCCTAGTGTCTAAGGAAGATCTTTTCCATGAGATGTGCCTTTTGACATCTGAGACTAATAGAACTCGAGTGAGATGAGGGAACTAGACAGGGAAATGAACAGAATTTCTCCCCGGAGCAGGTGTTGACGATGATATGTGTGGTTTTCATGGGAAGGCCACACAAAACCCAACATTATAGTGATGCAGGAGCAGGCATCTTGCTCGTCTGTCTTAGGCTCCATTCAAATGAGGATGCTGAACACTTTCTGCATCTCTTAAACCCTTCGCATTATGACTTGAACATTTTTCTTCATGCAGTAATTTATATTCTGGAACTTTGTGGTTTTGGGTTTTTGCTGTTGTTATTTTACCACCAGGGAGATGAGCCTCTGTGCAGGGCCCATGAGTCAGACTAAGTGGGGAGGGTGGATCCTTTAAACCCAGGCCTCCTCAGTTCCTTAGAATGAGTTATAACTTGGTCTCTGCGCTGCTGAATCATAGGCAGCGTTTTGGTTTTGTTTAGTCCTTTGTTCTCTAAATGTAATAAAGCTTTATATACTTAAAATATTAAAGCCATCTATCTCGCAAGCATAAGATGTAAATATTCTTATTAGCTCTTCCAAATTGTTTTTTAACTTTGTTATTCCTTTGCAAATGCTGTGCCAGTATGTCATTGCTACAGTATTTCATTATCCAGAAGTTAAATGTTCCTTGCAAGAGCAGGAACAGCGAAAGTCTTGCGCGTCACCGTGGCTGGGATACTAAGGGGGTGGAGATGTGTGTGGGAGAGCCGGAGCACTTCTGTGACCTGTCACATGGATTTGACTTTGCCCTTTCTAATTTAACATGCTGTCATCTTAAAAATATTTTTACCCAGATTTTATAATTGGTATTTACTTGTTTCTTTGTTCATAGGATAATTCTAATTTATACATGGTTATGGAGTATGTTCCTGGGGGTGAGATGTTTTCTCATCTGAGAAGAATTGGAAGGTTCAGGTAACACTGACTCCTGTCTTACTTCCTTGATTCTTCCCATGCTTGTGTTCACTTTCAGCCAAGATATACTGATTTCATTAACTGTATTTTATCCATAGAAAGTACTAGGTGGAAGCATTAATAGGAGGTTATAGCATAGATGAGCTTTAAAATCCACATGAGAACAGGATGAAGCCAATTAAATATTCTACCACTGGTAAGTATTGTGAGACGGTTTGAAGAAAAAAAATACAAAAAATAAACTTTAAAATACCAACATATATTGAACAAATAGTAGTATCTGAGGCATATACTAATATATGCTATGTGCTTTATAATATCTAATGACAGTAGCATTTATGGTAGAAGTTTGAGTAAATGTGGATATGAGGAAGAGATATGAAAATGATAGTGACACAGCAATGAGGAGGCAGAGGCAGGGGGATATCCGTGAGTGAGTTCCAGGTCAGCCAGGCTACACAGAGAAACCAAAACAAAGAAACGAATCAATCAATAAATGTTATGATGATGAGATTATATTATAAAGCTTTTGTTATGTTGAGTTTCTTAAATACATACACAGTGTAAAGGCTTTACAATGTACTAGGTTTTTTCCAATACAACCTTCTAATAGTTTTATCTGTGTACAAGGCTCATAGCTGCTACTAGAAATTAGTAACCTTCATAAAATGAACCTAAAATTAAGACCATAACCAGTTTTGTTCAGTATTCGGAATTGAGCTGAACCTAAGTGTGAGTTCCCTGGGGATTGACGACTCCCACTAGGCTGGTCACAGAGTTGGGCTCTCACAGGAGCAGAGCAGGGAGGCAACCATTCCTTGAGTTGCCTGAGGCCTAAGCAAAGATTGTATTTATTGACCTTTAGTGTTAGGGGAACCTCCTATCTGGAGACTGTAATGAAAAGTGACTTCTATTTGTGATAGTGTCCTTTTACTTCCTGTTTCACTTCCTTCCTGTCCCCTGTCAGAGTCCTGGAGTCCTCGTGCTCCTCTCTAGTTATCCCATGCTCGTACTGAAATGTCGCACTCAAACCTGTCCTAAAACACAGTCTGCACTTAGAGCTTACAGCTGTAACCACTACAGCTGCTTTAACACACCACACAGTGCTGTAAGGAAGCAGACTGACTGAAGTAGTGGAGTAGGCTGTTGTCTTTCCTGAACTCTCATGTTTGCGCTATGTGAGCCCTAGGCCTTCCTTGTTCTCCCCCAGGGAAGGCCAGAGGGCTTAAATCATTGCTCAGTGTTACTTTCTTCAGTCTAGTCAGTCACCTGAGTCCTGACTTACCCTGATGTCTGCACTTAAAGCTGCTAAAATTTTTAGATTGCGTATCTCTATATTTCTTCTATAAAAAATAAGATACAGCCGGGCGGTGGTGGCGCACGCCTTTAATCCCAGCACTTGGGAGGCAGAGGCAGGCGGATCTCTGTGAGTTCGAGACCAGCCTGGTCTACAGAGCTAGTTCCAGGACAGGCTCCACAGCCACAGAGAAACCCTGTCTCGAAAAACCAAAAAAAAAAAAAAAAAAAAAAAAAAAAAAAAATAAGATACTCAGCAGACTTCATATTTATACATTAGGAGAAAAATAAAAGGGAACTTCCAGATGAAATTCTCAAAGTTTCTGAGGTTACATGCCCCAAAATTGGGGAGGAATCTTCCAAAATCTACTCCAGGGCCTCCCTCATTCTTTGCTACACTGTTTGTACATGACTGAAACTGGAGGGGTATTATAAAATATCACTGCTAAAAGTCAGCCATTGCTTACTTTGCACCTGTAGAGAGTGAGGCAAGGACCTGGGGATGTGTGGATGAGCATAGAGCTGGGGTGTGTGGATGAGCATAGAGCTAGGGATGTGTGGATGAGCTTAGAGCTAGGGATGTGTGGATGAGCATAGAGCTGGGATGTGTGGATGAGCATAGAGCTAGGGATGTATGGATGAGCATAGAGCTGGGGTGTGTGGATGAGCATAGAGCTGGGGTGTGTGGATGAGCATAGAGCTGGGGTGTGTGGATGAGCATAGAGCTGGGATATGGATGGGCATAGAGCTGGGATGTGTGGATGGACATAGAGCTGGTGTGTTGATGGACATACAGAGCAGCATGTATCACACTCTTTAGATATTTCTGGTTCTGGTGCCATCCTTTGAGGAAAATTTTAAATGTTGATGTTGTTCATTCAAGACACAAATATGAAGGTCATTAAAGTCAGGCAAATTAGGAAACATTCAATGAATGTACGAGAAAATTAACTAGAAATTCAGATTAGAAATTTGGCAGACCATTTTTAAATAATACTAAGACTGTAACATGAAAATTACACTAATAGTCAAAGTTACAGAGTTTGTTGATGTATGGCCTGTGTATTAGAACCTTACCTTGTTTTTGAAAACATATAGCTTGCATATGTGTGACTGTAAACATACCTAGAACAGGATTTGGAAATTCACGTGACAAGATCGCCTGTGGGCTTCTGGACTGGATTGCATGTGCTCTTCTCTGTACTCTATACTATGCCTTTTCTCTGGTCACTGTGTGTCACCATTTGTGCACAGGACATGCTGCAGAGACAGTGTTCATTTTCAGGTGTACACACTTAAGAGATTCTTATAATGAAATTCTTTAAGCCCCTAACTGTCTGAGAAAATAAATGCGCCCTGTGAATGGAGCCTGCAGTGGTGGCTCTATAGACTATAGAATGGGCACAGTGGCTGTTCCGTCCTTCTCAAACCAGCTGGAATTGTAACAGCATCACCAGTCCCAGTGTGGGCAGTGGTAATTTGCAACAAGATGATTTTAAGGTTATGTTTTCCTCAGTATAAAATAAGATCCTGAGTGTATCTTATATTTACTATTATATAAAGGGAGTATGTCCCATAAATGTACAGTAGTGTTTTTGAAAGCAATAGATATTTGAAAATGTGAGTTCTTCACCAACTTCTGAGTGAGAAATATCTCCACTCCATCTGAAGTAGTGTGCAATCCACTAGTGAGCATTTGTCACCATCTGCAGTAGTGAGCAATCCACTAGTGAGCATTCATCACCATCTGCAGTAGTGTGTAATCCACTAGTGAGCATTCATCACCATCTGCAGTAGTGTGTAATCCACTAGTGAGCATACATCACTATCTGCAGTAGTGAGCAACCCACTAGTGAGCATTCGTCACCATCTGCAGTAGTGAGCATCACCACGCTCTTCTCTTTTCCAGTGAACCCCATGCTCGTTTCTACGCGGCCCAGATTGTGCTAACGTTTGAGTACCTCCATTCCCTCGACCTCATCTACAGAGATCTCAAGCCTGAGAACCTCTTAATTGACCACCAGGGTTACATCCAGGTAGGATTTGAACACTTTGCGTATATGTATTTGGGAAACACTAAGAAACAGCGTCACACATTTTGCCTCAACTGTCAATGTTTGATAGTTGTTATCTGAGGGAAAAATTGTGTCTATCTAAAGTGAGTTCATAGTTCTGCCACTGCAGACAAGTAAGTAGCACATCAGGGAGAAGCCTGTTTATATCTCCTAGAATCAAACTCCTGCAGAAAGTCACAGTAATAGCTACATGTGGGAGTAGCGACGAGTGCCGGAGGCCCGTGTGGACCAGCTGAGCAGCCCTCCGCCAGAAAACACAAAGAAAAAAGACCCCAGTGTGAAATTCTTTTTTATATTGATAAGGCACTGGAAGTGGGAAATTCCTCGGGTGGCTTCGTGTGACGGTGCACTCAGGTGCATGTGTTCTACAGTGTTGGGAATCCTCCCAGCTGTGACCACAAGGTGCCTAGGAAGCATGACTCTCTAGGAGCTCACTGTACATTACGAGTATTAAAAAACCTGGAAAACTGCAAACCCTTTTGGTCCTAAGTGTTTTGGATAAGGGATATTCAACCTGCATTTCCTCCTTTAGTACTAATAACCCTGTGAATTGTTAATACTTTTATTGTAGACATTTTAAAGCTAATAAGACTCAGTTACAGCCAAATACACAGCCAGTAGTGGAAGAATTAGAATTTTAGCCCAATCGTCTCCGAGTCCAGACGCTTTACCACTCAGTATGGGATGGGATGAAATTGGTAGCCTTCTCTCCAGTTCTGTTGATAGCACAGGGCCACGGCTTTATGTGGCTTACCTGGCAGCGGAGTGTCCCGGCCTTCCCTGGTGATACACTTTGTGGCCAGAGACACGCTGGACTTCAGGGCTGTTTTCATCAGTGCTCGCTTTATAGTAAAACTGTTGCTTTCCATTTTCATTCAGTGTGTAAATTAGTTGATCTGGGACCTGTCCGGCTGCATTGGTTTGTTTGTTTTGAGAGGGTGTCTAGCTGCACTGCCCTGCTCTGCCTTCACGGATTACTGCCATGTTGACTCTTCTTTTCTTTACTTCCACATCTTCCTTTTTTCTTAAATTTTAACTTTGAATTTAAGTATAGGTTATCCGTTCTCTGCCAAGCGATCGCTTCAAACGTTTCTGTTTCCTTTCATAGGTCACAGACTTTGGATTCGCCAAAAGAGTCAAGGGCAGGACTTGGACATTGTGTGGTACCCCAGAGTACCTGGCCCCAGAGATCATCCTCAGCAAGGTACTGGGTGCTGTTGGTGTGCAGAGAGGCAAAGTCTATGGACTTCTGAGAAGCAATTCCCTGATAGAAGCTGGAGGTCTTTTCAGATATGAATTTAAATCTACCAGCGCATGACTTCTAGATAACAGTCTGTCTAGAGTTTGGCATAGGTCTCTAATCCGTGTAGAGCAATGACCATTTGAAGCCCCAGTCAGTATTCTTCCCCAGTAGACCAGTACAGGAGGCTTTCTCCCGGTTCCTCCAAGCACAAATCTAGAGACAAGACAGCTCGCTTGTTAGCTTTGTTTCAACTCAAAACCTAAATGAAGAGAATTTTGAAAGTTATTTTTAATTTTAGTTTAATAGTAATAAATAGTAATACAACAATTAAGCCCTTTTAACCTTGCTGAAGCCTGGCCTGCTTTCCAAATGGTAGACTGTGGTACTAGTGCATTTACATTTAGTGTAGCAAATGTAGCCACACTTAAAGGAGTGTTTCCATTTTTTGCTTTCTTCTCTGGATGGAGAAAGAAGGAAGGGAAAGTGAAGACTGAGCTCAGAAAGGAACAAGTGAGGAGGAGGACAGGCACAGGCCTACAGGACTGCAGAGACGGGGAAATTAAGTGATAATTAAAAACAAGCTTATGAGCTGTCTTAAGTTAGCTTCCTAGTGTCTTACAGTCTAATTAATCCTTAAAAATTAAATATCATTGTTGGTAACTTTGCACATTTCTCCCTTTCATGCACTTATAAATATGACCATAAAATAACTGTGAAAACTTGCACACGTGTATGTATTAGAGTGCATTATGAAATGTTCATTGTACAAAATTGGAGATTTAGGAAAATGAAGAATCCCAAAAATCCTGTAGTCCTCCTACCCCAAAGGCAGTCTTTAAGAAAAGACGTGTTGTATGTTTTTCCAAATGTATGTACTAGTTGCAATCATGGTGAATGTATAATTTGTGTATGGTTTTTTACACATACATAACATGCACACATAAATATGTACATGTGTGTTGCTAGTGCATGTGTGCAAATGTACCATAAATTAGTCACTCTTCTATTGTTATTTTTTACATTTTCCTGTTGTCTTGTTGTTTGTAGAGTTTTCTGAGATTTTGTATGTAGTATAGTTTTTCCTCTATTTTCAGCAGTGGAATTGCTGAGTCAGAGGTATGAATGTGTTTAAGAGTCTTGATTTAAATGATCAAGTTGCTTTCTGAAAAGATTGTAGCATTTTAGATACTTACCAGGAGTGTGTGGTAATGCCTTTTTTACCGCATCCTTTCGGAACTTGAGAATATTTGCTAATTTAAAAGACAATAAATGGTATCTCGTTTCATTTGATTATGAGTTCTATTTTCAAATATGCAATTACCATAGTATTCTTTGTATGTGTATACAAATTAAATTGTGAGTCTAGATCCTTTGCCTGTTAACTATGTATAGTGTTTTTCTAATAACATTTAAATTTTCTATCCCACGTGTTATCTTGTAGCTGATGGATATGTTTGCTATAAACATCCACAGAATGTAAAACAGAAGTGAAAGTGAGCAGGTGGTCCCATTCCTATTAGCAAGATATTGTCCGTCTTACAACAGATCTCCTTTAAAATATATAATCAGAGGAAAAAGGGAAATCTCCATATTGTATTAGATTTTACTCAATGATTAGAAAGCTAAATGATTAGAAAGCTAAATAAAGCTAACGTCTTGACAAAAAGGTGAAACATGGGGTTGTTGTTCCCCCCCACATAATCTTTATCTGATGAAGACCCTGACCTATAGCAAACTTACTATAAATGTATTAATATAAACATTATCAATAGGTGTCCTCTTATAAAATGTTTATGTGGATTTTAGTAAGGTTGATATAAAAAATACCAGATGAGATGATCAGAACCTTTGAGTTGTATTTGACTCATAGTGTATTTCTTTAAACTTGCCTTTTCTTTTGATAGGCTGCTCACAAAACCCTATGCATGTGTCTTCCTTCCTGTGCCTTCAGGAGATGAGACACAGACCATAGATTGCAAACTTCACATGTACTTGAATGTTAATGCTGATTAAAAAATGCTTAAATTTTAAGTTTTCAAAAGATACTGAAATAGACATGATTATCTCAAGTATTTTCACCTCAGATCCAAGAATATAAGCTTTTCTGAAGTCAGCTTCATCATTCGTTGTTCTAGTCATCCAATTTTGTTTTAGAATGTTTTTACCTTTCTAGCTATGCTGTTGCTAACCTGTCACACAGGCCATGGCGTGGGATGCCCAGCAGAGGTTATGTGGTCTAATTCCTTCTCTGCTGTGGAACAACAGCAAGAGTCTCCCACTGAAGCCTAAGAGATTTAACAGTCTTTCTCAATATCAAACTGGAGTATCTGGAAATTGGTCATTTCGTTTGCGTAAACGTGTCCAGATAGCTTTTGTTCATTTCTCATATCCCACCTCTCACAGCTGCTAACAACTGCTAGAGTCACGTTCATGCATTTCCAGATCGTTTCGAAGTTGCTTGTCTTCATTTTCCCCAGTAACTCATATGTTGACTGGCATTGCTTCTGCCTTGTTTCAGGGGTACAATAAGGCGGTGGACTGGTGGGCACTGGGGGTGCTGATCTACGAGATGGCAGCTGGTTACCCCCCATTCTTTGCAGACCAACCAATTCAGATTTATGAGAAGATCGTTTCTGGAAAGGTCAGTGATACCTGTAATTGTTCCTTTCTTTCTCGTTATCTGGGTGTGGTTTCAAGTTGGCAGATTAGAGGCATAGCAAGTTGTCAGACACTTCCCTAAACTAGGGGGAGTAACAGTACTCTGTTCTGCTGTTCTTCTAGAGAAAGAGCTGTTGGACAAGCCCATCAACAAGGTTATAAGGCAGCGTCCCTTTTTAGAATTTTGGTTTTGTTTATTAAAAAGAAAGTATGATTGTAATTATTTGCAGAATTCCTGTAAATCAGAATAATGATCTCATTTGGTTTGCACTTGGAGAACAGTTTTAGGGACTGTTCTTATGTAACAGTTCTAAACACAGACTTCTTATTTGAATTACATCAAAATTAGAATTGATTTTAGCAGAATTGCTTATGTTTAATGTGATTATAATAGAGGCTGAATTTTAGCAAATAGGAAACAATAATCAGCCTTGACCATGAGTGGACTGAGCCCGTGGCATTGCCTAGATCATTCCATGAACTCTGCTCTTGCATTCGTAGCCTCTCGTTAAAGGCAGTCATTCTCACCTTCGCTCAAGCCTGAGATCACTTCAGGAGAGAAGGGAAGCACAGCTTTTGTAGCTGTGGGGGCCAGAGAGATAGCTCACAGGTGAAGGCATCTTCTCTAAGCCTGGGGCCTCACAAGGGAAAGGAGAAGATCAGCTCCTGCAGATTGTCCTGAGTGGCACTCACCCGCCCATCCCCCACAGAAATACCTTTTTCCCATCAAAAGCAAAATTCATGGCATGGAATGTTGCCAGAGTGTCATCGTTAGAATCCGTGTGTGTGAAACACAAGCCACAGTCACAGTTCCCCTTAACATTGCTTCAGCGTCAGATCTAACGGAAGCTCTGCTGTGAGCCTGTTCCTGCCTCCGCTAGCAGAGAAAGCCACGTTGGAACTTAGCTAGCTTTAAAGTTTTCATAATTCGTGTCATTCAAACCCAATTTTCATCTTATATTTGGGGAGTCTGTATTTCTAGTTTTCAGTTGTTTTTCATTCAAGATCATTTTTTTCTTCTGGGAGAGATGGTGCATCCTTGTACTCTTAGCATTTGGGAGGTAGAGGCAAGAGGTTCATGAGTTCAGAACCAAACTGGGTTACATGGAACCATCTTAATAACAACAAAAAGAAACAAAGGAATAGCTTTGTCTAATCTTTTCAAAAGCATATTACATAATGCAGCAATATTTCGTGTTCTGAAACCATATAATAAGATGGGTGCAATGTCATAGTTAAAACAAGTTATTATATTATTGATTCACTTAAATACAAACATTTGAACATTAGATTGTTAAGTCATTTCTCTACTACAAGATTTTCACCCAAACTGGTATTTTTAAATACACATAAAGATGATCAGTCAGCTTTTAGACTATGCTCTGCATGTATCTTGCTTTTGAAAAAACAGTAAACACATATGCAAATACACTGCTAAGGTATTTTTGTTGCTGCTTTTTTAGGAAACGTCAATGCCATTTTCTGCTTAGCTTTGACTATAGTTAATTTGACCTAGAAGTATTCAGACGTTATCTTCTTTTTACTGGATCTCATGTGTTGAAGGTTGGCGCCAAGCTCAATGTGTAGCCAAACAAGACTTTGAACCACTAATCCTCCTGTCTCTGCCTCCCAAGGGTTTGTGCCAGGAGGACCAGTTTTATGCTGTGGTGCTAGGAGGAGACCTAGGGCTTCCTACATTCTAGACAAGCACTTGACTGCCTGAGCTGTGTCCCCAGGCCCTAAATACTGTGCCCATGAAATACAAAAGCTCTTGTACCAATTTCATAAAACCCAGGGCCATTTTTAACATTTTTGTCCTGGTGATTTAATAAGATAGTCTTACTGGTCTGGTGAGCGGATTGTTCCAACACTGTTGAGAAGAGAGTGACATAGTCCTCTGCACCCATCTAGATTCATTAGTTCCCCTTAGAGTCAGTGCTGATAAATGTATTGTAATGCCCAGCTCTCTTTTCTCTTAGGAACTCCTGAGGACAGTGTCAGTATCGGCACATCTATAGAAAGCCTAGTGATTAAAAATGCTTTATCTTTAGAAAATTTAATTAATGTATAGCTTTTTTGCTAGATAAATCCTTTACTGAGATTGCAATAGTTCATTTAGAGAAATGGTTTCTTAAAATGTATTCCAGTATGCTGTGGCCAGAAGTTAATAGAGTACCACTCTAGGCAGTGTTCAAACTCTGTTTTAAGTCATTTAACCTAGTAAGTTTATTCCAGTGCATAAAAATTGTTACTAGTCATGTAATCTTTCCCCCATACCAATAACTGCAGAATATTAGCAAGACTCTCCCTCCATCAGCCAGAAATTAGTTTTATAACTTCTATAATTAAGCTCAGTGAAGACAAATTTGATTTTGACTTATTTTATTGCTAAATGTCAGGGGTGGGCCCAGTAAAACCATTTAGTACATTTAAATCATGGATACCATGACAACATGCATTAATTTAATTTTTGGATGTAACTTCACTTTTGAGCAATAAATGTATCCATTTAAATTTGTAGAAAATAATAGTTATTCCAAAACTGGAACTCATGAGCCTATAAGTGGTGCTGAGAGTAGAGCAGTTTCTCACTCTGCTCAGCTCAGACTGAGCCTCACATGTTATATCATATAATGCAATACAGCCATGTAGGATACCATCTGTATGCACAGTGCTGTTCCTATAAAGCAAGGCTAGGGTCATCCATTCTATCAAAATTTCAACAGTGACTGTATTTGAATATTTTAGAGACATAGATTATGGACTTCTGTCTTTAAAGCTCCTTCCTTGATTTTTCAGCCTCAGAACATTAAGGTGGTATTCTAATAAAAAGGCTGAAAAGGTGGGAAATGCATTACTATTAGGCATAATAAAAGCCATAACATTTTCATAAATGTTATAATTTTCACTGTCACATAAAATATCTTCTCTCATATCATAATTGGATAAATTGAGATTGAAAAAGGTGAAAGGTTTTTCCATAGGTCACAGAATATGTATATAATTCAAGTTGAGATTGCAAGTTGGAATTATTTCTGCTGAGGAGATTTGACCAGGTGTGATGGTAGGTGGCTGCCATCTTCAAGACTAACTAGGTTGAGGCTCAGCAGCCCCCATGGGTTTGAGGCCAGTGTAGGCAACATTACAAGAGCCTGTCTTTCGGGTGAGGGATCGAGAGTATAAATAAGCAGATTACTAGCATTTTTACCTCCTGATAACACAACCAACACACAGGGAACATATCCCTGGCGCCACCCTTGGCTACACTTTCCACTGTCTCCACTGCCAGCACCCTTTGGGGACAAGTGCATCCTGTCGTCCTGTAAGAGCTTGTGATGGATGAGGCTGCGGTCAGCGGGGACACTCGGGCTCAGCATGCTGGGAGCCCTGGGTCCAGTCTCCAGAACCAAAAACAAAAGAAAACACTTCTCTATGATTTCCCCATATTCTGCAGAGTAAAAATCGAAGCTCTTGCAGTGTTGCTTTCTGAGGAGCGATGTCACGTTTTTAGAAGGTCACTCTGTTGTCTCATTATTTATCGCCTCCTTTCTCAGGATAAAAATCCCCTGAAGGCAGGTCTCTGTCTTACTTTGTTTTCTGTGTGTCCCAACCACATCAGTGCCTAGCACTCAGTAGATTTACATCAAGAGTGGATTCAGATTCATGCATTTATTAAGGTCAATGTACATGATCAGGCCAGGTCTACATGTTGGATGTGCTAGTATCTCGGTGATGGCTTGACTTGGGCCCTCGTGGTCAAATACCCAGGGTGGTAAAGCTGAGCTGTGCAGTAGTCTTCATCCTGTCGTCGTGGAACCTCCTGATGGCTTCTGTGGTGGCTGACAGATCTACGGTCCCAGAGCGTGTGAAGGGTCCCTCTGCTTGCCATCCTCCCCAGCATCTGTTTGTGGTCTCGTGACTGTTGCCTTTCCCCCTGTAATTTCCTTTGGGAAGTTCTTGTTTGTTTCAGAAGCTCATTACTGTCTTGCTGTTTTTAAAGTAGAAAATTGATACTCCTTACTTTGTAGAAAAGATGAAAAGTTACAGAAAAGTTTTAAGCTTAAACTTTCAACCATCTCTAGATGATTTTTGATACCATTTTTAGCCTCTTAGTCATGGGAGCGTTGCAGAACAATGAGATGGGTGTGTGCTGAAATCCAGATGTCTGTTTGGAACGTGAGCTCTGTCTCTTTGCTCTGCGGTATTAAACAAGCCATTTGATTATTGTTCATCTCAGTTGCCTCACCCATGCCTGTGAAGTGGGCGCTGCAACATACCTGAGCCCCCAAACCTGCCTTTTAATATTGTATCTTCTGAGTTATTGCTGGCAGTTCGGTGTTATTTCTCAGTAGCAGAATTCTGCTCAAAGTTTTTCTCTAACAAATGTAATGGCTTCCTATGCTGGAAAAGGCAGTGTGGGCGTGTACAGCCTTTTCCAGAACGCATTTACTGATATTTTTCCTATGGCGCTTCCCCTTTGATTACAAGTTTAAGTTGTGTATCTCTGAGGGGTTTACAGTGAGGCGCAAGGGGTTCTCTCCTGAATACGGGTGAGCCTTCTGATAGTGTTCAATTTCTAGAGGCTGCTCTGTGTTCTTAAAGGGAGTTCACCACTGAAACAAGGCTCTCCGAGGAGTTTAGCTTTTACATAAATCGCACTCATCCTTTAAGACTATGGTATGTCGTGAAAAGTGTTTGGGGGTCGCCTCTACCTTCTCCCGTTGACATAGTGATCTGTCCTTGAGAAAAGCTTATATGAAATCAACAGAGAACTAGCCGGCAATCTGAAATCTCCCTCACCTGCTCTGTGTCTGTGCAGGTCCGATTCCCATCGCACTTCAGCTCTGACCTCAAGGACCTTCTCCGGAACTTGCTGCAGGTGGATCTGACAAAGCGATTCGGGAACCTGAAGAATGGTGTGAGCGACATCAAGACCCACAAGTGGTTTGCCACCACCGACTGGATTGCTATTTACCAGAGAAAGGTGTGGGTCTACTCTGAACTTAAAGCCTCTGAGACGTTGCAGTGACGTCATGTAGCAGGGGCCCTGAGCGTCAGCACGTCACAATTCTCTCACCTTTTAAGCTAATCCTTCACAGCGTCAATCCCAAAGTGCCTTATCGTATGTGAAAGAGAACACCTGCATGGTTTCATTCATAAATCTTCCCTGGCCATGCTAACTCTTAACAATACTGTGGAAGCCAGGCGGTGGTGGCGCACGCCTTTAATCCCAGCACTTGGGAGGCAGAGGCAGGTGGATCTCTGTGAGTTCGAGGCCAGCCTGGTCTACAAGAGCTAGTTCCAGGATAGGCACCAAAAACTTCGGAGAAACCCTGTCTCAAAAAAAAAAATCCAAAAAAAAAAAAAAAAAAAAAAATACTGTGGAAGCTAGATTTTAGATAGTATTCTACAGGCTTGTGTTTCAAAACTGATAAAAGTCACATTAAAAATATAATGTATAAATGAATCCACTCCAGAATCAGGGCATAGCCAAACGAACACTGCATCAGCTTAAGTTCTGGGAATGTTTTCAGTTTTAGTTTGGCCTTGCTGTGGATATTAACCAGGGTTGCAGCTTTTTTCCATCATTCCCAGGAAGATCCAGCCTTTTCACACGTTAAGTCCTCTTGCATGTCTGCCTCTCAGTTCCCAAGGATTTTTTTCCAGTTTGTCCACCTTCCATATTCCAATGAATTCTTGAAGTTAAATTTCTGCCTCAGTGTGCTGGTTTCTCTGAAGCATGTCCTTCCTTGCTCATTCTCATTTCAGAGAATTTGATGGGAACAGGAACTTTATCTCCCTTCTTCTATATCCTGTCCCTGGCGAGAGCCACTGACATGTGCATCTGACTTGTAGCCAAATCCCTAACCAGTACCCATCGTTCCACAGATGCAACTGCCCTTCGTCCATTTGAGACTTCTTTAGGAGAGATGAAGTTCATGCCCTGGGGAGAGTGCAAGCAAATTATCTGACATCACTGTATTTTGTCTTTTAAGGAATTATTGATTTACTTACCACTCCTCCAACTAGTAAGTGGCGCCCTGTGCTGGCCCCGGACATTATTCATGGTGCTAAGGGTGTGGTGAGATCAGTGAAGTGGGTCTCACTCCTCCAACTCCGACCTCAGCGCTAAAGGGATCGGAGGCAAATCAGTCTGCTGTGCTAATAGCAAAGGAACACAGGAGACGGCACATGAGAGCCTAGACTAAGAAGATTCTAGAGGAAGCAAAGCTCAGGCAGTGCGAACACTGGCTGTGAGTACAAGTGTAGCCCGTCTAGAGCATTACTGCAGCACCTGGCTAAGCAGAGGACAACCCCAGCTGGCCAGTGTGTATATAAGAAACTCGCTTTGCTCCTGAGGTGAGCGGGGTAACAGCCCCAATAGCAGCAGTATGTAACAATAGTAAGTGCTCTGCTGTGGAAAGAAATTGGGAAATTTAAGATTTTGCTCTGTTAACTTTATCTCTGCTTTCAGTCTTGAATGCTGAGTTAAAAATAACTCTCATGAAGTGTGTATATTTAGCTTCCCTCTTCCCAGCCCCACAAAACCACAGCTTCTGATGTTTCAGAAGCTTGCCACATTTCATGATGAACAACCACAGAGCACATTTCCTGAGGGAAAAGAATTTAATACCCTATTTCATATTAGAAGCAGTTTTTCTAATTCATTAAAATTTTAAAAGATTATAAAAACAAAGCTATAAAAGAACTTTAAAATTCAGCTAATAGAAAGCTTAGCAAGACTGAAACAGGCTGAGGGCAGCAGGGTACCAAAGCTCACAGCCAAGGCCTGGGGGTGTGGCCTCGGGCATCTTAGCTCAGCATGTGTGACATGCTCTCAAATAAGGGCCCTGGTGAGTAAAGCAGACTTCTCGGCTCGTAAAGCACGCTTGTGGCTCTTGTAGACCATTCGTTATGGTTAATTAAACGAGTTCTCATGAGTTTGAAGTTTTCCTGTGAAAAAGAAAATAATATGTTTTTTAGGGGTTTTTGCTTTGTTTCTTTTATTTTGCTAATAAAGAAATAGCCTAGGTAGAGAGCTGCTGTGAGTGTCAGTGCTTCCCACATAAGCTTTCCATCCCAAGTTCACCAGATTCAAATCTCAGCATGTTACCACTTTACAGTCTGCCTGCCTTCTCTCTGGGTTTTGTATGGTGTGTGTTTGAGATGCAGTCTCACTCTGACTATGCAGGTCCATCCTTAAACCTGGTGGGGTGGGGTGCTCTTCTGGCTGTGACTTTCCAGGTGCTGGGATTATAGGTCTGAGCCAGAATGTGGGCTTTTAAAGTTTGCTCTAACATTATTATTATTAAAAGGAAGGTACGCAGTGTTGAGTAGCACATTGTTTCATAAAACATTTGGATTTTACACACCACCTGTTTAACTTGTTGCTTCGAGTCTTTATAAGGGAAGGCTGATTCAACAGGAAGGAGAGGGAGTTGGGGAGAGAGAGAGACCTGAACTCTGAACCTAGGTCAGATGAACCGCCCATTACAGTATGATCTTGAGCACATGGTTTCAACTGTATAAACAGAGCCTTTAGCACTCTCTAAAGTGTGGGTAACTAGAGAACAGTAGGAAGCTCGGTATGTAGAGAAGGACTAGGCAGTTAAGTCCAGGCTCCTTTTATGCTCAGGTAATTTGGTGAGTACTCAAACATGGAGTCATCCTACCCCCAGACGTGACTGATGTTGACCGTGGACGTCTTTCCACTCCTTGCCATGTTGTCACTGCTGTTTCCGTCATGGTCATAGTTCCCAACTTCAGTCTTCTGTCACAATTGATGCTTAATACACATCCCACTGGGGGACTTAATACCTCATTCCAGAACCTTTCTGAAAGAATTTCCTTGACACCTGCTTCCTCCCAGCACTTAGCGATCTCATTTCTTGTTTATTGTTGTACAGTAACTATCCTGGTGTTACGTTAGCATTGTTGAGTAGCCTTGATTTAGCCCCTTAGTACAAAACTATTATGCACTTGACTCTCTTTCTGAATAGAACATGCTTCTATATTTATTCAACTTTTCTGGTGCTCAGCAATTTTAAAGTTCCCCATATAGTTACAACTTTTTATACAGAATTATCTGTATTTATCCCTTGTAAATTTAGCATAAAAACTTCTTTACTCTTCTCCAGCCAGTTTTAGAAATTGACATTTTCCTGTAAAATCATCCCTACTGTTTATCATTACTGATTCTATCATCTTTATTGTGATATTTATTGTTAGCCAGTGTTGTACGAAAGTATGTATTTCTCTGATGTGTGTGTGTGTGATTTGTTAGTGTTTAAAGAGTTCTGATGTATAAAGTTGAGCATGGTGGTGCATGTCTTTAATCCCAGTACTTAGGAGGCAGAGGCAGGTGGTTGATAGTCAGGGCTACATAGAGAAACCCTGTCTTGCGGGAAAAAAACAAAAAACCTCGCTAGTATTTTGTCACAATTCTCAGATGAAAATGTGAGACTCTAGCTCCCCTCTAGTGCCTTGCATACCAAGGGCTTACTCATTAAAGGTAGCAGAGTGAGTGCATGCTGGGGCTTTACCGTTCTCAGTGGCTGCAAGTTTCTGAGGAGTTATTCTTTTTCTGATTCTCCTCTTGATGTCTATTACAGGTTGAGGCTCCATTCATACCAAAGTTCAGAGGCTCTGGAGATACCAGCAACTTCGATGACTATGAAGAAGAAGAAATCCGTGTCTCTATAACAGAAAAATGTGGAAAAGAATTTTGTGAATTTTAGGGAGGAAAAAGATTGCCTCGAGCTCACACTCAGTCTTTGCACGCTGTCGAGGTGGAAGGTGGAGCCGAGCCCTGCTTGTCGAAGCAGTTACCAAGTTCCTTCATTCCAGCAACTGAGTGAGGTCCTTATTGCGTCATCAGTGTGCACCTGCAACCACCTGTGTACCAAGGCACCACTCCGCAAGCACTGGCCGTGCCATAACACAGTGTGCACCACTTTCCTGCTGTCGGTTGTTTTCTCCGCCCTCCTGCATCCTTCTCATAACTTCTCTGACCAGTGCTCCGTTTTGTTTTCTGGTGTTTCAGATGGCAGTGTTATGGCTGTGTGTTATTTAAAGGAAAGCTGCGTGTTGCTTTTTGTAGTTTGGAGCGATATTTTTGCTGACCAGTGGCTTGAAGATAAACTCTAATGATTATTTTTATTTCGAGTAGCTCGGACTCAGTTTTGCCAAAACTCTTAATAATTTTTGCAGATGGAATGTCTTATCACCAAGGGGATTTGCCTACATGAAGATAATAACTTTGAGGAGGCAGTGATGGGCGGTAAACTCAGTGGACCAGAGCCTTCATCCCTTTGCCTTTTAATAGTCTTCTCTCTGTGAGAAAGTGAGTGACCAGAGAGATTCTTCATTTGTCAGGAAAAGTGAGGGACGTGGCTCCTTGCCTGGCTGTCTCCCTTGGTACCAACAGCTCTGTGTGTTAGACAGGAGTTTGAAGGTTTCGAAGACTTCACTCTTGTGTGAGGGTTTTAGCCAGTATTTTAGGAAAACATGACCGATAAAATTTCTTAGCTAGTCCACATTGTCTGTTTCTTAAGGGAAACGAGCAACTCAAGGGAACATGGATTTGGATAAATACTAAGTCAGCAAAAGCCTTGATCCCTGCTTACAGCTTAGAGGTGCCCTCCTTTACGGGACATTTTCTGTTTGCTTTGGTTGAACAGAAGCTGCCGTTGCCTGCAGTCTGTGTGTTAGAGGAGGGCACTGTTGCAACTTCGACTTTACCCTGCCCTGTGGCGGTGGGGAAGGGAGGCTAAGCTTAAGAAACTGCCACATTTGTGTTTTAATTCCGAGGTGTGATATCCTTAGATATATCAGAATCTCTAACTCCTTTTCTTTTTGGACAGAGTATATGATCATGCAGATACAGTTCTAATATTTGCGTTTCCGTGGTTTTTATACTTTTTGCCAATTGACTTCACATGTTGCCATCAGGAGGAAATTTCAAACACTCTTGCACACTTAGTTCGGTGTTCCTTTGGGAAGAAATGGCTAACTTTTTTCTTTACTATTCTTTCATTGCTTTTAATTTTCCCATCTCATTTTTTTTCTCTGTATCAGTGACCTACCTTAAATGATCAGCTCACCCAAATGGTTTAAAATATTCCGTTTCATGAGTGATCAACAAGCATATAAGATTGTTTTGCGTCAAACCCTAATGTATATAGATATATATATATAACCTCTATCTGCTTCCTTACTGGTGCAGGTAGGTCATTGACACCACTCTTGTTCATATGCACCCACCCTCACTAAACCCTTGAGGACACTGAAGTCCTATCTGAGACGTCCCCTCCACCTAGCTGCATGTCTTTCGGTTGTCAAGTGTCTCTGCATGGCAGTGTCCCACAAAGACAGATAATGATTTCAGTTGGTCCACCTGTATTTAAAATGTGCAAGAAAAATTGAAATACTCTGCTGTAGCAAGTTTTATGTAACAAAGATATATCATTGTGTTAATAAATTAAAAGCATCATTTGTACAAAATACTTTTAGTTTTTTGTATTTCATTTAAATCCAAGAACATGCTGATCATTGTGTTTTATGTATGCTACAATTTCTTTGGTAGCATTGTTGTATATTACTGTAAAATTGTTTCAATAAATCATGGGGATGACAATTTGATTGTTATAATTTAGTTTTCAAAAATTGAACAGATTTCTATGAATCCTAAAAATATTTTTTTCTATGAAAGTGTTAGTGCCCAGCTAGAGTCTGCCCGGGAGATGACCCCTCGGCCATTCCATTTTAGCGTCTGTTTTAAGTACATGAGCAAACCATCAGACGTGTCAAAGGGGTCTAGTTCTGGCTAATCAAGTACACTAAATTGGAATACTTTTAACATACCTAAAATTCCCATTTTTAGCCACAGCGTAGCCAAAAAGATTTTCTTTAAAGTTTGAAATAAGTCAGTGGCAAAAACCAGTATTTTACTTAAATTATATTACACAAAACAGAAGAAATGATGTTTTTGCCCAGAATGTAAAGAATAGCCTTGTGCAGAAAGGAGCCGTGAGAGGATGGTGAGACTTAGCAGAGTGATGTCTGCTGCAGACAGAGAGCTGGAAAGCACTTTCTGGGGTCCCTTGCAATTTCCCGTGTTAGGTCAAGGTTCCCTGTATCCAGTACTCTTAAGGGACGTCGTACTTTGAAGTAAGTTTCTGTACAGTGATACATTTCTGTGCGTCCTTCCTCTTACATCTGACAACATTCTGAGAATCCTTTGACTATCATAAGATTCTTGTCTGGCCCATTCCTTTCTCCCCCACCAATGCTAAATATCAACTTGATATCAAACTGTCAGCCTACCAAAAAGATATTGTGGCTTATGGGTATTGCTGTCTTGTTCTTGGTGTATTCCTGTACTGATTGCCCCTTGGTCTGAAAAACTTGCTCAGTGTAAGCCTAAAAGTAGATGGCTATCCTTTTCCCACTGACTGTTTTTCTTTCCTTCTGCTTGTTGTAAGAATCCAATGAAATAATGTATGTAAAAACACCCTGTAAACTGTAAGCTTTCGGTGTAAGATGTAAGGTGTGTTGTTATTTCATTAATTACTTCTCTGTTTAGAGTGCAGTTTCCTATGCACTACTATAGCTAGGAAATGCTGAAAATGTGTTTTTTAATTCATCAGTAACCGCAAAATTAAAGTATCTTCAAAGGTTAAAGGCTGCAGAGTCTTGAGTTCTAGCCAAAGCCCTTCGTCCTAGGTGTCTCTTCTGCCGGTGGTGTGGCTGGATTCCTAGTTTTCAGGTAGCTGGAGTGATTGGCGGCTCAGCTCTGAGCCAGGAGAGGATGAATATCAACTCTTCTATTTAGATTAGACCTTGACCTCGGCACTGCTGGGTGTGCCCGGGTTGCCCAGTGGCCCTGCTTCCTCATTCTGCTCCAGATTCCTCCTAACGATGGGAGTGAATTTGTGAGTTTGGTGCTGTGAGACCTTTATGCTGAGTGTGCCGTGAGCTAGGAGCACGGGCTTTGCTCTTCAAGGCCACCTTGGAGCTCTCCTCCACCCTCACAGCTAGGCCATTCAGTGTGCAGTGTGCATGGCTTGAGAAATATGCAGTTTTAGATAATTATGTTAAAACCTTTCAATTTTGTTTGATGGTCATTGCAAACATTTACAAATACTCATGCATTTTCTAACATGATTCTTATTGTTTCTAGTGCTAATTTTTTTAGTCATTATCAGGGCTGAATATAAATCTCAGTTTTCTCATTTCTCTTATAAAGTTCTGGGTATGTCTTTATCCTATAACTTATTATTTGAGACCAAATTAACAATAAAGTTTCTCTTCTGCACAGATGTTAGATGTGGAGATAAATATTTGCTTTCAATTTAGCTTTTCTGAATATGTGCCTGATAGTCTTTGTGCTCGAGGGGCTCAGTTTAACTTTTGCCTTGAACAAAAATGATGTATTATCCCAGTATGCACACATGAAATCCCAGCATTCAAGAGGCTGGAGCAGGGCAGGGGGATCATGAATTTGAGGCTAACCTGGGTTATGAAAGAGAGGCCTCATCTCCCAAAAGAAAAAAAAAATGTGATGTGTGTATTTATTACATATATATGAATCCTGATTCCCAGTACCTCAGAGTATAATTATAGTTGGAAGAAACATTTTAGGGGTGATTAATGTAAAAACTAGGTTGTATGGATGGCTTTCTGAGAAGCTAGGGCAGTAACATCCCAAAGGAAGATCAGACGTAGGCAGCATGGCCAGAAGGCAGCACCGAGAGCCAAGAAGACGTAGGCAGCATGGCCAGAAGGCAGCACCGAGAGCCATGAAGAGGCATTTCTACAGAAGTCACTTCTGCCAGTTCTAGATCTTGGGTCAACACTCCAGAACTGCAAGAAGGATGAGCCAACAACCTGCGGTGCTGTTAGGACAGGCTAGCCACCTGCGGTGCTGTTAGGACAGGCTAGCAAATTAAAGCCCCTACAGAACTGCACATGCCCACACTCATGTGCTGACCTCCCAGACATTCAGCACTTGGCCACCATCAAACTGATGTTTTCAAAAGTTGGGGAAGCTCAGGTGCCTTCTCGCCTGTTTCTGACCTTGTTGGAATACAGAATAGCTATTGCGACACTGAGACTTGAAGAAAACATGGCCCACTCAAGTCACTGCTAACTCCCCGGTAGGTTTTCTCTGAGCGTTAGGCTAACCTCTTTGAGTAGTTCAAATTGAACATGAAAAGGCCCAGTAGGTTCAGTCCATCAAACGTGGGGCTGGCTCACCCACTAACGGTGATGTTGGCGGTATCTCACTGGATCATTCTCTCCTGTTTTCTTTGGGAGAAGGGGTAGAGTTCAGTGGGTGATGACCATTTGGTACTCATTTTCTGTTGCTCTTCTAAAACATCTTCCTAAGTCAAGTGACTTAAGGAGTAGGTGTACCTTGTAGCTGTGGATGCCCAATACCCACAGCTAAAGCTGGCATAGAAGCGAGGCTGCCTTTCTCCTGGAGCCTCAGAGGGTTTTTTCCTGATCTTTCTCCACTCCTTCCTATACGTTACCTCCTTCCCTTGACTTAAAAGACCATTTCTCTAAAAACCAGCACCATTGGGCCATGTCCTCACTACGTTAACTGGGCCCTTCTGTTTCCGTCTTCACTTGCGAAGGCGCATGTCATAGGGCTGATGGGACAGCTCAGGGATTTCCTTCCTGTGTGCAAGGCCCAAGGTTTGATCTCTGGCACCAAGAGAAACACTGTTGTGATCACTGAGGCCCACCCAGCAAGCCCTGGCTCATGCAGTTCTGAGAGCTTCCTTCAGTCCACCCAACACATTGATTCTCTTTAAAGGGGCAAGTCTAAAAGATCTGAGTCCATTTTTTAAAGTATTTTTTTTAATTTTACTTTGAATTGCGCCAAAGTGTGCTTGTGGAGGATACAGAAGGGCATTGGGTCCCATTTGGTTCCATGGAACTGGACTTATAGATGGTTGGAGGCTGCCATATGAGGGCTTGGAGTCAAATTTGGGTCCTTCACAAGAGCAGCAAGTGCTCTTAACTGACAAGTCATTTCTCCAGCCCCCTGAATATTTCAAAGGAAAAATGTGAATAAATATGGGACTCTCACTATAGGACATAATTATCTAATTTTTCTAAAGAAGGAGCTAGAGACAGTGGCAATAAAAAGAAGTTCAGAAGAAGCACCCTCAAGCTCTGTGGATCAAATGGTCCATAAACTGCCAGGCGGAACAAAAAGCAACATTTCTACAACAAAGTCTTAATTACATTCCCCTCAAAGGAGTGATTTCTTATTAACCTGAGACACAGACACCAGAAGGTACAGAGCCAACATCCTGGACGGCACTTTTTTTTTTTTTAAACCTAAAATCCTTTACCTAGGCAACTACTGTTTGGTTAACAGGTGTGGAGAGACTAGTTCCCAGGTGGCTGCTCTTTGTGGTCCAGACAGCCCTGACTGGAATGATGAGAAATGACTCAAGAATAGGAGAAAGGTAAACGAAGGGCCTTCCTCCTGCCCTCCCCCTCGTTTCCACACCATCCACTGGATATTACCCATTGTTCAGCTCGTGGCCACTATCATGGCTCCCCACTTTACTGTGTGGCCCAAGTCCACCTCCTTTCTCCCAGGGCTAACAGAATGTCCCCTGGTGCTCAGTTCCGTAGCTACTGGGTCTGTGTTTTCAGCAGGCTTTCTCAACTTCTTAGGTAACTTGGACTCTTTTTTTTTTTTGTCCTGTAGAATGCAACTGGTGGTTTAAACTGACCCTTCCGTTCATAACTCTGATCAGTTATATAGCTGGAGTAACTTCTGTCTTCCTGACTGGACCCTGACTGTTGTCCCTGTGGTCGCCATTCCTGTTATGCACTGTACTAGATGACCAGACATCGTTATGAAGGAAAAAGTTATGGTTTTTAAAAAGATGACTGTTCCAGATGAAAGAGTTTTCTGTGAACAGACCTCTATTAGAGACCTGTGACTGTATTTCAGGAAAAGGAGCCTCTGAGAAGTATAAATGGAAAACACAAAAAGAGACGAAAGCCCCACTATGTTTATATGTTCGTTAGGAGTGAAACATGAGATAGCCGCAGACTGCTTCTCAAACCTAGGAGAATGCTTGTCGGGCAGATCTGTGAAGTTATTATATAACTTATATTATATAAACAAGCCTTTCCTGTTTCCTTCTGCTGTCTCTTCCAAAGCACATGACAATAATAGAGCATGTTTTAAACATTTTTAAGTTTATAAATCGCAATGAAAACAAGATAAACATCTCCCCAGACCAGAGCTGAAGGGCAAACTTACACATAGAAAGCATTCTGGCTAGATCGAGGCCCTTACAGCAAACAGAAGGAAAAGATAAGAGATAACAGAAATGGCAAATGAGAATGAACATAACCTACTGTGGACATTCCTCAACTCGAAACTAATCAACGGAAACAGGAAAGGTCTTCCAATGGGTTGGGGAAGCGTTTCTCTCTCGAATGCAGAAGAGCTGAATCTGCATATTGGAAGAGCAGTCTGTTTTCCTCAGGGCAGACTCTCAGACCTCCCAACACCAACTCATATCTTGAGGAAGATTTTTAATTTTGACGATTAAAATTTTGTGCATACCAGTCAATCCACTGAAGCTAGGAATGTGGCTCAGCTGGTAGAGGGCTTCCTAGCACTCGGGAGGCCCTAATGAGGCCCAACAGTGACTAAAGCCTGGTATAGTGGTACACAGCTGTATTCCCTGGGCTCCAGCCATAGGGAGAAAAGGACCAGATGTCCGAAGTTATCCGCAGAACGCATAAGACCGTCGGTCCCGTACAAACAAAAAAGCAGCCCAACTACCCCGAGACAAGAGGGGAAAAGAGGTTGTAGTTTCCGATGCCTCTTCGTTATTAACACACAAATTATACAATGGCTGCAAAGGCACAGGACGAAAGTGTAGGAACCAAGAGTATTAGACCCAGCCAAGCAGCACTGCATCTAAAGGCACAAGACAGGCTCCTTTAAGGAAGCAATGAAAACTCCATCCGGGCCCTTTCTTCAGCTCCGAGTGGGCGTGAATGAAAAGAACTGATGGCTGAAGCAGTAATGGGGGTCGGGGTCAACATGAACCCGAGAAAAGAAAACACCCATTCGAGCAGCTGTGGTCACTAATTATAGAGCCAGTGGGTGCCAAGCCTTAGAAAACAGACCAATACAACCATAAAAACACAAAACCTGGAAGGTAACAAAGGGAGGAAGTAAGAAATGACGGGAGTCATCCAATTTCTTCTCTGGCTGCAGGAGGCCAGGTGCTGACCGTCTAAATTTGAAATGACTCTAACCCCACAAGGTTTCATTATGATTTTGTAAATCTTTTGTAGGGAAGGAACTTTTTTCAGTTTTGGTTTCCACTTCAGCTTTTGATTTGTGTTAGACTCCATTACAGTGCTAGCAAGAAGTAAAGACACTTGTCTGATGACCTGAGTTCGATCCCCAAGACCCACACGGTGGAATGAGAGAGCTAATGCCTGCAAGTTAACTTCACCTCCATGTGTGACACACACACACACACACACACACACGCACACACACACACAAATGCATAAATAAAGTAGCTTTAAAATTCAGTTACAATTTTTATTTCAGTTTCTTCTGGCAAACTGTCCTTTATTGTATTGGTATTTACAGTATAGCAGAAGTAGAAGGAAGTTGAATTCTTTCTGCTATACTTTCTAATATGTACTGTTTTGTGGAATTGCTGTTCTCCAGGCCAGTGTGTTCAAGGAGAAGGCTACACCAAGGTTACTGATGATCTGAAACCTGAGGCTATTTCTTAGTTTCTACTTCAGACTTGGCTTGTTTGCATTTCTTATAATTTTTGCTATAAAAAGGGGGACTCAAGCTCCATTCATTTGCCTGCAAATTTTAAGATGTCATTGTTTTCTACTGCGTAGTACTCCATTGTATAAGTGTACCACATTTTCTTCATCTGTTCTACAGTCGAGAGGCATTTAGGTTGTTTCCAGGTTCTGGCTATGACAAACAATGCTGCTATGAACATAGCTGAGCACATGCCCTTGTGGGACGATTGAGCATCCTTTGGGTATATACTCAAAAGTGGTATTGCTGGGTCTTATAAACATCATATTGAGTGAGGTAACCCAGACCCAGAAATTATCACATGTGCTCACTCATAAGTGGTATTTAAACATAAAGCAAAGAAAACCAGCCTACAAATCACAATCCCAGAGAACCTAGACAACAATGAGGACCCTAAGAGAGACATATATGGATCTAATCTACATGGTAAGTAGAAAAAGACAAGATCTCCTGAGTAAATTGGGAGCATGGGGACCATGGGACAGGGTTGAAGGGGAGGGGAGAGTAAGGGATAGGAGGAGAGAAAAAAATGTATAGCTCAATAAAATCAATTTAAAAAGGGGGGGAGGGGACTCGAGTCCCATTTTGGTATAGGGAGTTGGTGGTAGTCTAGACCTCTCACTGGCCAGTGACAGACCAACCAATCTGTGCAAAGCAACATTAGAAAAAGGGAAGCAGCTGATGTGTGACCTCAAGTCCACTTGCTGTCCAAACGAGCTCTAGATCAGCTCTAGATCACAGCACGCCACCAGACCTGTCACCACCAGACCTGTGGTGTCTCCCCTCTCCTTAGACCTGACTGATCGCCAGCAGACACTGTGGGGCAGCAGACTTGTATTTCAAAAGAGGGCGGGGACCCTGCTTCACACTGGAACAAGCCCCAACAGGGTCTCCGTTGTCTTCCAGCATCCAAGCCTCCTGTGACTGGGAAGAGAAAGGACATGAGTGATAACACGAGAGAACTGTGTGGATGGAGAAAATGACAGCAGGAAAACACTCAGTGCTTACTAGCACTTGGACATCCTTAGAAATGACCTCCGGTGACCGGCACAGTGAGGCCTGCCTAAAATCTCAATTGTGATTTCCAAGCCAGCCTTGCCTGGATAACCTAGGCTACAAGGCAGATCCTATCTCAAAATAATAATTTTGTACCACAATAAATAGGTTCTGGGGAAAGATTATGGTTTTACCTAATTTCAAGAGGATCAAAGGAACATTCGCTCCTCCTAGGTCCTTCTTTGGAGCTTTGTGGTTTTTCTTCCTTCCCTCTTTTACTTTTCTTCTGGGAAATCATCATACTCTGAGGTGACTGACTTAGGGGTCACTGGCCTGCAGCTCCTCGGCGTGAGGTCCTGGCGTGCTTCTCACCTCTCCGCTCTTTTCCACTCTGTCGGGCATTGTGTTAGGGTAGACGCCGGTCTGGGCATCACTGTTTTGCATGAGATACCCCAGTTTTTCCCGGCCTAGCCTCCAGCATCCCCTTTTTTGTCCACATTAAGCTTCTTTCCCATGGAGTGCTTCTCAGTCGTGATAACTCTGAATGCATGGGTGTAGCATCATCTGTTGTAATAGTAGCAGCTGGTATTTAGTTACAAATAATTCAGACTCCAAAGACCTGGTGGGTATGTTTGATTTGACATTACCGCCAACCCGAGTGGTGCCTTTGGAAGCAGTCTCCCAGTCGCCTGCGTCCCAATGCATTGTTGTAAGTGGGCAAACAAAGAGTGAGGCCTCTGACCTCAGATACCCCGGCTGTGCATCACACACATTGTGTGAGCCATGGCAGCCGTCAGCACTCTGAGCTGATTGTCCGAGGCAGCTCCTGTGTTGTCCTGTGGACTCCTCACTGGCGTCCTCTCATTAGACAGAGGTGGTCCTGGCAGGTAGGGGCTGATTCGGGGCCTCTCTGTATCAGCCTGCCAGGACCTTCCTCTAGTGTGTTGATTGATTGCCCAGTTATTGGGCTGAGAATACTCTGGAAACATTAGCCCAATGAGTTGTCATGAATGGATAAGCTAAAAGAAGCAATTGATTATGACACATAAACACAAACATTATAATTTCACAGCCATTTTCTCCATCCGAAGCGACATAAATAGAATGAGCATAGACGTGAAAATTGTCCCTACCCAGAATTGAGGTCTTGACCCTACCCTCTGCTGTTTCTATCAAGTTGAGGAAGTAGACAAGATTGTTGATCTCTCTGCCTTCTTGCTTGCAAAAAGCATGATTCATATTTCAATGTGTTTCTTTTCAAAGCAGCTAAAGCATCAAATGTTCATGGTTCAAGGTTGGATCTTTCACCTAGATGTCCTTCAATATTAGAATGGATAAAGAAAATGTGGTACATCTATATAATGGAGTGCTTACTCAGTGGGAAAAAATGTCATCTTGAAATTTGCAGGCAAATGGATGGAACTAGAAAAAAAATCCTTCAGTGAGGTAACCCAGACCCAGAAAGACAAACACTGTATGTACTTATTCATAAATAAGTAATAGGCAAAGGATAACCAACCTACAGTCCACAACCCTGGAGAAGCCAGATAATAAGAAGGACCCTAAGAGAGGCATACATGGATCCCCTAAGAAGGGGAAATAGACAAGATCTCCTTGAGAAAATTGGGAGTTTGGGGGCAGGGGAGGGGAGAAAGGGAGAAAGGAGGAGAACACAAGGGAGCAAGATGGTCGAGTTGGGGGAAGGACAGAGAGGGAAAACAAGGAAAGAGATAACTTGATAGAGGGAGCCGTTAAGGGGTTAGCAAGAAGCCTGGCACTAGGGAAATTCCCAGAAATCCACAGGATGACCCCAGCTAAGACCCTAAGTCATAGTGGAGAGGGTACCTAAGCCGGCCTTCCCGTGTAATCAGACTGATGGCTGCCTTAATTGTCATCACAGAACCTTCATCCTGCCACTGATGAAAGCAGATGCAGAGATCCACAGCAGAGCCCTGGACCAAGCTCCTGGAGTCCAGTCAAAGAGAGGGAGGAGAAACAATATGAGCAAAGGGGTCAAGACCATGATGGGGAAACCTACAGAGACAGCTGACCCAAGCTAGTGGGAACTCACTGACTCCATACTGAAAGCTGGGAAAACCAGCATAGGACCAAACTAGGCCCTCTGAATGTAGATGACAGTTGTGTGGTTTGGGCAGTCCTTGGGGCCACTGGCATTGGAATCAGGATTTATCTCTAGTGCATGAACTGGCTTTTTGGAGCCCATTCCCTATGATTCAGCCTAGATACAGGTCCTGCCTCAAATGATTTGTCAGACTTTGTGGGGGGAAAGGAAAATAGGATTAGTATGTAAAATGAATATTTTTTAAATAATAAAAATAAATAAATAACAGTATAAAAAGTTGGATGTTTCATTCTTCCATTCCTCCAGAAGAATGCATAGACAATACTTCCCTTCCTCCAGAAGGGTACATAGACGATACTCCTATGAAAAGGAGAGGAATGCTCAGATGTTTTTAAAATATAATATTGGAAAACTTGATTCAAGTACACTGGGTTGTTTGGGTTTGGGTTTTGTTGTTTTGTTTTGTTTACCTGTTGTCTGGTGCCTTCTGGTCGGGGCAGCAGTGAATCAGCTCAGCCCTCCTAGCTGGTCCACTAGCTTTGTGGACTCTGCTCCCTGAGAAGACAAGCATCCCTTTGTGCTGCTCCTCCTATCTTTGGAAAGATGACTACTCTGCTCTCAGTCGAAGAGAGCAATGCTTTGTGGTTTGTGTTCCATGTCTAGATCCAGGACAATACTGCAGAAGCCAGCAACTTTGACAGAGTGCTGGCACTTCCTAGCACTGTGTGATTAAAAGCCTGACCTTGAGTGCCTTTTGCCTGTGCCCTTTGAACAAGCTTGGAGACACCTGTGGGGTACCAAGGGAATAAGCAAATTTCAAGTTTGTTCCTGTTAACTCCCGTCTGTCCTTGAAAAAAATCCCCCTAGCCAGGACTGGTGCTTCCCTTAGGTCACAGGGGGAAAATCACATTCCTCTAGAAAGGAGATGAGGTGGCATTTCTTGGCAGCCAATTTTGAATCCCACATTTGAAGTCATTCAAAGAGCTCTGCAGCTGGCGGAAGGCAGCAACTGATTGGAAAGAGGGATGAGAAACACGTCAAAGAATGCCACCTCCTTGGGGGTGATTTTGATCGTAAATAGGACAGATGCCATCTGCCTTGATGGCTCCTTGTTCATCCATTTGCTCATTCAGAGATATTACTGTGTGTGTTCTTTGCTGAGAAGTTGTGACACAAAACTGATATAAAACAAAACTGAGAACAAATAAAATCATATGAGACAGAAGTGTAAAAAAAAACAAAAACAAATGAAAATCACATCAGGAGAGTTCAGAGCTGCTACGGAAAAGCACAGGGGCAAAACCAGAGGACACTTTACAGCACACAGGCACCTTCTTCTTTACTGTAAGGATACAGAGGGCTCCAGTTTCAATGGGGAAAGGTATTCCAGTTAGAGAGAGTGGTCAGCACCATTGCTACCGTTAATGTACTGCCAGAGTAGCAAGCAATGAAGAAACGATAAGAACTGAGATGGGAGGGACATTCAGGGTCCTATCGTGAGAGGCAGCCAGCAGATGATATAATACGGTTGTGAGCTTCATTCTATAGATGGCGGGAAGCCACTGGAGGGTGTTAAATAGAAAAGATGTGTACGGGCTTCCGAGATGGCTCAGTCGGTGAAGGACGATGCTTCCAGGCCAGATAACCAGTGTTCGGTCCCAGGGATGCTCATGGCAGAGGGAAAGGAACAATTCACAGAAGTTGTCCTCATTTCTGCCATATCCACAACAGCCCAAGCACTGTGGCTTGAGACATCTGGCCTCCAGAATCACAAAAAAAGAAATCCTAGGGTTTCTTTTTGTTTGTTTGGTTGGTGTTTGGGGGGTTTGTATGTGTGTGTTTTGTTATTGCTGCTGTTTATAGCATCTTGTAGGAGCAGACTGACATCAGGAAGCCACATGGATACTAAGAGATGCAATAAGAATGTCATAATAATCTAGTAAGAATATAATTCAGACTGGAAGCAAGAATGCAGGAGGGAAGGGTTTCAGGGCTTCCAGGAAAGGAATGACTACTCCAATCGGCTTGGGCAGCAGATCTGGGTTGATGGGTCTATTCAGCATGCAGCTGGGGTTGTTCTCAGCTTATCACAGACATCTGGTTAGACAGCCAGCCTTGCAGGTTACCAGGCATAGTACAGGTTGATAGTTGAATCGTTGGTTATGAGGAAATCATTTCCAGGGGAAAAAGAGAGGAGAGGTTCTGAGTGGATTCCCCAAGGCCAGATATAGGCAAAGAGGCAGGTGGATTAGCATGCATAATGCTTTGATATATTCAAGCCCAATGTAAAAATTTTAAAGTTGGAGGATGTAGCAAAGAGTGAAAAGTTGAAGTCCATGCTTCTCTGAAAGAGAAAGATCTGGGAAAACTGGGTTCCCATTCTAGCATGACAGCATTTAGCCAGGCTTAATCAACTGTTGCCCCTTTAAAGAGGACATCTGGCCCTACACTTCTATCCTCCCTCCTGCCTTACTCTCTTGACCTGTATCTGTCAGCAAACAGCCTAAATTTACAGAGGGCAAGAAAGAAACAACAGTGAAAAGGCCCGCCGTGACAGAATTGGCTCCCGAGGATGCCCACGTGCAATTCCTGGAACCTGGGATTTAGCTTATGATAAACAGCAGGAGAAAAGTAAACAGACAGAAAGTTAAAATCGTTCATCAGCTATCATTACAATAGAGTATTTAGGATTCTCCAAGTGAACTCAATATCGTTGTTGTGGGTGACCAGATAGTCTTCGGGATCCATTTGTCTCTCCTTCCCAGCACTGGGGACACAAGCATGTGCCACCACACCCAGCTGCGTTATGTGAGTTCTGCAAATCAGTATCAGGTCCTCAGGTGTGCACAGCAAGCCCTTTACCAACTGAGCCACCTCCATTCTCTTGATACCATCAGTAGACTGTGATTTTATGTCCAATTATTAAAACAGATTGTAGCAGTATCAATGATCAAACCAAGGCCACATCACTGGAGAGCAGGAGTCTCCAAACGGTCACACCAAACTACTGCACAAAATTCTGATGTGAACAAAATGACCTGGCGACATCTAAGTTAAATGCACACCTCATACCTGTTACCTCAACCCTTGCTTTTAAGGTTTCGTGGGGCTGTTTTACAGGAGAAAACCCATTTGGTTTTCCCATTAAACAATACGTTCTATTAAAACTATTTATCTACATGATTTTTTGTCTCTCTGTGGATAATAAGCTCTCTGTGGGGTGGAGATGCTTGCTAAATATTTTCTGGCTAGATGGATTAAATGAACATTGCCACTGAAGAACTGTAATGTTTCCTAACTCTGGCAGGATGAGCAGATTAATTTAAGCCTCTGTAAATTAAATAATGAGTTCTTTATGCACATTCGTCATGCATCTGGAGCCCTGCTTGAATGTCTGGCTTTTCAGATCATCAGAACCAGCAAGGATTAATACTCAGAGGGATTCTTTAATCGGTGTGTTGCTACCTCCTCCCAGAGTTCCTCTCCGGAAACTTCTAAAAAGTGGTCCACTACCCTAGGTCCAGCGAAAGACATCTCTCTCCTGCAGACAATAGCTATCCTCTGAGCCTAACCTCTGATACTAACTGGGCACTAATCAAGGGAAAAGGCTGAGCCAGCAACCATGATTCTCCAAGTCATAATGTGATATCTTCTAGGCCCTGGACATAATGTATGATGGAGAAATGGTTTGGGCACTTGAGGCAAATCGCTGAGACCAAGGAGAAAGGATTTAGTCCCATCACGGTTCCGAGCAAGGAAAAAAACTTCAAGATATGCTACCATGTCGCTGGGATCCTAAGCTGAACTTTCAGAGACACAAAAGAGCCTGGAACTAAGATCTGGGAGACTGAGAAGGGTCCTGCTGCCTAAGCGGAAGGGTCAGTGACTTCCACGGAAGAAGTGAGAAGAGTGACTAACAGAACATACCACATACTCCCCTGTCAGCTACGGCACAACAGCTGGAACCGGGCCCAAAGAGCTGCAACAGAAGCTAGTCTGTGATGGGTTGATGAAATGCCTTACAAAATCTCAGACAAGATGGAAAAGTAGGTCAAGAAGCTAGGAACAACCAGGATAATAATGGTAGATTTTTTTTTTATTTGCTTGTTTCTATTTTAAGGATTAAAAAGAATTGAGTAATTACCTTATCCAAGAAACCCAAAACAGAAAAGAGCACAATAATAGTAACGGAACAAAGACAGGGATGAGGTGAGGCCAGGCGGGATTAATCAATAAATAGTACCAAGCGCTTACCCTGTGCCAGACACTCTTCTTAGCTCTGGCAATACACCACACAGACATAGTTCTGATATATAAAGCCTGGGTGTCAGTATAAATTTTATCCTCCTTAGTTGTGAATAACAGAAAAGCCAACCAGAAAAGAAAAGCAGAACTGGTCAACCCATGCATCTGAAACCTTCCAGGCGTGACTGCATCCAACAGAAACAGTCAAGATTCTGTTTCTGTCTGCCTTTCCCTCTCCTCTCCTTCCCGCCTTCCTCTCTCCTTTTCCTTCTCCCCCTCAGTCTCTGTCTTTCTACTTTATTTTCTCTCGTTGACTTTATAACCAGGCAGCTTTGTTCATGGACTTGCAAGCCTACCAGAAAAGGTGCTGAAGAGAAATAGAGAGTGGGTCTTTTTGACCAAAGGTTTAGGTGATACCACCAAGCCACATCCCAAATCGCCACACACGGTGGAGGAAACCGTTGGTGTCATAGAAATGCTTGCGCGATGAAGAAAATGTGGACGGCACCTCTGGCAGGCGTTCCATAGCCCATGTTCCTGTGGCTGTCTCCATGTGTTCTGTAGCTCATAAAGAGCTGTCTTGTGGGTTTCCTACTGAATGGGGGCATGTTATGTTTGACAACCCATTTAGTGCTTTCATTACATTGATAAATGAGTTTCTTGACTCCAATGTTACAAAGAAGCATGAGGACATTTAAGATGTTGATAATGTGACCAGAGTGATCCAAAGGTGAGGGTAAAGTGTGTCAAGGGTTTTCCCTAAGACTCTATTTGATGTCATGGAACCTCTTGGTACAATTGTAGTACTCCCATTAATGACTAGAGATTCCTGGAGGTCCTCAGATATACCACCAAGGTCTTTGGGAATGTTCTTCTGCCTTAAAGTCCCTATACTCACACTTCAGACACTTAGGCCTGGATACCACGCAGGGGACAGTACCTGCATCCAAGTCAGAGCCAGAGAAAGAAATGTTGAAACCAAGTCTGAGCTCACTGTGTATTACAAAGCAGAGGCCTTCTGGCTCTTTTCTGCATCACCTCTTTCAGAAGTACGCTGAAGACCCAGAAGGAGGTAGTCAGGCAGCCCAGTGCAGGTCAAGGATTGTAGAGGAGGAAAAATGTCGTTCAAGTTTAAAGGGCAAGACCCAGGCCTCAGAGTCTCATTATGGTGCTAGAGAGGCTCAGACTCAATTTCATTGCGAATGTCACCCACTCTCTTCCTTACCCTTACAACTGAGAACTTGTAAAAAATGGGGTCTCAAAAGTGCTGCAAAAAATAATTTTCTAAAAAAGCAAAAAAAAAAAATTATTAACATGGTTACTCCTGTCATAAACCCTTCCAGGGTGATGTTATTTCTTCTATTTTGTAGGGAAGAAGCTGAGTTCCCAGCACCCACCAGGCATGGCAGTAGAGTTGGAGAGGCAGAAAACACCTCAGACTCTGTCAGAGAGGATGCTTTCACTGAGCCATTTGAAGGCCGTTTCCAGGAAGGAATGGAGGACACCAGTGCAGGGGTCACTGCTCTCTGGGGCAGCTGAGTGCTTCCCATCAGCATCTGCTGCCTCCCTCCTGTCATCAGATGTCTCACAAAGGAATATTTTCAGTGAATGTTGCGTAGTAAGGCAAAGGGTTCAGCATCTCTCCCTGGATACGAAACTAGGGGAGACCCTTCCTTAAAGGAAGCTGAATATGTCATTTGCTTTCTGAATAAGCACATTCCAGGCCTGTGTGTTTGGCTTTGGTATTATAGGGCGGGAGATGGGACTTGGAAAGCATCAGATGTGTTGTGGTGACGGGCACAAGGCACACACCCATTAGTAGGTCGTTCTCTGTGCTCTCATTCTTCTGGGCCACACTTCTGTCTCAGGGGGGAGTGGAGACTTGAGAAAGAGCCACCTGGACACTAGGAGTGAGTGGACCTCCCCTGTTTCCCTGATGTAGTATTTTTTAAATGTTAAATTTCTTGCAATTAACATCTGGGAAAGAATGTAAAAGTTGAATTTTTTTAAATCTTCAAATAAAAAAAAAATGGATTTCTGAGCCAACTCAGCCACAAAAGGCCCAATTAAGAAACAGGCAAGAACATAGGTTATGGTGCCAAGTTTTAAAATCCCCTATTCAAAGAGACCAGCACAAACTAAATTATAACCTCTTAGAAGTCAATAACTTACCAGCAATTTAAAATCTTATGTAAAGTAATATGTAGAACATTTATATTTGACTACAAAGAAAAGTCAACAAATAGTCAAAATGATATGTTTCCTTGAAAAATAGCACAGGACTGTGGAACAATCAATATTGACCATGCACTGTCTCAATTAGCATGTCCTATTTATAGGCTACCCTCCTGTAAAGTGCCCTACTGGGCCTCTTACCATCCACCCTCTGTCTCGTCTGGTACCTCATAATCAAAAGTTTCACAGATTCCTTCAGGCAGAGCTAAGGACTCCCTGCAATGTTGGATGCTTCTCACAGGGGCAGCGGGACTCCCAGGAGCACTGTTGGGTGGATTACAGACTTTGCAGAGTGGGCAAGTTACCAAGACTAGTTTTTGAAACAAGTAGCCAGATCAAAAAATAGAAGAGAGAACAAATAGACAACTTGAAATATGGAGTCAGCTATCATAATAGAGTTCTGTGCAGGAAGAACCAACAAATCCACAAGTTGACAGAGAAGATTGGAGCCAAACTGGAGGAAAAAGAGTGAATTCTAGATTTCTGAGGTCACTTCCATTTGGACCTCAGAACGTAGAGTGCCAGCCAAATAGTCCTGCCATCCATGGGTGTAGGGAGTGTCTTCTCCAGGGCTAGCTGTGTCCCTGCAGAGAGGAAAAATAACAGATTCTATCCTGAAATGCATTCCTATAATTTCAGTTCTCTGAAAAACCTTTCAGAAAATATCTCATTTGCTAGTGACATCAAAAGAATTTTAAGCAGTCAAAGTCAATATAAAATGTGGACAAGTTTAGCAAATAGAAAATTGTTCCTAAGATTGCTAAATCAACACTTGGTGATGACTAGGAAGTGCTGGTCATTGAGAGCCTGGAAGAATGAGTCTCTTGATTATGGCAGATGGTTAAAGAGTCAAAGCAAAGGCTGAGTTCGCCCATCTACTTCCTTCTGGCCCTTGACTGGTTTGCCGTGGTTGAATTAGTAATTGAATCTGTGTGGATTGTTTGCTGGGATTGTATATTGAAATGAGGGTTAATTGCCAGCTAATCGTCTTCTTCACATTTTTTTGTAAAATTTTTCTATCTGTAGATCTACGACTGCAACACCAGTTGTGTAGTCTGCTACAAATGGTATAGCTGGAGAGATGGGGCTACCTAAGTCTTTGGAAGCTCAGAAAGCCATGTGTGAGTCCAGACGCTGGACATTGAGATATTTACACTATTGGATTCTGTTTTTGCTTTGTTCTGATTGAAAGCAGCATTCCTCCATGGTCTCTGTTTCAGTTCTTGCTTCCAAGTTTCTGACTTGAGTTATTTTCCTGATTCCCTCAATGATGGGTTGTGACTTGGGAGTTGTAAGCCAAAGTAAATCCTTTATTTCCAAGTTGCTTTCTGTCATGGTGGTTATCACAGCCAGAGAAGCAAACTGAACAATGAAACTGTGTTTTGCATTAGCACTAACAAGTACACCAGTAGGCATCTAAGCACCTACTGACTATAGTCAGACGAGAAGTTTCATAAGCTTCTTTCTTTCGTTAATTTGCATTCCATCTAGTTAAAAAAAATTAGAGCAATAAAAAGAACTATGTGTTAATGTTAAAATTAGTTGAGAAAAAACTTAGTTGCTGAGCGTGAATTAAATTAATTTTAACTAAGTCCTAATATTTTGATCCCCCAAATAAGAACTAGTAGTTATGTTAAAGCTCATGCTTTAAATAGCAAAGAGCTTTCTATCCCCCACCTTGTAGGATGACTGACCCATGCTCAGAGTCTCTCTACCTGCTCCATTAGCCTAGGTAACCATGGCACCTGCTTCACTAACCTGGGTAACTATGGCAAAGGAGGTGAGAGTGCAACCTTCTTTCCCCTCCTAAGTTATATGCAACTGGATAATCAAAGTGACCTTAATTCTCAAGGTCATTTATTAATAGTGTTTTGAGTAAGGCTTTTGGGAGATGATTGGGCCACGAAGACATCTGTTCTCAAATTTAATAGATTAGTGAATCCATGGGTCACTGCTTTGGGGCTAGCAAGGTTGCTCAGTGGGTAAAAGCAATTGCTTCCGAGTCTGCTGACCTACTTTAGATCCTCGGGACTCACATGGTTGGAAAGAAGCAACTTGCTCAAGTTGTCTTTTGACTCTACATACTCAAGCATATACAATGCATGCATTGGTGTGTAAGTGCTAAACTGATTTTAGAAAATATTCATTTATTGTGGATTAACTTGGAATACCTGAAGAAGTCAGGAACTAGAAAGGAACCTTTAGAGGAAGAGAAAGTTCTTAAGGGAAGGGGACGGTAGGACCAAAATGCTATGAAAGGACAACGGAGAATCATATGGTGAGGAAGTTTATGTAGGGAAAGGACTGGGAAATGAGGAGAGAGAGAGAAATGTAGAAAAGGAAGGGATAAACAACACAAAAGACCCTTAAAAATCCATAAGGAACCTACTTTTTCATAAACTTCCTGGGATGTGTTGTTTAAGAGTTTGAATGGAGTTACTTTACATTTGTGGGAGAGCTGGGACTGTGCTCCTCTTGGAAGTCATACAAAATCCCAGTGCCATGTGTGGGATATCTCTGCCTAATCTGACCAGAGGGGTTCCAAAGATTTCCAATACAATACAAGACTTTGTGGTTGCTCTTGGTTGCCCAGAAGAATGTGACAGTAAGACCCAATTGCCCAGAAGAACATCACAGTAGGACCCTATTGCCCAAGAGAACAGGACAGTAAGACTCATTGCCCAGAACATAACATTAAGACCCTATTGCCCAGGATAACATGACAGTAAGACCCTATTGTTCGGAAGAACAGGACAGTAAGACCCTATTGCTAAAGATGCCATGTGCTTTTGTCACAGGACACAGAAAAATCAAGCTGGAAGCTCCCACCCCATGGTCTAGCTTTTGTGGAGTCAGAAGGTGCCATGCAGGGTACTGGGGGAGAGAGTCGTCAACATCATCCACAGTCTTACCTAGCTCTGTATCAAAGAAAGATTAAATATGTAGCAGGAGTTCTAATTGTTCCTAATAATAAAACTTGGAGTCAGTTATCAGGGGTTGAAAGCTGAAAGATCAGAGAAGCAGAGCAGCCAGCCACTAGAGTTCTTACCTCTACCAATGCTCAGACCAAAGGGGCAATCCTGTCCCTATGAAACCTCAGACTGCATCCTCAAACTGCTTCAGACTGACTGCATTGAGCTCCTGTCTTCTCCCACCTTATATTTCTCTCTGTGTCCAGCCATATCACTCCTGTCTCCACCTCCCTAGTGCTGGGATTAAAGGTGTGGGACCCCAAGTTCTGGGATCAAAGGTGTGGGACCCCAAGTGCTGGGATCACCATTGTGTGAGCTGTTTCTTTTTTAGAATGAATTAATTTCTTATAGCCCAGGGTGGTCTTGAACTAACAGAGATCTGTCTGCCTCTGTACCCTGAGTGCTGGGATTAAAGGTGTGTGTCACCACTGCCTGGCCTCTATGGCTAACTATTGTGACTAGCTCTGTGTTCTGATCCTCAAGCAAGCTTTATTTGTTAGATCATAAACAATATCACCACGTAATAATAGCTGGCCTAGCAAGACATGCCTATTGATGCAATTGTGGCACGAATATTTTGGGAGTAACCAACTATTTTCTGAGTGGATATAAAGCCTGTTCAGCAAGATAGAACTCATGCCTGGTACTATAAACCACAGCCAAGAACCCATGGCTGGGACTGTCATGGGTCCTGAGGAAGAATCTATTACTATTACTTCGATACATGACATAGTGTGTCAGACTTCCTTCAGGATGCTTACTTCTATTTCCATAGATTAGTGCAGCTCTCAGCCTGCAGAGAGGCGAGGCGTCTTTTTGCAGTGCATGGTGGTTAATCCAGAGACTCACAAATGTTCAAACTTCAGAGACTAAGTGACTGTGGAGTGCCCAGCCCTAAATGGAATATCTATGTCATCATCATACAGAAAGAGGAGGGAGGAAGGGAGAGAAAAAGAGAGGGAAGACAGAGGGGGAAGAGAGGAGATACTCAGGGACCATCATAGAATAGGGAGCAGAAAATTTTTAAGATACAGAAGTTGGTGATAACTACTGAAAAACAAACATTCTTTATTCAGGCCCATGGGAGGCCTGTCCCTTTCTGAATGGAGATGGGGGAGGTGTGGATGGGGAGGGAATAGATGGGAATTGGTGGGGGAGGGGATGGGAGGAGAGGAAGGAGGGAAAACTGGTCGTTATGTAAAATTTAAAAAAAAGTAAGATAAACTTTTAAAAAGTCAGTGGATCAGGGACTCTGCTGTGAGACTGTGTCTCCTAGTAACATCAGAAGCTATACTCAAAGTCTCACCAACAGGACCACACAATCCGGAACAAAGAGGACGCCAACAGACAAGCCAAAGTGGACCAGGAAAGCCCATGAGGCCTCAACCCTACAAAGAAGTACAGGCAACTGAGGAGAGCTGGGAGAGGAAAGACAGTCCTCCCCAGGGGAGAGCAGGCCAACCGGCTGTCCGGTGCCAAATGGCAGCCCTGGAGACACATATAGCGTATGAGGTCAGCTGGTTATATTTATTAATATTATATGGACAAATGCACAAATGCACGCAATAACAATTAATGAAAAAGAGGTTATACTTTGAAAAAGAGCTAGGAAGGGTATGTGAGAGAGTTTGAGGGAGTGAGGGAAAAAGAGAAACATTGTAATTAAATTACAATCTCCGAAATAAAATGAAAAAAATTTAAAAAGCATCTCCAACCAACATAGAAGCTGACAGATATGTAAATTCAGGCAGAATCTATTGGAGTTGGCTCACTGCAGTGGGACACCAAAGTAAGAAGTTTCATATCAAAGGTAGCCTCTCACCTTTTGCCCTCTCAGACTCGAGAACCTGAGTAAACTTTTGTTCTTCACAAGGCGCACAGCTTGTGGTACTCAATTATAGTAGCAGCTAAATAAAGAGCAGACTAAGACAGGTGTTGTGTGTGTTCCTGCCTCAGGGAAGATGGAGAAAGGTGCACTGGGTGAACAAGTAAGATTTATGGAGACATCACAAGATCCTGAGGACAGGGAGGAGAAGGAGAAGAGGATGGTTAGCAGGTAAGACCATATGGAATGGGAAGTGGAGCTGGCTGTGAACAGAACCATGGATGGGGCAAGCAGCTTGCTGTGCTCAGAGCTGTATGTGGGCTCTAAATCACCCAGCACCTGACGCTGATGGGCCTGCCACTCCCTTTCTTCTCGAGATTTGAGCAGCTCTGTTGCTTGGAAACTCACATAGAACACGAAGGAGAAGCCCTACAAACCACCCTGTTTAACTACTATGCCCTGCTTTTATTGCTTTTATGGCCTTTCAAGGTGAAAGTCTATATTTATCCACATCTTTTTGCTTCCTCTGAAAAATTTCAGACAACCTCAGAGGCTGTGAAGTTCCTCTTTCCTCTGCGGGGGCCCTGTGCTCTCACCTGACCTATCAGAAGCAGCGCTTTGGAGCTGGGGTCCTTGGGACAATGCCCAGCCTGGGATCTGGAGATGATGGTGGTTGTGTCTGCCGTTCCTTTTGCCTCTTATATTCACTGTGCACCCTTAGACAGGAGAACCCTTTAGCATTGAGTTCTACATAAATAACCAGTTTTCCCAGCGAATCTACTGCCGTTGTGAGAACCTTCCCTGAGACAAAAGCACACCGGTCCCTAGCAACTTTCAACCGCCCACTCCTTTCTCTCCTTACTTAGGGGGAAAAAGCCGCTGTGGGAAAACCCACTTTGCAGGAATCCTACGCCTGAAGGGCCGTCTGGCTACTGCAGAGTGCTTTCCTTTGACAGGAAAATGAACAATTTGATAGTCTCTAAGAAAATAAAAACAGTTCCTCACATTTTTTTTCAGAAAACAGGAAAAACAGGGTGGGGGCATTTTTAAGTATTGCCATTGTGTGTGTGTGCGTGTATGTGTGCATGTGCGTGTGTGCATGTGTGTGTGTGTGTGTGTGTGTGTGTGTGTGCTGAGAAGAGGACATTTGCCTCTTCCGAATATTACAGGTAAGGATTCATGACTATGGTCCTGTCTCGTGGGTCTGCTCCCCGTTTCTCACAGGCACAGGCTGATAAACCGCAGATCCCCCAGGGGAGTGGTGTCTTCACTGCTGTAAATCACACAGGTGACTGCTCAAAAGGACACAAGGTTTCAGATAAGACATGGAGCTGGGAACTGCAATGATCTCTGCAGTCATCAGCTCCATCGAAACTGTCCGTAAAGGGGGAAGTTTGCCCATCTCTATGGCTTTGTTTACGTAAAACAGTAAGAGCGCTACATGCCCAAGGGGATGGTTTGAATGGGAACGGAAGTAAATCCTGCATGGCATGAAGGGGAGAGTGGTCCACAGAGGGGTGGAGAGAGGGGATAGAAAGAGAAGTGGGGCAGTCTGAGCCCTGTGAAGAGAGGTGAACTGGAAATGCAAGGGTGGAAGGAACAGCCTGATGTGAGAAAACTCTGAAGCCGCCTGATAACATGGTGAAGTCCCCGTCCCTCTGCCCACGCCATTCTTACACATCATACTGGCTTGTCCTGCGGGTGGACCACACAGTGGGTAGGGTCTCTTCTGAAGGAGGGCAGGGCCTCTGGGTATCTTCAAGTATTTGTCCAGCCCAAATTTTTGGCCAAAGTTAGACACAGCATGGTAAAACTGTAGGGCCATGGTCATACAGCAGCAGAGACATGTGTTAGTATCCATGGCCCATGTCACCACCAAAGGCCACGTAGATGTCCCTGGTCTGGACTGCCACCTGGGACCATGTTTATACCCAAGGGCTTCACCGAGTTGGCTTCACCTGTACCTTGCCTGGGAAGCACAATAGAGCAGCCCCAGAGTGTGTGAGAGAGGAAGACCTGGCCCCATCCCTTTCTGGCTGCCACATTGGTGAGCTAGCCAGGGCACTGCTGGAGAGCTATCCCTAGTGGTGGGGACGCGGGAGAGCAAGCGGGCTGACCAACTCAGCTACCCTCAGATCCAGAGCTGTAAGATGGCCCACCCCAACATCCACTCCATCTGTGACTTGCTGGAGCATATAAAGCTCTTGCAGATTCAAAGCTGCAAGAGCTCCATAACACAAGGCAGCAATAGGATATCCAAGAGGAGTCCCACTGAGGATCCAGTATTGCTAGTGTAGCAGAAGCCAGAGGACTCAACCAGACCACTGACTCAGAGCAATGCATTTGCAAGTAAAGATGTATGGACTGAAGGGTGTACTGTATGACTCACTCACACCTACAGCTTCCGCAGTGAGATTTTTTTTATTTTGGATTTTTATTTCATTTTATTTTGCAGATGTGGGGTTGAAAAGGCAGAGGGTGGATATGAAGGGATGGGGAGTTGAGGGTGATTGGGGTGCACGATGTGGAACCCACAAGGAATCAATAAGAAGTTCAAAAAATTATGCATATATATCAACATAAAAAGCAAATAAAATGTGTATTCAAATCAAATGCTAATAAATCTTAAGAAATTTATTTGAAAGCAGTTCTTTGGTAGATATACAGTTTTGCCCCTCACTAAATCAGAGCCAAATTTACATTAATGAAGAGATGACTATTTACTTCTACACGAAACTTGACTCTTTACTGAATATTTGACACTGCAAGACAGGAAGCATTAATTGCTATTTTGATTTTATAATTGTCAATGCTGAGGATTCTCATTTCACATAAATAAAGCATTATGACAAATGTAGGTTTAGGACCATTTCAGAAATTATTGGAAAGTCTGTCTTAACCCAAAGTCAAATCTCATTTAATAGCTATTTATGCAACTCAACTCAGCAATTGAAACAGTTTTAGAAATCATTCAACTCAATACAATCCAAAGACAGAGTAATTTGATACAAGCTAAAGAATGGCAGTAGAAAATATTAAGAAGTTGTTGTTTTCCTTAGTTAAATTATTGGTTCCCAGGAGCAGAGGCCTGGGCAGGCACAGAAGTCACGGCAGTTCACAGCATACTGCCGTCTCCATCTGAGCTGAGATGGCCCAGGCAGCGTGTTCATTGCTGTGGAGTGGCCTGACACGTATGGAGCTAAGAGCGCACAGGAGTGTCAAAACCATGGCCATAGTGAAGCTACCATATATAACACAGCTGCGCACTGCTAGAAGCATCTCTGGCTCGTGGCACGTTTCTTTGGAACATTAGATGTTCATCAACCTTTCTGTTTTCCTAAACTTTTCAAGACCCTCACATTCATTTACAGGATCTCCCCTGGGGTTATGTCTCATAGTGTAAGAAACCGTGGTCAGCAAGAGGTGCAGAATTAACAGTAGTTACAGGGATGGCGGTATTGCCAAAACAAAACAGACAAAAACAACAAAAAACTTGCTAGAAATATCATTCAACACAGGCTGGAACATAAAACCAACACAAAGTGATGTGAGTTCTCCTGGGTGAGAGTACACAGGTCCTTTGGACAGACACCTCAGTGCTCAGTGTCCTTCCGAAATCTAGTCTAAACGCCATTGGTAATCACTGTACCGGAAAGTTCTAGAAATACAACCTTCCAGAATTAGATACCTTAACTTGTTCACTCACATGCCAATTCTGGACTTCTTTTTGAATTCATTCAGTGTTTTCTATCCCTCCCAAACCAGCACCCTGGAGCATCCCCCACTTCCCAAAACCATCCCATCCACTGAATTGTCCTGACGCTATTGACCTGAACTGAGACCTACTTCTCACCTGCTGCAGGACACCAGTGTTCTTCGTCACTCTTCCCCATGACTAAGCCTCCCAATACCTCCTGGTCTATAAAGAGATTAGGTCTAGATTCCTTGGGTCAGAGTATGGCCGTCATTTGCTCTAGCCCTCTCTTCTCAAGCCAACTTTATCCTTTGCCCTACAGGACAGCAGCAAGCAACTGCCTGTAAGATGTGACCAGTGATTACTGTCCCTAGTGCTCACCTCTTTGCGTGGTCCCTCCATACAGATTTAGGCAGAAACGAGAGCATGACATTTCTGAGGTTAGGTTTAAAACAACTTGTTTCTTTGAAGGGATCACTCTCTCTCAGTCTCTCTCTCTCTCTCTCTCTCTCTCTCTCTCTCTCTCTCTCTCTCTCTCCTCCTTCCTTTCTTCCTGCCTCCCTCCCTGCTCAGGGAATTCAGGTAGATGCCGTGTTATGTAGGTAATGTATGGAGAGGTCCATATTAATGAGAAATGAGAGATAGAGATACCTCAGCCCACAGTAGCATAAGTGAACACAGCCCCAACTCAGAACTTAATTGTGACTTCACAAAGTCCACATTGTCCAGTCACCTGGTTAAGGCTCTGGGCTCCATGACTCTCGGACAGTGTGATTTCTCAAATACACATTACTAGGACTGTTTAATCAGAAACAAACAATGACACCATACATCACGAATGCAAGTGTCATCCTATCCTGTGTCCTTTTCCTGCCACATCCACAGAACATCCCCACCAGTCACCGTCACGCATGCAAGACTTAGTTAAATTCACACTGCGTGTCTCCTCCACATCCCTCTAGCGTATTTCTGCATGTGTGTAACACCTGACACCTCCACCGTCACCTTTGTCACGGTGCCCTGTGGGGCAGGCTGAGGCAGGGCCTGTAATAGATGAGCATCTTAATCCTCATGCCTGCAAACAAAAGGGACTTTGTGATGTGATTGAGTTAAGGATCCTGAGAAGAGGAGATTGTTCTGCGTGATCTGGGTGAGTTCAATGTCATCGCAAAGATCCTCAGAAAGAGGCAGAGGAAGAGAGGGCTGCAGAAGCAGTGTTGGAGGTAGAGGAAGAGTCTCTAAGCTGAGAATGTAGGTGGCCATGAGAAATTAAAACAAGAAAACGGACGGTCCTGCAGAGTTGGCAGAAGGAGCACAGCTTCCTGGTATGATGTTTAGTCGAACACGCTCCATCTTGAATTTATGATTTCCAAAACTGTAAAAGGTGTTTGTATAAGCTGCTAAATAGGTGACAGTTTGCTCTACTAAGAATAGAAAACCCAAACACCTCTTTTCATTTGTTACCCCCCAAAAAAACAAAACCCACAGATGCCGCTGTTAACACCTTGAAAGCTATGCTATTGGAAGAAATGTTTGCCCTATGTTAGTACTCAGGAGAACTGATCAGTTGGATAAATGAAATAATTTAAATCATCCAAACTGTGTCTTAAAGGCAGTCTCATTATCAGGATGACAGGGTGTTTTGAGTAATTTCACCGTTGTGGGTTCAGACCTAAAGGTCTACATTGCTAGACATTATGAGCTTATGGGGCCACCACCATGATTCCTCACGTGCAGAAACATCTTTAGGTGGTGCAGAACTCTATTCCATATTATAATTGGATGTAATTGCTTCCTTCAAGACATTTTGTCCCTGGCAAAATGTGACTCCTTTTCTTAGATCCAGACTGACACAGAAGTTCTGAATAAGAATAAAAAAATCAAATATCAGTCTTTGAAACAAGAAAGAACTTTGCAGGCCTTCCCGGGTGTGACTGGGTGGGCTTCTCTAATCTAGACCTTTCTTCCCTTAAGGCCAAAGCTTAAAAACAGATGCTCAAATGCGGGCATCACCTGAGGAAGAAATATGGAGAAGAGTGAAGGGCTGGGATCCAACTGGTGACCCCTGAATTTGTGGTCGCTTGGATGTACTCTCACTAGGGCATGGTCACTTTGTCCTCAATTCATTGTGAGATCTTGGAAAAGCCTCATATTCGCAGCTCCTGAGCATCTTTATCTATATAAACAAGTATTTGGTTGAGAATCATTCACAATTATATCCAACAAATATTTACTGTGCACCTGGCACATTACAGATAATGATGTAGGTGTTGAGATTAAACTTATAAACAAAAAACCTTGCTCTTATGGATTCCAGAGTGGAAATCAAACAACAAACAGAACAAAGTACAAAGGTAAATAGCAAACATGATGGTGGATTCTGTGGGAACCTGTGAAACGATGAAGCTGAGGATTGAGAAGATGGCTCTGTGGTTAAGAATATTCGCTCTAAAGGCACCAGGACCTGACCTGCCTAGCAACCACATCGCAAGTTTAGTATGACTGAATGTCTATAGCCCAACACTGGGGGCAGTAACTGGCAGATCCTGAGATGTGGAGAGTAATAGTTACATACAGATGCGTTTACAAACACACTCACATAATTTTTTAAATCAAATGAATATTTAAAAAATAAACTTTGACTTCACACTCTTCTGGGTCACAGAAAAGACACAAAGTCAGGTGGCCGTGTTAGTTATAATAATGACAATGTCTTATTCAGTAACTACTGGATATAGGGGGAAGGGCTCTGCACAGATGACTGTTGAAAAGAGAGACTGAAGATATGACCGAGAAGTAGTAGGTGTGGGGGACTTAGCAGTCAAAGTTATTGTCTTAGCTAGGTTTTCTATTGCTGTGAAGAGACACCTTGACCACAACAACTCTTACAAAGGAAAACATCATTTGATTGCAATAACAGCTTGCAGTTCAGAAGTTTGGTTCACTATCATCATGGCAGGGAGCATGGTGGCATGCAGGCAGGTATGGTGTCAGAGAAGGAACTGCTACGTCTTGATTCTGCAGGAGACAGGAAGTTGTCTGTCTCACTGGGTGTAGCTTGAGCATAGGAGACCTCAAAGCCAGCCCCCACAATGACACATGTCCTCCAAAAAAGCCATACCTAATATAACAAGAACACACTTCCCATTAGTGCCACTCCCTTTGGGGACCATTTTCTTTCAAACCACCACAGTTTCAATGTTGGCTAATATAAATACGACTAAGCCAATGGTGTTCACTAGCTTCAGTCACAGAAGTGAGGACTCTTTTCTGCAGCAGACTGTGAGACCAAGGTTGTACCCTTTCCACTCAGAATGCTTTCTTGTTCAGATGTAAGAGAATCAAAAGTTCAAGGCTACAAGGAAATCCAGAAGAGGATGGGGAGAAACAGGAGGCAAATGCCCCTGACTTGTAGAGACCCATATATATCTCAAAGAGAGAGGGGAAGTCCTAATCATAAACATTTAAACAAGAAAAGTGGGGTAAAGGGTTGGGTTTTTCCTGATAATGTTTCAAGGTTCTGACAATTACTAGGGACAAGGCTTGGGCTGCTGTTAATCCCACCAGGCAAGAATAAAACCTCTACCACAATTTTAAGCCACATTTGAAGCAAGCTTTAATTAGACACTTGCCAGGATGATGGACTCTGGCCAGGTCCTTTCCAGGATTCCCAGAAAATTGTCGTGAGCTATATTGGCCATGTGCTTACAAAGGCAAACCAACAAGGCCATGTACTTCCCATCTTTGTCCAATCAGGGGCAAGCATACATCCTGATACTTACTGCTTACATACGTCCTGCCTAAGTGTGATCTAGTGTAGTTGGAGCAACCAAACTTGTTTAGGGAAGTGGAAACCTGTGCCTTGTTATCTACAGGAACAACAGCCTCCAGTATGTTAGGAAGTATCAGTCCTTGGCCGAGGGGTTTACAGGCATTTTTGTCTTACAGATCTTTTAGATACAGTAATTAAAACTTAAAAATATAACCTTGGTTCTCACATTGCTAGATGCCACCTCAGAGTATGGTCAGTTCTCACAGTACAGGGCTTCATTCTGAGATTCTGTGTGGGTGTCAGCCAGAGAGGACTTTTTCCTGTTAATTTTTTATCTTTTTATTTTTATTTTTTATTTTATTTTTTGGTTTACGAACTCAGTTCATCTCATAAATCCTGAAAATGTGGACATCTGGGGCTGTGGAGCTCTGATTTGTCCTGGTATGCTATACAGGGCAGGAACTGCATAAAGATGTTGACTATAAGATGCCTCTTTATGGGTCTCTGAGCCTAATTTTGTAATCATATTTTTATTTCCTTTCCTCTGAGGAGGAATTCCCCATTGTAAAATCATCAATAACAATAGAACCTAGAAGCCCCCATAACTAGGAGGAACCTTCCAGCTTAGATCTATTCTAGGAATAAAAATAACTGACCTGTAGAAAAGCCTATAAAAGCGTGGGAGAGGCTTGGACACGCCTGTCTGTAACACATCTGACCAGGGCCAGTCATTTACATGACAGGAAAAGCAGGCCACACCTACCCAGTCACTGCACTTTAGAACAGTGAAGGATTTTGCTAGAAGGTTTGTTTACTCTTCCCAACCTGACTGATTATAAAACCAGGTGTGTTGCCGTCTTTTAAAATGAGACTTTAGTTTTCAAACTCGTTTTTGGTTCACAGCAAAACTGAAAAGATGCCAATTTCCCATACATTCTTGGCCCTATGTGTGCACCCCTATGTTTCCACATGCCCCACCACGGTGGTACAGTCATTACAACTGATAAGTCTACACTGACACACCATTACCGTGCAAAGTCCACATTATATGTGAAGGTTTGTTCTTGGTGTCATACCATCTATGGGTTTGGACGATTGTATAATGCCAAGGAGACACCACTACAGGGTTACACAGAAATTTCACCTCCCTAAAAGTCCTCTGAGCTCCATTTATGGCTTTTCTTCCTCCTTATCTCTGTTAACCATTCATCTAGTTCCTCCTTAGTTTTGCTTTTCCAGCAGAGTGGGCTCTACACAGTTAGGATCATTCACTATGTTGTCCTTTGAGACAAGCTTCTTTCACTTGGTCATAGCCATTGTGCAATTTCCCACCACCAGGGAGGGGTTGGTGATTCCTTCCTCTTTAGTACAGAGATCTGGGAACTCTTACCTGGACACACCACAGCTCGCCCATTCATTTACTAGGAGACATCTTAGTCCTTTCCAAGACCGAGCAATTTTTTTTAATGACCCTTTATAGCTTGTGTTTTACCTTGCCATGAAGTCTGATCCATCTAAAATTTATATAGCTAATTCCATCTTCTGTGGATTAGTATTAACGTGGCATATCTTTCTTCATCCATTTAGTTGTTATAGCTATATGTCTTTATATTTTGTAGGTTTCTTGTAGATAATATACTTATGCCTTGTTTTGCTCCACCCTGATAATGTCTTTTAATAGTGCATTTAAATTGTTAATGATCAAAATAACTGTTAATACAGTTGGATCAGTAATTGTTGTTAGAAATGTTTTTTAACAACATGTAGTCTTTTAGTTTAATTAAAAATACAAAGAATAAGCTATATTTGAGTTTTATTTTTCCTTCTATTATAAATATATATGTTTATATATATCCAAGTTTCTAATTTATGCTACTTTTCTTTTTGTTAAACAACTTTAGAAATACTTCTTGCAAGCCATTTATAGTGGCAATAATTCCTCAACTTTTAGATTGAGAAATTTTGTTTCTGCTTCAGATTTGAAGAATTATATGATACAATACAGAATTGTAGTTGAATTTTTTCCTGTAAACTTTCAAGTGTTTGATTATTTTGAGCTCTAGGTTTTAAAGTCTCTATAAAGAAGATTAATATTAGTCTTACCCAGGTATCTACACAGGTAAGTGTCTTCCTCTGGCCTCCCTCAGAGTGTTTTCCAGAAAGTTAACTTAACTTTCTCTCCTCAAGTAGCATGTCTAAACATAATAATCTTTTGTTTTAGGTGGTGTGGTTTTTTGGATTTTTTTTTTTTAGTTTATGTGTATTTCCCCGGTTGGTTTGTGGGTGGGTTTTGTAGTTGTTTGTTTTGTTTTTGCATTCATCTTTTTGATCCTCTGAGATCCTCAAGGTCAGTTATAGGCAAAAGGAGACACATTCCTAGATGCTGCCGTCAGTGGACTTGAAGATGTGACCAAATCCCTCTCTTTAAAGAATACTTGCAGTTTGTATGCACAGAAACCTGCAGTGGAGTCAGGGCTCTTTAGAGTCTTGACTTCTAGCTCCATACCTGAAGGATTCTGGCTCTGCCAAAGGAACAAGCTGAGGATAGCGAGCCGCCAAACCCAAATAATTAGTTCAGGGTTAAAGAGAAGGTACCTGCTGGATTGATCTTTTATGTCCCTACTTTGTGAGCTGAGCTTTCTTTGCTCTAGGCAAAGCGGTGGCCACGTTATCAGCAGTGCAGAGAAATGAAGGCGAGGGATACCATTGGAGACATGGGATCACTCCTGGGCACCAGTGCAATTCACTGTGTGTCTGAACTGCTGTCAGAGGGATTACTATAACTTGTGGCCAAATGCTCTAAGTAATAAAAATAATTCTTAATTATTAAGAAGAGTGACTGATTGGCTAATAAATATGTGGGACATAGAAAATGATCACAATAATTAAGTAAAATAAAAAGTTCAGTTGTATTTTAGTACTTAGGAAGCTTATATTTATGTTTCTAAAATACATTCTATGATTTTATTTATACTTTGTGTTGTTTGGATTGTTTGTTTTAGTTTTTGGGTTTTTGTTTTGTTTTTGATGTTAGTTGAAGCCTGGAAACCAGATGAAAGGCTATTAACCATCCCACTAGTCAGATCCAGGGCTGGGCCAGTCTCTAGTTCTGACCAAGTTGCTGGTGATGGAGTGAGTACTAGTCACCGAATGTGCTTGCCTTCATGCACCTCTCCCTGATTCTCTTGTCAGGGCATAAAGAGGGAGGCCTAAAGCAGAGCAGTCTCTACTGTTGAGACAACAGATGCTGCACTGTCCTAGACAGAGAGTCAGAGAAGAGACTTAGGACAACCAAAGAGGTTTCACATGGGGTGAATTGCATTGGTAAGGCTTTGGTTGTCCTAATAATTTATCTGACATGAGGGAAAAGGTATTTATGGCTCTGGTGGTATTTGGCCTGTCGTAAGGAGAATATCACGGTGGCTGAAAGTAGAGACATTCAAGGATCTGCCCACAATGATCTATCAAAACGCCATCACCTACCAAAATGGCGCCAACATTTCTAAACCCATACAGTGACAGATATGCCCAGGATTTAACCAGTCAGTGAAAAGAAAAAGGCCAAAAATCAAGTATTAGTGTCTAAACATCACTGTTTGGTAGTCGTTGACGAGGATCCTGTTCCAGCCTCTCTGCAGAGGTTTTCAGTGACTCAGTAGAACCAGCGAGCCAGAGAGCAGAGCGAGCTGGCAGGAGCTCAGAATTTAAGATCTTCTAGCCTACAACTCACCACCCCAGAGAGCCCAGTTACTCAGAAAACAGTTCCATTAAACCGTCACTTTAAAAGAAGCCATCCGTGGGCTCAGACTCAGATCAGGGCATCAGCCCTGATCAGAGAATCTTCCTCTCGACTCGTCCTCAGTCAATACAGTAGACGGTGTGCAGAGCGTGAGAGACTTTGGAGCACTCTGTCACAGCCCCTCCTTCCAGGCGGAGGGATTTCTAGGGAAGCAGGCAGGGGCAGAAAGCTTGTAAGATCAGAGATGGTGGACAACTACGAGCAACTTTCAGACGCAGCAGGACTGATGCACAGGCCGTGGCAGCATGTAGCCTTACAGATCAAACAAGACATCTCCCAGCCCTGAGAAAAGGAAATGGTCACAAAGTCCCACCCCTAACCAAGAAGCTATTTGCAACTGATACTTTCTGGGAACCGGAAACCCAATTTTCTCCAGTGGCTTGACACTGGGTAAGTCAACCACACTCCAGGCAGACCCCATGACCAGGAGTAGTTGACTGTAGTTGGATTTTGTTTGTTGGTTTGTTTGTTTAACTCTTTGGGGAGCCTGCTACCAGCCCACAAAGAAATACACAGAAATGAAACTTATTTTTACTTATGAATGCCTGGCCTTAGCTTGGCTTGTTTCTAGCCAGCTTATCTAACTTAACTTATCCTGTTTCTCTTTAACTACAGTTTGCCTCTGGGCTTTACCTTTCTTATTCAATGTGTCTTTCTTTCCTTCTCACTCCATCACTGGCTGTGTGACTGACCCCAGCATCCTCCCCTCCTTCTCCTTTATTAGCTCCTCCCTCTTCTTTCTTTTCAGCCTAGATTCCTCCTCCTATTTATTCTGTGCCCTGCCTACCTCTCTCTCTTTCTCTCCAGCCCAGCTATTGGCCATTCAACTCTTTATTAGACCAATCAGGTGTCTTAGACAGGCAAAGTAACACAGCGGTAGAGAGTGAAACAAATCTTTGCATCTTTAAACAAATATTCCACGGCATAAAAGAATACAACACATCTTAAACTAATACTCCACAACAGCTGACCGAAGAAAGCAAAAGGGACTCTGCTCTTTTTGTTTTGCTCTGGACTTTATTTTTTTTCCTTGTTTTCTTCCTTTCTTCTTTCTTTCCTTCCTTTCTTTCCTTTCTTCTCTCTCTTTCATCAGCTTGTTTTGCCTTTCTGTGTTAAAGAGAAAGAAAAATAGGGAGAGAGAGTACATGAAGTTTGTTAGGTAAAGAGGTGTGGAGGATCTGGGAGGAGCTGGAGAGGAAAAGGAATATGACGAATATATATTTTATGAGAAATTTTTAATTAAAGAAGCTATTAAAGGAGATGGGTTCCTAGGGAGAAAGTAGAGGGTGGTCACAAATCCTGCAGGTTAAAGGTTAACTCACACACAGGACCTCACTGCCCTGGAGGAGGACTACATGCTAAGGAGGTGGATTAATAGGCTGACATCATAGAACTATGAGTAACAAAGGCCTGGTGCCTTTCTAGATCAGAGCGTAACATGAGAATACACCACACACCAACTTCTGGAATTGATAAGAACACTGAAATGTCTTTTAGGATGTGTACATTTCAAAATTACACACAGATACATCCACACATATACATCCACATTAATGCATGCAGCCAGCAATCATGGCAAACTGATTCCTCAACACTGATGGGCCAGAGGGAAAGTGACATGCAAACTGAACCAGAGTCAGGATGAGGTTTTATTTCGGTAAGTGGTGAGCGAGCTTTCACTCTGAAACCAAGGCCCACATCAAGCTCTCTGGTCCCAGCTGCTCACAGAGATAACAAACCACTATCTTCCCATCTGAGGAAGCAACATGCACGTCGCATGACAACGGCGCTACCACAAAGCCTCTGACGCTGACAGGCACATTGCCTCTGCATCAGGAATCTTTCCACACCACCGGTTGATCTGCAACCCTGATGGCTGACGTGACCCCCGGCCCCCGCTCCAGAAGTCCCTCCGCCATACCCATCACTTCTGGACTTGCTTTTCTCTCTAGGAACGCTCCTGTCTCTGCAGCTAATAGAGGGAAAGGTGGGATTCCAGCACAAACATAAAATCTGAATTCAAAATCTGGCTCTCCTCCAACACGCACACTCAAAGTAAGATTTCTTTTAGCCCAGGTTATCCATTCATTCACATTCATCTGGGTGAATGATAGGCAGGTCTCCACATAGAGTTGATAAGAGATTGTAGATCTGCTTGTATGATCTAGCTCTCTAAGCCGCAACTTAAAGTTGTACTGGGAATTAGAAGTAATACATGCAATTGCCTAGAATTGCTCAAAAAATGCAAGCACAAGAACACTGAAGGTTACAATGCTCTGTAGTTAGTGCCATGGTAAAATATCACAGCAATTAAGGAGGGAAGGAGGCTTTCCTGCTCAGTGTTGAAGACAGAGTCTGTAGCTTTGGAGTCTTGGAACTAACTATTGTAGATCAGGCTGGCCTCGAACTCACAGAGATCCGCTTGCCTCTGCCGCCCAAGTGCTAGGATTAAAGGCGTGCGCCACCACCGCCCGGCTCAAACTTCCAAACTTTTAGGAGTGAATACGATATGATTCATTAAGTTAAGTGCACAGGCTTATGGGAACTCTGCTCCCAAGATCACGCAGAACTACATTCTTAATGCTTACTTGAGTATTAACACTAACTGTAATGCCTTATCAGGCTCCACTGATTAAGCACCATAAAACTAAGTCACATTTTGATCACATCTACCTTATTTTATTCTTATCTATTTCTTAAAATTTGAAATAGTAGATACCTCCCAAATTACGCGCGTGCGCATGCACACACACACACATACACACACATTATAAAACAAACAAACAGTCCCTGAAAAACCTTAACTCCTTCTGTGACTAACCCCTGAGTTTTCTCAGCAAGCTGCATATCCTGCCTCGGCACCAGAGTCAAGCAGCAGTTGAAGGTAGGTTTTCTCATTCTTTTGCTTTTATTATGTCTCTTTAAGAAGCACAGCTGGCCTTTAGTCTCCTGAACTTGCAGTAAATGGTACTTTGTCTGCCGCTGGCTAAACAGTCAGGTCATCGCGCTGATGCATGCTCTTGGAGTTGATTGGTCTCTGCGGGGTGCTCTCCCGCCAAACTGAGCAAGTTGTGGCAGCATTCACACATAGTTTCAGCGCTATGTGTGAGACTGAGGCAAGAAGACCTTCATGAGTTCGAGCCCAGCATGTCTTTTGTTTGTTTGTTTTTAACTCTTTGTGTATGGGTGCTTTTCCTGCAAGCATGTCTGGGCACCATGTGCCTGCCTCATGCAGACCGAGGTCTGAGGAGGAGGTTACATTCCCTGGAACTGGAGTTACAGGCGGTCGTGAGCCATCATGTAGGCGCTGGCAATCGAACTCCGGTCCTTTGGAAGAGCACCTATGAGCTGCTGAATCATCTCTCCAGCTCCCCTTTAGCTAATTTTAATATATCATCCTTGTCTTTGGAACTTTGGAGACATTTAATGTGTTTAGGTGTGTATCTTTCAGTTACTCACTGAAGATTATTAGGAGTGTGGGGATTTTAGTTTCTTTCATCAAGTTTTCAAATGCCTCATTTACTATGTCCCTGCTCATTTCCACTTGAAATCGTAAGTAGCTATCTAACTGCATCCTCTGCAGCCTCTACACTCGCTGCTTTATTTTCCATCTCTCGAAACTCCGGGCAGCATCCGTATAATCATCCCACTCCGCATGGTACCACTTTCCCACTTCTTCTCCAGGTGCGGCCTTTTCCGCGGGTAAGCCTACCAAGTTTTTAATGCTTAAGTTTTTGAAATACATTTTCTTTTTAGTCTCATCTTGAAACATAATATTTGTACTTGTTTATGAAGTGCAATGCTACGTAACTCAGTATTTGTAAACAATATGTAAAAACCAGATCATAGCAATTAGTATGTCTGTCACCTCAAATACTCTCTTTTCTGTGTTAAGAGTCATCTCTCTATTGCGTCACTTCTAGAAATATTGTTGTGTCCCTTTTCAGCTAGAATGAGTATAATTTCCCATTTGTATATAATTTGTTTTTAAGCTGTCAAAACACAAGTGTGCATGTCACTCGAGTATGGTGTTTTGATCCAGTATAGGTTAGCCATTTCTGGTTCCTCAGACGCCATGTCCTTGGGGTGAGCTCTTCCTGTTGAAATGCACAGTACACTCCTGTTCTCAGTAGTCAACTTTCTGTGCAATAGCACACACTGGCTTCTTGCTCCTATCTGATGTAACTCAGCGTCAGCAGTCTACTGATACCTGGCTGGCCTTCCTCCATCTACCCAACCTGCCCCCAACCATTCTCTTCCAGCTTCTGAGAGCTCAACCTGCCTGGTCTGCATGTGAATGAGGTCCTGTGACCTTGTCTCTCTGTGCCCGGTTTATTTAAGTTATTGTCATTATGGTGGGACTTTGTAGGGTGTTTTTTCTTCCTTAAACTTGCATTTTCTTTTTTAAAAAATATTTATTTATTTATTATGTATACAATATTCTGTCTGTGTGTATGCCTAAAGGCCAGAAGAGGACACCAGACCTCATTACAGATGGTTGTGAGCCACCATGTGGTTGCTGGGAATTGAACTCAGGACCCTTGGAAGAGCAGGGAATGCTCTTAACTGCTGAGCCATCTCTCCAGCCCTAAACTTGCATTTTCTGTATAGTTTATTTCAATATAGCAACTGTAGAGATTGTAGTTTTAGATTCATCCTGACATTTCAGAGATATTTTACTGCTGATGTTAAATACTTCAGAGTAGATATTAGCCTATGTTTTATATCCCTATCCTTTACAATTATTTATCTATAAGGAACCTTGTGTTCACTACTTAAAGCCCATGACTGTAAGCAAACCTCTATCACTCCACTATAGACAAATAATAAAAACCCAGAGACAGATATTGGGGTTCAAGCTGAAGATCAGAAAAGCAAAGCAGCCCAGTCACTAGAGAGTTCTTACCTCTACGAAAGGCCCAGACAAGGGGCGATCCTGTCCTCACTGTGACTGTAGACTGCAATGCTTTCACCAAACCTCTCCTGCAACTGTCTCCTTCTGCCTTGTCCCTCTCTCCACCCAGCCATATCCCTCCTGGATCCACCTCCCTAGTGCTAGGATTTTTAAAAGCATGGGATGCCAAGTGCTGGGATCACCTTTGTGTGAGCTCTGTTTCTCTTTTACACAGATTCAATCTTGTGTAGCCTAGGGTGGCCTTGAGTCCAGGGATTAAAGGTGTGCAATACCACTCCCTGGCCTCTACTGGCTTAGCTCTGCACTCTGACCTTCAGACAAGCTTTAACCAAAAAATAAAAAAATAAAACACAAATAAAATATGCTATACTCCACATACCTGAATCAGAGTCCAACTCTTCGTCTCCATGTCTTTCTCCTGACAAGGAGTCTGGTGACAATCGGTCGTCTTTCAACTACATACTTCATGCTTTTAAATTAAAAGAGTTTGTCATTATTTTTACCTCTGAAAATTTTTGCCTATTGCAATAGTTTTTGGAGAATATCCAAAAGTTAAACTTTTGGATAAGGGACAAGACTATAAAAAAGTTTTCTTCTTGATGCCATCTGCCAGGAAATAAAAACACTCCCTATTCAGGAACAGATGGAGTCTTGGGGCAGTTTTGGGGGAATGTGTATGTGAGTATGGACTCTGTCGAGGACATGAGGGGAGACAGCCTGGGTTTCAGTGGTAAGTTTTTAATGATGGAGAAGTTGCATGGCAACTTCAGTCTGTTCCCCCTCATGGCTAAATCTTGGCTCATGGGCTACTCTCAAATTAGCCTGCATTCCTCACTGACTTGTGGCTAAGAGTCACACATTGTTGTGGGAGCACATTTTGCTCCTTTAGCCAATAGCCTTTAAGACACCAACCCACTGGGGCATGGTCTCTTATACTTTAAAAAGCAGTGGGAACTGTGTGCTCTTTCTGTTGCTTTTGGCTCCCATTTTGGCTGTTAGACTCTCTGTTTTTTGTTTGTGATGAGAGGACTGTTGTTTGGGACAGTGATCCGTAAGTTCAAAAAAAGGGGGGAGGGAATAGTAATAATGGGTAATAGAGTGAATACTTGTGAGCCGTTATTTATGGATAATTTACATTGGTATAGTTTTTGTATATTGATGCAAGTTCAAATTATATTTGTTACTTTTGTTTACATTATTTGTACATATATACAAAGTTATTTTGTCAGATTGTATATATGCATGTTTCTACCTCAGTTTAGGACATTTTGTATATTGATACAACTTTTAGGGTGTATTTTCTTATTATTATAGGTCAATAGTTGTTCATGTTTGTTGTTAGATCAATTAGGTTCTTTAGATACATAGAGATTGTATTCTGTCTAGATAGGTATTCTTCAACCACTTCAAGGATCTGTGGAACATGGCATTTAAATAACTTAGGGTTCTGTTGACATGAGATTTGATTGCTTCTGACAGCACCAATCTATTTCCGAGAGAATGTTGAGCATCAAAGACACTCCACTTGGAGCTTGTTTTCTTCTTGGCAAAACTGGTCTTTGGGCAAGGAACAGACAATGCCTCAATCACTGACAAGTTATTGATATCCAGAAACGGATAAGCAGGACTGTCAAATCTTGTCAAGACAGGGTAAAATGGTTTTGAAAAATTTCCTGCTTTTGAAAATGGTCTGTAAGTTACACTAGGCCTTAGCCAAAGTTGGTTGTTTCAACATTACAAAATAAGACTTTTGGGTGATTGCTCAGGTAGCTAATTGTCTCTGTCATATATTGCTTGCTTTGGAAGCTACTTGATTGTACTTCCTGCCTGCTCAAGTAATATTATCTCCTTTCTCAGGCCTTTGATGGGTTTGAAGATTAGATAGTCGTAGTTACTGTACTTTTATGATCTAGCCAAGCCATTTCCTATTCAAGACTTAGACTCCATATGATAGAATGTTTATTAAAACATTTAGCATATGTTCCTTACTCAATATTGTTTATGCTGGATGTAATTCTAATTATACTTGATATCTGTTCCTAGTGTATATAATTTTGTATTGGTTTTGGAATTCTCTTATTTAAACAAAAAGAGGAGGTGCTGCGGGAGCACATTCTGCTCCTCCAGCCAATGGCCTTTAAGATACCTGCCCACTGGGGCACGGTCTCTTATACTTTAAAAAGCAGCAGGAACCATGTGCGCTCTCTTTCTCTTGCTTCTGGCTCCCATTCCAGCTGCTAAACTCTCTGTTTCCTGTTTGTGATGAGAGGGCTGTTGTTTGGGATGGTGACCTGTAAGTTTTTCCCCTTAAATAAATAACCCTTTTTATTGTAAGTAATTCTTAACTGGTGTGGGATTGTTTTGCGGCTTCACCACATCATTGCAACCCTTGCAGTAAAGTGTGGGCCTTCTGTATTCTGTAAACGTTCTAGGCTGAGTCACCTCAGCAGTGCTCATCTATCTCATGTGACAAACTATCTCGCACTGGGTTTGCTTTCAGACATACAGTTGGCCTTCCCCTCGTGTGGTGTGATGGAGCAGCATCCTAAGCATCCCAGGTACTGCAGTGTTTGCAGGGTCTTAACTCCACCGGTATCGACAAGCTCTTTTGAGTTGGAAGCACAGGGTCCATTTTCAGCTCAGCATTAATCTTGCCTGATGAAACTTTCTATTGTCTGATGCATAGTTCTTGGAAGGGCGGACATTTAGGAAATATGGTTGAGCAACTTGTAACCATCTGCATTAGTTTCCAAAGGCTCTTGTCTTAGGGTGACTATTGCCACGTTGGAACACCATGATCAAAGAAACTTGGGGAGGAAAGGGTTTATTCACCTTATACTTCCACTGTACTGTTCATCATCAGAGGAAGTCAGCACAGGAACTCACACAGGGCAGGATCCTGGAGCCAGGAACTGATGCAGAGGCCATGGAGGGGTACTTGCTTACTGGCTTGCCCAGCCTGCTTTCTTATAGAACTGAGGACAACCAGCCCACAATGGGCCCTCCCCCACTGATACCCAATTAAGAAAATGCCCTACAGGCTTGCCAATAGCCAGGTCTTGTGGAGGCGTTTTTCTCAATGAAGCATCCTCTTTTCTGACAACCTTAACTGTGTCAAGTTGACACAAAGGCAGCCAGTATAGCTGCTTTGTTGAAAACACCTCAACCCAGGTTCCCTAAAATCATGTTTATATCACTTCCCATCTGAAATGAGGCATTGGCAAAGTCATGCTCCTCCTGGCTTTTCTAGGAATGGCTCTGTCCTGGGGCCTCTAACAGGTTCTTAGTGCTGCCTCTCTGGTTTGTGGCAGCTTCACATCACCTCTACCCTACTGATGTAGCTCTTTCCCCTCATCTTCTCACTCTCCTATTTCCTTCTGCATTTTGCAAGGACACCAGCACAACTTGGTTAGCTTGACCGCCAATGGTTTTTCTCTCAACTGATTACACCTGCAATGACAATATCCAAAAGAGCTCATATCCCGTGATAGTATGGGAGATTTTAATCTTCCAAATAGGTTTGAGTCATACCATTTCAGAAAATGGAAATTTCTATCTTTGGACCATATTTTGATGTCCCGTTTTAAACTTTCATTAAGCATTACTATAAATAGAAGCTGAATGACTGTCACTGCTCCATATACTAAGCATGTGATTAAAAACATCACCCCATTTGGTTAAATTTTTTTCCTAGAATCGAGTGTTTTTTTAAAAAAAACTTTTCTCTGAATAACTTGAAAGTTTTATTTTAGAGTTGATGAAAATCATATGTCTAATTACATGTTTCTTATTTTTGTCAGGAAGCTTAAGAATTTAGAGATTCGTTAATTTTAATAACTTTGCATGGTGCCATAACCACATATGTGTGTATTTTTACTTAACTTCCAGTGTTAATGTTTTATTTTCATTCTGCTGTTAAACAGCTTTTAAAATTGGTTCTTATTAAAAGTCACTCCAGCCGGGTGGTGGTGGTGGTGGCGCACGCCTTTAATCCCAGCACTCGGGAGGCAGAGGCAGGCGGATCTCTGTGAGTTCGAGACCAGCCTGGTCTACAAGAGCTAGTTCCAGGACAGGCTCCAAAACCACAGAGAAACCCTGTCTCGAAAAAACCAAAATAAATAAATAAATAAAAATAAATAAAAAAATAAATAAAAATAAAATAAAAGTCACTCCTAATTCTTTGTGGGGGGAAAGCTGGCAGTAAGTAAGAGAATGACTCTCTGTTTCTCCCTCATTCACAGCCATTTTTTTGTTATCCCAGCACTTTTGTCAATGATGACAAACCAAAGATTAGAATCCATCAGGACTGGAGGCAGAACATGTGGGGGACTCGAATAATATAGAGGGCAACAGGGGGTTCATACACTTAATTCTTGAGAAAATCAAATCCATCTGATTCCTTCAATGATGGGGGTGATGAGAAAAATAACAGGGAATCTATATAATAGTAAAAATAAAAGACACCTGGAAAAGCAGAAAAAATAAATAAGAGGGTCACTGAGAAGTGTACTAAAAGTACCAAGAAATGGGAGTGAGATCTGCAGAGCGCTGGGTGGGGAAGAGCTGTTAAACACGAGGAAGATGTGACTCAGTGGATAAAGGTCTTGCTGTAAAGCCTGATTACCCAAATTCAATCTCTGGGACGGGAGGTGGAGTTTTTCTTCAGACTGCCGGTCAGCTCTGTCCCACCAGCTGCTCCCAAATAACAACATGGAGACTTCTTATTAATTATGAAACCTCAGGCATACATTCGACCCACCTTGCACTCTGTTTTACCTGAGATAAAGTTCCAATCCCTAGAAGCTGAACATTTGCCTCCTGAAGAGGCCAATTTGGATGCCAAGATTTTGATGAAATTATTGTTCCATGGGACCACGTAATGGGAGGAGAGAGTTGATGTCAGAAGCTGTGACCTCTGTGTGTGCTCACTAACACTCCCCCTCCATCGCCCTTTCCCTGCTGCCTCCCTAAATGTAAATGTCCCCCTACATCTTTAGTGGGAAACAATGACATGGAGTGAAAATGACCGCAAAGAAGAAAGGCTTGGATCCCAAATGATGAAGAGCACCCCGCTTGCTTTTTCAAGATGTAGATGAACAAATGGAAATGAAAAAAAAAGTAATAAAGAAGCTTTATAAAATGCAGGTATTCTTCAATTTTCATTTTGAAAAGAACTACGGTCATATTCCTGGGAAATCTAATGGAAACTCTCTCCTAAAACTTTGGGATCCTTAGACATTTCTACGGTTAGCTGAGGAGAGAATGAAAATTCTTCATAAAAGAAGAAATGAGATGCAGTTTAAACAACATTAGGTGTTAGAAGAGCAGTGGCCAACAAACACTGGAAGGAAAAGTGTGCTTTGCCCAAGTTGTCTCTCCTATGCAGCGGCAGGGAGAGTTCTGTTCACGTGAGCAAGAACTGAATAATCGTAGCACTTACGAACTTCTGAAAATGCAACCAGGAAAACATGAAGAAAACGAAGGATGCGTTCTGATCGTGGCTGCCTCACTCCTGGCAGAGGTCGTGCATGAATATATGGGTGTTTTGTCTGTTTGTACATCTGCACACCAGATGAGGGCATTGGATCCCATGGGACTACAGTTATAGACAGTTGTGAGCCACCATGTGGGTGCTGGGAATTGCGCTCAGGACCTCTGGAAGAGCAGTCAGGGCTCTTAACTGTTGAGCCATCTCTCCAGCCCTCTCAACATTCTTCTTAGAGTGGGCCAAGAATCTGCTTGATTCTTAGCCTTCTTCCTGTCCATCTACAGGGTGATAGAGCCTACACATACATCCTCACTCTCCACATCCACAAACTCATTGCCACTGTACTGATTCCTCGGGAATGACTTCACTACCCCCATTTATCCAAACTTACGTCGGTCTTCACAAGAAGTCCAGGATTTTCAGTATGCTCAGAAGTTCTTGGGTTTTTCCCCCCACATCTAATCTATTGTTTTTCTTTAAGATTTATTTTACTGGTGTAGGTATTTTGCCTGTATGTATGTTTGTGTACGACACATATGCTTTGTGCCCTTGAAGGCCAGAAACTAGCCTAGCTCCCCAGGAACTGGGGTCACAGATGGTGTGAGCCACCATACAGGTTCTGGGAACGGAAGCCAGGTCCTCCAGAAGAGCAGCAAGTGTTCTTAACAGCTGAGCTCTCTCTCCCCAGCACCAATGTTTGCTTTAAAAATATGTATATGTGTCATGTGCTAGGGGAACGGAAGCATGACTGGAGCTGAGTTACACAACTGGTTGCAAGCCATCTGCTGTAGGTGCCAGGAACCAAACCCTTTGCTAGGGAAGTGCACACCCTTGATAGTAACCCGTCATTTTTTATTGCTACCGCTCTGGCTCAAGATTCTACTGCAACTTGCCTGAATTACTTACTGCATTGATTTGATTAGTCTCTCTCCAAATTTGTTCCCTATGATGTATCCTTGAGAGAGTAGCCAAAATCATCCTTTAAAAATATACTAGGTCATATTACTCATCTGCTCAAAATTCTCCAACAGTTGCCCACTTCAGAATGAAAGCGAAGGCCGTGCAGAGCCTACAAACCCTATGTCATCTGTCCCCAGTTCCAGGGTCATCTGCAGCCTTCCCCCTGGCAGTCCTCTAGTGTTTAATCCAGCCACACCGGCATCCTTGATACTTCTTCCATCAGAAATCCACAGATTAGTGCTTAGCAGGTGCTGAGGAGATTAAGAGGGATGGAGGAATGAGAAAAGGCTTGCCAGTGGCTGCTGTATCAATCAGGGTTATTACAGTGCAGAACTGAGGATGAATACGTTATGAAGAGGGGGCTGCGTTGGAATGGCGTTTATGGTAGGGGTTGGGTAGTCCCACAATGGCTGTGTGCACGCTGTGCAGGCTGAGAACAGGCTATTTGTTAGGATAAGTGCACTGGCTCTGATGGTCTTCACTCCTGCAGCTCTTCCTGCCAGTTGACCAGCCCTGCCTGCCGTCGTCAGAGGACTCCTCTCCTCCTCCTATCCCCCCTGCTGCCCTTCCCTTTGTCTCTACACAGGCTTCCCAACTTCCCCTCCTACGTCATTGGCTCCTAAGATTCTGTATCACCACGTAATATTCAAAGTAGGATTTCCAACTCCATGTTGTCATTCACGCCTACAAAACCTCGTGTTTGGCTCCAAACCAAACTGACTGTCTTTCTCACTGGAAAACCTTGTATTCCAGTGGTTGCCTCTGTGTTTGAAACAACAGCCACCACACCCTCCTCTTCCCCAACCCCATGCAACTGTTTGCCTCGCTTTGTCTATTTTCTCTCCCAAGACTCTTCAGCTGCTTCCTGTCTCGTTTAAGACGCTGCCCCCAGCTTCGCATATAGTCACAGACTCTTAACGCAGCTTCCACTCAAATTCACTTCTTGATAACTTCCACAAAAGGAATTTCTGTAGATAATAGTAGTAGCTAACATTAGCTCCGTGCTTATAATAGGACACACACTATTCTGGGTGTCTCCTGCCTATTTTGATCTGCGCTGCCACTCACACGCATCGTTACACAACTGGTATTTCTTAAATTTTAATGCCGAGGTCAAAAAGATTCGGAGAGGTTAAATAACTTTGGAGTTCATACACTAACTCGGAAGTGGTAACGCCGGGTCTCTGGGTCTCTGTGACTTCTGAGGTCCTGCCTTCCATTTGTCTCCTTTGCGACTATGAATTTATCATTTTCCATCTTACAATCTTTAACTCTTCCACCGCCTTTTCCTTCCCACCCCACTCTCCTAATGTTGGGTGACTCTCTATGGACCTATCACCCATGCACCCATTTATGTATTTTCTTTTATGAAAAACATTTTTTCATAAAATATATTCTCCCCCCTCCACCAACTCCTCCCACATTCTTCCCACTTCCCCACTTACCCAAATCATATCCTTTCTTTTTTTTTTGTCTCATTAGAAAACAAACAGGCAACTAAAAAAATAATAACAGGATAAAATAAAAAAATAAGAATAAGACAAAACAATTAAATAAGATAATAGGGGGGGAAAGAGGCAAAGAATAAAACACAAGAAACGCATACAGATGCTGGGAAAAATACATAGAAATCCCATAAAGACACAAGACACAAGGACAGAAACCAAAATATCTTAGCAAAAGACCTGTAGGTGAAAAAAAAAAAACCTCCAAAAATAGCAGTGAGTTCATTTTTTGTTGTCAGTCTCCTGCCAGGGCATGGGCCTGCCGGTAACTGTGGTTTGTAAACCCAAGTGAGACTGTGGGAGGAAATTAATTTCCCTTTGACATGGTTATCAAGTGGAGATAGCCCTGGGGTTGGGGACTGAGGGTTTGTGTCTGCCAGCACCCACCTGGCTTAGACCTAGAGCACTATTTATTAATATATTTACCAGCTGCTTCTGATGGGCGTTTACGGACCTGTGTGCAACTGTCTTCGCATGTCTTCCGTGTGAGCGTGTGGAGAGGCCAAAGGTCTACCGGTGCCCTGCCCACATTTTTGTTTGTCACAGTCTCTCTTTGGCCTGGAACTAGCAAAGGATCCCAAGCTAAGCTGGCCAGCAAGCTTTAGGGATGCTTCTGAGTTAGGGTGAACCTGATGCCTGGCTTTTTTTTTTTTTTTTTTTTTTTTTTTTTTTGCTGCTGGTGAGAGAAATCTGTTGTCACCTTTGTGGCTCATTTTTCTTAAAATGGGACTAATTTCTAGAACACTTTCTGAGATTTTTACACTTCACAATCAAGCACTTTCTAGCTCTCCGACCTCACCAGCTATCTGGAGAAAATGCTCCACAAAGGTCCCTCTTCTTTAGCTCTCTGTACTACAGTTGTTCCCAGCCCCCTTCTCCCACTAGGTCCCCCTAACAGCTAAGAGAAGGGTGGGAGGAGGAAGTGACTGAGTAGGGCTGACACCAACCTCCTCAGGTGCAGACACACAAAACTGTCTTTAGCTTTTCTCTGCTTAAATCCCATAGTTGCTTTACGGATCTAACAGAATGAAGCGAAGGCTAAACAGCGCTTTGGAGAGTGTACAGTGGTCGGTACATGGAGAGGCCAGTTGACCCTCCGATGGAGTTAGGCTCTTTTTCCAACAAGAAAACAGGAGCCCCTAAGCAAAGTACACCACACAAATGTTCACAGTGAAGAGGAAGCGGAGCCCTACAAAATAGGAACTTGGCCTGGGAAATCTCCTGAAATCATTGTTGCTAACGGTCAGCTCACGCAGTTCAGCGGGGCTATCCACAAGAAAATGGTGTGAGGTCGAAAACCTCCACTGTACTGATTTTCCCGGGAGGGGCCCCTCCTTTCTGCTCCCGGGAAGTTTTGAGCCATTGGCAACCGTTCTCCTCGGAATCCCAGCGGATTCGGTCCTTTCCTTCTCGGTCTCTGCCTCTCCACCCCCTCCGCCCCCATCTCCCGAGACCCCTGGGGCCACGGTGGACTACAACTCCCGGCGTGCCGCGCGCGCCCGGCGTTTCTCTGGGCTCCGCGCGTGGCGGCCACCGAGCGGCTGGGCGGGAGGTAAGTGATGGGCTCACAGGCCGTCTTGGGAACACGCCCGCCCTCCCTCCTCTCCAGGATGAAAGGAACCAGTGAACACCAGGATAAGGACAAAAACAAAACAAAACAAAACCATCCAAATTACCCCCAGACGCCCGCCCCGCGGTCCCTGTGTGTTCGGCGCCCCGCGGGCGTGCACTTTGTCACCTGGAGTGGAGCGGGGCAGAGCTGGCGGGACGGGACGGGGTGCTAGGCTCGGCGCCACACCCCTAGGAGCTCCCTCCCAAGGCAGACCGCCCGGTTCTCCCTCCGAATCTCAGCAGAAACTTTCCCCTCTGTCCCCACCGCGCCACCGCGAGTTGCTTAGCCGACCGTTGGCCAGGAGGACGCCCGTCCTTTGCCCTGGAGACGCCCTTCGGGACGCGTGCAGCCCTGCCCTCGGGGACGTCGGTGCAGCACGGGACCAGGCAGAAGGTTCCTACAGTACAGCCTGGCTTTCCTGGGCCGCCTGTGCTTCCTGGAGGTGGGTGCCGGTCAGTATAGAAGCCGTCTCTCAAAGTACCTAGTCGCCCGTCCTTCCTGACTGGCCTCCCCTCCCCCACCCGAGGGCGCTTTCAAGTGGCCTCCAAAGTTCTCGGTTCCAGAATCCTGAGGCCAGGCTATCAAAAGTTACCTTAGTACAGATGTACTGCCTTAGAAAGTCTCGTTTGGGCGCCCCCCCTTACACACACACACACCACAACACAACACGTTTTATAATCACAAAACACACCACTTGCAAACAGCACACAACTCACACGTGCTTCCCCTCACACAAAAACAATGTTAACATACAGGTCCTTATCACAGCAAATGGCTAACGTGCTTGTTAGAGTGTGCAAAAATGAGAGGGTGAAACACACACGCACACACACACTCACAAATGTCAACTTATTTCTAAAGTTAAAGTAGCTGGTCCGTGAAACCTTTTACCATCAGTTAGGACACCTTTGTGGCTCACTCTTGATGAAATGGGACCAATTTCCTGTAACACTTCCAGAAACACATCTATTTAACAGGCAGACTTTTGATCACATCAGGCAGGAAGAGGAGGATGGCCTTGTTTATGTGAAGGGAAAGGGGCTTGGAGAAACTTTAGAGAGCCTTCCTCCTGCGAGTGTACCTGAGGAAGACTCAGGGTTCCTCCATCTTTGCCTTGGAGAGTGGCTCAGTCAGAGCTGCCAAGAGAACTGTTTTGAGCTGTGCCCCTGGCTCCCCTGCCCACCAGACTTGCAATTCAAAGCCAGTCCCTTTGGCTGTAGTGGAAAGTAGGTTTCACATCAAGTCCCAAAGTGTGGATCTGTTGGTGAGTTAGCGCTCCATCGCCTTCGTTTTTGGCCTATCGTGATGAGACACACACAGAGAAATACTGAGCACTTACAATTCGCCCCTGAAAATTTATGGCTGCTTTTGCAGTGAGGTAGTGGCAAAGTCCAGGAAAGAGAGCCTTTGAAATACTTCTCAGTTGTGGTCCTTTGGGAAGCTGAAAACTTCTAAAGCCACTCCTGAAACCAGGTGTGTGTGGGTGGGGGGGGTGGCTTAGGAATTCAGGACCCAAATTTATACCATACATGTTGACCTTTGATCTCTGAATGTCCTTAAGAGTTAGTAAAGCAGAGGCAGACCGCTTTCTCCTCACTTCTGCCTAAAATCGACACATCACATGTGACCAAGGATTCTCAGGGTCCTTGGAAGGAACTTGAATTCTCCCTCTTTTGAGTGGATTTTGTTAGTTTGTTTTGTCCTGTCTTTTGGCTTGGGTTTTTTTTGTGTGGAGGGTGTTGAAGATTGGTGATTATCTTGAACTAAAAGTGTCGAAATGTTGATTGGCGTGTGTTTACCACTCATGTACAAATGCTTATGAGTCTTATGAGACAGGAATGCCCCCACCCACCATCCCAGTAGCAGTTTCCAGACAATCCAGGACCCTGTAAGATTGGCCAGGTAACAATTGGAAACTCGCCCTTTGCTCTACCACTAATTTCCCTCCTGAGTTGGAATGGTGGTGGTAGGTTGGAATATCTTTATTATATGTAACTTGGGCAATACCAAGTGCTCATGGGCTAGAAATGTTGGCTGAGTTGGGGGGGGGGGGTGTAAGCTTTATTTTTATGCAGCTGAACTAAACCATTAAAATTAAACTTTGCTGGAGTGTGTTTTCTTTTGTAGAATAAGATTTGGATTGGGTTGGCTTGGGTTGCCTTCCTTGGGTGGACTGTGAACATTATTTTCAGGAAAGCTGGTGTTCTGTTATATGTGCTCTTGGAAAGATGCTGCTTCCTACATTGTGGAGTGAAGGGATTTGCTGCCTGTCAGAGCTTTCCTTATCCTCACAAAGAGATTACTTAAAAGCCAGCTCTGGGAACTTTGTCCACGCCTCTGTTAGGAAAAAAAGACTAACGCGGGACGGCAGCTTCCGAGTGTTCACTGTGTGTAGCCCGTAAGCCCTGGGTTTTCTCTGATTTTTCCCATAGGGAGAAAATGAAATAGTGTTCAACATGGCATGGCTACGTAGAATAACAGTCAAGATCTATGTGGCAACAGGGAAAGGGAGGGAGAAAATAACAGGCTACTTAGACTGCTTCTTTGTCCTTGTACAAGATGTGTGCAAAGAGAATTCTGCCTGTTTGGGAGTGGTGGTCATTCTCTTGCACTAATTGTGCTGAAGGTAGTTGGCCAAAGTGAACAGGCACGCTGTAGCTTTAAAAAGTCAGCCATGAACCAGAAAGCAGTTGCGGCTTGTGTGTGATTCCTAACGTCATGTTGGCTGGGAGCCAGCCTGGTTTTATTTCACTGTGTCAAATTGTACCTCCTTATTGAATTCCTTTGCCAGAGAAAACATTGGGGTTTCTTTGGCTGTTCTTGATAAGCCTATAAAAATGATATGTTTTAGTTGATTCTAGGTGGGTGTTCTTCTTACTCTTTCAGGGGAAAAAGAAAAGAAAAATAACTGTAGTGATAATAAGACAATGTAGTGTGCTGTCGCAGAGTGCCACCGTGAGTTGTTTTTTTGTTTGTTTCTGGGATGCTTAGCAAATGGTGAATGTACAATAGTTCCCAAGCAAAGTGCCATTCTCGTAGCTGGAGCGGCAGCACACCCTCCCTGTCTACTCTGACTGTGGATGGATGCGATAGCTACGTGTATATTAAGTGTTGGGTTTCTTTAGCACTGATCTAAGCGACTTAGCAACTGGAAGTTTGCGTGTGTGTTTGTGTGTGTGTGTGTGTGTGTGTGTGTGTCAGGAGTGTAGATTATCCCACGCCTGCACTGTTTGCTAATCATCCACTTTGGGAAGAACGATAGCATCTTGTGACTGTATTGAATGATGTTCTTGCCATGTCACAGTACCCCTGGAGGAGGAGTGCCGAAGTCTAAAGTGATTAGAGAGGAAGTGTATTTAATTTATGGCTTCAGCTGAATAAGAAGAAACTGGACCAGGCTTTTTGTTTTGACTTTTCTTTTCTTTAAAACAGCCCTCCCCCCATTTTGCTAATTGTATGTGAGTTGTGAGGGTTTTTATTTTTTTCACATGTTCCTCATCCGATAAATGTAAAGACAGTCATGGGTGTTATTGTATCTCAAATGTTTTGATGATTGTATGTAAATCTGATGGGCTGCCTCCCCTCCACCACCACCACCATCACCCTTTCTGTGCTAAACTTTCTGATTTGGGGTGTGTGTGTGTGTGTGTGTGTGTGTGTGAGAGAGAGAGAGAGAGAGAGAGAGAGAGAGAGAGAGAGAGAGAGAGAGAGAGAGAGAGAAGCACTCTCTGCTTTAAATCGGTATGGCCATCTCCCAGAGTTTTGATGAGAATCTGAGGAAGCAAAACACTTTCTGACAAAAGCTTGAATTAATTCTTTTCTGCATTTCATTGATAGCTAGAAGCAAGGGGACTGAACAAACAAACACAAAGAAAAAGAAAAAAGAAAGAAAGAAAGAAAGAAAGAAAGAAAGAAAGAAAGAAAGAAAGAAGCAGGAGGGAAAAAACAGCCCACACTGGGAGAGGGCCAGAAAGAGAGGATGGTTTTCCCCAGTTTGAGTCTGAGTTGCAGTGTCTTCAAGGAGCCTGGGCAGCCTTGAGGATGCCAGCCCCAGTTTGGAAGGAGGCTTCAGTTCCATTTACACCTTCTTACTGTCAAGATGGGGAGGGCACTGAAAATGAAAGCACCCAGCCCATCACCCAGTCCTTCGGGCTCTCTTCTCTGGTCACTGGGGACTGGATTTAAACGAGCATCAGGACCGGTGTGAAGCTGTAAAAGGGACCATTCGGTTTCTAGTTGAGAATATGTATTCTCTCACTTTCTAAGAATTAAACCCAAGCTTTTCTCCCGTATTGATTAGTTGCGGAAGTAAAGGAACCCTGCAAGCCTTCCCATGCTCTCTGTTGACATGGACAACAAGGAACATGGCTGTGTCGGTGTCAAAAAGTAAGTGAGGCCTGCTTCTGAGTTCTGCTTCTGCCAACAACACAGGGACCTGGTGTCCGGTGTTGTTCTTATCTACTGTAGTACAGAGTTTGGGGGGTCTGTTCGTCTACAGTGTCCACCAGCTACCTGTCCCCCTTTAACTCCAGTCTGTAGTCCAGCTCTCTGACAAGTGGGAGCGCTCAGAGTCAAGGCCTATGGAAGGCTGACGCTGACACACTATGGATCAGAGGCTTGAGGAAGTAAGCCCGACGAAGTCTGTGCAGGCGGATTCCCAAGTTCATAGGCTGCTAGGGTGGGGGCAAAAAGTATAGGCTGAGGTTTGTGTTTGTTTTAATAACGCCACCTCCAACTTCAAAGCTAAGAGTGACAGTGTGTGTGGGAGGGGGGCGGGAGTTTGCTTTGGTCAGGTGCTAAGATTAACAACTTCTGTGCCTGATTTTTTAATTTTTCCTTGAAGGTGGACTACTTCGGTGCATATAGAGGAGGTCTCTTTGAATACTCTCCTCACAGTGGCACTCCGCTTATGTTTGCTGTCTAAGGGTTATGTGTCTGATTCTTCTTAGGAACATACAGAGGGGTTGTGTGACTCACCATTTCCAGAACATAGGAAAAGCTAACTTGCAGGACATCTGTGACTCCATTGTGCTCCTTGGGGAATTATATTGAAACGGTAACCATCTTGGTTACAAGGGGGCAGAAACTTCCAGGAGGGTGCCAACCATGTCCTTTCTGTCCTTTTGCTCAACATCTTTGTCCACAGAAGCCATGATAGGTGAACCTTCCAGGAGGGTGTCAACCATGTCCATTCTGTCCTTTTGTTCAACATCTTGTCCATAGAAGCCATGATAGGTGAACACAGAGGCCTGCGCTGCAATTTTATGAGTAGAATGTATGTTTCAATTCACAGAAACATTAGATTAAAATTAACTTAATAAAATCTCTTTTTAAAAAAACAATTCCAGAAACTGAGGCTTCTCTGCAGTGCTGACATCTTTCCCGTTAGATGTGAGGCAGAGAAGTGGGCGGGCCACGGGGGCACCTGCTCTTTAGGGGTGGGTCTTGTGAGAAGTGAGCTATAGTATGAGCTGTGGTGGGAACATTCTCGACTCGCTTGTCCAGAAGGGTTGCCATGAGTTCAGTGTGGCTGCTAATGACTTGGAATATGACTAGTGTACCCGATGAAACTCTTCTCACTTCATCTCTGTCGCTGTAAAGGGACAACTGTAGTCAACCTAGTAGTGAAAGCCTGGAGAGCCAGCTGTTCTGGAGGCTGAGGCAGAAGAAAACCCAACATGGGTTCTAGAGCGAGTCTGGGGCCAGTTTGAGCTACTTAGTGTGGCCCTGTGTCAAAAACAGAAGGGAAAAGAAGGCAGAGGCAGCCCAGTGGTAGAGTGCTCACCTAGCGAGTGTGGAGCCCTAGATTTGATCCCCATCAATAATAACAAAAAACTTCATTGAAATATAATGTATGTATAGAGCAAATTGCCTGTGCTTAAGAGATAAATTTGGGTAAGTTTTAGCATTTTTGTACCTGTCAAGCTACTGCTACCATTGATATAATGAACAGACGCCTCATCACCACTTTCCTCATAACTCCTAGCAGTCTCCCCTTTCTGTTTCCTGCGTCCATATCCCCAGGCAACCATGGATAAGATAGCAGTCATTGTAAACTCGTTTGACTTTGCTAGAATTTTGCATAAGTGAGTGTACTTGGTACATATATAATATGCATATAAAACACCCACTTATATAGATTGGTATCACAATATAGTCTGTAATTTATGCATATTACTGTATTACTGGCTCATTATCTTTTTTTGATTCAGTGTCTCACTATAACACCATTGCTTGCTGGAACTTGTGTAAACTCGCCTCTTTCTCCCAAGTGCTGGGATTAAAGGCATGCACTACCGTACTCAGCTTAGTTCATTGCTTTTTACTACAGAGTATTATTTTATTACCTAGGCACATAAATATTTATCCAACTACATGGTGACAGAATGGAATTGTTTCCATTTTTATAGGTATTATCCAAAATAAAGTTGTTTTGATTGTTCATGTTCAGGTCTTTATGTGAATAGGTGCTTTATTCCATTTTGTATGTACTTAGGAAGTGATTAGAGTGCTTGGCTATATGATAGGTATATGTTAAACTTTGTAGCACGCCTTTTCCAAATCCATTACTATCAACAGTGAATATCTCAGCTGTCACATTTCCCCCATGAAATCTTCCCTGTTAGAGATAGTGATGAGGGTTTCACTATCTTTTTGATGTCTTCTCTGATGTTGATTTGATATCCGTGTATCTTCTTGGGTGAACTGTTGTTCAAATCTTTCACCTCAATTTTTATTGACTTTTATTCATATTTGTTGTGTAGAATTTCTTTGTATTATGAATACATATTTTATTGGATTAGTATTTTTTTCATATTTGCACCACAAAATTTCTACGTATTATAAACACAACAAGTTCTTTATTATGACATGTTTGTGGCTTGTTTTATTATTCTCCTTTAAAGTGTTTGAAATTGAAAAAAGTCTTTAATTTTGCTGTAGTCCTGCTTATTTCTTTCTTTTATGGATAGTGCCTTGGGTGTCACAGTTAAAAATTCATAAATCAAAGTCTTGGAAACTTTCTTCTAAAAGTTTGATAATTTTAGCTTTAGGGATTTAGAACCATGATGTTTAAGTTAGTTGGGTTTTTAAAAAAATGATTTCTTTTATATGTATGTACGTGAATGTGTGGGTATATGAACATGCATGCAGGTGCCTGTGGAGACCAAAAGAAGGTGTGCGATCCTCTGCAGCTGGAGTTCCAGGCTGCTGAGAGTTGCCCAGTGTGGGTGCTGGGAACCAAACCCAGGTCCTCTGTAAGAACAGTAAACTCTTAGTCACTGAGGCATCTCTAAAACTTCTCGAATTCATTTTCATTTGGATAGTGAAATAAATATTAACATATTTTGTTTGTGTGTATGTGTGTGTGATTGTGATGGTGATTTTTTTTTTACTATAGATAGCCATATTGTCTAACACCATTTGTTCAAATGCTTCTGCAATATTTTTTGACAAATAATTGATTCTGTGTGTGGGTCTATCACGATCTGATTCACTGATTGTTTACATATATGTGTACCGATGTAGCACTGCATTGATAACTGGAGCTTTGATAACTATGGCCTCAAATTAGGTAGTGTTAGCTAACTTTGCTCTTCGTTCCCATGGTTTCTTTATATTTCCTTATGATTTTAGAATTGGCTATCGGGGAAAAAAGCAAGGAAGGAAGGGAGGGAGGTAGAAAAGAAACCTAGTGGTATTTACATTAGGAAAACCTGGTGACATTTTAATTAGTATTTGCATAAACTGGTTTGGGGAGGACTGCTACAGTGAGCACAGTGTGTCTCCATTCACCTGGCTCTTTAACTTCTCCTCATAATGCTGCATAGACTTGTGGATGTCGGTCTTTTTGCCTGGTGTGTCCCTAGATCTTTCTTGTTTTTATGATACAATGGTTGTTGTTGCTGTTCGAATTTTCAGCGCTTTGTTGTTAGTCTGTAGAGCTAGAGTTGATTCTGTGTAGTCTTTTTTTAGTAGAGTCCACAACATTTTAGGGTCTGGACTGTCATTCCTTGTCCTTAAATACAGTTTTACTTGCTGTCCTCCAGCTTCATGGTTTGTTTATATTTCCCTCCATTTTGTTAAGTGAATTCTCTGGCAGATGATTAAAACGTGATAATGGTAGACACTCTTGTTTTATTCTTTATTTTACTGTGTCTCTTATCCTTTTTATCCCATAGACAAGTGTCTTTTTATCCTGTCACCTGCTTTTAAGATTTTTTTTTTAAATTTGTGTTCTACTTTGATTATGAGGCTTGGAGTGATGTTTTGTTTCTTGTTCTTGGGGCTTGTTTTGTTTTTTAGGTCTGTGAGTCTAGTTTTCATTACATTTGGAGCAATATTTAACCATTATTATTCCAAAAAATGTCCCTTTCCCCATTTCTGTATGCGTTTGACTACTTGATATTTTTCATAATTCCCTGATGCTCTGCTCATTTTTCAATGTTTCCCTTGTTTGCTTTAAGTAGCTTCTGCTGCTGCGTATTTAATTTTTCTCAATTTTGTCTCTTAAAATTCTAATCTCTTGTTTAAAATATCCATGTATATTTTTATTCATAAAATATATTCATCATCTCTAAAAATTAATGTTGAAGTTGTGTGTGTGTTCATATTCCATGTCTTAACATATTTAACCTTTTCTCTAGCTTGCTGATATGCAGAGTATACACATAAAACTTTAATTATTTGAATTAATTTCTCAATTTTAAGTGGCTAATATTTGGTAATTTTTTGATTAGATGGTAGGCAGTGTGGATTTTACTCTGTTCAGTGCTGGATTTTTCCTAAATTCATATAATTGTTTGATGTAGGTTCCTGGGTGCTGTTTTCTTGGAAACGGTTTATCCTTTCAAATCTCTCCTTCTCAGTTTTCTGAGCCAGGACCAAAGCTGCATTTGATCTAGGTCTGTTTCCTGGCCTTTTACTGAAGCAAGACCCTCCTTTGTACTATTCCGGTGCTCCTGAGTTATGATATCTTCCTAGCTGACAGGTTAGAAAAGGCACTATTTTGCCCATGCATGATCTCCGATGATTTTTTTTCCTCAAGTACTGGGTGAATTTTTTGCCCCAGCCTCAGAAAGTTCTACAGAAATACTGATGAGAATTTTGCTGAACACTCCAGGGAAACCCTCTGCAGGTCTTTTGAGTTAGTCTCTACACGTCTTTCTCTCCTAACTGTCCAGAGTGCTTACTGAAAATCCTCTCCAGAATATAAGTCAATGATCTTATCTTTCTTCTTTCCCTTATTTCAGCGTCATGATTCTTTAGGGACTATGGATATATTACTTTATATTGTCTGCTTGTTCAGTTGTCTTATAAGAGTAGAAGAATGAATGTGGCCTTCATTGTCCACTTGGACTGGAAGTAGGCATTTCATTCAACCCAGATGGCCACAGACGACCATCTGTAACACTGGAGAGGGAAGACTTAGGGTATCATGTAAACGCTCTAAAGTCATGAAACATCAAGTCTTAAGGGTGTAACTGTGCACTGTAAGACGTTTGTAGCATCTGCAGTCTCTGCTAGTGGTCTCCATTATACCTAATCTCCATCAAGGCAATCAAGCATGCCTCTGGATCCTGTCAAAAGTTTGCCAAAGCACAAACTCTTCCCTTACTGTGAGCTGAAGTCATTCTAAGCAAACCTGTACTTGAGAGATATGTGATGTTTGCCAGTGCACAGACTCATTCCTTATGGAGAGCTGAAGTCATTCTAAGCAAGCCTGTACTTGAGGGTATGTGATGCTGTAAATTCTAGGCATCGCTACTCATTTACATTTTGGATACTGGTCCTTTCTACTTAAAACTGTAAAAGGACCATACATTTTAAAACTATTTCAACCTGGTGAGTTCTTTGTCTTTTTTCTTTTGCTTCTTGCTTTATATATTACAGAAGAAAGAGAGAACGAAGAAAGTAAATGTTGTAAAATATTAACAAATTGGAGAATTTAGGTAAAAGATATATGAGATATTTGCACTGTTCTTCAGTTTTCTTGAAGTCTGAAATTACTTTTTAAAAAACCACGTTGTGAGAAGGAAGAAAGTCAGGAAAGAAGATATGTCTCCCTTTAGGAAAAAGCAGCCCTCAGCCCATGGCAGGAAGACAGAGGCCAGCAAGCCTGACACTGCAGATTGTGCCTGAGACTTTGAATCGACTCAATATGTTCAGGACACTTAGACAGCTCCTTGATTTTGCTTCTTAGCTATCAGAAGAATAACGCTTACTTAATTTATTCCCACTTTGATTGTCTTGACAATAAAGGAAAGGTTAGAGTTGCAAGGTTCAAAAGAAAGCATGTGTGTAATGAATTATTCAGTGAATTGCGATGGCAGTTATTGTGTTCCAAGTCAGACAGCATCACAGTACCTACTGTGAGTCATGCCTACCTACTGTGAGTCATGCCTTGTGCTGTCTTCACAAATATTGTTCCATCTAATTACTGCAGTGTTTGATATTTAAATATATTACAGCATTTAACATGACTAACCAGGGGCCAGAAAAGTAACTATGTGAAATAGTTTTTATTTGAAAGTCACATGGGAAAGTGGCAAATCTGAGATCTGAACTCAGCTGTTTGAAATCCGAGATAGCTCCTTTTCCTCCCAAGCAGGTTCTGAGCTACAACAGTCCCATAGGCTGGAGTGAGTCTGGTTGTAGGCATTTTGGAGCAGACTTGTTTCAGTGTTGAACCTGGTTCTTTGTCTTGCCTAGAGGAGGTGAGGGTTGAAACTCCAATTTCAGGTCTTTAGTTTTTTAGGCATATTGACCTAAAAGGGAAAGGATACACACTAAAACGTATTTTTGATAGTTCTAAGGCGTTTTCCTTATGCTTATTCGTTATTCACTATGTGTGGTACTACTGTTTCACACAAGGACATTTTCATGCGATACCTTGACAGTTTAAACAAACACCATAGAGGAGTTCTCTTCCTTGCTTGCTTCTTGCATTCACTCCTACTAAAATCTGTCATAGTTCACATTTTGGGGTGACTTCTGTTGTGGTTCAGCCACGACGGGTTCGTATGTTCCAGGTTAGGGTGTGTGCGGGTTAGAAATGTTAGGTAGGAGGAACAGAGATATGAAAGAAACAGAGAAACATAGGCTAGAACCAGGAGGGCAACTCAATGAGTACTGAATTTGCCCGCATTTAATTTTCATATGCTCTTATACCCCAGAACAAAAGTGGGGGGGCAGAAGGCAAAAGGCTGCTTTAACACAACACAAAGGACAACCAGAACAGTTACTTGCTTCAGTACTTGAGATATCAAGCCACTACTTCCTGAGTAAAGCATTTGGTGTTTTGGGTAGGATATGCAATGAACCCACCCTAGACCAAGCATCCTGTAGACAGCCACTCCCTATGTCAAACCTCCTATTTTAAAATAAAGGAGAATAGACCTGAATTCTCTGACCTTTGGTCAGGGTGGAGGGGATCCTCCTCTATGGGCCATCTTAACATCTAAAACACCAAGTAACCACACCCTGGGTCAGGGTGTACAGCCACACCTGTTGTCAACAACTTTGAAAGAGCAAAAATGAGCTCAAACTCTCTGACCTCCAGTCAAGGAGGAACAGGACTCATATCTGTGGGTCCCCACAAAAAATCTCTCAAACTTGATCCACAAAACTGTTTGATTTCTAATATGGATCCTTGTTAAGATTTTGGTGATTCTGTATCTGTGTCGATTAGATGTTGGCATGACAACAACCAAGCTTTGATCCCACTTTCAACGCTCTGAAGGGCAAGAGGAAATGAGTTTGAGATCTTCAACAGTAAAAACACAGAGCTATGTGATAAACAAACAGAAAACTAGCCCCAGCAGGCACACTCACTCCGCAGAATGTTTATATGGCTCGTTAGCATGGGAGGAGGTACTCAAGATGATCTGTGACCAAGACAATGCAAATCAAGTCACAATCACAAACTCATTCACTTGGCAAATGTTTAAAAATATGAAACTAGCGGTCACTATGAAGGCTATGAATCCCTAAGACAGTGGTGCTTCAGAGTGTAGGTGTCTTCAGAAAAGAGTTCATCGTTATTTTCTAGCAAATACTGTATAGCTCAGCAGTTCAGTGTGTGTGTGTATGTATGTGTGTATGTATATATGTATGTATGTATGTATGGTGTCCTGTAGGAATAAATTTTGAGCCACTCAAGTACTTTAACATTTTTCTAGAGGACATTTGTGAAACAGATGAAGAAAATTTTAGTAATGTATTTTATTTAACTATGTTATCAATATAACATTATTGAGGTATTTTACATTTTTGGCATGTGTTTTACAAATCTATTATGTAATTTTTACTTTTTGTATCTCCAGTTGAACACAAGTTTTTCTTGTTTGGTCTGCATTTGGAGTTCACATAATTTACGGTTGGAAATACTGTAATGGCATCCCCAGCTGGCTCCCGGAGTACTGTTGTGCTGTCGTCCTTGGCCAGGCTGTGGGCTTCCCGTGTTTGTCAAGTGTCTGCCCCGTCACAGAGTTAAAAATGCCTCATCCTAGTTAAGATTTATTCACTGATAAGTGTAATTAAACATTTGCTGAAGATATTCAGAAGGGGGCATTTAGCTGCTACTTTAGAAACAGGTGAGTAGGGCCCTTGAAGTCTGTAAGAGAGATAGAGGAGAGGATTTGAGTGACATAAGCAAAAGCCTGGGCGGGGGAAATCGGGGCTGTTGTTCATTTGGGTTTCAGTACAAATCAGGGCTGCTGGGATCAAACCTCTGGATGTTAAGCTAAAAGAACTCAGAACAGACAGGAAGTTTGACAAGTTATTTGCTTCCCAGCACTCTTTGTCACGTGACTGTGCCGCAGCTAAGTGCACTCAACCCTTATTTACTGGAATATTTTTAAACTAAAACTGTCTTGTCAACCTTTGAGGCATTCTTTCCTTTCCCGGCTCAGCCTCTAGCCAGATCTCTGCTTGTTGATATGATGGGGGAGAGGGGAAATGGAGAAGAACCTACAGCTCCTTTAGTGGCTTCGTTCTTAGGTTTCTCATAAGCAAGGAGATCAATATTAATTTATTAGAACCAAAGTTAAATTACTTTTAGCCAAAGGCTATTTTAAAACATGGCCAAGGAGTAGGGTAATTTGATTTAAAAATAAGTCATAAAAATAAAGTCAGTACAAAATAAGAGTACATTTCTGAGTGCAAAAATAAGTAATGTTTAGAAATAGTTTCACAAAAAGCAATGTGACAGATATATTGTCATAATCACTAGCCAGGATCTAAAGTGCCTTTTTTTTCTCCTAAATTGAAGGACAGATGTGATGGTTTGAAAAACTTGTGAGATTCATATAGACTATATTTATCCAAAGTGTCCTTGGCAAGCCTTTCATTTGTGTGCCAAATACCTGAGAAATACAAGCTCAAAAACAAGAGGGGTTTATTTGGGGTCATGTATCCGAGAGGTTTCAGTCATAGTGACCTGTCTCCGTGAGGGAAGACACAGCATCATGGTTATGAGCATGCTCAATGGCGAAGTCTGTCAACACATGGTGACTAGAGTCAGGAGGAGTGCAGGGCAAGATTTAACTTTGCGTGACACCCCTCAATGACCAGCTTCCTGTGACTAGGCCCACCCCTTAATGCCAGCAATGCCATCAAATTATGGACCCATCAATGGATTATTTCAGTGGCTGCTCTCACCAGCCAGTCACTTTGTATGGTTTATCACATGAGCCTCTGGGAAATGGTGTCCTTCACCTCAAATCAAAGTCCTTCACCTCTACTCCCCAGAGGCTCACGCCATCCCATAATACAAGATGCACCCAGATGTATGAATAAGGGAGAGTCCCAGAAACTGCAGAGCCTTGCTTCTCTCTGAACCCAGGGTGAAGGGCTACCCAGACCTCTCAAACATGCCTGATTTTAATCTCTTTAGTCGCTGTCATTCATTCTGAACAGTGCTGACTGACTTCCTTCAGCGCAGGCTTGACACTGAGAATAATATGGTGAGGAAAGGCCACGTTCAGATGTGTGTCTCTGCCCCACAACTCCTTAACCCAGCATGGAGGGCGCTACAATGAATGAAGTATTGGGTTTGGGAGCAGATTATAAATTAGGTACTTCCTGGTGCCAGGAAGTGCCTTAACACAGAGGCAGCCCCTGAATTGCTTGGAGTGGTACGGATTCATCAGGCAGGGAGAGTGTCAGAAGGGGTCGGGACAGAATGCAGCAGAGAAGCATGCTCTATGAGAAATGACCTTTTCTCTGAATTGGGAGGCCTGTGTTAGAGTCATATTGTAAAGTAAATATTCACACTGAATTGCAGAAGGAATATTAAACGATAGCCCACCAAAAGTGACTGGGCCACTCCAAATGTCTCTAAGTTAAACAGTATTTGTGGGAACCATTTTCATTAAAAGTCAAATACTTTACTAAGAAATCATTGGCTACTCCAGTATGAGTAATGACCACAAGAAACTAAGACACAGAGGAAGCATCATGAGTCCTTCTGTGGGTAGATTGGGATAGGCCCTGAGGGAAGTAAGTAGCAGGCTCCTAGTGAGCTGGCTCAGACCGGTCCTGGAGGCCAAGCAGTGTAGCCTGTCGATCCCTGCATTTGTACCACACTCTGACACCTTGGATCTGTGTTTTGCAGTTCCATGGAAAATGGAAGGCCTCCCGATCCTGCAGACTGGGCTGTGATGGACGTCGTCAATTATTTCCGAACAGCAGGATTTGAGGAGCAAGCCAGTGCTTTCCAGGAACAGGTAACTGAGACTGCAGAAACACAGGATGTCAGTTCCCTCTGTTCACACTGAGCAGGGAATGAAGAGGGAGCCCAGAGAGCAGTGAGGGGGCCGAGAGGCACCTAGACAGCAAGGAGGAGCGGGAGAGTGGCAGCTGGTGATTCCTCCTCCAAGAGAAAAGTCAGCGGCTGAAGCACAGCGCAGAGAGGCAGCTTCAGCTCATCTCTGTCTGAGCCCTCCGAAGGACTGGTCATGTTCACGGTAGAAGGTTCAGTCATGTCTTTGCTGGAAACTCTGGAGGAAGCAAACAGCAGGAGGGAGGGAGGCAGGCTCTGGAGAGACACAGCACTCTCCACCACAACCGGCTCCAGTTCCCAAGGGCCTACTCAGCCCCAGTGATGGCTCCAGTTCCCAAGGGCCTACTCAGCCCCAGTGATTTGCTTTACGGGTGCTCATCAAGATAGAGCCTAGGGTACAGAGTCGAGTTCAGGTTCGTGGAGTGGGGGCAAGTTACTGGAGTTCTTTGAGACTTTGTTTCCCATCTTTAGCATGAGATTGTCCATAGCTGATTGTTAGAAATGTTGTTCTGACAGTTTAAAGGAAAGAGGTACAAATTGCCCCCCTTTAGCACAGTGTTGATGTTAAAAAATGTTCATTTCGCCGGGCAGTGGTGGCGCACGCCTTTAATCCCAGCACTCGGGAGGCAGAGGCAGGCGGATCTCTGAGTTCGAGGCCAGCCTGGTCTACAGAGCTAGTTCCAGGACAGGCTCCAAAACCACAGAGAAACCCTGTCTCAAAAAAAATCCAAAAAAAAAAAAAAAAAAAATGTTCATTTCTTTCTCTTGGATCAGGGGTTGAGATTAGAGACAGGGAGAGCAGGTGTCTCTTCCCTCAGTGATTGAAGACTATCGAGCAGGCTGAGGCAGCACTGCAGGAAGGGCCCTTGTAGAGGCAGATGGGGGAGAACTTGTCCACCCATCAGAACACAAAGCTCCTGTCCCTCTTGCGACAGAAGCTGTAGTTTCTAGGTATTAACTTCATTGTCCCATAATCCATTTGAGAAAATCAGAGACTGAAGAGTGCGTCTGGCTACCCAGTCTGCATCCCTTCATCAGCGCAGCGTAAATTCAGAGCCTTTTAAATGCCACTTTCGCCTGTCTCTTCAGGCAGTATTCCCTTCAAACTTGGTCCTCATACATATGTCATTTTTTGCTAGTTTGAAAAAATTGCCCAAGTAGAGCTTAAATTACTTTACACCCACTAGGTGAGTTAAAATTAGAAAGAGAGTCGGTGCCAAGTGTGCCTGTGTAGCAAAGCAGGGTGGCCTGGACTGCTGGGGAAAGTGTACAGTCAACACATGCACCAAGATCCAGTGTACAGTCAACACATCCACCAAGATCCAGTGTACAGTCAACACATCCGCCGAGATCCAACGCTTTCACCCCTGGGTATACCAAAGGAAAATGAAAGCATGCCTGTAAGAAGATTCGCCTAAAACTGTTGTTAGCAGCTTTTTCCAAAGTTTACAAAAATTGGAAACCTGGGTTTGCAGTTGTATACAAAAGTAGTATACAAACTGAGGTTCATACATAATGGAATACCACCCAGTAATGCAAACAAATGAGTTCCTGATACATATAGTAGTGTAGATGAGTCCCAGTAAAACTATCCTAAATGAGAAGAGCATTACATAACCGAGTTCTTGCTGAGTGGGGCCATGTTAGATTTTCAGACTGCTGAAACAGATCAGTAGTTGAATTAAAAAAAAAATCAGTGCTTGGGTGTGAATAGGTAGAGGTGGGGAATGATTTGTGAAGGGATCTGAGGGAAACTTCTGGCGATGCTAACATTCAGTATGCTGATAAAGTCTAGAATTATAGGCAGGGTGTGTGTGCACGTGTGCATGTGAGGGTGTGTGTGTGTGAGTGTGTGTACATATGTGAGTGCAGGCTGATAAAGTCTAGAATTATAGGCAGTGTGTGTGCACATGTGTGCATGTGAGCGTGTGTGTGTACATATGTGAGTGCATGTGTGTATGTGTGCATATGTGAGTGCATGCTGATAAAGTCTAGAATTATAGGCAGTATGTGTATTGCGTGTGCTTGTGCGTGTGTGTGCATACATGTGTGCGTATGTGTGTGTATGTATCTCAAGGGTTAGTGTATTGGTTACTTTCATAATACTATGATAAGACACAATGTCCAAGACAGCTTACAGAAGGAAAAATTTATTGGGCTATGGTTCCAAAGGGGTAAAACACCATGGTGAATCCGCATGTCAGCATGGATCAGACATAGTGGCAGGAACAGGTACCTAATACTTCCCATCCTGAACCACACACACAAAGCAGAGAGAGAGCAAAATGGAAGCAGGAAGAGACTATAAGCTTGCAAAGCCCGTCCACAGTGACATGCTTCCTCCAACAAGGCCACATCTCCTAACCCTCCCCAAACAGCACTACAAACCAGGGATCAAGTGAACACCTGAGCCTATGGGAGACATTCTCCCTCAGACCACCCCAACTAGGACTGGAGGGATATATAGCACCATATTCTGATCCGGCTGTGGGCTCTAGGTGTCTGTCTGCACTGGTCTCTGCATATACTCTGGCTGGTGCGAATTATTCATAGTTTCGTATTCCATGACCTATACATTTTATATCAGAAAGAAAAGAACTATAAGAATACTGAACAGTGACATAAATCTCAAGTGTCTGGGGAGGATGTATTTTTAATGAAGTTAAGTTTAGAAAGTTTAAGTTATAGGATTTAAGAGGTAGTAGATATTCACAGAAGATATTTTCCTCATGTCTGAAAATGTTTATATTAAAAACCTAGTGGAAAACAACAGCTTGGGTTGGAAAGTAGAAGCTAATCAACTAGAGCATATTTTATTTTGCTTTTTAATAGTATAATGTCCATTTGTGTCATTGAAATTGAGTAGCTCTCTTCTAAAATTAAATTTAAGTAATATTGTAAAAGGTTCACAAAAAAAAGGGCTCAGATAAAAGGTCTCCTGGCCAGGTTCCCAGAGGACCAGAAGCCTTTCCAGGTTGCATTTTTGCTCAGATTCCTCTCAGACATGCCATGTGAGGAGACGGCATGCTCTCTAGCCTTACATGTGAGGAGACGGCATGGTCCCCGGGCCTTACATGTGAGGAGACGGCGTGCTCCCCAGGCCTTACATGTGAGGAGACGGCGTGCTCCCCGGGCCTTACATGTGAGGAGATGGCATGCTCCCCAGGCCTTACATGTGAGGAGACGGCATGGTCCCCAGGCCTTACATGTGAGGAGATGGCATGCTCCCCAGGCCTTACAGATTCCGTACACAGCCTTGCAAAGGAGAGTGGCCACCACATTTTCTCTCAGGGATGACCTCATTCTGGCACTGGAGACACTGAGATGTAAATTGGAACATTTCATTGAGAAGTCCCCACACCATCGCTGTATCTAGTCTGCCATCTGTGGAGCTTCATAAACGAATTCCCAGAAGATGGAGCAAGTCCTGAAATTTAAGCTCCTTCATCCATGGGAAGGTGGTACAGTGGGTAAGGAGCCCTTGCATTGGACTCTGGAGGTGACTTTCTTTTCTGGAGTTCTTTCTCCTGTTCTGACATTTTCATTCCCATTGAAGGAATTACACGTTACTGAATAATATTATTCACTGAATAAGCCAGGATGGTCTGTCATGCCATGCTGTGATATGTTCCTGGGCACTGAGGCAGACCCTCTAATGGATTTACCTGCTTCTTCCACCCACATCCCACGTTCCAGCCTCTCCCAGACACTTACCCCCAAGTCAGCACTCACTAGTTATATCCTGAAATGAACACTGAAGGTCATCTTCAGACTAAAGCTATATCTTTTTCAGGTACATGGCCAGATCACAGCAGCCAAGAAAACCATGATAAAATAGCTTTAAAGTCTCCCCAGGGCGAGGCTTGTCTTGCCATTTGACAGGAGCCGTGTAAGACAAAGAGTAACCACTAACTGGCCCTTGAAAGAGCAGATCCAGGATGGGTAACCCAGTTGCCGTTGATTAGGAGATCACTGTTTCAGGGCCGATTCCTACAGTCTGGATGTTTGAGTTCCCCGTCACACCTGCAGTGAAAACCTAGTGCTGTTTGGGATGATGTTAGGAGTCAAGGCCATTGGAAGGAAACCAGGCATAGATGAGATCCTAAGGGCAGAGCCCCGTGGTAGGATTAGTGCCCTTCTCGAAGAGCTGAAGAAATGCACTAGGCTGCTCTGTCCACCCTCACAGAAGGCTTTACACAAAGGTGGCTGGTCACTGGAAATTGATAACCTCTTCTCCTCATTCTATATGCCCTGCTGACACTTAGCACTTAGAACTATTAAGTTTCCCTGTGGTTCGGGTATTTCCATCAGGTTCTCTGACAAGCTTCGCTTGAGACAGAGGCACATCATAAGCACTACTAAGAAGGGAGTCTTAAATCACTGTCCGCTCCACCATCGTGACCAAGTGTGTCTAAGACACTGCCTCCTCCACCATCATGACTGACTGTGTTTAAGCCACTGCTTGCCCCACCATTATGACCAAGTGTGTCTAAGCCACTGCCCACACCACCGTCATGACCTACTGTGGGTTCAGGCTGCATTGGTAGTTTCTGTGTGACTAGGAATGTTGTTCTCCCTGGGGCCAGCTGTGACTTCTGTCATTAGGCTGATGCTCTTCAACACCTGGGGACTTCGGCTGGACTCATTAGCATGGATCTGCAAGGGAATCCATTGGTTAGTGAGAGTGGGATAGAAGGCAGTGATGACCACGCCAGCGTCGTCTCGCCCATAGACAGATAAAGAACCTGTTTTCCCAAGTATCTTAATAACAGACGTGAGTGGGGGATCATGACCCCTGGTTTATTTTCTCCTGATTTCTTCATGCTCACTGGTTGATCCTGGGACACTTGCTTTGATAGGACTCAGATCTAAATAGAATGTTGAGTTCAACAGTAGTACATTGCCTAAGCTCCTCCTTTGAGTCCAAGGTCCCATCTTGAGACAGATCCTCCTGAACTGGACTTCCAATGGCATAGAACAAGATGAAAAAGACACTTTTGGCATAGTGATTTTTTTTTTTGGTTTTTTTTTTTTTTTTTTTTTTTTTTAGAGACAGGGTTTCTCTGTAGCTTTGGTGCCTGTCCTGGAACTAGCTCTTGTAGACCAGGCTGGCCTCAAACTCACAGAGATCCACCTGCCTCCCAAGTGCTGGAATTAAAGGCGTGCGCCACCACCGCCTGGCCATAGTGATTTTTTTAAAGTGAGTGTTTAAAAAAATAACTGATGCTTACCCACCCATGGGCATGGGTTGCATGGTTTTTTAAATCCAAGTATGTCAAGAATTTTACTTTCTTCAGAGCCTTTGAGAGACTGTGTTGACTAATCTCCGCAAAAATACCTCCACCTACCTCAGAACGTTATGATGGGATTCACTTTGTCAAACTCTAAAGCCTAAATAAGCAACACTGTCCGGTTCAAGCAATGTCTTCTGTCTTGATAGTGGCATTGCCTGAGGCTCTTCACCGCTCAAACTGGATCTAGTCACAGGTCACAAAGACAGTCCCTCCAAGGGTGCTCAGTTACGTCGCTTCTGTCTCTGTCTCTCTGACTCACGTGTATTCATAGTATGGAAGGAGAAGACACAAGAGCCTTGACATTCAGTCACTGCCATGTGGTGCAGAGTCCCCGTTCTTATGAGTAAGTGAGTGATGTCAGGGATTTTATTTCGGGAACACTGTGTGTCTCTGAGATCACTTCCCCCTCAGAATATCAGGACACAATAATGTGCAACTCAGAGTGGCTAGTTATCTATCCTCCGTTACCTTTCCCTTAGCCACAAAAACAGCCTCTTATCTGAATACCCATCCGGTGAAGTCGATTTGAAACCTGAAGACTGGACTTTCTTTTCATCTGGCTCATTGTTGCTAGCATGGATCAAATTTTTGAGGGTGCCATCTCAATAAAGATGAACAGAACTTGGTATTGCTGCATGTTGTCAGATACACTTCCCACTTAGAAAGGGGTAGCTAAGTGGGAAACCCATCATAGCAACACTGAGCTCAGTGCACAGAGGCATGCAAATGCAGTGCCTCTGGATTCAGGATTCTCAGCAAACCAGGGACAAGGCCAGCTTTTGTGGAGCTTCAAGCATCTCCAGCTCTGGAGCCCCGCTGTGAAATGTGTCAGAAAACCATGAGTGCAAGATTGTCCAAGTGAAATGTGAGTTTCTCCAGCTTCTTGACAAAGTCAGCTCTGAATTAGCCCAATTAAAACCTCACACCTTAGAAAAGACTTTATTCACCTTAGCATTTTGTAATAATAGCACTGAAAATATTCAAGGTACTCTGGTGCTTGGTATTTCTTAGCAGTTGGAGGAACTCTGGAATGCTTAAAATATTCTATGGTATGATCAATTTATAGGGGATATGGCAACTCCCTTCAGTTCATAAAACATGGTTTTTTGTTTGTTTGTTTTTTTAGGACAAAGTTTCTCTGTGTAGCTCTGGATGTCCTGGAAACACTGTAGACCAGGCTGGCCTTGAACTCACAGAGATCCACCTGCCTCTGTCTCCCCTCCCTGAGTGTTGGGATTTTTTTTTAAGTTAAAATGCAAGCAAAAGAGTAATACTAATAGAAGTAGCCAAAGGGAATTAATTGAAGGCAAAACTGGTCATGAAAACTACTTAAAATGCATTTAGAATAAACCAAAGCACCCCGGTCAGCTGTTTGAGACAAAACAGCTGGAAAACCGTGGAGGGGCATTGAGTTACTTGTTTGGTGATTTCCGTAGTTGTGACAACACCCACTAACATAAGGATAAAAGTATTAAAGCAATAGTTACAGCAAGCATTACTTTAACAAAGCCACTAAAAACCATCACAGTCAGAAGAACCTCCTGAAGAAAGTCCATAATATTCTGTGCAGAAGAAAGACCAAACACAAAGGCAGGGGATTATGAAACAATATTCTTTGTCTTGGCAAGTCCAAGACACTTGTATTAAGGGGTGTTGAGCAGATTGGCAAGAGATGGAACTGAAAAACAAGCAGTGGATGGGAAAAACTTTGGCCCCTAGCAAAAAGAGGCACTAGGGATCCACTGAGGGGCACAAATCCCGCATGGAAGGATAGATGAGTGTAAGGGTTGGGATTGGGTGCCCGACCCCACCTGTATGCTTGAACACTTAGACGTAAGCTGTTTGGTGGCACTGTTTAGGGAATTGTGGTGGGAAGCAGCTGAGAAAAGTCACCATTAGGAATGGGGGGAGGAGATCAGCCATGAGAGGTTTTCTAGAGTCTCGGAAGGGGATGGCTTTATGAAGAATGAGCTAATCAACAAGCAAAATCTCTCAAAAAGTCATGTCCTAGTGAGGTCTGGGAAGTTGCCCAGTGGGTTTCAGGGGTGCAGGTGAGGAGAGCGTGGAGAACCCTTCCTACTGAGTGGTGAGAGGCATGCAGACAGTGTGGGGAGAAGCAGACACTGGAAGGTCATGTAGGGTGTGTGCTCTCTTCTGAGACAGGAAATCTAGACTTATATGCAGAAAGTGGCCAAAAGAATTCGATGGATTAAAATGGCAGGGAAAGGAGAACAGTTAAATGAAGCTGAGCTCCCCCAGGCTGTGGAAGGGAGGAGATCAGAGCTGCTTGTGGAGAAGCCAGCATGTGGAGAGACTGGCGCTTTGCGTCCAATGATAGGAATAGAAAATGGTACCTCCGCTCTGGAAGCCTGCTGGCTCTCCAGAAAGTTAGGCATAGAGTTGTCATGACTCGGCAGTTTTTCACAATGAAAGGAAAGGAAGAGCTCAGATGCCTGCACTTGTGCAAGGCCATGGCCACATCATTCACAGCGGCCAGGCAGAAATGACCCAAATGCCATGAACACATAAACAGATAAGCAAAACATGGTATGTGCATGAAATGGACTATTATTCATCAATAAAAAGGGCTAAAGGTCAGATACAACACATATGAATTTTGAGAACTTGCTAAGTAATAGTTATATAATTCATCTATATGAAACATCTGAAGTAGACATTCATAGATCCACAGGCAGATTAGTGGTCACCAGGAGCTGAGTCTCCTCTAATGAATATAAAGTTTATGGTTGGAATGACAGAAAACATTTAAAAGTAGGTAGTGATGATTACTGAACAATCTGGTAAGAATAATTATGTTATTATACAGTTAGAGATGGTTAACGTTGCATATTTTATATAATAAAAAACTTAATTTAAAAATTAAACATTTGAACTTTTAGGTATTATTAATTGGGGAGTGTATTTTAATATGATATGGGGGGCACATGCCAGAGCACATATGTGGAGGTTAATGATAACCTTAAGGAGTCAGTTGTCTCCACCACCTTTACTGGATTCTAGGGATGAAACTCATTCACCAAGGTCTGGGGAAAGTGCAATTTACCTGCCGAGTCATCTACCAGCCTATAACAGATATTTTAATACAATACAAATTTCTAATGTAATCTTAACCATATGTGATGGCTCAGTTGGTTAATAACATTTTCAAATATTTTATTTTAAAAATATGAAGGAATGATCAAGACAGGACTGTTCTGAACTGCGTTGGAGACATTGGTGATGCTTAATTTTCTATGTTAACTTGACCAAACTAAGGGATGCCCAGATAGCTAAAACAGTGTGATGGTCTGGGAGTATCTACAGGAGCATTCATGGAGGAGATTACATTTGAATCAGTGCGCTAAAGAACTGTAATCTCCCCAGCGTGGGCAGGCGTCCTCTGAGCCAAGGGTGGTACTAGTAAACCAGTAGTCGAGTGTCCTAGTTACCATCAGTTGTCAACCTTCCAAAGTATGAAGTCAGCTGAGAAATAAGTCTCACTTGATGGTTCTTATCAGGTTGGTCTGTGGGCTTGTCTACCAGGGCTGTCTTGATCCGTAATTGCTTTAGGAGGCCCCGGCCATGTGGGCAGCATCGTTCTCTGCACAGGTAGTCTTGGACTGTTCAAGGAAAGCAGCTGAACTGAGCCTGTGAGAAAGTCCCCAGCAGCCTTCCCCCAGGGTCTCTGCTTCAAGTTCTACTACCTCGGTTCTGGCCTTGACTTCTTTAGTGATGAACCCTGCTCTGGAATTGTAAGCCACATACGCTTTCCTGTCCTATGTTGTTGCTATTCGTCAGAACGTTTTATCACAGCAATGGAAAGGAAACCAGAGCATGGAGGAAGAATGAGTTTAGCCTGTGTGGTCTGAGGTATCTGTCGTCTCCATCAAACACTGCAGCTCTTAGTTCTCAGACGTTAGGAGGCTGACCATGACTTGCATCAGCAACCACCCCCCGCCTAACCACCCACCACCTCAACCATTTTCAGGTCCCCAGACTTTTGAATTAATGCCACAGGTTTCCTTGACGACCTAGGTACATATTAAACCTAACTTATCAACCCTTATTTGGCTCATTTCCTTGGAGGATCCAATGCTTTCTGTCTTTGGGAGACATTTAGAAACTTCCGGACAGTTTCTCTTTTTGTTTGTTTTGTTTAACTAAGCAGGAAGCAGATTCTGCTTGGAGTGAAATGGAAGGGGCAGATGTTCAATCCGAAACTAGAGAACAGCAGGAATGGTTAAGAATGAGCACCAAGGAGCATGGGAAGGAGATGATGAAAACTGAATTCTCTCTCTATACTGTTCCAGCCAGGCTGAGGCTGTGCAGTGTGTCTTCTTCATGGTTCTGTCCTGTTATTGTTAGCAGCACTGGGTCTAGGAGTCACAGGCTTGGGCGCTTGTGGCATGGGCCGCAAAAAGGCTGTAAGCCTCCAAAGGCTACTTTAGAGGGTTAGTGAAAGAATGGCTCCCAATCAGCCATAGGCTTCACACAGAAGGCTGTGGAAGGGACCAAGAAGAGTGCAGTGCATGGAGTTGAAATGAAAGGTTGATTTATGAGTGCAGAGGGAGAACAGACACCCGGCGGAGCGGGCACAGCTGGTTGGTTTTTAGTGCTGCTGAGGTTGGGCTTGTCCAGCTGATGGTGTTGCAGGAATAGGGACCTAAATGTAGGTGGGTCACTACCACAAACAGCTTATTTCTCACAGCAACAGTCTGACGGTTGACGAGGGTGGCTTGCTTCACTGTGTAGTCCAAAAGTCCAGGAGATTTGGTGGCTGTTGTCAAGATCCCCTGGTCACTGACAGTAGTCAGTGGAAGGAGGAAGGGCAAGGGGGGCTCTAAGCATACAGTTTCATGGTCCACACGAAAGAAACGCATCTCCACCCCTCACCTCAGGCCATCACAAGTCAGTCACACACCGCGCTGACTTACAGAGACTCTGGGAAATGTCAAGTTGTGTGTCCTATGAGATGGTTTGTGTGGGATGCTCAGCACCCGTGGTCAACTTGACAGCCTGGAATCACCTTGGAGATAAGCCTCAGGGTGTGCCTGTGGGGTTTATCTGTCTGCTTGACTGAGGTGGGCGGAGCACCCACTGGAGGTGGGGCTGTCTGCACGTGGAGCAAGGGAATTGAGCAGTCCCTGCTGTCTGCTTCCTGTCCACGGGTGCCGTGTGATCACCTGCTTCAAGTTCTGCTACCTCAGCTCACCCACCGTGGACTAGACCTTGAGCAGTGGATCAAAATAAACCCTTTCTCCTCTAAGTCGCTTTTCTGAGGACATGTTGCCTCAGCAACAAGAAAGGGATTGAGACAGGTAGTGAACGCCCCAGCTACACTAGAGCCCCCAGTGTCATGTCTTCTAAATGGTATTTGTGGTTTTGATATCGCTACTTAGTTCAGCTTTAAATACAGAGCTAAAGTTCCAGAAGGTTCCCATTGACAGATCAGCTGAAGTACGTACTGAATGAGTCGACTTCTGCTCCTCTTCCCTCGTGCGTCCATTAAAAACCATATATATATATATGGTTTTAGAAATTAAGATTACCCACAACCTATCACCCCCATTGTGCCAGTGGGGATATTGAATAACAATGGGCAGGGCCTGCAAGGCTGTCTCAGCAGTTAAGAGCACTGCCTGCTTTTCCAGAGGACCCAGGTTCAGTGCCCAGAACCCACATTTTGGCTCACAGCTGTGTGTACTCTGGTTGCAGGTGATGACACCGTCTTCTGGCTTCTGCAGACACTGCACACAAGTGCTGCATAGACACACTAGCAAAACCCCCATACACATAAAATAATAGAATAAAACAATTTAAAATAGCCAAGGCAAATCACAGTGACGTCTAGGAGGCCACTAACAGCATTTGCCCCCACAGTGACCTTAAGTGGATGCTGGGTCTGCTGACCTGTGGCTGTTACAAATAAGACAAATAATGTCTAAGCCACAGAAATGGTTCCTCTGGGTTAACAAGACACACACGATGTGCTTATTTATTGTGTGTGTGTGTTTGTCTTTGAATAAGATTGGGTCTCTCCAGTTTTCGTAGCGCCCATCTCAGATTCCCACCTCTCTGACACGAAGGCAGGCACAGCATCCGCTGAGAGTCATCCCACAGTGAGCAGCTAATGACCTCATAGTCACCCCTCAGTGAGCAGCAGAGGCAAGGTGTGGGCATGGTGGCATGAAAAGGACCCACACACTGAGGAGGAATTTCCCCACCAAAAGAGGTTTACTTCAGGAACCATGTGAGGAAATTCAAAGCTGAAAACCTGAAAGATTGACCATCTTCCTTCCTGAAGTTGTATGGAAATTCTACAAAAATCTCAACCCTTGGTGGGGCAAGGCTGTCTGAAGGAACATGGTGAATTATTACAAAGTACTGGGGGTACCTCTGAATGCCTCCTCCTCTGATATCAAAAGGGCTTTCCACCACTTGGCTCTGCAAGTACATCCAGACAAGAACCCAGGAGACAAGGAAGTAGCAGAGGAGAAATTCAAGCAAATAGCAGAAGCCTACCGCGTCTTGTCTGATGCCAAGAGTAGAAAGGACTACGACAGGTCTAGATGGAGCCGTACCAAAGGAGAAATCAGGGGCAGTGGCCATACCAAAGGGGAACTCAGAGGTGATGCCAGAGACAAGACCCATTTAGAGGATGAAGTGTGCTTTCGGAGGGCACGCCGCACCTTCCAGAAGGTCACTGAAGATGAAGACCTCTTTTCAGGAGACCATTTGTTCTCTGGTCCCATGGCTCAGTCCAGAAGAGCCTCGTCCCCGTTCTTCCGTGTCACCCCCATCATGGACACGGGATTTTCTACTTTTGTGCCCCTAGGATCGAGACTTGGTTCTGCTGCCTCTGAGACATTTGTACCATATGTAAGCCATGGAATGGGGAAGTTCAGGCTGGTCACCACTTGTAGCCAGATAGTGAACGGTAAGAGAGTTGTCACAGAGAAAGTCATAGAGAACGTGAGAGGACCAATGAAAACAGAAAATGAACACCGACTTCGACAGACCCCTTCACGTGGTTGGTAAGAACTGCCATTGTATTCTTCACCAGGAATTGCAAAGGAGATTTGGGTGTCTTGATACCCATCAACGATGGTTGGGATCAGAGGTCCAATGGCATAGACAGAGGTCTGCCTAGCGCAAAGCCCTCCTCCCTGTGGAGGGGAGTCTTGGGCCAGATGTTAATACAGCCAGGAGCAGAGCTGACTTTCCAGCCTGTCTTCTCGCTCAGTAAGGGGTAGGGGACAGACACACTGCACTGGAAGGCAGAACCCCAGGGCTCTCCCACTGCTGTCCCTCTGTCCCTTGCTGTCTGCCACCCAGTGACCTTCTTGTTGACTCTTCCTTTTCTTTCCCTAGCCTTTTTTTTCCTGTGTCTCTCCGCATGTCACCTCCCTGCCTATGCATTTCCCATGGTTCATATGATCAAGTTCAACTCAAGGAGTTATCTACCCACAGATCAGTGCTGACAGAGAGTCAAGGGTTAAGGGTTTTACATCCATGTCATACATGGCTGCTGAGCACATGTCTGAAATCGTGTTCTCTGAGTCCTTCAGCAGTGCAGTTCAGTTGCTGCTTTCCTCATCTTACAGACGAGGAAATGAGACTTAAAGAGATAGCGGCGTGTCCCAACCCTGCCTAATAACCAGTAAAGTAGTAGGCTCTGTCCCCCTAGATCTATAAACCTGGGGCCTCAGTTCAATTGGAAATTCAGACCTATCATCTCTATGCCGTGTTTCAATGCATCAGGACTTGCTAGAACTTATTAAGTAGACAGACTTTTTAACGTTCTGGCCCAACAGGAATTTGGAGTTTGCTTATGTGTGGAGACAGGAATGGAACACTGTAGCCAGTTAAGCTAGAAAATGCTCGCCCATTAACACAGAAATCCCAGGGTGTGAATTATATCTTTGCTCTCGCTTTAATTGTGATATATTTACAAGCTCTCGTTTGTTGGTTGGGTCTGCTGAGCCAGAGTCTGCTGGTTGCATTGCAGCCCTCCAGTCTATATTAACAAACTGCTGGGGTCCGGGGGAGTTCCTCCTCAGAAACACTCTGATGAAGTCTGCAGTTTCCAGTCGGGGCTGATTAGCAAAAATTTGGTTTCATTTGCAATTATAATCTATTATGGAAGTTAAATAACAAATTATTAGCTCTTTTAATCAAGGGACTTTCTCATTGGTGGGGCTTTGATGAAGCAAATGGTCTTATACAGGTCTTGAAAATTTTAATCTTGGTGAATTTTCTCACTCTAAGTGGGATACGCTTGCATCCTTCTGGCAAAGACACAGAAAGGAAGCAGAGGTGGACATGAATTCAGAAGGCCCTAGTGCCATCATCTGCTAAGAAGCCACCCACTGTTTGGAGTGGGATGTGTATGCGACTCTGCAGCTGAGGGTCCAAGATTGCTAGCGTGTTGCTAGGTGGATTATTCAGAGAAGGGCCTGTGTGCATGTAAGGGCGTCAAGCTGCCAAATGCACACTAGAAGGACGTGGACAGAGGTCAACCGAATAGGATCCCTGGTTGCTAAATTATTGCCTGCCCCCTAGGTTGTGGTAGGATTCAGATTGCTCCCTGTCTGACCAGAAGCTCACAGTCGCCCAGTACTGCATTCTGCCCTCTGAGCGGCTAGAGTCAGGGTTAAAGGGGAAGCCCTGTGAGCAGGTGACAGTACATTTCAGCACTTGCCCAGTGATTGTCTCCAGATGGATCCTTCTGCTCTGAGGTGAACTACACTGTGCCTGGGGAACAAAGGGGAAATCATCAAATTGGAACATAAAACATGATCTTCCGTTTTGTCTGAAGGAAAATCCAGATCTCAGCATTTTCATAGACACTTGGCAGAAACGCTGAGTCGCAGGGGGATTCTGGCCAACACTGATTCCTTCTTTCCACAATTCACGCTCAGATAGTAAAGGAAGCTTGCTTGTGTAGACATGAAAACAGGCTCTGAGCGCAGAGGTGCCTGTTGAAAGCAGAGGGTTCTGTCGATGGAGCAGGGCTCAGTGCCATCTCATCCGGGGCAGAGGCTGAGCTCTGAGGTCACCAGATATTGGAGTGACGTGGTCACATAGTGTCCTGGGTCCTGCTGTGCGCACATACTGCCCTCTGCTCTGCTCCTGGGGTTTCTTTGGCGACCACAACTCCTCTCAAGCAAGTTCACCTCAAAATAGTTAACAGGCAACTTGAACTCTTACAGGTGTTATTGATGGGCAATCTCTCATTAATAGCAGTGACGGGAGAGGGTAGAGAGAGACTTCAAGGTCTGAGCTTTAGGATTGGTCAGTTCCCATGTTTGTAATTTCCAACTGCCCTGAAGCAGCTGCTTTTTCATGCGCGGTGAAATCAGCATGAGACGTTTAGTAGCTGAAAAATCAATGATCCCCAAAGTCAACGACGCTGTGAGACAGCCAGAAGCAATTCCTTGTTCTGCTGTTTCCTGATGTGTGACTGACAGCGAAATGAGTGGCAGAGAGCAAGACAAGGGAGTGTGTCCTGCGTAGCTCAAGAAGTGTGTACAGGAAGTGGAGTTGCGTTCCCACATCTCCCAGGAGGAGACAGGAGCAAGGGCTGCAGAGTGGGAAATGCTCTAGCCTGTTTGACCTGCTGCTGTTTCTCTATACTCTTAGAGTCCAGCACGTTTTCTCCACAGCCTGGCAAGGTCCAGGAGAGTAGGGAGCAATGGCTTCCCTAGGGGGTGGCGTACAGAGGGTCACAGTCTTATGTGGTCACTGAGGTGTCCCCTTGTCTCATCAACCCAGGTGAGCAAAACTCTTAAGCAGAGACGCACAATTTCTTCTATGAGCAATAACAAAAGCAGGGCCAACAGCTAACATTCTTGGAGCTTCCTTTCCGTAAATTCAAAGCGCCCTCTCCATTCAGACCATTCTCATCTCTTTTGTGAGAAGCCCATTTTAATTTCCTCCTTTGTTGTCTCCAAAATACCTGAAGGACCCCAGGGATGGGCTGTAAAGGCCCAGGGGAAGGGGATTGGCAGCTGGAAGGGTCCTAACCTTCACAGCGGTATTCCTGATCTGTTGAGCAGCAGTGTGGTGGAGAGCCTCAGTGTGGGAAGACAGTGGTTTTCATGTTGAGGGAGGACCAGAAGAGAGACTCTCCCAAAGGGCGAGCCCTCTTTACTATTGCCTGCTATTGTAATTAGCAAGATTTCCAGAAACCTTTGAGTCTAGACTTCGTTAGATCATCTCGATAACAAACATTTAATTATGACATTAAGCAGAGGGGGCTGGGACTAGGGTTTGGGCGTAGAGTGCTGGCCCCTATGTTAATGCCCTTAAAGCCCTGATTTCCTTCAGAGGGGAGATGGGGAGACAGAAGGAAAGTGGACAAAGGCTGTGAACAGACAAGATTTCAAATTCCATGTCCCTCTTCCCTAATTTTGTGTCAAGCAGTAAACTTTTTGCTCAGTCCTTGCTTTGCCTGTAAATTAAGGTTATAATCCCTGACTGTTGTAGTTTATAGGGTTGTTTGGGAACTTAAGTATTTAGGGAACTCTGGAAAATTTTGATATATTTTATGGATGGCACATGTCCTATCCCTTTCAGAAGGAACCTCTCTGATCCTTGCAGTGGGTACGTCCTATTATAATCTTGCCCCTGAGTTTCTTAAGATTTGTGATAGGATCTTGAAAACAAGATCAGCTGTAGATTGTGTTTAATCTCAAAACAGACGATGTTTTGAAGGAAAAGATAGAAGACATGATAGCAGTGCTGTTTTGATACGATCGCAATGGTTTCCAGCTGGAGACAAGGGTGTAACTCCTGCCTTCGCCCTTCCCTGCGTCTTCATTACCGAGAGCTCTGGGCCTACTCACACACTGGCTTTCCTCTCTGTTTCCATTCTAGGAAATTGATGGAAAATCCCTGCTCTTGATGACAAGAAATGACGTGTTGACAGGACTTCATTTAAAATTGGGGCCCGCTCTGAAAATCTATGAGTATCATGTTAAACCTCTTCAGACCAAGCATTTAAAGAACAGCTCTTCATAGTAAAGTGAAACTGAGGTCTCAGTCCTCAAAACAAAATACACAATGATGTCATTTAGTTCCATGTTGTGAGACTTCACAAACAGAATACATACATACATGTGTATATGTAAAGAATTTCGATCCAACAAAGTGTTATCCTATTGGATAGACTAGGCAGTCCATCAGCTGGCTGACTCAGCCCAGAGGAGCAAAGACAGAATGTATGTAAGATGGTTGTCCTTGTCAAACCAAGACATCATTGGCTCTGAGGTACCCTTCCCCTGAGGAGCTTTGAAATCACAAGAATTTTCTTTGTTTCATAATAGATTGTTTCTACCAACTCCTTAAAAACAAGGATGGATGTAGAATGAGTGGTTTGGGTTGCAGACTTAGAAATGAGAGCAAACAAAATCCGTGGGGAGGGGGGAGAGGGAGGAGTACTGTCTCCCTTGAGTTGCTCTGCTCCTAGATGTCTGTTCCATGGATGGAATTGCCATCACCCTTTTTCTGTAGAGGGTTTTCCACTCGATCTTCTTAAGGTTTCACAGAAACGTTCTGTGCTGTGTGTGAAGCGAACATGCACCAGGCTCCCTTTCGGAGCAGAACTCTCTCTGAGAAGAGAGACATGCTATGCACTGGAGACATCCTTGTAATCTACTCACTGTCACGGGGGTGGGGGGCTGGGGTGTGTATTTCCTGCTTACGTTGGTTCTTTGTTGCTGAAGAAAACATTTAGGGGCTTTGGAGTTTTTTTTTTTGTTTAGTTGGTTGGTTGGTTTTGCTTTTTACTTTATGGTTTGTATTTATAATTTCTTTCTGAAGTGATTTGCCAAGAGTTAATAGATCCCAAAGCTTTGTTAATAGCACAGAATATTTTTATATATACATATATATTCCTCCATGATTCTGTAATATTTTTTTAATTGTCCTATGCTGTGTTTGGCCCCTGGTTTGAGTACTTGTCTTTCAGAACTTGAAAAAGTGAGCTTGCTACATCTCTGTTCAAAGAGACACTTACTGAGTGATATTTGTCCATACTTGTTGAGTTATGCTTTGTGAATACAATAAAACACTGCTTCAGCTCACCAATATGTCTTTGGTTTCTTCTTATTTGGTCCCTTCCCTGAGGATTAAAGATTAACAATGTCTCCTTGAAAACACAGGGAGGAAGTTAAGTTTTAAAAAGAAAACTTGGGAGTGAATGAAACAGCTTGGTGGGTAAAAGTTCCTGCCGCCAAGCCCGAGAACTTGAGATCAAGCCCTGGGATGCACACACACACACACACACACACACACGCACGCACACACACACACACACACAATAAATTTAATTTTTTAAATAAAGCTAAATTATGTAGACTATTATATAAGTTGAACCTCATATAAGCTAAATCACCCCAACAGATCTCATTCCCTTCTTATAGTCCACCCAGTAATCAATTTTAGGTGGTATTTTAGCCAAGCATTGCTTACTTGCCTATCACAATCATGATTTGATGCACAGCTTAGCAGGGAGTCCCTGGACCTCTGAGTTTGCCTGTTCTTCCTATTTTAAAGACTAGCCATAGGGACCATTTCTCTGAAGAACATAACATCTATTTATTTATTTTAATTTTATATGTAAATTCGTGTTTTGTCTACATGTGTATCTGGATATTGTGTGTACCCCTGGTTCCCACAGAAGCCAAAAGATCACATGGAGTTAGAGATTGTTGTGAGTCATGTGAGTCCCAGGAATCAGACCCCAGTACTCCAGAAGAGCAGCCTGTGATCTGAACTGCTGAGCCGTCTCTCCAGCCCTAAGAACATAAAATCTAAAGATGAGCGTGATGGGACCTAGACAATGGGATAGTTCCAAATCCAAAGACACATTTAGGCTGCGGTGCAGCTCAGTTGGTTGAGTGCCTGATGCCTGCCTGGATTCCCAGAACCACCTAATCTGGGCATGGGAGTACATACTTGTAGTCCTAGCCCTTGGAGGCAGATCAGGAGGTTGAGCCAGTCTGGGCTGCACAGTGAGTTTGAGGCTAATCTGGATTGAGGACACCATATCTCAAATAAACAAAAATAGCATTTTTAATTACTGCAATTAAAGAGGTTATGGGGTGTCTAGAACTTAAATGTTTTACTCTGCACTATTATCAGGAAAAGTGACGACAAAAGGCATATTTTCTAGTCCCAGACTCCCACCCAAGACTCGGGCACGATGGGCACTGGGAAGGTGACAGAGGCAGGTCAGACAACAGGCTGCGGGGACCTGGATGAGACGTGGGAGAAGATGGAAGAAAGGGTTAGCTTGAGGAATGCCCAGACCTCATCTGTTCCAACACCTCTGGGTTAAGTGAAAACCGGTCCCTTGGGAGTGCCGAGGACTGCCCACCTCGCCCTCATTATTGTCGGAGCAGTAAGATGCATGTCTACTTTGTGCAGAGACTAACTGTGCAGAGAAGGAAGGCAGGGGTGTTGCTGCGCTGTTGGCGAGTCTAGGTGCATAGCTTCTGTCTCTTAGCTCCATCACTGTTAGGGCAAAATTGTTTGAGAGATTGTCGTCACCACATGACCTCCAAACGGCAGAGGTAAAGAGGAAGCAAAAGAGCAGAACGTGCTCCTTTTAGGACAGAGGTTCTCAACCTTCCTAATGCTGCGATCCTTTAATACAGTTCCTCATGTTGTGGTGACCCCAACCATAAAATTATTTCGATGCTACTTCATAACTGTAACTTTGCTACTCTTAGGACTCCTAATGTCCATGTCTGATGTGTGACCCACAGGCTGAGAACCTCTGTTCTAGAGCATTTCTCCTGTCTCGTCTTACATACCATTCATAAGCTACAAAGAACACTAAATATTCTTTTCCTGAGAGCCTGTGAAGCGAGTTAAGAGCCCACGCCTCATTGTTGTTACAGAACTGAAATCAAGTTTTTATGTAAGCAATAAAATCTGACCCCAGGTGGTCTCTCTATACAATGAACTACACCTTAACTCTATTTATGGGCAAATTGTAACCTAAACCAAAGAAGCCCATGGTAATTAAGCAACTGAGCCCCAGCCAACCCCAAATTGAAGGTCAAATCCCTGACAAAGCATCATACCAAACTGGAGCAACTGGGCAGCCTCTGTATGTGATTTCCTTTCTGGTTATGAAAATGGCTCCTCATCGTAAGAAGTCATGGCCCCCCAGGCTGCATTGATGCCCATTTCTAGAACCTTTTTCTTGCTCAAGCTTCCTTAAATTTCAGGGTTTTTTCTCCTTTTAATGCATATGAGGAATAAGGGGTATTTGGGAACAACATGCAGTTACTATCATCAGTGGGTCACTAAACACTCAGAGCAAATGATACAACATACGGGCTTTTAACTCTGTCTCTGGGTTGAACTTGGCATACATTAACTCAGCCTCAGCATAGAATTTCCCTATGTGTGTTGAGGGCAGGGGGATGGTTGACAGGAAAATAGAAAAATTTGAAAAGCACCCGATAACAACTTTCACACAAAATCAGTAAGTTAAAGCTTGCCTGCTGTGCTCATGCACTTAAGGAAGGACCCATAGCAGGCAGACTGATGATGAAGGACACTGCAGCAATAACAGCTCAAGGTGTTCTGTGCCTCTCCATCTAGCGGCTATCACCATCACTGAAAGAGGCCACCAGGTCAGCAGACATTCCACAGGTGGGAGCTTTGGTTCCTCACTCTGGACCTCCATAAGAGTGACCTTGGTCTACAACGGCTCACGAACGTGTTTGCCGTCTGGAAGCACGTACCATGTATGCAGTGGGAAAGTGCTTGCCTGGATGCCAGTAGAGTTTATGGTAAAAACTCGTGAGATTGGTTACATGAGTATTAATTTTATTCACACAGGCAGACAGGATGCCAGAATCAGGGGGATTCAGGGAAGTCCCTGTGATTCTGCTCCCACCTCACCCCCAACACGACATTTGAATGCTGAGTTCAAGCCCTACAAATTAGATGTAGTGGGCTGACTTAAAGTCTAGGTCCCAGGCTGGCCACTGTTCAGTGGAATCTAAACTGACACATACTTTCCTTTAGCCAGAGCGTGTGTGCAGTGTGTGTGTGTGTGTGTGTGTGTGTGTGTGTATGTGTGTGTGTGTGTGTGTGTGTGTGTGTGTAAATGATATTGGGACACTTCCAATGGGGCTGGAATTTCCAATGTGTTAATGCCTTCCATTTTAGCTCGACACTTTGGCAGTAACTGTCTGGATTCCAAAGGCATTTGAGTTTTAGACACTAACTCTCCCCCAACATTATTTTAATAACACAAAAAGCACAGAACCTTTTTTGATTAAGTTAATTTAGGATTTAGAGATAGCAAGCCAATTTAATTGAAAAGAAACACACTGGCATATTGCACCAGAGCGTGCAGCAGGCATGGGCCTTATTTTAAAAGAAATTTTAATTAAAGCATAATTATATAATTTTCCCATTCCCTTTCCTCCCCAAGCCCTCATGAGAATCAGTTTTGGTAGTGGACATGGATGTAGAGAAAAAGAGGGCAATTGCTGACATGGTCTTCATTTTATTTTTAGCAAACACCTTACATGAATATAGTTTTGTTTTGTTTTCTTTGTGCTTGGAGTCTAGTATATGTTGTCAGGAATGCAAATAATCCTTTTACTGTGTTAGTGAAATTTATCTTTGGGGAAATTTAATTTGCAAAAGTCTAATAAGCCACAGCTGCCCAACCCACTCCCAGATTTGGAAGCCAAAGGAGAAAAGTACTCACTGGTAGTGATTCACAGTCCTTGCAAATGGGATCTGAAGGGGCCAGACCTGGGCCCGGAGCCATGAAGCGATTTTTCTGTAATGATGTGGGGGGTGAAGTTAAATGTTCAAAGAGCTGACTGATTCGGGACCGAAATGCCTCATAGGAAAAACTTGTTCATTCTGCTTCTAAACGGGGAAGAGGAACCCCAGGAAGGGGAGAACACGCATTGCACACACTAGCAAACAGCTTGTTAGCTTCATGCAGAAGTTCCATAGACAATTAGATAACCTGAGTACCATTTCTGGCCTATTGTGTCACTGTGATGTTGAAAACTAATGAAATCCAAGTCTTTTTGGTGATCATGCCAATTTGCCTCTCAGAATCACACAGAGGCAACAACCCTAGGGGGAAAGTTAGGTATAGACTAGCGGTGATGTCCAGAGATGAAGCACCCTGCATGTATGGTCTTTGGCTACCCACCAGCAGGTAACTAAACTCTACACTTCACTCAGGCGAGGGTATTCCTTTACAGTTTTCCTTAGGGAAGAATCAGGAAAGCTTGGGATAAGAAGCCTTCTCCAGTTAGAAAATGCTCCCTCTTCTGCAGAGTATGATCACAGGCCGGTCCATCTCCTCAGCAGGAGCCGACAGGTGAGGTTGGTAAGGAAGTTTGGACAGAAGCCAGGATTGTGCTGGTCAGGCTTGAGCCGGATTCCAGCCCCACCACTCACTTGACACAGGTTACGAGTACATGGTGAATAATGCTAAATGCACCTCTCACTTGCTGGGAAGCCAGACAGATCTGTGCACCCCCAGGGAAGGGAGAATAGACGGTGAGGTGGGGATGCTGTCTCTCAGGCACCACCCATGGGGCACCTTGGTTTGGAGACTTTAAGCTTCCAGAGAAGTGAGGTTAAGCAATGAAAGCAAACTTTCTACAGGGACCCCCAGGTCTAGCAAGGTGACCATGTTAAACATCATCTTTGTCAAGTCAATCAAAGGCAGCAAAGACCTTTGGTAAACTGCATTTCAGATACTTTTCTCAATGGATTGCACTCAGCTTTTACAAACTGGAAGCCAACTGTTTTGGAAATCAACACTACAGGCCTTGTGGGATCATTCTGAGGAGTAGCCTGGGAAGTTCAGCAAGTAGGCAGCAAATTCCTGCCTTGAAGAGTTGGTGTTTGGGGTGGCATTCTCTCTACCGTGCCCAAGCCCAGTGACTTCAGACACCCTATAAGCACAGGAATCGTAACAGGAAGACTTGAGCTTCCGCTGGCGTCCTTAGGCAGCCTTTCAGCTGGAGCTGAGGCACCATACCATGCTAAGGACATGCAGAACCTTAGTCCTTACTGCAGGCAGCCATGGATGGGTCCAACCAATCAGGATCACCAGGACAGCCACTGGGGAACCTGGCAGTCCTAACACCGCTCTCATGAGGTCAGTGGGGAAGTACAGGAGATCACCCTAAGCACTCTTTGGAACCAGACACAAAGGTACACTCAAAATAACAGTTTTCTTACTAAGATTCCCCCTCACTTCAGGCCTAAAACCATCACAGAATTAGCAAGCAGGTGCTTAGCCCGGCCACTGCCTCTTTGGTGCACACCAACATTGCTGAGAATTCAAATAGTTTTCCTCCTTTTAGACTGTTGGGATAGTTGTGTTTCAGTCTTCATCAGGGCACATAAACCAAAACAAACGAAACCAAGCCAAAAATGCATCATTAAAGTTCCTTCTCAGAGTGTTACAGCCAGTTAAAGGAAACATGGAGAAGAAAGTTTGTGCTGGGCTCCAGGATCTGGGGGAGGTCATTTGAGGCCCTGGGAAATTGAAGGGTATCTCGTCTCCAGTCTGAAGTGAACCTTTAAAATGCTTTTGTGAAGTTAATGAAAGAGAGGCTTTGTGAGACCTTTCTGATCTTAATGAAGGTGAAGGGGTGTGGGTCAACAGCAAACAGCCAGAACATTTTGAAAATTGAACAGCCAGATAAAATGTTTTCATTCTTTGAGCCAATTTGTTTGACATTGGCCTGCTTAATTATCTGTTTGGGTAGACTTCTGTAAGGAGATGTTGATGCTGAGGTAATGTCTCCCAGCCATCAAAAAGTCTGTGTATTTTCCGTTTTCTATGGTGTATGCAGACTGAAGACTTGATGAACACAGGCTTAACCCACCCACAGCTTAAAAAGGCAGACTTTTAGAGATGCAAGTTCCCAATAGAGGAGGGATAGTGAATTAAAACTGGGAGACCTGGCTTCTGGCCTCCGGTCCACTTCTAACTTGTTTACGAGTTTGCTTGTACAGGTCTCTGAATTCCCCCTCCCCCAACATATCTAAAATAAATAACTACAAGTCTGCTTCTAGGCCCAAATTCTATTCTGCTCTAAGGATGCGATGGTCCAGGCGTTGTGGATCCCTGCTCTCCACCATTCAGCTGTCACTCAATGGTACGTCAGGGTTTCTCCCAGTAAGAGTTCTAAGAATTTGCTTTGATTATGGCTCTCCGTGTACCATGCAAGGAACAGTTGTTTCCCTTGAAAAGTGCCAACTTTGCTGATTGCGCTATCCTGTAACTTAAAGTCTAAATCATTCCCATTGTGCTCTCTGGCAAGGGTTCCCCGGGAAATACGTTTATAATCTAGACTTGAGACTCGGAAGTATCATTTTCTAAGGGGCAAGGTAAATAGAGCCTTCTGATTTTCAGTTAGGTTACCAAACCCGAGGAAAACCTCACATAAGTCAGGGGTTTGGGGGCCATGTTTATCCTAGGACAGCACCCTGTCTTCACAGGGTGTCAGTTCCAGATTGGTACCCCATTTGTACCTCTATCAGGGTCCTTCCATCACTATTGCACATGCAGCATTGTGATGGCATCAAGGCGACAGAGCTGATAGGTCATATGGTCACTTATAAAGAGCCTCATTGCCTTTAAGTGGGACCCTTCTGGAAGTCCCTGAATTGTGGTGCCAGCTGAGTCCCTGTGACCAGGAAATGCTCATGTATCTCATGTATCCATTTTAGTCAAGATGAATCACTGCCCCCTTTTAAATGAGAAGAGTTCGGTCTATTTGACTTGCCACCAAATTACTATTAGTCAACATAGAGTCCCACTCAATGTTAATCTCTCCTGCTGGGAGGTAGTATATTTATTACTGACAGTTACTGGTCTCATAGAAAACCAGAGTCCATGTCACTGAACTCAAATGTAGCTAGATATTGACTGTGAGATGCTCCCAGAGAATACATAGAGACTTGGGTGAGGCCACTTCCTTTGGCCACAGGCAATTTCTATAGAGGGTTTTGATGATTAGACACCAGGGACCAAAAGTTCCAGTACTGGAGAGAATAAGTTCTTTGGTCTCAACTAAGTAGTAGTTTCATCATCTTTAGCAGGCTTTTTCTTGTCCATTTCATGACCATGGCACCTTATCACACCCTAAGGATGAAGATGGCAGAGTGGGGGTCATGGACCTGAGTTTTGGCATCATATCTGAGTTGCCAGACAGTCTGGGACAGCCTATCTCTGTGCTTCTTAAGGAAACAAAATGTCCTTTCTCCTGAACGCACTCGGAGCTATCCATCTGCGTGGAATCAAAGTCGTTCTAACTCAGGAACCAGCACAGATAACCCTGTTCCCAGGTGTCCTATGAGATAAGTACAGTTATCAGTCCCATCTCGCTTAATACAGGGTAAAAAAAAAAGGGGGGGGGAGTCGGTTTATGAAAACAAAGGATGACATGAAGTTACTCCGAGAAGGAAGGGAATGGAGTTACTTTTCCAAGTCTTTCGCCACAGATGGGATTTAGATGGTATAGACGGTAGAGATCAAGCCTCAGCAGGAACCCCAAGCCTCGAGTGTTGGCTGCTGCACTGACCACCTTCCCAAACACCACCGTCATCTTCGCTAGTCCTGCATGGAAGCCCTCGAGATGGGGCCAGTGAAGGATATGGAGAGAGAATGGGGTCTGTGGGTAGCTTTGCTCAGAGGAGCCTATCTGTAGCCTTCCAGAGCAACCCGATCGACAGTACAAGTGACTTCACTGATGCTTATAGTTCAGGTCTGCCCACTTGGTTACAACCGAAAGGACTAGGCAATACAACAAGCTGGTTTGTGATATCCTCCATTGCTGTGGCCGTGTGGCATCCAAGGGAAGGGAAATGCATGTATGTTTGAAACAGGCAAAGACTTCTTTCTCGGGGGCCTTCTGCCCTGACATGGGCTTCTGCTTCTGAAATCCCCGCTTGTTTGGTTATGAAGGTCCCATGAGCGTCCAGTGTGGCGTGGCATTCTCCCTGTCCAGCCATTTGATCTGTGCTCTCTAGGAGGAGGCACAGAACAGCTGGTCACCAGCTCCCAGCGTCTTTTAAGTTACTGCTCCAGAGACCTTTCACCTCTCGCCTGACCCGCCCAGACTGCTGAAGACTTCACACTTGGGTCTCGTAACAGTAGAAAGAAGGCTGGCATTGATTACATTCAGTAAATACTTACATTGAAATTTCTATATGTCAGACACAGATATTACCATCATCTTTATAAACCTTAATTCGTCTAATCCTCGAAAGACTTATTGAGTAGGCTCTATTGTCAACCCTATTTCACAGGTGAGAATTGTCTCAGCGGTTGTCAACCTTCCTAATGTTGTGACCCTTTAATACGGTTCCTTATGCCGTGGTGACCCCAAGCATAAAATTATTTTGTAGCCACTTCATAGCTGTAATTTTGCTACTGTTATGAATTGTAATATGAATATCTGTGCATCCCAATGGTCTTAGGGGACCCCTGGGAAAGTGTCATTCAATTTCAAAGGAGTCGTGACCCACAGGTTGAGAACCACTGGTCTATCACAAGGCAGAACCAGGATTTTACTGAGTTATCTTAACCAGTAGCCACCCTGGCTATGATTTGGATAAGTGTCTCCAAAGGAGTTTGGTCCCAGGATGGCGTATTGGAAGGCAGTGGAGCCTTGCAGAGCGGAGACCCTGTGGGACTAGGTGACTAGGCCATACCCTCCAAACAGGTTACAGAGGCACAGTTTTTCCTCTTTCTCTTTGCTTCTGGGCTGTGGCATAAATTCCTCTGTGTGCTCCCCCTTGTTAGGATGCACCATCCCCACAAGAGGCCCCAAGGAAAGCGCCCCCCTGGGCTCTCTTAAACCTTCAGCTGGAATAAATCTTTGTCCTTTAAAGTTAATTGCCTCAAGTGTTTCTTTACAGTGATCGAGATCTAACACCAGCAGCACCCAAGGCACAAGAGGGACAAAGGTGGATGAAGCAATTTATCAACAACACTGAGAGTTACACAGAAACATTTCTAAAAGCTGTGTAGAGTTTAAAGGGATTGCTAGAGAGATGGCTCAGTGGGGAAGAGCCCAGGCTGTTCTTCCAGAGGACCCAGGTTCGATTCCCAGGACCCACATGGCAGCTTACAACTGTAACTCCAGTCCCATGGATCCAGTGCCCTTTTCTGGCCTCTATGGGCACCAAGTACACAGATAGGCATTTGGGCAAAGCCTTCATGCACATAAAATAAAACTAAAAAAATTAAAAAAATTAAAGGGGCATTTAAAAAGAGAGGAAAGCGTTGGGAAATATTTGTGTACACTCTAAAGATGTGTCTCAGCCTAAGGAGTCTTCTGACTTGTTTAATAAAGAGCCGAATGGCCGATATTTAGGCAGCAAAGAAGGGGGATTTCTGGGAATACAGAGGAAGAGGAGGAGGAATCTAGGCACTTGGGCTTTACCAGCCAGACACAGGGAGAGCAGGATGTGTAAGACAGAGATGAGGTAACAAACCACCTGGCAGAAAGTAGATTAAAAATCATGGGTTAATTAAGTTATAAGAGCTAGTGGAAAGCCTAAGCTAAAGGCCAAGCTTTCATAATTAAAAGTCTCTGTCATTATGTGCAGGCTGGTGGCCCCAACAAGAAAGCACCACTGCAGGGGAGTGGTGTAGATTGTTCATTACATGGGTTTCACCTCTGGGTTTCGAAAGTTGTCATTTTTAAGTTTTGTGGAATACATGCAATGGTAGTGTAAGTCGACTGATGGAAAGCTAACCCGTCAAGTCTGTATCCATTCTTAAGCCATCACTTACGTTTATATTCCTCTGATCATGAGAGCAATAGGTATGCACAGTGGGAAGAATCAGAAAAGCACACCACCCAAAGCCAATCTCATCCCCGAATCCCACTACCCAGAAGTCTCTGGTGTTTTCAGAGAAGTGTGTTCCATACGTCTTCCCATGTGCATATCCATCCATCTGTCTGTTGGCTGGCTTATAAAAAGTGGCTCTTCACACCAGAGGGAGATGCATTATTCACGGGAAAACAATATATACTTATTTTAATGTTCCAGTATGTGCTAAGTGTTCTCCTAGGGTTGTAAAAATCATAAAAGCAATACAGCATTGTCATAAAAACATTATTAGGCCAGAAGTAAATCATCAATAATATATACCAGAGGTTTTTTTTAAGACTGCAGAAATGTTCTTGTCTTTATTTATGCTAAATGGTAGAGGAACTTAAAAGCATAATTTTTATTTTCAATAATGCTTTTATTAATTATTTGAGAATTTTATACAATATATTTTGATCATATTCATCTCCCATCCAAATTCATTTCAGAATCCCAGGTCTTCCTCACTCACCAAACTTCATGCGCTCTCTCTCTCTCGCTCTCTCGCTCTCTCGCTCCCTCGCTCTCTCGCTCTCTCTCTTTCCCTTTCTCTCATTGGGGCCAGTTTGGGTTTATCTGACTACTTCTAGGCACGGAAACTGCCCTATTGACATAGTAGGTGCCACACCCTTAAACAAAGTTTAATGTCCCTCTTCCAGCAGCAAATGAAAGCCAGGACCTCCTCAGCTAGGGTAGGAGCTTCATTCTGTCTGCATGCCAGAGTTCTTAAGACCACAAACATTCAGTCAGTTGAAGTCACCATAGTGTCTTCTCACGTGACTGTGTTATATTTTCTGCACTACCCAGACTTCTCAGTAGGCTGACAACAGCGTTTGCTCCCCGAGCTTGTGTTCTGGTCAATCAAGGTGGCGCCACCACTGTTTCACGATTACTTTATTAGTGATCTGATTCTAAAGACCGATTCTAAGGCAGACAGACCAAAGAGCAGAAAGGATAATTATCACTGTGATTCTTCCAACACTGCCCAGAGAGTTTTCAGGAAACTTGCCACAGCCATGGAGCATGCTGTACCTGGAATACGGAGATCCACAAAATGCCTTGTTTAACTAGGAACAAAGAAAGAATTGTTTCACACAGAAGAAAGCAATCAGTCCTTAGTTGAATTTTCTTGTAGGTCAGCACACAGTGATCTCCAGCATCACAACCGACTGGATCCGTAATGTCACAGCCTTGAAGACAGCTTCCTCTTGACTGTCCCAGTAATTTTGCCGTAGGGATTGTCGAGTGGCAGCAAAACCTGTAAAGAAACCACAGGGAAACTTCAGGGAGTTGAGGACAGCATTCTCTTTTCTAAGATCCAGTATTAAAGCAAGGATGTTACCAGTTGTCATGGATGAAACTGTGTACTGGGCAGTAAAATTACCTCAAGTCCAGCAGTGCCAGGTTTTCCTTCAATAGTCGATGAGTTGATGTTTCGTAAAATATAGGAACTTTGAGAGTGTTCTGTGTTGTTTGGGCTATCGTGTATGTATAAATGTGTATATGTGTATGATATTCATGTATTTGTTTGTGTGTGTGTGTGTGTATGTTTGTGAGAGAACTGGGAAGGAGGTTGTGTGTGTCAAACTACTCTTGTGGGGATCAGAGGGACATTTTGTGTAGTTGCATCTCTCTTGTACCTTTATATGGGTCCCAGGGTTCTAACTCAGGTCACCAGGGCTTGTGTATCCAGTGTTTTTCCTGCCAAGCCATCTTCCAGACCTCCACCTTGTTTTTTGAGACAGCATCTCTCACTGAGAGCTCATCAGTTTAGCAAGGCTGGCTGGCCAGTGAGCTCCAGGGGTCCTACGGCCCCCACTTCCTCGGTGCTGTAGTTACTGACGCATGTCACAGCTGACACGTCACAGCTGACGCGTGTCACAGCTGACATGTATTACAGCTGACACGTGTTACAGCTGACACGTCACAGCTGACGCATGTTACAGCTGACACATGTCACAGCTGACACATGTCACAGCTGACACCTGTTACAGCTGACACATGTCACAGCTGACACATGTCACAGCTGACGCGTGTCACAGCTGACATGTATTACAGCTGACACGTGTCACAGCTGACACGTGTTACAGCTGACACGTCACAGCTGACGCATGTTACAGCTGACACATGTCACAGCTGACACATGTTACAGCTGACACCTGTTACAGCTGACACATGTTACAGCACGTGGCTGTTTACATGGGTGCTGGGGGACGAAGCTTGGGTCCCCATGCTTACTAAGCAAATGGTTTACTAACCAAGCCACTTCACCTGCCCCCAAGAAACATTTTGTTTGTGTGTTAGCCATTATGATATAGATAGTTCTAAATGCACTATACAGTCCTGCTATTTAAAAGGCAATGAACAAATTTGACCTTTTTAGATGACTCACTTTGGATATCATTGGTCATAGCTCTAAAGCAGCCATTCTCTGCAGATCACCTGAGGGCCACAGGGCTGGCAGTGTACTGCTAAACGATCCAGACAGCTGGGTGACTAAAGCCATCCCCCTCAGTGTGAGGACACTGCTCAAGCACAGGTTGTTTATTATTATTATTATTATTATTATTATTATTATTATTATTATTATTATTATTATTACAGAGAACTCAGGGCTTCCTATTTTCCGGCCCTTCTGGGATCTAGGAAGGGTCATCTTCTGCAGCTTCTTTTTATATTCCTCCCTGCAACTTCGAACCCCTCCACAAAGACTCATCCATGTCCAGTTCTGGAGGGGATGCATACGGTCCTAAGGCTCAGGGGACCCCTCAGAAACCCTCTCGACTTCACTGGGAGTCATTCGTCAGATCCTTTTCTGTTTGAAACTCATTGTTTTCCTCTGGCAGACATGGTCCAGACTGTTTCCTATCCCTGCCTTTCAGCGAGTAATCACACTAAAAAGTGTTCTGTCCTCGTTCACAAATGAGGCTCATTGCCATCTTTCCCTTCCTTAAGGTAAATAGAGCTGCCTGTCCTTTCAGCTCAATGAACTTGGGGCCAGACTTTCCCTCTCCTGCCATCCTGGGCCCTCAATCATTTTTTATAAGGTACATAAGCCCATGCTTGTTTTCCAGCGCCCGGGCAAGCATCCACCGTGGCTGATGGTGCAGAGCCAGCGGAACCCACCAACACTGTTTGCAAAAGAGAAATCAGGTGTCTGGTCAGAGGGGTTGAAAGGCTCCTGGGTCAGAAGTCCCAGAGTGTAAGAGCTCCTCTTCTGTTAACCTTGTGCGTCCACGCATGTGGGGTTCATCAGCAGGGACGGTCTCTTCGCTACCCCCGCATATACAGTAAACACAGTTCCCCAAAATGATGCTGCCGATGGCTCAAAGTGCCAATCACTTAAAATGTCCATGGCGCAGGGTCAGTTCTGATCTCCCAGAAAGTGACCAAAAAGGCCACCAATCAAAGCTCCTGGCTGCCTCATTGGACAATCTGATTGTCGGCTAAAAAGAAGCCAGAGCGGTGTATTTCCTGAAACAAAGGTTCCCTTTGAAAAACACGAATTTCTTAGTCTTGCCATCTGTAGCACAAACACACTTTCATCTCTCCCAAGTGTATTGTGTGCTCCCGAATTGGCTATTTGATCAAAAGGTGGGCACGATAAAAGAGAATGAAAATACAATCTTGCCCTCTCCTCATCGCCTGGTGGAAGAATAAAGCAGCTGCGACCTTCCATGCCACTTCCCAAGGAGATCTCAGAGCTGTTTCCTTGGGCACACTCTGTTCCTTCTCGTTGTTCCTCCTGCAGCTTACATCTCTCCTCTATAATCACTCATCCACTTCTAGAGTGCTCAGCCTCGGGCCCTGAAAGACCCGGCGCTGAAGAGGGTTCTAGTCAGTGCCGGCTATAAATACTCCCCACAGCCAGCAGCTGCTACAGGTTTTAGGCGGTGATACTGAATGGAGATGAGGCAGAAATATGCTTCCGGCGTTTTGAAAGCCCTCTTACCTCTTCCTTGTTGATCAGTCCCATTTTGGACATGTCGATGTTAAAGTAGTGGATGTTCGGGAGGCTGATTTCCATCTCCTCTATCTGGAATCCACGAGAGCACGAGTTATGCCCGGCACTGCAGAGTCCCTCCCTTCCTCCGTCTTCCTCGCTCATCTTCCTGTGACCACGGTTGTATCTTTTAGGCACTCTCCCATGCTCCTCTGATGCCCATCACTGTATCACCGTCCCCCGCCAGTCTTCTTATGAGACAGGTGGCAGGCCTATTCTTCTCCCCTCAGTATAAAGACTCGGAAAAGCTCAGGCTCCCAGGATTATCCATAACATTGATAGGCCCTAGGATAAGTGGAAAACTGCAAACCCATATACATGACATAGGTTCAGTAAACTCTGCTTTTCTAATTTACAAAAATACTTTTGCTAAGCCTATAAGCTCAGGTTGTGATTTAAAATTCCGACCCTTTGTGGTACTGTGCCAGGACTTGGGAAAAGCTAGCCCCAGGCCTTGGGCCAAACTATCTTCTCTCCTTGATCATACGGATGGATATTCTCCTGGTACGACAAGCCACATCCATTTCTCTGGTCCCTAAGAATATGCACCCCAGTGGCAGAATCCTCCAAGGACAAAGTGGGTCTATAGGAGAGATGTGCCCAAGCCTCTGGGCTATTGGGTAAAAAATCCTGGGGCAGCCGTGAGCCCCTGAAGAGCTTGCTGCCTTGGCTTTTCCAGCTCTGCCCAGAACAGGCAGCAGAAAGTGTGAAGGATTGCTGCAGTGCTAGGCAAGGTAGAGAAGTCCCTCTGGTCCAGGCGAGGCTTCTTTCCCTTCATTTCACATGACCTTGGCCGTACTTCTATAACTTGATTCCACAGGACTCCTGGCCTGTGGTCTGTCATGCTTTCTATCATACTGCTACCAGTGATGACTCTAGAATGCAAATCCGGCTGTACTGCACTTTGCTGTAACAACCCAGTGACCTTCGGTGGCTCTCCAAATAAAGCACAGACTATAAATAAGACTAGAAATGTCCTCTTGACTCATTGCCACCATATGCCTGCACACAGGAAAATACTTCCTTCCTAACATGCCACAGATGGCTGGCCCTTGACAGAAAATGTCTATGTTGTGCTATCTCCTGTCTCCGCATTTGGGCTGCTGCTCCTGCACCCTTGAGTATAAACCCAGATTACTCTTGCTTGTTTCTGAAGACTTAGCACACCCCTCTCCTTCTAGAAAATCTGTCTGCTGCTGCCCCTTATACCTGAGTTAGACTCTCTTCTCCTGTATGTCCATAATAGACTATTGCCAATACATTTTTAAATTTCCTTGTTTTCTTTGTTCAATTAATGATGGATTTTTAGAGTGTAGGGAAAATGTCTAGCTTATCCTTGTATCCCTTGAGTCCTGCTACAGGCACAATGTCCAGAAATATCAATAGATAGATAGATAGATAGATAGATAGATAGATAGATAGATAGATGTGTGGGTGGATAGATGGATGGGTGGGTGGGTGGGTGGATAGATGGATGGGTGGGTGGGTGGGTGGATAGATGGATGGGTGGGTGGAAGGAAGGAAGGAAGGAAGGAAGGAAGGAAGAATGGAAGGATGGAGTAAATCTCTCTACATCTATCATTCATACATTGAAACGTATAACCTCTGTCTAGTTATCTCTCCCTCAAGGCATGGAAGTGGCCTGAATTTGAAGTTTAAGTCTGCGGTAGGCTGAGGAAGCTCAAAGAATTTTCAGCAGACCTGAAGCCCTGTGGCAGCGGCCTGTGTTTTTAGGCTGAACAGATTTTTCCATTTTCTGCTCTTCTCACTTGCTATAACAAGCTTTTGAACAACAACAGATGTCACTTCTCATGTGTCTTCCACTTTCCTATTTTAACACTCCACTCTTCCTTAGAGCTGACAGGAGACACAGTTTCTCTCCGTCCTCAGAAGGGTGAGTGACAAAGCATACCTCAGGAACCTGGTTCAGGGACAGCACTTGTATGTCATAGAGTGTCTTCTGCACAGAAGGTGAGTATTCGCCTTTGTCGTAGGGCCCAGCAAATTTCTGCAGGATGATGTCCCGGACAGTGCCCCTAGAACACAGAATGGGAGAAGACTGGAGGAGCTGGATGAATCTGTTAGGAATGTATTATAAAGCCAAGAAGTAGAAAACCCAAAGTAGAAGTACCCAAAAACCATGAATGGATGGTTTTAGAAAAGATTATTTTCCTGTAATGCCAAAATGAAAATAAGCAAAATTCACTTCACATCTCCCTCTTGTTCTCTCTCTCTCTCTCTCTCTCTCTCCCTCTCTCTCTCTCTCTCTCTCCACACACACACACACACACACACACACACACTAAACACCTAACTGTTCTCACAGAGTGATACCAACGCCAAATAGCATTTCAGCATCAATCATCTACCATGTATGCAGACTGTGTATGAAGGAACACACACCCAAACTCACAGCCTCTCCCTGCTTTGCAGGGCTGTATCCTTGAACTATTGGCTCAGGGGTCTTAGTGTCATCCTGTAAGCCAAACACCTATGTGATTAAAATCCACGAATCTCTAATGCAGTTGAGGGGTGATGTGATTATCCCCCATTTAGAGATGATGACTCTGAGCTCACAACTTAAACCGTCTCCTCTGAGTCCTTTGTCTTTAGTGGGAAGCCTGGAGCTCTGCCCTGCTTGGCCGCTTCAATCTGAGGATCTTCTCAGCATCAATACAGAAGGCTCCAGCTACCCAGGGAGAGCACTAGGGTGAAAAGAGGACTAGGGTGAAGCTCTTCTTCGAGCACTTAAAAGCCTGTCACATAATAAAAAGAGCAGATAAAAACTCCAGTGGGAGGATGCTCTGTGCAGAAGGAACAGATTCCAGCTCATCTCAGGGTAGAAGTGTCTAAGGATTAGCGTTTCAGCAAAGAAATGGGATCTGAGTGTTCAGAAGCCTACAGTTCCTTGTCAGAGACAGCATAAAACTCATACCTTTACATGGTTCAAGCATTATTTATTCTGTGTGTGTCTGTGTGCCTGTGTGTGTGTCTGTGTGCCTGTGTATGTCTCTGTGTGTTTATGTGTGTGTATCTGTGTGCCTGTGTATGTGAGGCTGTGTGTGTCTCTGTGTGTTTGTGTGTGTGTTTGTATGCCTGCATGTGTGTCTGTGTCTGTGTGCCTGTGTGTATGAGACTGTCTGTGTGTCTGTGTGCCTGTGTATGTCTGTGTGTGTCTGTGTGTGTCTCTGTGTGTTTGTGTGTGTCTGTCTGTGTGCCTGTGTCTGTGTGCCTGTGTGTATGTGTGTGTATGTGTGCCTGTGTGTCTGTCTGTCTGTGTGCCTGTGTGTGTGAGACTGTGTGTGTGTCTGTGTGCCTGTGTGTGTGAGACTGTGTGTGTGTCTGTGTGCCTGTGTGTGAGAGACTGTGTGTGTGTCTGTGTGCATGTGTGTGTCTGTGTGTGTCTGTGTGTGTGTCTGTGTGTCTCTGTGTGTTTGTGTGTGTACCTGTGTGTGTGTCTGTGTACCTGTGTGTGCATGTGTGTGTCTGTGTGTGTGTCTGTGTGTGTACCTGTGTGTGTGCCTGTGTGTGTCTCTGTGTGTGTCTCTGTGTGTCTCTGTGTGTTTGTGTGTGTCTGTGTGTGTGTCTGTGTACCTGTGTGTTCATGTGTGTGTCTGTGTGTGTGTCTGTGTGCATATCTATGTGTGCAGACGCATGCATACATGTAAGCATCCATATGGAGCCCAGAGGTCAGCCTCAGGTGCCTTTGTCAGATGCTCACCATTTTTTTTCCTTTAAGACCAGGTCTTTGATATTTACCTGGAATTTGCCACTTATTCAGTCAGGCTGGATGTCCCGCGAACTTCATGAAAGCGCCTGGCTCCATCTCCCCACCACTGGATTACAACACACCTTGAAGCCAGCCTTTTATGTGTAAGTTCTGATGCTCGGATGCAGATCCCCATGCTTGCTGTACAAATGCTTTACTGAATGAGCTCTCTCCTCAACCCCATTAACACAACACAGGAATATCAGAGAACTTGGAGCTTAGCCTCCAATTGTCACCATTTCCCCAAAACCAAGGGGTTTCCTGGGACATACAAGTTTCAGTATTGAAACCAAGAAAGTCTCTGGCAAGCTGGAAGGGATTGAAAGCTTAGGTCAGGGCTTCTGTATTGCTGGAAGGCTAGATGTCATCTTCATTGACGGAGCACAGCAGTAGAAATGTCACTTGGGATGTTGTTAGCAATGCAAATTCTCCCAGGGGCCCAGGAGTGAGCCCAGTGACCTTTATTCTAACAATGTCTTGAGTAATTCCACAGCACACTAATGACTGAGAGCCACTGATACAATCTGAAAAAGAGAGCCTGGGAAGATAGCTTGCCATGTAAGCGTAGGGATCTAAGTTCCATCTCCAGCACCCACATTAAAAGCTGCAAATTATGCTGCATGCTTAACCCCAGCCCTGAGGAGAACACAGAAAGATCCTGGGCTAGCCAGCAACCCTAGCCTAAGAAGCAAGTCCGAGGTCCTGTAAGAGACTGTCACAAACACCAAGGTGAATAACTCCTGGGAAAAGCCACCTCAAGTTGTTGTCTGGCCTCCACATGCACATGCATACAAGTGCATATACACTTCACACACACACACACACACACACACAGAGGTGGGGGTGGGGTTCTGGAAGAACTAGGAAGTTGAGTTGACTAGCTGCTAAGTTTCTTCTTTGATCCAAGACTCCAATAACCTGGCCCAGTCCTAGCTCCCAGTGCTGGCTTCTCATACCACGTAGCCTCAAAGTCCACGTCCCTTCTCTGGTAGCGCCACTTGCAGTAGACTTGAGTGGCAAAACATCGGTCCTTCACCTCGGGGAGCGTGGTAAACTGGTCCTTGATGAATCCTTCAAATCCCGACTGGGTTGTTTTCAAGACCTTGAGGTCTTTGATCCCAGAGCAGATGACTGGAGGTCCTGTTTCAGACAGAAGGGGAGGGAGGGTGAGCATCAGCAGAACGGTGTCTCTACCAATAACTACAGCAGAACGGTGTCTCTACCGATAACTACAGCAGAACGGTGTCTCTACCGATAACTACAGCAGCTGTGAAGATCCTGGCTGTAGAAACACACACCCTGTGCCTCCATCTTCTCGTGTCCTGGGATTCCTTCTCTATGGATTTCCAGGCTCTCTGCCCTCTCCTGCCCGAGGAAAAGAGAAGATCCAAGGATATACCCATCCATGTTGGGCTGGCTTCCTCCTAGGGACCTGTGAGGACATCTTAGCCAAATCACCTTACAAATCACAAGGTGCATGCCATTCCAATGTTAGTGGCTCTGACATGAGTTGGTGGGATCCTCAGGAGTTTGTCTTCTCTCTGCCACTGAGATCTCTTTCCTGCAATGTGTCCTCTGGTTGATCTACAGTGCCTGGCGACAGGCTTCACTACACCCTGAGAACACTTGATGCCCTGGTGGATATAAGCTCAGCCAAGACCAGACAGCTTTAGGAGTGAGCAATAGTGTGGACCTGACTGAGATCAAAGAGTGGAAAAATAAGGTTGCTGATGCAGGCATTGACCTGTATAGTCAATGATATCCATTGATATCAGTTGATACCCATGGAGACTTCTGGCTTTAGGCTGAAGCTGCTTCATGGGTATCAGGGGTTGGAGAAAGGATAAAAATGATGAAAGGGATGGTTTGCCACCTTCCCTCAAAGGGAACAGAGTGGTGGGAGGTGATAGGCACCTTTGGAAGATGCTCCTTACTGTGTGCCAAGTAGTGCTAGCTCAGGACCTGTGGCAGTATCCTATTACAGAAGCATCTTGGGCCTTCTAAGAGACTGGAACTTTTGCTGGACATCATCATAGCCAGAGTGCAGAATGCACATTGATGTCACTCAAGACTTAAGACTGCTGTCCTACTGGGTACTCAGCCTGTTTGTTAACTGCTTTTCACAAAAACAGTGTAACAACCTATAACAACTAACCTTATTCGCCTTGGATTTCCCAGGTAATCAACTTTTACAACCTAGGCTGATGTATAACTTTAATCTGAAACTGGACCCACGCCCTGAGCAGAGAGCAATCGATGTGTGTTATAACTCTCACTTGCTGAAAATAGTAAATAGAGCAAAAGCAGCCCTATGAAATAGCAATCAGCCATAAAGAGTGAGCGCAGCACACAGATACGGCTCGATAACACTGATTGTTGTCTGGGTCAGCTGGGGTCAGTAGAGCCTCATTCCTTCCAGAACTCTGTTGAAGATTTCTGAAAAACATCCTTCATCCCCTCCCCATGCCATTCTTTCCAGCTCATCAATAAACACAGAGTAAAAGCCCTTTGTTAGGGACTCATGGTCAGCAGGGTTGACAAGGCAGGCAGGCAGGCAGGCACAGATTCAGATTTATACAACAGACAGAAGAGACGAGGAGAGAGAAGTAGAGAATACAGATCTGGGCTTGCTCCTGGTCAAACTACACCCAGAGGAAGCCTTGGATTCCTTTTCCTTAATGCCACAGTGACTAACCTTGGGTTCTCACGAATGCATTTAAGCCATGCAAGGACCCAGATGACAGAGGCTTTGCACAGAGTAAGGGAGGGGCCATTCTTCATCTCTACATATAGAAAAGAACTGTAGGCCTAGCCGTGTAGTGGGACCTAGATAGAACATGGCACTGATACACTGGGAAGGAAGAAGATTTCCTCCCAGGAGAAGTCATGGCTGGCAATAGAAGCCAGGCAGAGCAGACTTCTTCCTGAGCAAGCTCTCAGAAGGTGAGGGAGTTTGGATGGACACCTGAAAGTTCATTACTGAGAAATCTGCAGCACCACAAAAATCCATAGTGAACACCAGCATGACTTTATTTGTGTGTATAGGCTGGTGAGGACAGAGGATATTTAGGGAGCATTTGAAAACCCCTAAAGTCCCATAGCATGCTTATATTTATTTATTTATTTTGTTTTTTTCTAGACAGGGTTTCTCTGTGGCTTTGGAGCCTGTCCTGGAACTAGCTCTTGTAGACCAGGCTGGCCTCAAACTCACAGAGATCCGCCTGCCTCTGTCTCCCTAGTGCTGGGATTAAAGGCGTGCGCCACCACCGCCCGGCTCCATAGCATGATTCTTAAAGCTACTTCTTTTCAGTCTCTAAGTTGGTCCTGACAGATAGCTATCCTTCATGGCCTGTCCATCACGATATGTTCTTAGTAAAGGGAGAAGAAAATTCATAGTCCACAATCAAGACCTAAGGGCCAGGTCTAGAAGCCCCACGTCTATAATTTCAATGCTTGGAAGGCTGAGACAGGACAATTGCCACAAGTTAGAAGCCAGCCTGAGCTACAACTGGAGTTATATAGCAAGAAAGGTCAGAGATAACAACAAAGCTCTCCAAAACCACCCTGGTTTTCCTTACCACCTGTGTGGCTTCAGTTGCTGTGACTCACTCCGGAGCCAGATAAGCACTGCCTATCCTGATATTTTCAAAGCTGCACGCGTCCTGCCATCAGGAAGCAATGGTCGGAAGATTAGTGGTAGATCAGCTGATTCTCCCTCCGATGTTCTGATTAAATAGAGCGTTCTGTATAGTGTGTCCTAGGATAAACCGGCATGACAGAAAACTTTAACTTTTACAAGTTCTGATCGGATGCTGTCCTTGAAGACAGACCAAGAGGAAGCTGCGCCTTAAGCTGCCCAGGTTTGTCTGATTTAATTTTTTTTTTTTTTTTTTTTTTGTTCTTTTACTTTGGTTCTTGGTACTGAAGCGCTCAGGGTCTTTTGCATGGTAGGCAGGTACTCCACCCCCACACTGCATCCTCAGCCCAGATTCTCCACCTATAAAGACGCTGGTCCCCCAGAGACAGTGTTTTACTGCAGTTTGTCTGCCTCAAACCCTGGAGAACCTCACCTGCGTCAAGGAGCGAGAACACAACAATGGACTCTCTTTCTCGTCTGGACAGTGGACTTCCTCCAGTGTTGCCGTGAGCCTTCCCTACATCCTCCATTTCTCACACTCCAGGTAGCAAAGGAGAGGAAAAAGGCCTCGACTTTGGCCCAGCCCGTCCAGTTTCTAAGCTTTTGGTTGATGCCTTCCCAAGGTGATTTCTCACTGTGTCCTCAGAAGCCTACAGAGTAAACGTTTCTATGCAGGAGACTTCCGTTTCTGCACTCACTGTCACACAGCGAGAAGTGGGCAGAGCGGAGGTTTAAATTCAGCAGCATGCCATGAGATTCCGTGTTTTTATCCCTCCCCCCAGCTCATTCTCCACCTGTGCTGTGTTTCTCCTTCCGGAAGCTCTCTTTGCCTCCTTTCAGTACTTCAAGCGGGTTTCCCAGGAGACCAGAGGGTACCCTGCTCCCATCCACAGAGGCTTTGGGGGCCTCTGCCTCTGAAAAGCATCTCCGTCATCCACTGAATGTTAAAGCATCACTTTCTGAAATGACTCCTTGCATCTTGATAGGATTTTTATCCCTTAAACTTTTACAGGGACTACAGAGATGGCTTGGCCGCTAAGAAAGATATTGCCCCAGCAGAGGACCCAAGTTCAGTTCCCAGCCCCCATGTGGTTGGCTCACAACTACCTCTAACTCCAGCTCCGGAAGGGTTTGATGCTTCTGGCCTCAGTGGGTACCTGCGCTCGTGTGTGTGTATATGCTCAACACAGACACCTACAGTATCCGTAATTTTAAAAGGATAAAGAGATAAATCTTTCAAAGGATAAATTTCCTGTGAGTTTCCATGAAAGAATGACTCCAGTCATTACAAATATTCAGACTGCATCCCACGGCCACTCCTCTGAGAAACTCAAAGAAATGAAGCAGAATATGGCGGCCCGGAGCAAAAACAAATAGTAGAAGCCTTTGAAAGAGGATGAAGAGGTGAAGGGAGAGATGGACTAAAATGGTCACTCTCCCTATCTTCCAGGGCAGCTACCTTTCATCCCCGGCATCTACTTTGGCTCCTCCCATAATCTTACTCAGAAAAGGGTGGTGCTGGGTTGTGTGCAGGGTGGTATTGCATGTCTAGAATCCCCAGTCTTGGCATTCAAATTCCCTACATTCAGTCGCAGAGACTCCCTACCACGCCACTCTCCCTCTGCATGAAAACTGTGCCCCTGGAGGAAGCACTTCACCTCTCCCTGTCTTAATTTTCTCATCTGTGAAATGGAGACAGCAGCCATCCTTGGGCTTGAGTTGACATGTGCCTCAGGTAAAGCACAGGCCCCACAGAGCATCCCCTGTGTACAAAACACACTGTGAAAGGCAACACGGCGGTCTTTTCACCACTGGCTTTTCCACGCCAGTGTTAACCACCTGTCTAAGTCCTGTACCCTACAGGCTCCCTGGACTCTGAAAGCAAAGACCTCCATTCTTGTTCCACTAGCCCTGGGACAGCCCTGGCTAGCTACCTTGAAATGGTTTCTTTTCTTAGCAGATTCTGGAAACAGAGAATGCCCTTGCATTTTCAAATGTGGTTTGGCATCGGATTCCTACAGAATAGACGTCTTCTGTTCTCATGGACAATGAACTGCTCCCAGTTTGGTCAGAGCGGAAGCCATTTCCTTCAATACCCTCCACCACTGGGTGAACACCATCAACAAAAACTACCCTTTTTGAGGTTTGAAAGAATCTTTCCTCCTTGGCCCATGTTAGACATGCTGGATGAAATCAGAGCGCTTATTTTATCTTCTCTGTTGGCAGTGCCCCAGCCCACTGAGCACTGGGAAAAACCTGGGGCTTTCAAATTCATGGGGCCATCAACTAAAAATACACTCTCACACACACTCTAAAAGGATCCCGATTTAGAGCCACAAGAAGTAATTCCACCAGAAGCAGTGTCCTTCTCTGGGCACCATCCGAGGAGAGGACGTAACGAGCCCACGCTTCCCCGCCTCGGTCGTGGGTGACACCACAAGAAGAGCTCACGTTGCACAAGGGCTACAACAAAATCTCTTCAGCTCCCCGTGTCCTCCTACACACTCAGCAAATGGTGGTTTATTTCTCGGAGAAGCATGTGCCGACCCTTTAAGCTCTCTAAGGGAAAGGAACTCACTGTGAGTTAATAGAAAACAAGCCCAATTCCTTACCTACGCATCAGGTGTCAAAAATCACAAAGCTTTACTGATCTGAGGGGGGGAAATTCCTGTCATGAAGAAGATAATTGCTTCCACAGTTAACGCCTCCAAAAATGGACAAAAATAGCTGAAAGGGAGATATTTTAAAACTATATTAAATCATTCTACTATGAAACCGCAAACTTGAAAAGGGCTGAGGAAAAGCAAAGATCAACTAAATAATGTTTGCCTCTGTAGAGCCTTCTGCTCTCCCAAGAATCTTCAAAACCCCGGCTGTGCAATTCCAGCAGGGTTGGGGTGCCGCAGAAGAGAGGACGTCACCAGCAGAGGGCTAACTTGACTTTAGTTTGGCTGGGTGATGAGGAAGGCGACTTTAGGACTTCTCCTGTGGAAGGACCGGAAGAAAGACTTCAACCCCACGGTCGAAGGATGAAAGCAAGTGTTTCAGTGGCTTCTCACTTGGCCCGCTTACCTCTCCGATTGACTCTCACTTGACCCCTTGTCTAATTTCTCATCACTAAACCTACCTCATCTGTCCCCGGCCTCTGATTCCGTCAGATTCATTGTTTGTCTCTACCTCCCAGTAACCTTCATATCAGTCGATGGGAGGGCTTTCATTTTCCACTATCAAAATACAGTATCTCTTATTTGTAATCTGTTTCATCTTCCATTTCTCCATTTAGCTATACTTTAGCTGGTACACTGTTTGTTTTGTTTGTTTGTTTGTTTTTGTTTTTGTTTTTTTGCTGTTGTTTTGCTTGGTGTTGTTTTTTAGTTAGAGTCAGAACGGGAGCCACTGAATGCTTAAATAATTGTGAGTTTTAATTCAAATACTGCAGAGGTTTGGGGACTAACGTAGTTCAAATTAGTGGCCCAACCACCACAATAATGTCCAGGCTCAGCCAAGTTCCTGGTCTAGGAGAGAAAGCATTCATAAGGTTCCATGGCACCTAAACAAGCAGTATGTCTCATGCATGCAGAGCCAAGTTCTCCTATCAGGACACAGGAAGTCACCAACAGCAGAGCAGCCTCGGACCCTATGGGTGAACCAGTTTCTCTCTCCTCCAAATTCGCTCATAAAACCAGTAGACTTTGAAATACACAAATTTTCAACATAATGAGGTGTCTGTAAAGGATCTAAAAAGAAGGAACAATATAATAAATTTTACAGCAACGCCAGATCTAAGGCATCCAAGACTCAGCAGGCTTCTCAGACTGTTCAGGTCAACAGGAGGGAGTGCAGTTGACCAGGTGAAGCCCAGAGTTCTCTTGGGGAGGATCCCTTTGGAGTCATGTGGATGAGTGTGTGTCTGAGAACCTGTGCTGGGGGAGGGAGGATTCTTACCATCCTAGCAAGCCCACAAACCGTAGGGGTTTGTAACATTGGCCTTCACGGGGGAAGTTGGAGCATATGAGTTAATGATAATTTTCTCAGTGAAACCTACACAAGGCCATGGCTTCTTTTTTTTTTCTTTTTAATATGTGGTGACGTGTGTGTATGTGTGTGTGTTTTTGTGTGTGTGTGTGTGCATGTGAGTGGGTGAGTGTATGCCCCTCTGTACATGTGTACAGCGTCCAGAATAGGATGTCATGTGTCTGTTTCTAACATTCTCCACATAATTGCCTTGAGACAAGGTGTCTCTGGAAGCTCTCCATTTTGACTGGGCTGCCTGACCAGCGAAATCTCTTGGGATCAGAACATCTTTCCCTCCAAGTACTGAAGTCCCATGCACAAGCATCCACGTGATGGGCACTATGGATTTAGACCAAGTCTTCATGCCTGTACATCAGGAGTTCTGAGCCACGGAGTCATCTCTCCTTGGGTGTTGCTTATGAAGATGATTATAACAGAAATTCCTGCCATAATTTCTTCCATTTTAATACTTAGATAATGAGCAAATTAGGAATTGGACTTTCCCACAAAAAGATCATACCCCTCTAGTCTCAAAAGAGAGATGGGTACAAATAGTTTCACCTGAAGAACCCTGTGTGGACACACAGCTGCGTCCAGTGCACGTGGGGACTTGAACTCATTTACTGCATAGCTGTCCCTTTACTCCAGCTCTGCCAGTCCTGCAGGATATCAGTCGATTGGAACTTCTGGGCAGACTGCCACAGGATTATCTGTTGCCATCTACAAAGACAAAAGACTTGAACTGCTTCTGAGGCTGCTCTTTCTTCTGTGTGGTGAGAGCCACAGCATTAGAACATGGGCAGCGGCGGCGGCCTTCTGATCAGAATTCAGGCAGATCCTGACTCCCGGCCTGCAGCTGGTAAGAGAACTCGGTTTTCCTTAATCATCAGTAGCGTCCTGGACTTAGCCACTGGTACCTTCCGCAACCACTCTCCTGCCTGAAAATATCTTTGTAGAAATCACCAAGGATATTTACCGACTCCGAATTCCTCTTCTGCTATCTTTTAACCTAGATTTCTTAACCTTTCTGTAGCAGATAGCAAATCTATTTCATCTTCTGCTTGGACACTCAGTGAGGCATGACCGTCAGAGTCTTGCCAGGGGAAATGTTAGGGGCCGTTTATGACCTGGTTCTTATGTCTGAGGGGTCTTGCCTCTTTTTCTCTTTCAGTGTCTTTACATCTCTACTTATCCAAATGGCTATTTATTACCAAGGTGACCCCCCCCAAATAGGAAGTAACAAAATACGGTTATCAGGATTCTGTCTGAGTTGTATCACCTCTAGCCCAACAACAAACCAGATGTGGAGGAGGAAGCTGTGTGCTGAGCTGTTACATATCGGTCTCTTTGCAGTACTTCTTGCTACCCTCATAACTAGCCTAATAAAAATGAGGTTCTCTTCTACTTCCGTGACACCACCTTCTCCAGACACCTCCTTCCTCTGTCTCTCAGACCAGCCTTCTGCCCAAGTCTTAAACTAAGGAATCTTCCCTGGGCCCTCTTACCTCCCCTTTTTCCACTTTTTTTTTTTTTTTTTTTTTTTTTTTTTTGTCTTGGCTAACAGCTGAACTGCATCTGGGAACAACCACAGCCCAAGCCACCAGGCACTCCTGTGCGGGACTATCTTCATCAGATTATTTGAAGTAGGAAGACCCATCTTAAATGTGGGCAGCGCATACTGGTGGCAGCACACATAAAAGGGCACAGAAGAAGGAAACTTCTGCTCTTGGCTTGCTTGCCTTCGCTCTTGTTGGCAAGCGCACCTATGCCGTGAACTTAGGCCCTCTTACAGTGGTATTAGAACGAGGTTCTTGGGGCTTCCAACCAGCGGCTCTCTGGGAGCCCTGCAGGCCTTCAGAGCCAGGCTGGACAGCCGAGACATCCAACCTTACAGGCTCAGCAACTAACTACAATATTCTTGGGCTCTTCGGTGTGCGACCACAATCGCTGGACTACCTGGACTGTATTCTGTAAGCCAATCTACTAAATTATCATTTGATATATACATATTTATCCTACCAGTTTTGTTCCTTTACAGAACCTGGTCAATATGCTTTATATGATATCTCTATTTTCTGGAACTATTTCCTTCGCTGGGTTTCATACATCTATCGTCCACCTGTTGATGGTCCCCAATCTATGTCCCTCTTCCCATTCCAAAACACACCATCTTTATCCTCCACACTTTATTCATGGGTATTCTCTCTAGTGCCGGTCCTTCCACTGCAAATCCAACTTTGTAACTCCTTCCGTTCAACCTCCACCTCCACTCAACCCCTGGTGCACTGGTTACATTGCACAAAGGCCTCACAGAGGGACTGACAACAAGCTGCGAGCCTGCTGCTCCTCTCCTGCCTCGTTCATCTCTGTAACAAATCCCCAGATGTCTCACTACCGGCTGCCTTTCCAGCCTGCTCAGCATACTCTGGTCAAAACTGCTGAGCAAAGCGAATCCACAGTGTAAGGGAGGAAAGCTTTGCGTGGCTCACTTTATCACGTAGTTTCAGCCCATGATGGCTGAGAGAATAGCAGAACAGAGACGTGCAGGGTAGAGGGAGCGCGGGGCAGAAGCTCTATGGGTGGCAGCTGACCAGGAATCAAAGAGCAGGTCAAAACCAAGAGCTGGTCACCCACTTCTGCCAGTGAAGTCCTACTTCTTAAATATGCCAGAGGCTCCCAAAGTAGCCCCAGCAGCTGGGAAACAAACATTCAAAATGAACATCTGACAAAGACCTTACAGATTTACACATACACACACACACACACACACACACACACTCATTTACTCATTTGACTATGAGAGATCTCTACTTTTCTGTTGTCGAGCTAAATGATAATAATTATGAAGTTCCTATATGCCGGATACTATACCTACAACTTTAATAAAGTCAATATAGTAACCATCTTTTTTATTTCTCTGGACAACCTCAGAGGTGGACCTCAGAGTCGTTACACTGCAAGTGAAAACCCACTGAAGACCGGTGACTCACTGGCTCACAGTCATGCTATTAACTAGTGGAGCTCAACTTCAAACACAGCCTATCCTGACTCTAAGACCTCTCTGGCCTTAACTAGAGATTCAGTTGATAGGAATTAGAATGTGTTCTATGTTTTATCATGCAAACTGCCTTTAAGTTAGACTATACATGTCATTCCAGCACAGGAGACCCCCTCAGCGACCCCCAAGGAATCAGACTCACTGGACTTAGTTCTGTTCTACAATTGTTTTGCTTGTTCAACAATGAAATCACTATCTGTCCTATGTGGGCTTCAGCACTAGGCAGGAGCTCAGCATACCCTAGCCCCCTCTTCCGCTCCTCTCTGTAGCCTGCCTCTCTAAGAGCTACAGCTTCTCAGACAGATCCTTCCTCTTTCACGGCCAGCATAATGCAAATCATTTTGCAAAGTCGGTGGAAACATTTCCTCTCTTCTGCCAAAGCCTTCTACATTACCCTGGGAAGAGCTGAGTTTTGGAATGTGTCTGCTCCATTACGATGCCTCTAATCCCTCAACCGTGGATTTTAGCCTTTCAGGGTGTGATGAATTTGTTTACAAGTGTATCTCCAGTACTGAAATCTACTACAGGTTCTCTGAGGTCAGGAAAAGTCCTGCACATCCCCTCACCTTTTGTGCAAGGAATACGTCTCCAAAGTCTACTTGCTTAGTAGATAGTGCATGAGTGAGTGACCCAATACTCTTGAATGGATGACATTTCCACGAGAACGTTAGTTTTAATCGGCTCTGCTCAAGTCTACTTCTGGCTATTTCTAGTCTCTGGAAGTGGGATGAAGAATGGGATAAAGAGTGTGCTAAGACCGGGCGGTGGTGGCGCACGCCTTTAATCCCAGCACTCGGGAGGCAGAGGCAGGCGAATCTCTGTGAGTTCGAGACCAGCCTGGTCTACAAGAGCTAGTTCCAGGACAGGCTCCAAAACCACAGAGAAACCCTGTCTCGAAAAACAAAAAAACAAAAAAAAACAAAAAAAAAAAAAAAAAAAAAAAAGAGTGTGCTAAGTTCCCAAAGGCCTCTGAAAAGCAGCCGAGAGTTATGCTAACCAATAGAGTGGCCTCCAGCCACCTGTCGTCAGTCAGCACTAGAAATCTAGCAAAAGTGACTCAGGCTGTATTGTTAATACCGCTGTGTACATGATTTTGGAGATTTGATATTTCAAAGAGTGAATAACATTTGGGATTAAGCTAAATCTATTATTAAAAATATTTTTCCTCATTTTCTCTTTGGATTCCTAAAGTGAATACTAAAAGACTTTAAAACTATATAAAAAGTTAAGCAGAGCTGGCTTAGACTTTAAAATTTCATGAGAGTTGTCAGCGTGGCTTAGGAAGAAAATGTTGGGCATGAGTTAGGATATGTTTCCCTTTTATGCTTCTAAATTCACCCATCAGAAAGGAGGGAGGAAAGAGACTCAGACTGAGGGAAAAGAAAAGAAGACAGGAGGGAAGACAAGATGGAGGGCAAGTTGTTTTAGATAACAGCTCAGTGAGGGAGTTGTGCCACATGACTAAGCTTTTGGTGATCTAATCATCTTTTCAGTTAACACAATGTTTCAAATTTTTCTATAAATAATTTTGGAGATAATATCCAAATGTTGAGACAGACTTTGCTATATCTAGTCTTAACTCAAATAGTTAGAAATGTTAAAAGATAAAGAAGATAAGACATGAAATAGAAACATGTAGCTATAAATATTCTCCATTCTGCTGGTCTCCCTGGACGGGTTTCTCTCCACCCACCAGGTCCCGCTCACTAGCTCCTGCAGTGGCTTATGAAATAATCATTCTGAGGCTTAATATTAATTAAATACTCTTTGATCTATTAGCTCAGGCTTATTATTAACTAACTCTTACATCTTAAATTAACCCATTTATATTATTTTGTATTTTACCATGAGACTCGTGGTTTGTTACCTCTTGCTTCATGGTGTCTCTGATTCTGCCTTTTTTCCTCCTCTATCTCTGTTTACATTTCCTGACTTTCTATACTCTGCTCTGAATAGGCCAAACCAGCTTCTTTATTAACCAATGGTAATAAAACATATTCACAGCATACAGAGGGGAATCTCACATCAGAAACAGGAAAGTTCAAAGTCAACGCTGAATCCTTAATGACTACTATGTCTCCTATTGAGATAGCTGTATTTCTTCCATCTTTGATGCTATGCTTCAAAGTTCTCATGTTTTGAAGAGATTAAATAATCTGAATTGATTATCTAATTCTGCTTCTGACAACCTCAACAAATCAATAGAATACCAGTTTTGGGAACCTTATTCACTCAGATTAATTATTGGTACTAATAAGGTCTATATTATAATAATGTATCATAGTTAGATTTAAATTTTAAATTTCTTGCTAAATACAATTATGTAATAGTCATTGCAATTTTAAATGAGACTCATTGTAAGAGGATTATAATACTATTAGGGTTTTATTATGCAAATAAAATGTCAGGGAAACATTAATAATTTCAAATATTGGTTACTATCACTATTTCATGATACTGTACCAAAAATATTAGTCAGAAAATTTGGAAATTTGCATCCTTGTCATTTCCAGCCTTTACTTTCCCACCCCCATTTCACTTCAAAACTGGGTCATGTGAAATTTCTGCCACTCAAACTCCAGTTTTTGTAGCAGAAAGATTCACTTTCTTCGCTACCTTTCAGCGAAAGGCAGATAACCTTGTAAAGTACAATCCAAAGGCACAATGTTCAGTCCATTCTCAGATTTAAACAGTTTACAAACTCTCTACCATTTTCCTCTGTGTCAGTAAAGAGAACTGCTATGGGCCAGAGAAGCAAAGCCATCAACAAAAGACACCTGATGTCTCTTGCACAATAAAACCACGGAAACTGGCTCCTTACCATTCCTCATCTGCTCCACCTCGCAAAAGTGTATTCCCGTGGGTGTGTGGATGAACGCGTGGACATGCTTGACTCCATTCTGAAAGGGAGGAAAAAGTGTTTCCCAGTCACACTCCAGCACAAACCACCATAGCAATTTCTTTCAATAGACTGGAAACATAAGTGACAAAACCTTTTCCAAACGCTTCCAGGGGACCTCTTCTATGTAGACGTGGGCTCGGGTGACATGGTTGAAAGAAGAAAGGAAGTGCTCACAGATGTTCATAGCAAAGGTCTCTATGCTCTTTATCTGTACAAAAAAAAATGAAAGAAAGAAGAAAGAAAGAAAGAAAGGAAGAAAGAAAGAAAGAAAGAAAGAAAGAAACATTGGTAATGTCCATTTAAAAATGTCTCGTTTAAAAAACCTGGGTTGATTTAATTGTTTCGCTTATTTTGAGGTAGCCGCTCACTGACAACATAGCTCGGTTTGAACACATGATCTTTCTGCCTATGCCTCTTTCTGAGATTTTTAAACCTCTATATCTGGCTTACATCATTTTTTGTTTTATTTGTTTAAGGTACGGCTTCTCTGTGTAGCCCAGGCAAGCATCAAGCTCATGGTGGTCCTCCTAAGGGCTGGAATTACAGGCATCCACTGGCAAACCCAGCCAAAAGTAATTGCCAAATGCTCACAGGGGGCTCTTTCCTGATCAGTGGTTTATTCCAATGAGAGAAACACAGAATTAGAATCTCAGGAGATGAAATAGTCCGGTCCTTGTTTTCCTCCACTATTCCTGGGTGTGCTCATAGATTCTGATCACCTGGGAGACTCTATCTTGTTATTTTTTTATTTTAAAATATTTTTGCTATTTTTATTATATATGTCTTGCCTGCATACATGTGTGTGCACTATGTTCATGGCTGGTGCCACGGAGACTGGAAGGGAGTGTTAGAGCTCCTGGAACTGGCGTTCCAGGTGTTGTGAGCCATGTGGGTGCTAGGAGTGGAGCCAGTGTTCTCTGGAAGCTCAGCCAGTCTCTTGGCAGATGAGCCACCTCCCCAGAACGGTTCTGTGTTTAAAAGAAGCCTGCTTTGCATGCCAGGAGTCACTGGAAGATAAATAAAAAGCAACTTACATCCAGAATCTTCTCTCAATGTGTTTGTAATGCTGGAGCTTATCATGAGGTTTGCAAATGGGCTCCAGTGTTCCCTAAGAAGGTCAGTCTTTAGGTGTGTCTGTGTGAGCATTTCCATAAGGGGAAGACCCACTCTGAATGTGGGTGAGCCCATCCCATCTCCTGGGATCCCAGAATAAATGAAAAGGTAAAAGCAAACTGAATGCCAGTTTCGTCAGTCTGCTTCCTGACCACACAGAGGATGCCTAAGTGCATACACACCTGTTGTCAAGACTTCCTACAGTGATGGGCTACCAGTGGTTCTCAACCTGTGGGTCGAGACCCTTTTGGGGTCACCTAAGATCGTTGAAAACCATAGATATTTACCTTACAATTCATAACAGTTATAAGGTGGCAACAAAAAATAATTTCATGGCTGGGATCAACATGACATAAGGAACTTTATTGAAGGGTTGCAGCATCAGAAAGTTTAAGAACCTCTGGATCATACAAGCTAAAATAAACCCTTCATCCTTCAGCTGCTCCCCCGCGCCCTGGAGCACGGGGTATTTTGTCGCAGCAATCAGGAAACTAAAACAGGGAGCACAAAATTTTGGACAGTAGATTCTGCTGTTAAGTATTGATCTTATGGTCAGTGTTCTCTTTTACTGTACCACAATGTCCTTTCTGCTACAAACACACAGCCTAAAAGTGATAGGACTCAAAGAAAAGCACAAAAAACATGCTAAATTTAGTCTGAAATTCTTCCACGGCCTTGGCTTGTCTATAGCTCCAATGTGAGGTTAATTTGCCCAGGAGCTTTTTTCCTATCTAATGAGATAAATCAAAAGAATAAAATGAGAGAAGCTTTTCTGTAATCCTGAGAATTTTAGGGCAGAAAGGAAAAATTTAAAAATGGCATATATGTAAAAATAGGTTAAAAGGAAATGAGAGCTTAAAATAAGCAAGTTCCACCCCCGCGCGAGCTTGCACTGAATTTGCTTCAAGAAGCAGCAAGCGTCGAAGCACGATTGTACCCCTTTGAGCTTCGCCAGGACATGCACTGTGTTCTTGATGGTGTCTGTAGGGATGATGTCAGAGTTATCACCATGTAGGTAATCCTTTTTGGATCTCAGAGTCAGCTGCACTGAAGTGGCCACCTCTTTGATGCTGTGGTATTTTCCATCCCTGTGAATATGGAGAACTTTGACCATATCCTTCCCATAGCCAGTTCGGACAAATTCCACTTCGTCATTCTGTAATGAAAATATAATTATCTGATTGAAGAAGGCTAATAAAGTTAAAGATGTCCCTTTAGTTTTTCATTTTATCGGACAAAACACTCATGAAAGCGAAATCACATTCAGCCTTGGCAGACTGGCGTTTCGTAGAAACATACCTGGTTAGCCCGAGGACAGACAGGCACGTGGTTCTCTTGATAACTATTTTAAGCATTTACTTCGTTTTGACTCTGTGCATGTGTGAGAGTTTGTACAGGTGCCCATGAATCCAGAGGTGTCCCATCCCCTGAAGCTGCAGTTACAGGTAGTTAGGAACCACCTACTGTGGATGCTAGCGATTAAACTCTAGTCCTCTGCAAGAGCAGTATGTACCCTAAACTACTCTGCCTCTCTCCAGCCTCTATTTAAAAAATATTTAAAATATATTTTAAAACAGTAATAACAAAAGTTCCAAGGTCACAGCCCCCCACTTCTCTGCAATGCAACCTCTCCTTGTAACAGCTTTGGGTACTGATATCTTACAAAGGGTGGACCAAAATGAAGTGTCTCTCCCCCTTCCCGTGGTTAGTAAAGGCAGAGTTTGTATACGTACTCAGACCTGTTGACTCTAAACTAGATAGTGGGCCCCATGGAAACCAGCTTTTTTCTAGAGCATTCCATGACTGTGTTACCTGGAAATAATCCCATGCCCATACCATCCATTTTTTAAAACAGCGATATTTCTGAGAAAATGCTCTGTGATAATGGAAACAATTTGAACACTGCTTTCTCTGTTTGCGGCCAGGAAGGAGCAGGGTAATCAGTAATAGCCCCCAGAATGCCTCCAGGACAATGCCTCCAGGACGCAGAGCCAGGGCCACCTGATTGCGAGCAGAGCTCAGCCTCTGGTGGAGAGACGTGCAACCAAAGGCAGGCGATGCAGTCATGAAGGCCTGTGTTTGAGGCTTAGCTAGTGAAGACATCCTTTTCTGTGGCTGGCATGCACCAAACTTGCTGCTGGATGTTTGTGAGGAGAGTCAGCAGGGAGTGAAGGGACAGAAAACCCTAGAGCTACGAGTATGGATACTGAATATGAATGTGGTAATGAAAGTGGTAAGAACGAAAGCAAAGAACAAAAGCAGGCAAGAAACCCCTCCTGTTGCTCTAATTTAGGATGCCAAGCATTGCCAAAAGTCACTGCATGAGGAGTCACCAGTCCCTCTGAGGAGATTTTAGAAATAGGGGCCAATATCAAAAATAGTTCTCGCTTCCTTAATGGACATAAAGAACAAGAGGCCATCTCAGATCTTGGAGATGTAGCCAGATGGGGCAAGCTCTTGTTCACTTAACATATACAAAAGTTCAGGGTGTCCGGATTGAATCCTGCCTATCCAGGATGGGGGACTCTTAGAGACGCACCCCTAAAATCTGTGAACCAATTTTGGGGAAACATCTTCAAATCAAGGGTCCATAAAGTGCTGGGGGAGGTGGCTCGTTTGACAGACTGCTCTAGGCTTCATCCTTAGCACCCCGTAAGTGGGCAGCTTTAGCACTTGGGAAGTGGAAGCAGCAGGATAGGGAGTTCAAGGTCATGCTAGGCTCGTTAGGCAGGTCGAGCTCAGCCCGAGAAGCACAAGAGAATGTTAAAGAAGTATTCACAAGGAGAAGAAGAAGCCAGTAAGAAACATGAAGAACTTGGGGTTCTTCAAAAGACTGCAGTAGTGGCAGAGAGGAAGCTGTTGTGTTGTTAGAGAAGCTTTGGGCTCTGTCCAGACCTCAGCTCCACCTTGCCACTTGTGGCTTGGTGGCTTGGTGGCTTGTGACAACTGATTGAATGTCACTGAGCTTCCCTGTCTCCATCTGCACCAATGGGGATAACCACTGCACCCTACAGGGGGCGCTGGTGACTCTGCCAGCTCCAGCTTTGTTTCCAGTGGGAACAGTGCCCATGGCAGGCAGTTGGATGCAGCTGCAGCAGAGATGATGTTGGTTAAGTCTACTGACTTGGGAAGGAGAGCACTTTTGACACCAGAGGGCCTTGAGTCTCAGGGATTCTCCCTAGGGACCTCCTACACCTCCTAGTCCTTGGCCTCATCTTCTGCCCTTGCATATCCAAGACGTAGTAGCTTAGCTTGTGAGGACGCAGGGAGTCTAGCAGACACGCAGTGGTTTTGCGACACTCCTGCCTGTACCACCAAACACTATCGCCAGTGTCATGTCTGCTCTCACCCCTACTTACGCTCTGCCTCTGCTGTTCTGAACTCAGTGTGGATCAGATGCTTCCTCTGCCAGTAGACCTCGCCTCTTTTTCACACCGTCCCTTTCTTCTCACTCCCTGACTACACCAACCTCTTCACCTGCCTTATTTCTTCCTGTCGTCCTCCATGTCTTTGGTGTTACTTCCTCCAGATAATCGGTCTTAGTCCTTGAAACACAGAGTAGGTGGCTCCTTTGATGTGTTCTCAAGACCCTTGATATGGCCTCTGAATCCTTATCAAATTGTATTGCAAGTGCCTCTTTTTGTATGATTCATTCCAAAGCCATAAACTATGAAAGCAGGAGAAAGTTCTATCTTGGTTACCATGGCAACTCCAGCACTCAGCACATTGCCTGGATCTTAAATAGGAACTTGATAAATGTGTCATGAATGAATCGATAGTGCTACTAACCACCTCCGCTGCTTGCATGATGACACAGAATAGTTAATGAAAACACACAAAAGATTCCAATACAGGAAGAGTGGGCTCAGTTCTGATGCCATCAAAAAATAGTCCCCTTCCTGAGAAAACAGGAAGAGAAGCATGAACCTTAGATTCAGATGGCCTATGCCAACTACCATCTACAGGGACGTGGGCAAGTACTTGTCTGTTTCTTTCATTCCTCCCCTTTTCCATCTATAAAATGGGATAATGGCAGCACCTGTTACGTGTAATTGTGAAGTTGAAAGTGACTGCTCAGAACAGCTAGCATGTAGTATTCAATGAATGTCAGCTAACACCATTATCGGGAAGTCAGTGTGTCCAGAAGGAATAGCTGCAATGTTCTGATATCAGTTTCAACCCTGTTCCTTTTTTTTTTTTTTGATAAAGACAATGATGAGAATCATGTCACATAGGTACCCACCAATCTGAGCTGTTTATATCTACAGATAAAACCATATCCCACCAATATAAATTGAACTTTGGGTGAATCCTAATTGAATAGACACGTGAAGGAACATATCTAAATGAGGTGCATATTTCCCTTTACCCATGTATGAGCATTCTCCACTATGCACATTTCTCCGTGCCTTCTCTTGATATCAACATTGACATACGAATGCCAACATGTACCAGACACGGAGTGAATGCTCTCTACTTTCTGGATTTGGAACAAGGTGAAAACAGGTTTTTTTTCTCTAGCTACACAGCTAAGAATTAATTTCAAGTCTCTGTGATTTTAAATGCCAATAAGTACCAATCCTCTCTCCCTAGAATGCCCTGTCTTTATAAATCTCTGTTCTGTCCACACCGGTCCTTGCCCTAAAACATGGGCTCTCCTCTGTGAACTCACAAGCACTAACACTGAGCTTCCTCGTTCCATGCTCGTTCTTCCTCGTTCACATATGCACATGTCTTAGTTTTCCCAGCGCCAGCATCTTGAAGGTTAGCATGGACCACCTCTCTGTGTGCCACAGCATGGCATAGTCCTATACATTGCCGTGAATGACTTGTCCAAGAAACAAGATTCGTCATTTTGCAGACTATTTTGGAAATTTGGGTCATTTTTAGTTCAATAAGGGAAAATCTGTTTTCACTTATTCCTGAGAAACCTTAACAAGGCAGCTTCAAGTTCTTCTCAAGTTCCGGAGGAGGAAGGAGGTAGGGCGCGAGCTCACCACACGAGTCTATGTAGCCAGGAATTTGTAGCCAGGGCTGGAGACGTGGCTGAGCAGTTATAGCACTGGCTACTCTTTCAGAAGACCCAGGTGCGGGTCTCAGCACCCACGTGGTGGCTCACAACTATCTGTAACTCTAATTTCAGGTGATCTGATGCCCCCTTCTGACTTCTGCAAGTACCAGGCACACACACAGTGCACATAAATGCATGCAAACAAACAAAAGAGTCATATACACAAAACAAAAATAATTTTTACAAAAAATAAGAATTCTTACATGGGAAAATGAGATTGCCTTATGGAACTTAGGAGTTCAAATCATTTTCAGACAATAAAGTAAGACAGACCCTCGTGGAGCCACACATAAACCTTCCTATTGGATGTTATCTGGAGTTATAATAGTCTGGCAAAAATTTGTGACAACAGAACCCTACACACACACGCACACCCCTTCCTTCTCAGAGCCCGATTTTCGCAGCCCCTCTCAGCTTTCTTCAGGCTTCTATGCTTTATTCTACTCTGCCGCGCTTCAGTCACTGGAATTCTTTATTCTGTTGCCACGGGAAGACACTAATTGAGGTTGTTGCTATTGTTGTTGTGAATTTAAGCTCTTTCCAGTATCCAAAAGTAAAGGTTGATGTAGCACGCATGTCTGTTTACATCTTCATAGGAATAAATTTAATGACAGGAAAGCTACTGAGAGAATGTTAGGCACAGCAAGAAGAGATTTTCATCAATTTAAATCAACTAGAGTCTTCTCTTGAGTCTCAGAATTAGTATAAGGACCCTCTCTACCTTTCACAAGAGAGAGAAAAAAAATGTTTGCTATTTTGCATCTAAATACTATAATTCAGTTATGCTGTGGCACATAAGAATTATAGAGCTGGGCGGTGGTGGCGCACGCCTTTAATCCCAGCACTCGGGAGGCAGAGGCAGGAGGATCTCTGTGAGTTCGAGACCAGCCTGGTCTACAAGAGCTAGTTCCAGGACAGGCTCCAAAAACCACAGAGAAACCCTGTCTCGAAAAACCAAAAAAAAAAAAAAAAAAAGAATTATAGATAAGAAAATCAGTCTCTATCTCCTCTCCTCTCTTTCCCCCCTTCTCCTCCCACTCTCCCTCCTCCCGTTCCCCCTCCTCCTCTATCCCTCTTTTCCTCTCTGCCTATTTTCTTGAAATCTGCCAAGGAAAGTCTTCAAATCCTCTAGGTTTCTCCTTCGTTGAATGTTTTCGTGGGCTTTTGCGAATATAAGATCTTCAAGGAGGGGGAGGAATGCTGCCCTAACATGAGAACAACAAGCACTCATATGAATTGTGGGCCTCAATACGTACAAATGATAAGAACAATAATACCAAGTGATGGTCTTAGAAGCAGCCAGTGTAGCGGTAGCGGGACATGTACGTGTCTGTGTGTTTGCTTTATGTTTGTTTTGACTTGCTGCATGGGATCTACTAAATGCATGACAAGACTGTACTGCTTGACCCTGAAGAGTGATTTAGCGCTCATGAGGGAGGTGTGCAGCCTGTTCAGAGCTGACCCTAGTGGATGCTTCAATAGAAGAATAAAGTCTCATTGCATATTCATGGTGCAAAGGAAGGGTAACTGACCCATGACCTCACTGAGACTCCAATGCGGGCACTCAGTTACTTTCATTCTTTTGCCTGGCACAAAAAGTACCAAAAGAAATGCCTCGGGGGAGGAAATCTGGAAGAAGGGGCTCAGAAACTTCTAGAATAGGGGTGAGTACCATTGCTATACAGAATTGGTAGTGGCATCTGATACAGACTGGAAGGAGATGTGTTGAACCTTATACACTGAAAGTACCAGGACGAGGCTTGCAACAACCATGTGCTGCGGGCCTGATACATGGCAGGAAATGTGTGCGTGTAATTCCCTCTAATTCTCCACTAGAGCCCCAGGAATACATATTGGAGTCCATTATTGAATAAGGAAGCCACTGGGGCCAATCAGGTAACCTTCTCAGGATACACCATCAGGGGATAGAGAGACAAAGTAAGAGCCATATGCCATCAAAGGACAGGTTTTTTGTGTTTTTTTTTTTTTTTTCCCCTTTATCACAATCCCTTAGTCTGCTTGGCAGTCCTCTTTGGAGTCTAACTCATGAGTGAGAGGAAGAACACACTAATCCTGACAGGGAGAGAACTGGCCATGCTACCAGACGCTCACAGCTGCGTAGTATTTTATCATCTAACTCTCCACCCGCTGCACCTGACGACATCTTTGCTAAGCCTCACAACAGCTCCGCGAGCTGGCAGTCAAGAATCCGTCCTGTAAAATAAACTGGCTCCAAGATGTGAAAAAGCTGCCAGAGAGGCACGGGGTCAGACTGGGAATGTAGACTGGACCGTCCTAGGCAGAAGCTCACCAATCTCAAGATGTCTCCCTTCCCACATCATCCTTTTAACTGTCGGAGACTCTGAACTCAGCTGGAATCTGTGTTGGCATGGGTGTATTGACGCACATGAGGAGAATTCAAAGGTAGCAAGCACTCTCTGGAGCAGACAGTGGGCTGTGCCTTCAGCATCAGGCACTGGCCATTCGAGGCGAACGTTGACTTTCTCCTGAGTTGGGACCAGGGAAAGCAGCAATGATGCGAGCCTGCTAGCAGCCATTTAACACCATCGTCCCCAGGAGCTGCTGGCTTTAGTCTATATGGAAGAGAGAGGAAATACCTGTGCTAGAAAGAAAGTGGGAAGGGACCAGAAGTCACTGGCACTGTTCCTCTGGTCTCTGAGAGGCCTCTGTGAGGGGACAGGTGAGTCCCAGCTTCCAGAAAGACAGCAGATACTCGTGAGGCGAAAACCACATAGCTGCTGAGATGCAGAAGCCATGTGGGATGCGGGCAGCCGGGTTCTCTTCCCTCCAGCTGCCTCCCAGACTTGCAAACATGGGTGGTGAGATTCTGAGGGTGGAGTTTTCCCTGCCGCTTTATTGGTTTCTCTCATTAGCTTTAATTCATTGTTTCTTTTAAAGTATTTTTCAGATTTATTTATCTTTATTTTGTGCATATGAATGTTTTGCCTGTGTGTATATCTGTTCAGCACATGCACACCTGTTACAGAGGTCATGGGATCCCCTACAACTGCAGTTTTGGAGAGTTGTGAGCCACCATGTGGATGCAGGAAACTGAAGCCAGGTCCTCTGTAAGAGCCGCACGCGCTTTTAGCCTCTGAGCTGCCTTTCCAGCCCCATCACTTGAAGTTTGCCCGTTCATTTCCATCCACTTTGTGTGTTCACAGAGCTATACTGACTTAGATTTGTGTAGGTGGAAAACCGTGTGACAACGCTTAGGAACACAAGGGTGGACAAGGCAGACAATGTTCCACCCTTGTAGGCATGCAGTGGAAGAGCATTCTCCTATGAAGAATCAAAAAGCCAACACTCTGGGCTTTTTAGGTGGTGTTCAGCGACTCAGTTCTGTTGTTATTGCATAAGAGAAACTATATACAATCCATACAGCAATGGGTACAGCTGTGTGACAGTAAACCTTTATAAAAACAGTTAGTGGGCCAGATTTAGGAGCTTCCCACCTGTATCCAGGAACTTCTAGAATAGGGGAAGACGCAAAATGAAGCAAGCAGGTAGTCACATGGTGTGTTAATCATGCTAACGGAAGCTGTAGAGTGAGCTCTGCTGACCTGTTGTGGGGACGCCAAAGCCAGAGTGGGGGAAGTTCCGGTAGAAAGTGGCATTCCAACGCAGCATGGAGGGTGATTGGAACCAGCCTGATCCACATATCCACTCTGCCACTGAGGATGCTCTCCTTAACCATGCCCTCCATGAGCTTTTCTTGGCCTGCGTTTGCTTGACTTGTCTCTTTTTATCAACAATTCAAAGCCTCTTCCTTTACTCACACTGCAAGCATTGACTTTCCTCCAGCCTGCCATACTCTAGACTCCTCTCAGTCTGTCAGCAGATTTCGAAACTCTGCTCAGAGAGAAAGCTGTCCTTAAACAGACACATCTCATGGGATGTAACTCATACTTCAAAACATAAATAAAGCCAGCAGCTTGACTCATGGGAGCCCTTGCAGATGACTGTATTGCCACCAAGTCTGCAGCTGCCAGAGGCTGAAAAGCCCCAGCTTTATTCTTGTACCTTAAATTTTTTTCACAGACAAATTTGCAAGAAATGTAAAGTAGAGCCCAAAGGGAAAAGTATACACCAGTAGGAAGGTGTCAACAAGGAGCGGCAAAGTCAGCCCCAAAGCCTAACCTGCCCATACGAACGAGTAGAATTAGATGCAAGGTGCGAGATAATACACTAAATGTTTTGACAGAAATAGACAGTTGAACATGGAGGAAATAAAATAAATATTAAAAACTTCATTTGAAAGAAATAAAACTAGGAAGCCAAAGGAGATTCAGCAGGCAAAGTCCTTATCACACAAGCCTGAGGACTGCAGTCACATCCCCTCCACCTGCACACACAGAGAGACACACACACACACACGCATGCACACTACAAGAGACATATGGAAAAAATGAAAGAGTCTAACAATTAACAATCAGGTAAGAATCTGCTGAACACAGTTCAAGAAATAATCGGTTATTTAGGAGAGACAGAATAAGTGACAGATTAATTTTCTAAAAAGATCTAGAGATGGAAAACCTAGAATGGAAAAGAGCCAAATAAAGAATCAAATGCTGGCACTGGAAAACAGCTCAAAGGATAAGAGCTCTTGAAGCTTTTACAGAAGAGCTGAATTCACTTAGCAGCACCCATGTCTAGTTGGCCATTGCCACCTGTCGTCTCCAGCTACAAGGAGATCAAAGCCTCTGTCCTCTGAAGGTGCTGTACCCATGTGCACACAGAGATACACACAATTAAAAATAAAAATACAGCACGTCGGCCGGGCGGTGGTGGCGCACGCCTTTAATCCCAGCACTCGGGAGGCAGAGGCAGGCGGATCTCTGTGAGTTCGAGACCAGCCTGGTCTACAAGAGCTAGTTCCAGGACAGGCTCCAAAGCCACAGAGAAACCCTGTCTCGAAAAACCAAAAAAAAAAAAAAAAAAAAAATACAGCACGTCTAAGAATCACCAAGGGCTAATGCAGACACACATGCTGAAATTCATGGAAGATGAGAAACATGAAGGGCGTGAGAAAGATGGGGTGAAAAAGACAACTTTTAAAAAAAACCGGGACTACAGCTTTCCAGAATTCTTGGGAGAATGAATGCAAAGTCAGCCCACTTCCAGGCAATGAGCTCCTCCCTGTTTACTCCACTTGATCAAGTTGAAAAGGAAGCAATGTCTACTGTTTTGACAAATCCTCAGGCTGTGGAAGACTGTGGTGGTTCCATGCTCTTATACAGTGTGCCTTCCAAAGCAAGCGGTATCATGAAAAGCCTTCTGTCCTGTTTGTATTTTCCTCATTCTCCCAACCTGTAGGTTTCTTTCCATAGTAACACTTTATTAGTTTTAGTAAAAAGAAAAAAATGGGGGAGGGGAGATATATTGGAGTCTAGGAATAGGGACCATGCTGGAATCCCCGGAAACCCTCAAAGCTGGTTACAGAGTTCGATTATGAAACGTTTGCATAAGGATGGTTGTTTGCTGAGGGACAGCCACATGGTCAAGTCAGCAACACCAGCAAAGAAAGTTTATTAAAAGCGTCTTTCCAGACCTTGAACTGAAATTGGATTTAGCAAATGCCACCCAAATACAGCTGTCCTTCAGCCTACTCGCAGAAAGGTAGGAACAGGCTTGGCTAAAACTTAAGGATCCCTCACTCAAATATCACCACCATCCTGCCCTGTATATGACAAGGAGGAAAAAAAGCAGGAACTCTTCTCTAGCCTATTTGGTAAAGCTGCCTTTAGGTCACATAAATGAAAATGATTTGCTCATGTTGACTAAATGATTCAACAAATCCTATACTTGATTGCTCAATTGCATAAGTTTCATAAAATAAAAGATTTAAATTATAGTAATTTTTCTTTTAAAATAAACATCACACCATGAATATGTTTATTGTTTGCAGCTATTGAAATCATTTTCTACACACAATCATAACCTACAAAGCAAAATGCAAAAATGGTGAGAAAAATGTTTCTTGGTCTAGTTGATTCTTACTGCCCCATTTTAGAAAGCTGTTAGTCTCTGGATATCACATCTGCTAGGTCTCAGGGCAGGGGGTTTAAATTTTACAATGTACCTGCACTAACAATAAACTTATTTAAACTGTAGGCTCTGGGAGCCTAGAGAAGTGGCTCAGTCCGTCAGTGCTTGCCACATAGCATAAGGATCTGAGTTCGATACCCCGGAGCCCTCACTTTTAAAAGCTAGCCATGGTGGCAAACATCTGTAATCCCAGAACTAGCAAGGATTCCTGGGGCTTGCTGGCTAACCAGCCTCACCAAATTAGCGAACTCCAGGCCACTGAGAAACCTTACCTTTAAAAATTAAGATGGAATAATTGAGGCAAACACCCAAGTTGGACTTTCGACCGCCGCCTAGAAGCTCACATACATACACACTTCACAGGTTCCTGGTCCAGCTTCAGGAACTCTGATTCTAAGATGAGGCCCAGAATTCTTCCCTTTTGCTGGTACCCCAGATAATGTGAGTTTTGTCAGTGGCTCCATAGCGCTCCTTAGTCCTCTGTCTAGGGATAAATAGATCCACAAACCCTCCCTACAAACTGAAGAACACCTGCTAGGTTAGTCCATAGAAGCGACCTGACCGTCAAGGCTCTTGTATGGGCTGGCTCTCCAAAATGACTCTGGTTTGAATCCATAATCAAGAAGAGGAATGGAGCAGAGTCACCATGATTTCCAGGAATAAAGCGAACTGCCACTTAGCATGACAGCTAAACAGGAATTCATAGGTAAGCAAAGATATTCCTTGCAGATGTCTGTATGTCTGTCTATTCTCCCCCTCTCTCAGGACGGGGCAGCTCACCTTTTCATAGTCGTCATGGTAATGGGCCATTTTCCTTCAGCCTTCAACTCTAACCTCAGTTTCAGGAGTGAGAAAGAATGGCAAGAGTTGATGAGAGGTTGGTAAAGTTTTTATTTATCCCCAAAGAGTAGGCGGTTAATATTGACCGGATTGCACAGCAAACCCAAGGCCTTTTTAAAGCCAAGCTCCTTGCTGAGTGGTCAGAACCAGGGGTGTGGGGAAGATATGTCAATATGTTTTGCTAAAATGCAATTGAATTTGTTCTTCATTTAAAGCGACCTTCAGAGCACTGTTTCAGAAATTACTCCCTTAAGGCAGGGATTATTGTAGGTGACAGATCCTAATTATTAATAAGGCATGAGGTTTTGTCATTTCTAATGTATGAATCACATGCATTTATGCTCACGGATAGTCGATCAGAAGAGGAAAAAACACAGAATATACCTCACTCAACCTCTACTTGTCAAGAATTCTTGTTCCTATGCACTTCACACTCTCTAATTCACTCCGGAGTTAGCTACATAGGTTGTTAGCAGGTTAAATACCCCTTTCCCTCCAGACTTTTCTATGACTTTGCAAACTAGTCAATAATCGAGCACAAAGGCATCCAGAGTCACACTAGAATGTTGTGACAGAACCATCAGGTGACATGGGACTCAGCCTCTTCTGTTTATGTCCAAACAGTGAACCGCGAAAGAGAATAGAGCCCACATCTGAGCCAGCACGGCCTGAGAAAGACTTGGCAGAGTCCCTGGCAACAGATAGAAAATGACAGCAAACCCTCTAAGAACAGCTCTTGCTTTGTTCTTCTTTGCCCTCTCTGGGGTCCCGGCCATGGGAGAAATCTCTTGCAAAAGTGAAAATGGTGAACCTGTGGACTGGTAGGTAAATGCAATGGGATGACGGGTGTGTGCAAATAGAAAGTCGGGGCATGTATGTGGCGAGCCTAAGGAAAACTTCCACCTGCCTTCCTCCCTTTAAAGAGCCACAGGCTGGAGCTGGAGATATGACTGAACTGACAGAATGCTTGCCTAGCATGCATGAAGCTCTCAGTCCCCAGCACCGCATAAACTGGATAGGATGGGACACACTGTAATCCCAGCAAACGTATCAGGAGTTCAAGGCCATCGTCAGCAGCAAAATGAGTTTTAGGGTAGCTTGGCTTAGATGAGAGCTTGTTTTAAATAAATAAATACTTGTCTCGAAAAACCAAAAAAATAAAATAAAATAAATAAATAGATAGATAGATAGATAGATAGATAGATAGATAGATAGATAGATACTTCTAATTGTTTGGATGCTGGACTTTACTGTTTCTGTTTCTAATTGTATACTGGACGTTATTGTTTCAGTTTCTAATTGTCTGGATACTAGATGTTACTGTTTCAGTTTCTAATTGTCTGGATACTAGATGTTACTGTTTCAGTTTCTAATTGTCTGGATACTAGATGTTACTGTTTCAGTTTCTAATTGGATACTCGATGTTACTGTTTTGGTTTCTAATTGGGTACTAGATGTTACTGTTTCAGTTTCTAATTGTCTGGATACTAGATGTTACTGTTTCAGTTTCTAATTGTCTGGATACTAGATGTTACTGTTTTGGTTTCTAATTGGGTACTAGATGTTACTGTTTCAGTTTCTAATTGGATACTGGATGTTACTGTTTCAGTTTCTAATTGTCGGGATACTGGACCTGGACAGTACTGTTTCAGCTTTATTCACCTCTTAAATAAATCAAGAATATCTTTGATGCTTTTAAATAAAAAATAGATAGATAGATAGATAGATAGATAGATAGATAGATAGATAGATACATACATACATACATACATACATACATACATACATACATAAATTAGAAAGAAAAAGACTTGAAGTGTGCCACTGGGTTCAATCCCCAGGTAGAGTTGGTTGCTGAGTGGGTGAGTTGCCCCTGAGAAAGCTCCAAACAGTTCTCTGGAGACTCAGTCAGTGCTCTTGGGGGCCATGGCAGAAAGAGACTGAGTGGCTGTTAGGTAGCACACAGCCCAGAAGGTCTCTTTGAGCCTCTTTAACATTGGGCTGTGTTTTGAAAATAATTAAGAAGTTGTTTTTAAAATGCTAGGGAGATGCTATGGCCTCTCAGGCCAATGGAGGAACAAAGGATTAGTGCAGAATCAGGAGGTGACAAGGAAAGTTTGGTGTCACACTGCTTGACACTGAGGAGGATGTGCAGAGGGGTCTGCTGGTGAAACTACTGTGGGAGGTGACGGCCAGGCTTCGCGGACTGCGCTTTGGGATTTGAACCTGATACTGAAAGGAAGCTACTTAAGGACTTGGAACAAGGTTGAGATGTGATCCAATGTGTGGCAATAGTGCAAAACACAGATGGTTAGAATCAATCAAGAACCACAGAGTAAAAAGACTTCCACAGTATCACAGGCAAAGGAGACCACAGTATGTACAGACCTCAGGTAAAGAGGTGGCAGGGGAAACAGAGGCACAAGAATAGCCTGTAAGGATGGAAGGTGGGGAGGCAGCTGGGGTGGGTAGCTTTTGAGAGTAGATGTTCTGTAATAGCATAGGATGAATAGGTTTGGTGCAAAATACTATGAACCTGGTTTCAAAATGTGGAGCTGGACGCTTCTGGCCATTCCTTTGTCTAGGTATCTAACTCAACCTCGACTTCTAGGCTAGAGACTGCATACAGAAATGGTCACCCATGAAAAATGACTAAAAGTACCACTATCACCTAGGTGACCATGGTGTGGTAACAATCTTCAGGTGCTCTGCTGGGGAGGGGGAAGGATGCCAAATTGTGATTGGTAGAATTTTTTACCCACAACTGAATGGGTTTATTTCTCAGAAGTACATGTCAAAAAGACAGGCATAGCTGCTTAGCAGAGAAATTGCTGACCTGTCCCAAAGTCAGTGTGTCTCCTTCCACGTGTGGGGACTTGGACCTGTGGATAAGAAGGTAAAGCACTGGAACTGAAGTCTAAGTCTGCAGAGGACCACGTGAGGGGTGTGGTGCTCTTGGACAGGCTGTTGCATTGGGACAGTATATGTATTGTGTTTGGCTCACTGAGTCTCCTGGGGTTAATTACAGGGTCTCATGTTGTTATTATGCATTTGGTTAGAACAATAGTTTTAAAAGTATGGCAAATTTTCTCTTGGGGGACTTTTGACAAGGTCTAGAGACAGTTTTAATGGCCACAACATTGGATTACTATTGGCATCTAAAAGGAAGATGCCTACAGGACACAGGCCAGCTCAGTAAAACATAGACCTTGGTCACAATGGAACTAGAGCACTTGAGAAAGCCTGGCTTTCTTGGGGTGACCCAAGGCTGACTGAACACTACATAGGCCCAACCACTTGTTCTCACGGTGAGCTATGCAAAGGACAGAACAAATGGAATGACCACAGACATAGGAAGAGGCCTGCTTCAAACCCCTGATGAGCAAATCTTCCATCCAGAACATTCCGATAAACTGTAGAAAGTTGCTCAGAACCAAGCTGCAGGAAAGGCTCCACTCCAGACAAAGTTCATAACTAGAGCTTATATTCATCTGATTAGCCCTCAAGAGACCAGGTACTAAGCACTGTGGCAAGAGTGACCCCAAGAAACGCAGAGTAAATCACAGACCCAGACCTTAGCCTTCTCTCCTCTATGGCCACTGGGGCCATTTGGCTATGCGGACACCAGAGAGACAGACTTACTCTCAACACAGATGAGCTATCATTCCAAGGGCCCCAGTCCCTAGGTCACCTGATATCTTAGATTCTAAGACTTAGAACATACTACCCACACCAAGCTTGCCTTCCTGGGGAGAAAGGTAAAAAGAGGGACAGAGAAATGGACAGAAGCCTTGAGTAGTCCCTTTGCTCAGAGGCCTCCTATGAAACACAGTGAATGGTTTATTGATGTGGGTAACACAGCCTGCCAGCAGGAAATCAGACAAATGCTAACAACTCTGAACTATTTGCTGTGTTAGGGTTATCTTTTATAAGGTGCCCAAAGTGTTTCACAAGAACAGAACAGGGCTGGAGTACCTGTACCTAGACTCCTTAACAAGAAAATGGAAGAAGAGCAACCATCTGATCAACAACAACAGAAGTATTTTGGGAAGGACCCTGGAACCGCTGTATGAAGCATACAACTCCAAGGTAGGTTACAGTCTATCATTTGTGGAGATCATAGAAAGGATATAAACAATCTAAATCATCACCTGAAATCATCTTTGAAATATAAATATATATATATATATTGAACACCCCCCCAACCCCTAACTGTAGAAACTTGAGATAAACTCGCTCAGAACTAGACCAGGACAACCGAATCAACCTGACTAAGGCTTTAAGAAATACATCATCATAATCTATACCAATGCTAAGTTGTCAGTTTACTTTGTTACAAACAAAGAATCATCTCAGTAACATATGAAGGAATACACAGACTAAGCAAAAGCAGCCTGGCAAGGCAATCCTTTTAAGGAAAAGGGTGTGCTGAGACCCAAACTGGGCAAGCCAGCATACTTAGCCAAGGTGGCTTATCTTTTATCCATGACTAAATAGCAACCATGTCTCATCCTATTGCTGGAAACTCAACTTCACAACCTGATGCAATTAGTTAATCAGTGCAAAGGGAACCAGGGAACCAGGAAGGTTCAGGAAATATAAATCCTTGCTAAGCTAACTACCTTTGATTAAAACAAACAGAAATTCTCACAATGTGACACCAAGTGTTAGCATCACTAGGCAAGAAGTGAAATGATGGCTTACCGAAGTCTTCAGGCTGTCAGATCTCGGCCAACTCGCTCAGCATGTCCTTTCTTACGCATGGGGTAAGAGCCCTGTCCAGCAGCCAGGGGTCTGTGAGCAGCAGGCCTTGAGTTTGGGCTGTTTGAATCACGGTGTTGGTGAGTGCTAGTGATCCAAGGAAAAACTCCTCTGGGTTTTCCTTTGAATTAATTATTTTCAAAACAGTTGTAGGATGCCACCTAAGGCTTTAGCTTCAGGGTCTTAGACCTCACTTATCTGAGTGGAGATGAAGCCAGCAACCTGGACTTCAAGGTAATGAACTGACTAAAGACAGATTAGATTAGCAGGCATCCTACTGCGTCAGGGTGGCCAGCCCCATGGTGCTGCAGGATCCATCTTGTTTAGAGACCGTGCTTTCCAGACGCAGAAGGCAGGTAATACCAAGCAGTAACCGACACATAGTTCTACTCCATGAAGACATTCCCTGACAATAATTTGTGGATGTGTTTAAAATGACTTCACTGAGCAGTGGTGGTGCACACCTTTAATCCCAGCACTTGGGAGGCAGGGGCAGGCGGATCTCTGGGAGTTAGAGGCCAGCCTGGTCTACAAGAGCTAGTTCCAGGAAAGTCTCCAAAGTTACAGAGAAACCCGTCTTGAAAAACAAACAAACAAACAAAAACAATAAATAAGTAAAAATTAAATTAAATCAATCTCTCTATCCTATGCTAGGTCCACTCCATGAATGTGTTCCCTGAAAACACTTTATGAGCATGTTTAAAATGACTGTGTCTACACTATGGTAGGTTCTTGGCTTTTTACCTGTTAAATACTTTAACACTCACCACAACAAGACTGTTTTAGGTTCTAGTTCTGCCACCCCAGCCTACCTGAGTCTACCTGAACATTCTCTCAGGAGACGTCACTGTGTGTGTGGTGGTGGTGGGGTGCTTGTTTTATTCACCTGCTATTAAAAGCAACCTCGAAGCAAAACTACACAGTTAAAATGACTCCAAGCCCTGATTGAGTACATGTGATGAGCCAAGCCCTGTGGCGGGTGCTTTTCAAAACGATTTCATCTCAACAGCAACCCAGTTTTGAATAAGCAGGCTATCATGTAAAATGAAAACTGACTGAGCACTTCTGCATCCCAAGGTGATGGGATCCTGGAACAGAGGGCCGTAAGTGAGAAAATAACCCCTACATTGTTCTCCTCTCTGTCCCAGGGACTCCTGGAGTGGAGAAGAGGAAAAGATAACATTGTCAAGCCACTGCCATTCCCCTCAGCTGGAGTAGATGACCGTTTGATATTTAGGTTGGCAGATTCCAATAATGATCTCGGGGCATGAAAGGCAGTCCAGGCCTAGGAATAAGGAGACACTACACCTGCTTAGCAGAACAAAAACAGGGAGAAGGGTCAGGTATGGTTCCCACCTATAATCCTAACACTCAGGAAGATCACCGAGGCAGGAGGATCGCCATGAGTTCAAGGTCCACTGGGCTATATAAGTGACCTCCAGGCCCGTCTGGGTTACAGACTAAAATCTTGCCCACCTTTACTCTAAACTAAAGAATGTAAGGAGTTCAAGGGTGCGAGAGAAAGAAAAGGGAGGCTGGGGTAGAGCAAAATGACAGTGGAAAAGCCTTCGCCGTATGAGTAAAACCCACACACATACAGGGCTTCAAGCGCTTGGTTCTAGACAGGAAAATGTCAGGAAAGGGACTGGTTCCCATATCTGATTGGCTCAAAAGAAAGCAGCAGAGTAAATGGCACACACTTTTGCCTGGGTGTTCTTTGGAAGACAGAACTACCTGCCCCAGTGAAAGAGAGCTGTCTTCTCTACCCTTTGACCTGGTTGGTATTGATCTTCTGATAGTGGGATGTAAGATCAGACTAGCCAATCTTGTATCACAAATGTCTCAGGGACTAGTCCAATGGTCTGGTTACACTTGGAACTGTTCCCAGTCTTTTACTCTTTCAAATAATGACCCTCCATATCCCTTAATAATTAAATTGCTCTGGCAGTGGCTTATCCTTGTCTAACTATATCTTCTGCTAGACTAGGGTCAGAGGATAATCCCCTCAGTCCAACATCCAGTGATCAAGACAGAATTTAACATGGGTTAAAGGAATAGAGCTGGGGCCCATGGAGATGACCCTCAAAGGCAAATTTGGTGGATGCCTGCAACATCAGTACTGGGGGTGGAGACAAGCAGACTGATGGGGTTTGATGGCGGCCAACTTAGCTGAAACTGAGACCTCCTCTCCTCTATCCAGTGGGAGAATCTATCTCAAAATAAGGTGGAGAAGTAATGGAAGACCTCCTCCCACGCCCCCACCAATCAACTTCCACCTTCACATTTGCCTGCTCTGTCAAATGCACCCTCCCCCCACACACACATTCTAAGAGAAAGAGCCTCCCTGTGTAGCCAAGGCTGTCAGCTAGTCTTGAACTCATGATCCACCTGTCTTATCCTCCTTAAGGCTGTAACCACAGGTTTATGCTGCCAGCCCTATCATGCCTATTCTGTGATCTTTTCCATTCTTCAGTAGCATCTTTCCTCAACAGGGCTACAATCAATTTAACTTTAGCTGTCTGTTGCACTCCCTGTTGTAATAATAAATATCATCTATTGTAAGAGTAAATGTCTTCGCTAGGTCAACTTACTACACATGGCCTTGTGACCACGGTCAGTGCCAGCTCAGAGTACCCGTCAGAGTTCTCAGGCCAAGGGTGATGCCTTACCATCCTGGCACTGCTGTGATTGATCACACAGAAAACAAAAACAAACAAACGAACAAAAAGCCCAAGCCTAAGAAAACAGATTACTTCCCGGAAGGCAAAACAGAACAGTAAAAACTATACTGAACATTTTTAAGTGCCTTTGGATTACCTCAAATAATTAATTTCGAGAGATTCGTTATTGACTTTTCTACCTGAGAAGAGCGTAGGGGGCGTAGGGACGGGCTTTTGTTTTGTTTTTAGGAAATGAGTTTCCTTTATTGCTTTTGTCACTGAGATTTTTTTCAATATCAACATCACTGGTTTCAATAAAAGTCACTGCATCTTGACACAATGAAATGGAACCACCCAGAACAAATAAAAGACGTTCCCAAAGCATGACAAAGAGACACTACCAAAACAATAGCTTTCCTCCGACTTAGAGGTTAAGCAACCTCTTTGGAGAATCTCACCAGAAGAAACCCAGTATCACACACTGAATTTCACCACCTTTCTAAGTGTCAATGTGGCACTAAGAAATGGTTTGGGGGAAAACGACGCTCACATGAGAGAGGAAGGGGAGTAATGAGGAGTCCTGATTAAATACAAAGCTACGTGAAGGCAGTGAGGCACGACCCAGGCAGAGGCAATGAGATCCCAGCGACCTGCTCCACTCCACACCTATAACATCTGTGGGAAAAAACCCAGGTGTAACCTTTGGCTGGTTGTCCCAGATTTACTTCCTGAACAAACAATTCTGCACCCTTTGATCATGCACTGCTTGCTTAATCAGATCCCTGCTTCCAAAACAACCAAGGGAAATGGAAGTGTCATCCTCACACACAGACCACACAGGGCTCCTGTCACATGAGGCTAAAAGGGCCAGGCAGTGGCACATGCCAGTAATCCGGGAGCTGAGGAAGTGGAGTCAGGGGACTCCCTGAGGTTTGCTGGCCAGTCAACCTAGTCTACTGGGCTAGTTCTAGGCCAGGAATAATACCCAAGGTTGTTGTCTAGCGCGTGCACACACACACACATGCACACACACACACACACCCCATGCACACAAATATGCAAATACACATATACATATAAAATCTGTATGAGTGAAAATGGGCTTCTCTCCGTCCGTCTTGCATGTCACAGAGTTCATGTTCCTGTGGATGATTTCTTGTGTGTACTAATGAAAGCTCTCTGCTACAGCCTGGGAAGTTGATAGAAATAGTGAGAGTAGCCGGGCCGTGGTGGCGCATGCCTTTAATCCCAGCACTCGGGAGGCAGAGGCAGGCAGATCTCTGGGAGTTCGAGGCCAGCCTGGTCTACAAAAGCTAGTTCCAGGACAGGAACCAAAAGCTATGGAGAAACCCTGTCTCGAAAATCAAAAAAAAAAAAAAAAAAACACAAAGAAAGAAAGAAAGAAAGACTGAGAGTAATTGAAAATAGAGGACTTAAGCCATTATAATCCTCATGTATTCCCACAGAGCAATAACACAGCCTATCTAATATACAATGACGGTGTCCCTAAGTCTATGAATTACAGCAGAAAGTATGGACATACCAAAGGTAAGTCAGGGGTTCTTGGCTTTCCTTTCCTATTGGGAATCAACATTTTCTTAAGCCTTTCATCTTTAATTTCCTCATATTCCACATTAAAAAGACAGCTTTTGTTTTTATGATTCATCCTGACTTACTGAGGTGTGATTTCTTTATAGCACTTGACAAAATAATTAGATGACTTGACATTCCAAAGCCCTTTTCATAAATCCCAGTTTATTTCTTACCATTTAAAAAAAAATGTGCTTTAAAGTAATCACGCCAAGTACTGGTCATTCAAGTACATATATACATACAAAAGTCATATATACATATATTCACATGCATGTGTGCATATGTGTATGTTTATATGTACATATGTATATATACATGGACACACACCAGCAAGGATATAATGGGGGTGGGAGGGTGTGTATGAGAGAGAGAAGTATATATACACACTTTTTAGTTAGGTTTTGTTGATTTTTATTTGTTTCATTTTTGCAGGCCAATCAATCTACTACTGAGTTATACCCCCAGACCATTGATAGAATTTGCTCAAATTGCTTAAGCTAGCCTTGAACTTCTGATCTTCTTGTCTGAAATTCCCATGTTGCTAGGATTATAGGCTTATGCCAGGCTTATGGAAGTTTACCGAGCTATATTTGCTTTGAATAAAATTCATTCTATTAAATGTGCAACTCCATTTAAAATAAACACTTAAAAACATATCCTTAAAGTTTTTCTTGCTAGTAACATAGTGCTTGGCTACCTATTGTTTCTTGATCCAGGAATTCTTAACATAGTAACCTTTGTTATTTTTCATTTACAGACCATCCATAAGTATATGTGTTATAGAAAAATTTAAATGTAGATAAACAAAAACAAGTAATCTTAATACTCAGTAGATTATAAAATATTATAAATATTATCTTTCCAACTCAGTTCAACTTCATATACCACAAATAACTTCTATGGTAATAAGTATTCTCCAGAATGTTCCAAATCCAAATATCTTCAAAGAAAGCCACATAAGGTCAGCAGGTGACATGGGGCTGAGCTAGCAGGGAACTGGAAAGTACTTATAATATCTAGCAAGGACACCCATTACCCTTAATTATATGGATGCAATTTTTCAGAGATGCTAAAAATTAGTGTTTTAGAGTATTTAAAATTTTAATAATTGGCAGGGAATGAATTCAGACTTAACAATATGCAGCAAACCTAATATATCATCAAAGTGTATTTGGTCTTAGGGCAGCCAATATTCAATATCTGACTAAGAATATAGTGCATATCCAGGCATAGCCAGAAATACTGAAGAGGCTGAGGCAGGGACACTGGAGTTAGCCTGAGCTACAGTGTGAGTCTCTGTCTGCTCCTTATCCATCCCTGAACACAAATCATTTGTGATGCCCATCAAACGCTGTGAAATTGCAAGCTTTGGTGACATTGCTGCCCTTATGATAGCTTTGTTAGCACAGAACCCAGTGGTGTTTAGAACTTGCTGTATTTTCCATCCTCACCCCAAGGGGCCTCTGATCCTTCCTTTCCTGACCTGCTATTTGCAGCAAGGATTTGGGGAGTTTAATGTGTAGTTGGGGTTTCGTTTGATCTAGAGCTCCACTCATACCCAGGAGGCTGTGATAGCAAGGTAGGCACCTCTGACAGCTTCCACCATGGTATACTTCCTCTAGGGGTACTCTCTGAAAAAGCAAGTCAACAGGCATTTGAATGGACTTGCTAATGTGTTCCTGTGGGCCTGGAAGCTTTGGATAGCCCATCATATGTTTATAAACATGGAAAGTGTTTTGGATAAGGGCCTTTCTGCCATGTCACGGCCTGTCTTTGTGGCTTTCATCTTAGTAGGGCTCTTGAGACTTTTGAAAATCATGCTCAACAAGGATGCTTTTGCATGGCTTCCTAAACATGCTCAACAAGGATGCTTTTGCATGGCTTCCTAAACATGCTCAACAAGGATGCTTTTGCATGGCTACCTGGTTTTGCTTTGTCTCTTTTAAATCAGGTCTGTAGAAACTGGGTGACCCTTCTCCAGCAAATGAGCAGCTGCCTTTTAAAACCAAGTTCTACCAGCACCCCCTGTTTGCTATGGTTTCTTTTAACCGGCTTTTTGCTGCTCGCAGGTGAAGACTCCAGCTGGAGCTTGTCAGGTACTATGTATGGTTAACAAGAGCTCCCCTCTTCACAAAGTGTCCTCCCTGGCTCCCCTTTCCAATAAGGGGAGACCATGATGTGTACCTGGCTTGTTATTGAAGTCCTTGAAATAGGAGTAAGATCATTCTCAAGAGCCTAAGAAACCCTTAGGTAGGCTTCAGTATCACAGTTTTGAAACGTATTTTGAGAGGAAGTCTGCTTTCTAACTTCTCCAAATCAAATGTGTCTTTTTTTTTTCATAGGTCTACTTGTGTGGAACAGAATCCAGGGCATCTGGCTGATTCATTCTGTCCCCAGGTTTCCTCCACTTCCGAAAGATGGCTATGATTATCCATCCTCAGGGAGACTTTATGGACAAAGTGGCATCTGCATAACTTTCGAATACAGCCAGTATAAAAAAATAGGTAACCCTGGAGCTTATGAAAAGGGGCAATGTGTTGACGAAGGAAGCAGGAGCCATATAAACAAGGGTGCCGCTTCTTCTATTAATCTGTTCATAGACCTTCTGGTGCCTAGATTCTCCTACTGCCTCTGCTGGGTGAAACCTTGAGCAGGATCCCTTACCCAGCCTCAGTTCCTGGTCTGTAAGTGACATTGTTGAACTCTACCAGGGCAAGAATTTCAAATTAATTTGGGGGCCAGGTAAGTAACAAAAACATGGGTGAGGCAGACCGATGTTGCACAAGTACTGGGGACGATGACAAACTTAGGTATTGACTTTCTGTTGGATGCCTTCAGAGGCCTCAGTGCTATCAAAAATACACAGAAACAGGAAATTACTGATTAGAGATCTCTGTACTTTACATGAGGAACTAGATAGTATGCATGCGTGCATGTGTGTGTGTGTGTGTTGTGTTGCATAAGAGACAAACCCGTTTTTAGATATAGACTCAATGTCAGTTTTTCAAAGATTTCTTCAGAACAAATGTTGCCTTTGTATTCCCAAGATCGCACCTCAGCCACAGATAAACATCTTCTAAGATCTCATGTTCAAATAGCCCAAAATACTTTTATTTGGCAAACGACAGTGTGGAGGTTAGAAAAGATGTAATGTGTTTGATCTCAAGTACAGGAGCTTAGAAATGTTTCTCACCCAGTTTCACTTGAGCTCTGTATTAGTCTAGACCAATGTCTTAGCCTTCTTAATGCAACAACTCTCTAACACAGTTCCTCAGGTTGTGGTGACCCCAACCATAAAATTGTTTTAGTTGCTACCTCTTAACTGTAGTTTTGCTACTGTTATGAATCATAATGTCAAAATATGAGATGCATGATATCTGATATGCAATCCTGTGAAAGGGTCATTTGATCCCCAAAGGTTGCCATCCAAGGGTGGAGAACCACTGGTCTAGACTCTAGACTAGATTCTTGAGGGACAAAAGTGGCAGAATGAATACATATCTACGTGATATTTAGTACAGCGATTTATAGCTAATCCGACATTGGCTGTTTACCAATGGGAAGGCTAAGAATCCACTAGTTGTATGCTGGTTTTCCTTGCTTTATGTTTAAAAAACACTTATGAGTGAGTACATGTGATAATTGTCTTTCTGTATCTGGGTTACCTCACTCAAAACGATGTTTTCTAACTCCATCCATTTTCCTGCAAAATTCAAGATGACCAACCTACAAATCACAATCCCAGAGAACTTAGACAACAATGAGGACACAAAGAGAAATGTACACAGATCTAATCTACATGGGAAGTAGAAAAAGACAAAATCTCCTGAGTAATTTGGGAGCATGGGGACCTTGGGAGAGGGTTGAAGCAGGGAGGGAAGAGGCAGGAAGGGGAACAGAGAAAAATGTAGAGTTCAGTAAAAATCAATAAAATAAAATAAAAAGAATCTAGTAGTTGTTCAGACCATAAGGCTGGATGTCTCAGCTAGTCTTCAGTACATGCCTGAACTCCAAGGAACTAACCTATAATTTCAGTGAAAGACTGAACTTGACAATAAGAGTTAACGCAAGCAGGCAAAGAGCAGAAGCTTCTTTCTTTCATGCCCTTTAGATAGGTTGCCACCAGAAGGTGTGGCCCAGATTAAAAGTAGATCTACCCGCCTCAAAAGATCCAAGTTAAAGGTTGGGTGTTCCCACTTCAAATGACTTAATAAAGAAAAATCCCTCACAGGTGGACACAGCCCCTTGGCTTCTGGTCAATACCAGAGGGAGTGGAGCTGCCAGTCAAGCCCAGCCACCAGGGCTCTCATCTGACTCGTGGAAATCATATGGCAGAGTGCAGAGCTCTACCGGGATGAGGTGTACAAGGAGTTGATTATCCTTCAAGCTGAATGTTCGGCACTGGGAGTTCTTTACCTTCATATAGCACACATAGGAAAGAAAGCAGGTGGACAACAAGGCAGGGTTATGTAAGAATGAATTTCAGCTCTGCATCTGCAAGCTTTATAATCCCAGGTATGTGGCAGAGTTAATTCATCTCAAAAATGAGGGTGGTGGTAACAACAGAATTTACCTAATAATTACATGAGTTAGATAATTATTAGGTAAATTAGAATTTATCTAATGATTCGATGAGGAAGACATAAAACAGCCTGGGGAGAGGGTTTGGATAAACTGATTGCCAGGCCCTGAATTTGAATCCCCAGAATTCACATAAAGTCAAATCTAACAGCAATGCACTGTAACCCCAACACCCCTACCGCAAGAAGGGAAGCAGAGACAGGAAAAGCTCCAGAAGCTCATGGGTCAACTAGCCTTGGGTATGCCATGCCAAAATGCAGGGAGACTAAGCCTTAAATAAGGCAGAAAGGAAGGACTGACACTTGAGGTTGTCCTCTGCCATTCATGTGACATGGCAGGCACATGCATATATGTGCACACATCATAGGTGCATATATGCATACATATAAACATTATATACCCCCGCCCCTCCAAAAGACTAAAAATGACATAAAGCCATAAAAAATATGGAGAGTAGGAATGTTCAATATGCTTCAATTACTTTAACCACAAGGCATTTGAAGGCTGTTGCTTTAAAAGGGTGGGAGGAATATATGCTTGGGGAATATTTTGTTTCTGTATTTAATTCCACACAAAAATCGATAATATCAGTATTTCCATTAGTGCTTAAATTCTCAGTCTTTCTTTATTATCTCTCGATTTAGATTTTCAGCTCTTTGTCTCCCAACCAAACATCTACAGCTGCTCCATCCCAAACATCTTCCATCAAAAACTCATCCATATGACTCAGATGTGTGCCAAGTCTGGCTCCTTAAACATCCCTGGCCGGAGGCTCGCCGCTCTTCAATCAGCCCAGGGACTGGTGTTCTTCCATTTTGCGAAATCCTCTCTTTATACTGATGGTATGAAAGGCTGCCGCCTTGTTAGTAGGAATCGGGTGGTTGCTTAGAGAAAATGCTCTGGTTATTAGGGACAGAGAAGTGGGAAAGAAAGGAATCTAGGAGGCCAAAGGGGAAGAGAGACTTCAGGCATCAGCTCCTGCATTTCCTTGTTCCCTGTGAATGGCTGCAGTTGCCGGCTCAAACACAGGAGCACCTTAGACACACACAGCTGGGGTTCCAGAGACTCGGTTTCAGTCTCAGCTGGGCATAGAGTCACAGCTATTTTCGGAGTCTGCTAGACAGTTGCTCTGAGTCCTCCTTGTTTTCAAGCCCTTTATCCAACCCTTCCCTCTCTCCCATGGTTAGAACGAAGACCCTAAGGGAGCAATCATTTAAATTCTGTACCCCCTCACTCTTAACTATCCTCATGTTTTCGTACTTGGATTTATACACATTCCAGCAGCCACCATACCCTCTCTATAACCCACTCTAGCCTCAAAACTCTTCGGTGTTTTTTTCTACTGAATCTGTTCTTTCAAACCTCCCACTCTCATAGACTCTTTCTTTGTAGCACACAGGCCTAATTAAAAGCTATTCCTCAAGTTTAAACTGTCCATCTTTCTGGTTTCCCCTTCTCCACCCAAATTTCTTTTGAAACAGCCTCAGAGACTTCAGCTGCTTGATACTCTTCACTTTGAGTCTTTCTTTTGTTTGTAAGCAATGTCTCCCAGCCGTGAATGCTTGTCTTACATAGCCTTGTGGTCTGCCGTGCTTTTTGTTTTTTACCTTCTTTTATACTTTATAGGGAATTTACCTACAGCCTATGTCAGACACTAGAGATACAGAAACTAACGGAACAGCAAAAGCCGTTGCCGGCCACGGTGCTGATGAAAACCTTCCCTTCCTTGGTGTTTTCCTTCACTGATTCTGGCAGCATAGCCTCCTGGTCTTCCTTCTGATGTATTAAAGTCCCTTGTGCCAGAGCTGCCTCCTCAGGAGAAGAGATTGCTATATGGTTTTCTCCCCTTTCCTATATTGCTCTATGTGCCATGTGACATAATTTCAGAAAGCCCTTGGATGATTTCCAAGGCTGGGATTTCTGCCCCAGGCCTCTATTGTAATGGATGCACTCAACAGTGAATGGGCTGCTTCACCAAATGCAACATGCCAGACTGGTCTCGCCATCTTCACCCACATACCTTCATATTCCACACCGTCTCCAAGACATTACACATTCCCTCTTTCCCATTCTTCCAACAAGCCACCAAATCCACCCGGTTTCAGGTCCTTAAGAGCTTTCAGTTTCTTCAGATCTTCTCCAACTCTCCTGCTACCATAGTCCACACCAGTGTTTTTGCCACAGAGGTGAAAATCTTATATTTCCTACATCCTCTGAAATCCACCCTTTCAAGCTCATCCTGCACGGTATCTCTCAGTTAACTTTTATGACCATATGTCAGTTTCTCTTTGTTCTAAACTAATACTTTCTAAAACTCCTCCCACTGACTTCAAAAAAATTTAATCATAATAGTATGGCTTATAAAAATCCTTGAAATTGCCTCTAATTTTCAAGCCTTATTATTTCCAGAAGTTTTTTCATGGTTAAAACATATTACTTTCTTTGTGTGGGAGAGAAGGTGTCTGCAGACTCCAACATCTTTACAATATGATAATAATAACTTTTGTTTGAATATTGTTTTAGGATTTAGAAACTATTTTCCATCCCACTATGTTACAATGCAGTCTTGCTGTTACAATTGCCAAATGCACAGAGCAGTGGGGGCTTCTACTCCCCAGGGACTTTTCAGGGATGACCTGGCCGATCTCATTCACTGTTTGTCTCCTCCTGGCCCCTAGACATCTTTACAGGCTGGATGGCTCAAAGCTTGAAGACACCTTTACTAGCACAAACCTGGCAGCGGAGGAATCATGAGCTTCCTTCCAACTGTTCCCTTCGTTACCACGTCTACAATATCAACTACATTAGACTAGATCACAAATATTCCTTCAGTTCTTACCATGACCATTCCAAGTGGTGCGTTTCCTACAACTTCAACAATCACTGGACCTGTATTGGAGATCTAAATCGGGACCCACACCAAGCCTTCAGAGGTGGGGGATTCATCTGTACCATGAGTTGGCACATTTATCAGTTATTTCATGGAGCAGTTACTCATTATAAAAAATGTGACTAAGCTTGGGGAAAGGACATGTGCACTGCCCTCGAAAACACTGGAAATGGAACTTCTTGCCTTGGATCCATTCTCCATATGTTAAAGGTTTCTGAGTGTGCACAGCATAGCATCCAATAAAACACGGTGGGTCCCCATTTCCCAATCTGTTTAATCAATAGAAATTTGTCTCCTTTGTATTTAGGAATTAGAAACCCAAATCAAGATATACAAATAACAATAATGGATGGAATGAAAGAGAATATTCTTTGCAGTTTGGTCATCTTCAATTGCCGATCTTGTAGATTAAATTTGATCTCTTCCACAAAGCTCTCCTGACTGTTCCGTTTGAAGAAAATAAAAAAATGTGCTCTCTCTCTTTCTCTCTCTCTCTCTCTCTCTCTCTCTCTCTCTCTCTCTCTCTCTCTCTCTCTCCTCTCTCTCCTCCCCACTGGTTTATAGTTTTGTCTCGCCATCTTTGCAGGTGCTATTTACTACTAATATATTCTTGAATTGCTCACTTTAATTCTCCATGTCATTTTTCAAGGAAATCATACCTAAGCATGTTCATCCACCTAATACAGAACTTGTCATGTAGCTAGCTAACAATTAATCACTGGAGGAAGCCAAGCCTATCATCCCAGCTATTCAGGAAACCGAGACAGAGCTGTTGATCACTAGTTCAAGACCGACTTGAATACAAAGTGAATTCAAGGCTAGCCTGGGCAACTTAGAGAGAACTTATCTGACAAAAAATTAAAAACGTCTGGGAGGTAGCTCAGTAATGGAGCATTTGTACAGCACATGCAAGACCCTGAGCTCTATCTCACTTCCTCTGTAGTACAGTACAGGACGCAAAATGGTGGTGAGATTTGAATTTGACCTCCACCCAATAAAATACGACACAAAGAAGATTTATGAATGGTTTTTAGGAAGGGATAAGTGAAGAAATAGAATGAAAACAGTGTGAGTATAAGTCCATGAATTTGAAGGAAATGCATGGAAATGAAGAAGCAAAAATCAAAGGTGGTCACCTTAGTGTCAGTGTTTCTTTTTCTGGAGTTCTCACCATGAAATGCATGTTATGCAAAAGAATAATAATAAAATCAAAAGACCTAGCTGCTTAATAAACTGGTAGATGTGGGTTCCAAGTTCCAAAGCTGAGAATCGAGCAGAAGTCCCCACACAGTGACCGCACCCAGCACTGACTGACTGAGCAGCGTAGTGCAGTCAACGCTCACGGTTCGTTTTCTTATTTAATCTTTAGGGGAATTCTTTTCAGCAATAACTTCCATTATCCCCATTTTCCTGACAAGGTAATGGAGGCCTTCAGAACTGTTTGACTCTGAAGCTGTGCTCTTAGCTGGGATTCCGGAAGACAGTAAAGGAAGTGAATAAATACAGGATTATAATTATCTTGAGATCTCGATCCGTAGAGCCCAATGATTCAATGACAAACCATGAAAAAGTTGCTTGTCTTCTTTTCAAAAACAATTACAAGGTACAGGTATTTTGGATGCTTTCTGCACACTCGGGAATAAGAAAGGATCGGGGAAAAAATACTTAGGTCTCACAGAAAAGTCCCGCGTATAAATAATCTCCATGAAATGGGACTGTTAATGGAAATTTTAAAGGTGCAAGATGATGACTCACAGTTGGAGAGGGGCAAAACTTGACCCAATTAGACAAAGAAGAATAAGTGAGACATGAGAGGAAGGTTAAAATGGAGGTATTCTCCGGAGCTAAGAATATACACTAGGTTGAATCGTCTCCAGATAGTCTAGAAAACAATACATCCCACACTCACAAAAATACAAACAAATTAGGAAGCTAGAATAGAGTCAGATCACACAGAAATCAGAGTGTAGAAGCAGGAGACGAAAAGGAGGGTGCCAGTCTGCTGCAGACACACACCTGAAGGGCATGGCTTCTGATGATGGAGCGATGGAAATACTCCACCTCCCTTGAGGAAGGAAAGAAAGGGGGAAAGCAGCAACCCTCATGGTCCCAATACTGGGAGGAGGAAAGCTGTGTAATTTCCTGTGGAGCAGTTTAAAGGCAGCCACAATGGAACCCAAGTAACAAACAAGTCCCTCTTTCTCAAGCACATGGGACAGGAAAATAGGAGAGGTGTCTTCAAGGAATTATTAGCAGGAATCTGAAATACTTCAGAGTACCAAGCATGTTTTCATTCATTTCACTCTAGAAGAAAGAGTGAGTATAGGACATAATAATGGATTAAATTTAAGTCCTAAACTATGGTTTAAATGCTGGAATGACGGACAGTGGGTGAGGGCTCCTTGGGTAAGAGTGTCTGTCCAGTAAAGTTAGCAACCAGAGCTCAATTCCCAGAACCTACAGTGGAAGGATAGGACCAACTCCCTAAAGTTATTGCATGTACACACACACACATACGCACTAATAAATAAAGTAAAAATTAAAAATAAGGGGCTGGAAAGATAGCTTAGGAATTATGAACACTTACTGCTCTTATAGAAGATCTGGGTTCACATCCCAGAACCCATATACCAGCTGCAACTCCAGTTTTAGAGGATCCAATACTCTCTTCTGGCCTCCAAGGGCACCAGCCACACACAGTCATACATGCAAGCAAAACACCCTACACATAAAATAAAACTTAATTAAAAAACTAAATGTAAGATATCTTAATTAAAAACCCATATCTAATCTGGGGGTGTATCTTACCAAAATATATATATATATATAAGCTGGAAAATGACTGTGAGGAAAAGAACTTAGAGACTGATCTATGGTAACAAAGTTCTAAGACGGAGTGCCGAGCCAGTTCAGCTCTGCCTTCACACTCTCCTAGAAGAGCTATTATTCCCTGTCTGCTATTCTCAAGATGATTAGACCAAGTGTGGGCTTGTGATACCAAAGAAAGTAAACCACCGGAAGTAAATTCAGAGTAATGGTCCCAAACTGAACTTGACGGTGTAGGCCTTGAGTCTGGAAGGAAGTTCATGTACAGTGTCACTAAGATGCTTGTTTATTGCGAAAGTAGAAACTGCTGGGCTTTAGAGTTTGAGGAATAGTGTGGACACACTACGAGAAACCAGGGAAACCTGAGAGTCTTGAGCAAATGCACCATTTCCATCCACTCAGACATCAGCTGAGTTCCTCATGGAGCTCAGGGAGTCTCCTTGGTCATATATGTTCAGTGACATTTCCCTACATTTAATTCTTTACTAAATGACCCTTGTTAGCTTAGTACAGGTTAAGTAAGCCTGTCTCAGTGGGAGATACTATTGCTATGATGAAACTGAGTGACCCAAAGTGAGTTGAGGCAGAAAGGGTTTATTTAGCTTACACCTCTGCATCGTAGTCTATCACGGAAAAAAAATCAGGGCAGGAACTCAATCCAAGCAGGCACCTGGAGGCAGGAGTTGATGCAGAGGCCATGGCAGAGTGCGCCTCACAGATATGTTCATCATGTTTGTTCACCCTGCTCTCCTGCAGCACCCAGGACCACCAGCCCAGGGTGGCCCCGCCCACAAGGAACTGAGCCCTCCCACAACAATCACTAATTATGTCCTACAGGCGCTACAGCCTAATGAAGAATTCTCTCAACTGAAGCCCCCTCCTCTCCAAAGACTCTAGCTTGAGTCAAGTTCACATAAAACTGTGAACTTGCTTATTTTCGTGGAGACAGCCTTTCCCTCGGTATAGAAGCAACAAAGACAGAGTGAGTTTGGTACCAAGTCTTTACAACAGAAATAATAATGGAGACGTGGATGATGATGCTAACAGTGTCCCAAGTACGAACACTTTACATACCAACATAGAATGTGGATCCGAGGAAATAAGCTTGAGAATGTAGCCTGGGATGGAAAATATTTCACAAGCAGCAGCAGGAAGAAATTGGTGGGATGGTGGGATGAGGTAAAACAAAGAAGTAGTATTAGGACTTCAAATATCCAGACATGTGTTAAAGTTCATATCCAGCTTTAAAAAAAAATAGTGATTGATTTTTGGCTTAATACACTAACAATTTCAACTCCCAAGGAATAGATGTACTAGCTAGAGGAAATTCCAACTCTGAATCTGACTCATGAAAACAAAGAAGACTCTTTGGGTGAAATAAAAACGATGGGATCCTCAGCGGCAGGTGTGTCTGAATGACTGTGAAGGAAAAGATGCTGAGTAGAGTCCAGGGTTATAAGTTCTGAGACGGAACCACAGAAGCAAGTTTGGCTCAGTGGATGGAGATGCTCAAAGGGAATCCAGCTCAGGATGTTAAGATGGAACAGTGACTCTGTGAGCTCCCCACTAGGAAGAGAGAGCGCCTGCAGAGAAAGCGAGGCAGCTGCACAGTTGCCGTTTTACGAGCTCACTTATGACTCGAGTGACCTGCAAAGCTACTGTTCACAAAAAAGCGCGATGATTAAAAAAACATTTTATGGAGCTGGGAAGATGGCTCAGCAGGGGAAAGCACTTGCTGCATAGGCCTGAAAACCTTAATTTAGGTCCCAGTTGCTCATGTAAAAGTTGGGCACCTTGTTGCGTGCAACCCCAGCCGTGCTGTGATGAGTACTCTACCACTGAACGATATCCAAACCCTGAATCAGACATCTCTGATACCTCTTCTCCATTTATGACCAGAGGTGGCGTCCCAACGTCGGGCTATTTTGCCCCCGACCCGGCACAGGGGGGGCGCAAGCTCCACCTTTCCCGGCTAGGAAGGCGATTTACAGCGCGCTCCCTGCTCGCTTTCCCCATGGAGGAGTTAGTTTCATTTAATAAAGAAACTGCCTTGGCCCATTTATAGGCCAGCCCTTAGGTGGGTGGAGTAAACAGAGAGAATGCTGGGAGAAAGAAGCTGAATCAGGAGTCGCCATGATTCCCCTACTCCAGACAGACGCAGGTTAAGATCCTCCTTGGTAAGCCAGCTCATGGGGCTACACAGAATATTAGAAATGGGTTAATCTAGATATGAGAGCTAGCCAATAAGAGACTGGAACTAATGGGCCAGGCAGTGTTTAAAAGAATACAGTTTCCGTGTAATTATTTCGGGGCATAAGCTAGCCATGCGGGCGGCTGGGTGCCGGGGACGCAGCCCTTCCGCTCATATTACAACACAGAGGTATAAGACTGACATGTTGTAACATTGTCAAAGGTGTACTGTCTTTGATGGCAACAAAAACAAAAGCCTTTCTTGGTATCTTTATGATCAACATGATAACAATGAGTGAATTCCCATCACATGCACAGTTCAGTCCCATGTGCAGTTCAAGGGGACTCATGCACTATTCGGATGGTAGGAATAGTGGGCTTCCGTCAATTTAGAAAGAGAGTCTAGATACCTTTCCAGTTAAATCCATTTGGTATATTCCGGAACTCTAATGTGCAGGTAGGAAGGCAAACAGCCTCTGCTCTGCTCTGCTCTGCTCTGCTCTGCTCTGCCCTGCTCTGCTCTCAGCGGTCTGACAGCTTTCCTTGTCCTTTGTAGTTTTTGACTAACTTCTTAGATTGAATCTTAAGTGCTCCCCAAATGCTCATGTGCTAAAGGTGTCATCCCTGAAATAGAAGTCCTGGTAGGAACTTGTCAGAGGTGGGGTCTTCATGTCATTTACAGCCATGTTGTGAAGGTTACTATGGCATGTCATTCTCCATCTGTCTGTCTGTCTATCTATCTGTCTACCTACCTATCTATCATATTCTTGCCATAAGGTGAATAATTTTGTTCTGTAATATGTCCCTATCAAGATATGCATGGCCACAGGATCAAAGCAATTAGACCAATCATTAACTTACCTAAACTCCCATAACTATGAGACAGAATAAGCTATTTTCTCAGGTATCTGTTATAATAGTGGAGAGTTGGCACAATGATTTGGGATGAGCATTTGAAAATACTTTCACTTCCCTGACAAATGGATAAGAGGAATAGCAGATCCAGAAGAGATGATGACCTTGGCTTCCCATGGGTTGACAGGCTTGTAGTGAATGACATCAAATAATATGAACTATGTTAAGGGCAGATGCAATATTCTTTCTCAACATCAAAATAGAACACAGTACTCACCAGAGAGATACAGGATGAAGAGACATGCAATGTAGCTGCAGTAGTAGAGAAAATGGTCCAGAGGTTCTGGCAGAAATCTTAGCAGGACAAGGTAAGAGGCTGGAGAAAAGAAGTAGAAAGAAGAGGCCATTATGAGGAACTAACCGACTCTCTCCTATGCTGGGTGATCTAAGTGTAGCTTTCATAAGAAAACACAGGGAAAGGGTGGAAAACTTACTAAGAGGAGCCAGCTCCTAAGATGATAGAAAGAACAATGGGAAGAGATGAAAACGTTTGTTTCCAAATAGTCCCCCATGGACAAGACAGAGATCTTGTGTAAAAGGCGGATGAAATAGAGTCTACACTTGCTCAGTGTGTTGCCGAGGAGCAGAGATGGAGAAATGGGAAGGTGAAAACAGTGGACTTAAAACAAATCACAAAAAATATTGTCATGCATGCCTCTTGCAATAACTGTGATCTCTAGATCTAACCCCGCTTTCCCCAGCCGTTCTTCCCTCCTAGTCACGACATGTCACCTACCTTCCTTCTTCCTATAGTCCCAACATAGCACATTTAACCACCACCTCCAAGTCATGACTTGCTTTTCCAGATGTTTAAATATTTTCCTCCAGATGTAGTGCACATGGCTGGACCCTTCTCATCATTAAAATCTTTGGTATTAAAATTAATTTTGCCAGTGATCTAATTACTGAAAAGGGGCATTGATGTTTGTAGCCTCTCTTTTTTATACCTAATGTTTGCTTCATAAAGCAGATTTCTCCAGTATTAGGTGCATGTACATTTGCAATTGTTGTAACAATTGGATTTCTTTCTCAGTCACTATATGGTGACCTTTTCTGTCCCTTTCTACAGTCTTGACGACATTGTCTCAGCATATCTGTTGCTGAACGGCCAAGTCTTATCATTGATTTAAGCTAAACAATGGCCCTCCGGGTCTACAAAAGTTCATTCTTTTCTACTTTACTCCATTTTAGGAAACTCTGAAAGGCAATTTTGACGAGGGGGGGGGGGAGAGGGAGGGAAGGTGTGGGAGAGAAGGAGGAAGGGAGGGGGAGGGAGGGAGGGAGAGAGAGAGAGAGAGAGAGAGAGGCCCTGGCCCAAAACAAACCAACAAAAAACCAAATGGAACAAGACAAGTTCAACATGCAAGACATTTAAATAAAAGTGAAGTATGGCAAGTATTCAAGAAATATTTGTTTATAAGCCATAAAGCTCACTGAACACTGACAAAGTATTTTCAAGCCTTTGTGTAGGAATACCATAATGTTTAATTCTGATTCCTTTACCAACAGTGTCCCAAAGATGCTGACTGACCACGCTGGGGCAGAAAGGATGTCCTGTATGTAAACTTACAGCCCCTGTGACTTACATGATGAAGCTTATTAGAATCATACTCTACACCAGCCAGTAGACATCTCTTGGTGTAGCCAGACACAGCTTCTGTACAAATTATTCTTAGGCATCCTGCCAGCACTTATATGAATATGGTTCTTCCCAATGAACCTCTTTTGGTACAGATGTGTCCAGGCCTGTGAGTGAAGGCCTAGACAGACTATCAGCTATTCCAGAGGCTGAGGCAGGAAGATCATGAGTCCAAGGCCTGAGTGGATTGCAGGGTGGGTTCCAGGACAGCCTTGGCAGTTTACTGAAACTCTGTCTCAAAATAAAAAAATAAGGAGAGGCTGAAGATGTAACTTAGTGTACAAGGCATGGAGTTCAATCCCCAGCACTGAAAAATAAATACATATACACATATGTATATATGTATTCATTTATATATAGAAAAGTAACCAAATGAATGTGCTTCTTCATTTGAATATTTTAAAACCTATGCCTTCCTCTCTTCCTTCCACCCTTGCTGCCACTTCTCTGTAGAAAATGCTTTCAGAAGCCACAACCAGCCAAAACCACCTCCTCTTTCTGTCACACTGACCCATGTCCTGTGCCTCTGCCAAATGTCCTTCAAAGCAGCAGCATGACCGCCTGCCTTAGGATGTCTAGACACCCTAAGAGAACAGGCCGACCGTCTCTAACCCCAGACCCCCCCTTCCTCAGTAACTCGCTCCTGTCTTCATCTCTTTGCACACAGCCCTTTCCATATGGATTATTTATTTCTTATACTACTTGATTCTGTTGCTGTTGTGGCTTGCCCATATTTTTTCCAAGCTCTTTGGATGAAGCGTTAAATGTGTGTGTGTGTGTGTGTGTGTCTGTGTGTGTGTGTGTTACTTGAACCAATTAAAAGCACTTCCCGGAAGACCAGAGATGAATTTGGGAGAGATCATAGCATAGTGTAACAGTTTTGGAATCACTCGAGCATATTAACAAACCTGACTCTGGTGACCCTCAGCAATTACTTGCTGTGTGACCGTGCACGAATTACTTAAGCTCTATGCCAGCTTCCAAGTGGAAAAGCAAGCATATTCATAAAAGAAATGAGGTAATTAAATAAATAGTTCAGGGCTTAACATTTAATGTCTTTCCTCTATCTTCCATTTTCAACTGCCAGGAAAACAATCAATATGAGCTATACTAATTAATCATATTAATGCAGAGATTCAGGGGAGCCAATTCTCTATCTGAGCTGCATTTAACTACCGACCGCATGAAGAAATCTGTCCAGCAGATTGCTTTAAATAGAATAAGGCATTGCAAAAGCTATTTGAATTGCCCCCCACCCCTTGGCAAGCTGATGGTGTTTTCTCAATAACAAATCAGGGAAATTCAGTCAGTTCTACTTTGCCTCACACTGGACGAATTAAGTACAGAAGACGGCAATTAGGGCACATTTGTAAATCTTACAAATACCCATTACGACTCTTTTCAAATGCCTTCAGCGTACATGTTTTCAACACGGCTTTAACAACCTGGCTGAAGGGCGGGTTGCAATTATTTCCAGAACAAACAGGCATGAAACTGTGAGAGCAAAGGGGATCCTTCGACTCCAGGACTGCCACTTCTGAGCTACATGAGACTCACAGAAATCCTCAAGGACATGATTTCATATCTGTAAAATGAAGATAATTAAGGAAAAAGAATACACACACAGTTCTATTAGCAGGTACTCAAAGTGTATGAGATCCTTCCCTTCTGTAGGAAAAGGTAGCTGGATCAAAGTGCCTATTCTGACTCAGGTTGCTAAGCGACACCATCTCAGGTGCACACACTGTTGGAGGACAAAAGGACTTTGTATCTGGATGTTAGGCAGGCAGACGGTAGTCAACAAATATCTGGCAGTTTGTTTTGGCTTTGAGAGAAGTACTTTGTGTACCCAGTACCCAGCCTAGGGTTATCTTCATAACTTTTGCAGGTAGGAAGCTCCTGATTGGCTGGGTCTCCAGCATCCTCATCAAATTCCAGGATCCCGTCTCATTCAGCACCGCTGTGCCTCATTTCCTGCGGCACAGAGCTCTCTGCAGAAAGCAAACTCTTGGGTGCATTTGCTTTTAGGTGAGGTTTTCCGTCTGTACCGCCATGACTATGTTTGAGATAGACTTGAAGAAAGAATAATAGCCCAATGACGATCATAAATTGGAATCAATACCCTAATAATGTATTTATACATAATCTGAAAATTGACCTGTGTTTATTTTTTCTGTTTTGAGCAAGAAGATGAGAATAATCTTTAGAGGCCGCTGACTTGTGGGGAAGGGGCAGCTTTGAACTTACGAGACAGGGTTGGTCTAAGAGACTGGGTCATCCAAACAGTTGTTAGGGGCTGGGGTTCAAAGTCACAGCAAATCAGGAAATAAAGAGCTCATCTGTATTTTTTTAAGACTTACTTTATTTTTATCTGGAGTGTGTGTGTGTGTGTGTGTGTGTGTGTGTGTGTGTGTGAACATGTGTATGTGAAGGTTCCCTCCGGGGAGAGGAGGGTATTTCATCCCCTGGGGCTAGAGTCACCGCTGATTATGAGTTGCCTAACTAAGTGCTGGGAACTAAATTATATTCTCAAAATGACAATACTTAGCTATATATAAAAACTTAGTTACTTTAAAAACTACTTATTCCGTCACCCAAACAAATCTGTGTTCACTTATGTACATCCTAGAGCACATTTTCCTGTACATTTTGGTGTGTTTATACAAAGCACAGCATCTTTTTTAAAAACTAACTGTAACTTGGTTTTGTATTTATTTTTTTATTTTCTATTCCCTTACCTGAAACTATATTTTACCACACAAACCAACAGCCCCCAACGAAGCTTACTTCATAAAACCCAGAGGGGAAAATGGGCCTGGGGAGGGAGAAACAGGAAACTCTTTTGACTTGTACAGCCTCTGGGATCTCATTATTGAAGCATTAACAACCATCACACACTTAGTGAGTAAGGCCCTGCTTTATAAAGATTGGATTGCAGCATCTGCCATTGGAAATTTAATGACAACCGATTGCTGAGAAAGCCGCTGGAGGCTCCTGCCTATGTGTGTGAATGCAACCCACTTGTTTCTGGAAAGGTACCTGGTGCAAAACCCTCTGCATCTGGACTTTTGACAGACTCGTTAAAGGAGAAGACTTGGACAAGACAACAACCTCATTACTTCCTCCAGAGGTGAAGCCATCGTTTTCCAGGGTTTATAATTCTAAATCCCTGAGAACTAGCACAGTCTTGTCTGTACAAGACCTCAGAGAACAAGGAAGGACTCCGGGTACAAAGTCAAACCAGTCCTCCTGTTTCCATGGCTGCCAGCCTGGAGCCCGGACTGTTGGACAGGCGTTACCTGCCTGGCCTCTGCCCTGGGCAGTGCCTGTGGCCGTGTGAACAGGTGGCTCTGCAGCCCAGGGAGGTGCTCTCGTGTGAGGGAAGTAAACAAAACTTCTGACCATGACGTAATCTGTCTCTAGGATAGCTGGTTCCTGGAGACCTGGAAAGAAGTTCTGGAAACAGCCAATTTTGGTAGGAACAAAATAATTCCGCTCGACTGGCAGAATAACAACAACAATAGCAAAACACTTAACATGGTGATTCATTCAGAGCGGCCCGGGGCTGAAGACCGTCTGTGCACAGGGGTTTAACCGGAGCTTCCTAGTGACTCAGATTGACACTTCTTTGAGGGGGAGGTCTGGGAACCAGGGACAAGCTGGTCCATGCTGTATGCCCTGCGGGGGCTTTTCCCCATACCCAAGAAGTCTGGCCTGTAGCTGACTCTCAGCCCCCTCCTGATCCAAGTGGGCAAGAAGGCCTGAGTTCTTTTGGGTCAGAGCTCAAAAAAAAAAAAAAAAAAAAGACTCACCAAGCAGGACTGACTGTTCCTGGGGGGGTGGATAGAATCACTCACTCTGCAGGTATGTACAAATGAATGTAATTCGGGAGAAACAGAAGCCGGGCACACTGACAGCCGCAGAGAGGTGACAAACGACATGACAAAGCAAAACTCTACAGCGCTGCTGTCTGGAGCCATTTAGCGTTGGCCCGCGGCCCTGTGCACCCCAGACACTCCGAAGGGCACGGCTGGATTATCCCCCTCTGCACGATGATTGGTGTCCAAAGTGAATCATCAAGAAAAGGTCAAACTGTGTTCAGAACATTTTGTTTAAGAAAGGCAAAGTACTACATAAAGCATCTTAGAGAAACTACTTTCCAAAATGAAAATTTTAGGTTGGCAAATTTAGGTGGCATTGTGCTGGCTTTAAACATTATTTTTACTTAAAATATGGGATGTATGTCAAGTTACAATATTAAAAATCCCATCTAAAGAGAATTGTTTTATTTTCCCTATATTCTTTCTGATATACAAGCATATACTCACACATAAATTATGCATATATAGATATGTGTGTGTGTTGTTTTAAAGATCTGCTGCTTTTCATTTTATGCGTGTGTTATGTGTGTATACACACGCATGCCTGCATGTATGTCTGTACACCACGCACATGAGTTGGATTCACTGGAACGGGGGTTACAGTTGGCTGTGAGCTGTCATGTGGGTGCTGAGAACTGGAGCAGAGGCCTCTGCAAGAACATCAAGTACTCTTAACCAATGAGTCACCTAACACCAAAGCGTGTGTGTTTTCAGCATTATGATCAAATGTCCCCACCAGTTACACTTAATGCTGCTGTTTCTTCCTGTGTCTCCTATGACGACGTGATAGGATTACCTCTCCTTCACTGCTCCAGCGGCTCCCTCGGCATGAGATCTGCTCCCCACCACACAAAGGGGCTGAAATCTTTCCTGTTCTGACCTTACAGCCTGAGTTCCACAGTGCCTCACCGCCTCCCAGCGCTAGCCTATGCCTCTTTGACTTTTTACAGCCTCACCCAGGCAATGCTGTCTTGTGGTCACCAACACAGTGTATCTTCTGTTAACATCCAGAGCCTCGGTTATATCTTTTGCTCATCACACTCAACTGCAGCGCCCTTGAGTCGTTCTTATCTCCCTTCCCCCTCTCTCTTATATTGTTTCTTTCAAGCTTTTCTTTCTTCCATCTTAGCCCAGGAAAAGTGTTGCGTTCTGGATCTCCCCTCAGTTGAAATGAGATTGCTCTGATGGCCACCCTATCTGTACTTCTGGCAAGTTCTCACTCATGTGAGTGTGCACAAGGGCACATGTAAATGTGTGTAGCCCAATAAATAGCTCTGCCTAGATGGTACTCAAAATGCAGCGTACACACACCTCATTCTGACCAACGAACCTGTACCCCTTGATTTTCCCTGTCTTGGGGAAATCCAATACGTCCAATAATGTACCTTAGGAGAAATGAAGACCTTTTCATTGTCCTCATTCATTCATTCATTCATTTCTGTAAGCACCATTACCTCTCCATTCTCCGATCCTATTTCTCTATGTTACTTTACACGACCTTTGCATGGAGAACTGTTACCTCTGCTACCCTTCACTCCTAAACAACTTGCCTTTTGCCTCTGCTCCTTGACCCCTCTCAGGCATTTGGACTCCCAGTGTGCTTCCCAATCACAGTCTGGGAACTCTAGATTTACACAGACCCAAAATCCAGGTCATGAGACTCTACTCCTATGATGTCCAATGACCACTTTGTACCCCATCCCAATACATAAAAAGAGAAATGATTTTCTCCTGACTGAAGACACACCCTTACATATTTCTCAGCCCTGAGTAATTATTATTTCCTCAGAACTATTAATTCCTTGGTTGGCCTCCACTCCATGCTCTAAATAGTTTTAAGGTGTCTTCCCACTTACTGCTGTCTAGGTCCCCCATGGGGATTGTATATTCTGCCTTTCCTGTTGATTCTAGTTCACATTTTACTGGCTTGCCATCTACTCATTGATTTTGTAGAGTAGAACAGATAGTGAACATAAAAATGCCAAAGATTCTAGACATCACCTTCTATAAAAGACGAGTCTTCATTCCCTCTCTTAAGTAGAGCGGTTGAGGGGTTGGACATGCCAATGACACAAGACACTGGGGACAGTTTGGGTTAGATCTTGTAGCTTTCCTAGAGCTGCTCTACCTCTGGTAGTCTCCTGCTCCTGGGACATGGTCCTTCAGAGCCTCTGCTTATGTCCACAAGAGCATCCATCTCTCCCATCCTAAAAAGCTTCAAGACATCCAACACTGGCTTTCCGAAGTTCCAAGCCAGCACCTGAGCCTCCAGCACCCATAACTTCAGCACCTGGGAAATTTCTTAAAGAAGACTGGAGATCAGGCCTCTAGAGACCCTGCTGCCTCCGCATTCCAGTGCTGTGGAAAACTGGTGTCATGCTCCTTTAGAAGCCTTTGACCTAGCTCTGCAGCATCCTGTGTAGAATCTGAATTCCGCAAATGTAGATGAGGAAATCCGCTTCTGTATTTTGCTCCTCTCCTTCCTGTCCATAACAGCATCCCCTTTTAACTTCCAGGAAGTGAATTGGTTTTCCTTTGCCCCATGAGATTCTCTATCCAGAAAATCCTCCAGCATCACTCAAGTTGGCAAAGAGCCTGATAAGACAGATATGAGTTCATCTTGGAAGGGCTTCCTCTTTCTGGAAATTTAGTTGACCTAACCTCTCTACTGCCACAGAAACTCAATACTTTTAAAACATAATTTTTGTTATTTCATTGGGCTAGCTCATTCATTGCACTAGATATCCTATGGTCAACTACATCTCATCTGGAGGAGCAAGTGCTGTCTTTCCACTCTTACAGATCCCTGTTATGGGACTTCAGAGATGGCTTCACAGCTAAGAGAACTACTGTTGTCATGCAGGACCTGGCTTTGGTTCCCAGCACCCCCCCTTGGCAGTTCACACCCATCTGTACCTTCAGTTCTAGTAGATCCCATGCCCTCTTCTGGCCACCTTGAGCATTACAATACTACACATGATGTACATACATACGTGCAGGCAAACATTCATACACATAAAAAATACATATCTTTTTAAAATCCCTCTTCAATGTTCTCTATTTTGTACATAGTGTAAAATAATATGTGAAACTTTAAAAAAAATCATTTTTGAATGAGACAGTAATATTTGACATGAGTTTAAATTGTAATGAATGCAAAATATCTTCAAGAAAAATGTGGTCTATAATCATATTTATTTAATGCTTACAATACTCCTCCATAGGAGTTACAATGACCAGGAAGGAAAAGCCAGTGACGTGTACTGAAGTCCTTACAATGCTAAGTGTCTTGCTCTACAGTGAACACGTTATACTTATGAAATCATTTCATGGCTGTGATGAGCTGGAGGATAAAGACTGAGAAAGGGTGATGGAATGGCCTAAATGTTCATAACTGACATGTAGGAAGGCTCTATTCAGTTGCTGGGTCTTGCTTCTCATATGGGCTTTTTTTCAATGTACGTCAGCTTTGGGCTATTCTGAGAACAGTTTTCCTGGACCAGATATCCCTTCCTCAGCATAAGCCTTCCGCGTTTCCCAAGGATGATATAGACATGCTCCAAAGTAGGTCAGCCTACTTGACAGATGCTGTTTTAGCTTTCTCATATGACATTCTTACTGCCTGGGTCTCAGATCTGAACAGCGACAATTTGTAAGATAATCAGGATCAGCAGTGTATCTGCGGCAACAGTAACAGCGGAGCCTCACGGGACTTAAACATCTTGCTTTGGCTTCATTAGCACGTCAGCTGAAGCTCTGAGTTCACTGTTCAGAGATTTAAACACACTCTGTAATGGAAGAATATACACTAGCAGTCAAACCTGGCCCATTGCTGTCCTTTGATTTTCTTGTTGCTGCTTTTAAATTAAAGCCCCTACTGTCGCATGTTAAATTATTTGCTGTCATTTAGAAACAAACAGAGATGGAGGAGGGAAAAGCCAGCCATTTCACAGATTTAGCGGTGGAGATGGAGGATTTCTTGGTGCTAAACTAGATTCCATTTCCTCTGAGCGTGTTCATGCAGGATCTAATGGTGGAGCAGGGCTGAGTGCTTTGGCGGGGCATCTCATCAGAGATATTATTGGATACGGATGAGAGTATCTTAGATTTTCTTGAGGCATCATCACTAATTCTTTCTTCATGAAAATGTGCTTGTGCAATAAATGACATAAATTTCTCTTCATAAAATAAGAGTTTTAGGAAGCGACGTTTTATAAAATCCTTTAGTATTTCTGCCTGAGAGCTATTATTATTCCCAGTGAGAGGAGCAATTATTCTAAAAGCATAATACTTGGAAAAGGAATTATCTTCATTTTTGTGCCTCCTATATTTTTGGTTTATATCTAGATATATGCACATATACGCTTGTTACGTAGATAGAAACATATCTTATTTTTTTGAGACAGGGTTTTTCTGTGTAACAGCCCTAGCCCAGCTAAACATGTCTATGTAGCTGTATGTGTACATGTGTATACATATATTCACATGGTGCACACACACACACTGTGCAAGGATAGCCTATATTTATTTACGAGCCAAGCTAGGTCCCTTATATAAATTGCTATGCAGATATTTCCTGGCTTGATTTTCACATTCATTGTGTCTCTTCCTCTTTATAAAAATAAGGAGTGTAGGAAGAACTGAGCAGAACATACAGTAAAAATGTTTTCTTCAGAATCAAAGTAGAATCCAGGTAAGAGTAGGGCCTCTTCTCCCATTTCCACCCAGACACCCACGGCCCTTTCCTCTGCGTCTGAAAACACCGTGTCCCCATTTCGAGCTCCTTGAACCAATTCAAACAAAAGGTCATCACAGACAACAATCCAGTCTGGCTGTTTTCCCTTACTGTATTGACCAGCTGGGTTTTTGCTTGTTTGTTTTTGTTTTTTTTTGTTGTTGTTGTTGTTGTTGTTTCGTTTAATAGCAATCGAGTCTTTGTTTCTGTGTCAGAAGGGTACTGCCTAAATCCTGACCTACGCTGAGCGCCAGCCTCCATGACCACTTTTAACACTATGATTAAAACACGCCCCACCCCCTCCCTTCATTAAAAAGCAACAGGACAGATTGGCAGAAACAACAAAAAGACAGCCACGGACCCCTTCCTACGGAAACATATTTCAATTATACTGGAAAAAATAGCAGCCACGAGGGGAAAAAAATGCATCGATCTTTTCATTATTTTTTTCTCCTTGTTGCTAGGATGTAGTCATTATTAAAGGAGACTTGTTGCCTAGGTGAAATCAACACAGAGTAAAGGAATGGTGCGCCCCCTGCTGCCCGAGATGCACAGGCTGTTGGATTAGATTGCGGGGCGGTTTTTCCTATTTTTTTTTTCTTGTTTTTGTTTTGCCTTCTCCACCCCCACTCCCCAGTTTAAAACAAAAGAGGCAATTAGACATCTTTCTCAAGGGGCTTTAGATTTCATCTACAAATTTATATTGCAAGGATGTCAGAAATGCTTATGAAAAGATTCTGGGGGGTGTATTTTTGTTTGTTTGCTTTGGGTTTTGTTCCCCCCCCCCCTTTCCATATAATGAGACGCTCAGCAAATCTGCCAGGGCCCAGGTCTCCTGCTGCTTTCCTTCTTTACCTCTTGGTTTTGAACTTGTGCTGAGCCTGGCATTGAAAACAGCTCTTGACTTGCTAATTTTCATTTTTGGTCATCTGAACTTATGGAAAAATTTCAAGACTTATAAAAAGCACTTGTATTAATAAAGAGTAACTTTTGATGATCAGTTATTAGTCACAATAAAAGAGAGAATTCCATAGAAATGTTGGTGTCTTTCACCTTGGGGTAATGGGACATTTCTAGCATTAAAACCAAGAAGGGGCAGAGGAGAACCGGTCAGAGTGAAGATATACAAGCGAACACAACTGAGTACAATTCATGCAAGCAGCTTGTACCTGACTGAGCCCAGCTCAGCTGCCAGGTTGAAGAATTATTAATATATTAACCAGCACATCAGAGGGCATGGATTTAATCAACCAAAGAAAGAATGTGAAGGGGGCTGAGAAACAGGGACATTTGGGGTACATGACCAAGGCTGTTTAACAGTATGTTAATGGGGAGTGAGACAGAGCATCCAAAGAAAAATTATCAGAAGACAAGGAAATTTTACAGGAAAAGTGGTCAGTGTCGAAGACAAGAAGAAGTCAAGAAAGATGAGAACTGATGACTCCAGGAAAATTTCAGTACAGTGATGAAGGAGAAATCCAACTGCCGTGGGAGTTTAAATGATAACACGAAAGTAAAAATAATACAGGGAAAAAAGCAACAAACACTATAAAAAAATATTATAGTGATGTGCAGAAAGCAGCAGAACAGCTCTCAGGAAGAAGGGACAGAAGTTCCATCTCCTAAGATCCCCAGCCTGGAGACTGCTGGTTAATAAGGGAGCGCCAATGAAGAGAGAGACATGAAGGAGCCCCAGAGACTGTGGCGAGAAAGAAACATCAAGCGACCAAGCGAATAGTTATATCCTCAGCAGTTGAAATTCCTGAGCACATTTCAGAAACTTAAAACAAAAGTAAAGTAATAAAGGTAAATAGAAAGAAAAATAAAGCAAAAAATTAGGGTGAAAAAAAATACAGGTAAGTCTAGACAGCTCATGCACTTTTCACTGTGCCCCAGGGACGTGACCACGGCCTCTGAAGGGACCCCAGCCAGCTCGATGTGGTAGGCGTGGCTCTGGCTCTGCCCTTCTCTCCCACCCTCTGCATTGCTAAAACTCATTAGACTGTATTCCTAAAGCTAGCCACCAAGGTCTGGCCCCTTGTTTGTCCACTTCTCCTGAGGCCGACTGCCAAGGTCCAGCTATCAAAGTATTGAATCCAGCGATCAAGAGCCCCTTTGACTCACCTAATTAACATGCCCAATTAAAACTAAACACCTCATCCTAACACCGGGTTTCCCCTTTTATTTTTATAAACTGTCATTTTCCTGCGGGCCACATCTGTCTCCTTTCTACTCACAGCCAGTCCTTTGTCTTACGCCAGGACAAATACCTCTTCCCCCTCCATCTTATTCCCTTCCCCTTCCCTCTGGTCCTCTACCTCCTGTCTTTGTCTCTTATTCCCTGCCCGCTGTCTGTTTGAGGAAAATGACCCTTCTTTGTGCTGAGAACTTGGTCTTGGGAGTCCTGGACCAGTACCAACCAATCTCTCACAGCCTCCTCAATGGGTGCAGTCTAGTCTGATGACCGAAAACCTAGTTTCTCACTTCAAAACATGAAGGATCCCTTCAATTATGCCCTCCCTCTTCCTCCACTGCCCAGTGTAGGGCTTTGTTTATAAGTCTGAGCCTAATCTAAAGTAAGCCTCCTTGGTTACATTCCATCTGCCCTACGTTTACAGAGATGTTCCTCTACACTTTGAACATTCCTTTTTGAGTTAAACAAACAAACTTGGCTAACTGTAGGCTGAAAATAAATGTCAGAGAACTTTGAGAATGGGAGGGAAAGGTAAATGAAATAGACTCAACTTCCTTCTATACATGCAATGAGAATAAAGTCATACTCAAATCGAATGTCAAAACTGAAGCAATGAGTTAGGATTCTTCGGTTTATGTTATAGCACCTAAGGCCAGCAGCTGTAAAGTGTTTGGAAGAAAAGCAGAAACTAAAGATAATTCACTAGACCGTGCTAACTCTTCTCCTTCCTATAGGAGCATGCACAAAGGAAGCCCTGGGACCACTGAAGACATTCCTTAGCTCAGGCCACTGCTAGACCTCTGGGAGGTGGGCGGTTGTTCTCCCAAGCTCCCTCCAATGGGATATCTTCAGCACCACCTCAGGCCTTCAACCTTGAGTTAGGATGTGTTTGTGGAAGCATTCTGTTAGGGAGCTCTGCAAGTCTAAAAATACACCAAGCCCCTTACCAACGGCATGCATAGCAACAGCCTGCTTGTCAGCTCCTGGAGAAATACTGTTAAACTCTTCCAGGCGTTGGTTACAAAAATAAGAGGCATTCAGTGTGATTGCAACGCGTTGCCCTCAATGTCATCCTAGGAAAATCCCAATAGTGCAGTGCGACTTAAGGCTTTTCTGCAGAATAGGACAGGCATAAAAGCTGGGTTTCTATAGATGAAAAAAAAGAGAGAAAATAATGATTTTTTTTCATATCCAAAGCTCTTCCTGATTGAAATCTTGTGACCCTAGGTTGACACTCAAGGAGGGTCTTCCCTTTCAGCAAACAATTGCTAAATGTTGTAAATCTCTTTCTATAGAATTCACATCTTTGTGAAATACCATTTTCTTCGGGATAATTAATCACAAGGAGGTTTTATTTAGGAAATAAGATCAGATGTGGAAATAGAAAAAGCAAACATGAGTCTAATTAATATTTTCTATTGATTGAAAATGACAGACCTGTTTAATGTTGAAAAATATTTCCTGCAGGCCCCACCATATGTACTACATGATAAATCATTATTAATTGGAAAAATTAATCATAACAAATATCCCTATATATTAACCTTATATTTTAACCTTATAAGGGCATGCGTATTCCAAAATAGATAATGAGGTAAGGTAATTATGAAGAAAAACCACACCTTCTAGCCAACAACTTTATTTTCTCTCTTTTCCATTCTATTCTTAACACAATAACCTATTTAAAAATTCCAGAAATTTTCAGGCTTTTGGTGAAATCTATACAATATTTAAAAATCAAACGTTGTGGGCTGGAGAGACGGCTCTATGAGTGAAGTCTCCACCTAAGTAGGAGGACTGAGCTCTGATCTCAGCCCACATAAACGCCAGGTGAAAATGGTGGTCTCCCTGCAACCCCAGCACTCAGGTAGCAGAGACAGGTGATTAGCCTGGGCAAGCTGTACTTAGTCAAGTTGAACTTGCAAATTGGCAAGTTCTGGGTGAGAGATTTGACTCAGTGAAATAAAATGAAAGGAAGTCAAGGAAGACACCCGACTTCAACCTCTGGCCTCACATGTGGACACACAAACATGCCTTACACATGGAAAATTAAAACAGAACCCTTGAAAATACAGAGTCTCGAAGATGCTGTGTGGCCTGATTCCCGGTGACTCTGCTCCAACTAAGCTGACCTTCTTGTTGCTCCAGGAATCCTGGCACCTACTTCTTCTTCACCATCACTGAGACACTCGACCTGCTCAGGTAGGCCTTCTGCCACATTGCCCAGCACTGTCTGATAATTTCTCACTCTGAAGACCCCAGCCCGCTTCTCTCTCTCTATCTCTGTCTCTCTGTCTCTCTGTCTCTCTCTCTCTCTCCTCTCTCCCTCCCTTCCCCTCTCTCTCCCCGCCCCCATTCTTAGCATTTTCTGCTATCTGATGTAACCTGCATTTTCCTTCCATGTCTATCTTGTATGACCCGCCACACAAGAAAATAAGTGTCACGAGGATGGAAATGCTTGTTTTGAACCCTGAAGTATCTGGTTTTAGCCCCTAAAAGAATGCTTGGCAGTCAGGCCACCAGGAATCCAAGGTCCTGACTGGACTACAGAATGAGAACCTGCCTCAACAAACCAAAACAAAAGAGTTCCTGGTAGCCATGCATGGTGGAGCATGCCTTTAATCCCAATGCTCTGGAGACAGAGGCAGGGGGATAAAGTGACGAAACCCAGCATGTGTAGCAAGACCTTGTCTCAAAAGCACATTAGCTCAGTATGGTGATGGACACACGTGTTGTACAGGAAGCTCAAGGCCAGCCTTGACTAGCGACCTAGTAAGACTGCATCTCAAAACAAACCAAAAACAAAGCTTTGTACCCAACAGAAGAACAGAGGTGACTGTTGAGCGAATTAAATGAAGCCAATTAGCAGCGATTTGGTGAAACAAGAACAGGAAAAAGTTGAAAACTGCAACTTAAATTTATCCGCCACGGTTGCTTCTTGACAACAGATATGGCATTCTAGACTCAATCCTAAAGTCTAATCCAAGATCCTGGGTGGCCCAAGGACCTGCATTTCCACAAATTGGTTCTGGGAAAAGGCAACATTCTTAGATGTAAATCTAAGCAGAACTCTTCCCACACATTGATTGCCGCCTGCTTTTCAATTATTCCCCATTTTAAAAATAATCTCATGGAGACTGGGTATGTATTAAAGTTTAATTGAAGGGCTGGCAAGATGGCTAAACTGAAAAAAAGTTCCTGCTCGCCAGCCTGACAAACTGAGTTCAACCCACAGAACACACGGTGAAAGGCAGAATGGAGCTGACAGCTGTCCTCTGGCCTCCGCACAGCCACAGTGGCATGCGCATGTCCATACACATACAGCAAATAAAGGCAAAGAATAATTTAATATATTTCATTTTATTTTCATTTTATGTGTTTTGCCTGCATCTGTGTCTGCGTACCACCTGTGTACGGTGTCCACAGAGGTCAGAAGAGAACGTCAGACCCCATGCAGGATGTCAAACTCAAATCCTCTTGAAGAGCAGCCAGTGCTCTTAAGTTCTGTGCTATCTCCCCAGCCACAAAGTAAAATTTGTTAAATAGGAAATGGGAATATTTTCAAAGCCATCACCATGGGCACGTGACAGTATTTTACAGTGGAGGACAGAAAATTAGTGAGTTCAACTCCATGTATAGCACAGATGAGTAGGAGGAAGTGGAGCAAGGGTCAGGGAATGGAAAATTACTGAGAGGAAAGATGGGGAAGTTGGATAAATTCCAACTAAACCAACTATGCTTACGATAGGCCAAGGTGATCAGATACTGCCAGGGCGTATGGGGAACTCGATGAAATGTCGAGGCTTGGTAGATGACAGAGATGAGGGTTCTTGCAAAATGTCCCCAGAGTTGTGTGTTAGTCCAGAACACACAAGGAAGTACACAGATGAGCCTAGCAGATGCTGAGGTGTACAGAACTAAAGCTTGGCCCAGCAGAATCTTTGCCGCCCTGTTTGCCAGATCGATGTTGGCATGTGTTTGAGTCTGATGAACAGCAGACCGACAGCAGATTTGCAGATAACTGTGATCAGAACATGTGTTGATGTGGAAAGCAAGACCTTTGCTCTTCAACTGAAAACTGTGTCACCACAAAAGCCACTGAAACCAGATATAACTGATATAATATATATATATATATATATATATATATATATATATATATATGCTCTTGACAAAAACAATAAAAGCAAGTGCTTGTGAAGACACCTGACACCTTCTATTTTGACATGTAAGTTTCTAAACTTCAGGGACTGAGCCACTGAACACATCTTGATGGTTATTTTGATCCACGTTGAGTGTCCTAGACTTTGTTTTATGTTGCTTCTCTCTGTGACACAGGTGATCCATGAATGTTTGACTCACATGTTGTTTATTAACTGTAAGACTAATTTTATGTGGTAGGCTGCCAAACTTACACCAACAGTTCCCTAGCCAGAAATAATATTTAATAAGAGTTACCCCAAAAGTTCGTGCCCATTTATTTTTCTGGGTCAGAATTTTTGAAAGATTTAGGAAAGATATTTAGAAGATTTTGTAAAGGCAGACACTTATTGGAAGTAAGTCCTATTTAGAATCCTGGTATTTAAGTGAATAAAATAAAACCATGCCTGTTGAAGTGGGAGCAGAGGCTCTGAGTCCCTGTCTCATCCTCCAGCCGCTGGAGGATCCCATAAATACCTTTGTCCAGCCTTGAACTCTGTGAGAAGTGAAATGGATCCAGTCTGAGAGGTTCTCAAATTCACTGCTGAGGCAAGCTAAGACATCAGGAAGAGGTGCCTATTTGAGCAGGGATGTGGGTCCTTGTAAAATTAATTCTCTGAAAATTCTAAATCAAATTTCCTCAGATTTCTTTATTTTGAAGGGTGGTTAAATTTGCTCCGGGGGTAACGAAAGGCCTATGTTACATATGTTCCTGCTTGGAACGGAAACCAAAGGATGAACTTCGGGGCTAGGTTTCAAAGCCAAGTTCCACCATTTATTGTGTCATTATGCAAAATATCCAACCTCCTGATGCTTTGCCTCCTCATTTGTAAAAAGGAGATGAGGAGAGCAATGAAATCTGCCTTGGAGACTGTCCAGATGAATAAGAAATAAAGAGTATAAAGCAATGCTCTGTATGGTTATGGAGAGCCATGGAAAATTATTTAGCCTTCAGTGGAATGAACTTACTGAACCCTGAAAATTGTATTATTTTGTATTGTGAAACATTGGAACTACTTCTTTTTTTATTTTATTTTATTTGCGCAGGGGCCTTGCTAATCTTCTCTGTATCGTTCCAATTGTAGTACATGTGCTGCCGAATGTGGTTATATACAAGGGCAGGGTTCCACTTCTGCGTCTGAACTCACACAAGGTAAAACCAGGCAGTCTTTCCCTCTGAAAAGAACATTTGACAACACTAGTCTCCATATAGCTTCTACTAATAATTCAATGCTGGTGCCTAAATTAAATCTACTGTTGCCTTCAGGCAAGGAGTATTCTAGCCACCAAACTGCCCTGAAATATAAAGAGAAGAAACAGCAAGACCAAAAACACAAATACAGGGAAATATCAAAAATATTCATAAATCAGTGAAAATGAGTGTGGCAAAGCCTAGCATTGGAGTAATGAATACAGATCAACATGGGACAAACAAGGTAATCCCTTGCCTTTGGGAAACACCTTAGGGGGGCTCTTGCAGTCTCCAAAGTCAAATTTGGTCCAATCATTCCCTGTCAGCATTGGGAAAACCCATCCACAGAACAATTAAAAGACTTTATGCCTGTTCTGAAAAATCATGCTGCTTTGGATGACAGAACAGCTTCAGAAAAAAAAAATCAGGAGAAACCATAAAACAAGTATTTTAATAAACTTCTATAAATGATCAATGACCAAAGCTAAAAATGCAAATAAATGGCATTGATAGACTCAGCTATGGATGAAACTACAATTTCATATAGAGTACTAACATTCTGGAAATAGGCTTCACCTAGCTTCCTATACATGATTTCAGGTCTGAGTCTGAATCAGGTAATGAGGAATTAAGCTTAATTAACAGAGTGTGGTCCTTTAACCTCTCTGAGATCTGCCGCATGTGACATTTAAAATATTTTAAGTTTTCTTCAGTGAACCATGACCATTCCTAGCAGCAACCTTGAAGTTTCCAAAAAGATGATGGGCCCACAATTCCACATGGATAGTGGTCGTGCAAATAAGTTGACAAACACCACCCAAATGTCAGTTTTTGACTATTAACTAACTGTTCAGGATCACTCCAAAGCTGCTAGCTGAGAGGGTCCAGCCTCACAGACTACTCCAGCCAGGACTTCAGATAGGCCCTGTACTTTCCCATCAGACTGAGACTGGACAACCGGTAGATCTCCCAAGACTTGACCACTATCTAAATTTTCTCAGGGTCCCCTAAAGAAGCTGCCACCCTGCAAAGTCAACATGAAGTAATTTTAAGAACACAGTGTCCACCTTCCCAAGAGGAGAGTTGAGTTGTTTCTGGTCACTGGGTGCTTAGGAATGTTTGTATCATTTAGAGGGCTCAGTTGAAAATTGTTACTGGTCATGGTTAGGGAGGAAACTAAGCAAAAGAGGGTGGATTTAAGGATCTCTTTCTAGATTTAAAAAAAAAAAAGATGGGGATATGGAAAGGATAGGATGAAAGGGTAGATTATTGAATCTTCTTTAAGCTAAAAAGCAACTATTAATCTAAAATATTTTACATATTATGGATTTTTGTATACAAAACTAAGGTTACTTTTATTAGAACATACTCTATATATGTTCCTACTCTTATTTAAGGTATTTTTGTATCTTGATATAAATTTAAAGTTATTTTTGTTAGAACATACTCTATATGTTTCTTCTCTTGTTTTAGATATTTTGTATATTGATATAAATTGAAGTTTATTTTTGTTATACTGTAGATATGTTTCTACTCTTGCTTAAGTGAACCGTGACCATTCCTAACAGCAACCTTGAAGTACCTACTCTTAAACAAGAGTAGAAGCATATATACAGCATAGCAAAAAGTGCTACCTATGCAGCTCATTTAAAAAGTAATGTATGATTAATAAATACAGATTAGTAGTTAATCATGTATAATAATCAAATTTGTTATGTTAGGTATGTTTTCAGTGTTAAACAGAGATATATTTTAGATAGATTAGATGGTCTTCAAGTACTTCAGAGACCTACATAATATGACATTTAAGATGTTTTAATAACCTAAGGTTTTTCATGACTGTGAGACACATCTGTGCCCAGCAGCACTAATTTACTTCAAAAATGGATTATGGGCATCAAAGACCCTACATATGGAGTTTGTTTTCATTGTGACAAAGTTAGCCATTGGAAAAGGAACTGCCCTTGCCTCAACTGCTGACAGTATGCTGTCCAAATTAGACAAGCAGGACACTAAAGAAAGTGACTGTCGAACTTTTCCAAGACAAAAGAAAACAGTCCTTCTAAATTCCTGCTTCACAGAAAAGTCTGTCAGATATTCTACAGAGGCTGGATATGAATTCCCCAACATTATATAGGAACCTTGGATGACTGGCCAGGTAGTTAGCTATTTCTGTCATTTCTTAGTTTTGAAAGTTGTTTGCTCCAGTAATATTATATCCTTCGCAGGTCTCTGATGGAGTTGAAAACAAGATAGTTATTGATATAGTTTTCCTTGTTGCCAAGTTCAGAAAAGAAACTCACAAAAGAGGTAGAAAGTGTATAAGGTTGATATATAAAAGCTTAAATTGTTTATCTGGTTGAAATAGCAGCAGTCACTATGATAGGGTTAAAACAAGAGTTTCTAATTAAAATTAGCCACTCGTGTTAAATAATATGAATTTCATAATCTCCTAAGGTAGTTAGATCTTTACTGTCTTACTAACAGAAAAACTGGGGCAAAGAAATCATAAGAAATACTTCAAAATCACACAGATGGCAAATGGTATCCCAAGCATCCGGTTGAAAAGAAAGACTTTTCACTGCACTTAGGATTCCTTCCCTTTGGAGGGGAAGAGAGCTGAGCAGACCTTAGTCAGATTTTAGGAGGGTGAACCCACTAGAGGGAGATAGGTAGAAGAGGGAAGGTAATAGTAATAGCTGCCATTATGTATTGAACACACATTACATGGCAAGTATTTGCCTGAGTATTTTGCATGCTTTGTGTCATTGATTTCCTACAATTCTGTTGGTTTTTGCATAACCATTCTTCCTATCTTACAAGAAAGGTGACTAAGGATGCCAGCAACTTAGGATGAAGCAACGATGCAAATTTGTAGTACGTACCAGAGCCGAGACTCAAGGTCAGTTCTGCCTACCTCTAAACCCATGTTTCTAACTATTCGTGAGCTATGATTTTGTGCAACTAATGTGAAGAAAAATAACAGCACTGATGAACTAAGACTGGTGTCACACACACCTAATGTTTCAATGTAGTGGTGGGGGTTGGAGAACTCACAGATTAGTCACTTGGAGGATACTGATAATGTTCAAAGAAATAGTGGAGTCCAAAAGAGACCAGCTTCTGCGAGTAACACAAGATTAGGCTTTGATAACACTCCCTGTCTAAGCAGGAAGACAGCTTGCAGAGAAGGAACCTAAGGTAGCTCACACCACTTGTTTATCAGATTTCCCACATGGGGTGTGGACTAGCACCCCAAACTTTGGTTGCTTACATAGACCTTCCCCCTGACTTCCTTCGCTAATTGAACGATTGGCATGATTTGAAGAGTGAAGTCAGAAGGCAAAATTAGAGGTTTCTTTAAAAAAAAAAACGGGTGACCACCCTCTTCTCTAAGGGCTCGGGGTCTTCATTGAACCTGAACACAACTAATGCATGGTTAATTGTGATGCCATCAACTCTCTGCCATGAGATATATAGGAACTATCACAGGAGGCAATGCCAGAAAGAAAAAAGAGAGTTCTACCACGTTCTGAAAATGTCTGCTTCCTCTACCTCTCACTGCCACCAAGAGGTTGACAGGAACAACATGCCACGTCGCACGACTGAAGTTCACTTAGTTGTCTCCTCTAGAAACTGAGTGGATAGGCTAGATTAAGTTAAATTGCACGCTGATTTACCTAACATTTACTGAAGGGATGATAGGGTTCATTCAAATCCTTGGCTTTCTATCACTCGTAAAGTGAGAATGGTAACGCTACGATCCCCAGCCAGAGCATGAGAGCTGAGTGCTGTTCGTGCTGAGAAACGTCCTCCACTTAACTGAGAAAGCGACATGGAGGGTTTTGACCTATTCTGGAGAAAAAGCTGGTTAGAGCTGGATCCCTACTCGCAGTTGCGTGTTTTCCCACTGTGCTATGATGTCTTCTCTGATTGATTAGTTATAGACATGGTCGCCTTGGATGAAGTCCGAGTAAATTACAAGAGGGATTAAAAAAAGAAAGCTCCACGTCTAGCTAACGTGAGAAATATTTATGGATTGAAGTTAAGTTCTTTTAAAGTGAAATCCCATAACACGTCAACTACAACATAAAAGGATCAGGCTGAGTAACTTGCTTTTTATAGCTCAGTATACTGACTAAAAGTCTCACACACGACTTCTGGCCATAGTCCTGCAGACACAGCACAACTGCTCATGTCATTTACGCCATCCTCCCTCCTGGGAGAGCCTTCTACCAGGTCTGCATCTGGTGTAGGAGGAACAAGGGAGGGAAAATGGATTCTAAGCTAAGTATATGGGGAAGAAGGTGGTGGTTGTGGGATTCAGCCATGTTCTCCACCAGGATCTCAGATCCTCATCTTTACTCCCATCTTTTTACTGCTAGCCCAGAAGGGTCAAAAAAAAAAAAAAAAAAAAAAAGAATAGCAAACATGAAATTAAAAAATGCAGCTCAAATGAAACTGTGTTTGGCCCTTCCTATAAGCTATGGGTAGCACAACCGTGGCTACTCCAGGGCCTGGCTACGCTCAGCCTCCAGGCTGGGCTGTGGAGTTCAACACAGCTGCCTGGCTGGTATCTAGGGATTCCTAAAAGACAGGCACCAATTAACATGGGGAAAACTAATCAACAAAATAGACTCATTGTCTTTATATATGAGTTCTTTTTACCTTATAACTGAATGAGAAAATGAAAAACTGTGAACGTAGAATGTGCTTCCTTCAAGGCAAAATTATCTAGGACATAAACTAACTGCCTGGTCTCTATACAGATGTAGCCCTCTGATCTGGGTATCTGTCTTCCTAGAGTTTTTTCTGAAGGACAGACTTCACACTCACAAAGAATGTCAGATAACTACAAATACACTAATCATTTGTCCAATCAGCCAGTCACCAGCAAATAGTCTCTGAGTGATAAGCACCTCCGTCTGTCTCTGCCAGGCAGATCCCAGTGTCGGCATCACAGCAGAACAGAAAGTATATAAACACCCTCAGCTCACAGGGCTACTGTCTGTTTGCCACCTATTTTCAACTTGTCAATAATGTTGAATAAGCGGTAAATAATAGCTGATATAACTCACGTGACCCAAACAAACCATGCTATAAAGATGGGCTGTAAGGTACTTATAAGAAAAATGTATGAATTCCCTAATTAGGTGTGTTATCTCACCTTCAATTCCCTTCAAGTTCCCTTTTCATTTTTGGCCAGCCAAGAAGTAAAGGTAATTCCTAGGAAGTCTTTTTACCAAGAAATACAGGATAAATTAACAAGAGAAGAGGGTTTTACAGGCAAGAGTGAGCCCGTGGCTGGTCGCCCCCATTTGTGGAACTCTCCAGTGAAACGCTTCAGATTTCTGGAGCATAGATCTAATGGAAAGGCCACAGAAGTGGCATCACAACAACCAGCAGTGAAATAACCCAGAGAAAACTTACTTCAAGAAGGTTTGAAGATGACCCGCTACAGCCTGGTCTTGGGACTTCCATGTCGGCCTAAGTTCGTCTGGAGCCAGCACGACACTGCTAAGCTCCAGCCAGGTCTACTTCATCTTCAGAGTGCCCTGGGTGGTGCAGCTGAGGAGGGGTGGGTCAGGCAAACCCGAGTGTTTCATAATGTAGTCAGGTAGAGATGTGTCTTTGCCTCTGGGAAGTCAAGTTACGAGGGTGAAAACTTGAGAGGGAACTCACCTGCACCGTCAAGGAATGGCAGCAAATTTGGGAACACAAACATCAAAGCCTAGGTAATTATAAAAGCAGGTCTCTGAAAGAAATGCTGTCGCTGGACAAAGTCACCTTTGGTGCTTCCCTTGTGAGCCAACTGGATGAGGGAAGAAGGGGGCTTCTTAGTATATCAGGAAGGAAGAAGGAGAGGAAGGAATGGAGGAAACAATAACAAGAGAATACCAGAATTTGCTAGCAGGAATATTGGTACCTTCATGGCAGATAAACTTAAATAAAAGACAAATCTCTAATAAAAGGAATGAATGAAGCTTTCTCCACTACTATGCTTAACAAATCAGCATTTATTTGACTATCCGCTACATTCATATAAAAGATAAGACTGAAAGATGCGAAAACATAGAAAATATTGGAGATATATATGTGTATATATATATATATATATATATGAAAAAGAATACAGAGTAGTCCTAGGAAACCCAGAACACAAGCTACTTCCATTCTGAGGAGAGCAATAAGAGGTAAATTTGAATTATGATTCCCACCACTGAACATCATCTCAAACAGCCTGGAAGATGGACAGCTTCACTCCGCAGCACTAAGGCAGTAGGGGCAACTTCCTTTTTAGTTGAAGGAATCCAAGGAACAAGAAGCCATCACCTTGAGTCAAATAACCAAAGAACGTGCTGACGATAGTTGTGACTTTCATAAGATGACTCTCTTTTATGCACATCTGAAAATTTCTGCATCTGAAAGGCTTGGGGAAGGGCAGACAGATGGGGTGGGTGCAGGTGTATGAAGACAGCAGGCGAGTGTGACATTTTAGTCTCTTTTCCGTGTTGACTAAATTTAAACCTTTACTTTTGAATACTTTCAAAATATTTTAAGGGTGTTGGTTTCCCCTTCACACTCCTTTTTCACCGTCATCTCTGGATCCCTTTCCTGGCTGTTCTCTTCAGGGCCTTTTTCTTTTTTTCCCCTCTTCTTCTGTGTACTGTGAAGTTCCAAGTTTCTGTAGACAAGAACTAACATGAGAAAGAAAACTCTAAGTGTGGTCAGGATCAGAGGGAGCCCTGGTTCTGCCCACAACTCCCACGTGGCTTCTCTCTTGCTGGGATAGAGCACTAAGGAAAAGCCATCTGAGGAGGAAAGGATTTGTTTGGTGGCACTTCCATATCATGGCCCACCATTGAGGAAAGTCAAGGCAGACACTCAAGCAGCAACCTGCAGGCAGGAACTGAAGAGGAACCACAGTAAGCTGCCTACCGACTTACTTCCCATGGCTTATTCAGCTTGCCTTCTTATACAGCCAAAGACCATCCGTTCAGGGTGGTAACATCCTCAGTGGTCTGAGCCCCCACCTCTCAGTCAACCATCAATCAGAAATGGCCGCACGAATATGCACAAAGGTTAATCCTATGTAGGTTAATTGCTTGGTTGAGGTTCCCTTATCCCCACCGACTCCAGTCTGTGTCATGTTGACAAAAAAGAAATTAGTCAGCACACCACACTCCTACTTAGTTTGGTGATGATTACTGCAGCAAGTGTCTGGGATACTCAGGAAAGAAATGTCAGCATAAAGTCAACTAAGGGGTATACTAAAGCTCACAATCTTCTACTGCACCCCATACCTCCCACCTTCTGAGTTGGTGATATTCTACAAAAGCAGACAAAGAACTTCACATTCCAGAAGTACAGACATGTATAGCAAAGACGGGTACATGAGCCAGGCACAGTGGCACTCACATCTGGATTTCCATCACTCAGGGGATTGAGCAAGAGGATCACTACTAGTCAGAGGCCAGCCTGGATTCTTTTCTCAGAAAGTGGGGTGGAGGAGGAAGGAGGCAAAGAAGGAAAGTCGGAAGGAAGGGAGGAAAGAAAGATTACTAATGCCAATCCCTTGTCAGAGGTCCAGAAACCCACAGTCACAGTTGAATACTGACGGTCTACACCCTAAATACTCTGACTTTAATTACTCATGTTCAGCTACAATGCAATTACTGCTGGGATTTCTGAGACTAAAAGGAACCACTTGGAGCCCGAAACATGACTCCATTGGTAGAGGGGACTCCTAAAATACCTAAAGCCCTGCATTCAGTCTTTAGCATCACGTAAGTGGTGTATGTTTGTAACTCCGGCACTTAGACTGTGGAAGGAGAAAGAGAAGAAATGTAAGACATCCTCCAGCTACTTAGCAGATATGAGACCAGACTGGACTGCATGAGGTCCTGCCACTACCGCAACAAAACCCACCATGTGCCAAGGAAAACATCTAACAATAAATACATACTACCTGCTAATAAAGAATAAAATAAAAACACACGAAACAATTGTAAAAGCAATACATGACTATTGTTCAGTTATTAAATGGCAGGACATTTTGAAGTGTTCATTTGATCCTTCCCCTTATTCATGCCCTTTCATTTTTCTTCTGTTCGCATCCTGACTCCCAATTCAAGCGCATAATTATACATTTACAGCCTGTAAGTAGCCTAGGAGCAGGAGCAAGACAGAAAGCGGCAGAGGCCTATGAGGTTTGAAATCCTTAGCTTTCCAAGGTCATAAAAATGCCTGGGTATTTAGTAGAAAGGATATGTTTTGGTGCCAATCAGAAATGATATGTTTGTCAACTATAAAGTTAAAAAGACTTTCCCAAGTAGGGATCCCATCTGCTCCAACAAGGGGCTGAGGAGAGAAAAGACTGAGGTCTGCCAGTTCTGAGAGCAGAGCAAGCCAGGGTCCTGTGCACACTGTTATAGCTTCAAGAACCGGAGAGAAAAGGGCTGCCCACTGAGGTCTAGGAAACAGAGCAAACTTCATGCAAAATTTCCAACTAACTTCAGCAGGAAGAAGTAAGAAAATCAGTTCTTTATATGGGGTTTTAGCTTAGAAACAAAGAGAATGTAATTTGAGCAGACTCTTAAGTCAAACAAAAATGGAATGTATTGCTAGTGTGTAGGGAAGTTCAGGAAGTCAGAGGCAGTCTGTGAACACCTTAAGGAAGGGGAAGACGAGGTAACTCTGGGAACCTGGTTACAGGACGTGCATCTGACAATCAGCTGGAGCAATTTGAGAGCTTGATTTATTGAAATTCTTTGTCCTATCTGCCAACTGCTGCTGTTCATAGGCTCTAATAAGTCCCTATTGCCTCATATCTGCCTGTCCTGCCTACTCTTCCAGCTCATCTCCAATTCTCTTCCTTACCTGCATCCATAATACCAAGGGACTTCTATTTCCCTGGTGTCCTATTTCACAACCACGCCTTTCCTCATACCATTTCCTCTACCTGGAAAGCCTTTCCCTATTCCTGGTCTACCTGGAGATTAAACTTGGCTAGTTCAAACACTTCCCCTTTAAAGATATCCCGGAGGTGACTTCATGGCCTTCATATCCTTTTCCCGTCACACCTAGCAAATCATCCCTGGTTTGCAATTTTATTTGGCTTTGTTCTAATTATTTCTGCCAGTGTTCATTTCCTTATGGATGTCTGAGCTTTGTGGGGGAGATTTTGAATGCTGGTTGTTGAATAAGTCAATGAACTTTCCCATCAGAAACCAGCATCCCACAATGGACCACATTGCCTAGGCTCACAGACAGTGGGGGTACAAAATGTTCACCAAAGCAGTTTCTCCCTGACTGGGGTGCGCAGACCATTCATGGGGAAGGACAGTTAATAGGGATACGAAAGAAGTTGTTTTTTTTTTTTTTTTTTATTAAAATCTCCACCCAATGTTTTTGGATTGTCAAGAGCGTTAAATGAATTACAGACAAAAAGTACTGAGAATGTTGGGGTGTCGAAATGAACTGCGTGTTCATTGGCTTGAATATTACAATAAAATGCAATCTTCATGACCATGATGCTTGATTTATAATATTAGAGTGAACGAGAGGCACAGCGACACGAGGAAGAGGAATCCAGGAGACCATTTGTTTCCCTCATAGTAGGACCCAGAGTCTTTGGCAATGGCACTTTCTGGACTTAAAAAAAAATGATTCAAACTGCTGTAACAAGTAATGATCTATAAGGGGGAAAGTCACCTAATCTGAAGTGACCATGACAGGAGAAGAAGGCAGTACTGAGAGAAACAACAAGAACCCCTTCCTTTAAGTGGAGAAAGGAGCTGTGACGTCTGCTCCCCCTGCCCCAGCCTGAAAAATTGAAACTGATCAACAGTTCCAGTTAATTCACAAGGCAGTAGTCCATACTGTCAGTCAGTCTTCCTCCCTGGCATTAGAGTAGCAATGTTAACAGAAACTGATTTTATCAAGGGAAATAGAAATAATTTGTCTCTTCTCCTGTAAGTATATAGTTTAGTTAAAGTTGATTGCATCCATAATTGGTAGTTTTAGTTTTTTGTTGTTCTTGGTGGCGGCATTTTTCATTTGTTGGAATGTACTAGCCTCTCAATAAAGTTCATATAATGAAATTTACTGCAAGTTTGGTTTATACCCTGTCACTTTTTAAATCTACACATTTTAAAGCTTATTTTTATTGGACTTCATACAACCTAAGCTAAAATGACTTTACAATTCTGATTATCCCAGACAGGGAAATGGTCTAGAAGCACAGAACAGCTAACCTGGGGTAGCTGCATGGCAGAAACAACAAGAAAAAGCTGCCTCAGAAAGGCAGATGGAGAGAACTAACTACCAAGTTGTCCTCTGACCTCCACACTCATAATGTGACATACAGCTCTCTCTCTCTCTCTGTCTCTCTCTCTCTTTCTGTCTCTCTCTCTCACACACACACATGCACACACACAAATACACACACTAATAACTAGGTAGACTGGTCTATGTTGCTTCTTGACTTCCATGAGTGGTCTTCCGGTTATAAGGATGAACGGCTGATTATAGACAGCTGGTGAAATTTGGGTGACACGTGATGTTCATCTTACTCGTTCACTTCCCAACACCACAGTCTAGATGCTATGTACAGAGAGAATGTATAGAAAGCATGACTGACAGCCTTCGAGAAAAGTAGACAAACTGTTCACTTTCACACAGCTCAACAGCATGAGCAGGGATCAGAACTCACACCTCACCGGGCAGTGGTGGTGCACGCCTTTAATCCCAGCACTCAGGAGGCAGAGGCAGAGGCAGGCGGATCTCTGTGAGTTCGAGGCCAGCCTGGACTACAAGAGCTAGTTCCAGGACAGGAGCCAAAAGCTACAGAGAAATCCTGTCTCGAAAAAGCCAAAAAAAAAAAACAAAAAAAAAAAACTCACACCTGCCTGACTCTGAAACCTAGGCTCTTAAACATATTGTATTACCAAAAAAAAAAAAAAAACCCTCAGGGTTTTGGTTGATATTATAATATTTACTGAATGATGACTGGAAGACAAACTTCCTGACTCCTACAATGTTCTTCTTGTTCAATGCTATCTAATGACTGCTTGAGATCTAAACCCATTTGTGTATTTGGGTTTTGAATTAAATTTTAAGTTCCTGGCAGAAAGAGATTTTATATTGTCTCATTGGTGAGGGACAATGTTTATATTCTGTCAATTATGTTTTAAATAAACGCTGATTGGCCAATAGCTAGGCAGGAAATATAGGCGGGACAAACAGACAGAAAGTAGAGGTGAGTCAATGAGAGCAGGAGAATTCTGGGAAGAAGGAAGCCCATTCTTCCCTAGTCCTCTCCCAACCACAGAAGAAGGAAGATATAATTGCCCTGCTGAAAAAAGGAACCAAGCCACGTGGCTAACATATATAAGAATAATGGGTTAATATAAGTTATAAGAGTTAATAAGAAGCCTGAGCTAATGGGACAATCAGTTTATCATTAATATAGACCTCTGTGTGATTTCTTTGGGGCTAAATGGCTGTGGGACCTGGTGGGAGAACAGAAACCAGCAGGACAGAAACCCCGTGAACATCTTCCCCACAAGGTCCATGTCTTGTTCTAAATGCTCAGAAATATTTTTAGTATGAATGATTAAATACTGGGATAATCTTACTCTTGAGCAATCTATGTGGATGGATTAAGTTCTACTCACTAAACAGAGCTAAATATGTTTAGGAAGATTTAAGGTTTTAATACCATGAATGATGATCAATACCACGACCCCTGCTTACTGGGTTGCAGTGAGCTAGAGGAAAACATCACATACTCTGGTGTGGGAGGTCCTTCTGTATATGTGTTGCTTTTATTGGTTAATGAGTAAAGAACCTGTTTTGGCCTGTTGATAGGGCAGAATAAACGAGGTGGGGAAAACTATAATGAATGTTGGGAAAAAGAAGGCAGAGTCAAGAGACGCCAAGTAGCCACCAGAGGAGAAGATGTGAGCTGTCATTTGGAACCTTGCCGGTAGGCCATGAACCTCGTAGTAAAATATAAAATAATAGAAATGGGTTAGTTTATTGTGTAAAAGCTGCTAGGAATGTGCTATAGTGATTGGCCAAGCAGTGATTTAATCAATACAGTTTCTGTGTGGTTATTTCAGGAGTCTGGGTGGCCAGGAAACAGACATGCGGACTCCTGCTACAATGCTCCAACCCCTTAGTCAGAGCAAGTCTTGTGATCTGTGGATGCCAATTTCACAATTAATGAAGAACTATTCATGATAAAGATTTGAGTGAACACATGAAATATCTATTTCATGTCCTTTATCAATATGCAAAATGCTTAGATACATTATTTTAGAGAAGGCTAGAAGGTAGTTTTCATACAATTCAAATGGTAAACCTAGGCTTATTAGCCTGTGTTTTACACCTCTCTCTGAATGATTTGCTTGTATAATCATATTCAGGTATTTGAAAGTTGTTTGATTTCCTAATAAGAAACTGAATCTAGCCGGGCGATGGTGGCGCACGCCTTTAATCCCAGCACTTGGGAGGCAGAGGCAGGCGGATCTCTGTGAGTTTGAGACCAGCCTGGTCTACAGAGCTAGTTCCGGGACAGGCTCCAAAGCCACAAAGCCACAGAGAAACCCTGTCTCGAAAAACCAAAAAAAAAAAAAAAAAAGAAAGAAAAAGAAACTGAATCTAGGAGAAAATATGTAATTCTCCTGGCTCTTAACAAATAATTCTGTAATTATACCAGTTAAAGAAATTTTAATATATTACCTCATCTCCATGAGATCACAGAGAGAACTACTTTCTATGTTTCTGTAATTGAGAATACCTAAAATAAGTCCCTAAGGTTTAATTATAGAGATGAGAAATTACACAAAATACATATCTTCTTAATTTTATCAAAACTATATCAAACTACACTATCTACTCAATAGACACAAGGGTTTTAGTAGTTCGACCATAGCAGATATGGCTCTTACATTCACTGCTGCAAGGTGTGCTCACACACCTGCTTCTCTTGAATGTTCCAAATGGCACCTCAAGTGTTTTGTTTCTGAAAATGGATTTGAGAGCCAAGAGAATGAGCTCCGTGCAAATGTGTGGAACTGTTTCCATCCAATCATTTCCCGTAAGCAAAATGGACCTCAGGCTATGCTAATGGTAAGTCAAAAGGGATAATTTACAGCATAAGGTTATAATTTATACTTTAATCTGGGTGTTTCATATATTTGAATTTCCATCTTCCCACTGGATAAATGAAGGTTCTTTCTACCTTAAATTCACCTTGGGGGAATTTTATTAGGGTTCAGATGAAACAGTGGAAGCACTTAGACAGTCTCTAGTGTTAGGTGTTAGTTAGCTCTTGATTCCTTTAAGTAGCTTTGGCTGTCATTTGCATAGATAATGCTGAAGATGATCAAAAAGATAAATGGTTCTTTCTAATATAGCCTTTGTTTAAAATTTATCCAGCTACAGCAACAACTACAGTAGGTTGATTATCTTAAAAAAAAATAAGAGTAACTGCATTTTACTGAGTTCTGTTCTAGAAATGTTATCTTCACAGCAAACTGTTCATCTCCAGTGATTTTTTTTATATTCTGGTTTCTCCTGAAAAATTCTCCATTTTGACAAGTTTTGATGAAGTCTCTTCACTCTGGACAATTTCTGCAAACCCAAACTGAGTAGCTGATTTTGAGTTTATCCCCTGGAGTTCCTAGAACTGCCCTGATTAAAATTTAAAATGTAATTACAGGTAGCACATTGAGTCAGCCAGTTAGTCAGAGATCTGAGCTTAGTGCATGCCTACTGCCTGAAGCAGATTGCACTAAGTGTTCCGAAGGAGTGCAGGAGTGGGTGGGAGCAGTCACCCACGAAGTGCTTTAAGGATTATTATTAAAACAATATATCATCAAGAGAAAAGTACTCAGGTAGAAACTATATAAAAAGTTAGAGAAATGGAGAGTAAGGAGGACTTCGTCCCTGTTTTAATGATCTCTGTGTGTTCGGTAAATGTGCTTTGAGTCAGAGGATGGAGTTAGCAGCTAGCTAACCAGAATTAGAAGTTTTGGAGGATCCAGGAGACAGAGAGACACAGGAAGTAGTAGAGAGGGCCTTACAAAGATTCATGGGCCTTTTGGATCAGTAAAGGGGGAGGGGGGGAGAGAAGGCCACTGATATTTAATAATAGAACAAGATAAACACTTCATCTGGTACCCGAATTGGAACACAAGATCTTGGGAAGGCTGCTTGCCACTGACTTTGCTGCGGCCTCCCCACCCCTGATCAGCTGTGTCATTCAGGTGCTCCCTGCAGTGCCCTCACTTCCTGCCATGTGTGCTTCTCCAGGATATCCCCACGTGTCTGCTTTTCAGGCAGCTCATTCCTCTCCCCATGGGTTGTGGAGATTTTCTGGACCCCTCCCTCCCCAGTCACTGCTGTGGTGGCTTGACCACCTTGGCACCCACTCACACCCTCAGTCGTGGGCTACACAGGAGCAATTGCTTGTGTCCTCAGCCTGGTCTGTGCACGGCAGAGGCAAGCCACTGTGACCCCAGCATCCTTTGCACTAGTTTGGTTGCCTGGCAACCTGCCACCCATGGCACAGTCAAGTGTGCCACACACAGCTTTGCTGTCACCATAGGCACTGCTGTGGACAAAATGAAAAGTCATCAGATTTGGTGAGATGCTTGGGAATGCTTACAAAAGGAATTAAGTTTAATTTAAAAAATCTTTCCCACATTAAAAATGGGTAATATTGTGATGCACAGAGTTAGGATGAGACAGTGGATGATTTGAAATCTGAAAAAATAAATAAAGGAATAAAAGACACAGCTGGCATTGACATAATGTTGATTATAATTATTATCAGTTTGGTAATTCATTTTTTAAAGTTTTATTTATTTAATATGTATACAACAATTTGCCTCGATGTATGCCCACACGCCAGAGGAGGGCGCCAGATCTCAGTACAGATGGTTGTGAGCCACCATGTGATTGCTGGGAATTGAACTCAGGACCTCTGGAAGAGCAGCAAGTGCTCTTAACCTTCGAGCCATCTCTCCAATCCCTTCTTTTTTTTTTTTTTTTGGTTTTTCGAGACAGGGTTTCTCTGTAGCTTTGGAGCCTGTCCTGGAACTCCCTTTGTAGCCCAGGCTGGCCTCGAACTCCCAGAGATCCGCCTGCCTCTACCTCCCGAGTGCTGGGATTAAAGGCGTGCGCCACCACCGCCCGGCTCAATCCCTTCATTTTTATCTTTAAAAAAGTGGTTTGATATCTGTGCCAAATGTGAAAAATTGAGTAATAAGATACAAGCCTTGGGAACATCTACCAGTGAAGCTAAGAAAAGTATTCTCATGTAAACAGGGGAATTTAGAGCAGAACCTACAACACCATGGCAAAATGAAACTGAAGAGGAGTAGCCCAATGTTATTAGAAAATCAACTTTAGTTTATCCAGTTACCGTACAAGAATGGCCACCAGATGACAGGCACCCACAAGCTATATTGATGATCACTGGAATCCTATAGAAACATTATATTTAAGGAGATTTAAGGAAGCAGTCATTTCAAATAGTATTCATTGATCCTTTGTGAAGATGTTAAATTTATGAACCACTTGGAACAGAATTATCCTCCAAGATTGAAAAGATTTAGCTACAGAAATATTGAAAGCTGGTCTTCAGTTACAATAGAAAACATGGTGAAAAGAGGAAGCTAAGTCATAGAACAATGAAATAGTGCTAAAAGTATTGATATGTCCAAAGACTGGCTTCTCAGTGGAAGTCAGTATGGTGATTTGCATAGACAGTTTGGATTTGATGATTATACCTTAACAGTGGATTTCCAAGTATCATGGTGATATATTCTGAGAAATATTTTTACTAGACAATTTTATCATTGTGCAAACGACATAGTGTGTATTCATACAAACAGCAGCATATGGCTATCACTTCGCATTGCCCTTTGACTTAATCAAGAAATACGGTAAAACATAAAATATATAAAAACTGCTACAGCTGTAACATGGCACACGGTTTTACAGGAAAAATATTGAAAATAGGAGTACATAAAGATTAATAGTGTAGGGCAGAAAATCACAAACCAGCAGCATGACATCTGCCAGTAACGTAGTAGTTTTCCATAATTGTAATGTAATTTATATGACTGTCATCATTTGGAGTTTATACCAGCATTACGACAAACATAAATGTGATCCGCCTCGGCTTTACAATAGCTTCATCACTAGCCAATAGGATTGGGTTCAACTCTGTAACTGGAGACCTGTGGTTGATTGAGACTTCTCACTGTTCCGTATCTGTCTTCTTGGTCTCCATCAATGTATGTGGAAAGCGTCTGGACTGGTGACTTTTTGTTGTTAGTATAAAAAAGCTTCACAGACATGCTTCTACACGGGAAAATGCCATGAGAGGCCTAACCCTATGTTTCCACGGCATGATCATTCATATTTGACTCCAGAATAAACTACCTCTTTTTCGCTTTGAGGTGAGAGCTGTTTTTAGGTGAATACTATCACTTCTTACCGCATCCATCTTCCCTCAGTTTCTTCTTAAACAATTACTGAGTGCTGTTTTTATATGTGAATCAAGGAGGCTGTAAATCGAGCTTTGTGAAGAGTGGTCGCTCACTTAACATCAACAAAGCCTCACGTTTGGGCCACAGCACCTCAAAAATCAAACACAATGTCAGATCATATTCTTTTATTCCCCTCAAAATACACCAAGAGACCTGCATCTTACATAAAACCCAGAATCTTTACAAAGCCCTGACAGGATCTGCTCAACTTCAAGCCTCCTCTCCTCTCTCCTAATCCTTAGTCCGACTTCCGTGGTCTGTGGCATTTGAATAGTGGCCATGGCTGCTGCTATGCAGTGCCCAGAGGTGGCCGTTTCCGTCTCCTGGGCGACTCTTCTGTATTATCAGCTTGTCGCAGATTAAAGGCTCTGCTGTCGGATTATTGCATAAGCATCTTTACTTCCTAAAATCTCAGATTGATGACAGAAGCACAATTTGAGAACCATTCAAAGTTGCTCCTTTCCTCTCTTTTGATCTTCTTTTATCTTGCTGTTTTTTTTTTTTAATGTCACATACTACTTAGAGCCCACCACACTATTATTTGTGAGCCATTTTGTCTTTTTGTATCAAACTGTAACTAAATATTGTAAGGAGTGTCACTCAGCCGAGGCTCAGTGAAGGAATCTAGGCACTCCTCTGTGTATTCGTACAGTTGGGAACAAAACCTGATTTTAAAGCACCAGATTTGATCAAAAACTTCCTTCCCCCGGAAGTAAACATGTTTGACCAGGCTCACGGACAGGAGCACTTCCGTTCCGTACAGAACATGGCGAAAGCCGGCGAAAAGAGTGTGGCTGGCGGGAAGCAAGGCTTGAAGAGGAAAGCCGTCGCCGAAGAGCCTCAGGAGGCTGCGGTCGCGGACGATGGGACGGCGGAGAGCGGGGCGCAGCCCCGGAAAGCGGCCGCCTTTCCCCCGGGCTTCAGTATCTCGGAGATTAAGAACAAACAGCGGCGACACTTGATGTTCACGCGGTGGAAACAGCAGCAGCGCAAGGTACGCGCGCGGCGGAGGCGCGGGTCACACGGGCACGCGCTCGCACGGGGTTGCACGGGCTTGGCACCCCGCCTTTGCCCGGCCAGCCACGCGTTGGTTAATTTCTCCGTCTAAACTCCAGATCCCAAACTCGGCTGCTTTCAGGAGCTCTCGCTGAAGTGATTAGTACTGTGAAGTGTCTGGTAGCTGCATTTGCTGTCTAGTGCCCTGTGCTCGCTCTGTTCTGGGAGGAAACATAAGCTAAAACATAGACTTGTGAGGCTTGCCCAAGATCATAAGGCTTATTTGTGTCTAAATTGCAGTTTGAAAAAACAAAATTCCTGACTGCTGCATATATAAAAACATGATGTTTTAATTTTTATTTGCTCGTCTTGCCCCATTTCCTTACTGAATCCTTTTGTAAGTGCTAGGCTGGAGTTAATGCAGTGAACTTGTCTCCTGGTTTACTTGTCTCCTGGTTTGGTTTTCAAGTATGAGGGAGAACTGTCCTAGAAGACGTCTTTGAGCTGTGCGGTTGCGTAGGCACTACAAAATTATATGTATGCTCTTCTGTAGTGTGTCAAGCATTTTCTCTAGAAGTCAAGAGATACTGGTGTGTAACAAATAAGTTCCTATTGATCTTAAACGCTTGTATTGGTTATAAAATAGAAGAATAGTTAGTGGTGATTTTATTGGAAACACCCTGAAAACTCTTTATCTTTGGTGCTTTCCAGAAGTAATCGTTATAGCCATGATCTTTAGAATGTAAGCACTAGGGGAAAATACTTGTTATATGTTTAATTTAATTGGAAGCTTTATAGGAAAATTTAAGCTACTGAAAGTTTAAATGTTCAGACTTAATATCGATTTGACAAAGCAAGCTCTCTGTTAAATCCTATTGATTAGACTGCCTGCTTGTGGTTCGGTGATTTAGCTATTAAAGGACGATCTGTCTGGTGGGGGATGGTAGTGTATACCTGTGATCAACACTAAGGAAGTGGAGGCAAGGGGGCTTCTGTTGGAAGCAAGCCTGGACTACCCAAGCAGACTTTTAAAATGTTTTGTGTGCTTACTTTAAAAGATCACAGTAATTCTCAGACTGGTCCTAGAACTAATTTGTGGTTTCAGTATGAGTTTGCGAGTTAACTGCTGGTTTCTCAATATTGTTTGTTTTTATTCCATTAGGAAAAGTTGGCAGCTAAGAAGAAACTTAAAAAAGAGAGAGAGGCTCTTGGTGATAAGGTAACTAAGGTTCTTAGCCATGTAATTTGTCTTATATATGAAGTAGTGTTTCCTAATACTATGTTGCTTTCCTTCTCCTAGAACATTTCAGAGTTGAAAATTAACATAGCAAATCCCTTTCTACTCTTTACCCACCTTAGCAAACTGGTGACAGCCCATGGCCTATTCTCAAAGTGAACCACTCGTGAAACTGCTTAAATACCCCCTGAACTTTACCTTACTTAGTGTGTTGTGCACAGACAGTAGACACAGTGATGCTGTTGTTAGTCAGGAGGCAGAGAAAGCTCTTCCTGGCTTTGGGACCCAGGAACTCCCCACTTCAGGTGTGAGGGTTTAGCTCTTGTGACTTGAAGCTGAAAGAACTGCTCAATACTCCTGCATGGTTGCACAACTAAATTTTTCATTTTTAAAACTTTTACACATATGCTTAGTTTATTAATTTATACTTACAAAGTTTTTTTGTTTTTCGAGACAGGGTTTCTCTGTAACTTTGGAGCCTGTCATGGAATAGCTCTTGTAGACCAGGCTGGCCTCGAACTCACAGAGATCCACCTGCCTCTGCCTCCTGAGGGCTGGGATTAAAGGTGTGCGCCACCACCACCTGGCTATACTTTTAAAATTTTAATGCATGAGAATAAGGATTCCCGAGGGAGACAAAAATGTTCAGACTACACAAGCTAAACATCTTACTTGCACTGTCCAAATAGCATCAGTTCAAATCATATAGAATCATCAATATTAGGCTATTTTGACCTTCAGCGTTCTAAAATACCATGTAATATTAGTATCTCCGAAAGTCCCATAATCTGCTAATTGCAGCAAATCGGTGTGCTAATCAACTTTAACATTATTACTGGCCCTGGGCTGGGGGTGTAGTTTAATAGGCTTTCAATTGGAGTACACAACACCCTTCCTAAAAACACAACAAAATCAGTTGTTGTGTTTGAAAGATGACTTCTTTGAATTATCTTCTAAGATTACATAAGGGTAACTCAGTAAGGTAAAGGCTCTTGCTGTGTAGCGTGGCAAATTGAGGTGGAAGAAGACAACCGCTCCCACAAACTGCACCTCTTAAACACATATATACCCAACGTCCTAAATGATTTGTCAGCTTATATTTCCTTGATATCCCTGCATGGTGTCCATGTATTTTGAAGTACTTTTAGTATTATCTCGTGATTGTGTTTTCCTTGGTGGTTTGTTGATACCATTTCTTGAGCTAAGCGGCATGATAATTCTGCAGTATCGGGTCAAGTGATGTGCGGGGTGTTAGCCATTACCCTGCTGCTGGACGTTTGCTGTATTGATGTCTGTTTCCATCACGAACGGCCACCCCTACAGACCTTTTATTCTTGTCATATGTCCCCAGTCACATTTCCCAGTAGATCTCAGGAAAATAGAAACAGCCCCTGGATTTGTACCTTTGTGATTTTTTTTTTTTCCATTCTGTTAATTTCCTTTTTACTGTTAGATATTTTTCTTAGAGAGGGATTGTGATTTCTGCTACTTGTGCCTATTTTAAGTTGCTTGATTCTGTATCTACTGTGCCTATGTCTCTTCGGATTATATAAAGGTAGCATTATTGCTCCATTTTCTTTCAAGGATTTATGGAACTGTAGTTGTGGTTTGAAATGAGGAACAGATTGTTTGGAGGTTACTTGAAGACTTTGTTTCCCAACTGTAATGTGAAGTAGTTCATAAAATGCTTCTAAACCTCGGCGTTTTCCATCTTCCTTAGGCTCCACCGAAGGCTATTCCCAAGACCATTGACAACCAACGAGTGTACGATGAAACCACAGTAGACCCCAATGACGAAGAGGTAACGTCAGACATCTGAATGCTCGCCCTTGGTGTGTGGGTGGATGTAAGAGCAGGCTACCCCCTTCTTCCCTGCCTCCTTGTTCCTTACCCCTCTCTTTGATATTTGGCTCTCCCAGAACATTTGGGATGGCAGCACATCATGCCAGCACGGGGCCCTCATTCATCACTTCACTGAGATCTTTCTTAAATACTAAAAATATATTTCAGTAAGTTTTGTGATCTTTTCTGTACTGGTTTTGTTTGTAAGTCTTGTTAGAGCTGCTCCTGTCCTGTGTTTTCTTAGGACACATGCATCTCTAACTCTTGCTCTGTTTGCTGGTTTGTGAAAAGCCAGTTCCTCTCACCGTAGCATACCTAAACTGGCTACTAATAATTTATCTAATAATTATTACAATTATTCATTGTAAATTTTTGATAGTTATTTATCCGATGATAGATTTATCTCTTTATTTATCCTACCTTTGTGCTGACTGGAACTTCTGATACATTGTTGAGTAAACAGAAGGCAGTGATGGTGTCCTTGTCTTGTTCCTGATTTGAAAGAATACTACCGATTCAGCCTCCTTGGTGTTTACGTCATTGGTGTAGGTTTTTTGTATGCTTTAAAGAAATCCCATGTATGCTTTGTTTTGTCATGAATGAGTATAGAGTTCTTCCTCTGAAAATATTGAGATAAGATACTCTGTATTTCTTCCCCATGTTACCATTATGCATCCATGGGTTTTCTGATGTTAAAAATTAGTGTCTTGTATTCTTGGGATAGCCCATCCTGGTATCATGCTGTCTTTTTATTTTACAGTTTTGGGTTGTTGTTACTTGCTTAGAATTGATATCTTTATTTGAGCTCATGCATTAAACTATGGTAATGTGTCATTAACTCTCCTAGTACTCACTTTTTTAAAAATTAAAACTTCACTGTAAATATTTTGTAGATTAAAAATCATCACCCAGCCAGAAGAGCTAGACCCATAGTCTGTATTCTAAGAAAACCCATAGTTTAGTGTAACATTCTCTTTTCATTAGGTTTTGTCAGACAGCTTCTTTGTGTTCTTTTCAGTGAAGTAGTTTAATTTCTTTAATTTTTCTCTACTGAATTTTGTGTTTCATTTCTGTCTCCCTTGTTTCCTCCTCCTTTCACTGAGCTTCATCTATTTTTATTTTATCAATTTGCTCTTTGTTTACTATGAACAACAGAACTCCTTTGAGTATCACCTGTGTAAATCCTACAAGTTTTAAAATGTGCTACTTTCACTATTACTTACATCAAAGTTTCTTTTTTTTTTTTTTTTTTTTTTTTTGGTTTTTCGAGACAGGGTTTCTCTGTGGTTTTGGAGCCTGTCCTGGAACTAGCTCTTGTAGACCAGGCTGGTCTCGAACTCACAGAGATCCGCCTGCCTCTGCCTCCCAAGTGCTGGGATTAAAGGCGTGCGCCACCACCGCCCCGCCAAAGTTTCTTTTTTAGTGGAATAATTGTTCATTGCTCACAATTTGTTAGGGTTTTTTTTTTTTTTTTTGGGTTAAATTTAATTGGCATGTTTATTTATGAGTTTATAATTTAGTGCATATATACCATTCCTGATGATTAAATTGTAATACATTTATGTCTCAATATCATTTCTGTGTTGTGAGAACTTTCAAACGTCTCCAGTTTTTTTTTGTTTTGTTTTTAAGACAGGGCTCTCTGTGTAGCCCTGGCTGTCCAGAAACTAACTAACAGTTCAAGGTTGGCCTTGAACTCACAGAGATCTGCCTGCCTCTCCTGAGTGCTGGGAATATATGATAAATGGCTTTAGACTCTAATGATCTTACTCTGCTCTATTTATATTTCACAGAATTAATTTCTCCTTTCTTTAGGATTCATCCTCCGTGTCTGGCAGGTGTCATTCGCCACCAGGTCTTATTTCATCAGTTTCCCTAGTCTTCCGTTCTTGTGTTGTCTCAGGCTGTATTTGTTGCCTCTCCCACCCCTGAGCTTCCTAAGGAGGATGGATGGCTAGTTTTAGACTTCTAATACAGTGTTTGAAGCTCTGGTTTCCCATGGTTGCTTTAACATGGTCCATACACTTTGACAGCTTGTTGCTTTTGTTCTTTATTTAAGAGGTTTGTTTTCTTTTGTGTGGTGGGATCAGAGACGCTGGGGATGAAACCTTGTGCACGCTAGGCAGCCACACTCTCCAGCCCAAGAGATTTTCTAATTTCCCTTTTAACTGACTTCAGCTCATTGATTATTGTGTATGTTAATTTATAGGAATTTGAAATCTTCTAGATTTCCTTCTCGTGGGTGATTTCTGTTAATTCTATCTTGCTTGCTTAACAGACTTCCTTTCAGTTAGAGGCTTTAAGTCCTGGCCTGTGGTCTGTTCTGAGGAATGTTGTGTTGCCCTTGGAAATCGTGGGTTTCCTATTGTTTTAGGAGGGATTATTGTGTTGGTTGATAGGCTGCTCCTATCTTACACTCTGTGTGTGAATTTACTTGTCCCTGGGAAAAGAAGATGGATACTCCACCTCTCAGCTGCTTCTCCATGAGTTTCAGTTCTTCTGTTAGGGACCTGCGTTTACAGCTATATTGCTGTGTGTAATTACTTGTGTGCATGGTAATTACGTTCTTATGGAGCAGCGCTTCTTAGTGTCTGTTTTGTGTATGGAGCCAGGTAAACTCTCTCCTGGGGACTCTCCGCAGTATGCTTTTCCATGTTTTGCTTTGAAGTTATCCTTGGACTTGAATTTAATATGTATCACGTTTCAAGCAAGAGCATATATGGTTAGATATTGCTTCTTTGGTCAGCCTGAAATTAGTACTTAATGTCAGTTATAAACATAGCTAGACTTTTACATCATCTACCCCCCACCCCCCGCCTGTATTGTCTCAGTTCTTCCTTGGTTATTTTCTTTGATGTTGATTTTTGAGTGTGCTGTTTTAATTGTTTTGGTAGTTGCCCTTAGACTTGAAACATACATGAGCTCTAAGAGCTTATTCTTGGTACTGGAGGGAAACAAACAAAAGGCACCATGCATCTTTAATCATCCAGGTCTGGTGTGAATCTGCATAATCCAGCTAACCCATGGAGAGGTGCTGTTGGCCAGGTGCCGCATGTTGTCTGTGTCCCAGCTGGAGTCAGAGTTACTACATGAATTCGCCCGTAGCTTTACAAAGGAATGCACACACAGCCTTACCATGTTAGCACCTGTTTCCTAGGCCCTCTAGGTCTGCCTTCCCATCTAGTATAGCTCCTTTCAGTTTAAGGGCTTCTTTCCCTTTTGTCCTCGTGGCAGATTTACTAGCTGCTGATTACCCCCGTTGTTTACTGGAGACATTTTGCACTTTGAACATACTCTGCAGCACCGTGCTGATCCTCATGTCTCATCGCTCCAAGTGTCCTCTGATTTTAACAGCTTGGCTCTAATGTGCTCATTATTGTTGCTGTTTATAGCCCGCTTGGAATTTGCTGAGCTTCTTGAATAAGTGTTAGTATTTTCATCAAGTTTGTCTTTTTAGCCATGATTTCTTCAAATACTTTTTCTGCCGTTCTCTTCTGCCTGTCACAAGGCTCCCTTTACACAGACTGTTGGGTGTTTGACATGTGCTGTAATTTCCCCAGTTTCACATTTCCAGGACGGTTTTCTCCGTTCTCCATACTGGGCCAGGTCGGTATCTGTTCGTGGCTTTTCAGTCCACTGATTCTTCTGTGTCCATGTTTTCTTTAAATCGTAGAACACATTACTCAGAGCTGCTTTGCCATTTGGCAAATTTCACATGTCAGCCCACTCAGTTATCTGCTAATTATCTCCCCTAATTTATCACACTTTCTTTTCTACCGAGTTTTGGCTGAAAGTTATTTTTACATAACATAGTATTGTAGTTTTGACTGAATGTTACTTAGTTTATTTTGGCTTTTAGTTAGTTAATTAGTTAGTTGACAGGATCTTCCTATGTAGTCCAGGCTACCCTGGGACTCCCTGTGTAGCCTAGCCTGGCCTGACTCCAAGCTGGTAGCAGTCCTGCTCAGCCTCCCTGGGATTACAGGAATGAGCTACTGTGTTCAGCTCTGGTTTATCCTTTAAGGACTGTTTTGTTGTTTCTGTAACTTGCTTGGACTTTAAAGTGTGAAATCATTCTCTTCCCGGCAGTAGCAGGATGACTGCTCAATTCTTGTTGTTTTATCTGTAACCTGCCTCGCTACTTACTGACGGCCCCTGTTTTTATTACATACCTTATGTCAGTCGGAGACTAGGCAAGCCCAGTTGAACCCCTGGAGCTCCTCAGACCTGCCCCTCTCTCTGTCTGGGCTGTGCACGTGTGGAGGAACGCCTTACGCGCTCCACCCATCTTCGTCTCCCTGCCTTCCACATTCAGTGCTTCTCAGATCTCCCTCAGTGTGTGTGAGATCAGAGCCACCTTGGGTTTGTGGTGACAGCATCTTAAGTACACCTACAACTCCTACTTCAGAGCATCACCTTTAAGTTTCTAGCTCTCCGTACTTACCTTCAGTTAGGTCTGCAACCCTGGTTTGACAAAGCTTCGTGTTTTCACATTTCCCCCATGATTCTTGTCTTCTACTCCATGCTGCTACCCCAGTCCTGGAAGCTGGTATTGCTGTTTTCGTCCACCAGCATGAACAGGACTAGCATTAGTCAGGCCTGGTATTCTTGTCCATGTCTGTAGCCACTGTGCAATACACACATCTTAGTTTGTGCCCTGGAAGCATTTTTGATAGCTACCCAGTTTATACTCGAATTGTGCGGATGTGAGTCAGCCACTTCATGTCACTATTGATGTCACCTCCTCCTGCACCTGTCAGCTAACAGTCGGTGAAGCAACATTTTAAAATCCAGGCTCAGTGAACTGTCTGATACAAAATAATCTGTCCTCTGTTTTCAGGTGGCTTATGATGAAGCTACAGATGAATTTGCTTCCTACTTCAACAGGCAGACATCTCCTAAGATTCTCATCACGACATCGGATAGACCTCATGGGGTAAACACATTGATTAGTGTAGTCCATGAGTTCTTATGTCATATGTAAAATGCTCTATTCAGAAAAGTGAAATGGTTAATTGCCTTTGATAATGACAGTGAATAAGTAAAGGGAGACAGCTGATGATATGATGTAGGTTACTGAGCACAGTTCTTCAGGGTAGTTTTATAACCATGACAACTCTTAGCATCATGCCTGAATAACTCCTTGTTATGAAGTGCTGTCATTATGGGATGTTTAGCAACATCCCCAGCCTCTGTCCATTACAAGCCAGCAGTATCTACCCCCTGCGCCAGTCCTAGCCACAAAATGTCTGCAGACGTTGCCATGTCTCTGTCTCCATGAAGGAGCTGTGCTCCTTGTTGGAAACCTGGCTTTGGGGTAAATGGCCTTTGACACAGGAGACATTGCTCCGCCTTCATGCTTCCTCTGTCTGTTCACTTCTGGTAATGCTATCTTTGAATCATCATCGGTCCTGTCCTTATTAGTACATCCTTTTTCCTTCTTACTCTGAGTAATGTCTCTTATCTTCTCACAGAGAACAGTACGACTCTGCGAGCAGCTCTCGACAGTTATACCAGATTCACACGTGTATTACAGAAGAGGACTGGCTCTGAAAAAAATTATTCCACAGTGCATTGCAAGAGATTTCACAGACCTGATCGTTATTAATGAAGATCGTAAAACACCGAGTATCCTTTGGGTTTGTTTGTAAGGGAATTTTTCTGGCCCTTTTCTCGCCTATTTTTAAACATATTTGAAGGACTAGGGAAAGGATTCCTATCATTTTAGAATGGACATTTTTTCCATAGCATTGCATCTGTCCAAAGTCCAGGCAAGAGCAGTTTCTTGCACAAATGCCATTGAAGGCAAATTTGATAACAAGTTTCTTTAATGTTCATCAACCTTTTTGAAGTATTGGTGCTGCCAAGAAGTAGACATGTCTCACTGTCAAGAAAAGTCTAAGTTTTTAAAACATTTTAAATGCCGTATTTTGTAGGTCGTTGAAGTTTTGGATTATCTATTTAACTGAAATATATCTCTGTATATCTAAAAAACCTAACTAACATGCCAAGTTTGACTATTAATTTGTATTTTTTAATTATGCATTGCATTTTTAAATGAGAAAAAAGAGCAGAAATACATATACAGAGTATAACAAATCAGCCTTAAATTTGTATCAGTAGACCAAGATCTATACCAATGCAAAGTGTTTATATCATATTTCTTTTGAAATGAAAACAAACATTTATAAACAATCATTTTGGGAATTTGGGAGTAGTTTTTAACTGCTTCCTGCTGTTTGTTGGGTGAAGTATTCTTAGGGTTCATGGAGACCTTTCGGTGGGGATAGGGAGGATGTTTCATTAAACCACATTAGCTTGGAAGGAATCCACAGGTTCTCATCTTATGTGGAAATAAAAACAGAACCACTTTTCCAAAGTAACATATCTTTAGACTCCGATTTTGAAGTTAAGATACCTTTTTGTTGGTTTAACTTAGCAGTCCCCAGAACTAAATGTTTCTCTGCAGTCAGAAAATTTAAAGAAAACACAATGCTATACATAATCCAGACTCTCTATGTATATTTTATCTTTATGTGCCTTGTTTATTTTATTCCTCTAATCTGTGACTGTCTGTACTCTTTTTTCTTCTTTCTTTTTTTTTATTTTTATTCTTTTTTAATTAAAATTTCCACCTGCTCCCCATTTCCCATTTCCCTCCCCTCCTCCCAAATATTGCCCCCTCCCCCCACTTCCCTCCCCCTATCCCCACTCCTCTTCTCCTCCCCCCACTCCAATCCCCCTCCCTCTCGATACTGAAGAGCAGTCCAAATTCCCTGCCCTGCGGGAAGACCAAGGTCCTTCTATCTATGTCCAGAAAGGTGGGCGTCCAAACAGGCTAAGCTCCCACAAAGCCAGTTCATGTATTATGATCGAAACCTAGTGCCATTGTCCTTGGCTTCTCATCAGCCTTCATTGACCGCCATGCTCAGAGAGTCCGGAATCAACCCATGCTTATTTGTCTGTACTCTTTTATATTACTTTTACTGTCTCTTTAAAGACTTTTTTTATTTTTTTAAACTATTTTTTTAATATCTGTTTATACTCTTTCTCCCAAGCTTTTTTAAACATACTATGACCCGTTTAAAGGTTTGTTTCTGTCTGAATCTGTCTTTATTGTGTATTTGTAATCATATTCTGACCAGGAGTGCATTTTTTTTTTAATGTTAAGTGTGCGTGGCTAGGATCAGCTCCACCTGCTGCCTGCTGACTCTGCTCTGTAAAGCATGGTGGAGGTTTCACCACCTCCGCAACCGTGCTCACCACCCCAGCTCCAGGGGAGCAGAGGGTCTAGGTTGCCATTAAGCAACTTGTAGCACTTTGCTCACAAACCCTAAGTGCTCTGTAGCCCGACCTCCTGAAAGATCCAGAGCCACTCATTCTGCCAGTACCAACCAGGAAGCCAGTCTTTAAAGGATCCGCACCTCTGCTTGTGGCTCACAACAGAGTCTATTTGGGAAAAAAAAAAATGCAACTATCAAGAAGCTATGCTTGCCCCCCTTTTTTGTGAGTCTAGAAGCCCTCTTTTTTTTTTTTTTTTTTAAGCTTTTTTAGTCTTATGTGGATCCATGCCCCACATTGTTCACCATTTTGTAAAAGGAGATTGTGTGTTGGTTTTCTGTCTGCCCAGGTCCAAATAATCAAACAGAAACTATATTAATTATAGCACTGTTTGGCCAACGGTATAGGTGTATTTTTACGTGGCTCTTATATCTTAAATTGCCATGAGGCTGTGACCTACTAGAAAGGTTTCAGCTGCTTCTGTCTCCTTCAGTAGCTACACGTTGTCTCTTTGACTCTGCCTACTCTCTATAGATCCTTGTTCGGATTTCCTGCCTGGCTTTACTCTCCTAATCCATTGACTAAACAGCTTCTTTATTAACCATTGGTAATAAAACATATTCACAGCATATAGAGAGGAATCCCACACACATAACAGCAGTCAGCCTGCCATAGTGAATTCCAGCAAAAAGTCCTGTTAACTAACAGCACTGTTCCAGCAACATGAGGGGAGGGGGACTTAACGGGGAACACTTGAGCCAGGTCTGATGAATGAGGCTGGGCAGTCAGTGGGAAAGGAGGCGGCATGAGAGCTCTGGCCCGGCTGACACCATGTGTTGGTGTAACTTCATCCTAGGTTGTAGGAAGCGTGTTGTTGTGAGGTAGGGTGGAGCATGCCATGTGCTTGGCGGTGGTGTGGGTATCAGCAACAGTGAAGCGTTCCCTGTGTCTCACATCTGTCGTACTGTCTTCTGACCCCAAGGTGTTTCTGTTGACGAAAGGATGTAAAATATATCTAGATTTCTTTTTGTACTTGCTATTATTTCTTGAATAGTACCTATAATTTCAGTATTTAGATGACCAATTGGGTGAGTCAGATTAGTAAAGAATTTATAAAAATAGCAATTGGACTTTCCATTCTGCCAAAAGACAGCACATTCTTTTTTTATACCAGTGAACACTCACTGTTCTAATACAGTGTATTTTTTAAATCCATTTTTCACAGCTTTCATCATTTTTATATAACTTAAGTGTATTATTTTGTTCGCCTGTATTAGTTTTTCAGAAACCAAAATAGACAAAAAACTAGTTCTTTAACGTGGCATTTGTTGACTAGATTATTATTTGGTTTGACTATATAATTATAATTTTTATGCATAATTATTAAAGAAAAGAACAATTTTTAAAGTGATTGCTGCCTTTAAATAAAATGGCAAGGTCTGTTTTGGTTGTAGCAGTTAAGTTGTAATCTTTTAAAGCTGCTAAAACAAGCATTCATCAATTTAATGTTTTCTCTTTAATATTTCATATAGGTACACAGATGACAGCATTTCTAGCTTTTGGAAAGCCTGCATTGTTTTGACAAAATAAGTCTTTTTATCTGAAACATTCTTTTTTTTTTTTTGCCATTTAACCACCTTATGGGACGCGATTTCAGCCCCTTTTCTTCATTAATGAAACAGGCCACAGTGACTGTTTTCCATTATTTATGTTAGTTTAACAATACAACTTACGTGTACCCAACAAACAAAACCACTTTATTTGGGAACCTATGAAACAGGAATCTTTGCTTTTGACACAATCCACAATTTAATAGGATTGTTCTAGATAAAACTTTACAAAAGTTGAAGAAAATTGTTTTATATCTACTGGTCTCCTTACTTTTCATGGTTTCGTGAATGTCCAAGCAGCAAGAAAGTACTTGGCTGTACTTCATGAAGTTGAACCTGGAGTGAATCTTTAAATAGAAGAACTCAATATTTGCCATTAGCCTGTTTAAAAGTAAACAAAAACCAGTTCTAATACACTGGGGTTAAGGGAAAGGCATTTTCCTGACTCCTAACTGCCATTTTAAGTGAGGAGCACTATGGTAAGTTAATTCTAACTGTAAGGATTTGCAGCAGTCCTTAATGGAGAAGCGAAATACTACACGTGTTTGAAATAACTGGGGCAAAAATAGCTTCTTTACATGTCGTAGATAAGATTGTGTGAGGAACCACTTGGGAAAACTGGACACAAAAGATGAAGTTTGTACCTGCATTTCTGTCAGGCTAATGCCTTCATTCTGAACCCGAGTCAGTGATGACAGATGGCAGGAAGCTCGTACTGCTGTTGAGACTGTGATGTGCAGCTTCCAGTTGTCATTAGAGAGTGTGGGGCAGGTGAAATGACCCACCTAAATCCTATGTGGCTTACTACTTAGAGACCCTAGGGCCAAATCCAAATTTGATTATCAGCTATGTCAGAAAATGTAGTTGGAGTAGAGAGCACCAACTGTTACTTTAATGACCCAGGTGGGAATCTCAAGTCAGGAGAGGTGATGGTAGAGGGGAACGTTAGTGAGCAGCGGGGCGGCTGCGCGGAGGCCGAGGAGAACTAATGGTGGCAGTGGGGACAGAATTGTTCTGTAAATCTCATATTGTGTGCACATAGGTGTGCAATGGTTTTGGTTAGGGCATAGTCTTAGTTTTCTACTGCTGTGACAAACCACCATGACCAAAGCAACTTCTAAACGAAAGCATTTAATTAGGGGATGGCTCTCGGCTTCCGAGGGTGAGTCCACGCCCATCGTGGCAGGGAGCATGGCAGCAGGCAGGCATGGTGCTGGAGAAGGAGCTGAGAACTTACATCCTATCTACAAGTTGGAGAGGGAGAAAGAAGAGAGAGACAGAGCAGACAGAGCCTGGAGAGGGTTTTTGAAGTCTCAAAGCTCACCCCAATGACAAACCTCCAAGGCCACACCTCTAACCCCTTGCTAAAGTCCTCGAACAATTCACATATATGAGCCAGTGGGGACTGTTTTCATTCAGACCCCACATTCTAAGGTTGCTTGAAGGCAATAGAAAAGTAAGATGACATATCTAAGGATGAAGTTTTTTTTCCCCAAGATTTATTTATTATGTATGCCATGTATACCTGCAGGCCAGAAGAGGGCACCAGATCTCATTACAGATGGTTGTACCATGTGTGTGCTGGGAACTGAACTCAGGTCCTCTGGAAGAATAGTCAGTGCTCTAACTGCTTAGCCATCTCTCCAGCCTGGTTAATGCTTTAAAAAAAAAATGGGTGTAATATAGCTTCTCCTGGCTGCCTTTAGTCCAGCCATTCTCAACCTGTGTTTCATGACCCCTTTGGTAGGGGGTGAATGACCCTTTCACAGGGTCGCCTAAGACCATCAGAAAACTCAGATATTTACATTATGACTCATAAAAATAGCAAAATTACAGTTATGAGGTAACAAATAATTTTCTGGTTGGGGCCACCACAACACAAAGAATCGTATTAAAGGGTCGCATCATTAGGAAAGCTGAGAACCATTGCTTTACTCAGTAAAGACAGCAGCCGAAGGGTTCAAATTCCAGGCTGCAGTAAACTATCTCCATCCCTGTTAAGTACTTTTTTTTTTTTTTTTTTTTTTTTTTTTTTTTTTTTTTTTTTTTTGGCTTTTCGAGACAGGGTTTCTCTGTGGTTTTGGAGCCTTTCCTGGAACTAACTCTTGTAGACCAGGCTGGCCTCGAACTCACAGAGATCCGCCTGCCTCTGCCTCCCAAGTGCTGGGATTAAAGGCGTGCGCCACCACCGCCCGGCCCTGTTAAGTACTTTTTAATTTTGAAATTGGGTTAAAGTTGTCCAGGCACAGGCCTTGAAACTTTATCCCTCTTGCTGGACTGCTGGCCTGGGCCGTCAATCCTAGTTTTTTACTTTTTGATGCCCCCGTCACCCTTAAACTAAAAGCTGTTATTAACTGAACACTCTTATCAACCACTGCTTTTAGTTTTGTCTGCTTGTTCCTAACTTATTCATTGTTAGAGTACCTTTGTGCTACAAAACCTTAAATGCTAGTCCCTTACTGCAGCTGGGACTCTGGTGCTTTTGGCTGCTGTACTTGCTGATAGGTAGGTCTCATATTTAATATGTAGTTTACAGTATCTAGCATTCTGTTCATGCTAGACTATAACTGGATTATAAAGGTTGATTTTAATTTCTCATTAACCCCAAAAGATTTTTTTTTAAAAAAAAATCAGTTTTGCCAGGGGGTGGTGATGCATGCCTTTAATCCCAGCACTTGGGAGGCAGAGATAGGCAGCCCTCTGTGAGTTCGAGGCCTGTGTGGTCTACAGAGTGAGTTCCAGGACAGGCTCCACAGCTACAGAGAAACCCTGTCTCAAAAAACAAAAAAAAAAACAAAATAAAAAATAAAAAAAAGAAATAGCAGTTTTGATTTTGATTGAATTTGCATTGCTGAGATGATATTCTTACCATGTCCTCATCTTACAAACAGGACAATAGAGTGGAGGTGAACTGACATACCAGTAGCATTGAATCCCAACTTTTTCCTTCTTGAGTAGTGGTCATTGGAGATTTTTGTTGTTGTATTCTTTGACTTTGAAAGCCCTTGGTACCCTATTGAGAATGATAGCATTTAATTGTAAAAATAAAAGACTCTTCTAGATTAGTATTTTTTTTGTAAGATTTAATGTGGTTTGACTTTGGTTTGGTAGGAAAAATTCAGTTAACCCAGAAGAACAAATACATCCATCTACTAATTTCTAGGCACCCTCAAACATACGGAAGACAACTTATTTATGCAATCTAGGGCTCATATAGTCTGGTGTGTTTCTTAACCTTTATAAACAGATGGCCTTATTTTGAGTCACTTGCCAAATGGTCCAACTGCTCATTTTAAAATGAGTAGTGTTCGTCTTCGTAAAGAAATTAAGGTGAGTTTTATGTATTCCTTGACCAATATTGGTCTCAGGTTATCAGTAGATTATTAAAGATTTAATTGATGTTAATTGTTTGACCTTTGGATGACAGCAGGTTGTTGTGAGGCCATAAACAGTTCTGACAGTAGCAGTGTCCTCTTGCTATGAGTGTTGATTTTCTAAGGGTTAACATTAGGCTGTGTTCAGTGCATATTAGCACATTAAATATATCTTTGCGGGTTTGATAAGCGATCTCTTACATTTCTGTCATTTTAAGAATTTTTAAAGTCAGGATTGGTGGCTCCTGCAGTAATCCCAAGTCATGGGATTACTCTGACCAAGGAAGAAGGGCTAGGGTTTTAGCTAAGGTTCAGTGCCAGACCAGTCTGAGCCGGAGTGAGACCCTTGGTCAAAACCAATAATTGTCTAAATTCTAGACCCAAAAATTATAACGTATAATTCTTCTCGTTATCTTTACTGAACATTGTATTTTTTTTTTCCAGAGGCGAGGCAAAGACCCCACAAAACATGTTCCCGAGATAATTCTGAATAACTTTACAACACGGTTAGGCCATTCTATTGGACGCATGTTTGCTTCTCTCTTTCCTCATAATCCTCAATTTATTGGAAGGCAGGTTGCCACCTTCCACAATCAGCGGGATTACATCTTCTTCAGGTTTCACAGGTAAGGGCAAACACTAACTTAGACCTTTTTGTCTGTATGAACCTGTTCTGATGTAACAAGTCCTGTAAGCTTTGCCATAGAAAATGAATTTGAATGATCCCAACTGTTCAACTTTTGTCTCTGAAGATATATATTCAAGAGTGAAAAGAAAGTGGGAATTCAGGAACTTGGACCACGTTTCACCTTAAAATTACGCTCTCTTCAGAAAGGAACCTTTGATTCGAAGTATGGCGAATATGAGTGGATCCATAAGGTATGTGGTCGTTGTTCTAGAACCCATTTTAACTATGTAGTTACATGTTAAGGTGTGTAACAGAATTTCTTCCCCATGACCTAGAAAGAAGCGATCTGATGTGGTATCATGGCCTGTAACCTGGATTTGCTTAAATAGCCCACAGAACAATGGTCTTTAAACAGGACCAACATCAACCTAGGAAGGGGAAAATCTCAGGCCCAGACCTACTGCACCAGGATGGCTTCCTGGGGCGTAGGCCCAGCAGGCTCTGAAGGCTGGCACAGTGGCTCTGCTTCGCTGTTTGAGAACTACCACGTTTGGGCTCAAGAGCACTGGAAAGCACCTTAAGAGTTGAAATGTCTATAAAGCATTTCCTGCCTAGTTAGCAGCAGTACAGCCTTCCCATTTTTACTTTAAAACTACATGCAGGCATGGAACAGAAATTTTCAGCTCATTTAAATCCAACCTTACAACTGTTAGGGTCTCAGATATACCTATATATAGTGTTTTTAGCAGTGTTACTCATAAAGATCTATGAAAGCCAGCTGATTTGTTTTTCATCGTCTTCTCTAATTTTCAGCCACGGGAAATGGATACAAGTAGAAGAAAATTCCATTTATAACGTACTAAGGGAGTAGTAGTGGATTTTGCTGGACAGACCTGTCTTGAAAATCTTGGTAAATTATTTAACAAAACACCCTTTTCAAAATGGAATTTATTGATTTTATAAATCTTACATTTGAACAAATGACCAGGTGCCATGAATTTCCACTGTTGAAAAATAAATGTAATTTTGGTGAAAGTCCTAAAACTTGTCATTTCAGATTAGCTGTGAATAATTCTGTTGGAATGAAGAGTCAAACTTTCTAATATGCACTCCCAAAGGATTTACAGGCTAGAAGTATTGTTGGTAGATAGTGTGTAGCCCTGATTTAATACACCAGTCCTGGAGGCCAGATTCGCAGGACTTGGCACCAAGACACAGGTCACTGGAGTTAAATCTTTCAGTTCCTGTTTTCTTGCTCCTTTTAACCTAATCACCGTCTACTATCCTGCTTCATTCAGATACTGTCTCGATTTCTCAAGTTTTGTTATTGTTGGTTTTGTTTTTGGAGACAGGGTTTCACTGTGCAACTGTGGCTGCCCTGGAACTTCCCAAGTGCTGGGATGAAAGGCATGCTACACCACTGCCTGGCTCAAGTTCTTGATTTTTCTAATGGGACTGTTATTTCCAAACTAAAGCAACTACCTTTCTGGTTTAACTGCTAAATGTACTACAAAGGGTTTTGTTTGGAGTCTTTTGTTATTGTTATTTGTGTGAATCCAGAGGATAGTGCCAAGGACCTGTAATCCCTTTCTGTATTATTTATTAAACAGTCTCATTAAACCTAGAGCTCACCATTTTAACCCACGCTGGTGGCCAACAAACCCTCTCCCCCAGGTGCTAGGTGTTATGGGCATGCACGACCATGCTCTGCTTTGTACAGGTGGCAGGATCTGAATACAGATCACAGTCACACAGTAGATACTCTTACCCACTGAGCCACTTTCCACCCGTATTTGGAATAGTCAAAGTAATTCCTATAACTTGCCGTGCACCGCGCCCCCGTGTCTGCGCTCTGTGCGCTGGCACCCAGTTACCAAGCTTCTGGCAAGGGGCTGGAGGTTAAAATACACAGACACACACAAACAAGAGAGATAGCGACATGGGTCATCCTTGAATTCCCCAAGAATGCCTCCTTTATTGTGTTCAGGGGCAGATTATATAGAGATAGCCAGGCCTCAGCCAAACCCACCAAAAACCACTCTCCTGCCATCAGGAACTCCTGAAGGTCTCATGCTCAAAGCAGCTGTATGCACTCAGATCAGGGGATTACAAGAAATTCAGGATCTGCTCCCAACATAACTAGCTGAAAGAAAGTGGAAGTCTCCCAAACTTGAATAAAATTTTGCAATAGTCTGTAAGTTCTTAGAAGCCTTGCCAATGTAAAGCATTGAATCTAATACAGTGCATTTCATAGCAATAACAAGGCCAGAGAATTTTATGCTGTTTTATTGTATGCTACAGCCAGTGTATATAAAATAGTTAAACCTTGTGAAACAGAAATCCATGAAGATTCAGAGAGGTAGATGTTAAGGATTGACAAGTAAAGACTGTGTATTATGGCACGTGTTAGAGAAGCTTCTGTACAGACTTCAGAATATCCACTGGTTCATGAAAAGTGGTTTAAGAAACCTGATGGAGAAAACAAAGATAAAGTGTCAGTAACTTTTAAAAGACATTTTTATCAGTAATACTTGGGCAAGGACAGTTGTTTTCATTTTTGAAAATGGTTTATGCTCTGCCTGTTTTCCTGAGTAATAACACAGAAATGATGTTTTTCCACCTCACAATGGCGTGAGAGCAGCACATGCCGGTACTCTGAGTCTTGCACTTTTCCTAGGCTACCAGGGCGTACCCGGTAACACTGTTCTTCTGAGCTGCTGTGCAGCAGCAGCAGCACTGCGGCAGCACCTCTAGTCCACCCCAGGAACCCTCAATTACCAACGACCCTTCATGTATTTTCAGCTTACTGTGGCTGGCTGGTCCACACCCACCATAAGTCAACCCTGTTTCTAGGTGGCTCATTTGAATATGATTTTATAAAGGGTTTTCTAATGAAATTGAGCCTAAGCCTGCTTTTCTTTTTACTTTTGAAGATGCAATCTACAAAGATACTAAAACCCACCTTTTCCCTGGTTCTCAGACCTGGCACAATATCTATCATCCTGTTTTATGGCGTTGTACAGATCACACCACTAAGATTACTACTGAAATATACTTTATCATAATAAAAAGGTAAACATAAAAACATTCAATGAGGAAAATCCTAGGATCCTTTGAAAAAATAATTACTAAGATGCAGTCATAACAATATACAGAAAAAATGCAAGGACACTGAACATGCGACTGTCAACAGCAACAACCTTAATGCAGCCCATGAGATGAATAGACAATCTACGTATGTAACAAAATACTACTTAGCAGCTTAAATGACTCAAAAATTCATACAAGATAAACACAGATCTCAATATTGAAGCAATAGTTATATACTTTAAACCAGTCTTATCTTAAAACTATAAAATACAGTTAAGCATATATATATATACAGGAGAAAAAGAGGTATAACAACTTCACAATAAGTTATTATAGAAAGTAAAACCTGTTTTTAAAAATAGGGTGTGAAAAAATTAAAAATTTGAGTAATTCATAACAAACACTGAAGAGGCACAAAACCTCTGGGGGAAAACAGAAGAAAACATTTAACCTCATTTGATAGCAAATTCAGCACACACCAAGAAAGGAAAAAAGAAAAAAAAAAAAAGGCACCCATGCACTGAGTGGAAGACCAAAGATGGGCAGTGATAATCAAATTTTATTAAAATTTCTAAGTCACTGTTTGGCAGTTTTACCTCTAAAGTTCACAGGCAGCCACCAAAAACATCAGTCTTGGCCATGGCCTCAGACCTGGAAGCTGACAGTAGTGAAGTAAATAATGTGTTACGGCCCAGCTGTTGAAAGCCCTGTGAAAATTTACTGAGATAAAAATTCTCTTAAGAGGATTTCTAATGGTCGTCTCCTTTTGGCATTCTCTGTTGCTAAGTTACTTAAGCTGGGTTTATTTTTTTTTTCTTTTTTCTTTTTTTTTTTTTTTTTTTTTGTTTTTTGAGACAGGGTTTCTCTGTGGTTTTGGAGCCTGTCCTGGAACTAGCTCTTGTAGACCAGGCTGGTCTCGAACTCACAGAGATCCGCCTGCCTCTGCCTCCCAAGTGCTGGGATTAAAGGCGTGCGCCACCACCACCCGGCTTAGCTGGTTTTATTTTTATAAGCTGCTTATAGACTCCACTGATTTTACTGTGTCTTTAATGTACTCTAGACCAACAACACAGGTTGCAAAAGAAATGCAGGTTCTGGAACCTTTCCTTAGATCCACTGGGTTACAATATGCACTTTAGGAAGACAATCTGTAAATTTACTCACCGTTTTAAGAAGCAGTGCTTTTTATCTAAATATCCTTTCCTTACCCTAAACTGTTTCAAATCATAATATCCAAAGTTTCTTTTATTGCTGGAATTAACAGCCTTAATTTTATTTTGAAATCTGGGTTCTTATCCCAGTCATCTATAAATATAAATCATTTAAACACTTTAGTGTGAACTCATAAACAAAAAGGCTACTAACAGGACTTCAGACTTAACACTTTATATTAGATGAAAATAAATTAGTAAATATACAGGAGTTGAGTCTAAAAAGGAATCTCTAGTAAATCATAAAAATATGAAACTCCTATAGCTCCCCACTAAATACTGCCAGAAGTCAGAAAATGCTAACACTGTTAACTGTGAAGACATGAGCTGGACTCATGTTAACAGGATCCCTCATGGAAAACCTGTTACCCAAAAGCAGCTCTATTCCCCTTCTCCTTGGTGTTTCAAAAAGCTTAGTCATCGTAACCAATCACAGGATTTACTGGAACAGTATTTACACTTCCTGAACACCCCAAATCTACAAAGCCTATGTAACAAGGTATTTTAGGCAGCAGCTTCCTGGACTTTTTGAGTCAGAATGTTAGTGTAAGGGTGTGTACTACACACAAAGTAGTTTTTAAAACACATTCTAAGTTTCCTTCCCAATTCAATAATACTACTAACTAATGTATCGAAGATTACAAATGAAAGTATCCTTTAATTAATTTTAAATTAGCCAAAGCTGTTTTGGCCATATCTTTGAAACAACAAGTTTTTTCACACATGGTATTTAATCTAGGACAAGAATATAAACTCTTGACAGATATACTAAATAGCAAGTGATTTATCGTCTTAGTCCTCAAATCCAGTTCACTGCCAACCCAAGTGCAAATCTCTTGTGTTTTATCTTTGCTCAACAAATGAAAATAAAGGTAAAACCTATTCCTTATTCCCTATACCTCTGCCCTATTTGCTTATTCAGCCACCCTGGCTCTCTTCCACAGTTGATCCAAATCCACCAGAGCCCCCACAGTCATTCCTCTAAGTACTGTACATTTCGTTAAAACTTCAATTTGACAGGTAAATAAGCAAACTGGTATTTTAGGGGCTCCACATATACATGCTTTTAGGGCCAGTACATACAAACACATGCCTGTGACCGCAGTGGAGTTTTCTGAGTCTCCTATACCTTTTTACGAGTTATTACATAGCCCTTTATGATAAAAATAGAAACCATTAGTCTTCTTGACTACTAGTAAGTTTTCACTGACCTTCAAAACCAAAACTTGGGAAACAAAAATGCTGTCAATATTACAGATAAAGACCTAGATGTTTCTTCCTTTATGTGGAAAGGGCACGAATGAAGAAAACTCACCTCAAGATAGCTGACTACAAAAAGGAACAGACTTTCTGGGGTCTGAAGGGATTTGTACTGGAAGACACTCCGGTCAGCAGAGGGTCATGCTGAGCATTCTGCAGACAGAACTGTTTCAAGTCTGCAGCTGCCTGGGAAACCTATAAATAACAATGAGTGGAGAAATGTCTGTTGGTAAGGTTTTAATGTATGAAAACACTTAAACAGCCCTTCAAAATCGACAGCTAACAGCTCTATACTGGCTTATACTTAAAACAGTAAATGAAACTGGTTTGTCATATTTTTCTACTTACCGTAAGCATCAAATGATTCAACACAAAGTAAAATCCCACTTCTCTGTGAAACACAGCATGTCTTGTTTTTTTATGACAGGGTGTTCAACAAGTCCTAACACCTTGGTTTGGGGAGCATAGGATTTGTTTTGTCTTTTGTAATCGAGGCTGGCCTCAAACTTTTTATGTAGCAAACAGCCTTGAATGTTTGAGCCTCTTGCCTCTACCACCTGAGTGCTGGGATTAAAGGCCTGCCTCATCTAGCCCGGTTTATGCAATGCTGGGATCCAACTCAGGACTTTCTGTATTCATAGGCAAACACTAACAACTGAGTCCCCTGCCCAATAGCTTGCTTTTTTGTTAAAAGTAGTATGTAGTTTTAGTAGTTCAACAAAAAACTGAACATTATAGGGAAACTGTCTTGAAAGCAAACTGGAAATGCCCATGAATGAACCTGAGGTAACTAACACAGAACTCAGACAACCAAACACTTCATTATATTCTTCAAATTTATAGCCATCCATATACTGTCTTGCATTTAAGAAAGACGTGCATTCATTCAAGCATTTACCCTTATGCATATATTCTGCTTAGGAAATATAGAGCATTAAAAACAACACTGAAATCCTATTTGGATTGCACATATACATGTACTAACACTACCAAATCACATTTGAGCAAAGTGTTTCTTAAAGACAGGCTACTCAGCAAGGTTGTCCAACTGGGCCTGAGTTTGTTTGATTTCCAGAACCCACAAAAAGGTGGCAGGAGAGAAGAACCTCTATAAGGTTGGTCTCTTACCTATCTCCCCAAATGCACCCATGCATACACAATTTCCTTTTTAAATTAGAGCTGTTAAATTAAGGTACACTTAGTTTTTCAAGTCACATGAAACAGGGCAGAAGGTTGCCTGTGTCAGGTTTTATAACTATATCAGTTGAGTTCGAAGCCAGCCTGGCTACTTGGTGAAACCCTATCTCCAACTAGCAGACTGAAGTCAGATACCAACACAACAAACAATGCTATATAGGCCATGCATGATAGGAATGCACAAAACCATCTAATTCCCTTATTTACTTTATCCTCAATCTCAGCTATCTCTAGGGTGATGACAACAAATGTCTGTTACCCTGATGTGTCCGCAAGAGTAGACAACCCTCAATCAAAAGCCCCTCAGATAACAGCTATGTTGTAAACTTATCCTGGGGTAAGTTTAAACTCAATTTGAACCTACATGTGTTTGGCTCATACAGCAATTCAGGACAGTAAGTCCCATGTTCGTCCCTGAATACAAAAGGTTCCTGCCATTTTTAAATGCTTATACAAACAGCAATACCCTGCTTTGCCCCTTAAAAGTGGCTACTGAGTGGAGGGTAAAGTACCAGTGTTCACAATGTTGCGCCATTTGGCTTTGTTCGCATCCATCAAAAAGCCTAAGTGCTCCCTGTTCATTCCTTTCCCACAATGTTTTCAAGTACCATTGTGTGTGGAAACTACTTCTCAGCATGAGACTAACAGTGCAGTAAAGAGTGCTGTGATCTCAATGGTAACAAACCTAGCTCAGTAGCAACAATGAAAAAACAGCACTCTAAACAGGAACCTTGAGAGTCAAATGGAAACGCCGCTAGCTAGTGCCCAAGACAGAGTAACAGTTAACATCCAGGAGGCTGACACTGTGAAACTATCAGTCAGGATTCCAGATACCCTGTCCTACCTCTGTGAGTTTGGTGAAGCCCGTGTAATTACCAGCTAAACAAATACAACAGTAAGTTCATGCTAGCTTTAAAATGCCACACACAAAAGTACCCAGCATAAGCATGGCATGGATGGTGTTAAATGGTACCTAATCTAATTTAGGAACCGAGGAAAAACTCATTTACAATTCCTGAGTGAGAACTCCAAAAATGTGTCTATTTGTGGTGGTTTAAATGATCCCACTCAGAAGCCTTCGGGAGAATTAAGATGCACAAGGCAAGATCACTAGGAGGTAGCCCCAGAGCAGCTAGGCTTTTCAAGGAAAAGGAAGCTCTCCAGTCTGTGAGCTCATTTCTTTGGCCACTGGGGCTAAGGGTCACGGCTGTAATTACTGCATTCACCTGGCTTTCTTTTCCTCCCCAACCCACTATTTCTCCTTCCGGGCCTACTTTAGGATAGTTAATATATGTGCACGATGATAATCAATAGATTGCTTCAAATTTCAGAGTTCTATCTGGCCAACAGATAGTTCTGAGTAAGTAAGTCACTTGGATGAGGTGTGAATTTGATTAGGGAAATGGAGTCCAAACCAAGACAGATGGGCGGCTCCCTGACCTCCTAAGGTTACCACAAGGAAGTTAAACAGTCTCTGACATTTCTACTTGGGGAACCTACGTACAAGTTCTCTCCTCAAAGCACGGTGGAAATTAAGACTAGCCTGCCGAATATAAAATCAAATCACCTTGGGAACTGGCAGCTTCTAGCAGGGAGATTTATATTCTCGTTTCTTTTTATACTCATGGGAAGTATTTCACACGTAACCCGACCTATTGCATGAGAAAGATGCCAATCTGTTTAGGATTTTTAAAAGTAAGCAAACAGTCCTCACAACAGCGTTTGAATGCCTGGTTGTCTACCAACACGGACAGAAGGCCTTTCCCCAAAAGTCAACAGTCCAGGCCAAGGCAATCCTAACAGACGGCAAAGTTAGACCAGCCCAGGCTGGCGCTAATCAGTTGCTCGGGCGTGTGAAGCAGTACAGAGCCCAGCAAGGTCAGATCCGAGCAAACCGTGCCAGCCGGCTCGGGACACCTCTTTGTTCGATGCTGGACTGAGCGAGGGTGGTGTCCTGAGGCTCCGGGACGTTCCGCAAACAGACTGGCTCACTAAGCCGTAGTTCGAAGCCACTATGCAGCCTCGGAAGTGTCCAAAGGCCGAGCGGGGGCCGTGAGTTTGGTGAAGATCGGGGTGAGAAGTGGGACTCGAAAGTGAGTGGCGAGACTCGGGGCCGAGCGCCGCGAGGGCAGACTCGGCGGAAGGAAGGGCGGGCGGGCTCAGCCCCCCGCCGCAGCCCGGGCCGACCGAGTGCGAGTCGCCGCGAGTCCGCCCGCGCTTCCCCACCGGGGCCCACCACGCCCGCCCGCCCACGCTCGCGCGCGCACGCCCATCCACCCACGCTCGCCCACCTTCACGCGGTTGAGCCCGGCTTCCAGCCGGAGCTGCTGAACCACCTTCTTCATGGCGGCGACGCTAGAGGAACCCGACATGGCGCTCGGGACAGCCGTGCCGACTCGTCGGTCCGGGTGAGGGGCGGCAGGTCGCGGGGCGGGGGGGGGGTGGGGGGCGGGGCTCCAAACTTCGGCTAAGTTTCCGGTGCTGCGCGCGCCGCGCATGCGCGCCCCGCCCCGCCCCCCGGGTGCCCTACCGAGTGCCCCGTGGGCGCGAGCCGAGAAGGGGCGGAGCGGCCGGTGGGCGCAGCGGCTACGAGGGCGGTGCGGCCCGACGCCCGGCCGGCGCCTTCCGCGTCAGGAGGGGCTGGTTCGGGTGAGGTAAGGAGGACGCCGGGTGCCGCGGCGGGAGAGTCGCCCGGGAGGTCCCGAGAGCCCGGTGGCGGAGGGGCGGGCCTCGGTTTCCCTCACGGAGCCGGCGGCGGGGTGAGGGCAAGCACGGCCCCGGGACGCAGGCCGACGCGTCCCCGGGCTCAGCCTGGCACCGGGGGACCCGTCCAACGGGCGACCCCGGGGCCCCCCGTAACCGCCTGGCCCGGGACGCGGGACTGGCCGCCCACCACGCTTTCTCTTCCCGCGCTCTTCCGGGAATTAGTCCCGTGCTTTTCAAATTAAAGCGTTTGCGTTTAGGGAACGTTTGCTCTACTGAGGTCGCCGTAATCGCTTCGTGCTTGTAACTAAACCCCCAGAGGGCTTTTCAGGAGAAAACACTTAAGTTTTTAATTAGTTCAAGCTGCAGCGTCCCGGCTGAGACCTGACGTCTCTAACTTGAGTTTCGTCGTCAGTGCTGCTATCTCGGCTGACAAATCGTATGACTGACCATTAAAACGTCCTCAGGGAGTTCGGCTTTTCACCCAGCTCTCAGTGAATGTGTAAGAAGCTGTGGTTTGAGTTTGGTTCTACAGCTTGCCCAGGTACCCTTAAAACTGCCCAAGTTAGAAAGCTTCCTGCGGTGTTTGAGAATAAAACGAAATGACATTTTATGTGTAAAGAATGTGAAAAGTGAGGCTGGAGAGAGAGCGGTTAGAGGACAGGGCCTGAATTCAGTTCCCAGCACCCGGGCTGCGCCGCTCACAAGCCCCAGCCAGTCTCCCAACTCCAGGGGTGTTGTGGCCCCCTTTCTAGATTCTGGGGACATCTGCATTCACAGATGCCCAGACCCACATTCATACACAATAACTTAAAAAGAAAATATTGTTGTTTGAGACACTTGTCTAGCTCTGGCTAGCCTTAAACTCTTTGTAGACCAGGCTGGCCATAGTCTCACAGAGATACGTCTGCAGCTGTCTTCCAAGTGCTGTGATTAAAGACTTGTGCCACAGAAATAAAGGAATGAAAGAACGAATATGAAAGGTAGCACAAATACTTTACCTCGTGCCTTGTTGCCTGCATTGTATTCTGAAATCTCAAGGCAGATTCCTGAGATAAAACGTGTGTGACTTAAGGAATGCTCTACTTTAGTTCCAGTAAGAATTAAGGAATGTTAGTGCTGGGGGCATTTCAAAGATCCCACATAGCAGACAGTACCCACTAAGTCGATGTGGAGCAATAAACAAAGTATTTCGTCTTCATCTCAGGAAGGTTTTTCTTCTTTCTCCAAACTGGTGAGTTAGGAAGCCACAGTGTGTTACTGCCTTGAGCACCAGATGCTATCCTAGTTTTATAGAATATCTAATAGGCACTGCATATTGGCTTAGGAAGGGAGCAGAAACAGAATCCCCTTTAAGTTCACTTGCATCTGAAGCTGTGAGCATTCGATGCAGTTCATGAATTATCGGCATCTAGTAAAAGCTTGTTCTTTAATCTTCCACAGTGTTCTAAGATATTACCATCTGTTTTCATTTTAGATTATTAAAAATAGACTTTGTTGTCTAAACAAAGACAAGAGATCCTATTAACAATAAATGGCAAGAAAACACAACCACACAACCTTGCTCTCTTGTGTTTTGTCAGCAGGACACTGCCAATTTAAATTTACCTAACTTCCATACCTTACTCAACTTTCATTCGTTGGATCTGAGTTCAATATTGAATAAATAAAATACTTCCAAGATTCACGATCCTTTGCATTTTAACCAAAAACCAGGAGATCTCAAAATGAGTTTCCCAATGAGTTTATATTACTGTGGGATTCCACCATGCAGTGGTGAGCACTGTAGACTTTTGAGTTTACATACTGTACTTTATAGTAGTTTCAGAAATTGAAGTTTGGACAAAGTGAGCGATTTACAGCTCAGGTTTCCTAGTTTTTATCCTGTTATGTACAGGTAATGCATTTCTTCCCATGGCTTTGCTCATATGTTGATATAATAGTTTTCATAATTGAATATGGAATTTATAAGGAAATCTTGTTAAAAAAATTTTAGCCAGTAATAAGTTGGGTCATAAGACTTGTGTTTTTAGATCAACGTCTATGCATGTTATCACCCATTTTTGCTCTAAAATGTTGCATTTTTCCCTCTACCTTCCTTCTGACCATGTGACATTCACCTGGCACTGTGGGTTCTCTCCTAAATACACTCCAAGGCCTAAGTGCTAAAGCTTGATTGCCTGGAATCAATTGATTTGAAGGTGGGGTCCTTAGGAAGTGAGGCCTAGTGGAAGGGAGGTAAGCCTCCCTCCCGCATCTTATATCAAAGTGAGCAGCCCCTCCGTCTGTGCCCCTGCCATGATGTATTGTACTGCCAGAGCCCAGGTCGACAGGTCAAGGTTTCCTTCTTTAATTAGTATTACAATCTTAAACAGCCGAATGGTGTATAGGCTCTGGGGTGTCCTTGGGTGCTTTCTTTAGCTAACACAAATTATCTTTTTAGGAAGGTTAGAACTTTATTAGATTATCCATGGATGAGGCAGAACAAAACTGTCAGAACAGAAATGGAACCTGAATTTATCCTGATTAGAAAGGCCTGTGTCGTGGTGTATGCCCATCAGATCTGGCATAAGGTTGACCATATTCTGACTTACTTCCTGGATAAAGCATTTTCACATTTGAGTGAATTTAAGAACTGGAATGGGTCTGAAAGAGCCCAAGTCATATTCTTGTCAGATTTAAGGCACTAAGGTATAGACCGCAGTGAATGGCCTTTTACACTATAGAGTACTAAACTTGCTTTTCTGCTGCCCAATCCATTTGATTGCTTTATGTGGAGTTCTGCTGTGTTTAAGTATAGCCTGTGTCAAACTCCCAATTTTAGTTGTTAATTAGGATTTCTAGTTCACCGAGTATCTCCTCATATATGCTAGCATCAAGTTGATCATTTACTAAAAATTACTCAAATCCTTATTTTCTCTGAAAAATACCAGAAATTCTTAAAATTTGATTTTAGCTCTGCAACTGAGTCTCAGAGTTATTTTTAATGATCTTTGTAGTCTTTTTCTGCAAAGACCAGATGTGGCCTTGGGATACTTTTCAGTAACTATTTTTATCAGGTTGGTCTGGGCACTCAAACCTAAGGGCCAGCACACATACCATGTAAGTGATCCTCCACTGCACTGCACCCAAGCTTAAACAACTCACCTTTAGACTAACTGGTAACCATTTATTGGAAATAGTATCCAAGATAAGGTTGTTTCTCCATTCTTGGAAGAAAGGTTGTAAAGCAAAATTTTGTAGTACATGAGAGAGATTAGAACTCTGTAGTCATCTTTGCTCATCAAATCATCTTTTGCTTGAAATGTTGGCATTATGTTGTCCATTAACTAATTATTATGGATAAATAGTTTGAGAATCCCAAGTATTATGTTAGGATTGGTTAGTATCAACTCCAAATTCTAAGCATGCCTAAGTTTAATTTAAACTTAATATTAGTTGGTTTATTAACAGATTCAAGTTAATCAAGCATTGGGTTATTATTGAAAAGATGACATAGACAAGTCATGGAAATTGATTCTGTGTGAAAATCCCAAAACTAGAACTACCCCACACATAGGCCAAACTGGAAGAAAATCCAAGGCTCATGACCTCAGCAGCAAAATTTCTGGCCTTTATTGCTGATAAGTAGTTTCAGCTGTGTTCCTCCTCTGTTTGCCTGCTACAGTCAATTTGCTTAGTCTGTTTTTACCATCTGTTTGTAAACCTCAGGAAACTACAACTTTCTCAGAGGATGAGCTTGTCTGTGGCTGTGATAACTGCCTTATGGCTTCTTTCTCTATATTCAATTTGATTCCAAAGATTTTATAGTCCACAAAATATATATCTATATATATATATATATTTATTATTATTGTTGTTGTTTAGACAGGGTACAAAATATATTTTTTAATTTTGATAATGTTAAAACAATTAGTGGTATTTCATAGAGCTGAGATAAGTACAAGGTCAGAAAAGTTTTGAACTTTATGACTTAAATTGCCGCTTGGAGGTCAATGTAAAGCAATGCTTTGAGATACAAGATCGCTTCCCTTGTGCTAGTCTAAGGATTGTTAATTAGTGTGTGCATCGTCTAGGATTTACCAGCCTTGGAAATTTCTTTTTAGAATAATATTTCAACTACTCTGTTTTTTCAGTTTTTATTATATTTTTGATATACATTTAATTTATCACGCATTATTATAAATTACCATAAATTCTATGAGGAAAACCACAGGAAATAATACAAAATAATGCTTGATATATTTAAAGACTAGTATTTTTAACTAGAATGATTGCTTACATTTAATCTATGCCCTTAATGAAATGCATATGAGAAAACAGTTTTTATCATTCAATGACCATTGTTATAAATTCAGGCTTTCCCCTTGTAAAAGTATATTTCTACATTATATATGTATTTAACCCAAATTTTGACCCATAAAAATGAATTGTTTAGTAAATAGTAAAACATGTTCTTGTCAAAAATCCATCCTGATATAATTACCAGTTTATTATCCTGATGGGCATGAGGCTCCACTGTAACTTGAAAATAAAATGCATTTAATACAATTAATTTTCTGAATTTTGTAGCTTAGCAAGAGTATTCACCTTTGTAATCCTGTAACTGGCAGAAGAGCTTTGGCTTACTGTTAATGCCCAGCATTCCAAGAAACTGTCAAGCCACACATTGCTAGCTCAAGAGAAGACAGCAGTTCTCACATTCAAGGACAGTGTCACTTCCACACCATTATAAGTTGAGGAGGCTGTCTGTACAGAGTGTAAATTTTCTTAGAATAACTAGCCTACTTAGTGTATAATGTCTTTTTAAATGAGAATAATAAGATTGTATACATTTCTAAGCTTATACTTTGTGTTTATATTAAAGCATTTTTTTTTTGTTTGAACACATCAGAGACCAGAAATAGCTGGAATGCTATCTTAAACCAAAAATCTATTTAAACGCTTATTTAATGCTGCTTAAATGAAGAAAGAGATATAAAACATCCAAAACTCCACCTGGTAACTATCCTGTTGAGACACTGGTCAGTATGTCACTCAATCCAAGTCGGCCTTCTTCATCAGAGGTAAGAAAACCATACCTATCACTGGTTTTGAAAAAAACAAAAGCTGTGAATGACATAAAATATTAGATGCTAATTCTACTAGGACCCCAACTTCCCATATCACATTATCAGATTATATGATTATACTACTTACATCTGTGACTCACTCCTCTGTTATGACCTGCAATGAATTGATCTTACCAGACACAGCTTAACTTTATAGGGCATAGGATCACTCTGGCTCATGCTTCTGACCACTTGTCATCTCTTGCTTTGTTGTACTTCTTTGATAAACAAAACCCTAATGTGTTGAATGAGATTTCTGTCCCGCCCAGTCCCGTAGCCATTTAATTCCAAAGAAACGTATTACAGAGGTCTACATTAATCATAAACTGGTTGGCCTGTTAGCTCAAGCTTCTTCTACATTAACCCATAATTCTTGTCTGTGTCAGCCACATGTCTTGGTATCTTTTATTAGTGAGGCATTCTCATTTTGCTTCCTCTGCATCTGGATTACTACTGCAGACTGAACCTTTCCTCTTGCCATAATTCTCCTGTTCTGATCACTCTGCCTATACTTCCTGCCTGGCTACTGGCCAATCAGCAGTTTATTAAACCAACTGACAAATCTTTAGAGTACAGGACCATTGTCCCACAGCACTGATGAATACATTTCCTCCCTATTCTTCCCTGAAGACTTGAGGAAGAATATGTAAGTATAAGGACCATTTCACTTTAAATCCCTGACCATGAGTCTGAAGTGGAATCTTTCACTGGAAGGCATTCATGCTGTGTGTCACTCATTGACTTAATGTACAAGTATTTTTTTTTAACCTCCTTAAGCTGCTAAGAATTTCTTATTCTTTCTTGATCTAATCCAATCATATTTCCACTTTTCACAAACCTGCTCTTATTAAATTCACCTCTTAATCATGAAATTTATTAGTTAATTCTTCTAAACATACTTTATCTGATTGAGTACAAAAGCTGACACCATTACTTCTTCTCTTCCTTGATAGAATTGCTTCTTTCGTTTTGTTTTGCTTTTAGAGACAGGGTTCCTTTGTGTACCCTTGGTTGTCATGGAACTAGCCCTGCAAACCAGGGTGACCTCGAACTCACAAAGATCTACCTGCCTCTGACTTCTGAGTGCTGGGATTAAAGGTGTGCACCACCACCATCCAGCTCCCATTGCTTCTTGAGTAAATATTATCTTGGATTTATTTTTCCTGTCCATGGTTGTGCATTCTATCTTCTTTGTTGGATCTTCCTCTTTCAATATCTCTGTAGTTTATTATTCTCTCTGCTCTTGATGGGTGATAGTCTCATCTAGCCTAATAAATATTCATACCAACTTTATACAGGTTTCATGTGTATCTCCATCTTTGTCCTCCTGTACAAACTTCAGATCATATATACATCTATTCAGCTGACTATTTGACATTGATGTTTGGATGATCAATAAGCATCTAACAGCATATCTGAAGCTGATTCTTAACCCTGTCCCAGAAACTTCTGCTGCTTGCCCCTTTTCTCCGATGATGGCAAATCTGTTTATTTCCTCACTGATGCAAATGCTTTTAGCTCATACTTGATTATTCTTGCACACTTGACTTTTCTTCTAATGCTGGGATCATAGGTGTGCCCTACCATACCTAGCTTCTAATATGTGAATCTTGATTGCATTCTTGACTAAAAATCATTGAGGAAAATTTCACAATTTATACTCTGAATATAGATCACATGCTAGTTGATATTAATAAATGACTAAATGTTTAATGTGAAAATAGAAATATTAGAGAAGGCCTTTTTGACAGATAATGTATCCCAAAATATTTAGGGATATTTTGATATAAAATCATGGTATCAATTTTACTTTATTCTGTCAAGAAAGACGAGAGAGTGCCAGACATGGTGGTGAATGCTGGTAATCCCAGCACTTGGGAGACAGAGGCAGGAGGACCAAGAGTTAAATTCTCTCTTCACCTATACAGAGAGTTCATGGATAGCATAGGCTATAAAAGATCCTTTCTTAAAAAAGGAAAGAGACATAACAAAATGTTAAAACTTTTGTGTAAATTGTAGATATTTAAATAAACATTCATAATTTTGTATATATATATTTCATACAAAAGAAAAATACGAAGTGTGTCACATCTTAAACTTGTATTAAAACTGCATTCCCTTCCTCCTTCAAGGCTCTACTTTGCTACCCTTATATCACCTGTTTGTTTTATTCCTCTTCAAGTTTGTTTCCACTTTGAGGTCTTTGCTTTAGCTCTTCATAGAACTCTGTCTCTAGGTGTTCACTTGACTGTTTCAGTTTTTCCCTTAAGTCTTTATTCAGACTTCATTCCACATCTGCAACACTAACCGTTCTATTTAAAACAGTTTCTCCATGTCTTTATCTTCCCATTTTCCTAAATCTGATCTCATTATATTTCCTAGTAAATAATCCTATCTAAGAGAGTCTGTAACCTGTTTTATGCTTCTTAACGAAGAGCATCTAATATCACATGGGCCCAAGATTAGTCGGCAAATGAGGCACCTTGTCTGGGTACAGAATTTAAGGGAATAGCAAAGTGTGTGTGTGTGTGTGTGTGTGTGTGTGTGTGTGTGTGTGTGTGTGTACACGCGCGCGCATATGTATCATGAGCTCTCAGAGCCAAGAGGGCAAAATTGGACCACTTAAAACAGGAATTACAGGCAGTGTGGATGCTGGGAACCAAACTTGGATCCTCTGCAAGAGTAGCAAGTGCACTTAGCTGCAGTCCTGTCTCTCTAGCTCCTTATTCAAACGTTTACAGTTCCCATATATTTACTGTTGCAGTTAAGAGTATAATTCATTAAGTCCTTTGAATTTTAATGTCCAGTGAATATTTACTTTTCCTAAAGAGACCCTGCTATTATTGTTTTTGTTGTAGTAATTAAATATTTTAAATGGGATACTGATTTGAGACATAAAATATGTCATTAAGTTTTTCTTTAATAGTTTGGTACAAGCATAAACAGGCTAAGCTAACAGTTAAGCCCCATATCAAGAATAGATTCTTCCTAGAACTGTAGGGAGCAAACATACTCCCCAAACCACAGTATTAGCTTTTAGGCTGCCACTGGGAAGCTACAATCCCCAAAACTGTATAAAGGCAGACAACATACAAAGGATAAGGATTCCATGAAGTCACTTTAAAGGAGTTGAGAATGTAGGATGGAGGTGATGGGTAAAAGTTTGCAATAAGAAAACACCATCTCCATTTCTGGCTTATGATCGGGGTTTGGGAAAAAGGCCATGAAGTGGGAAAAAAGAAACCTTTGAAGATGTCGGCCAAGAGATGAATGAGGAAGACCAGGCTCTGAAGCAGAGTCAAAGAGGAAGAAACTTAAGGAGCTAAAAGTTAAGGCTTCTGGGAAGGGCTCTTGACTAGAGATGAAATTAAAAAGTCTGGCAAAAGTAAGCTATCCGTGTACCAAACATCTAGATACCTTGCCATAACATCCTTTGCCACTTAAAGCTAGAATGAAGTGTTATCCTGGAGCCTGTTGTACATTGTAATAAATTGTGAAAAGGAAGGAAGGAAGGACGAAAGAAAGGAAAACGTACTATCTAATATTGTTCCTGAATGCCACAAGAAGAATGTCATTTATCAAAGTGTTGAGTAAGGTGTGAGCCAACAGGTATCATTGTTTCAAAGGAAAATGTGCACCAAGTGTCAAATGGTCAACTTAACAAATTTTTGTTTTGTCGTTTGTTCAGATGAGTAAATACATTCTATTTTCAATTGTGTTTATCTAATTTAAAATTTTATGTTAATAAGTTGATTCTTTCTCTATTTCAGAAAATTTTTAACTGATATCTTTCTTCTTCAGCTGGTGGAACTTCATGTTTTTTATGTCCCTGAAGGATCGTGGAACTATAAATTAAATACTATTTCAATAGAAGTTATTAACAAGTTTATTTCTGCTGGATTTATAAGGCAAGTATTTTGAGGCCATGAAACAAATTATCTGGAAAAGAGAATTATATTTTCTGAAAATTGAAAATCTTCTAAGTAAAAAATATCCTGTTGATTTAATGGATCCATCTCTAGTTCAATAAATGCTGTCACTAAACAGTGCTGTGTAATGCTAGTGATAGGATCGGGGTAGAGTAATGAATGAGGTACCAGGTGTAGTCACTAGTAGTGCAGTAAATACTTAAGCTTTGTATCAATCATTGCTATAGCAACAGACATCACCTGGGCATATTACTGCTACTACCCAAAAAAACAATGTATAACCTCTTTATTACTAAGAGTATACACAAAAATAATGAACAGAAATGATCTAAAATTCGAAACCAGTTGAACTGTGAACAGTAGTTAAAGCAGTGTGTTGACAAGGTCTTTATAATTGTTTAAAGGAATAAAACTGCAGGTATGTATGTGTATATGTGTATTTTTACATTCAGACATACATCACACTATGTGATCTGGCTCTTTGTTTTCCCCTTGAGGGCAATTCACCTCCTAAAATTTCCCATCACTTTTCCAGTCACGTTGATTTCCTTTCTTTTCTAAAACACATTGCATATAGTCATTATATACAGTCCTGAGCTGCTGAGATTGCTCAACAACTAAAAGTACTTAACACACGACTAAGTTCAATCACATAAAGGGGAAAGGGGAAAACCAATACCACAAAGTTGTCCTCTGATGTCGACACACAGTGTACATCCATATGCCATAATAATACTTTTGGAAAAAAGCATATAAATTCCATAACAAAATTGTGTTTTAATCATAAAACTTAGATGTAGATTAGAAAAGCAAACATTTCCTTTCAATACAAAAGTGCTTTTGTAATCCATATTCATTTGTACCATTTTGTTTTGTTTTTTGAGACAGTGTCTCTCCGTGTAGCCCTGACATTCCTGGAACTCTCACTGTAGACCAAACTGGTCTTGAACTCACAGAGATCCCTCCTGCCTCTGCCTCCCAAGTCCTGGGATTTAAGGCATGCACCACCACTACCTGGCCATTTGTACAAATTTAAAGGACAGGTTTTTAATCATTTGTTTTGAAAAGTACTTACGGGAAACTAACATTCCAGGCAGTGTCGAAACATAAGACATAAAATTATGTTTAATGCATTAAATTAGTATTTTCATTTAAGTTAACTAAACCTGTTGATTGATTAATACATTCAAAATCTATTTAAAACAATGTCATGATATTTCAGAGTATCTCCTGAACTTACTTTACAAGCTCTGAGGGAGCGCCTTGGTGAGTTTCTCGGTGTAGATGCTGTTGCAGAAAAATTTTTATTTCTGAAATGCATTGGAAATAATTTAGCTGTGGTAAGTTTTCTTGCTTTTTTCCTTCCAAGTAAAGTCTATATTATCAAATTACATTTTTAAAAACGTTTATAGTCAGTTCCTTCACCTGTGAGATAATTTGACTCAAATTCTAAAATGTTTATAATATTTTATTTTAAACAATTATTTATTAACATTTTACTGCATATAAGATAAATATGGAGCCTGCCCTTACAGTGCACTCAGTGTAGTGGTCAAAGTAAATGATATAATTTGAATAAATCAAGTGTCGTATTTTGTGTGTGAAGAAAAAGAGATTCTCCAGCAGAAGAAGCAGGTAAGGGACATGGAGGAAGAAATGATACTCAGGCTTGGATCTTGAAAGGTAATATCTGATCTTGAAAAGAATGAAGGGTGAGAAAGGATTTCTGAGCAGAGAAAGGAGAACGATCAAAGGAGTGGAAAGTCAACAATTGAGAAGGTGATGGTTGTCTTCTGTTGTATTAACCATGTCAGAAAGTGGGGTTGGGAGAGCAGAGGGCCAGCTATAAAGTACACTTCTAAAGGTCTTGAATGCCACATGAATATTTCATGATTTTTTTCTGAATCATTGGAGTTTTTGAGCAAATGAGTAGCATGATTAAATACTTTAATTAAAATTATTTTACCTTCATTGAGAAGTAGAAAGACATTGTGGGCACAAATTGTAACCAGCTATATGATCTGAGCAAGTTATTTAATCTTTATGCCTCTGTATCCCTGTCTGTAAATTAGAGATGCTGTTCATATCTGTCTCATGAAATTGCAAAGCTCAACTGTGCTAATTTATGTACTCCACACAGAATAGTGCCACAAACACACTGACTCCCATTAAACTGATTACCATACTTATTATTGAAGGTCATAGAATTTCGGTTATGTTTCGTTCAGGATTCTATGTTCTATGTAATCTCACCATAGTTACTTTAATATTGATATGTGGTTGTATATCTTCCATAGAAAAGCACAGAAAACTAATTGAAAAATATTATCAAAGATGTAACCTTTTCTTATGTATTTAAATCTAGGTGAAGGAAAGGCAAGAATCAGAACTGAAACTCAAAGCATTTGCTCCTCCATATGTATGTACTATGATCTGAAACTTAACTAATTTTAAAACTGAAAGTGGATTTGGTTGTTTTTTGACTTTTTAAAAAATTTCCTGTGTTTTAGGCTCTTCAGCCAGAATTATATTTGCTTCCTGTAATAGACCACTTAGGAAATGTTTATTCAGCATCTTCACCAGTTACTTTAGATGAACGGCAGAGTAATAATGATACCACAGAGATTAATGGAATAATCCACAGACCAGATAGTATAACTTTATCAAAGGATGAACCTGGAGATCCAACTTTGTTGGAAAATATTTGGAAAGACTTTACAAATCAAGAAGAAGGTGATTTCAACTAAAATGGGGAAAGCAGAGTTTCTTATATATAGAAATTGAGCAGTCAAGCCTATATGCAAATTTTGAGCAAATCTAACCTTACAAATAGAAGGAAGATACAAGGGAAGCTGTAGTTCAATTGGAACTTAAAAATGTACAGATGGGAAAGGAAAACAATTAAAATACTCTGTTAAAGATGAAATAAGGGCTAGGGAGGAAGCCCAGAGTGTAATGTGCTAGACTTGCAAACACAAGGGCTGGGATTCAGCACACAGGGCACTTATTAAGACAAAGGCTGGGTATGACGGTGTGCACCTGGACCCCAGCATTGAGGAGGCAGAGACAGGTAGAGCCTTGGAATTTATTAGCCTACCTAGACTGGCCTACTTGGTGAGCTCTAAGCCAGAGAGAGACCCTATCTTAAAAACACAATGGTGGGACCTGGAGAGGTGACTCAGAGGTTAAGTCATTTACTGTCTTGCCGAGGACCTGAGTTTGGTTCCTAGCATCCACATCAAGCTGATCACAAATGTTTTTAACTACAGCCCAGGAGATCTGATACCCTCTTCTGGCACCTGGGCTCATGTGTATATCCTCACAAACACACATAATTAAAAAAATACTAATTAAAAAATTAAATTCACACACAAAAGTAGATGACACCTGAAGAAGGACACCTAAGATTGACTTCTTGTTTCTATGTGTTCATGTCTACACACACCCATACACATTACACACCTACACACACAGTCATACACATACAAAGGGGCAGATAAGCTTACATAAACAAATTTGTTTAGAAAAATGTCAGTTGATCATATTCATCGTATTTCGTGGGCTAAAAAGATGCAAGAAAAAATGGGTATACCAAATGTGAGGTACATCTCCCCCAAACTAATGAAAGCATCCATTGCAGCTGCAGGATTTTGCTTCCTAAGTATACTGCCCTCTCAGTTTATTCTACATCAGATATTCCAAACATTACTTTCTTTAATATTTCCTGTGTTAATATTTAGTGTTAGTTGATGCCAATAGGATCCTGAGAGAATCTTCATATTGGCATAGCTCTGCTTTTCGTTCATGGTAATCACCTAAGCACTAAGGGGAAAATTTAAAAGCATTCACAATAAAATTCAGAGTTTCTGAGTGGTACAAGGTGGAGTGGCTAATGATGATGTGATTACTGTATCAAATTTTGACTGTGTCAGATTTCATACTACATGAATTATGATAACTGCATACAACTTTTTAAAACTTTTTGGGAACGTTAAATTACACAAATTCATCAAAATATGGTTATTTTGTATTTTACATTTATTTATGTGTCTCTGTGTGTGGAGGTCAGGAGAACAACTTATGGGAATAGGATCTCTCCTTCCACCGTTCTGGGTCCTGGGATTTAGTCGTGAGACTTGATGAGTGCCTCTACCAGCTAGCCCATCTTCCAGCCTACAGATGTGGTTCTTAAATGGGGTTAATTTTTGGTGCAAAGCAAAACAAAGCCCCTAAAATTCAGATGAGATGGCATGCTTGTTCTTTAAAGTTCCATAAACTGCAGTGTGTATAAATAATAAAGGTTAATAATGATTCTACTACTCAGAAGTAACTTGTCACAATTTTGATATATGTGTTCCAAATATTGTTGATATTATTTTTTGAATATAAAATGTTTTTGTAAGACCATGTATTTGAAGATTTTGTCTCCAAATGCTGGTGAAGTTTTAGGAAGCTTGTGGAACCTTTGGACCATGAGCCTGTAGGAGTGGGAGGTGGAATGTCATAGCTTGAATACGAATATCCTCTACAGGTGCATGTGTGTGAACATCTGGTCCCCAGCTTGTAGTGTTGTTTTAGGAAGTTGTGGAAGCCTGCATGTGGGGCCTTGTAATGAATCTTTTTCTCTCCCACCAGCCAGCTCCCAAATAATCACATGGATATTTTTATTAATTATGAAAGCTCAGCCTTAGCTTGTTTCTAACTTGATCTTATAACTTAAATTAACCCTTTTTTTTTTAAATCTGTGTTCTTCCATGTGCTCATTGCCTCCATCCATTGTACCCATCCTGCTTATTATACCTCTGTCTGGCAACTCTGCCTTCTTCCCAGCATCCTTTCTGCCTAGAAATCCTGACTAGCTATTGACTGTCCAGTGTTTTATAAAATCAAACAGTGACTGACACATCTTCACAGCGTACAAAAGATTATTTCATATTTTCCCCTTTTTGTCTTAAAAAAAGGAAGGTTTTAATTCTATTGCATAGTAAAACTATATAAGAACAATTATCAGGAAAGAATTACATTCACAATGTTAAGTCCATTTGTATTTGGAAAATTTAGAGATAATACTCCATTATGCATCCTTAGTACCAAGTTTTATACCTAAACCACCTTTTGTCGTAACTTGTATTACCATCCTAAAAATATCTTTTTAGATTTTTTTTTTCCAAGATGGTTTCTCTGTAGTTTTGGAGCCTGCCCTGGAACTCGCTCTTGTAGACCAGACTGGCCTTGAACTCACAGAGATCTGCCTGCCTCTGCCTCCTGAATGCGGAGATTAAAGGTGTGCACCACCACCATCCAGCTCTTTTTAGATCTTAAAACATTTTTTAGCCAGGCGGTGGTGGCGTACACCTTTAATCCCAGCACTCGGGAGGCAGGCAGATCTCTGTGAGTTCGAGGCCAGCCTGGTCTAGAAGAGCTAGTTCCAGGATAGTAACCAAAAAAGCTACGGAGAAACCCTGTCTCGAAAAATCAAAAAAAAAAAAAAATTTTAGATAAACAGCTTACGCTTTTATGTTTCTCAACCTTATAAACTTTACATATCTCATGTTTCTTTTCTGAATTTGGTAACAAGGAAAACTGTAAAATCATAACTATCTAGTCTTAAATCTCCATCAAAGACCCAAGAAGTATAAACATACTTGAGTAAACAGGAAGTGCAGTAAAAGCAACTTCTAAAACTATGGAACAACAGAGATAACTGGCTGCCTGGACAGTCACCCCAGGGTTCCTCTGTAACATTGATGAGTCCATCTTTGGCCTATTGGCCTAGAATATCTGACAGACCTTTCTGTAAAGCAGGAATTTTGAAGGACTGTCCTACCTTGGCTTGGAAAAGTTTAGCAGTCACCTTCGTTTGTGTTCTGCCCATCCAACTTGGATAGCATATTGTCAGAAGTTGAGGCAAGCATGAGTTCTTGCATAAGTGGCTAGCTTTTACTGCACAGAAAGCAAACTTCATATGGAAGTTCTTTGATGCCCATCAATTTTTTTTTGAAGTACATTGGTACTGCTAGGAGCAGATGTGTCATGAAAAGCCTATGTTATTAAAACATTTTAAATGCTATATTTTGTAGGTCTTTGAAGTGTTCTAAGATCACCTATCTAAAATACATCTTTGCATGAAAACATAGCTGACATAAGTTTGATTGCTATAGATGACTAACAATTAACCTGTATTTCTTTATTCTAAGTAGATTTCAAGGACTAAAATTTTATATTAAGTTTTTAAATGAGCTGCATGAGTACACTATCTTAAACAATAATGGAAACACATATACAGTATAACAAAAATAACTTTTTTATATCAGTATACAAAATCTGTACCAATGTAAAATATCTGAGACTAGTGGTTGTTCAAAAGTAGACTCAACATCCTTTTATTCCATCATTTCTATACTATATCCCCCTTCTCCCTTCAGAAAGAGATCCCTGAATCTAATCTCCTTTGTTTTACTTTCTCTCTGACCATGACCAGTAACAATTTGTCACCAAACCCCTAAATGATGACAAACATTCACAACCCACTAAATGACCACCTACCCCACTTCTTGGGATTGTTGACTCCTGGGAAAACTAGTCATAACATTTGTTATTCAGTTTCTGTTCAATGGGAAAGCATATGGCTTATTTGTAATCCTGGCTGGAGTAATCTGTGAAGCTGAACTATCACAGCCAGCAGCTTTGAAGCTGTTCTGGATGTAGGACTCTGAGGAAACTGCAGCAGAGGCATCTGAGAGGCTGGATCACCTGGGTCACCCATTTTAATTGGTGTCTGGTCCCCTTGCTTTAAAAACACACAAACTTTCAAAGGTAACATATATATCTGTATTAACACAAATATGGAATATGCAGTTTGCACAAGTCAGCTAAAGATAATTTTTTATTTTATGTTTTATTGACTACAAGATATGTCACTTGTAGTTTTTTTAGGTTGATTTCTTTATGTCTATAGCCAGGATTTTCAGGGAGTCTTCCCCAATCAAATCTCATCTCAATCAATCTTGAGTAAATCTATAGCCTTTCTGACTTCCATCTAAAATTAAGGCTTTCCTAAAGTATCTAGGCTGGTTTAATTCAGCAGTTCCTTCCACAATCCTTTGTCTCCCGACAGCTGTCGTTCCCTGTTCATTAGGATTCAAAGTTTAAACTTAACACCATACATAATCTCTGTATGTTTTTCATCTTTACAAGGCTTATCCTATTTATATTATTTTACTCCCCCTTTAAAGACTTTATCTTTTTGTAAACCATTTATTTTTTCTGTCTATATAGATATATCTATCTGTCCATACCCATTTTCTTTTCTAGTAAGCCTATGCTGTTTTTTAAACACATTGTAGCTTGTTTAGAGATTTTTTTCCTGTCTGATCTGTCTTTCCTGAGCATTTGCAGCCTTCTCTGATTGTGAGACAAATGTTAAGCTGCTGTGTCAGCAGCCTCCAGCCTGGCTCAGCTTTGCACATTGCACTGGCAGCTGGCTCCAGCTCTCAGGCACCAGTCTACCTGAGGTACTTCAGGACTAGGAAATTGCATCTGGATCCTTGTGCAGATCTTTTCTTAGTTTCTCAGCCCCTGTTTGGATATGCAAGCCCCCACATTGGACGCCATTTGTAAACAGATTTCTGTTTGGTCCACCAGCTTACAAAATTGTCACAGAGCCTTATTATGACAGCTTGGCCTTAGCTTAGACTTGTTTCTAACTAGTTCTTTTTTTTTTTTTTTTTTTTTTTTTTTTTTTTTTTTTTTTTTTTTTGGTTTTTCGAGACAGGGTTTCTCTGTGGTTTTGGAGCCTGTCCTGGAACTAGCTCTTGTAGACCAGGCTGGTCTCGAACTCACAGAGATCTGCCTGCCTCTGCCTCCCAAGTGCTGGGATTAAAGGCGTGCGCCACCACCGCCCGGCCTAACTAGTTCTTATAAATTAAATTAATTCACATTTTTAAATCTACATTCTTACACATGCTTGTTGCCTCATCTCCATTATGCTTATCCTGGGTATACTGCCTCTGGTTGGTGACTCTGCTGCCTTCTTCCCAGTGTCCTCTCTGCCCGGAAATCCTGCCTAGCTATTTGCCATCCATTCAGCTTTTTATTGAACCAATCAGAATAACATATCTTCACAGTGTACAAAAAAGATTATTCCACAACAGGACCTAGCGAACAAACATAAGACCATTGGTGCAGCAGGGTTGTAGGGCAGCTCCACTGCTCCCACACGCTCTTGGTTTCCTGGACATTTCCATGTGACAAGCACCTGCCATGTAGTACTGCCACCAGAACCACAAGCCTCCTCTATAACCTTGAACACCACCATGCCTTCCCAACCAAGAACTGTGTATCTTACTGTTTATTCATTTAGAATTCTTTGCCAATAAGATGGGTGTTAGTAATAGCAATCCACAGTTTGGTGCTTAACCAAATATATTTTTGAGACTTTTCAAGCTGTATATTTTAATTCATCCATCCTATTTTGGTTTGTAATATAGCTGTTTATTGGCATAGCAATAAATTTTCAAGAAGAATCATCATTTTTACTGTTTAGGTTAATAAAGAAAAAAGTTTCTTGAAAATATTCTATTAGTCTATTTTGTGTAGAAGAGAAGACCTGAGATCATTTCCTTTCTTATTATTCACCCTATTCAGTCTCCCAAATGTGAATCATCTTCACTGGAAAATGCCTGGTGAAGAACATGCAAAGGGTATGGTCGACAGGTTTATTAAAAAGGGAGAAACAGAGATGTGGACATCCCTGATCTGAAATTTGACGTCCAGTGCTCCAAAATCAAAATACCCCAAATTCTGAAACTTTTTAAATGCTGACATGAATACCTTCAGAATGCTTCCTCCATATAACCATGATGTGGGTGGAATTTTCAGGATTTAGTTAATGGTGATGTGTTCAAGTATTTAATACCATTGTAGTATGAGGAGAGGGGTTAGAAATGTACTGTGAATTTATATTTCTGGAGAGATAGGTAAGGATTGAAGAACTTTGTACAAGCTAATGAATTCAGTGAACAGTGGAAGTCACCTGGAGTATTTGACAGGGTTGCATTTCCATTCTAGAAACACAATTTAAGTAACAATAAGAAGAAAAGACATGGGCACTGATCTAGGAAAATGACAGTTGGGATTGAAATAAGATCTTGAAGTCAGGGACTTCTAAGGCTTAGATAGCGTGCTTCAGCACTAAGCCACTTTCAAGAGGAGGAAAGAATGATGTCATACCTGCTATGTTAATGCCAGGACTTGAGCATGGTTTTGTTAAAAGCCCATGTTTATACACTGGACTAGAGGCATATTGAATTTTCTTTATTGATTTAAAATGTTATAAGTATTATTAGTACTCTGTACTGTCAAATGCCTTTTCTTTGCTTAAATTTCTCTTAACCTTTGTCACAAACAAGCACAGTTGCATAGATATTACTTGTTGCCCTACTTTTTATTGATGGTAGAAATGACAAATATGTGTCCTTATATTCCTACCAAAATGGACCCACAAATCTACTAGGTTTTGCATTGTCATTTCTTTTCTGGGGGTAGCAGGGTGGTGTTTCATTGTTACTTTTAAGCAGCTATTATATCCAGTTTTTATTCATTTAACATTAATTATATCATTTTGAAAATTCCCATTTGCTTGACTTTGTCAATATCAACTGGGAATGTGGTAGCTAAATTTAAAGTGCTTTAGCTTCAAGCTGAAAAAAAAATGCTTTCTTTATGTGTTTTGGGTTTTGCCTTCATGTTTTTGTCTGTGCACCACATTCATGCAGTGTCCAGAGAGGACAGTAGAGGACATTGGATCCCCTAGGATAAGAATTGCAGGTAGTTGTCAGCCACCATGTGGATGTTGGGAGTCAGACCCAGATCCTTTGGAAGAGCAGTCCATGAACCATCTCTCCAGCCCCCACAAAATAATTTGACAAGCTTTGTAAAGTTACTTTTAAAATGTTAATTTGGCTCACTATTTTTAAATAAATTTTTAGATACTGATTTTAGGGGGAAATAATCTACAAAGGTCTACATTATCAGTTAGGCCCATGGATCTTTACAAATAGAGATTTATAAATAGTCTTCACTAATAAAGGTATATTTGAAAAAATTATTGTTCTTTAAAATTTTTAAAGATTCATTTTTTAAAAATTATTTTCTGTGTATGGATGTATTGCCTGCATCAGTGTCTGTGCACCATACATATGCCACTGCTTCGGAGGCCAGAAGAGGATATCAGATCCATTGGAGGCTATTAGCTACTGTGTGGGTGCTGGGAATTGAACCTGGGTGTTCTGGAAGAGTAGTCAATGTTCTTTAGCTGCTGAACCATCTCTCCATCCCCTAGAATTCTATTTTAAAAAGGGAGATTTTACAAGTGAAAGTGTATGTGAAAGTTTCCTTCTGTTTTCATACCAGCATTTTCTTTAGTAGGTTTCTCAGATTATTTAAAAAAATATCTTTAGACAAAAGGTTTTATGAAGACTTAAGTCTGATAAAAACGAACTTATTTCCTCTTTCAGATTTATGTTGCACATAAAGAAATATGCAATAGCAAGTGTGCACATGTAGGTGTTTGTTTTGTTGATGAGGGTGGGGGATCAATTGAGTTCACTAGAGAATCTTATTCATATGAACTAATATTTTGTGAAACTTATTCTGGAAAATATGCATTTGTATTTGCAAAGTTTGTGACATAAGATTATAAGATACACATATGAAAACAATGCTTGTTTTACTATATTATTACTATATAATACTTATTATACTTATATTTACTAATAATTGTGCTTTATTTGCCATGCATGACCATAAACATCAGCTGAGGAAAGCCAGACTACACAAAACCACCATGGAAGTTCTGAGGTGCCAGGATCATTGGAAGAGTCAAATGATTGTTTGGGAAAGCTAAAAAGGTAATTGGTATAAATGGTAATTACACATACCCTAATCTGGAGTATAAGGAAAAGAATGTATTTATTTATACAATATTTAGATTACAGTCTTTTCAAATTAAGCAACAATTGTATAAGCAAAGTCATTTTATTTACAAAAGAATTATGTTTCTAAAACTTTTAATTAATTTTAGGTTTTTTTTTTGATTTTTCGAGAAACTTAATTATTTTTAACCCTACCATAATGGATCCATAGAGATGTCTCATTTTACTACTCATTTTAAATATAATTTATGTTGATTATTAATGAGTTTGAAATAAAATAGATAGCCCAGCATCAGTATGAGCCTTTTTTTTTTTTTTTTTAAATAAGAGGTGGGGTTGCACTCTGATGCCCAGGCTGGTCCTAAGCTCCTAGGCTCAAGCAGTCTTCTGCTTTATCCATGGAAAAAGTTAGGAAAACTGATATAAGCCACCCATATGGCTTTGAGGTTAACTTTAAACATTTTCAAAGTTATGTTTGTATTTATATAGCATCACTTATGTATGAACATGTAGTTTCTAATACTCATGGAATAAAGTTTTAATGACTTTCAAATCTTATTCTCTTTTAAGTCCATATCTTTGGAAAGATGATGATGATAATACAGCTATCAATAGATGGCAGGCCAAACCGGTATGGTATTAAAATTTTTACCTAAATGTAGCATTGCAACATACTAATAATACAGAAATTAAAATTTTAGCTATATCTTAAATGCCCACTTTTATTTATAATTCCATAGATACGTTGTAATATCAGTAATATCTTTAGTGGTTCAATTTTTATTTCTGCTTTGGTGAAGAAATAATATGCCTAAGTAAGTGGGATGAAAATGTTATCCACAATAGCTTTTTAGATCATTTTTTAAAAATGCTTTCATTATTTTTAAGGTACTTTAACCTTTAATTGGTGGTTTTATTAGATAATTTGTAATTGAATATACTGATAGGTATATTTCATTAACGCAGCTTTTAGATCAGATTTCTTGCATGTGTTGAAAGGATAGATAGTAGTGGTTGATGTTATTATCAACTCTCAGTTACTAGCAGTGTGGCTTTGGATGTGCTGTTTCATGTGTCTAGGAACAGTCTAAAAGACCTAATGGACAGTATTTATATTGCCAGTTTATTCTGAAGAAGTGAAAACATGGAGAGAATTTTGTAAATATCTGCAGCATGAATTAGGACACTAATAAGATGCTAGTAATACTAGATTTATCACCAGGGATTATTCTAAGGATTTTACAAATACCAATTCATTTAATTTCCTTGCCCCTGCAAACAACACCAAATCTTATGAGGTAGATATAATTATAAATATTGATTGTTGACTTAATTGGATTGAAATATGGCTAGGAATTAGTAAGGCTCATTTCTGACTGTGTCTATGATGGTGTTTAGAGAGAGATAGTGGTGAAGATCCTAAATGGAGACACCACCCTCCAGCATGCTGGGGATCTGTACAGAATACAAGGAGAGGACGGAAGAAGTCCATTGGTAGACATTCTTGTTCTGGTGCCTGGCTACTCTGAGGTAGTTTTCTGGATCACACAGTCATGTGGCCATGTGTCTGCCTCATCACAGACACATCATTACTAGAGAAAACCAGCTGTGGACTGAGATCACTGAAACTAGAGCTGAAATAAACCTTTCCTTCCTGCAGCCATAGCAAATACAGGCATTTTCAGTAGCTGAGCAGCTGTTTTCTACTAACTTAACTCAACGGAACTCTCATCTTGGCCATTAGCCTCCAAGAAACAGCTCTTGTTTCAAAGCACTTCCCTTCCTCCTTCAGAAACTTTCTGCTCGTGATAGCCATCTCCAGTCTTGTGTTTTCAGTTGCTTGCTTTTGGACCCACTCATTCAAAGTGCTATGATCTACCAAATATCGCTCTTGGTGGAGTCCTTCCACTCTAGAATGGAGCAGAGTTGACATTTCTGTGCTGTCTATATATAGTGCTCTGTAATAGAAAGTGTGCGTCCAACTTTGCTTAATTGTGAGCTCCTGGCCACACTCTGGGGTAGAGTTCCTATTTCCACACTTGCATGTAAAATGCAGGATTCTGTGACCTTATGCTGTCATCATAGCATGGCAAGACTTGAGTTATCAAGAACAGGTAAAAATATGAAAATTAAGAAAATTAAGGCAAGAATTGGCAAGATGGTTCAGCAGGTTAAGGAATTTAACACAAAGCTTGATGACACCAGGACCAACTTGATGGAAGGAGAGAAGTGAGTCCTGCAAGTTGTCCTCTAAACCCCTATCAGGCATACACCAGATACAAAAACAAGTATATACATACAAGAGGAGGAGGAGGGAGGGAGGAAAAGTTGAGGAACTTTAAATATAAGCAGAGAAGGTAGGGCTTGTAACAGTAAGATAGATACAAAGCAATATGCTAACATTTTGAAAATGTGGTAGACTCATCTCATTAATTTTTTTGGCAAGTATAAATTATCAAAATTGACAGGGTGAAAAAAAGTCAATGACCATCTTAAAAACTTTCAGAAGCTATTATTTTGAGTGACTAAGATCAGAAATCTTAAACAGAAATCACACTTAGAAAGATAATGAAGTTTTAAAGCCTTTGTTTATACTGTCTTCATAAAATGTCCAAGCCATAGTGAAATGCAGAGACGAGAGATGAGAAATAATCTCTAGCTGCAAATGTAGAATTGGGGTTCATCACTATGTAATAAAAAGGACATTGCCGGTGTGCTTGAGCACACACTGTGGACAGACTACAGAATGCTTCACACTGTCAGTTCTGCTCATTCTCCTGCTTGCTTTCAGGTGCGTGACAAGGAGCACATCACCCTACCAGATCTTATTGATTTCCCTTCATTTCCTTCTCAGCGAGTTTCTTCAAGATTAACAGATTCCTCTTTGTTAAAAATCGAGAGTAAGTATTTGTAACACCATAAGTACGAATATCTCTGTGAGGCACAGTTAACTGTGTTAATGAAGAGTTATAATTTAATGGCCAAAAAGTTTGCATTTATGAATCTTTTAGACTTATGGAGGTAGGTGGTGGGAATGGTTATAAAACATTGTAAGAATGGTAATGCCACTTAACTACACTGAAAATAGTTAAATGGCAAATTTTGTTATAAATATTGTACTATATATTATATATTATAAATCATATTAATTTTATGTTGACTACACTGTATATTTAGTCACTAATATTTCAATCTCAAATATGCATTTTCTGTATAAGATATAAATAAGCACAGTAACTTTGGGCCTGAAATAAATTTACCAAAAATAAGGAAACTAAAAAAAATAAAAGGATAACTTAATCTGACTTTCTAGTTTCACACATCTTTGTAAATGCAGAAGAAATATACTATTTTATAAACCCAAGCAAATCAAAATGTCTCCTCCATATTCTCCATAGTGGTAAGAGCAGAAAGAAAAACATTCTGAATAAATTTTGTTCTTTTTTATACACTTTCAGGTTTTTAACTCTGTCTTTTGGGATATGAACCATCTTTTAGCTTTTCAGAATTGATGAGTATGGGTTATAATCTCTCTAGGAGAGAAGATTATTGAACAAATGAAACAAGTAAAGGAAGAAAGAAAATATCTGGAAAATATTAGAGAAGAACTATTAAAAAAAGTTGAAAAGCTATTTGAGCAAAATAAATCAAAACAATATCGTGGTAAGTTTATTTAAGATTTTATAACTATAAAGAAAACTAACCCTAAATTCTACAAAATTGATAGTTTCAGTATAACTAATACATTCATAATAATTGTCTCACTTGTTACAGTACATAATTGAAGTACATTAATACATAAATACAAGTACATTAATATAGAATATAATATGTAATTGAAGTACATTAATATAAAAAATAATCATTTGATTTTAAGTAATAAATGCTTTGCATAAGGCTTTGTAAATTAAAACTCAAATATTTTTGCTATCAAAACTCAAATTCTTTCCCTCATTAAGTAAATATAAAGTGTTTAGCATATTTAGACACTGTCATAGGGGCTGAGAAGATACAATAGCTATACAGTCAGGAAAATGATAACCAAGTTAAGAATAAATGATACATCATGTCTAGTGCTTTATAGAGGAAATTCACAATTGTATGTGTAGAAATTTAAAGGAGGAACACATAAACTGGATGGAAGAAACAAAGCCTTCCAGAAGGAGTTGGATGCACTAGGGTCCAAGTGTGTCCCGTGGCTTCATGCCTTCCACCATGTTCTTCCCTAGTCATCAACTGATCTTTCTCTCACTTGCTTCTGCTCAGCTCACTGGGTTGTTTCTAACAGGTCATTCCAGGTCATGTATCACTAACTCTAGAAGCCATCTTTAGGTCTTTGAACTGCCTTAGCTGCTTAATTTGGGGGTATATGTGCCTTGCTGCTTTGCTAATATGAATGAATGAGGGAACTTAAGGGGGAAAGTCATTTTCTTGCAATAAAACCAGAAGCAATATGATTCGAGCTAGTAGGAATGAATGGAAATATGAGCCAGAGCAAGGAAAGTATAAGATGGTTGTTTGAGAAATAGTAAATGGTTTGTGAAGCCTTCATTTTGAGTTGCATTTGAGGATTATGAAGAAAAAGCCATATGTGGAATTGATCTATTGTAGAATTCTTAATTTATAGCAAAATACTAAAAGTTTCAATCCTCAAAGTGACTGAAGGCCATGGACCATTTCGTAAGCTATGAAGAATGTGCTTAAGAATATTGAATTGTTGCCTTGAAGTAGTGACTTAACCCTGAGTAATACTGAAAGAGTCAAATTAACACTGGACTAGAAGTTATGGGGCCTAGATTCTAATACTAAGTCAGTCTTTTACTTAGGCAAGTTTCCTTTTTCTTGTGCGTCTTACTCTTTTCATATCTAAAATGAAAATTGAGTCACTTTTTACTTCAGAAGAAATGTACATGCTCACCTACACACACAAAATATCAGATATTTAGTGATCCTGCTATGTGCTAAGTATTAATTTAAATACTAAGGATGCAACAATGAACAGAATCGACCTGGACTTGGCCCTGCTATGAGGAATGTGATTCCAAACAGTAGGGGACTGACAATAAGACAATATCAACTAGTGATCAGAATTTCAAAACTAATTTAAAAGAGCACAGTTGGCTGGAGAGGTGGCTTGGCAGTAAGAGAACCAGCTGCTCTTTTAGGTGATCCAGGTTCAAGTCTGAAAAACCTTGTAACAGTTTTCAGTCACCTGTAATTCCAGTTCCAGAGTATCTAGTACTACCTTCTGACCCCTATGGACAATGCACACACATGGTGCCCAGATGGGCATGTAGGCAAACACACACATACAGTTGAAAGGAATGTAGCATGGTACTTTAGCTAGGGTTCCCAGGAAGTCATTTCTGAATAGAGATACCCAAATCAGATTAATGAGGCAGGCATTGTAAAGAAATAACAGTCTGCATAAGAGGAATAGTAAATATCCAAGTGAAGAGATAAGGATGGCCTTGTGGTAGTGAAAAATGCCCAGGGTAGATAGAGCATGTTAAATAAAGTGAAATGTAGGCAAAAAAGTGAGAAAATCAGAAAACCCAAGTCAAAAGATTGGATTTTATTATAAATAAGATTAGAAGCTCTTGGAAGCTCTTGGAGGATTTTAAACTAGATTACACAATCTTAAAAACATTTGGGGACCAAGTATTGTGACACACACCTTTAATCCCAGCACTTGGTAAGCAGAGGCAGGCTGATATCTAAGTTCAAACCCAGCCTGGTCTATACAGTGAGTTCCAGGACAGATAGGGTTTACACAGTTGTAGAAGTTCCTTGGTAAACTTTTTGGGATCACTTATGTAAACTATCATATCATCAGCAAAAAGTGAGAGTTTGACTTCTTTTCTGTTTTGTATCCCCTTGATATTTTGGGTTAAGCTTTTGTTAGATTTAATGTTTTCTTTTACTGATGAGTCTATTTCCTCTATTGTATCTTCAGTGCTTGAGATTCTCTTTTCCATCTCTTGTATTCTGCTGTTCATGCTTGTGTTTGTGGTTCTTGATTGTTTTCTCATGATTTCTGTTTCTATAATTCCCTCGGCTTGTGTTTTCTTTATTGTCTCTATTTCAGTTTTCAAGACCTGAATAGTTTCTTTCATATATTTTATTTTTTTCTTGGTTTTCTTTAAGTGATTTGCTGATGTCTTCCAATTTTTTGTTTTGTCTTTTCCTCTATTTCTTTAAGTGAATTTGTCATTTCCTCTTTAAGAGTTTCAAACATTCTCTTGAAGTTTTTAGGTCATTTTCTTCTGCTTCATCCATATTTGGTTGTTTAGGTCTTGCTGTTGTAGGGTTTTTAGGTTTTACTGGTGTTGTGTTGTTCTTTGTGGTGTTGCATGTGTTCTTACCTTTACTCATCTTTTTCTCTAATAGGTGTGGTTGGGGGTGTCTGAGATTCTGTTGCATAATCTTCTGGACCAGTGAGTCCAAAGCTCAGATGGTTGTTCCACATGGTACAGTCAGTGTCACAGTTCTAGTTACCCTGTTGGTTACTCCGTATTCCTGGAGATAGGTCAGCACTCCTGGGCTTTGCTCTGCTCCCTTGGAGTTTGCTGTCTCAGGCCTTTTTGGCCAAGGTTGCTGGCTTTGCCCTCTTTCTGTAAATTCTGGTCTGGATCTCCTCCTGCAGAAGTCTGGTTCTAGTCTGCTGCCTCGGAGTTCCCAGGCTTGGGTGCACCCAGAACCTCAGAAGACCTGGCTCAGGTTTACTCCCTCAGAGGTCCCAGACTCATGCTCGGACCCACAGAGGTTCCAGGTTCCTGTCTATTCCCTTTGATGTCCCAGACCAATGCCCGGACCCACAGAGGTCCTGGCTCAAGTCTTTTCCCTCCGAGGTTCCAGACTCATGCCTGGCCCCACAGAGATCTCTGGTTCCTGCCTATTCCCTCGGAGTTCCCAGGTTCATTCACACCCAGACTGGCAGAGGTCCTGGTCAGGCCTAGTTCCTGGTAGGTCCAAGACTCACGCCCAGACCCACAGGGGTCCTGGCTTAGGTCTACTCCCTTGAGGTCCCAAATTCACATCTGGACCCTCAGCGGTCTCTGGCTCACTCGCTCAGCCGTTACTCTCCTGTACCTGTTTCCAGTGGAGATCACTGACTACGGATCTAGTCCTGATCCGCCAGTGTCCCAGGACTGGGTTGGCTCCTGGCTTCTGCTCCCGTTGGAGCTTTCTCTCCCTTTCTTCATTTAGCATCAGGTCTTTGTATAAACTTCTCATTTCCTTGTGCTCAGGAGTTGACTCCAGTATTACATTCCTTGTGCTCCTCAAACATAGGAGTATTTTTGCTCCACTTGTTCTTGTTCATTCTAGATATGTATGAGTGGTCACTAATAACAATGTGACACAGTCAGTACTATGTTGGCCTTAATGTTAGTCCAAAACTCTTCAGTTTAACCTCAGGGAAATTATTAGGAGAAAAACAAAAAGCAGCCACTTTCTTTGCCAAAATATTACAATAGTTGTCTCTACCCAGTTGCTAATAGTGTTCGCCTCTGAAACCTCTTGAGCTGGGCCTCATAGTCCACATTGCTCCCATCACTACTGTCCTTCAAGTTCTTAGTAGGATGGCCTGTTAAACCCAGTTTACAGCAGCCAGACACTCTTCAAAGTCACATTCAACATGCTAACCAGCCATAGCAATACCCTAAACCCTAGTACCAACTTATCTCTTACTTATTTTATATTGCTGTGAAGAGACACCAAGACCAAGGAAACTTATAACAAAAAGCATTTAGTTGGTGACTTTGTTAACAGTTTCAGAGGATTTCTATGAGCATGATGACAGAAAGCATGGCAGCAAGCAGACAGATATAACACTGCTGTAGTACCTGGGAACTTACATCTGATACAAGCGGGAGGGAGAGACAGAGACACTGAGCCTGGCATGGACTTTTGAAACATTAAAGTCTGCTTCCTTCACCCCCAGTGGTACATCTCCAGATAAGGCCACACCTCCCAATCCTTCTGAGTTTTACTAACTTCGCACTAAACCTTCAAGTATATGAGCCTGTCTCATTCAAACCAGTGCAGTAAGGATATTACTATCTAGCAGACTTTTTTTCAGCTTTTGGTCTATAAGAACTGAAAAGAAGGAAAGAAGGAAAATATTTTAGATTGATATATATGTATTTTTTTTAACTCTAGGATTCTTTCTACCTTAAAACTTTAGTCCTTTAACATAATGACTCTCAACCTTCCTAATTTGTGATCCTTCAATAGAGTTCCTCATGTTGTAGTTTCCCTGACCATAAAATTATTTTTTGCTACTTCATAACTGTAATTTTGCTACCATTATGAATTGTAATGTAAATACCTGCGTTTTCCAGTTATCTTAGGCGACCCTGTGAAAGGGTCATTTAATCTTCAAAGAGGTGACAGCCTACAAGTTGAGATCCACTGCTTTAACAGTGTCCACCTATAACTTCTGTAGTTTGTGTTTTGTTTGTAGTCTGTGATAGCTGGAAGAAAAAATACTTGGACACCAAGAAAGTCACAGCATCACTGGAGGAAATTTTAACAAAACTTCGAGAAGATTTGGAACTTTACTATAAAAAACTCCTCATGCAGCTTGAAGCCAGGGAGATCAAGATGCGACCAAGGAATCTGGCAAATATCTCAGATTCAAAGGTACTATTAACTGTTCTCCCTTCCTCTAGAAAAGTCCTATGCAGGAAGTATGCTTTAATTTGTGTTTTGTTTAGGATTCTCCAGGTTACTTGGAGCAAAACTTGCTTGGAGAGTAAAAAACAAAGTCCCTAGCCTGCTGAGGAGGCACAAGTCAGAAGATAATGTCTCTTAGGGCCTTGACGCTGGTATTTCCTCCCTGTTGGTATTGTTGGCTTCCTAAGATAGCTTTTTTTCTAGGAACAGCAGTAGAGTTGAAAGGGACTAATAAGATCATAAGTTTTAGCCGGGCAGTGGTGGCGCACGCCTTTAATCCCAGCACTTGGGAGGCAGAGGCAGGCGGATCTCTGTGAGTTCGAGGCCAGCCTGGTCTACAAGGGCTAGTTCCGGGACAGGAACCAAAAAGCTACAGAGAAACCCTGTCTCAAAAATCAAAAAAAAACAAAAAAACAAGATCATAAGTTTTTAAAACAGGAGAGAAACCTGTTCCAGAGTGCTTGGGTGTTCTGAAAAAGGGTCATTTCAAGATGTAATTTCAGCTCTCTGTCATAGCAAGGAGGAACAGCTTCTATGAACTGAACTTCCAACAGCCATGCAAAGGCTTAGTCACATAAAAGTTGTTTTGGGGGTAAACAGGTTCCTCATACCAAAGCCATGGTCTAATCTGTATGTTTTCTGAAGGAAATTATCACGCTCCTGCCACTTTTGTCCTTATTGTCACTGTCTGCAACACCCAGAAATTCAAGACCTCTTGGTGTGCCAGGAGCATCTTGTGACCAAAATCATGCAAAGGCTGTAGAGTTGCTTCAAAAAAACAGCTCCGTAGCTTAGAGAAAACAATCACTGTTTTTCATGATGATATCTTTAAGGTCTAAGAACTTCCAGAAAACAACTATTCATTCTGATATTTACCCTAGATACAGTGAAAGGCAACTATTTCATTCCAATGTTTAACCTTGATACAGTGATTCTACTAGGCTTCCTACGACGACACAGAGTCAAGAAATATAAAAATCTTTCCTTTAGCCTTGTGGAGGTTAACTAGGCATAACTCTGATTCAGTAACAAATGCTCTGGTTGCCTTAGGATGATTATTAGCATTACAAAGAAATCAATAACTGATAAACAAGAGTAAGGTGCTAATAGAGCTAGCTCACTGTAGTCCTATGGGTAGAAGGAGTTACAGCACCAACAGAACTCAAAATTACTGATATTCTATGCAATTCTTTAAATCATGGAATTTTGATCAACTCATTTTTTTTCTTGAGATAATCTTGAATCTTACATCGCAGACAAGAGTATCCTTTATTGTATAATTCTACGACATAATTAAATAGGCAAAAATAAACCAGCATTCATTCATTAAGTTTGTTTTTATTAGATTTATCTTACATGTCCAAAAGATTTAAAGATGTTAATTTTGATAATGACTTCACTTTGATAGTGACATGATGAAATAGATAATGTTTTACTACTTTAGGTAAATTTAAATAAAATCCAAATAGGCTAAAATAATTACTTAACATATTATTCAATACTATTTTAGCCTAATTAATATTTTTATCTTATAATTTTATTGGTTCTATGTAGTGGCATTTTATAAATAAAGCTTGCCAGAAGACCAGAGAGTAAAACAGCCCCACTAGTCAGCCTTACAGAGCAGGCAGTAGTAACACACACCTTTAATCCCAGTAGCCACACTATTGCCATAGAAACTAGGTGGTGCACGCCTTTAATCCCAGAACTAGAGAGGATTATAAAACAGGAGGAGACAGCTCTCAGTCACAGTCTCATTCTGAGATTCCTGAAGGTAGGATTGCCATTTCAGACTGAGGTAGAGGTAAGAGCCATTGGCTGGTTGTTTTGTTTTTCTGACCTTCAGGTTGAACCCTAATTTCTCTCTGTTTTTATTAATCATGCTTCAGTTCAGCATGAGAATTTGATTCACAAAGGAAGTTTAAAATTCTTTTTTTGTTGTTTTGTTTTCTGTATTTTAAGAATGGGTTTCTCTGTGTAGCCTTGGCTGTCCTGGAACTCACTCTGTTGACCAGGCTAACATTGAGTTCAGAAATTGCCTGCCTCTGCTTCCTAAGTGCTGGGATTAAAGATTTATGCCACCACAGTCATACATGGAGGTATAAAATTCTTAAATAACTTCTTAGTAAAGAGAACTGTACTGCATACATTTTTCAAGAAAAAGTGTTTGCTAATATCTTCATAAGATAATAGTGTTACTGATGTTAAATTGATGGTCAGTTTTACAAATATCCATTTTGTTTTCTGAGACAGGATCTTACCCAGTTTGGCCTCAAACTTGAGATCCTTCTGCCCCAGCCTCTGAATACTGAGAAGCATGTGCCATGATGCCAGACTCAGTTTTTAAAAATAATAGATGATTAGAGGTAGGACAGGAGAGAAGGTCACTCCTAAAGCACAAGCTCAACAGAAAGGAGTTTGAGTATCTGCTCAAAACAATAAGATTTTCTGAAATAGATTATTTTTGTGATCACTTCATAGTTTATGTTCATAAGGCCTTTTATACTAAATACACAAATATTATTCTAAATAAATGATTTTCTGTCTCACACAGAATTACCTTATAATCCAGATCACTGAAGTACAGCATGCAATTGACCAACTTAAGAGAAAATTGGATACTGATAAAATGAAACTCATATTAGAAGTTAAGGTAATCTATATTTCTTCTAATCAGATTATAACATTCATCTTGAAATAAAATAGTTTGGAGTTTATCCTTAAATATCAATATTGTAAGGGTAGCCACACTGACTGTAAGGGTAGCTACACTGACTCTTTAAGTTAGTGCACTTTAGCAACAAAGAATATGGATTAAAAATGTGGGGAGAAAACTAAATACTATAAAAAGATGCATGCTACAAGGCCAAAGAAAAATTAAGTAAAATTTTACTAGAAGTAATTAAAAGTTAAAGGATCATATGAATCAGTTTTCTACATTTTCTGACATTCATAAATCTGACAAACCTAATAAGCCTCAAACTCCCACTTAATTTGTTCCCTTTTCTTGTATAATCATTTTATTGTTATTTTCAAAAATATAAAACATGGCTCTTCTGCTAGATGCTAAACTTTGAGTTTTATTTACTCCTATCTACTACGTGGGACAGAGCAGTTCTAGATGCAGTTCACTCCCTGGAAGGCTGCCTCAGCACTAGGATGCTTAGGGCTTAAGGGGGACAGAACACAGGATAACTTTATTAAGTAGTATGCAATAAAAAATAATTTGTCCAGTATGTGGAGAAGAAGCCAAGGTTGAGACTTGTATACCTGAGGATAGTGGGGATGCAGAAAGGAGGATATCTAAACTTTCAATCATGACTTCCTCCACTTTATTCCAGGGAGCATGCACTTTAGAGTTTACCTTCTGTATAGATTGTAACTTTACACTTGTGACTTATGACTTCACCCTAAATAGTAATTCAGTTTTAAAGACAAGAAATTTTCATCTTACGAATTGGAAGGAAAAAAATCCTGTATTTAATCATAGTGCCTAAAGGACATGTAACCAATAGTATTTATTGACTTCTGAATGAACCACCTAAAATATCCCCACCAATACCATTGAGAAATACGAGACAGAAAATCAACCATATTTATTCAAGGTAGTGGAGCATAAGTAGTGCTTCTGAAGTTTAATGGTTTTATCTTAACAGGAGAATTTGTTTAAAATGCAGGATTTGACTTCATAAACCCAGGGAAGCCTGAGGTTCTTTATTCCTAATAAATTCATAGGTGGTGCTCATGCTTTTGGTCCGTACACAGTATGTGGAATACAGGTGGCTGTTCCAAACTTGTAGTTTTACACTCTGAGCAAAGTATTTAGCCTTTTGGTTGGCTCATTTCCTTAATTATAAAACGAGGAAATCAAAGGTTTAAGACCCTTAGAAGCATTTTGGGCACAGGTGTATCCTGTTATGTGTCTTAACTATCCATTTCCTAAAGGCTCTTATATTCAGGAGCCTGTTACTGCCTGTTTTAACTTGTTGCACACTGAGATTCTGAAGCTAAAGTTCCTAAAAATAAAGTTCCTTTCATTCTATATTTTGAGACATTTCAACTGCCATTTATATACTCATAAAGGATGTGAGAATGATGGGTAACTTCAGCTTATTGTAGTGATCTAGTAAGAGGGAAGGCATGAGGGGTGAGGACAGTTCCCACCATGACATCCTTTTAGAAAGCTGAGATGAAGCTCATGTTTAAAAGACACCTCTTTCTACAGATGAGGAAACAAGCAGTTTCAGATTTACAGACACTGAAAGCTGAACTGACACAGAAGAAAATGGGCACATCCTTCCGACCACCAATATGTATGTTCATTTAACTTCTCTCTTGAAATTTTAGATAAGGATTTGAACAAAGCAAGCCATTTTGTTCTTTGGCAATATTTTATGTAAATCATAAGGCTGATGTATAAGTTAAGAATAAATTTAAAAGTAAGACTTCAGTTTTACGTTGTGTGTGGGTATTGCAAATTATATAAATCTAGTGACTATTTTGAAGACTATTACCTATTTTATAGTCCTACATTTTATAATTTCTCATTTTTAATAAAGTTAAAAGCCAGTATTATAGCAAAATTAATGATTAGCAAAATGTGTAATGTTTTAGTAAATACCAGTATATTTGCCTAGAAATAGAATTTATTATATTGATATTTTGATTAAAAACAATTGTATATACATGTATGGCAAATTTGTGTCTAATAATTTAATTTGTACTGCTTTTAGAAATATAAAATGATTTTTAGAAATATGAAGTTATTTAACATATACTAATGAAGTAAATAATTTTACTGTCATAAACAACTATGTAAATAAAAAACATAACATTATCATAACATACCTGATAAATCACTTCCTCCAGTTTGGAAGGGGATCATATGTAAAGGTAGGATTTATGTACATGGAGTTCAAAGGATACAAACTGTAATGAGTCTTTCTGTTCCGCCAGCCAGCTCCTAAATAATGACACTGAGACTTATTAGTTTTGAAAGCTCAGCCAATAGTTTTAGGCTTGTTTCTATCATATAACTCTTATAACTTAAATTGACCCACGTCTATTAACTTACTTTCTGCCGTATCATTTTATTCCTTATATCTGTAGTGCCAATCTTGCTTGCTCTGTGTCCTTGGAGGCTTCACTTTTTTCTTCACAGTGTCCTCTCTGCTCAGAAATCCTGCCTATCTATTGGCTGTTCAGCTTTTTATTAAACTAATCCCAGGAACACATCTTCACAGAGTACAAAAAGATTATTCCACAACAACAAACATTTATGTATTTTCAGGAAGTAATATATATTTATAATGTTATGATTTATTGTATTTTTATTTAATTTTATATGCACGGATGTTTGTATGTCTGTGTACCGTGTGTGCCATAAGAGTGTGTCAGATCCCCTGGAACTGGAGTTAAAAGATCTCTGGGGAAATGGAGCTGTGAGCTGCCATGTAGGAACTGGGAATTGAAACCCGGTCCTCTGGAAGAGCAGCCAGTGCTCTTACCTGCTGAGCCAGCTCTCCAGACCTGTAACACTGTTGTTAGTTGCTTTGAGAAAGAGAACAAAAACTGTTACATTTAAAAATTTATTTTCACAAAAGTGATCTTTTAGAAAAAGACACTAAGAATAATGTTCTTATGTAGCTTAAAAGCAAACTGCAAATGTCGAAGAAAAACAAGAAAACTAGGCAAGAAATGAGTATTAATAAGTGAAGGACCATGAATGACTACAAGTATAAACAGTGAATAGAATCAAGTTCAACATCAGCTTCTTCTTACTACAAGAATTTTACACATAAATCTCATAGCAGGTACTTCTAATTTACTAGTTCAAATATTACCAAATTATCTTCTCACGTTTAATATGTATGCATACTTTTATCTCATGCACTGTCTTAATGGATTAAGTGATGCTAATGTGGGTATGTCATGAAGCATTCATTTGTACTATGAGGAATTAAGAAGCAGAAAAATTATGTCTAATCATTTTAATGAATCTGAAGAGATACCATATTCCTGGTTCTAAATTTAAGATTTGTTGAAAATAAATTCAACATAAACTACTTCTTAAAGACTAGGCCTTAAAGTCTGTTTGAAGCCAACAATTTCAAGTTACAGAGTTCTTGTCAATTTTTTATTAGCATGTAATAATTGTAAAAAATAATGGGCTTCATTCTGATATTTTATATATGTATATAGCCTAATTTGATCATATTCATTCCCTACCACATTACTCTCTTTTGTCTAGTAGTTACACATATTTTTAAAATCAGTAATGATTTTTAACAGTATATTTTAATACCAGGAGAGAAAATTCAGCATGAAATTTTGAAAGCAATTTTTCTAACTAAATTATAATATTGAAACATAGAGAAGTATTTAATAGAGTATGTTGACTTGTTTCTTGCTTTTCTATTCCTGGATATTTAAGATATATATCTTTTATGTTCAAATAAAAAATTTATTTCTTACCTGTTTTTTGAGTATACCAATAGGTAAGTTATGACAACATGAAAAAAATATAAATTTTTATCTTTGCATGAAATTAGACCCACTTATACAACTCATTCTTGCAAAATCTAATAGTCTGACAAAAGATGCTCCTCTCCATCACAACCATGGTTTTAAGGCTCCCCACATTGCTTTTGTTTGCTCTCTGGCTAGAGTGTCTTCTGAGTAATCAAGACAGTTTGCATTCCACATGCCAATGCCCCGCAAGCCATAGTTTTTGACATATGCTGCCTTTAGTGAAATGCTCTGGGGGTTATCATACCACACTTGATGAAAACGGCCAGTGGAATCCTATACAAAAACAAGTAAATTGGAAATTTAAAGAATTCAATACAGCAGAGTAAAAGTTCTTAAATTCAAGGATTCAAAATGCATGCAAAGAAATAATGAAAATTTTATAGCACATTATTTTCCTGCTCTGTTACTTCATGGTTATATACATGATATTCCTAAATATTACCTTGTGGTACTTCAGCAACAGAAAATTTATCTAACAATTTAACCTCCTAATGTATTCTATTTAAGAGCCTCCTGTCTTAAGATTCTTTATTTGATCTGTTCTGATGACTGTCAACTAAGACGCTCACTTGAATCATTGTAAATCATGGAGCATTTACATTTATGACTCTAGAAGGCTCTGGTGATGAGCACCTGGCGCTCACAAGGGAGGCAAGAAGATCTTGAATTCAGGGCAAGCCTAAGCTACACAGTGAGACCCTGTCTAGAACAATACAAGACACAACTAACAATTCGGATCCCTATGTCTCACTCCGCATAAAACTTACCGAATCAAATTCTTCTAAGGCGGGTGCTAGGATTCATATTTGTTTGTCCTCTGTGTTAATATTCCACTGGGTAACTGATATGTAAGCCAAGTTAAAAAGACAAACTGCTGCTGTCCATTAAAACCAGCTTGTTTGCTTGTTTGTTTGTATTCTTTACAGTTTCTGGAAGTGTGCTAACTTAGGAATTTGACAGATGAAGACTGTGATAAATCAGCCAGAAGAACAGGTAATAGCAGTGAAGGAGGAAAGTGCCATCTGCCTGGGTCTTACAGAATTGATTCTAAAAGGCTGCTGGAGGGGACTGCCTGGATGACTTAGCACAGAACTGATCAAGAACAATGAACTTGTGGTCTTGTACCCTGTACCACTGTCTCTCAAGAAACACATGGGTTATTTAAAAGTAAATGAAAGGACCAGATGTAGGCAAAAGAACAAATGAAGGAGGAAAATGTATTAGGAGAAAAAAACAGAACTATAATGAAAAATATGTTTTATAGCATGAAGAAACTAAAGGTAATTCTGAATGAATGACAGTAATGTTTTTATCTGTGGTGGCACTCTTGGAATTAGTTTTTTGATTAGTCTACTTTGAAGAACAATAGTAATTTCATAAGCAAATAGGCTATGGTGCATTACAGTTTAGTGAACTCATTCAAGAAGGCATATCTAATTCTTCTTTCTTTTCTTTGTGGATTGATTGGTTTAAGCATGCTTAAAATATACATTCTAGAATATTGAGTCCAAGACGAAGCTGCTATTGTTGAACCGAATGAAAAAGCTGAATGATTCTTTTCAGACACAACAGAAACTTGATTGTACTGTGATTGAAAATGAGGAACATAGTCATAAGAATAGACAGTTGCTTAAAGTGCCATCAGATGGCCTCCAAGGCTCCCCAAAATGTTTCATGAATTATTTGACATCAACTAGTATGTTCTGGATAGTGGTTACCAACACACACAGTCAGATGAAAGGAATAGCTCATGAATGAGAAGAGTTCAAGAGCTTTAGACATAAAGAAATCAAAGGAAAAATGCTGTCCACCTTGATTTTATCATTGGATGCTGTGTATTGCATTGAAAACCACTCTAAATCCCACTGATATATGCAACTAATGCATGTGAATAAAAATATTTTACAGTGTGTCTAGGAAATAAACATTCTTAACTCCAAAATTAATCTATTCTTCCAAAGAAACTAAAATGGTGGTTATATCAGAAGATGTGGCTGGGGAGAATGAGAGACGTTCAAAGGACACACTACTTAAACAAGGAAATAAGTCAGAGAGATGGAGGAAGTATCACCATCACTATCAGCAAGGTAGCAAGGGATTACATATTTTAAAATTGCTGATTTTAACTGATCTCACTATAAAAGAACTGTCTGAAGTAAGACACATGTATGGGTATATATATCAAAGCAGGTTGTATACCATAAATAGATAATATTTTCTTGAAATTATATCTATTTTTAAAAATATGTTTCTGCATCTTCTCATTTAGTAAAAAAATTACACCAATGATTATAAAACAGTCTATGACAGTGTATACTATCGTTTTATAGTGTATACTATCGTTTTATATATATTTATTTAAATTATATATAATTGATTACTATAACAATAAAATACTGTTCTCCTACCCTGTTCTGAGTAGACTGAAGCAGGTTCTATGTTAAATAAATAGCTTTATGTACTGCAGTATTTCTTAAATATTTTAGTATAATTCCATACAATAGAAATCCCAGGGAGGCTGGAGAGATGGCTCAGCGGTTAAGAGCACTAGCTGTTCTTCCAGAGGTCCTGAATTCAATTCCCAGCTACCACATGGTGACTCACAACCATCTGTAATGAGATCTGGTGCCCTCTTCTTGCAAAACACTGTATACATAATAAATGAATAAATAAAAAATCTTTTTTTTAAAAGAAATCCCAGATCAATAGATATAGCAAACTGTTTTCTAAATATGCTTGGTCATTGCATATGCATGCAATTTGCACATATATGTGCATGTCTGTGCATATGCTAACAGTTCTCAGAACAGAGTTCTAATAATATTGCGTATACGTGTGTGTACGTATGTCCACGTTTGTATGTGTGTATATGCTATACATACAGTTATATGTATGTTTTCTTATGTAATGTCTGTTTCTTCTAAAATTCCTTAAATTTGTTTTACTTTTAAAATAAAATTGACAAATGCTGTTTTTCAGTATAAAAACTATAACGACTCATCTATTAATCTCAGCTTCATTCCCACCTCTCTGAATCTCATTAGAATTGTTAAGCTATTTTGAAATAAATGGAGACTTTCAAACATAAAACCTACTTTGTCCAAAGCCCTTTGAAAAGCAAATTACCTTAGCATAATTGTCAGCTATTAAGGTAGCCCTGTTTGTGATATGCATAAACATTCAAAAGAAAGTAGATCAAGCAGAGTATTGCACTAGTAACGTAACTTCGATTGTTCCCCAGTCAACTAAATTTCCTGATTACACAGACTCAAAGACAGGTTTATGCACATAAACAGTAAAACTGGTAAATTACTAATATCAACTATATAACCACAAAATACAGAATTATGGAAACTAGTAAAGATCGTACATAGTTTATGACAGTTTACCTTGTAGTTATAATAGGGAGCTTGCTGGTCCTCATCCCACTGGCTTCCAGAAACAGAACTATTTACTTGCTTCATGATCAGTTTGTAGGGCACCTGACGTCCTGCAGCGTCGCTGCAAGGAGCCCCTCGAAAAGGGACCTTTGCAATGGTGCAGACGTCATCCTAGAAATACAAAAATGTTCATGTTATTACTAAGAAAATTTAAAAATCCAAATGAGACAAGTAATAAAAACTGTCAGAAAAAGAAGATTCAGTATTATCTGAATGTACAGAATAATCATTAAATTGATAATAAAATGAAAATGCATGGCATTCAGAAACTTCCATATTAAAGAATTAAAAAAACAAAGTTTAACTTCAAAATATATTTCAGAAATTATTTGAAGTTTCACATATTCAAAGCAGAACAAAATATATAATGGAGTAATACTACATAACAAATAAGTTGTTCTTACCTCTGATATATTCAAGCAGATATAATCATAACCATACCAGGGAATACCCATTATGAGTTTCTTAGGGCTAATGCCCATCTTGATGTAGTCAATATATCCTAGTCACAAGGGGATAGAAAAACACAATTCTGTTTATATATCTGTTAATATGTAGATAGAAGCTAGGCAACCACAGAAAATCTTACGTTTGTAGAAACGGTACATTTGTGCAGATACATCTTCTATGATAATAAAAGTCATCCCTTAAGAACTGGAAGTCCTATGTCATACTTTCTAAGTTTTCATTTTTAATAAGAGACAATATCCAATGAAAATGATATGAAAACAAAATACACAAAATATAATTGGAGAAATGAAAATTGCAAGAAACCATACTAATTTAACTGTTAGCTTCTAACATTTTTGATATTTGAGATTCTAAAGCTTCTATAATCTTAAAACCTTGTGGCAGTGATACTCAAAATTTCTTTTAGAAGCTCAGGTGTTCCACCTTTTAAAATACTGTTTTCTAATGGCTACATCAGAAATGTCCTTGCTCTTACTCTTGTAGTTTAGGACACAAAGAATGAACAAACTCCATCTACTCATGAGAACGGTGACTGACTGGATCTTGTGCCAGTCCTGTGCAGGCAGTCACAGCTGCTGCAAGCTTCAGAGTGTGCAGTCCTCGGAAGACACTGCAGCTCTGGCTAGTACGTCCTTTCTATCTACCTCAAGTGGTCCCTGAGCTGCGTGCGTGCATGCATGCGTGCATGTGTGTGTGATACAGTTCCCATAAGTTCCTATTTGTGGTTTAGTCCATATACAATTATTGTCTGCACTCTGACCAGCTGTGAATTTCTGCATTTAAATTCCATAATATTAAACAAAAATATCTTGGCATATGACAAGAGTGTTAGACTTGAAGTATAATGTAGGATCAGTAATAATATAGCTATCCCATGATACTGTAATAAGTAAATGAAATTTTCAATTTTTTTGTAAATACTAAAGCCTTGCAATTTATTTTTATTTTATTGTATAATAAATTTTATAATACATTTTATTATATTTTATTTATAAAGCAAGCTTTTATATGAAAGGTATATAAATAATTTAGAAAAACTAAAAGGTACTTTAGTGTGTGAGGTTTTGGAGTAAATATTACCAAGTGATCATTTCTTTTTTTTTAAAGATTTATTTATTATGTATACAACATTCCTTCCATGTATGCTTGTATGCCAGAAGAGGGCACCAGATCTCATTATAGATGGTTTTGAGCCACCATGTGTTTGCTGGGAATTGAACTCAGGACCTCTGGAAGAGCAGTCAGTGCTCTTAACCTCTGAACCCTCTCTCCAGCCCATGATCATTTCTTGAATTCTTACCAGCTAATGTCTGATTATAGGGAGCATTGGCTGCTGCAATACATTCTGACCAGATCTGACTTTGCTCATCGTAAGACATGACGAAGAGAAAATCACAGGCACCTGCAATTCCAGTGTAATTATAGCACCTTTTGTCTATGTTCTTTGGCGACCAAGCTACATCAAAGGTTACCTGTGGGAAAAAACTGCATATTATTTTATATAACATGGAAAAGTATATTATACCAGATTTTTATCATTCTCTTGCCTCATTCTACTAAAGAATAAAGAACTGCTTACAATGTATGCATATGTGATTGGACGCATGTAGAAGAGGTCTAATAAATATATTTTGTTACTACACTGGCCTGGCCTGCGCATGTGTCTGGATACACAAGGACCAGGAGCACAGCACTGTAAAGAAAAAGAATTTCAAATTCCGATGTTCTCGAAGGCTGGGCTGGTAACTCACTGACTGAAAGAAGCAGGTTCAATAGTAACACTATGATGGGGCCCTGGAGAAGTGTAAGAAGCCACATGAGAAGAAATCAAATACAGAGACGTCACCTCGGAGTACTACCTGAGGTATTCTGAGTTAGTCCCTGAATCATAATTATATGACATGGTAGCGTGGACCCATTACAGCCAATATTCTCTCTCTCTCTCTCTCTCTCTCTCTCTCTCTCTCTCTCTCTCTCTCCCTCCTCTCTCTCTCTCACACACACACACATTCATGCACAGATTAAATAAATGTAAATTTAAAAAATTCAACAAACATTTAGCAAACATTTCCTGAGTGCAAGAGTGATGCCATCATACCAGTCTAAATCATAAATCTCCTTCCTACTCCATATGTCCATCCTTGTGTCTTCTAGTTTTACCAATGAGTCTTGTACCAGCTCTGCTAGAATCACCAAAGGCACAATGGTAAAAATGCAGTCCCCCAAGCTCTGTCCCACATTCAATGAATTAGTGTTAAGAAATTTTAAATAGCATCCTCATGTGATCCAGAGCAACTTTCATAATCACTGGTTTATAATACTTATGATGCTCTACCTTGGATGAATATTACATGTATATATAAGAGATACTCAAAATACACATATTTTACATAATGGTGAGTTCTACATCCATTGATTCTACCCAGATAAAAATTGTTTGCTAATTGTCTAAAGTGAACATGTATGAATATTTTCTTACCCTTATATCCTCAAGAATACAATGTCACAGCTATGTATATAATATTTACATTCTATTGGGTATTATAAGTAATACAAAGATGATTTCAAGTATATGGGCAGTTTTGCATAGGTTATATCAAATATTTTCCATTTTGTACATGACTTTTATATCTATAGGTTTTGATATCCAAAGTCCCAGAAACAACTTTCATGGATACCAAGGACAATGTTTATGAGTCCTACTTAAATAAATACTTTGACTTTATTGAGACGGCATCCCACTGTGTAGCCCAGGCTAGCCTTGAAATCCCAGTATTCCTGCCTCTATCAATTAAGGACTGGGATTAAACATGTACCATCACATATGGTCGGACTTTAAATGTTTAAAGATAGGGATCATTAATTTGCTCAGTGTGGTGGTTCGAATAGGTATGGCCCCCCATAGACTCACGTGTTTCAATGCTTGGCCCATAGGTAGTGACATTATTAGGAGGTGTGGCCTTATTGGAGTGGGTGTGTCATTATTGGAGGAAGTATGTCACTGTAGAGGTTGGCTTTGATGTCTGCATGCTCAAGCACACCTAGTGTGGTACACACCATATTCTTTTGCTGCCTATGGATCAGGATGTATAGCTCTCAGCTCCCTCTCCAGCACCTCTGCCTGCATGCCACCATGTATCTCACCAGGACAATAATGGACTAAACTTGTAATACTATAAGTCAGCCCAATTAAATGCTTTCCTTTGTAAGAGCTGCCATGGTCATGGTGTCTCTTCACAGCAAAAGAAACCCTAACTAAGACAGTGACCATTTTTTTTACAGTGCTGGAGGTTGTACCCACGGCCTCATGAATATTTCTGGAAAAGACTCTCTAGTATGTGTACACAGGTATTTAGGGTTTCGTTTTTTTAAGACCCTGGGTTATCTTACTATGTGGCTATGTTTAACAGCCCTGACCTGGAAGCACGCAGCCCTCTGCTACTTACCTATTGTCTGGCAAAATGTCTTGCATTGAGATCTGCTGTAATTATGTTCATGGCCTGCTGTTGGAGTTCTGACTGGCTGTATAGCATTAGTCCTACAAGAGTGCTTTGCAAATAATAGACTGCAGAGAATGAGGCAACTCCCCAGCACTACTTCTCCATTTTAGTGCTTGCTTTTTCTGCTCTGTACTAGTATAAGGCAGTTTAGACCCTTCTGACTTCCTGCTGCCCCATAGCCTGCAGTGCTGCAGTTAAGTAGACAAAACAGTCCCCATGTTGTATTTTGTTATTACTAGAAATTTAAGAACTTAAATAATATTAACACACCAGAAAAGGTGTTCTGGGAAGTATATGCAGAAATTTCTTAACCATTACTATAAAACTAAGATATCATAAGTTATACTTTCATGAATATATTATTAAAATCCAGAAACAACAAAAATTAATATTTTTTACCTGTGATCCCTCGATCTCACGATGGAAACGTTCGGTGGTTTCCATGACCAAAGCCGTCAATGCTTCATATTCAGGTGATGAGCAATTGACTTCTTGTTCTATGTCTATATTAATTCCATCCATATATTGTATTTTGGCCAAATTAACTTTTTGAGCTATCCATGATGCTCTGAATGTAGGATCAATGATGTCCTTCAGGGAGACATCACCTTTGGAAGACACAGACATAATTATACAGATGCTTTTTCAAAGTTAAAAGCCATTTACTTCACAAAGCCCAAACTGTCTTTGAGACACATCGTAATCTTTGGATTAAGCCTCTAATGTGCTTTCCAAATGGAGAAATCGTATGCCAAATAGCAGCCACTGCTGACTAATCTTCAAAATGGTCATTATGAGTAAAATTACTCTCAGAAGCAGCACTTGTAGGCCAGAAATAAAGGTCAGCATGCTGTAATTAGGCAATCACATTTTCTCAAAAACACTTGGTTTTATTTAACTTTAAAAAAAAAAATCAGTATTGTTGAACTAGATTTACCAGTATCTACAATTAACTTTAGGTTTTGAAGAAGAAAGGCATAAAAAAAAGGACTATAATAAATAAAACATACTTTTTTTTCCATTGGCTAGGCACATGTGTCTGCTAATAACATACCTTTTAGCACTACTCTGGCTCCTTTGGAATGAGCGTAACACATAAGTTCTGGGTCATATTTTCCAAAAACTGCCACAGTTGTAATCTGTGACCAGTCATAAGATTTCCAAGTTTTCTGTCCAACATCAAATATAAAGACCTGCCAGGAAAAGAGGGGTGGGCACCAACACTGAATCTGAGATTATTATACTGGCATCCAGATACGTGAACCACTTCCCTGTCAGGTATTGTGGACCCTGGGCACAGAGTGCAGGATAAACACATCAGGCTACCAGCGGAACTGCTGGCTACATGGGCTTGGAAGAAGCACTGGCTATTGTCAAGGCCTGAAGACAAAAAGAGCACAGTGACTATGAATGTTTACTATGGCAGACACCTAGGATTTAGAGAAAGTACAGAAAAGAAGCAGAGAATGGTTAAGCTGGGGTAAACTGTGAGTGGCTATGTCAATAATTCAGCCCTATTGAGAAGTTAGCATCCAGAGGGAAATGGAGAGAACAAAAGCATTTGTATCTAATGGAAACACTTTTGTATAATGGACTCACATAAGAACATCACTCATCTAGACTAAGGTAGCCACTGACACACCAAACTGTATCTCAGTGAACTTCTACATAGACTCAGTGGCAATTCTGAAGTCTGAAGCCACGGAGGTTCACTTAAGGTTTTGTATTTTTACTATCGATTATTATATCTTTCAAACAAGCAAAACAAAACAAAAAGTTTGTGACAGAGTTGAAATGAGAAAACCGTCCACTTTCCACATTTATGGTTTTTGTGTTCTTTTGTCTGCTTTCCTCATCACCTAATGTTAGGACACAAAGATTTTTAAAAGGAAAAGGAATGCATCTAAAAAAAAAAAAAATCTGCTGCTGAAGTGAGAAAGGGGCCCAAACTGGAATCACAAGAGGGAAGTGTTGGGGTGGATGAGACGAGATCATAAGTGGGGTCCCCGCGAAGGTGGGAGCAGTGCAGCTGACGTCAGAGTTTGATGAGCTCCAGCTTCTTTCTGTTTCAGATGGAGCCACAGATGTTGGTTGTTTCTCTGTGTGCTCTTGATGGAGCTGACTTAGAATAGCAGCCAAGTCCAATTTTAAAGTAATTTGTTCCTCCAGCATCCTTCCCCCCTCAAAGATAATTCTAGAGGCACGAAAGCATCACTGTTCATGTTCTTTTTACCTCAAGGTATTAATTTATGGATCTTATAAATTCTTAATGAATTCCAGTAAAATGTAGGAGAGGCATTTTGCTCTGCATTAGAGGCACAGAAAGACCAAGGTATCCCCTAGGAAATTAATTACAATAGCATTAAGGCATGCAAGGAGATGCAGGAGCCTGTGGTACGATATAAAGGGAATCTGCTAGTCAGGTGACAAGAAATTCACGATGACTGCAAGTTAGGGAACTTCTGCAACCTGTATGATGAAAAGGAAGATATACTTGCAGACAAGTGAACATTTGCAGACAATGAAGTCAAAGTCGTTACAACTAGGTATTCTAAGACTCAGGAACCAAAGGCAGCTACAACACAGAAATGCTAACGAGAATGGAACCATATAAAATTAATAAATCAGGCGACAGTCTCAAGCAGCATTTTGGGGACCACAGGAGGGTGGATGGGGAAGGGCTGTGTAAAGCACTAACCATAATCGTAAAGGCCAACATTTAATTCTCTCATCCTCCCTCTTATCCTTTAGAATTAACTATGCATAGTTAATTTTTTCCTGCCAAGCAACTATCCAATAAACTATACACAAAATGTGAAACTGAATGGCCCAATGTTTAAATTCTCATAGTTAAGATTCAATTTGTTAAAAACAAAAACCCCATCTAGGGCCTTTGATAAAACAGTAACCACTCTCAATCTTGGAAATACAAAGGAAGAGGGTGCTGGGTCTGGCATGGTGGAGAATGGTGTCATGTTTAGGTGACTATTACGGTGATGAACACCAGGGCCAAAGCAGCTTGGGGAGGAGAGGGTTTATTTAGTTCATGCTCCTACATCACCGTTCATCCTCACAGGAAGTCAGGACAGGAACTCAAACAGCGCAGGAACCTGGAGGATTGCTCGGCCTGCATTCTTGGAGACCCCAGTGTAGTGAGGAGCAGTGGGCTGCCTTCCCGCCCAGCTCCAGCACGGCTAGCTTTATACCGAAAATAATTACATGGAAACTGTATTTTTTTAAACACTGCTTGGCTCATTAGCTCTAGCCTCTTACTGGCTAATTCTCACATCCTAATTAACCCATTTCTAATAATCTGTGTAGCACTACGAGGTAGTTGCTTACCAGGAAGAATCTTAACCTGCGTCCACCTTGGAGAGTAGAGCTATGGCCACTGGCTCATTTCCCTTCTTCCCAGCATTCTGTTCGGTCTACTCCGCCTATCTAAATTCTTCCCTATCAGGCCAAGCAGCTTTCTTTATTAATTAACCAATGAAAGCAATAGATAGACAGATGACCCTCCTCCATAACCCCAGGACCACTTGCCCAGGGATGGGCTCCCACGTCAATCACTGATTAAGAAAATTCCCTACAGGCTTGCCTACAGCAGGTTTCTCAATTGATGACCCCTCCTCTCTGAAGACTCCAGTTTGTGTCGAGTTGACGGGAAAGGCAGCCAGTACAAACGGAGTTTATCTCAAAGCACAGTTCAGCCCCAGTATCCCCCCCCCCAACACACACATATTCAGGGGGAGGAGGTCGCATCATCTAGTCTTCCCATTTCAAAAAACAAAAAGCCAGTGAAGGCCTCGTTACTACGAGTATATGAATGAGCAGAATTTCATTTCTTTGTGTGTAATTCAAAAAGCTCACAAATACTATATAACACACTAAGTATTGAGTACCACAATAAATCAGACTGTTATAAAACCACTTAATTAGGGGGAGGAGCTTCAGGCTGAAACCAGTCAACTGACTAATCTCTGAGTAGGGAAGTCCAGCCAGATCATAAAAATGTAAACAGCTATCCTTTGCCAACCAACTGCTTCTCTTCCAGATTCGGCTCCGAATAAAAGGCCCATTACTCAGGATCTTAACTTCTGAGCTTTCTATAATGAGTGCTGCCCATGACCACTGCTCAAAGAAACGTTAATGGATCCAAATCTTTCCCTTTGTAGGATGTTAGGTTTCCACAGTAGGCAGAATCTACAAAAACAGTCACTATTTTTTCTAAACAATGTGTGCAAACACAGGAATTTAAATATCTATGCCTCAAAACCAAATACAAGGTTAATACCCATGAATTGTTCCTTCTTTGCACAAATTTGTTAGACTCTGACCTCTCTTGACTTCCTCTAGGTCCAGCTACCGCTGTCAACTCGTTCTGTGGCTTCATAAGCCTTAAGATTGGGTTAAAGGAAAGTTTACTCAAATACTTGTTTTTGTCCCACTCCTGCGTGGGTGAGCGTCCTTAACGAAAGAACTAATCCGCATCAAGAGTAAAGGTCTGCCTCTGCCTACCGAGTGCTGGTTTTAAAGGCGTGCGCCACCACCGCGGATCTCTGGGAGTTCGAGGCCAGCCTGGTCTACAAGAGCTAGCTCCGGGACAGGCACCAAAGCTACAGAGAAACCCTGCCTCGAAAAACCAAAAAAAAAAAAAAAAAGAGTAAAGGTCAGGAGAACCGGATCGCCTACCCTCACCGCAGGAGGCTGAGCTGGCGGCGACAGGAGCCAGCCTTGGGGAAACAGTGAGGCTGGAGCACTAGCGGGCTCAGGCAGCGGCCGGGGAAACCGCCCAACCTCTGCGCCCAGAGTTTCCCGTCTACTCGGAAGGGAATCCGAAAAGAGGAAGGCTCGGGTGGTTAACGCTGCTGTGAGCGCCGCGACTTCTCTTTCGGCCAGAACGATGGGCAGAGTGAGTGCTGACCTCGAAGTCGGGGCGATGGCGGATCGGTCGGCAGAGCGCGGCGTCCGAGCACGGGCAGTCCCCGGCCGAGAGCCCGAGCGCCATCAGCAGCAGCAGCTGCAGCTGCGGGAGTCCCGGAACAGCAGGCAGCTCCATGCCTTGGGTGCGGGAGGCCCGGAAAGCCCCTCCTGAGGGGCGGGGCCTGCTGCTGAGGGGCGGGGCCGGCCTGCTGCGGGGTGCCTGTGACCTAGAGGGCGGGGCCTGTTCGGTGGGGGTGGGGCCTAGAGGGACGTGGGGTGGGGCCTAGAGGGCGGGTCCTACTGCAGTGGGGATAACTTGAGGCCTACCAGGTATCTCAGCTGGACTGCTTTTATCTTCTCTGTCCCTTTTCACCATGCCATGGTTGTGTGTTCTGAAGGATTTTTTTGCTCATCCATCTTACAATTGTTTTAGAATCACTTGCTTAGCATTGCTCCCCCCTCGTATCCATGCCGGAAGCTCAGTGCAAGCTTGGCTTGTAGTAAATACTTAATAAACTCGTCATAAATACTTAATAAACTCCAAGAGCTCATATTTTCTTTCTAAAACTAAAATTCGATCAAAAAGAAAAAAAAACGGGCATTCTTTCCCAAGTCTCTACACAGGAGTTAAAGAAAACATGTAAAATACATGGAGTGATATTATTATCTTATTACCAGATATTTGCTTGTGTGTATTGTGATTTTCCAGCATGAACTAAAGTGGGTTTAAAGATAAAAATTCTGTGCAGTGATCTTGGATTAGAGTCACAACTTCATGAAGCGCCTTTCTTTTTGTTATCAGAACATGACAGGGCAATTTCAGCAGGCTCCATCACGGTGGTTCTCAGCCTTCTGTAGCACGAGTTCTAATCGGTCTTAATGACAAAAACCCAGAGTCAGCTGTTGATCACAGAAGCAGAGCAGCCACTAGTTCTTACCTCGACGAACTCCTCCAGCTGAATGGGGTGTCCTGTCTATACAAGTCCTCAGACTGAATGTCTCCTCCAGCCGTATACTCCCCTCTCTGCCCAGCCATTTCCCTTCCTGTCTCTACCTCCCTCGGGAAAGGATTAAAGGCTTGTGACTCCCAAGTACTGGGTTAAAGGTGTGAGCCATCACTGCCTGGCCTCTATGACTAACTAGTGGCTTAGCTCCACACTCCGATCCTCAGGCAAGCTTTATCTATCATTGCACAAACAAAATATCACCACAATCTTCCTAATGCTGCGACCCTTTAATACAGTTTCTTATGTGTGATGAGCCCCCTCCCCTAACAATAAAACTGTTTTCATTGTTAATTCATAATGAAAATGCTTGCTACTATTTTGAATTGTACTGTAAATAACTGTGTTTTCTGCTGGTCTTAGGCGACCCCTGTGAAGACAGTCCTGTGACTACCCCCTAACAAGGTTGCGGCCCACAGGTTGAGAACCACTGTTCTATCAGATCCTAGGGTTGCTCCAAAATTTTTCTGCTTAGCAAGTGCATTAAATGCTAGAAATAAAGCACATTTTGAAAATTATTGCATTTCCTTGGGGAATTCTGTTTAAGCATCAACAGGAATAAATATTCTCTTTATGGCTCTAAAGGAAACTGAATGCCATTAAACTCATAATAACAATTAAAACACCAATTATAACATACGAGTTTAAATTTCTTGTAAACCCCCTAAACACCAATAAAAATTTAAGTGCTGTGAATTATTTTCCCAGAACAAAAGTATTATCAAAACAAAGACCTCCCTGAGCTCTCTGAGAAGAGGATCAAGTTTAAGGTAACTGGAGATAGAATACGTTAATTTACTTCTAATCTTCGCAGGTTGGCTTCCTGCTGCTGTAATTAAGGAGGTTATGCCGGCTCACAGTTCAAGCATAGAGTCTACTACAGCAGCCAAGTCAAGGCAACAGGATCTGGAAGCAGCTGGTCACGATCAGATAGCAGGACAAATGCGTGCAGGCCTTCAGCTGGCCTTCCCCTCTGCAGTGCAGGAAATCAGCAGAGGACGGTGCAACCCGCGGTGGCGGTCTCCCTCCCACAATGAACTGGGTACCTAACCCAGACGGTCCGTGTGTGGAGGCTGATATCCTAGATCCCTCACGCTGACATTAACACTCTCAGATTCCACCCCCGCGATGTCTTCTCGGGGTCTGCAGTAGCATGTTTTCAGTCTCCTGTGATGAGGGTGATGAGAGGACTTCCGCTCGCCACTTCCCCGCTCGCCACTCCGGTACGATTGACTCCTTATACCAGCATCGACATAGCAGCCACGGAAGGTAGGCGTGACAGACAATGAAGCTAAACCAGAGTGGATGGTCCGAGGAACCCATCTTACTAATATGAAGCAGGGATTTGACCTGAGCTTGCCTCAGCAGACACTCTTGTTTTTCAGGGTTTTTCCATCTAAACCTGATGTGTGCCTCGAGGGTTGATTGTAGCTTGATGATAGTAAGACATGGAGCTAAGATTTCAACTTGGACCAGGTAGCTACAAGTCTGTGATCTTCACAATGATGCCAAGTAGTCTCCATTTTCCACCAGGGAGCAGCAGCACTGAAGCTGCTCCAGAGCCTATGCTCTGGCCTCTGAGCAAGTGATCTTTCCACCTGCCACACGATGGAGACCAATAGAGATTAGAGATGGTGGCCACGCTGCTGGCCAGGTCTCTCTGTTAACATGCCAAGACTGCACTATGACACTCAAGTTAGCCTTGAGTTGGTACAGAGGTGCTCCTTAGAGCCAAAGGTGTGTTTACTGCCTGTCAACCAGAGGCGCACATTGATCACTCAACTTAAGCTGAGACATCTGGTCAGCACAAGAAACACACTGGGTGAACCCACAATGATGGAGAGAGGTAAGGGACCATCATGCCCTTGTTGAGGCTCCATTGTGTTTGGGGGGAATGATCAGTTTGTACCCCAGGCAGTGGGAATGGAGTCGCCATGCAGGAGTCTGGAGGATGCCCCTCTGTTGCAGCCTGTGGGCTGCATAAGACTTCCGCGCACCGCGCCCCAGTGTCTGTGCGCTGGCACCCAGTTACCGAGCTTCAGGCAAGGGGGCTGGAGGTTAAAATACACAGACACACACACACAGAGAGACAGCGACACGGGTCATCCTTGAATTCCCAAGAATGTCCCCCTTTATTGTGTTCAGGGACAGATTATATAGAGATAGCCAGGCCCCAGCCAAACCCACCAGAAACCACTCTCCTGCCATCAGAAACTCCTGAAGGTCTCGTGCTCAGAGCAGCTGTAGGCACTCAGATCAGGGGATTACAAGAAATTCAGGATCTGGGGTCTTAGTGCTCCCAACATAAGACCTGATGGGAAATATGCTATTAGCTGGGCATGGGTGTGGTTTATAACGCATCATAAGCTGGAGCAATAGGCACATGTCTGAGATAGCTCTGTGCAGCCTACCTTGGCTGGGTAGCTTTCCGTTTCACCTGGTGTTTCTTAGAATCACACAAAACACAAACAGAGGCAAGGTTTACATTATGCATAAATTTATCCCCTTATATTTATTTGAATTTGTACAAATTTCTGGGGTTTCCTTGGTTTTCGCTGCACATGTAAGCAAATGTTAAGAGCTATTTACTGGGATAGAGTACAACTTGCTTCTCTCTGAGGAACTGCCAGTGACTGAGGCCGGACTCAAAGGAACCAGTTCTGGGGAAGGGGGCTGGGGCAGAACTAATGAAACTCCAACTGGAGTTGCTTCACAAAGGCACACACCACACAGGGTGACCATTTATCACAGCTGAGGCCTGTGGCCCAGGCCAGTCACAAGCAGCACCATCACTCTTAGAACTTTCTCTGTAGCCATCAAGAGAGCCGTAACAAGGGAATGTTATGGACTGATCAGGTGTCCCTCCAGAGGGATTCTTGAGTCAGTAGGAATGTCACTCCAGGATGTCACATGGAAGCCCTTGTGTTTGGGATAGGAACACTTGTCTCTGGCCCTTACTACCAAGTCCAGAGTTCACCTGAGATTTACCAGTCCTTCTGGGCCTTGCAGGAGCAAAGTTTGGCTTGGAAGCGTATATGAATGGTGTCTGCGCCAAGACATTTCCCCTTGACAAAAACGAACAACAGAGCCGTAGGAGGACAAGGCCCATGCTAGTCTTTCACGTGCTAGCAAATCATTTCTTTTTAACTGTTTACTTTTTACAACAATATGCCAAAGCACTGTGTGGCTGGATTTCTGTTCACCTTTGAGGCATTACCAGTGAGATTTTGTTTGGGAAGATTAATTTCACTGACATCAAATAACAAATTTTTTTTAAGCAATTGTTCCTGTGCTTAAGTAATTACCAAAGAGTAGGCCTTTTACCTTTCATGGAAAAAGGGGTTTCTAAAAAACTATAAAACCACAGGCTTTTAAAGCCTTTTATTATATTCCTTTTACATAAACTTCTAACTTTAATATGTGGACAGATTAAGGGATGTCTTGATTTTCTTAATATGGAGTGTTTAATATGATTTTCTTAATATGGAGTGTTTAATATGAGCATGTTCAGTAACTCATATCAATGAAAACCATTAGCTAAAATAAAATAGTTCAAAGACTTAAAGCAAAAGGGCTTCTCAAGATAAAAAAAAAAAAGCAAGAAAAATGCTTACAAACCGTTCCTGTTCCCCAAAGCACTCTGCTCCACACAGGCTGAGAAGCGCACTTCACCGAACCTCTCTCTGCACCGAGTGAACACCAGACATGCAGGGTTAATGTGAGTCCACTCTAGTGCAGAATTTAAAAAAAAAAAAAAAAAAAAATCAGGAACTGAAGCTGGAGACCCGGGCATCCGAAGACACCAGTGTTGTTCACCAGTGCTCTGGTTTCACTCCGGCTAGGTTACCATCAAACACGAGCTTGTTATAAATCCTGAAAAGATGTTAATATTCTTTCAGAGGCCTATTGAAAAAGCCAAAACAAAATGTGTTCTGTACACTATATTTTAATAACTAAATGGGTAAAATTCCATTTAAACATTTTAAAATCTATTATGAAAAACATTTTAAAGTGTCTCTTCCAAAGATAATGTCTGAAGCTTTCACAATCGCTGCAGCTCTCTGCTTGTGTAAGAACTAAGTGGATGAACTATCAGCATCAACTATATGGCACCCCACAGCAGGCTGCCGAGGCTCACAAAGAGCTGTTCACTCCTCCCGCTGCTGCGGCCAGGCTGCTGCGGCCGGGCCGGGCCCTTAGAAGATGGCTCACTATGCCCTAGTCAGCTCTTTAGGACCTGACGATGCTGGAGTGGGATGAAGACGGGGTAAGTGAGGTAAGTACTGAGCCACACAGGACTTACAGGAATGGGAGCCTTTTGTAGTACGTTGTGAACTTTTACTGAGCGTAGTGTGATCTGCTCTACACTAAAACTCTGTAAGGACTCAAGCACAGACCTCAGAAGCGGGCAGAGCTTCGGAACTCAGTAAGGCCAGTGTCACTGCCCCTTCTTCCAACGAAGAACTGTGCCACTTGATCACCCTGTCAACAGGTACACCTCCCAAACAGATATTGTCTGTTAAGTGACACACTTGATAAAGACATTCCAAGGTTTTACGGGCAAACACCGACATGAGTCTGAACATGGCACTGGATGACAGCATTTCCTCAACCCTTTGAAATGTGTTATTCCTGAGAGTTCACAAAAATAAAACTTCAACTAGACAATTGGTGGTTGTAGATAAAATCATTTAATCAGTAGTCCATTCCATTCTAATTTACATTCAGCCCTGGGGCAAGGGGGAGGGTGAATCACCAAACACTCAATTCAGAAAAGAAAGAAAAAAAAAAGAGGGAAATCACCTATTTCACAATCTCATCTGGATGCACATCTTTGCGTAGTTTCTGTTGGATGGTGATTCATCTCTCCCATGCGGGAATAAAATTTTATCTGCTTTGTATATCGACATTTGTGGAAAAAAAAAACCCTGCAAACCAATAAATGTATTCTATTGTGCATCCCACGGGAAATAGTGGCAGGGCTTGCGGAAGCCAAGCACTGCTACCATTACAACGCGGGCAAGCGGGGGACCTGGAGCAGACCAGACAGATGCGGGACTAACACACCAGCGGTTTATGACAACTGAGGTTTTACAGCCGGCATTCAACTCAGGGATTCTCAGGGATGGGGTGAGTAGGCCCATCTTCTGATCCTCAGGGGCCAGCATGACAAACACAGACACGACAAACAGCAGGTCCTCCGCCCATGCTTACTGAGTGGAAGAATGAACACGAGCACAGGCAAGGTGTGTTTACTGCAGTCCCACAATTCCACCCAAGAGCATGTCCACACTGCTGTGTACATTTCCAAGAGCATGTCCACACTGCGGTGTACACTTCCAAGAGCATGTCCACACTGCTGTGTACACTTCCAAGAGCATGTCCACACTGCGGTGTACACTTCCAAGAGCATGTCCACACTGCGGTGTATACTTCCAAGAGCATGTCCACACTGGTGTACACACTTTAAGAACGCTAACAGCACGGCAGTCACAGAAGGGCTTCATTAGTTCACAGTGTTCCAAGCTCCCACACTTAGAAGCAGCCCCTGCGGTCCCAAGGCCTTTGAGACTGACCTACCCAGGGGAAGTTAACTGGATTCCAGGCACCAGTCTCATCATGCACCATAGAATACGTTCTCCTACAAAAACCAAGTTATTAAAAAGCCTTTCGACAATCTCACTTAGCTAGGAGAGGAGCCTCAGAATTACTCCCAAATAACGTACTGTATTCCATTTATATAACGAGGCAAACAACCTGCTGTGGATAGTCCTGTAAACCTAAATCATCTAATATTCGCTTCTCTAAGAAAATACTCCTTTATTAAATATTAGCCATGGTCTTCTCTGTCACTGAATTTTCTATTAAGTTTCTAATCACTGTAAAGTTACTTAAGAGAAGGAAACTATCTCAAGTTTTCAATTCCATTTTTAAGCTTTGAAAATTCAAAGTGGGTATGCCGAGTATATACAAACCAACTTGAGGTACAAAGTTTCAGATTTCTATATTGATAAACAATAACAATAATGATAAAGCACATACAATTACCAGGAGGCTTTCGAGCCGGGAGACACTGGCACTATCAATGGGGTCATAAGGACCAGCATGGCTGTGTTGCTTGCACATTGCAAAGATCTGCAAATCAAGAGGCAGAGCCCCGGGAGCTTTCCCATCAACCCATACTCTCCAGCATAGCACACTCAACTCTCTGGGAAGCCTGGTGATCTGGGATCATTTTAAAATCGGAGTGGGCAGCAAAACAAGAGAGTTAGGAAGATGTACGGCTTTTAGCAGATTCGTGCACACCCCTAAAGCAGAGAGATCTGGTTCTCTTCTACAGTTTCCTTCGCACCTTAAACTCTCAGGAATTTCTTTGTGGTATGAGAGCCTCAGCCTGTGCTGGAATGCAAACACAGCAAAAAAAGCAGGTGTTCCTTTCCAGAAAACCCTCCTCATGGAATACAGCACAGCTATGACGAAAAACAGCAATGCTTCTATCTGGCCAAGGCTGTCATGGAGACAGACCCCTGTGGGGATGTGGGGTAGAAATAATCAGAAACTACTTCAAAACTTTGATTGCCTTTCTTCAACAGCAAGGCAATTATATCCCAGCTGGGTTTCCTCCTCTGGACTACAGCAGTATCTCTGAAATGTCACATGTTAAAGAGTAAGGAAATGATCATGCACCAGGCTGAAGGTAGCGACTCACACACACGCTAGCTCCTTGATCTATGAGCATGGCTACCAGCAAGAGGACGCTTAGTGGGCAGCAGTGCCTCCGCAGGTCGTGCTGTCTGAGCAGCCCCACACAAAGTCACACAGTCAATGGACAACACAGTTTTCTTGGTTGGTAGCCTGATGAATTTAATGCAAGAGCCACAAACAGGGGCAAGGAAAGAGAAAGGCGGACGGGACTAACCTGCATGGTTGAGCAAGGACTCATGTCGGCGTCTATGTGCAGAGACAAGAGGGTGAGGCACTTAAAAGCTTTTGGATGAATCAATCCAGGAGAAGCCTGGCCTAGGTCTACATTTATTATTACTGTCATCACTATCAATAATAACATACTTCTCAGGAAGAAACATGCAGCAGAAACATGAGACAAAAGAGCCTAAGATTGTTCTGAAAATGAAATGACATGAGCGTCCAGAATGTCATATCTCAATTACAAAAGCCAATGTTTTACACTGTCTTATTTCTGTAGTAGTAGTATCTAGTTGAAAATTTTTTAATTACAAAATTATTGGCAATGATATAAAGCCCTGGCTGGTACAGATATTACTGTACTGGCACCCATTTGGTAAGGAAAATATCACCATCCAGCTATATTAAATATCCTTTATCATCCAAATACCTTAAACCAATCCTCTTATACTATAATTCAAAGACACTTTTATCTTTCCCCCATTACTCCATAATCAATATTCCTCTTAGAAATAATAACATTCACATATATAAAATAAAATATAATGCTTTAAAAATCTCAAAAATGTAATGTTAGTAATTCTAGTTGTCATGGAGTTGCTTTGAATTTTTATTGCCCAGATGGCTTAAAAATAAAATCTTAAATGTCAGGTGGCAGTTGTCCTAGCACATCTGTAAACATAATGCCACTGAAGACACTGGCATTAAATACTACACTCTAGCATTGTGTGGAATTTTAAACCTTAAAGCCTCTTAACATAATCATGTATATCTATGTACAGAACATACATAAATTTCACTTTATGTAAAACATGAAAGAGGTAATCCCAAAATCACACTAAACATAATAAATATAGAACTTGCTTTGTTAAAAATCTACAGTATACATTCAAGTAAAGGCTAAACTTCCAATGCCAACCATATTTGGGACAAAAATTTAATGTTTACAATAATCGGTCCCCTAAAAGTGCTATTCTCAATACCTGGAAGAGGAAATTCATTCCAGTGCTTCTGTTCCCATCCAAACACACACTCCTCTAGTCACAGAGCCCGCGGCTTCTGTCACTATCACACACCCAACGCCTTTGTATCCTTTTCAACAGCTTAGCATTGCAGCTCTTTGGGGGAAGACGGGGTCCAGACAAACCACCCAGACCATCTTCAATTAGACGACTGACTTTATCACACACCCTGTTTGACTCAGACGTGAATGCATCCAGATGCACAGCTCAGCGAGAGCACCGCTGTCTGTGAATCTAAGGTAAGTCGTCTCTCTCCACGTGGGAATTTGTGTAGGTCGAGGAGCAGCCACTGTAGCAACCTTCCCGTGAGCTGGGTCTCGACACCACGCTCCACTTCTGATTCGTACATTCTCGTCCGGCCTCATTTGGTTTAGTTTCTTCAGGAGTTATACTCAGCACATTGATTGAACTCCTGGAAGAAATAAGATAAATCTTAATAACTAAATATCTGCTCCTTGTTTAGAGCAGACGGATGTCCCTGACATTTCAAGTCTGACTGCCGCTTCTCTGCTAACAAAACCTTTCAGGAAGCCACTTGAGAAGAGAAGGCGGCACACTTAGAGCTGGCTCTATTTGAGACTTCCATCTAGTCACTAGGTACAGGCCTGAGCAGCAAGATCTTCCCAGGGCAGATCAAGGATTTCCTGTGTTCACAAGATAACCCGATTCCAAACGAACACGATCCCGTCTCACCTTCTACAGTGCCTCCTGACTATAGTACTGACCACAGTCTGCTTCCTGTAGAGAAAACTAGAATACTGTTCTTGCAAAAAGCTTGTGTCTTTCTTCCCCCTCCTAATATTTGTCCTGTAGCTCTTAGATTACTGACATAGAAATACAGACTAAATTATTCTATAAAATGATATGTTTGGGTTTAAACTGCTTTAATATTTTCTCCATAGGCAGAAATCTACTTTATCACCCTGAGGAAGTGTTTTTTCTTGGCTCTTTGCCTTTCAATACCAGTGTAATGGGCATAACAAAGAAACTTAAACTATGTACTCTGAAGAACTATAAAAATGGCATTTTTCAATACTTAAGTGATTCCTGATATGAGTCATCCCTGTCTTTCTTCTAAGGCAGGATCTCACTAGGCAGCCCTGACTAACTTAGAATTCACTGTGTATACCAAGCTTGCCTCAGACTTTGAGAGATTCACCTGCCTCTGTCTCCTGAGTGCTAGCATGAAAGCTGTGCACCATTCAAGACTGGTCCATAAGTCCATACTTTAAATTGTTCTCCATTAGACTTCTATATCTAGCACAAAGACTCACACACTGGGAACCTCTGTGCATGCAGATTTCTCTCCAAAGCCTCTATTGTCACAAATATTATATGTAACAACTTCTCCAAAGCAAGCCAACACTGACCATTTTAGTGTTTAAAAACAGCCGTTTAAAAACTAATACCTGTGTTCAGACACACAGGAGCGTGTCTGGCAAATGTCTGAAGTAGAGGGTGAAACAGGTAGAGACTTAGTCAGTTTCGATGTGCAAGCTGGCGCCCCGTTAGCCACAGCGTGTGGCTTCTTCTGCCGTGGCCGTGAGTGCACTATAAGATTGTCTGGATCAGAACCTGGTTTTTTGGAGTAAGGGAAAGAGCAGGGCACATCAGACACAATAAAGACAGACAAGCAGGATTAATCATTGCAATTTGGAGTGGGATTTGAGAAAGAACAAATTAATTGCCAACTCTGAGGCATATTCTGCAACTAGAAGAATCTAGCTTAAAAATGGTTAATAGCTAAAATCATGAATCTCAAAAGCATGGTATTATTATACACTCACAAAAATGCCTTGTTATATGCAAGGTTCTCCTATGAGCTCTATTGTGACTTCAGTAAATAAAACACTAAGTTGATTTTGGGGACCAGGGTACAATTCCTTGTTGAATTGTAGCCTATTATGGGTTGAACTCCGGGGTTCAATCACCAGCACTTGAACACACAGGCAGGCAGAGATTAAAAACAGAAAAGGCTTCCCTTGGACGAAGGCTTCCCACAGACAGACAGACAGATGGCCCTGTGTGCGTGTGCACGCAGAGTCCATAGCTCGGGAGCACTTACTTCCTGAGAAGGCACTGAGCAGCTTCACATTTTCTGAGTTGTGGGGGTCAAAGGTCGTCATGTTTAAAAACTGCTGTTTTAACCAGCTGGCTCTTTCCTCTTCAAACGCCTTTCTCTAGGGTACAAACAAACCAGAGTTGGCAATTACTACACGTCATTCCCCATAACTTCTCCAGCTGTTTTCTCTCTGGCCACCTGAATGCTTTTTGTATGAAGTAGTTGCCTAGAAACTAAAAGACACTTGAGAATAGAATATTTAAAAAATAAAAATTTGGGGCTGGAGAGATGGTGCCATGGTTAAGAGCACTTGTTGCTCGTAAGAGGACCTGGGTTCAATTCCCAGCACCCACACAATGGCTCACAACTGTCTGTACCACCAGTTCCAGGGATGTAAGGACAAAAGGGTCTTCTGGCCTCTGAGGACATCAGGCACACAGGGTCCACAGACACGTACAACAGAGACATACATTAGATTAAAGACCCTCATACATAATAATTTTTAAACAATTTAAATAATAGAAAATCATAGCTTTTACTAACTACACCAACAACCGCTGGGTTTCACCTGAGCAGAGTATTAGCCGCATTTCTGAACACAAAGAACACATGACCATAAAACTGGTATCAGAAAATACTCTGCTTCATAAGTCAGCCACTTGGAAGGGACTTCTGATTACATCGGGCATTGCTTTCTCCACTAGCATTCTGTTGTGGCCACTGCTCCTGAGCCATAAGAGGGCAGACACAGGGTGCACCAACGTGGCCCCCTCTCTGGTCAGCTGATGACTCCTATCTCAATCTCTGTGTGTCCCCTGTGTCGACAAGTGGACATGTTCTCAGAGAGCTGGAGGACACTTTTGTGGCCTGAGGAAGACAGCTCCTGATGGAAGAGACTTTGCAATTGTAGAGGAAATAAGTGTTAGGCCTTAAAGTAACCAGGACTCATAAATGGGAGTTTGGACCCAAGTGTCACCAGACAGCAAAGAAAACCAATGGCAGATGAGGAAACTGCAGATAACAATGTTTCAAGAGTTCTGAAAATACTGTCACACACATCAGAGATTCATAAATGCACACAAAACAATGACAGTGCACAAAGAAAATGAAAATTACAAACTCTGAAATAACAACTCAGCGGCTGAAGTAAACAATAAAACTGATCCTGGAAACAGTTTGACGACATAAGAGAAAATCCAGAACTTAGAACCAATGTCAGGGGAAACAAGCAGAAGAAAAACGTCTCTAAACTGAAGACATTAGATTCTTCTGGATGAAAAAAACTAAGACATATCCTGGCAAAATTAGGAACTACGAAAATCCCAAAAACTTCCACAAAAGGGCTTGTAGGCTAGCGCCCGACAAAATTACCTACAAAGTAACAAAGGCCATGTTGTCAACTAACCTGTCCTCAACAACAAAAACTAAAACGAATAATTCTTTCAATTAATTCTTGAGGTGAAAGCTAGAAGTTAAAATTAAACACCCAGCTGATATAATCTAATACAGTTTTAGATATTCCAGTATTCAGATTGGTTGTCACTATGTCGTGTTTCATTTTAAAAGGTGATGTAAGACAGTGACATAGACTTCACAAGGAAAGCACGAAAGAAACTAACCTGAGTGGCAGGAACACAGTCTGACTCAGCAGATTACAACAGGCAAAGTCTTACTACGTTTTCAGGGCCAACACTAGCTTGGTGGCAGAAGGATTGCTTTTGCATGTATGAGGCCCTGGATTCAGAGCCATCATTTATGTGTTCAAATGAATTATTTGTTTATAGAATGAATAATATCACATAATCATATTATCAACATTATTATCCGGTTTTCAATTTTTAGGTGCCAACTTTAGACAACTCACCTTATTTATAGGTGTTTATAGCATAGGGCAGAGTATAAATGTGATAGCACTCGGACAATGAAGACAATCTCACCGTGAAGGGGCGGGCAAGAGAGGTATGGAAAAGCTAAGAAAAGCATTTTTGCTTGACATGATGGCACGTGCCTTTAATCCCCACACTCAAGAGGCGGAGCTCTGTGAGTCCAGTTTTTATTTTATGTGTACGAATGCCTGCACGTGCATCTGAGCCCATGCGTGCCTGTGCCCATGGAGGCCAAACATTAGGCCTCCTTCCCTGGAAATGGAGTTACAGACAGTTGTAAGTGCTGGGATCCAGCCAGGGTCTTCTGTAAAAGCAGAAAGTACCCTCTCTCCAGCTCTGAAATGGGATTAAAAGGTGCTACCACACCGAGCTCCTAGTAGACATTTCTTTTAATCTGTGGTAATATCTAAGGGATAAATTTGGAGATAAAGAGGACACTGTCTCACTCCATAATATTCTGTATAGTCAGCTGAGTTTTAAAACCACATTGGGACGCTGTGTCTGTAATTTCTGAAAGGGCCCTAAGGAGGCAATGCATTGCTGACAGAATGCAACCCGTCAACAAACCACTAAGTGCTATACACTCCTCTCCAAGTCCGGGAAACACTGTCTTTTACTGTGCTTTCTGCTCTATGAAACAAGGTTGCTGCTGGTACTATCTTCTGGTACCACATGTATCACAATGGATAAGAGAGAGATGCCCAAAAGAAACTGAAAATCTAACAAAACATCATCCATCTGCTCAGCCTCCCTTCCATTTCCAGTTACTCGTAATGTACAGGCCTCTAGGCCTTAGCACAACTGACTCCATGATGGAAGTGCCACCCAGGCCATGAAACAAAGACCTAATCCTTCAAAGTCCATAGTTCTGGGAATGTCTCTAAATGCACTAACCTTGCCTTTTCACTTCTGTGGCTCTGCTTCTGGCTAACTGTTCTTGCTAACTAAGTATGTCAACCCAAGATTTGGTTTTTGTGCTTAAAAGCTCAGCCTGAGGAAGGGATCCCAAACATACAGTGGTCACTGGCTGGATAATAAAGACTTTCTATTGGCTTAAATCCATGGAAGTCTTCTCAGTTAGATCCCCACACCAGTGAGGTGCCCATGTGACACTCAGATAAAATGACGGCAGAGCCAAGTTGGACCCAGGAGCGTGCACCTGCACACCGTGCCCAATGCAGCGGCGCTGAGAGCTCACCTCCAGCCCCAAGCGGATCGCAGCTTCTGTAAAGCTTCGTCTTTCCCTCTCAAAATTCTTTTTTTGCTCTTTAAAAAGCGACCACTCTTCTTTGAGGCGTTCCTTTTCTTCCAGCAAGTAACAGTCTCGCAACAGTGAGGTGGTGTCGTCGTCACAGGCGGTGGCCAGCTGCTGCTGTTCAGGGTTAAACATGGGAAGTCAGGAAGCCCACACAGCTCACACACTTTCAAGGGAGGGTGAGGAAGACAGGTCAAAGCTTGGCCACGGACATAAACTATGCAGAATCAGTTAGCCATTGAAAACCTGCTTCCCCAAGTGCTGCTTCCTTTGGCAAAGAAGGGAGCATGTGAAGAAGGGGTACAACTTATTACTACTCCTGGTGCAGAATTCAACTCTGCAGACCTTGGGCGACACGGAGCAAGAATCTAGCAGGTTCAGGAACACCGAGGCCACTCCCACTTACCTGTAGGAGCTGCTGCTGAGCGCGAATCATTTCTTTACACTGCTGGATCTCCAGCTCCAGCTTCTCAGTCTCTTGTTCATGGTCTTGCCGTGAGATGACGTCCTCACCGAGGCCTTCCATGTGGACCTTTGAAACTGACAGAATCCCGTCTGCTGGTTAGTCTGTTGTCTCCTGACACAAGCTAGGGTCATCTCGGAGGAGGGCACCTCAACCGAGAAAAGCCTCCATCAGACAGCTCTGTGGGCAAGCCCACAAGGCACTGTCTCTAGGAATTTTGCTTTGTTTTGTTTTTTTTTTGTTTTTGGAGACAGGGTTTCTCTGGGAACTTGCTTTATAGATCAGGCTGGCCTTGTAGGAGGGCCCAGCTCAGTGTGGTGGGACCACCACTGTGAAGGTGGTCTTGTGCTGTGTAAGAAAGCAGGCTATGGAAGCCATGAGGAGCAAGCCAGTGAGCAGCACTACTCCATGGCCTCTGCTTTGGTTCCTTCATGATGGCCTATGAGCTGTAAGGTTAGGTGACCCCTTTCCTCCCAAGTTGCTTCTGGTCGTGGTGTTTATCAAGACTAGAAGCCAGAAACCAGCACAGGTTTTGTGGACACACATTGATCTTGAACAGACATTTCAAAATAAAAGTCTCCCAAATTTTCCCTTCCTGTGCTTCCCACGGGTTTTGTAAAAGGAAGTTATTTTCTATAGCATTTTACATTTTCCTAAGTCGTAACAAAATGGAATGTTTTAAAGCAAAACAACTCCAAGTTCTGACAACTACACAGTTATACAATTTTAGGGCTAAATGGATTTACAAATAAGCATTGCTGCCAACATTTAACTTATAAACCACATCTATTCAAGACTATCATGAGAAGATGAATAGCATGCCTCGCTGTGCCTCTGGTTCTTGCTACCCAGTCTTCAGGTGCTACCGGCCCAACCACAAAAGAATGCTAACAAACCCCACGGATGGATAAACTGTTTCGATGGCGACGGAAAGATACTAACGACTGTGTGTGCTCACATTAACTCCTACAAAACTAGAGTCCATCAGCTGTCTGGACTTTAATAAGCAGTGATGACGAAACGATGTCATCTCTGCACATCAACGTGGAGTTGTGCCGCTGCCCTTACAACCACAGCACTGGTGCGACAATCCACTATTTTCACAATTTCAATTAATTTTATGTAGACTTCATTTACTCAATAGAGATCTTAATGTTGAAGAAATGGCGGGGGTTAAAAGTATACTCTGCTCCTGTAGAGGTCCCATGTTCTGTTTCTAGAAGCCATGCTAGGGGCTTATAACTATGTGTAACTTCAGCTCCAAGGGAGCCAACACCTCTGGCCCCACAGGTACCAACAGTCACATGATATACCCATTTACAGACACACAAACACATTAAAATGATAAAAATAAAAAATAAAAATTTAACTTTCCTGACTTAAAAGCACACAGACTTTAGTACATATAAAATGGTTCCCCTTCATGTTCTTGCATTCCAAGTTAGTCAGTTCACTACGGAGCTGCCTGGGGACACAGCATCAGGATGGCAGTGATGCTTGCTGCTCTCTAAGGCTTGCTCCGGAGCCAGTGGCAAACCAGGTAGAAGGGGACACTCAGAGCAGCAGGCGGCCTGTGACCAGCAGTTCTGAGCCCACAGTGCGGCTGTTCAGCTGTCTGTGCGACCAGACAGCAACAGCTTATGTCACAGCCCACTGCGCATGCATGGGAGCGGCAGTCACCTTGGTTGTCAAGTTTCTCTACATGACTCTTCAGGATTCTCCACTGTTTCCTGATGCTGTTTGTAAGCTGCTCTCTCACGGTATCACAGGAAAGGCCCCATCCACTCTCTCTGCTCGGCTCCCCAGCATCATCTTCAATATCAGAGATGACCTACAGCCCAGGTGGAACAAAAGGAAAGAGCAGCGACTTACAATGGTTTCACAACCGGGCAGACTGAGACAGTCTCTCTACCCATTACCTAGTACCTTATAAATACACTACTAACATTGAAGACAGAAACTCCCAAATTCACATCTCTTCAGCTTTGACTCTACAGAGCTGTCTGAGGGAGGCAGATGCTGTCTGTGCCATGCTCTGTTACAAACCCTGCAGAAAGGTAAACGTGGGCTGAGTGTCACACGGCCGGCAGGCGGCACTGAGATGGGCCGACTCACTTCTGTTAGACTGTCACCACAAACGGACCTTTTGAGGTTATCTACGGAGTCAAACGAGCAATCCCAATTCCCTCGGCATTTTATGCTCGACATGCTTTTAATTGTAGCAAGACATGGAATTATAGGAAAATATGCCAATGTTGATTAAGTTACCACAGAGAAATAATACTAAATAGTCTTTATTTATTACTAACTTCCAGGAAGGTCAAAATCCTTGCCTATGAAAAATACCCTCAGGAGAAAGGGGGCAGAAAAGTAAAAGAAAGAGGAGTCATTAGGCCCCTCCCTCACAGACAAGCACAGCAGGAACGGAGGAGGGCTAGATGCTGTGATGTCAGCACTGGGGTACTTGAGGTCCTGAGCAGAGCAGCTGACTAAAGCTGGCAGAAGGCTCAGAGGCAGCTCTTGCCATCATAGGCCTGTAACCCATCGAAAGCCTCTGAGACTACAGGCCGAGCACCCTCACCAGAGGTGCAGGACCTGAGCACTTGGGAGTTAAGACATTCTGAGATTTTAGTCTCTCTCTCCTCTCCTGCCCCAACCCCTGTGTGTGTGTGTGTGTGTGTGTGTGTGTGTGTGTGTGTGTGTGTCTGTCTGTCTGTTAGGGGTGGGACAAAAGCCTAACATGAACTCTATTCCAAATGCACCTGGTACACACAATCTGAAAGCAGCTGACAGACCCAAATCAAACTGTTATCTTCAGATTTTAACACTGTGAACTTAGTTTAAAGCCAAGACTTAGGTTCCCATGGCAGGTGTTTGAGTCAAGCAGACTTTCTCCGTGCTTTCTACTGTGAGAGCATCTAGTCTGGAAGAACCCTCCACAGCCACTCTCTCTGTGATGTCTTCTTTGACTGAACGAGAAGAGTCACCACACTTGGCACAGGTGGTCACCGTTTCTCTACATGCCTAGCACTTCCCAAAGTGTTTCTTGAGGAACTTTCGCCATCTTCGTTCTGTCTTTTTGGGACTTAGAACACAATGAGCTTCCATAAAGGTGTGGACTGAATGTTTTTTGAGTTCCACAGAGACTACATAAAGACTCTCACACACGGCACGAGACTGTCACACACGTCATGAAGACTGTCACACACAGCATGAAGACTGTCACACACGACGTAAACACGGTCACACAGAAGTGAAGACTGTCACACACGGCATGGTGGTTGAGTGCAGATACAAATCCAACTACTGTGCCTAAGTTTGCTCACATCTAAGATGGGTAAAATTAAATAATAGTCAAATGATTATAACATTTTAAGCATCGTAATTCTGGAAATCATTTCCAGGAGAAACATGAAGGAGGTGATGCTCATGAAGTACCAGATGGTCGTCTCCAGGTGATTTCCAGGATGTGCCTGAAAATGCACAGGGCAGTTTTCAGTTGTCACAGTGACTATAGGGGCAGAGCAGTGTGTACTCCCCAACACTGTTACCGCCTTCACTGAGTTACCTAGCCAGAGTCTGACTTGTGCGGGCTAGCATCCGAGGTCGGTGTTAGAGACACTCACAACAGCGCCTGTGCCATCTTCTGCTCTTTCCCTGGGTTTCTTCTTCTGGGGAGAGAGAAGGGAAATCATCTCCTTCTTCATCTGCTGGAGGACCTTCTTCAGCTCAGCGTTCTCCATCAGGATCTGCTTCTGGCGGTACTCATAGTCATTCAGCAGGGTTTTGTACATTTCATCTTCATTCCTGGGGAGAAGCCGCGGATGTGAGAACACGTACTGGCAGCAACCCCAGCTACCACTGTCAGGTCACACGGCTATACCTGGCTTCTGTTTTATCGGTCCTCCATGAGCCTCGTTTTCCATCAGCTCGACCCACATAGTTTAAAACGTCCATGGCTACAAATGTAAGCACAGAACACAATCAATCTCTGTACCGCGTGCTAAAAACTCTACTACCCTGAGACACACGAGGGGCTGACCCGACCTGGCACATAAGTCAGGACCCTTCACTTCTTCCCTGGCTGGGGAATGAAATGACCCTCGAGCTCTCAAGGACAGAGGCACGTGCTCACTAGCGGGAGCTCAGTGTCGCCATTAACTGCACTATCGGGGTGACAAACCCATTCTTGAACACAAAGCTTTCCTAGAACTCATCGGCCTATTTACATACTGTTAGGGGAACCTGCCCTGCAGTGGCAGAGGGCAACACTAAGCTCACTGTCTGGCACTTACAGAGAAGGCCTGGCCTGGCCTGCCTTGTTAACCACATCACTGTTCTTGACAGTACTAATGCTCCATCTTCCCCAGATGCAGACAGATCGTTTGGCATAAGAAAAGTTATTCTAATTTTGAACTAAGATGAAACCTATCATTTCTAACTGGGTTTGGGATAAGAAACGGCAACCCACCCCAGACTGCTGCTGCTGCTGACATTTACAAAGCTAACTCTAAAATCCCTCCTTTTGACATTTAGGAGCCATGTGATGCTTCCTATCTCCTGTTCTCTCCATACCCAGTGTGTTAAACACACACATGTGTGGTGGTCTCAAATGTTTGAATACTTGGTCCCCAGTTGGTGGAACTGTTTGGGAAGGGTTAGGAGACGTGGCCTTGCAGGAAGAGCTGTGTCACTAGGGGTGGGCTTTGGTTCTTCCTGCTTCATAGTTTGTCTCAGAATGTAAGCTCTCAGCAATGCTCCAGCACCATGCCTGTCTGCCTGCGGCCATGCTCCCTGACACGATGGGCACTACCGTCCGAGACTGTAAGCCCAATACACTCTCCTCTAAGCTGCCTTGGTTACTTGTCTCACAGCGATAGAAAAGTGACTAAGACAACATGGAACTAGTGATGCAAACTAAAACCCAGTTTTGTTTTCTCCACAAATCAGTTCTCTCAGTTTGTAGTTCATAGGAAACACCTCAATTCTAGAGCCACTCAGAACTTAGAGCGGACAAAGACACTCCACTGCCACGCTTACGGGCACATCCCCGCAGCTTCTCCTCCCGCTATCCGCCAGTGCCATACCTAGTCTCTTGTCCTTCTTGTTCATAACAAGCTGATGCAGCCGTTCCTTTAGCTTATTGTATTCACGCTCCTTCCTCTTCATGTCATGATTATACTGAGTAGCCCGACTGGCTATGATATTTTGTAATTTTTGTACCTGAAAGCAAAAATACTTTCTATCAAACAAGTATTGATAAACCCACTAAAATCCATAAATTCAAAAGGCAAAGCAAGTCCTATGCCCATCTTCCCACCAATGAGTTTTTACTTCTAACCTGATTCTTCCTTTGTTATAGCCAGAGGAAAGCACCTAAAAACACGAGGTGAACGACAACACACAGTGGTACAGGGCTGCCAGCAGCTGCTTTCTCTCTGAGCAGCAAGCACGGGGAGCCGAGGTCAGGGACTGCTCTTCTGAGTTTGCCATCCTGTGCATGCAAGGCGCTGACCACACTCCCAGACTGCCTTTCACTTCAAGGCAGGGTTTCACAGAGCTGTCCACACTGGACTTCATTCTCAGTTTTCCTGCCCACCTCCTTAGCAGCTGGGATGACAGGCCAGTGCTACCAGGCTCAGCTGGTATACTTTGTTCTTTAGAGTCGTTTCCAACCCTGATCACAGAATGTGTTAACTTACTCCATACCAAAGACAAACCACCATCAAGCAAAATGCAATAATCAACACATTACATCAAAATTTCCTATGCAGTAACTTTGGTTAGATAATCACTGTTCTCTTTTAAACACTAATTAAACAGCATAAAAAGAAATCTATTTGTTCATGGGCTTTTTAAGAAATAGATTCCTGGGGCTGAAGAGAAGGTTCAGTAGTTAAGAGACTTGCTGCTCTTACAGAGGACCTGGGTTCAATGCTCAGCACCTATAAGTTGGCTCACAACCACCTGTAACTCCAGTTCCTGAGGATCCAATCTCCTGGTCTCCGAAGGCACCAGCCATGAATGGGGTACACAGACATGGAAGTGAACCCTCATACAAAAATAAAATAAAGTATAAATAAAACAGAAATAAACTCCCTTTTAAGTCCCTTAAAGAATAAAACATTAAACTAATATTTTTATAGCTATATTGACAGGCTCACAGGACAGAACAAAGCCTGACGGCTTGCTCTCAGACGCATCATAAATAACACCTCCAGGACACTAGCGCTGCAGCTCCGCGCTCCACACAGCTCCACCAGCTAAAATAAGAGGGCTAGGTACCTACTAAGCAAAGATTAGAATTAGGGTATTTACAGTTAGAAATGAAATTTTTAATATGAATTGTCATAGCTTTGTGCATTCTAGGTAATCTACTAAGGTTAATTCTTTGCTAGAAAAACGATAACATTTAAGATCGTGCAAGAGGGGAAAGGAGATAGTTTAGTGGTAGGTAAAGGCCTTGCCTAGCATGCATGGGCCCTGGTCAGGTGAGAGCCAGAGAGGACTTCACTGTAGAGGGAGACCTTGCTGAAGCGAGGAGCAGGTGGAAAGGGGTGAGCCGTGCTTCTGTGGCAACACTGAGGAGACAAAGGACGAACATGCTGAGTTCTCGTGGGCCCTCGAGTGAGTAGGGAAGGATGGCACAGGAGGCACTGCCTGCTGCCAGCGATGGCCTGAGGTACTAAGTAAGAAAACCTTCTTGGCCAGGCAGTGGTGGTGCACACCTTTAATCCCAGCACTCAGGAGGGCAGGGACAGGCGGATCTCTGTGAGTTCAAGGCCAGCCTGAACTACAGAGCTAGCTCCAGGACATCTAGGACTGTCACACAGAGAAACCCTGTCTCGAAAAACACGAAAGAACCAACCAAACAAACAAAAAAGGCAAACCTTCTTGGAGCAGGGCAGACGACAGGCACAGGAGTGTCCACCATGCTGGTGTGACACAGACAGGCACAGGAGTGTCCACCACGCTGGTGTGACACAGACAGGCACAGGAGTGTCCACCACGCTGGTGTGACACAGACAGGCACAGGAGTGTCCACCACGCTGGTGTGACACAGACAGGCACAGGAGTGTCCACCACGCTGGTGTGACACAGACAGGGACAGGTGTGTCACACCAGGGTGGTGTGACACCGGATCTTTTATAAAGCCAAGTGGCCATTACATCACAATCAGCAGTTCAGCTCAGGCACGGCCACAGAGACTCACCTCATCCTTCTCATTCTTCAGGAGCTGATGCAGATTCCTGTTTTTGCACTGTAACTGTCTGTCTCTCTCCTGAAGCCCAATCATCTCTCGCCTCGAGGTTTCCAGCTGTTCCTGTAACGTGAAATGAGCCATCTGAGTGAAGCCGACAGGAGTCAGAGTCCACAGAAGTGCAGTGACACTAACCTGGAGCTGGAGCCCACGGAATGTTTACCTCAAGCAGTTACTATCAAGTCTGATGTACAAAATCATATGCCTTAGTTACATTCTTTTATTCTATTTATATACAAGAACCGCAACATGGTCTCACAAAAGGGTCTTCATCTATGATTCTGTCACTGAAGAGTCCAGAATTCTCTGAGACTTTCACATTCTCAGAGCACACTTAAGAAGACCCTCACCTACAGCAACACCTCCATCCTGCGGATGCCGGGCTTCAGGGAATGATAAATGCCACCGAGTGTGATGAGCTTGGGGATGTTATCACTGCAAAAGCTCAAGTCTGAACTCTGAGAAATTATTTTAAAAATTCTAAAATTCAAAGAGGAACACAAAGTCCCCAAAACAGACAAAATAATCATAAGCAGAAAGAATACAGCTGAAGGTGCCACGACACCTTATTCCAAATTATACAACACAGCAACAAAACTACAGCCCTACTGTGACCATGGGTACAGACATGAGGGCCCATGGCATTCAACTCAACACAGCAACAAAACTACAGCCTACTGTGACCATGGGTACAGACATGAGGGCCCATGGAATTCAACACAACACAGCAACAAAAATACAGCCCTACTGTGACCATGGGTACAGACATGAGGGCCAATGGCATTCAACATAACACAGCAACAAAAATACAGCCTATCGTGGCCACAGAAACAGACATGAGGGCCAATGGAATACAACACAGGACCCAGAAAGAAATCCACACAGCTACAGCCACCTCATTTTTGACCATGGGCATAAAACATATGCATGGATAAAGTCAGCCTCTTCACTACGCTGTGCTGGGAAAGCAGGAGAGACCCCTCCCCCATCCCATGGATGCAAGGCCTTAGTATAAGACCACAGACCTGAAGCTGCCAGAGGAAAGGACAGAGGAAACAGCTCAGACAGAGGGTGAGGCAAGGATCTGATGGGCTCCTGAACTGATTTCAAGAATGGACAAATGACATCACAGAACCAAAAAGCTTCCTGCTTATTCACAGTAAAGAAAGCAGTCAGCAGGGGAAAAGATGGGAGGAAATCTGCAAACTACAGGTCTGGCGGGAACTAATCCAATCTATAAAGAGAACTCAAATATTAAATACAAAAGCCCCAAATCATTCACTAAATGGACTGATGCACTGACAAGGTAGTTGTCAGAAGAACTCTGAATGGCCAGTGAGTATATAAAAAGTCTTCAGCATCTCGCCTTACAGGAAATGCAAACTAAAAACTACAGCAAGATTCCACATTGCCCTCGTCAGAACAGCTACGACCATCGAGGAAGGAAGCAACTCCAAATGCTGCTCAGGATGCGAGGAAAGAAGACTGTGCATAGTAGCTAAGCTATGGAACCAGCCTAGACATATCAACAGACAGATGTATAAGGAAAACATGACATGGTGTGTGTGTGTGTGTGTGTGTGTGTGTGTGTGTGTGTGTGTGTGTGTGTGTGTGCACTGAAGTTATAACTATGGACTCATGAATCGGACTCCAGTAGCCAGAAAACACATGAGCAGGAACTGTTTTTTTTCTAGTACTTGGTGAATTAATCACATTAGATCTAGAAATCTTACAAATTTCTGTCCTCAGCTAAGCAAAGTAACAGATTCTGGCTCATGTCAAATCCACGGTAAAAGATATCCTCATAGAGCAAACTGCTCTAGGTTGCTCTAGTTCATTCCTCACAGGAACGGCCTCAGTCACTGCAACTTAGCATGCATCCCTGCGCAGTACTTGGCGAACTGTCCTCCAGGGTCACAGATCTGGATCAGCCCGATTAGCATCCAGGCCCTAAGAGGGCTCAGTCATTGGAGCATGCACAGCTCACAGCCCTAGAAACCACTAAGTTCCTTCTCCAGCCTCTAGGGTCCCCCACTAGCCAAGACACACAGTGGGGTGCTCTCCCTGTCCTTCAGGCAAACAGGACGTACAAGGAGCTAAAGCATTATTACAGAGACAGCGTTACCGCACCAGGTCTGAAGACAGACAAGGTACACTGGGCAGCAATGGGCTAAAAGGAGCATGTGGTACGGGGATCTGTGACACTTGGTTAGAGCATCCCCAAATGTGTCCAGTGCTCACGAGCAGGGCGGCACACACTGCTACCCTACAAACATTACAGAGACTGTGCTCTCCTGCAGCATCCAGAGAGTCAAGGTTCTCCGGCTTTCTTATCTGTCTTAGAAGGGGTGGGAAGGAAGAGGGCCAAGGACTAGTAGATGGAAAACCCCAAGAAAGCCAATTGCCAAGCGCATACACATGTACACAAAGGCTTTGTTCTCATAAGCAGGGCCTTATATAGAACACTGAGGGAAAATATAATAATGTAACTATAATGTAAGTCTTTCCTATACCATGATTTAAACACTTGTTCCTCTTTTCTTGGGGGAGAATGTATTTCTTACGGAAAAACATAAAAAAAGCTTTTTATAAAGAAAAGAAAGCAAACCAAAACTGGCAACAACATGTGTATGTGAAGGAGGCAGGCCAACGGCCTGTTCAAGTACCTTTGCCTTTCTACACAGAAGGGTGACAAGGGAGGAGCCCAGGGAACTGCAGTCTCCCCTGCAGCCGGGGACTCCTTGCTTTCAGCAGCCGTCTGCCTCGCTCCCCTCCTGAGCTCTGTTCTTTGGTTCACACACCCTGGGAATGTTTTCCGTGGGGTCAGCATGTTATGAAGCACCTACTTTATCAAGCAAGACAGGAAGAGGAGAGTACCCTGATTTTCCTCAGAACTCTTAAGTTCCTAACTTGCTACAGCTTCAACAAGTCACTAAACAACAAAACCAAGGCCTTTAGCATAGACAGCAAGAAGCAGAACCATCAATATGTGCAAATTACTTGAAAGCATTCCTAAAGGAGCATCAGGCCTTAAACGCAGCTCCACCTGTGCACTGTGCAGGGGTGAGCACTACCGCAGGAGGACAATAAGGTGTACCTTAAGTTTGGTGTAGCAGCTCTGCAGGTGGTCCATGTCACTGCCCAGCTTCAGGTTCTGGGTTTCCACACTCTCCTGGGCCAGAAGGTTCTTCCGCTGAAGCACAAGTAACTCATTCATACAATTTAAAACAGCAACGATATTTAACTCTCTCTTTGTCTCTTTACTTTTAGATTCTTCATATAAGGAAGGAAAACCGAAGGTAGTCAGTTCCTGAGAGGAGAAAATGCACTCTTAGCAGCTGGATATCTCTGGGAAAATGTTGGTCATAGGCAGGATGTTTCAGTTTGGCAGGAATGAGCTACTGTACCCCTTGTGATAAGCTAGTAACAATGTTGATCCTCAACACTGCAGAGCAGACCGAAGTCACCCTGACACAAAGCCAACCTCACTCCGTGCGCTGTAGGGCCATCCCACAGTGTACGCAGACTTGATAACATCAGGCAGCATATAATATACAGTTATCAATTTGTCGACTGGAACTTTCAGTATGTACATTAATTTTTTTTTGCAGTGGATTAATGTATAACTTAGTGAAAAGAAAAAAGTTAAAAAAAATTCCTAGATCATTAATATTAAATATTCAGAGAACAAAAACTTAAACAACTTTAAATTCTTTGCTGACCAATCACCCATGACCTGGCGTAACTTCACCAGCTTCGTTATCAATGAAACGAGGGCTGGACAGCCCGCACAGGATCCTGGGACAGAAGGCATCCAGCTGGGCAAGCACAGCAGTCAACCCTGTGTCAGTGCAGATGCTCCCACAGTCTCTGCAGACCTAACGTCTAAGTCTTGGCCACTACGTAATGACACACTCAGGTTGGCACATGCTTTTCTTGTAGCTTTGATATTTTCTGGTATATAACATGACTGATGCTCTTCTTACCAAAAAAAAAAAAATATTACCTGATCAAGATATGAAATGCTTTGTTCAATGTTCTCTTCTGTGCAGAAGGCACCGACAACACCATGCACATTTTTTGATAAAGGTATTGAAGAGCATAGCACTTGCTGGGAGTATAAACTTGATGGAGACATCTTTGTTTCTGAGGTATATTGAGAGAGATTTTTGCTTTCTGAAAATAAAAAAGCATTCAAGCAATTAAAAAACTACCATAATCTCTATTACCAAAGATTATGAATTACACATAAAATTAGAGCAAAATACTTTTGTGTGAAATATATACATTTTTACTTTTTACAAAAATGAGAAAATGACACAATTACATTAATGCTCTTTCTTGGTAGATATATTAAAATGGATTCACAGCTTAACTTCCACTATTGGATTATAAAAATAGGAAAAACATACTTGTCCGTGCCATTCAGTGTATGTGACTCAAAGAGTTAGATACTGAAGGAGCCAAAACATGTATTTCAAATATGTAAAATTTCTCTCAAAAATGGTAATAAATAATCTATTGCCCACTTGGCTTTTTATAACTTTACTGGAAATGAACACCGGGTGTGTGCTAACCACTGATAGCTGACATCGCATCTGCCATGTCTGTGGTTTTCTCATTAATCCCTCTGTGATGGCGTCTGCTGTTCGGACTCAGTTACCTGCACACAGACTGGGATCTGTAACAGTCATCCAATCTCCCATAGCAATTTCCAGAGCCAGGATACCTGAGGAGGTGGTTCAGTGCTGAAACATGTACAAGGGCTTCTGGCACTCTACGTGAGCATCTCCTTAGGAAGCAAGGGACAGAGGCGTCAAATTTAAAATTTAAAAGGCGAGACCCAATGAGAGTAAAAAATAGCTTGTACGTTCTTTGAGTTTCATTTCATTTCATTTTTTATGCAGATAAATGTTTTCCCTGAATTTGTATGTGCCCCATATGCATATCTGGTGCTCATAGAAGTCAGAAGAGGGCATCAGGTTCTCTGAAACTGAGAACTCAAGAACAATGGCACTGGGTTTTTGATCCTACTGCACGGACTGGCTTTGTGGGAGCCTAGGCAGTTTGGATGCTCACCTTACTAGACCTGGATGGAGGTGGGTGGTCCTTGGACTTCCCACAGGGCAGGGAACTCGGATTACTCTTAGGGATGATGAGGGAGGGGGACTTGATGGGGGAGAGGGAGGGAAATGGGAGGTGGTGGCGGGGAGAAGGCAGAAATCTTTAATAAATAAATAAGTAAGTAAGTAAATAAATAAATAAATAAAAAGAAATGGTTGTGAGCCACCATGTGGGTACTGGGAACTGAATCCATGCTCCTGCCAATGGCAACAAGGGCTCTTAACCACGGAGCCAGCTCTGTGGTCCATTTATGTGCTCCTTTCAACAGAAGGTCCTGTAGGTGCACAGTGTGCTCTTCAGCCTAGAACCACCTGGGAAGGAATCTCAATGAGGAATTACCTGGATCAGGCTGTCTATGAACATGCCTGTGGGGGAGTTTCCATTATTAGCTCAAGAATGTGAGCAGCACTGTCTCCTGGGCTGAACCCCAAACTGTGTGAGAGTGCAGACAGCCAACTGAACCAAAAGAGCGAGTAAGCAGAATCTCCATGTTAGAGCTTCACTACTCTAACAACGGTGATAGTGAGGCCAGCTGTCTAGACTCCCACCTCTGTGACCAGGTGGTCTAGACTCCCACCTCTGTGACCAGCTGTCTAGACTCCCACCTCTGTGACCAGCTGTCTAGACTCCCACCTGTGACCAGCTGTCTAGACTCCCACCTCTGTGACCAGCTGTCTAGACTCCCACCTCTGTGACCAGCTGTCTAGACTCCCACCTGTGACCAGCTGTCTAGACTCCCACCTCTGTGACCAGCTGTCTAGACTCCCACCTGTGACCAGCTGTCTAGACTCCCACCTCTGTGACCAGCTGTCTAGACTCCCACCTCTGTGACCAGCTGTCTAGACTCCCACCTCTGACCTGCCACATGACAGACCATAACCTGGAATTATAAACCAAATAGACCCCCTTTTCCCAAAGATGATTTTCATCAGGATGTTTAATTATATCAACAAAAATGCAAACTAGAACACAGAGACACACAGGTTCTGTGTGTGTGTGTAGGGTGTGTGTGTGTGTGTGTGTGTACTTGCATGAGTGCAATACAAATAATATGTATTTGTATCAAGGTTAGAGATTTCCCAAGACACATGGTACCCGATCTGACTCTAAGGGTATGGGACTCTAATAGGAAATATTTCTGTATCATATCCAAGAACAACTCTTTTTTCTTTTTAAGTTTTTCGAGACAGGGTTTCTCTGTGTAGTTTTGGCTGTCCTGGAACTCACTTTGTAGACCAGGCTGGCCTTGAACTCAAGAGATCTGCAGGCCTCTGCCTCCTGAGTGCTGGGATTAAAGGCATGTGCCACCATCTGGCCCCAAGAACAATTCTTGTTTATACATATGAGAAGGTGAAATCTTGTTTTGTTTCTCCCGATTACATCAGCATATCTTTTACACTCTGAGCCCCACTGGCACAGTATAGGAAGAAACATTCTATGTATGGCATTTTAGGCAACACCATCTCATACTCAAGGGGCAAAGCTGGCAACATGGATTTGGAAACACTGCTCACAAGTTTATCCTCAGAAGATGATGTGCACAGAGATTTATCTACAGGGTGTTGTTCATAATATGGAAAATCAAAGCAAAAACATGTCCACGGAAAACTGGTCATCAATAGAACATTGTATAGATTTAAACAAAGCTGCAGAATTAAAAATGGCTAAGGAATATCTGTCTAGAAATACAATGAGTAGTGGACTAAATTAAGACGGGACTTTTGTTTACTATTCTTGCTTCCACCTTTCAACAGATGAGATGCATTTCGACCACAAGAAAAGCAATTCAAATGAAATTATAATTGGCAACTGGCAACAGACTTCCAGGTCAGGCGAAGGCAGGAGGTGAGGGTGTGGGCAAATGGGAGGACACGTGGGGCACTGTGGGCAGCTGCTTCTCAGCACAGCAAACTGCAGTCAAGAGGCTGCCCCTGGGCTGGAGGCTCTTTCAATTTTTAAAGATGTTCTGCACTTTTATAGGAAATCTTCCAATTTTTAAATGTTAAAGGCTAATTATAAAACATTGTGCAGTTTATCCCATGGGAAGAGGGAGTGAGGGGGTATAGTGCAGCCTTATCTGAGGCTCAATTACATAGGAACACACGTAATTCATTAAGTTGTATGTGTAAGTTCTATACTCTTTGTTATAAGCTATAACTCACCATCTAACAAGTCAAATTAAGTTCATCATAGTGGCCTGGCAGTGGTGGCGCACGCCTTTAATCCCAGCACTTGGGAGGCAGAGGCAGATGAATCTCTGTGAGTTCGAGACCAGCCTGGTCTACAAGAGCTAGTTCCAGGATAGGCTCCAAAGCCACAGAGAAACCCTGTCTCGAAAAACCAAAAAAAAAAAAAAAAAAAAAAAAAAGTTAACGATTTAGTGAGGTTAGATCAAAGCCTTCCCTCACCCTAAGTGACCTGAGCTCCTACTACACAGCAAGCACAATTTCTAGGCACACAGGAGGCGGAGGCTGAGTTTTCTAGCGTTCACCTTCTGAGGAAGGTGAGCTGGACACACTGCAGAAGCAGGTAGATTAGAGCTACAAAGAAAACAAGCTCGGCAACATCTAAGTGTTGGGTAGGGAAAATCTAGATCAGTCAGGGAAAGTTACATAGTGATGGGCCAGTTCCAGTTTGCAAATGGAAGTCCCTTAGGGGCTCTTTAGCTAAAGGTTAGGTCCGCAGCTAGAAGCACTATTTGGAAGGTACTGTACACGTCAGGGGTGGAACCTAGAGGAATCGGTTTCTGGGGTGAGAAGTGCTCTGCCCTCTTCCATCAGTGACAAGGAGAGCTCGTGTTTTCTACTGTGTGTTTTCTACTTCTCACGCATGCTCAGCCACACCTCAGGCCTGCCACAGTGGGGCCAGCACCAGTCAGGCACGGATGCAAAGCTCTGAAACTCTGAACCCAAATAAATCTTCACTCCCTTTATGCTGTTTACCTGTCACAGCTCACACAAGAGAGTGACATTTGAGCAAAGACTTAAATACTATGGAGTCAGTCCCAAGACAAGGGAAATAGAAAGTACAAAGACTTGAAACAAAATTGAACTTGGCAAGAAAAAGCCAGAAGGCCGGTGTGCCTGGTGCACAGCGAGCAAGGCTGGAGGGCAGCAAGCTGGATTTCTGACTGCGTGAGAAGCTGCAGAGGGGCCCGAAACAGGAAAGTAACATGGGCTCCTTTATGCTGCAAGCAGCATCACTGTTAGTACTCTGGGAAAACTACAGGAATCAGCAGAAAAGGCTGGGGACGGTAACAAGGTTACTGCAACAGCACAGGTCCAGCCACAGAAACAAACACCTGGAAGCGGCGGAGATGTGTTCTAGAGAAAGAACCTGTAGGTCTCAAGACGGACAGAAACATGCATAAAGAAGTCAGGGCATCTAGATCACAGAGCATCACATGGTCCTTACAGCAGACGACATGTGGCAGGCCGTGCAGGCTGAGCAGTCTGGCACTGGTACCTTGCTCTACTTGTGTGATATGATAAAGAAGGTATCTGGGATCATTTTATCCCTCAGTGGAAGTCTCCAGTGTCATGAAGAGAAGGGTAATAAGGATGAGTCTGCATCCGGTAAGAAAAACACGTTAACTTGACTTTAGGACTCAGGGACACAGCTCTAAGCAAAACAAACCCACATATCGGTGACAGCTTTCTTTGGGTGATGTGGGATTCCCCTCTGTATGCTATGAATACCATTGGTTAATAAAGAAACTGTCTTGGGCCTGCGCAGGAATAGAGTCAGGCGGTGGGGGGGGGGGGGACTAAACAGAATGCTGGGAGAAAGGAGGAGGAATTAGAGAGAACCCATTGAGCTGCCACCAGAGACAGACATGCTGAAACCTTGCTGATAGGCCACGAGTCTTGTGGTAAAATATAAAATAATTGAGATGGGTTAATTCTAGATGTAAGAGCTAGCTAGCAATAATGCTTAAGTAATTGGCCAAGCAGTGATTTAATTAATACAGTTTCTGTGTGGTTATTTCAGGAGCCTGGGCAGCCAGAAAACGAACAAGCAGCCTTCCTACTACATTTGGGTATGTTTTCCACTGGTCATGTCTCATAATGGTGACATGTACTTTAGTGTGACTCCTTAAATGAGGCAATGCATGAAGTATTTACCACACTGCTTGGTACATGGAGTGAACAGTGTGAGTTTGCTGTGTTCCTTTTCCTCATCGCCATGACCAACTATCGGAGACAGACAGAGGGCTATTTGGGTTCACAGTCTCAGAGATTTCAGCCTACTAGAGAGAGAGGGAGGGAAGATGTGGCCAAGTAGAGCAGCTACATCACTGGTGGTGGGGGAGGAGCAGAGAGAGAGAGAGACAAGGTGGGTACTGTGGGAATGTTAGTATCCACATGAGCAGGCCTTCTCCTTCAATCTCTGCATAATGCTAGCCTATGGGATGTGGCTGTCCATTCAGAGTGGGTCTTCACCACTAGTCAGTCCTTTATGGATGTGTACTCACATCTACAACTGTTCATCACAATCATGGCCTAGACACAGCTCTGTCTGGTGTAAGTGACAGGATTCTAAGACAGGCAGAAATGCACCACTGCTCTCAAGGAAAGGGGGACAGAGATTCAGAAGCCCTGGAAACTCATGTCCACGTAGACGCTGGGCAGATCTAATCCACTGTAATCGGCTGTCCATATGGAAAGCAGCAGCGACCTAATCCCCTGTAATCGCAGGGCTGGGGAGACGCAAGAACAGACCAGCTCCTTTCCAAGAAGACTTGCTCATTTGTTACAGTATCTGCAGGAGAGAAAAGAGCTGCATGGCTTTTCTCACTCACAGAGACTCACAGACCGAGAACGCTCACCTGCTCCTTAAGACTGAAGGCCTCTGTGCCTGTACTTAGTTCTTCAGCATCTACAAGTTTAGCCTGTGAGTTGTTTCCTGTCCTATCCTGTTCTCGTTCTCTCTCTTTCTCTCTCTCTCTCTCACTCTCTCTCTCACACACACACACACGAACGCACACACAAACCATGCAATCTAAGGATGGACCAAATTATACACCATGAGACTTGGGAGAAGTTACTCTACCAGCTGTTTTCAAGAAAGGGCAATGTACCTTGTCCGGAAAACCCAAGAGGTTAGTTCACACTAACTATATTGTAGCTCAATTTAAGATTTTATTTTAATGATTTTAAAATAAATCAAGGCTAATTTCAAAGAAAACAGTATCAGGGCATCTCCGTGTTACACAGCCTCGCGCTACCGCACACCCACCGCAGTGTGGGAGTACCAAGAGTGAGCAAGGCCTGTCACAGATGGACCACAACCAAGCAAACAGTTGTACGAGACTGTAACAGCCCATGACAAAGCGCACCATCACAGGCTTGGCTACGCCCACAGTATTACTGACATTTCAAAATAGGGGAAAAGTTGGCCGTAACAATTTGGGTCACGTGATCTGGATCCTGGCATTTTCTAACATCTTTTTCACTGTGTGCATGCACAACTAGCTCGGAGAGCCATCCAGACTCCAAGACAGGTGAGGTCCATGTGCGCACTTTGACTGAAATATCAATAGCTTACATGAACCCAAAGTCTATTTCATTCATCTAAAATGTAGAGGGAACAAAACCTACAATATGACCAGTGAGGACATCAGCACTCTCAGCCTGGGGCATAGTTCAATCAAAGCATTGCCTAGAATGGGAGGCCCTGGGTTTCATCCCCAGAACAAAACAAAATTTCTTCTCTTCTTCACACTAGAGAGACACCATCTTACTATCTGCAGGCAGCATGTACACTGACATCTAATGAACTCTCCTGAGAGAATTAACACAGATTCCAATCAATAGTCTCCATAAGAGAAAATTATATTACTTTCAGAAAATAGCAATAACTTCAGTAAAAAGGTTACATCACCACTTTCGAGGTAGTTGGTTCTGGGTGAAAACGTTGTACCCTTCACACATAAACATAACAAGGGCTCTCTAGCCTTCTGGAAAAGTAATTAGCTAAGCTTAAGAGTGATCTAGTAGCAATTTATTGGGTAGAATCTCGAAGGAAGACCAGGAAGCAGTGAGACATTGCACTTAATGTTGCTCTATCTTTGTGGCCAAGTCCTGGTGTAGCTCAGGGCTCAGCACATCTTATACAGGGACCCGAGGACTCACGACCGGCTTCCTCGTTTCTACTGCGCCTTCTTCATCCATCCCCGAAGGAACGCTTTTTTAGAAAGAAAGATTTCCCAAACTCATCATTCTGTTTGAGATGGACACTAGGCATCAGAGCGCACAACAGGATGCCTAAGGCTATGGTTCTGTTTGGGGCACTCTGGGCCCCTTTCTTTCTCCCACCACCTTAAACAGTATGCATGGGAACCATCGACAACTGCCGAGTTCAGAAAGAGGTGTACCTAGTGTCATTGAAAGATTGAGTCCTTTTCATCAATTTTAAGTGACTTCACTTGGAGAACACCATTTCTGCAGAACTAGGTCTCAAATCTAGGCAAGCCTGCAAACTGTCTCTGCACATCTAAGACATTTCACACAAACATGTTGAGTTCTGATTAATTATACCCAGCCTTTCCACCAGAGAAGTTTGCTATCCTCTCTAAAAACTTGGATTCTTAACAAATCAACAATCTGTAGAGCTTTGGTGCAAGCAGTTCTAAGAGTCCCGTTCTTGCTGGGACACCCTTGGGTCATTCTGCTCCTAGGTAAGGGCTGTATCTAGTGAGCAGCTTCTAACAGTATAGACAACATGATACGGTTTCACTTTGAAAATCAGGCTATGAATGTGTGGTTCCATTTCAGCTTTTTCTTCACTCTGTCAGGTTCTTTTCTGGACCAAGTGAGATGTCCTACTGTGAGTAGCCTGACAGCCAACGTGACAAGGACCTGACATCTGGGGCCAAAAGGACACGGGGCTTGCCGAGAGCCAGGAGCAAGTTCAAAGTGGATTTTGCCTGAGCCCTGGCTAACACCTAGATGACGGCCCCTGATGAGAGCCTGAGCCAGAGGAATTCAGCTAAGCTGTCCCAGATTCCTGCTATATGGAAGCCGTGAGATGACACAGGCCTGCTGTGTTAAGCTGGTAAACCGCAATAATTTGTTATTCACTAATAGATGACTTTTCTTTTTTAAAAAAGAAGATACATTTCTGTGTCCTCTCTAAAACTAATTTAAATACATCTTGATGAAATGGAACAAAAATGATACCAGGAACTACAAATGCAAATGAGTGGACTTATGGTGACTAGCATCTCCTACTTAACCTTTCTGCAATCATGTTGGATGGGTCCCTACTAGTTCATAGGCTTCTGGAGAGTTAGGAAATGCCCCATCTTTGTAGCCTGAGGTACATCAAGGCTCCACACATCTCCACTCTTGGACCTGAGGACCCACACAGTTCTGCTAATGCAGCCACCAACTCTCTTTGATCTCTCATATTCTTACCCATTCCATCTTTTGCAGCTACACGCTTACCCAAATACACCATAAATGACGGGCAGTAACGGATGAACAGCGCACGACAAGGCAGTGTGTCCATGCTGGCAAATGTGTAAGAAACACAGCGGCGATGGGAAGATGCAGTTGCAGAGCCAATGGTTGAGGATGTGCTAGCCAATGCCCTTTTTCTCCTGCCCTGGTCACCCCAGATCTGTTCTGTATCTACAAAGGGAACATGAATGTGGCAGAAACCCCACCTTCATGGCATGGGCCTCTTTACACCGTACATTCTCTAAGTGTTCTTTCCAAGCTGACTTGCAATCCAAGCTTGAGAAGACACAATGCCTACCTAATCCAGATTCTACAATAAACGCCCATCAAGTGTCAGAAAATAACAGCTTTCCATTACCCAAGAACACAGTAACGTGGTGCCAGCTGGCCTTCTAAATACTGACAGGATTTTTAGATAGCTCACTAACATTTCTGCTAAAATATCACCGAATTGAGTTAGCAGATTGTTGGAATATGAAAATAAAATTGTTAAAACTAAATCCTTAAACATTAGTCATCTTCTAAATGCAGTCACAGAACCTGAAGACTCAGTTATCAGCATGCCGTATTTATATCACCAATCTCAAAAATGAAATTGATTATTGACAATCTGAGAAACACCTTTAATTATAATTTCATTCCAGAGGCGACTATAGCTTTTAATTCCATCGCAAACACCTCTCCTAACTGCAGGTACAAAAACACACTAAATCCAACCTCTTAGTTTTACAAATTTAAGCCCTGAATTATTTCCCCTGTATGAACTAGGACTATATATATGTATATATATTTTTTCCACAGACGTAAACTCCATAAGAGTCCAGTGATGCTACCAGTGAGTGTGCAGAACCTACACAAACAAAGGAACTAGTACTACCACACCAGAAGGGCCCAAACTAGAAACCTGCTATTATTATGCTAGAAACCGGCCCTCATGTTGAGTTTATGGCTATCAGGAAGATTTGCAGTTGGGGATGCAGCATGACGGCATCCTAGGCCTGGTCCCACACCTGAGATCCTATTCTAAGTCCCTTCCCACAAGCCATCTCTGCAAGCTGGTCTCCTCGCTTGTATGGTAAGGGTCACACTATTTCTTCAGTCTGCTGCAAGAACTTAACTAGACACCAGGTGTAGAACTAAGCAAAGTACAGTCAGAACACAGGACACTGGTCTAAACGCTTCACACGTTTCCAAGTCCACCCCACTGCATCCCTGTATGCAGTAGGAACGCCTTTCCATGCACAGGATAATGAAGGCAGATGGGTTAGGTAATGCATCCAGGGTCACAGGGCTAATGAGGAGCAGAGAGCTGCGCCAGGATTCCAGTCCCAGTCCACACAGCCTCTCTCTTGGCCATCTGGCCCTGCAGTGCAAGACAGCAATCTCTTTCTGTAAGAACTTCACCAAAGACAGGATTCTAATCCTAGCTCCCGATTGGGCAAAGGCTGAATAGTGTGGAGATGCAAATTATGATAAAAGATTTCATGTGATGACACAATTTTAGTGATGCTCCTCACCAAAAGTGGCTGTCAGAAAGTCACTTCCTTCTAGCACAGGCAGCAGGGCCCTCGTGCTGTAGGTACAGTCCTCAAACAGCCCTGACTATTGCTGCAGTCTGTATGGGAGACTTTGTAGGTACAGTCCTCAAACAGCCCTGATTATTGCTGCAGTCTGTATGGGAGACTTTGTAGGTACAGTCCTCAAACAGCTCTGACTATTGCTGTGGTCTGTATGAGAGACTTTGTAGGTACAGTCCTCAAACAGCCCTGACTATTGCTGCGGTATGTATGAGAGACTTTGGAGTACACATGGACTCCAGGAGCAGGTCTGGGAGCAGCAGAGTGCAGCTCAGGGTATGACCCCACTATAACCCTCCAATGGCAGAAGGGAAAAGTGGCACCTACTCCCAAGATGGGCTGTAATGCAGCCATTGAAAACCTAGGGACACACAACATGAATTATAAAGCATACACCACAAAAAGATTGTTCCAAGAGAGAGGGCATGAACACCTGGTTTTTATTATACAGTCTGGAAATCAAATGTGATAAATCTGCATTTTACAAGACACAAGAATGATGCAGGATTCAGTGGTCACTGCCTTATGGAAGAAGGAGGAGGGGTCGACATACAGTTACAGAGAGGTACTGTCAACATCCCTCTTTGTATTCAATGGTGCTTTATTATTAAAATAAAACAAATTAACAAAAGAATGTGTGTTCAGAGTTTGTCTCAGGAGCCTTGAGTACCTGAGTTTGGGTTCCAGGAACCCATGGGAAAGCCAGGTGCTGGAAGACATAAGCAAAGACAAGCAGATCCAAGGGTGGTCCCTTAAGGACCCGTCATTAGCCATGTTGTTTTATAATGCTGAGACAGGCTCAGAGAATGCCCATCATTCACTCAGGATGTGTGAGGATTTGAGAATTCTGTGGCAGTATGTTATTCCTCCAGGTTTACAGGTGTAGATCAATATCTAGATGAAGTATGTAATCTCTCTCTTTAGTTTCTTCATCAGTATGTGCAAGGTTCCAGACCAGTAACAGACCATGGCTCAAACAAAAGGGGGAAAGCACCCAATGACCCACATGTGAGACACATGCATGTTGTGAGTGTGCTCACCCATGCCACGTGACCCACACAGAAACCAAGGAATACAAACTAGCTCACTCTGTAGCTGAAGTCCTTTATAGACTTCTAAAAATGCATACTGTTCATCACACTGAAAATCATTTGAAATTCCCTCCAGTCCTTCTGGCCATGGGGCACACTGATTCAAGGGTTCTGGGAGTCAAGTGTTTTATGTCTTCCCTGAAAAGTATAAAGAGCAGGGACTCTGGCTTCAGTTTCAGAGATCTATGAAGCTATGCAGAGACTGGCAAATAATGCGAGGAGTAAGAATAAAGAAGGCGTGTACCATCTGTTTATGTAATGCTAGCTAATGGAGAGGATCATAATCCCAGCATCGACCTCGGGCCACACGTGGTTTGCTACAACTCCAGCACATGCCACACGTGGCTCACTGGCTAAGTCCCCCGCTCTGTAGATGGCCACAGGAGACGACTGGGGAGGTACAGCCCTACTCTGATGGAAGATGCTGTGGGACAATGGTCTGTACCCTGCCACTTGTATTTTAAATAAAAGCTGTTTGGCCAGTAGCCAGGCAGGAAGTATAGGTGGGACAACGAGAATTCTGGGAAGAGGGACGTTTCAGTCTGCAGCCATCACCCAGAGGCAGAGAAAGCAAGACTTGACTGCCTCGCCGAAAAAGATACCAAGCGACATGGCTAACACAGACAAGAATTATGGACTAATATAAGTTATAAGAGTTAATGAGAAGCCTGGGCTATCAGTTTATTAATTAATGTAGACCTCTGTGTGCTTCTTTGGGGTGGGACAGAAACCTCAGTCAACAGGAAGAAATTAAGAGCTGTTTTATCTGCAGCTACAAGCCCGGGAGAAGAGAATAAACTAGCTACAGTCTCCAGGACCTTGGGATCCAGGCCCACTCCTGAGTCAGCAGCATCCTGGGGAATGGTGAAGATTCCCTGAGCCTGTCTCCTCCTCACAGAATACAATGGCTACTTGCTGACAACTGCTTAGATGCTGTCTTACCTTTTCATTCCAGATCCCACACAGAGAGCTTGTTCGGTAGAGAACAACAAGAAGAAGGTGCTGCCGTCCTAGCTGGGACAACCAAGACCACGACCCAGAACACACTCCGACCTGTAAGAGCTAGTGCCCTCAGGGTAACAGAACGGGCATTCTTTTAGAGCAACATACTGCAGATTTCCTCCAAACTTAATATTTCTAAGTATGTTCTATTTTTAGCAACCTGGCACAAAAATATTTTTTAGTGCTCACTCTATTCCAGGAACTAAAATAAAAAAGTACTTTATTTTTTCTTTTTATCCCACTTTTTTCTTTTTTCAATTTGTTTGTTTGAAACAGGGTTTCTCTCTATGTAGCCCTGGCTATCCTAGAGCTCACTATGTAGACCAGGCTAGCCTCATACTCACAGAGACCCACCTGCCTATGTCTCCTGAATGCTGAGATTAAAGGCATGCACCTAGATACCTAGACCCAATTTTCAGTATACAAGCATACATACTTTTATAAAATACAATGAAAATATTCTCAAGAAAGACATAGCAAAAGTAGTAGTTTACAGTCACGATGGGCTCCGTAGTGAACGAGGACAGAGAATAAATGTGCCAGATGCTGGCATAAAGAACACATGTTCTCTCATGCAAAAGCCTGTCTTTGGTACTAGACAAAGTACCACTTAGAACAGAGGAATAAAGTTAATGAAACTGGGTTTGTGTAGATGCGTAGAGACAAGATCAGGACAGAACAAACAGAAGTGTTCAATGGGGACTAAAGTGGAGGGCAGACACAGCCAACCTTTGACATTGTGGAATGACACCGTCCACAAAGTTCACCCACGAGAACTACACAATCCAGTTACAACAAAACAAAATTCAAAAAAACCTCACCCAAATTTCTTATTTTAAGTGAACTTAGGATTTTGTGTTGAATCACATTTAGGTCTTTGCTTTAGTTTTTTTCAGGCAGGGATTATCTAGGAGCCTAGGGTGGCCTTGAACTTGGAATCCTCCTTTCCCAGCCACCAGGCCTGGCTAATTACAAGCCTGTCACATAGGACATGCTCCAAACATACACTTCTGCAGCCAGCACAGCCTCACGGAGTAGGTCGCTGTCATCATCACTCCTCGCCAACAACAAACATAAGAACAGCAGCGTGGCGACGGAGGGAGGAGAGGCGTGCACAGCACTCCAGACTGCCACCAGACAATTCTGTTTCCTTTCCATAAGACCTCACTATTCATTCACATGGCTCGTCTCTGAACCCCACACTGCTTCCCTGGCATTTCTGGGCCTCCATCTCTCAGGCTCTGCCTGGCGCTCTGACTGTGGCCCACTGGTGGGCAGCATCTTCACCACTCTGGAGCTCTGCCACCCAGCCAGCAACAGAAGACAGTTCCACAGGACCTGTGTTGCGGGCTGTTTGGACATTGTGTGAAGAGGTGTTGGGGGTCACTGGTGTAATAAAAAGCTGAATGGCCTACTGGATTGGCCTAGGCAGGAGAGGAGAGGTGGGACTTCCAGGCAGAGAGGAAGGAAGTCATAGGGAGGAATGTAGGTCTGCCAGAGATGCCAGCCAGACCAGAATGAATAGGACACACAATGGGAGAGTGGTAAAAGTCACGTGGTAGATCATAGGTTTAAAAATTATGGATGAATTTAAGTTTTAAGAGCTAGTTGACACAAGCCTAAGCTAATGCTCAAGCTTTCATAATAATAAATTTGGTGGTGTTATTTGTGAACTGGAGGCCAACGAAAAAAGCTTGATACAGACCTGCTTGTGAGGAACCATTGCTGTTTTTTAAGGTTTCTGTGAGCTCCAGATAAGTGTCCTGTGAAAAGCGGCTACTTTCTGGCAGTCCCTGACCCATCGAGGTCTACAGCCCCACGGACGGTGCCACCTACTGATGTGGGTGGACATACTCTACCCTGGCAGGAGCAACAGGACCCCCCAGTAAAACAGTTTAGACATTCCTACTGCCTTCTGGTCAAGGCTCACAGCACTGCCTGGACTCTGATGGCTCACGCAGCTCCAGCAGCCACCTGTAACCTGCGCCCATTTGATGCTTGGTGAGTGCCTGGCAGGACACCGCTGAGATGCCTTTCTAAAGCCCTCCCACGTTTGCCTTTTCCCCTTCCCCACATAGAAAATTTCCTAAGTACAAAGTATTCAGCCTTAAGCCTGGTAGTAGCTGCTGAGTGCCCGATGTTTATTGAAAGAATATATTTATTAGCATAATAAATCTGCTCTACGCTATATAGAATCCTGGACCTGAATCAAATGGTGAGTCTATGGTTTTCCGTTACCAATAATGAAATGAATGCAATATTTCTCCACTCTCTCATCCCATAAGCCTGTGATTTTAAGGTAAGAGGTATGCTCATTAACAGGGAGCCATAATTACCCAAGACACAGCGTCTTCTTAGGAACAAAAGGCTGTCAACAAGTTGTGCTCACAGCTATTGTAAAAGATAGAGTAGCTGGGCCTAGTGTCACAGGGCAATAACCACAGCTACCTGGGGCTGAGTGACAGAGCAACCCAGCTTCAGGATAAAGGAGCATTTGGCTCAACAATAGAACACTTACCTAAAGTGTGCCTGGTCCTGGGTCTGGGCCCCCAAGGGATGGGGTGAGGGCTTTTAGAATGAAGGGGTGTTGTTTCTTTTTAAATAGCATCAGTACATCGTCCCACTTTGTCTGGCTGGCACTCCTAAACTCAAGTTATTCTCCTGCCTCAGTGCCTGTGTAAACAGGATAGAAGGCATGAATTCAAATCGTGGTGGAAAGTCTTTCTCTCTAGCTGAATGCTAAATGAGGACACTTCCACAAAATCTGCATCCTAGGCAGTTTGGCCCAAAGAGCTGGTTTGTCCGGTTTTCAGAGAACCCAGGTACATAATTTGATTGGGCTAGGTTTGAGGCCTCTGGGATTAAAACAAAACAAAATAAAAACTACAGTTAACCTTCCTGTTTCATATATACCTGCCTCAGCAGGTCCAGACACTAGGCACAAGCCTTGTCACAAGCCTCAATGTGTTATGGAGAGTGCTCCACATTCCCACCTAGAATAACCGCGTCTCTGCATCCTTCTTCAAGCTGCTTCACCCGGTTACTTAATCCCTGGCCCTTATTATCTTCACTGTACAGATGGGGAATGGGGGGAAGGAAGGGTGTAAGATGACTAAGCTGAAGGGGCCCCACCAGTCACCAAAAAAGCCCTGGTTTGAATTCTATCCATTCCTAATCCTCGCGGAGAACCATTTTGTGTGAGGGACTTTCATGAACACCAGGCGGGGGACAAAGTGTCACAGCTTTTCAGACTTGTTTAGTCTGAATGAACGCTGTCAGCTCCCTGGGCCCACGAGCTCTCCTGGAGGAGGGAGACTGGACGGGTTAAGTTTGGCTGGATTGAAGTTTACGTATCTGCCACTGTTCAAATTTCAAGACAGCATGTTTCTAATACAGATCTTTTCAAACTTTATCCAGCCTTGTAAACATGTCATATCATATACAGACCTTTCCAGCTCGAGACTAAATCATGAGCTAGAAGGGTCTTCCAAAAGCTCAACGGTTCCACGGCAGCACTATTCTCATGTAGCTCCCAGCTTGGACTCTAACCCGAATGGAAGCAAACCTCAAATCCAGGAAGCTCTCACCCTTGGGCTGGGAAACCCTCCACCTTCCATACTGTCTAGATTCTAGACTCTAGAAGGAAATCCCAGTTCTCACAACTGCATCAGCGTTCCCACTTATCAGCCTGACACTCAGGACTAAGGAGCCTGAACTGCGGGTGTTAATGCCAAGATTCCTCTACTGGTGCTGATGAGGAATTATTTGGCAAGTTTTATTTCCTGGGCCCAGGTGACTTGCATAACCCGGGGATCTGCACTAGGAGAAATGCACGCTGACCAGAGCTCACCGTTCACTGAACTGCACTGGGAAACCCGAGGCCAAATGATTTCTCAAGCAAGCCTACCGGGGCGATAATGCAAGTTCTCCCCCTAAACATGGGGCTGGACCACTACGAAGCACCTTCCCCTGCAGCAGCCGTAGACCACTCGCTAAGTCCTGTGGTAGCCTCTGAGAAATCGCCGAGCCCGCGCGCCGAGCAGACCCCGCCCGTGCTCGCCCGCGTCACATCCCGCAAGGGCGCGGGGAGCCCCCGGTACCTACCTCGCACCTCCCGCTGCAGGCAGCGGGCAGCAACGCTCTCCAACCGCCGCAACGGCCGCGCCGAGCCCGCCGAGAGCCGGCCCCGGTGCCTGCGCCCACGTCCAGCCCGGTGGCCTCCCCGGCTGCGCGTCACAATCCCGCCGCTCACCGTCACCGCACTGGGAGCGGCTCGCGCCTCCCGCAGCCGGGCCAGCTCGCCCGCACCCGCGGCGGCACGCAGCGGCTCCCCCGCCCGGCCCTCAGCTCCGCGCAGCCTCTAGCCGCCCGGCCAGCCACACGCCGCCTCTCGCGGCGGCCGCCCATCCCACCCCGCCCCGCGCTGGCGCCGCCCATTGGCTCCGCCGGTTGCCAGGCGACGAACAACCGCGACCCGCATTGGTTCGGAGAGGGCGAAGCCTCCGAAAACCCCCGAGCGTAGGCCGCCGAGCGGCTCTCCCCGGCGCAGCTGCGGCCACCGCACCTGTTACGCCCGGGTTCACCCGGCCGCGGCTCCCCGCCCCCCAGCTCTCCGCGGGGGCAGGGGGAGAGTCCTAGCCTCTTTAGAGCTCGGCCTCCGAGGCCCCCCGAACCCCAAGGCTCTTCAAGGAGCAAAAGTGGGGCTCCCAGGAGAGCCGGGTGCGCTCGCCAGAAATGAGAGACACCGAAGGGCACCCAAAATGAGGTCAGGCCCTGGCGGAGGGAGGTAGTGGCCTCGGGAATCTTGAGTGCAGAACGTGTCAATGGTACAAAATCCGTGTAAAACTAGGGACCAGGATACTGTCGGTGAAGCCCTGGGTTCAGTCCCCAGACCGCTCACATCGCGCAGGCACGTGAGGGTGCGCGTCTGTGGTCCCGCAGAACTGAAGTTCAAGGTCATCTTCGAGTACAGTGGGAGCTCGAGGCTAGCCTGGGTGGTGTGAGTAAAACACTGAGGAAAAAAATCAAACTAGGCGAAGAAACGGGCCTAGAGAGGAGACAGCTGGAAGGGGAAAACTAAGAAATGGCACCTGTGAACTATTAGTTGACGGGGAAAAAACTCCCTAGATCCACGCGGTGAGTGCGGAGAAAACGCGTAACCGGCACAGGGCCAAATCCCCCTGCCCCTCCCTACCATGTCTGCCTAAAATTCCCCCGAGGAAAGGAAGAACCTAGATGGAGAAATCCCAGTAAAGGGCGACGTGGTGGGGTTCTGGCCAGGGGTTTACTCGAGGAGAAAAACAGTTCTGGGTTTTTAAGTGACTCCTGAGAGCAATTTGAGACCAAAACAGCACAAAAAGAGAACAAGAAATATGCACGCCACGGTCACCAAAGAACCAGAGAGAGAAATGAGGACTACACATACTCTCAATTCTAGATGGAAGATCAAGGCGCAGAAATACTGAATATAAGAAGAGAGGGACGGACTAGATGTTGAATACAGATGAATGACAGCCGGAAACATAGCAAGATGCTTTAGGATGCAGGGCTGAAGATAGCAAGAAACTAATTACTGCCAGTGATTACCTTGCTCCCTAAATCAGACCATTAATGGGGTGTGGTTGCTCCCTCTGCACCCAAGAGACATTCTGAAAGTTTTGTTGTCCACTCTTCCAAAATGTCACTCTTTTTCCTGTCTCAAGAAAACATCATAATATGCATTTGTTCTTTAAAAGAGCAATTAAGGCTTCATCTTTACCATGTCATTCTGGCAGTGAAACAGGGAGTACTCACTCCTGAGTTAGCTAAGTCAGTCAGTTCAACCTGTCTGAATAAATGAGAGGTGCTCAGCCTTTGGGTCTCAGGACCTGCTTCACACAGTAAAGTACCAAGGTCTCCCAAACTTCCCTTTGTATAGGCTGCATCTGTGCATAAATACCGTACTATGGAAATAAAAAACAAAAATCTTTAAACAGCAATGTCAACATAAATAGCAGGCTTTAATGAACATCTATGTTACTTTAAAATTTACTGGCATTTAAAAATGTGCAAGTATCTTTACATGCAAAGACAATGGAAGGCATACAAATTTTCAGGTTGTTTCTACATTCTGTCTGTGATGCTGTTTCTGGTAGGATCTGGAACACCCCATTGTACACTCAAAGTGGAAAAGCAAATGCCTTAGTGTTATAAGAGAAGTAAGTTTGAACTCATAGACTCCCTGAGGAGGATTTTTGGGGAGACCCTTTCAAGGGTGCCACAGATCATCCTTTGAGATCCACTGATCTAAACATTTGCACTCTGTTCCTCGTTCGCAGGGACTGATTGAGGGGCTGAGCACAGGACATGCTTCTGGTCGGTGCGGAATAGGAGGAGGGAAGAGGGCACTAAGGAAGCTTGATCTCGTGCCAGCCTGTCAGAAGCCTTTTCCCTTACCCCTCTTTGCTTTGGCATTCTCCAGCTTAAAACATATTTAGAACTGCGGCAGCACATCTTATAGTTGGGAGAGTAAAGCATGAAGAGAGGAGAACCCTGGAACCCAAATGTCATTGAGTGGCTAAATTAGCCTTTGCTGGCCCTGTGTAATAGCTCTAGACTGCTCCTCACATGACATAGTAAAAGGCTCATTGCTCAAGGCTTTGGGGGTCAGGTATTCAGTTAGACCAAGAAGCTCTTGACTGGTACACAGGACAAGAGAAACAGTTGAGGCAGCAGTCAGAAAAAGGGCCCAGGGATACCTGCAACACAGGCCTGGAAGAGAAGAGGCTTGAGGGGAAGCAGGTTGCCATGGTGAAGAAAAGCAGGATAGGCCAGGCTTGGTAGGTTGGTTTCTTCTCAGATTTACTGAAGCTGATTTCCTCTCCAGACAGGAAAGCTTGCACTGTTGTCCCTGTAGTCGATTCACCTTCATTTAGAAAAATTCTTATAAGACATCACTGTAGGCAGAGACTGCTCTTTCCCAGCTGCCCAGACCCAAATAATCACACAGAAACTACAGTAATTACAACACTGCTTGGCCAATAGCTTAGGTACATTCCTGGCTAACTTTTATATATTAAATTAACCCATTTCTGTTTAATCGCCACAAGGCTGTGGCCTACTGGTAAGGTTTTCTGGCATCTTTTTGCTTTGGCAGTAAAAGCATGGCATCTCTCTGACTCTGCCTACTCTCTCTCTGTATCTCTATTCAGATTTCCCGCCTGGCTTTATTCTGCCCTGCCATAGGCTGAAGCAGCTTTATTCATCAACCAATAAAGCAACCCATGTACAGAAGGCCATCCCACATCACTCAGCTTTGACTTTATACTCATCATTAAAGCCAAAATGTTTTCTAGCTACGAGGTTCTAGTGACCTGCCCCTCTCCATACAGGTCTTTCCAGCACTCTGACCTTCTATCCTACAGCCCTGCCTGCTAGCAGCTAACTCCTATCTCCCTCACTGTTCCTCAGTGTTACCAGGCACACTACTGCCTTAGGACCACTGCACTGGACATCCCTGTGTTCAAGTGTTTCATCTAAGCATCGGATTGCGTACCTCTCCCCTTCTCAAGCTTACACAAATGCCACTATCATTTGAGGCCTAACTAGACTCCTTCCAGTTCCCAGATATCCATTTCCTTGCTCACATCTAACCAACCATACATTACCATTTCTTCTGACTGCTTGTTTGGTCCGCTAGACCAAAGCAAGAGTCACCTCGTCTGCTGTGTTCTCAAAGCCTGAGGCTTTTGGTTGGTTTTCAGTACTTGATGACTGTTCAGGTGAGAGTTTTCTCTTTCAGAGTAAACACTTTGAGCAGTGACATAAGTACATCCTCCAGAGATCTAGCTCACATCTGTATCCTCAGCATGTAACATGATACTCTCCTTGAGACTACTACTATTCCGGAATTCTGAACTCTAGGACATTAATTACTTCCCATTGTACTTAGTATGGAATGAGTCTTCCACTCTATCACATTTGACTTAAGCTGAACTTACTTTTCTGGAACTTCTTATTCAGCACAGAAAGTTGTTACAGAATATTTGTTTATGCAATAATGTATTGCATTTGTTTAACTATATAAAGATGTGTTGCATTTAATTATGTAAAGACATGTGGCTGTTTTACCTTGCCTTCCTAAGGCACCTGATTGGTCTAATAAAAAGATGAACAGTCCATAGCTAGGGGGGAGGTGTAGGTAGAACTTCCAGGTATGGAGGAAAAATTTAGGCTCCATGAAGAAAGAAAAAGAGATGCCAGGGGCCAGCCAGACACAGAGGAAGCAGGAAATTAGGACATACAGAATGAAAGAAAGAAAGGTAAGCCGGGCGGTGGTGGCACACGCCTTTAATCCCAGCACTTGGGAGGCAGAGGCAGGCGGATCTCTGTGAGTTCGAGACCAGCCTGGTCTACAAGAGCTAGTTCCAGGACAGGCTCCAAAACCACGGAGAAACCCTGTCTCGAAAAACCAAAAAAAAAAAAAAAAAAAAAAAAAAAAGAAAGAAAGAAAGGTAAAAAGTCCCAAGACAAAACATAGATGAATAGAAACATGTTGAATTAAGTTATAAGAGCTAGTGGGACAAACCTAAGCTAAGGATGATCATTCATGATTAATAAGTCTCTGTGTCTTTATTTGGGAGCTGATTGGTGGCCCAAAGAAAATTCCAACTACAGAAAGTGCCAGCAAAGAGGCCTCCTATAAATTCCATGGCCTCTTGCACCTACCCCTCAATCATTATCTCAGCTTTCTGTCACTGAAACAAAATACGAGAAATAACTTTAAAAGTAATGAAGGTGTATTATGGCTCACAGTTGAGAGCTTGCAGTCCACTGCGGGCTAGCCTGCTGCTCTGGGGCTGGCTCAAGGCTGAGCATCATGTTGGGCAGCACCCGTGGAACAAAGATGCTCACTTTGAGATAGCCAGAAAACAAAGCAGGGCTGGGAAGTCGTGGGGTGGTAGGGAGGAAGGGGCCAGTTTTCAATCTCCTTCGAGGACACATCCCTGGTAACCACCTTTCTACTATGTCCTCCACACAAAAGCTGTTCTGCTGCCCCATACTGTCAATATCTGGGACAAAGCTGTTGGCCTGTGGACAAGTCAAACTGTAACAATATTTCTGGAGATTTCTTCCCTCAAAAGCTCAACCCTGATTCTTTTCCCTCATTCAGATCCCACCTGAATGTAGAGCAGTCTTCTCAGTCTGTTTCCTTGCTTGTGCTTTGTCTCCTCCCACTAGAATATAACAGGATGGCAGGGGCTATGTTCATCATGTTCATTTCTGTAGCCTCATCTCCTAATGGCTGCACTAAGCCTCCACTAACCGAACTGTTGTGATTAGGCAAGAGGCAGGTGTGGGGGGGAAACACCTTGCATTTCATCTTACTACTGCTATGCAAAAATTTTTAGAGGTAGGTATTATTGTGGTTTTTAAAATATCTTAATTCTGCTGAAATAGCTTCTGAACCACCCACAGTTCAATTTATCTGACTTTCGCAGAGACAAGTATTTCAAATAACCCAAGTGAACGAGCAGTCAGACACACAGCTTCTGGCCTGCAGACTTAGAGCTGGTAGTAACAGGCCAACACCCCAAGGCTTTCTGTTCCTCTGCATACCATCTGGGTTGTTCAATAAGCAATGATCTCTGGATCCACTGAAGTGCATTGCTTGTCAGGGCCTGCGTGTGTGCTGGAACAGACAAGACTACGGGCTGAGTCACTTCTGTTAATGGTCCTACTTCCGTTACTCCTGGGTTCTGGCCAAGATGACATTTTTAATGACAGTAGGGTGGGTAAACTTAAGTCTTGCTGGATACTGCTTCTGTGTTTATGGTCATTTTATTTGTGAGAACAGTTTAAAGCAATATGGTCAGAGTTCAAGAGCCAAGAGAATTCAGTCTTCTCTGCCAGGGAATCATTCACAAGGGAGTAGACAAATGGGTGTAGAACTTTAAGACAATCTTAATTCTGCCAACTGGGTAATCCTAAGAGAAAAAGAAAAAAAGAAAAGAAAGAAGGAAAAGAAGAAAAAAGAAAGGGAAAAGCGAGAGAGAAAGGGAACAAAAGAGGAAGGAAGGGAGGGAGGGAGGGAGGGAGGGAGGGAGGGAGGGAGGGAGGGAGGGAGGGAGGAAGGGAGGAAGGGAGGAAGGAAGGAAGGAAGGAAGGAAGAAGGAAGGAAGGAAGGCAGGAAGGAAGGAAGAAGGGAGGGAGGGAGGGAGGGAGGGAGGGAGGGAAGGAAGGAAGGAAGGAAGGAAGGAAGGAAGGAGGAAGGAAGAAGGAAGGAAGGAAGGAAGGAAGGAAGGAAGGAAGGAAGGAAGGAAGGAAGGAAGGAAGGCAGGAAGGAAGGCAGGCAGGAAGGCAGGCCAGTCCAAGAGCTGGGTTCAGAGGTAGAGCCCTTGTCCCAGCATGTACAAGGGTCACAGCCTCACCCCCAGCACCACAACAAAACAACAGTCTAAAATACAGCTGTAAATTTAAAGGGGCCTGATTTCCTACTTATCATCATGGACTGGTGACATCATGCTGTACTAACAAAAATGTCTTTCTGACCAGTCCCTTGGTCAGAAATTGGGCTGTCAGTAGGCCTAATTGAAGTGACTGTGAACACTGCTTTAAAAGGGTTGTGTTTGGAAGAAAAACAGATAATGCCTACTCCTATTGGTCCAGTTAAAAAGCCCCAGGAAAACAAACTATTCCTACATGAAGGCTCCACCCTGCCCCACAGGTGGATGCCTGGGCGTTCCCTACTTAGCACTTTAGACTTTGGTCTGGTTGCTGAGAGTGTTTTACCCTGTGACTTATGAAATAAATCCGAGTCAGAATCCCTGATGAGTCTTAGCAGACACTAACAGTGCTTCCCGGCTTACCAGTGGTCTCAAGATGGAATTGTTAACTTTAAAAGACCATGCAAAACTCGATCACACACAAATCATTCAAACAATTGATAAAATACATCTTAGAGAGATGATTTGGTACCACCAGAGAGTTCTTGGACTGTGTGTGTGTGTGCGTGTGTGTGTTTTCAAGGGTGTACACATGTGTGGACATTCACATGTGCGTATGTGCATGTGTGCATGTAGTAGCCATAAGCTGACATCAAGTGTGTTTCTTTGGTGACTGTCACCTAATATTCTGAGACAATGTCACCCATGTAACCTGGGACTCATTTCATTAGATTGACTGCTCAGAAAACTCCAAAAACCCCTCTGTGTCCATCTCCCAAGCACTGGAGTTACAGGAGTATGTCTTTCCTGGATTTTATGTGGGTGTTAGGGATCAAATTCAGGTCTTTGTTTTACTGACTGAACTACCTTCCCAGCCCCTAAGACTTCATCTCTAATAGACAAGTGCATTACCTTCAGAAAACAGTGTGCACACACGTCTCACACATGGATGGCAAGCACACTACAGAGGACTGATCTAAATTCCCATTTCACACACATCTCAAGTTCTTGACAGAAACTCATCTTTGGTGCTTGTTCATACGAAGAATAACACAACTTTCCTTTTTAATCAAGTCCGTCTGTGTCACCCAGCCTGATCTTGAACTTCTGAGCTTAACTGATCCTCCTGCCTCAGACTCCCAAGTAGCTGGCACTACACATGTGCACCATGCACCATCATGCCCAGCTTATAATTTGAATTGTGTAAACTGAAACGTTGTGAGCTCTCAAATTTAGAAAAAAAAAAAAAAAAAAAAAAAAAACACCTTTTACAAAACCATTGTCAACCCCCATTTAGCAAGACACCATCTTTGAGGCAAATTTGAAGCAAGTATTTATTAAATACTGGCCAGGACAATGTACACTGGCCAGGCTCATACCGGGGATTCCCAGAGAATGACCACGAGAATTCACCAGAGGATAGTGTTTATAAAGGCTAATTCCACTGGGCTATGCCACCATCCGATCGGGGGCAAGAATACACTCTAACATGCTTCCTGCCCATGTACTTCCCACCTATGTGTGATCACGCACATCATGTGCAATTGGGGCACCAGCCCTGGTTACAAAGTGAAAACATGTGGCTTAAACAATAGCTTCCAGCATTCCAAGAGGTATCTGCCTTGGGCAAGTGGGGCTTACAGGTTAGAGGTATTTTTGTTTTGTAGATTTCCTAAGCACAGTAATTTAAACTTAAAACATTAACTTTAGCCCTCATACCAGCCCCAAAACACACCTCCTCCTAATCCTTCTCCAGTCTCCCCTCTCTTTCCAGTATACAGGTGTGTGTACTTGTGCCACGCATGCTCTCTCTCACATACACCACACATATACACACATGCATACACATGCACACGTGCATGCTACACACACATATGCACGTGCATACATACGCCACACAAGCACACACCCACCATACACACATACATGCACACATACACATGCACAGGAACCTTACCAAACAGCAGATGCCCCTGCCTTTTTAAAAACAGAGTAGTTTAGTTTGTTCTATTGGCTTCGGCTTGAAAATTTAAATATAGAGCTTTGCTCAGCTGGCAAAAGCCTTGCAAAGAACTAAAAGATTATACATCATCCCCAAATGTCTTCCAGCTACACAGAAATCTGTTTCAAAGCACAACCCAGCATACCTTGAGTCATCTTTATACACTTGATTCTGTGCCTAGCGCTCCAGTTTCACCATGCCCTGGGCCAACCTCATGGCTTAGTGGATATTTACAAATGGTTACTGTGTGCCAAGTAATGCAAGAACAGTTCTCTGTCCACAATAGGAACTCCAGTGTCCGGGGAAGGGAAAATAATGACAGGGTTAAACTCTGAGCTACACTACCTGGATTAAAGGTTTGACCTGTCCACCTGGGTCCATGGTGATGTCACTGAGCTCCCAAACTCGCTGGGATCACTTTCCTCTGTGTGTTTTCTTAGTAAACCACAAAGGTCCCAAGTCACTATTAGGCTGCTGTTCTTCCAACCAAGAGCGCTACCTAATAGTAAGAAGCAAGCCAGACTCTCAAGAGGTGATCGGAGGCTGAGACATTTCATTTTACTGCTATCAATGTGGTCAGCTGTAACAAGGCAGTGTAGGACTTATTTACAAAGCAATGGTCGAATGGAATAATGAAGGAAAACTGTGGGGTTTGTATTAGCTTTCCATGCTGTGACAAACTCCCTGGGATACTAAACTTTTAAAAAGGTTTCAGTACTTGGGGGTTGGCTCCACTATGGGGAATGTGGCAAGGCACAACCTCATGGGTCTTGTGGTTAACGCATCTGCTCACTTCATGGTGACAGAAGCAGAGAAAGGAGGCGTAGCAAGGGCACCTTCGCAGGGACCTAAATTTCTCCAACTAGGTCCCATCTCTTTGAAAATGTGTGTGTGGCTATGTACCGTGTGCACAGAGACCAGAGGAGGATGTTGGGCATCCTTCTCTGTTACTCTCTCTCTACCTCATTCCTCTTCCTGAACTGGAACTAGGATAGCAGTGAGCAAGTCCCACTGTGTTCTTCCTGTCTCCACTCCTTCAACAGGCACACAGTGCTGGGGTTATAGGTATGCATACTGCCACGCCCAGCTGTTCCCCCTCTTAAAGTACCTCTGTCTCTCAATAGCACCATGAGCTAGGGAGTGAGCCTTCAACATACGATGGCCCTTTGGGGGACATTTAAGATCTAAATCATAAATGGGCAATCGATCTATAGCTTGTGTTAGAATTATACATGGAAGGTAAGAAAGTGGTTCAGAATCATTTACTTTCTTAGCTGTTTTGGTTGTGTATGTATGCGTGTGTTACAGGGGCACACAAGTGTGTTCATGTGCATACTCAATCTCAGTGGGATCTTGGGGCCCACAGATTAGGCTAGACTGGCTGTCCAGCGAGCTCTAGGGATCTGACTGCCTCTCCACTCCAGCATCGGGTTACAAATTGCTATTACCGTGCCCACCTTTCTGACATGGGTTCCAGCAATGATGCAGAGGCCTTCATCCTTGCATGGTAAAGCTATCTACCCACTTCTTTGTCTCCCCAGTCCTGTTTAGTATTCTAATTAGTCAAGAATATTAGAGAATTTTGAAAAATGCAACTTCCACAAAATTATTTATTGTTGTTTAATTTTTAGGTCACATGACTATATCTTCTTGCTTGCTCTTGCTTTATGTAATAGATACCTGCTAGGAAAAATCATCTGTAAATAATACCTTTACAAATCTAATCGTATTTTAAATGCACTATTAAAGTCAAATATTTACTGGGGAAGTTGATACATCCTTTTGCATGATGAGCATGTCAGGGTAGAACAAACATCTAGCGTACATTCATGCTAGAGACCTTTCTCCATACTCTGGTTCCCTTGAAAGAGTCCTCTCTGCCATCAGTCACAACTCTGGTTTTTTCCTTTTCTTGAAATGATTTTAATATTTCTTGCAAGATGGATCAGACTACAGAAGGCTAAGTTGTTGGACTCTAACAAGCATTTTAACCTTTAAATTCTGCAATTGGCAATTCAACCTTATTTTATTTGTAAATATGTATTTGTTTTTATGATTTATCTTTCATTAGTTTCTGGTTTTAAATTATTATATTTCCTTTTTAATTATGTGGGGTTGGGTGGGAAGGCACTCTGACCTGAAGATGTCAGAGGCAATGGATCGTCTGGGAACTAGAGCTAGAGGTGGTTGTGAGCGGCCTGCTGTGGGCCCCGGGAATTGAACACCAGTCCTCTGCAAGAGCAGTACTCCCTGGTAACACTGGACCATCTCCCTGGCATTTGCAGTTTCTTTTCCCACATACTCATCAGCAAATAACTGCTCAAGCTGAATAATTGTGGAACAGGATCCTCTCTATAATCAAAATCAAAACAAACACATAAAATTTCAGATGTGAGCATTTTTGCACCAAGTAAAATATTGTGCTTCAAACGACGCCATTTAAGCCTGCCTGCCCCTTTAAGAAGAGAAACAAATGCATTTAGTTTCTGGGTTGTCATGGTTTTATTTTATCTTAACAGCTGCTCCTGAAGTCAGCATTATTCAGATGGGGATTTTCAAGTTTTGTTGTGTTGTTCAACTTGACTATGCTATCAAACACAAACCCAAATTTAGACTCAAGGTGGGGGTGGATACACTTGGAAGTTTTGGGGAAAGAAAATAATATGAGAAGAAAAAGATTTCTCTTTCATTTAGCAAAAATAAACACAATCTCCCTGAAGCCCCAGCAACAGTAGCCTTGAGTGTCTAAGGGCAAAATGCTGTGTGTGTGTGTGTGTGTGTGTGTGTGTGTGTGTGTGTGTGTGAAGAAGCATCATAAATTGAAATAATGGATGTTCCGTGGAAATAATAAAAATAAAAGATGAGGGTAAAACCCGCAAATACTTCTCACCACTATGGAGACAGTGGCACTGCATATCCTTCTAATGTGCCACCATTTGACCTAGAAGGGATCATCTCGAAGCTTGCTCATCTTCAGTTTCATATAATTCTGTATCATTCGTCTTTCAAGGGGCACAACAGAGTCCTTAAAGTGCAAACTCCAGACGAGAATTACGGTTCTGACATACAACTGCTAGTAAAAGGGGGGGAAATTATACTTTTTGCTTTGTCTGTAAATAAAGCAAATTTCTTTAGGCAAAAGTAAAATGTGTACAAAACCTTAATTTATCTGTAGCTATTGTCCCCGTTTTGTGTCGTGTGTCATCATGTCCCACTGTTATTTATTCATGGAGAGGCTGCCCTGCCGCGTCTGAAGCATGGTCCACACTTTCTGCACTCACTTAATCCTCCTAACCCTGCCACTAATGCCTCCACTTACAGATGAGGATCACCCAGGAGAGGTTAACAATTCTACTTTGTGCCCAGCTCCCCTCCTAACCATCTGCCAGCGCCAATCTGCTTCTTGGTTGCTGCTGATTTCCGTCACCTTTGTCTGAATGACTGCTGATTAATTAATAGAAATCTTCAGGCTGGACTAAGTGCTCCTACCCTGCCAGCACTCCCCGTCCCAGCCTCAAGGTATGTGAAGTCTCTTAGAGAGGTACCAAGTTTGGGGCTCATGGTCAGCCAATGTAGTCTCTACAAATACTTGAGAAATTATAGGTGGCAGCATAAAAACGCAGGATACAAGGATGAAGGAAGAGTGGTGGAGCTGAAGCTGAGGGAAGGCGGCTCCAAGGGGCTTAGGATCCCGTTGAGGTCACAGTTAACACAAACATTGTACACAGAATAACACAGGTCCTAAAATGAAATAAATTGTTCTTCATGACCGGGATATTCATCCAACAGCTGAGAACTGAGTGTGTCTTTACTCAAAGACTGAACTAACTATATAAAAATATTTTAAAACTTATCTTTATGTGTACGAGTGTTTTGCCTGCATGTATGCCTGTCATCACATGAATGTTTGATGCTCATGGAAGCCAGAAAAGGGCATCAGGTTCCTTGGGATTGGAGTCACAGACATGTGGGCTGCCGTGTGGGTGCTGGGACTCAAAACTAAGTCCCCTGGAAGAGCAACCAATGCTCCTAACTGCTGAGTCCCCCACACTAAGCAGCTAAGATCTGTTTCCTGGTTGATTTTAATTGGAGCAGGAAGGCTAGCCTTCAATAGCCTCGGTAGAGATCTCTTACTTTAATTTCAGTCTTAGCTTTGACCATTTTCCTGTGGTTTAATCAATTCTGTAATTGGATTTTTTTCCTTTTTTTCCAAGCTTGTCTTGGTGATTCACTTCGTCAATATAAAAGATGTTTTAAAAATTAATCATCATTCTCTTGTCTTTGTAGCACAAACAAGAATGATCTTGTTTAGCAAAAGCCTGAGCATGAAGCCATGTTATTAACTACAGTGTTGTGACCTGAAGCACCTGGAAAGCCATCCATGGGTTTAGAGCAATGGTGGCACCTACTGAACTTAACAGTCTGTAAAGAACACCCTGATTACAAGAGCTAGTTCCAGGACAGGAACCAAAAAGCTACAGAGAAACCCTGTCTCGAAAATCCAAAAAAAAAAAAAAAAAAAAAAAGAACACTCTGAAGACGTGGAAGGACTGGTCTGGTCAAAGATGGACAAGCTGTGTGTGAGACCAGGACACAGCTGTTATGACCCAGGGCGTATGGAGGACCCCAGGAAAGACAGAATCAGTGTAGACCAAAGGGAAAGGACAGCTGGAGTTGGTGAGGAAAAAAATGAATCTTGACGCAGCGGCTTCTAAAAGTTTAGAATTTTCCTTATCGCGTAGTTGCCTGATTCAAGTTCCAAGAATAATCCGAACTAATGTTCCCAGCTTTGAGCAATCACCAGATGATCCTGTAAATTTTTTTTTCAGTGACCAAAGAATGCCCAGGCTTCTCTGGTGAAAAGCTCTCCCCGCATTCTCACCCTGACGCCAGAAAGGACTCTCCTTTCACCAGAGTTCTCTGGCTGGTTTCTCGTCTTTTAACCCAAAAGTGATTCTGGCTTTTTGTCAAAGCCACAGGATTCTCTGCAGTTCTTCTAGCAGTGATCAGTTTTCCCCCACAGGTCATGTTCCACGGGGCCTTCAGGTAATGAACATGGCTTTCTTGTTCCTTGCTGTCGCTCCAAACCACTGTGTCCTCCTTACCTCAGCAGTTGCTCCAAAGCTTTGCTCGCCAACTGTACCCCTGTCTTAATCAGCTTCCCGTTACTACAACAAACACCTGAGACAACCTTGTGTGGAAAAAAGGGTTGTTTCAGCTCACACTTTTGGAAGTTTTAGTCATAACCTGTTGGCCCTTTTGGGTCTGTGGCTAATCAGCTTCACAATTGACAGATCGCCGTTCGCATATGATCAGGAAGCAGAAGAGGAGGAAGAAAGGGCTGGCATCCCTGTTCCCTTTGAGGGCATGTCTCCAGGGATTTACAGGCTGTCTACCAGGCTTCATCTCTAAAAGTTCTGCCACCTCCCAACAGAGCCATCCTAGGATGTAACCTCCACCATGTGGTCCTTTAGTGGGTGCATTTATGACCGAAACCGCAGTGACCTCCCTCCAGACGTTCCTCCTGTGGTCTTGTTGTTTGCCTAGATCATCTTCATGCCTTCTTGAAGACACCAGCACAGTTTTAGAGCCATTTTCCTTTCACTTTTTTTGCCTTTATTCCTGGTAAGTTCATTCCTCCACACATGGCCCAACCCTCCTGTGGCCTCTGCATCCATCAGCCTCTTTATTCCCAGTGAGTCATCTTCTGCCTTCACACTTCAGCCACTGTTCTCCATAGTCTCCTCTCCTCGTCACCTGCCAATCATCTTCATTTCAGACTTCCTACTTTTATATTTTCAGCTCTTGCTCCCTCATGCCCCGGATCTAAGAATTCTATTTTGCTAGCATTTTGTTCCTTTGACCTTACTGCTTTTCCCTGTTGCTCTCCCAAGACTCTCACTCCTCTCTTGCCCACCCCAGTTCCATTACCCTTCATCATGACTATGTTCTTCAAGCACATTCTTACTTTTCTTGACTTTCTAATGTTTCCATTGCATCATCCCCACCTGTCTTAGTTACCATTCTACCCCCATGACAAAACACCAAAGTCATTTAGAGAAGAAAGTGTTTAGTTGGGGCCTCAGGGTTCTAGAGGGTCAGATTCATCGCCATCACGGAGCAGAGCATGGCAGCAGGCAGGGATGGTGCTGGAGCAGCAGCCAAGAGCTTAGGTCTGACCAACAATAAGGGGGAAGAGAGTGCTAACAGGGAATGGCATGAGCTTTTGAAACCTCAAAGCCTGTTCCCAGGGACACGCCTCCTTCAACAAGGCCACACTTCAAAATTCTTCCCAAACAGCTCCACCAACTGGGGACCAAGCATTCAATTATGTGAGCCTATAGCGGTCCTCAACCACCTCTCAAACACATCCTCAGCTGGGCAGTGGTGGCGCACGCCTTTAATTCCAGCACTCGGGAGGCAGAGGCAGGCGGATCTCTGTGAGTTCGAGGCCAGCCTGTTCTACAAGAGCTAGTTCCAGGACAGGCACCAAAGCTACAGAGAAACTCTGTCTTGAATAACCAAAAACAAACAAACAAACAAAAAACCCACATCCTCAAATCTAGAACTATCCCCACCTTGTCATCTTAGAATCTGCCCCTTAGTATCTGAATATGTCTCAATTAAACTATGGTTATGCTGTCTCTAGATACTAACTGTGCCCCAGTGCTGCCAGTCAATCTTTGTGCATGTTCCTAGTCAATGTCTTCTTTGATTTGCTTAGTCTCTTGTTTTCAAAATCCCATTGCTCTGGTCCTACTTCACTGGCCATGACTCATATTTCTTAAAGAAAACCACAAGCGACACATTCAAACGCACATCGCAACTGTCCCCATATTCTCAGCTTCTCCTTTCGTGGTAACAGAGAAGCTGCTCGCCTTTCTGCCTGCACACCACCTTCTCTGTACCTAGGCTGCGTCTGCAAATACCCACAAGATGCTTTCTTTCATCTTAGGTTCAAATTTTTCTCCCACCATTGAATTGCTTCCATTAACAAACAAAGATCTTTTTATAAACTCTCCCTGTTCATATTATTTTCTCCAAGTACCGCCACATTTTCCTGCTTCTCCTTACAGAAAAATGCTAAAGTCTTTGCTTTAACTTTTGTCTTTGTAGGTAGCACCACCCTTTACCAACTATATTTAGTTTCCACTGTGGACATTTCTTTTTCTAGATCACGTGGCTCTTCTAAACCAGATCACTGTGTCCTAATAAAAATGGCAACAACTAGCCTAGCTTTGGTCATGGTAAAATTCTCTGCCAGACGCAACATTGTTGCAGTTGTTCTTCCCAACAGAAACACAGTAACAAAAGAGAGGATGTAGAGATGATGCTGTCACCAAAGGAAAGGAGATGAAGGATGTAGAAAAGTAATACGTGTTCTCTGAAGTTCAAGGAGATATGACCGAACTCTGTTTAGATTATAATTATTCCATAACCAAGTAGACATGTCAATGCATTGAAATTGTCTTACCTACTCATCCATAAATTTTTATAAAAAATTAAGCAAAGGTCATAAGAAGTGAGACCTAGAGAAAGGAAAAAGTCTAATTTTTATGTTCTAAGTTAGCAATACAGATCAGAAAAATCTGGTTAACATCTTCCGTTATCAATTTTATTTTTAAAAAACCTTTGAGTGCTTGCTTCAGCAGCACGTTGAAAATGAGAAGATTAGCATGGCCCCTGCAGAAGAAAGAGATGCAAATTCTTAAAGTATTCCATATCAAAAAAAAAAAAAAAAAACCTCAAAAACGAGCAACAACGAAACCCTTCAGGCCCTATTGTTGATAAAAGTGCTTGCTACCGAGGAAGACAACCTGATTTTTAGCCTGGAACCCACAGGGTGGAAAGAGAGAACTGTCTCACACAAGCTGTCCTCTGACCTCCACATGTGCACACGTTACACATACACGTCTCTCTCTCTCTCTCTCTCTCTCTCTCTCTCTCACACACACACACACATAATCTTAAACCTTTACATTAATTTTCATAGTTTTATATAAACCTAGTATAGAAAGTCAACCGCACAAATACATTCTAAAATATTCAAACATTCATTGCCTTAAAAAATAAAAATGGGTATTCAAAGTTTGTCTGTAAAGAAGGTTTTGCTATATATCATTTATTTAGTAGAAGGTTAATTGTTAGCAATCAGATATTCTCTTTTTTCAACTTTGTTGAGCAACAAAGCAAGATGAATAAAGCAGGAAGGGTCACCAACTCTGCTGGAGGTCTCGAGAAGGCGACATCTTCAGATTGCTGCCTGTGTTTCTAAAGCATTATGGGCTGTTTACAAATCCGGGCATCTTAAGACTCTGTCTTGTTTAAATGCTGCGAGCTGACTTCATAAGCAAAGGGACTGGAGCCAGAACTGCAGCAGCGTGGACACAACAGACAAACCCAGGCCAGATGACTCTGCTGCTTACTCAAGTGGAGTGGGCAGATACGGTGACGTTATCTAGAGATCTCGCCCTCCTGAAATCTTCAAAATTATCTTCCTGATTTAAAGCCGTGAGGCCTGAAAGTTCACCTTGTGTAACAGGAGTGAGCAGAAGACATGGATTTCTTTGGACTACCCAGTACCTCTTCCCCGTACTGGTGACTGCATTCTGAATTGTCTTTAAGGGGTATCTCTACAGTTGTCCTTGAAGCAGCTTTAGGGTAGAATGATTCTAACCCTAAATTTGAAGGTGGTTATGAGACTCAGCATTGACCAATAAGAATACTGCCCTCCTTGGCCTCAGTAGTTGGTTAGTGGACAGACGCAGAACCCAAAGGGACATTGGCATAGGATTAAGGAGGACATGAGGCTGAGTGTTGGGCACAGCTTATCTCTCACTTAGACTAGCCACCCAGGGACTGGGGTCGCTAAAAGCCTTCAAAACCTCTTGCTCCAGTCCTCAGAAGCAACCAACACCTCTCTCGACATTCTATAGCTCCTCAATGCTCAACGACGATTCACTGAACTCTACAAAGCCCAAATTTCATGTTTTCTATAGAAACTCCAGAAGGCACATTTCAGGAGACTCACGTTGCCCTAAGTGTATGTGTGACATTGACACTACTGGCATTCACACAGGCCACGGAGAGAGCTTTGTATTTGCAAAGAGTCACTGGAACTTTCTTTTTATTTGGCTTCTGGGAAGCTGCCCAGACCGTGAAGATAAGGAGGATCTACGCCTCTCCCCCAAACTCACCTGGTTCCCATTCCTCTCCAACCCAAAGGCACGAAAACACAGTGCTTTCTGTTGAATAGCAAACCTCATCTTTCCCAGGGTTCTGCCTGAATGATAACTTCTTAATGCCCCTGTCAGGATAACGCATCCCACCATGGTCATCAGTTTCTGCTTCTGAGTCTGTCGGCATCCCCTTCACAACCTCACATTCCAACTCGTCATGCACTTTCTCTAATAATGTGACTTGGGGTTCTTGTTTCTCAGAGCCCTTTTCTACTTGCAAATTCATTTCTTCTAAACTGAAATTCAATGCAATAAAAATAACTCTATTTTTCAAAAAGATAGGATAGATTTGATGTTCTATGCACCTGAGAAATGTATGCAACTGAGAAATTTTTATAGCAAAGTCAATCTAAGACTTTAGTTAGCTAGCTAGCAATAAACATACATGTCCATACATATATATTCTTTACATAACAGGGTATAGAAAGCTATTAAAATACTAGGAATGACAAAGTTCTGAGGTCCAGTAAGAGAACATAAACCAATTCTTCTATCACCCAAAGGCTAAGATAAAATGATGGCCGTATCTTCCAGCATTTACACACAGAGGGACAGTGAGACCATCTCAGAATGGCTTATCTGATTTTTAAACTACAACAGCCTCCTCTGAATATGACATGACACCCTCTTTCCCACGGGCTTTGCTTTCAGAATGAGTTCCCAGCTGCGAGTATATCCAGTGCTGCCCAGGATTAGGCCCACCTCCACCCAGGGGATAGCCCACTAGTCTGTCTGACAGTAAGCCAGCCATTCAGTATGTCTAATCAGACAGAAGTTATTCTCTGAGGAAGAAAGCTAGCCCTGCAGTGAATAGGAACAGACCGGCATATCAGCACTCCCAGGGCACTAGACATTGTCTGGTAAACAAAAGGAAATTCGAAACATCGTGGTAAGGTAGTGGGGTATAGGATGCGAAAGGCAAGACAAATGAAAGCTTTGTGTGTGTTCAGTTTGCTGGCGTCCCAGGAAAGATTTGGGGAAATGGTGAGTCACCTGTAAAAAAGTGGCTGGTTAGACCACAGAGAGGAGGAAAAGAGCATGCTCATTCAGGAAGACATGTGAGACCTGGATCCCACAGGTGAAAGATTATACTCATTGAAAATAAGGAGACCGCTCTCCTCCCCCCTCCACCCCCCAAAACCTCTTATGTGTTGCCTTTGTTTCAGACAGAGCTCATGAAATATTACAGACATGTGAATAGTTGAAAGGATGGAGAAAGATTTAAAAATGAGACTAAATATAACAGGAGCTGCACAGATGGATAGCAGGCAGAGGAACGGTTCAGTGATAGGAGAAAGATCAATGATACTCGAATGTGCAAAAGCCTGCAGGACGTGTGATCAAGGTCTTTCAATAACTAAAATGTAAGGAGAGAAAAGTAAAGAGGGAAGAGGAACTTACAGAATAAAAAGAGACACAAATGTATCAAATGAATACAATGTATACACCTTATTTATTTGGATGTTACTATAAATAAATAAGCATCTTAAATAATCCACCCATGGGTATAGCTTCCCTGTGCCTGACAAAGACATGACAAAGAGCCTCAGGCAACTGATTCCTGGGAGAGGGAATGTCAGCCTGTCCCAGGCAGGAACTCCCTGACTTATCTAATACCAAATGGTTAGCTGTGAATTCATTACATATATGTATATGTCTATATACATTTATAGATAGATAAGTGTATGAATATGTAACAAAAATAAAAAATGAGGCCATGAATTTGAGAGGGAGGGAGGCTTAGGAGGAGGTGGAGGGAGGAAAGGGAATGGGAAAAATGATATAATTGCATTTTAATTAAAAATTTTAAAAACTTTAAAAATACTAAAAAGAGAGAGAAAAAATCCATGAGATAACTGAAAATAGACTGAAGACTAAAAAAACATGTCTTAACTGTAAAACTAGCATAAAAAAGCACAGAGAACGCTAAGGCAGGCAGATCCCAAAGCTGGTCTTGGCTGTAAGCAAGAGCCTCCAAATTCAGTCTAACCAGTACTGTTATTTTCTTCAATGTAGAGAGGATTGTTATTTGTGTTTGCAGCACTTGTAGTCAGCCTAGGGCCTTGCAGATGCCAAGGCTCTGCTTGCAGCCAGTGTGAGTTTAGATTTTAGGGTCCAAACTCAAAGTGCTCAGGAGAGAGAGGCCTGTTTTTCTCCTTTTCCACCCCACCTGCTCCGTGCCTCATGGGTGGTCCTGGGCAGACACACAAACCCGATGCGGAGTCATCCTGCTTCTGTGTTCATGCAAAAGAGCCACATGTTACTTATAAAGTGGGGTCACCGGGCCAAGGCACAGTCGGGAAGCCTTTGTTTCCCAAAATATGGAGTAAATTAGAGCATGGCACAGCCCTGTCTTCCCACAGTACACAAAGGTTCTCCACAAAGATGGACAGTCTATTCCAACCGAATGAAACTGGCAAGCTTAGAGCCAAGGTTGGGAGCCACCCATCACTGTACGCAAGTTGTAGTTAGAACACTCAAGTTAGGAGAAGAACATTATTTTAACTGACAAAACAGAAACTAGCCAACATTTGTGCTTTAAGGCTCAGCTTGTTCCATTCATTGCAAGTTTAGAGTGTGGTTACACTCGAACTTTCACGGTTTTTCCATCCATGCCTGCAGAATGTAGGGAGTCGCCCCACGGCCAGTCACAGGTCTGAGAACGTACAGCCTTTTCAGCGTAATCAGGCGACGACTGTGCATTTGTACAACTGCTGGATCGCTAGGCACCGTGGCTGCAAACACGAGCGGAATGTGCAGTTGGGAGACGTGTGACCGAGGAAAGGAAATGTCCATGCATTTTCTGATTGAGCAGGCAGAGAAGAGAATGAAAAGGCCTTTTATCAGTGTGTAACTGTGCGAACAGAGCACAGCAATGAGCTGGAACCGTGCCTGATCAGCAGCTTAAATACCACAGAGTTGTTGCTGGTCTAATGAATTTTAAAACTATCGTTTGAACGCAAATCCGGTGAGCAGCAAAGACAAAGAAATTTTGTGGCACACACTCTGCCCCCTGTACTAACTAACCTGCACACACTCAAGCTGGCTTACATTTTGAGTTCATGAAAAACTCCAAACATCTCTTTGAACCTGAAGAGAAAGCACTGATTGTAGTCAAATAGGCCAGGGAATCAAAGGCCTTGCTCACCTGTGCTAGCTCACTGAAAGCAAACAAACTGCTTTACTTGGGTTATAAAAAATTATTAACCCTTCTCACCCCTACACATCATGCATTCTTTCCACCAAAATATAAGATGTTGAAAATATTAGCTAAATTTCTTGGATCTAGTGATAATTACAGAGCTTGTGACCAGCTGAATTGGGTCAGTGGCTAAATAGAACCCCACCCCCACTTATGGGAGGTGCTGAGTCTTTCTTTCTTTACTCCCCAGTGCCAGCCATAATTTTATTATTTACAGACCAGCTAATGGGTCAAAGCTATTTTCAAATGAAATGTCAACATTTCAATTATTCAAATGAGCTCTTTCTAGAGATGGAGAACTTTGAGAATAAAAGAGAAACAGAAAACCATCCCTCTTCATCATGGCTCCTTGGCACAGTGCAAGGGCTATGCCCACATCACATATCTCTCTTACTCAAATCACACTGTGGTGGCAAAGGCTATGTCTATGCAAACCTGCCTAAGGCAGCATGAAGAAAAACTGAAGAGAAGCCGTGTCTGCAGAGGCTGTTGGATTGGTTAGAAGTTCAGTACTGTGGAGAGGTCAGAACGTGGCTGATCCAGAGGCTAATTTCCTTGTCTTGGGCTAGACCTAGCCTTCCCAGAACAGCCACTCTTTGTCCACCTCGGTGTCAGAACTAACATACCGTGACTAACAGACAGATTTTGGAATCTACTAGCATATCAGACCAACGCCAAAGCTAGGAATGCCATCAGACTGCCTTGTGGGCCTAGAGACAAGCTCCCCCGTTTGCTGCAACTCCCTCTCTGCAGCAGCCACCACCATATTTTAAAGTCTTGATATATGACTTTCTCTGTCCCATAAAACTATAAAATTTCATGAAGCTTCTTCCATGTTAGCACATGGGATTCCAGGTAAACTGAACTTGTGTTCCCTGGGCCATGGTCACTCAAAATCACTGCAGAATAACCTATTATGATCCCCTCTGACATGAGAGCTGTGGTTTTTGTATTGATAAAAGCATGTAAATGAAGAAGAATCTTCTCCAACTAGGAGCCATGAAACACTTCTCTGTGGAAGTACCTGGGAGCCAGGCCTCCACTAAATACAGACCTCCTAATGGAGAGATGCTGTGGGACAATGATCTTGTATCTGGTCATTTGTATTGTTTTAATAAAATGCTGTTTGGCCAATAGCCAGGCAGGAAGTATAGGCAGGGCAACTATGCAGGAAGTAGAGACCGGGTGATGAGAACAGGAGAATTCTGGGAAGAGGAAAGACTTAGTCTACATTTGTCACCCAGACACAGAGGAAGCAAGATAAGAACACCTCACTGATAAAAGGTACTAAACCACGTGGCTGACACAGACAAGAATTATGAGTAATGTAGGCTGTAAGAGTTAATAAGAAGCCTGAGCTATAGACCAACCAGTTTATAACTAATGTAGACCTCTGTGTGTTTCTTTGGAACTGAATGACTGCAGAACTGGGTGGTACAGAAACCTCTGTCAACAGAGAGAGAGTTCAATCCAATGGTTAAATACAGATAATTAATTTATTTCTAATTTTTCTAGCTAACCCATGCCTGGTCCATGGCTAACTTCCATTTTCAGCACCTGGCAGCCCCATCCTAGTCCATGGCTGGCTTCCATTTTTAGCACCTGGCTGTTCTCTCCTGAGAGCAATGATTTCCTCCACTTTCTTCTTTGCTTTTGACTAGAAAAAGGAGCGTTGAATGAATTGTCTTCCTGGATTTAAATTAAAATTTGGGAATCCTCTCTCACAATTTCTAGGTTTCATTGGAGGAGGGTTAGATGGTGTCCTTTACTCTCGACTGAAAGGCAGTGGGCCAAGGCAGGGCTGGCAGCCTGGTTTTCTGTTATATACACTGAAGATCTTTGCAGAACCTTGTAAACAGATGGGACACCCAGAGTACACTCATACCAACCTGGGGATGGAGCTGGTTTCCATGGTTTTCTCTTCAACACCTGCAGTCCTTAGACCATCTCTATGTAGTCAGTCAGTACTTTTGTAACACTGCATTGAGCTTGGTGAGATACAGAAAATCAAGTTCTCTGGCTGAAAAATCGGAATTCTGGCCCTCTGCTCTCACCATCCATCTGGTAGTAGCTCCTTTTTCTTCCCCACACTCTGTTTACCACAGTGTTCCACCTGGTCTCCTTTTTAACCAGTCAGTTTGAACAACATGGGTTGAGATGTTCAGTTAGTCAATGCAAGCATTGCTGAGCATGTTATACTGGCCCTCTCCTCCCCAAATCTGTCATCACATTAGGTTCAACCAAAGCTTAAATAGTTAAGAAATGATGTTACATGCCTTTAATCCCAGAAGTTGGGAGGAAGATGCAGGCAAATCTTTTTAATTTCAGGTCAGAGTACCTGGACAACCAGGGCTAAATAGAGAAACCCTGTCTCAAAAACAAGATGAGGAGAAACAAAGACAGAGCCTCAAAACATGGCGGAAGTAGAGAATAGATTTCCCAAAAGTTGTCTTCTAACCTCTATATGCATACTATGGCTGCACACACCTGCACACACACACACACACATAGACACACACAGACACCCATAGACACACACACACACACACACACACACACACACACTGAACATATGAAATGGCTTTTAACTTGTGGCCAATGGGTTTTTTTTTTTTATCAAATTTGTCTCTCCACCAAGCTGTCACGGGGTGGCTGTGAGTCTCTTACACAAGCACATGGCAAGTACAGAACTGAGCGGAGACCGTGGGGGAGCTGACAGGTAGTGTGTCTGGACCTACACTGCTCAGAAGGAAGAGGGAGCTGGCATTCTCAGTTCTCCCTACTCTGATTGCCACTGTGGCCCACCTTCCCTGCAGTCCACTTTGCCTTGGGAAGGAGGAAGAAAGGGGTCAGAAGGAAGTTGAATGTGTCCCCCCCTTTTTTGGAGAATAAGGACTTACCCTCTTTAACCTTGACCCTGGAGAATGCTGAGTTTGTACAGCTCATGAATAACTTCTTCATCAGTGGAAAATCTTTGCTTCTGGTGTCCACATAGTGCCTGTCCTCTAATGCGGCTCTAAAGCTCAGTCCAGGATGCGGGAAGTGGAGCCCACATACCTGACCCGAAATTGGTGGCTGCACTGATGCCCACCTGAAATTACTTAATTTTAGTTTTCTGTTTGTTTTTGCTTGTTTACTTATGACCTTTAGCATATTAGGATAAAAACTTGCATTCACGGAATCCTAAAAGAAAATCACTGAGTGATGCTACGAAATTTTACAGAATTAACCTTGGCTGGGGAGAACAAAATTCTTAATTTAACCTAAAACATTCCAAGCTTTGTGTTTTTATCCTAGTTTTTCCACATCTTGGTCTTTTCAGAAGGCAGCTGTCTTAAGAACTGGCACTCGTTTCTCTTTCCAGAAGAAAGAGAAAAAAAGAAAACTTTCAGAAAAGTAAATCACAGTCGATCAAATAACGCTTCGATTCTGAAGGCAGCAATTTCAAATATCGACAACCAAGAGCAAGGACACCCACTCTGAAATAAAACAGAGCTTGGTTTTCTGCCACGCATCTCACATTCTGAGTGGGGAATGCGACATCACACATCCTTTTCCTCCCTTCAAAATTACGAGCTAAAGTCTGGCTTTCAACCCCGGAGCTGTCACGTGACCTGGAAGTTGCTGTCTTCAACACAAAGTCTGGATTCTCTACCAAGAGTATAATCAATCATGTGTCAATTAATTTCATTCTCTTACACAAATAGATATGATACAAAAATATAGGACCCACCTGGGGTAGAACAGTAACAGATTAAAAGGAAAGATTACTGCATAAAACATAGCATGGCATTTTCATGTATTTGCTGGTGGAGTGCCATACATTTGGTCCCAGCATTTGTAGTGGTGTGTAGGAGTGAGAAACTCAACCAGCCACAGGCCTGGACATCTTCCAGAAGACAAGCAGAAGGGAAAATGCTTAAAGGAAATATAGCTGTCCTTGACTGTGAGTCTCCTATGGATACAAAATAGCATGAAGAATCATGATTCATGATGCCTTGACTAAATAGATGGTCTATTTGTTTGTTTGAGACAGGGTCTTTCTATGCAGCCCCGGCTGACCTGGAAGTATGTAGAAAGGATCTCTGTCCTCAGGCTACAGAGATCCATCTGCTTCTGCCCACTGCATGTTGGCATTAAAGTTAGAGTATGATATTTCTAGTAAAGTATGCACACTTGTGATTTTCATACTCCTGCTTATCACAAGGGATCTTAAAATGGGCTAATCTGATGGAAAAATGTTCTACAAAGTAGAAGAACAATCTGGTCTCTGTGTCACTCTCTGCAACTTAACGTAAGGACCACATATTGACAATGGAATTGTGGCCAGCAGCTGGACACTGGACATGGGCTTCACCGTGCATTTCAACACACTTCCATTTCACAGGTACTTCTAGAGATGTCTAAGTTTGGGACCAGGTTTGAGTCTGAGAGATGCAGATTCCTGGTATCATCTGTTGTCCTCGGAGTGGACATTTTTGACTCAGGTTTTACATTTTGTTGGTGATTGTGGTGGTTTAACGGAAACTTGCTCCCAAAGGGAGGGGCACTGTTAGGAAGTGTGGTCTTGCTAGAGAAAGTGTGTCACTATGAAGGCGGGCTTGGAGGTCTCATACATTCTCAAGTCATGCCCAGTGTCTCAGTTCACCTCCTGTTCTCTTTGGATCAAGATGTAGAAGTCTCCAGCACCATGTCTGCCTGCCTGCTGCCGTGCTCCTAGCTGCTATACTCCCCACCCTGGTCTCTGCCTCTTGAGTGCGGGGATTTAAGGCATGTGCCACCACTGCCCGGCTATAATGATATAGTTTTAATATCACATAGCAATGAAGTCTAGAATATAGTAGGCACTGGAGATGGCTGCCAGCATCGTTTGGCAGTTGGTGTTACACAAGTGTAAGGAATAACACTAGGAGATGTTCTAACCAAATGCCCATCTCTCCTGGACACCACAGAGGTGGCCCTAGACTGCTCTCATTGAAGGGCAAAGCCATCTGTTGAGAGTCTCATGCTCAGCTGAATCCTCCTCTGAATTTCCAGCACCAAACCACAGCTCGGTCATGGATGGGATGGGACCTCCATGCAGTGCTGGTGAAGCTTTGGGAGAAGCTGGGAGACCTTGCCCTGTGATGATGGTTCTAATCAGGTGTTGGCTGAGTGCCTCTTCTGATCACCCTCGGGATTAGGTGAACATGGTTATAAACACATATCCCCCAAGAGGAAGAGGAGGGGCCTCTTGTCTTTACAGTTTTCTCCTCTTCCCTATGGGCTTCTGGTGGAAGAGTTCATTCCCAGGAAAGAGAACTAAATAAATAGACTATGGGAGTCACAAGGATCATTAAAACTAAGCCAGTCCATTCCACTGCCTCTACTGCCTAAGAGAGACTTAAACCCCCGCCTGGAGAATTACGGTGCATGCAGTCATTTCCTACAGCCATGATAAACAGCTGCTAGAAGATCGTCATCATTTAGGATGTGAGGTCGAATTCCAGAGTATATTTCTAAGCTATTTCTTCATGACCCAGGCAAAGAAGCTAAGACCCAAGGACTTTATGTGGTGTCACTAGATCAACAGTCTTAAATAACTTTCTTAGGAAATAAGACAAAAAGACAAGCTATCATACAAAGCAAATTAGTGACTTAATGACATACTACCCACCAAACAACCTTGTCTTCATCACTTAAGACAAAGAAGACAAAGTGGCCAGCCACCCTGCTCATGGTGCTTTGGCTTAAAGATGGATAAACTCCCTTCCCCCTGTAGTTGTTACTCTAACTCTTAGGCTGTTCCATTGTAGGCCAGTGGGGACAGGTTTGAAACTGGCTCCCATTCTTCCCAGCAAACCCTACAAATGTCTTTGGCATTTTCCTTGTCATCTAGAATGAGGATGCTCCCCACCTGTCCAGCCCAAGGCTTTATTCAGTTTTATCATTTCTTTGGTTAGTTTTTAAGAATGAGAACTCCAGCTAATTTCAATGGGAAGTAGCATCTCAGAATCCTAATCTGGGCACTCAGGAGTTGATAGAGACCTGACCAGATTGCTATTTCCCTGACCTCGTACATACAAAACAAGATTTCACATTACTGCCCAGGATAGCCTGGTCTACAAATACAAAGTGAGTTCCAGGACAGCTAGAGCTGTAACACAGAGAAACCCTGTCTTGAAACACACACACGCACACACACACATACATATCTTGGAAATTTTGCATTATTATCCTCACTTTACAACCCAAAAGCCTGAGGTGCAGAGATATTATTTGCTCCAGACTCGCTTGCTAGCAGTTGGCTATCAGGAGGAGAATTTGAACACCTATCTATACCCATATTTGTGTCTACATAGCGGAATGATTCCAATAGCTCTGAAAAATCCCTATTACAGGCCTGGAATACAGCTCAGTGGAACAGCACTTACATAGCATGTGAGAAGCCCTGGGTCCCAGGCCCCACATGACAAAACCCAACCAAACAAAAGCATAAAGAAACCGACAGAAGACCAGCATACAAGATGTCATATGATGACTAGACTTTAATAATTTTCTAGGTGATTCTACTTTGTAGCCATCACTACGAACAAGGCAACTGTCTGAAACAAGAAATAATTGGGTCCCTTATGGAATAAACCTTTGGGGCACGGTGTGTAGTGTGGCTCAGTTAAGAGCACTTGTCTTGTGTGCAAGGCCCTTTGTTTCAGCTCCAGTGCCAGGAGAGATAGAGGTTGGGGAGAGACAGAGAGAGATAGACAGAGGCAGAGAGGGGGTGGAGAGAGAGAGAGAGAGAGAGAGAGAGAGAGAGAGAGAGAGAGAGAGAGAGAGAACCAGCTAATTGGGAATGGTATTGGCCGGAGAGCTGTTCCTGCCTCTCACCAACTGCAGCTGGAGAGAGCCTTGCACCTTGCCTGGGCAACACAGCAGAGTTGGCCCTGATGGAGGGGATGAAAATAAGAGAACTGGCCTTGCCCCTTCCTGCTTAGGGTGAGCACGGGGCAGGGCTGGAGAACTTACCCGATAGTGAGGATGGGGAGGGCTGGTGGGCTGACCAACCCTGCAACCTTGAGGCAGAGAACCAGGGTTATGAGTTGGTCCACCCCAACGTCCACCCCATCTATGAACTGCTGGAGCACATGAAGGGGCAGGTCCTACAGATCTAAAGCTGCAGGATCTCTATGACACAGGACAACAGGATATCCAAGAGAAGACCCAGTGAGGGCCCAGTATAAGTAGTGTAGTGAAAACCAGAGATATTGAACCAGACCAACGACTCTGCAATGAACACTTCCAAGCAAAGATACATGGTTAAAAGGTCTTACTGCATGACTCACTGTGCCACACTGCAGCTTCCACAGGGAGATTTTTCTTTTCTTCTTTTTATTTTATTAAAAATAAATTTTATATTATTTTATGTTGAAGGGTGGGTTGCAAGGGCAGAGGACAGACATGAAGGGATGGGGAGATGAATGGGACTGAGAAGGAAAAGTCACAAAGAATCAATAAAAAGTTAAAAAAAGAATGATAAATATTTGTAAGTCAATTACAATTGTGGCCAAAGCTACTGCCACATAGCCCATCTCCTCTTAGTCATATTGGTTTTATTCTTAGAATATTTATACGGGAAACCTAGTCATTAAAGGAGAAACAGTCATGCCCCATGAGTGAGAAGAAGATCCAGACAGTCTCATTTCCAACATTCCCAGACAGCAAACTGTTGGCTGGGTTCAAAACGGTGGTGTGTTCACCTTTTGACATGGTGACTGTTCATTCTTAAGAATCATAGAACTGAGAAAAAACCAGCAAAAAAAAAAATAATAACAAAAAAATTTAACAGCATTCATCCAATATTTGTAATGCTTTAAGTTGCCTTCTGACTCTGTGTTGGACTGTATTCACGGCTCTTCTGGGCTTTGTGTGACTCCATGGATTGGAAGCATCCTATGGGAAAGAGCCAGGTTGCTGCATGGGCTGAGACTAACTCTAACGCCCACAAATCTGGACTGATGCAGACAGAGGCAGGCGGGGACAGCACAGCGTGGGTCACCTCAAGGGCAGCTGCTTTCCGGCAGTCCGGGATGGTGAACTATGAACTGCAGGACCTCTATATCTTATGACGGCACTCAGAGACATAAGATCCAGCATCTGAACCAAACCATTCAAAGAGTTAAGAACCCCAGAAAAGCCGTATCATAGGCTAGTGGTTGACGGCAGGATTTAAGATGGGCCAGCTTGGTCTCTGTGATTAGTATCAATTACTAGCTTGACAAAAGTCTATAGCTACTGAGAAATGGGTGTCTGGGCATGAGCTGGGGTGCGCCTTGATTCCTTAAGCGATGTGGGAAGACCCATTTTAGTTGTGAGTGGCACTGGATTCGTAAGTGGAGCAGAACTCATGAGTGAGTTCATTGCTCTCCTGTGACTGGATGGGCTGTGACCAGGTTCCTCAGTCTCCTGATGCTGTAACTTGCCTGCCATGATGGAGCATATACTGGACAGGTGACCTAACAAACCCTTCCCCCGTTAGGTTGCCTTTGTCACGGTGTTTTATCATAACAAGAAAGTCACTGGCATCTAGTGACTTCTCTAGACTGCAGCCTTGGCTGTGTCCCATAGGAAGCCCTGCTCCTTCTGTGGGTCACGGCACCCACATCCCCAGAGCTCACATTCTTTCCTTCTTCCCAAGCGACTCTTCAGCAGGAGAGACAGCTTTTGAAAATCTCTGCTTCCTTCTGTAGTTGGAGGCTGTGGCCAACCAGCATGCTCTAACCAGGGAAAACTGCCTCTGGGTTTGTCTGAGTGCTACAGTAGACTTAAAGCCCCAAACAGCAGGAGCGAGGTAGGCGGGGCTTGGTGGTAGGGCTGCCCTTGACCAGCCCGTGCCGCTGTAAGTATTCCGAATAATCTCACTTACTTCGCCAAGCTGGATCCACCAGAACCCTTCACGGCCAGTCTGGACCCTCCTTACTTAGGAGGCAGATGTTTTTTTTTTATGTCTCCTGAGGATAATCACCCCGACCCCCAACACACACACCATAAACCCCACATCAAGCAAAGCAGGACTTCTGTGGATCTGAGTTGAGACTGGGAGTGACCGAAGCCCACAATTTAGGGACTCCTAATGGTGTGGCCTAGCCTGGAAGTACTTCAAAAGGTCCCGCAGCTCTGAAGGGCTCGGGTGCTTCCTGACGCAAATGTTTGGTGGCTCTTTCTTTGGCTTGTATTTCTTGTCTCGTGGACACGCTCTGCAGAGCTACCCTAGAGCCCCTTTGGCCAGGGAGGGGAAGACCTGTGCACACTTGCCCTGAAGGAAGAAGTGGCACTATTTTAATGCTAACTAAGCAAAATATCTATTTGAGAAGTAAGTTTCTACTTAGAACTGGAATGTACTTCACCAGCTGTGTCATTGATTTACACATTCTTGCGCTTGAGAGAAAAATCTAAATTTAACAGAGATCTCAATTTTATGAAAGTTCAGAATTGCCACGGAAGTGCCTATTAAGGAACCTTGTCCTCGGAGCCAGAGAAGGGTCACCTAACAGGGCTGCCACTCTTGCCACCTGCACTCAAGATACATACACACACACACACACACACACACACACATATCTTTACTATGCAATGCACTCAATAGCTTCCATTCTGTTCTACCCTGCTTTAAAAACGCTGCTTGTGTCCACTGTATTGACTCCTGACCCACTAATGGACTATGGTCTGTAGACGGAGAAATACTCCGGCAAGAGTGGCTGCAAACTGAAGACTGACTGGAAGTCCTGAAGGCTGCTGGGAAGGTTTGAGGATGTGGTCAGAGACATACCCAGGATATACTGGTCCACAGAGGCCTGCAGTCCAGGTATGAGAAGCTGGGCTGTCCCGATGAAGAGGGTGGCGATGCCCTGGGCATCTAAAAAGGGCTTGGTGGTGTTTCTTCTCTTTTGGCAACACCGTCCTGCACCCAGTGGAAGCATCTCTGTGTCCTGGAGGGAATCTCCCATTCTGGAGGTGAAACTCCAATGTCATCTTTGTGAGACCCTTTCATCTCTCAATCCTGATGACATCAATCCACGTCTCCTTTTACATACAAAATACTTCCTAAAATTCGGGTCCATCACCTTTGGGGCTTATTTATTTTACCGATGGTAAACATTACTACACTATAAGGTTGTATTCACCTTTGCATTCCTGCATCTGGGGCAGGGACTTGCACACAGTAGGTACTTCACTAGTATTTGACGTGTGTAAGGAAGGAGGCTGCAAAACTTCTTAGCCTTATCTCTAAATGTTAAGAACAGGTCACCAAAATTCTTTGGAAGACTCACCCAGCCATGCTGGCGCTTCCACGCCTCGTACTTTCTACCTGTCAGTCCATTCAGCGAACCCTCCTTCTCTCCTGCCCTGCCCCCGTCCTGCACTCTCTGTACTGCTGCGCCAGTCGGTGTTATTACTAAGATGGGCGAGGCATCCTCTGCCTCTCGATCTGAGAGACCACTCTTGGTAGCAGTCATGGAAAGAAGGACCAACAACAGAAACGGAAACGCTACGGAGAAGGCTGCTCCCCAAGTCTCCCCTCTAACACCAGTCTATCTTCTGCTCACCCAAAAGCTTCCCTTCCCTCAAACTTCTAAAATTCTGTGCCACCCACGATGGCTGTGCTAGACCTGATGGCCTATATCTGTGTTGTAACAACAGCCATATTAAAGTATTAAATTGTTATAATATTGAAGAGGTTTTTCAATATTACACACATCAAAAGCAACAAACAGCAAACAGTTCGCACAGGAAGGGGACCTGCTATACAGTGTGAAGTACAAACTGTGCAAACTGAATAGATCACTTCAGTGCTTAGATTGTCCCATGCTGCTGTCTGGCTAATTTAAAGAACTCTGGCCCCGGAGTTCAAGGTTCCTATCCCCTGCACCCAGTCACGTGGTCCTGTACTGCCCTCCGCTTGGTGCTCAGCCTTAGGGGAAGGGGAGGGAGCGCCCTGCTCAGTCGTGGGTCTCCGCCTAATAATTCATAATCAAGATCTTCCCGCAGCCACCTCGGTCGCCATCACTGGGGCTGCCCTTTTCATCCACACTAACCCCAATGCTTAATGATTCCGTTCGCTTACTTAATTCTCTCCCTAGACTGTGAACGTCACCGGCTGCTGTGCGCCACTCTATCCCAAGAGGGTCACAGAGTCTCAGGCGCAGAGTAGACATAAATACTGTTTAAAGACTCCATGACTGTTAGGGCAGCTCAAAGGAGGAGCAGGGGAGAGCGAGACCGAGGCGGAGGCAGCGGTGGAACAACAGCGCTCCCACGTGGTCAATTGTCATTTCCCAAACCGCTCTCCTCTCCAGACTTGGCAGGCCTTGGAGGACCCTTGTTGGCATTCTAGCACGGCTCTTAACCCACTACGCTTGATTCTTTATTCTTTTCCTTAATTGAAAAAAAATCAAAATCTGCCACCAAACATCTCCCCACAGAAAAAGACATTTGGAAACGCGGTGGCTCAGTCTGGCGTTGTTATGATAACTCCTCCCCTCTACCCCGCTCTAGCTAACCAAGATTTGGAAATCTTGCATTTTCAGATTTGTGTGCTTTAAAAAGTCCTGCTTATGTGTACTTTGTTTTTCACAAGCTTTAATTCCTTCGCTTTATTTTATTACGTTTGTTTCACCTTTTAAAATTTTTAAATGGCATGTTATTCAAATTCCTCAACTAGGGCTGCTGAGCCCGATACCCGAGCTAGGGCCCCAGGGGTAGAAGAGAGCTGCCCTCGGTAGTTGCCTGACATCCACACCCATACAAATGAGTAAGGGTAATAAAAATTTAAAATTCCCCAGGTAACCAGCGGGAGAACACTCCGGAAGAATCTATGCCTCACACCTAAGCATTCCCAGCAAGAATTTGGAAGCCAGTTAGGTTGAATGTGTCGAAGCCTGGACGGGAAGCTGCGATTGCCACATCAGGCAGGCCTGATGTTGGTCACGTGATGATCTGTTGCCGCCTTTCCGGGTGCCAATACAGTGACCCTGAGCGCCTGTGCCTGCTGCACACACTCATTTTCTGTTGTTAGACACCCCGTAGAACAAGAAAGCAAGAGTAAAGGGAAACACAGCGTTGGCACTAGAACGACCCTAGCGCCTACCCCCGAGGCCTGCCCATCACTCCGGGGAGAACACGTCACTAATGGTCAGGGGTCCTTCTGGTCTGGAAAATGAGTCAATGATTCTTGATGTTGTGTGATGTAGGACAACATGGCAAGTGGAAGTATCACTGTGGAAATAATGAAGAAAGAAAGGCCGCAGAAATCTGAGGTTTACAGACCTAAGAGACCCAACCCAGCTGGCAGACTACGGTGAAATATCTACCCGGTAAACAGGCTCTGTTGTCCCTTCTAGCAGTTTCTTCCACCAAGGCCCAAAGCCCTGATTTCTCTTTAGTTAGTGGTATATGTTTATTACTCTACCCACTTCAGATTTTATTTTTTAAAATAATAAATAAGTGATAGTTGTTTCGCTGGAATGTGTGTCTGTTATAAAAGAAAATTCATGCCTGGGACTTACGCGATGGAAGTCGTTCTCTCGTCTTATACCCACCTTCCCAGAGACTGCCTCGGAGCAGTTTGGTGGATAATTGCATATACGTGTGCACAAATATACAGACATAATGTTCAGCTGTTCGCATATGTACAATTAGGTATATAAGTCAGCCTAATGATGGTTTTGCAGAGTGTAGTTTGTGATGCTACTTTGGATTTGAGTCTGAGGCCCACAGTTTCCAGATTCTGACTCGCGTCTGCCCTCTACTGGAGCCTGGCCTCCTTACACTCCGCCCCTGTCTGGGCCACTTTGGATCACCAGTGCGCAGTCTGGACTCAGTCTGTGACTCTCTCTTGCTCTCCCACTTCCCTCTCCTTTTTAAGGGTGGGTAATGGACAGAAGTAATGGAGGCGGATTCTTAGTTCCAATTCTGACATGGAATTTTCACTTTTGGTGGCGAACAAGCACATCAAAGTATATCCCACAGAGAAAATGCAAACTCCAGAAGTGAAGCCCCACAGCTTCAGAATGGCTCTTCTAACTGTACAGAAGTTCACTGAGATATGGTGGCTCTGGTTCTCACTAGACTCTCCACTTCCATGTGGCTCTGGGCAGTGAGTAGCCACAGGTTCTCTCTGTTAGAGACCAAGCTCCTGCCATCACCATGCTCTCTCCACTGTGACGGACTGATATCCCCTACAACTGTGAGCCAGGAGGAACAACAAGAAAAGTAATGGACGGGCCTTCCTTCCTCACACCTACAGTATCACAAGTCCCCCAGAAACTTCCACTGTGCCCCGTCACCTCTAGACACATTGTATCACCTCTTTAGATGGCACCTCCTTGGGTCCTGTGCTCACCTGAGCCTGTGCTCACCTGAACTTTTCCCCCACAAACACGGTTGCTGCCTTCCTGACTTACCGTCCACGCTTGGCTCATTCAGTGCTAGGGCTTCCTGGATAGACAAGGGCACACAAGTCATTCCCACACAGTTTATCTGCTCCGTGTTTTGTGTTATTACACAATGATAGCTGTTCGCTTAAGAATCAAATCAGAAAGCAGCATTTCATTGCAATGCCTGTGCAAGCCGCTTCACAGTGAAGTTCCTTTGCTCTTTGTTGCTAAGAGGAATTGTAAGGTCCAGAGACTTCTAGATCTTCCTCCTCCTCTTCCTCTGCCCAACATCGCCTTCACATCCTTCATTTTTACCTATAAGTCCTTTCATATTAATGGGGTAGGCATTTATTTAGGGTAACCCCCTACTAGACACTGTGAGGGATATGAAAAGGGCATAGGGCCAACTCTCTTAAGAAGGTGTTAATTGGATTTTTCCCATATAAAACCCCCTATAGCACTTTATTTCCTGGCTCCGTTCCTCACAGTCAACTTCATTTGCCCACTTAATGCAATTTGCTTCTCATGATAAGATTCTATTAAGTGATTATTAAGACATTCTGAGTTACTTCAGCCAAGCCCGCCTACAATCATTCCCTGCCTCCTGGGGGTGATGTGAGGTGTAATTAGTTAAAGCTCACAGCCCCTCCCAGCATCCAGCACTCTGAACAGAGACATCCCACACAGAAAACCCCAGCCCCTGAACTCAGTCAAGCACAGCCGGGTGCAGCCTGGGCACATTTGCATAAGTCCCATAGATCCATGCTGGATGAGAGTCAAGGTTGAGTGGATTATGTGAAATAGCATCCTGGAAATTGCCTGTCTTTATTTATATCAAATTGTATCCCTTAGGGTTGATTTCTTTTAGTTTCTTAACCATATTATTTAATAGTCCTAATCTTAGTGTTAATTAAAGAAACACACACGAAACTTCCACTGGTAATTGAAATATGCTGAACCAAGCCATCCTAGCGTTGCCCTCGAGCTCTTCATTCTCATGGTCTCCCAAGTTCCTAGTGTTTGTGGAATCCCGAGATGGGACCCGAAGCTATGTAATGTAGAGAAACAGAGTCACGGACCTCGGTAGGGAGCAAAAACCAGTGAACTACAAAATGGTAAGGGATGACGTCTCCTGTTCATTCCAAAACCTACCTAAGAACTAAGATACAGAAATAATGAGAGATGGAGACACAGAGACTGGCCTAGAGAGAGACAGAGACAGAGACAGACAGACAGACAGACAGACAGAAACAGAGAGAAACAGACGTACACACACACACAGACAGAGACAGAGAGAAACAGACACACACACACTCAGAGAGAGAGACAGAGACAGAGAAACAGACACAGAGAGAGAGAGAGAGACAGAGACAGAGAAACAGACACACAGAGAGAGAGAGAGACAGAGAGAGACAGACAGACAGACACAGAGAGAGAGAGAGAGACGGAGAGACAGAGACAGATTCTCCGAGTGGCTTAAATGCTTTGCTAATGAAACTGTTCAAGTCAAATACCCTGCGCTCCAGGCCCCTGGTGTGCGCTCTCACGGTGAACTGGTTTAAAATCAGGGGAAGATTCCTCCTTTAATTAGGAGAGGGAAGTGAACTGTTTCGGTAGACACACAGACAACAGTGAGAAAGGACATGGATGACATCCTAATAATAAGGGATCAGGCCGAGAAACTGAGAAAAGAGTGAGAATTCATGGAGCGTTGCAGTGTGGGAACATTTAAGGAGCAGGCAAATGGCTCTACAAACCCCAGTGGCTCTCGAGGGCTTCTCTGCATGTCAGCAGGATACAATACTTTGTTTCCATAATGGTTCTTCCACGTCAAGAAATGTTTACAACATGACCAGTGAGCAGGGGATGGGTCAGAGAGGACCGTGCCCATCAAAGATCATTTCTAGAAATTAATCAACCCTGAAAATAATTCCTTGGTGGTAAGATGAAGTAGGCAAACTTCAGACCAACACAAAAATGGTTTCTAGCAATTCAAGGTGTACTTAGATAGAGTTGGTGACTTTGATAGATGGTGGGTTTCCCATCACTTGGAGGTATTTACTCAAAGTGCTAATGGCAGTCCGGGTAAACGCTGTGCGGAGACTGTGGATGTCTGCCTGTGGGCTCAAACGCAGTCGCGCATTTCAGACTGCTGGAGAGCTGAAAACCGCTTTCCCATTCTAAATGCAAATTGTCAAATGAGAAAAAATAAAGCTTTTCATCGGCTCAGTTTTGCCTCAGCCCACAAAGCCTAAGATGGCCGGGCCCTTGGCAGATGAACGTTGCTGGATGTGCCTCTGTTCGCTTGTCCCCAAGGTGTACTTGGAGTACACCTCATTTTCCCAAGAGTTCCTTATCAAAATGAGTCCAAGCGGAACCTGCCTCACAGTGGCCAGAGTCTATGGTGCCCGGGGAGTCTGCTCACTTCCGGAAAAGAACCCCACCACAGATCTGGCTACACATTTTGGAGACACTTCATATCAGATTCCCTCATTTTCTTTCCCCTTCATGACTGTGTTTTAAACAATCAGATTCCATTCACTGCCTGGGAGGAGGATAACTCTATGATCTTTACCAGACAAACCATAGCAACAAAAAATATTCGAGTCACATCCACATTGCTAGGACCTTCCCAAGGCTGTATTGGTTACTTCTCTACTTGCTACTGACACAGTCTAAAGAAGGAAATTATGATTAACCTCTCCAGTTTGATGGGTCGTAGATTCGCCTCGGAAACTGTAGGTGAGTCCGTGGGCCGCTGTCTAGGTTTGGTGAGCTGACCTGGGATGAAAAGTCCTTCTGGTAGCCATTTCTGTCAGGTACCTTTCTCAGCAATGAGACAAGGCCCTAACATAGAAGGGCTATGTGGCTCACAGTTTGAGGGGCCAGTCCATCACAGCAGCTGTGTGCTTCAGTTTGTCACACCGCATCCACATTCAGAGAGCAGAGACCAAGGGATGCTGTTACTCAACCTAGGATCTCCATCCCATGGAATGGGGTTGCATTTGTGGTGAGTCTCCCCGTCTTAACTACCATACCCTAATCTAGAAGATCTCTCAGACATACTCAGAGTCTAGCATCACTGGTGATTCAGGGTCCTGTCAATTTGGCAATCATCCTAAGACAAGAGGTGAGTGATGGACACAAGCGTTACTCTTAGCATGGGTGACAAGGTCCGCTGCTTGGAACTCAGGAGGACAATGATCTTCAGAAGGCTCATGACCTCTAAAGACATGTTTCAAGTGTCTTCTTGTACATGCTACATGTCTTATTTTAAGAGCTCTAGTACCATCCAGGACTACAGGCTCTAAAGCACAGACACTGGTAATATACTCCTTAAGTTATGCTATGATTAAGCCATGAGCAAAAAGATAAAATTTATATATTAAAGTCAGCAAAAGGTTGTGAAAGACAGCTTGCAGTGCTTACCACTTCACAATGTGGTCCTGAATACACATTCAATCCAAATAATTTCTATGTGAGAATTTAAACAATATAGCTTGAACTGGAAGTCAACAGCAGTAAGCAAATAACCTTATAACAAGATTTTTAAAAAAAACCCAAATCCTGTCTTTTAAAATCTGTCTATGTGAGTGATTTATATTTTCTGGTATTAGTATGCCTGGACATGGACCATAGTGCCAACAACATGCAGCATGTGACCTTAAACATCACATATTTTAAGTGTTTAAATTGCTTCAAGGAGTTGCATGTGCACCCCCACCCCTACACAGGAACACACGCATGAGTGCACGGTCTCCAGCTCAGCACTGTGGGATGCTCATCAGCGCCCCCTACCTTGCCATGCTTCCGACTACACAGGCACAAAGCAAAGCTCAACACACAATAAGGGCCTCACCAATGCCACAAGGGCTGAGTTGATCCTACACATCTTTCATTTCGGGACATCCAAACAAAAGAGGGTGGAATTCCTGTCACAGTTTGCTAAGCATTCATTTTGCAAAGCATATTACTCCCGAAAACACACTTTCCATATGGCCCCGTATGCTTCCATAAGCGTGTGAGGCGGTGGGGGCAGCTCTGTCGAGTGATGAGCTATGATCAGGAAGCTACACACAGGACTTTGTTTTCCTCCCGGCCTCCCTGCCTCTCTCTTTCCCTTTCCTTCCCCCTCTGCCTTCACCCCCAGGTCTCCCCACAGTCTTACACTTCTCCCAGAGAATAGACTTGAACTCAACATGTAAGAGATGACGGTCAGGAAAGCCACATTTTCTCCGTCACAAGTCACCCTTTGTGTCTCTCCTCTCTCTCCCTCTACAGCCTGTTCCACAATTAGGATGCAGCTCAGAGAGGAATAACTGACACTCAGCAGATGGCTGCAGGCGGTCCCCTCATGCAACCTGGACACCCACTCCAGTCCTCAGCTGAGGGAGCTGGGAATGACAGCCATATGTTGGGATGCCACTGCAGCCAGCAGAAGACGGGCTTCGTTCTTTGAAAGGGGAACATAAATAATACACAGGCTACTCCTTCTCCTGCAGCGTTCGCAAAGCTTTGCTGGCAGAGCCTGTGGTGGTTCTGAGTGCCCGGTTGTTCCCTCAGCATGCTGGGTGCGAGGACTGGACTCGGCCATCAGATAGATTAAGTGCAATTAAATAATAATAAATAATAAATCACCTTTCTCTATTTAATCAGTAGAGAATGTATCAGTGGAACAATCGTGTTTCTCTGTAAAAATTAAAAGCTCTGTTTTCACACATTCAAAAGGCTTCTTGCCAAGACGGCAAGGATGGGTGAGCCTCCCCATTGGCCGCTGTGTCTATGGGCATGGAGGGAAGAGGATGACAGAGATGTGGTCAGATGGCGCAGGACCAGGGTCAGAATGTACTCACAGCCCTGGAGGAAAGAGTGTCCCACGAAGGAGCCTTCCGCTCTGCCCCACCATCAGCCAGCTGACCCTGCTTCCTACAGCAATTCTACGTCCTCCAGAAAGGGGTTTGTTTCCCAAGACTCCCAGGAAGAGCGTAGCTGTGCTGACCTCTGCTCGCCCCTAGTGGTGCTCAGGTGTTTGAGCACCTGAAGTTCTCCGCGACTTCTGCTGGAGAGTGAGTGGCTCAGTGGAAAACTGTTACTTGGGTTACATAAGTTCTTGGTAGTATAAGGACATACCGTAAGAGTTTTGTACCGTGTTTTAAGGGTGTGTGTGTGTGTATGTGTGTGTGTGTGTAAAGGATCAAAAGTAATCTAGCCACAGAACTTACAGCATGGGAGTAACCCCTGGAGGCTGGAGAATGGTTCAGTCGGTAAAGGTCAGACTCTCGGCGTCTGTCTAAACTCTGGGCAGCTGGCTATGTTGGGATGCACCTGTAAGCAGTGCTGGGGGCTGAGCCAGGCAGACTCCAGGGACTCTCAGGCCAGCATAGCTGATTCAATGAGCTCCAGGTTCAGTGAGAGACCCTGTCTCAAAAATATGGCACACCATGATTGAGGAAGATGTCTGTGTCAACCTGTCGATTCCATGTGGACACACATGTGTACACATCTATCCATAGAAACATTTGCATATACCACATACAGAGACATTCACACGCATACATACATACACACAGACAGACCCACACACGTGTATACACACACACACTTCCAGAAGCCAGATGTGGTGGTTTATAATTGTAATCCCAGCTCTCAGGATTTCAACCCTGCCTCCCAACACACACATACACTCCAGGAAGATTGCCTTAAGTTGGAGGACAGCCTGGGCTACCGAATGAGACCCTGCCTGTAAAGCCAAACAAAATGAGTGAGCCAGAATGCAAACCATGGAAACTGGGTGCTAACGATGTCTCTGAACAGCTTCAGTGACTGTAACACATGCTCCACTCTGGGAGCGTGCTGACAACGGGAAGCTGTGCTGTGCACATCCAGGGGACGGGGGCCTTAAGGAAGCTCTCCAGCCTTACCATTTAATCCTGTCAGGAGCTTAAACAGCTTCCATGAGTAAAGAAGTAGGGTCTATCATTTTAGCAAAGGAAACTAAATGTGCAAACAGTGCTTATTTTTTTGTAGATAGTCTCTCTCTGTGTGTCTCTATTTCTCTCTGTCTCGCTATGTCTCCTTCTCTCTCTGCCTCAGCCTCATGGGCTGCTCTTAATATTAGGGAAAAGCCTTATTTAAGAAGAGAAGTGAAGCGCAGCACTTGTCCAGGGATCTGCCGGCCAGAGTGCTGGCAGGAAGGAGCTCTAAGCAATGCACTACAACTCTCTGGAGTAGCAAGTGTAGTTGAACAGAAACCATGGGAACCACGTGGCAGGCACTGTTTGTAGCATTTTACATGCATTGGCTCACACAGTCATGACCGCTAGGTTAACGAGCAGCTATTACTAAGTCTTTATGCAGAAAAGAAATTCATTAGCGCAGATGTTTTAAGTTCTTAGTGAGCCCGATGCAAAGATACATAAATGGGCACAAACACAATATTGCTCTACTCTGGATATTAGTAACTGCCAAAGGCATGTATTTATGTCAAAGGACTGGTCATCAGGGCGGTGCTGACCAAAGGTGCAACCCCTTCAGGAGAGTGAACCTAATCGAAGATATTTAGGCGACCCTCAAGGGGCACTGTGATCCATCCACCCCTTCTTTTTCCTCTTCATTTCCTGCCCGTTGTTTGAGAGACTTTGTTCCACCATACACTCCCGCCACAATGACCTCAGGCACTAAACAATGGGGCCCATTGGTCATGTACTGAACTCTCTAGAGTGCGGGCCAAACTAACCCTTTCGTGGAAGTTAATCATCTCGAGTATGTTGCTCTAGCTGACTGACAAAAACATGCAGTAATTATTCCAAAGCCATCTATGGAACCTGCCTCTGGGCTCTAACACAGCGAGGTCCTTCTGAGCACAACACACACTTTAAGGAGCATGAGTAGGGTAAGCAAGATGTGGAGGTCTGGGCAGTGACCCTGCTTGGGGACAGAGGGAGTGGCAGCTGTCCCTCTATACAGCTTATTCGGGGGCTGTCCAAGGGGTAAATGATAGCGTTTCAGGTCTCCCCCACAACCTGTGGAAATGAAGTAACAACAACAAAAAGACCAGTGTTGAGGCCTGAGTGTGGGCTGGCCCTGTGGCAGTCCATCTGCGGTTGCCTGCTCAGTTAGTGTTTCTCTCCCTCTTTGCTGGCCAGGTGGGAAGCTGGTTTGCTCCTCTGCCGAATTAGTGATACTGACTGGAACTTACGCCAACGCCATGGGATCACCCAATACTTTCCAAGTCACTGCCCTCCCTAATCTTGTACTCTCCTTTGAGTGCGGCTCTAGATATTGACATTTTCTTGGAGGTGGAGGTTCTCATGTAGCTCAGGTTAGACTCACTACATAGCTGAGGATGACCTTGAACTTCCTGATTCTCCTGCCTTTATCTCTCTGGGCTTACAAATATACCTGATTTATTTGGGGGAGACCAAGCCCAGAGCACCATGTATGTTGGGTAAGCACTCTACCAACTGATCCACATTCTCAACCTTCTTGACGATTTTTCAGTTTTCCACTGGACTCTATTTCTTCTTATCCATAGTGAACCAACTCAAATATTATCTTTCCTGCAGAGACTTTTTCCTTATCTCATAAATTCATTTATTTTAGCTCAATAAACTTTTTCCTCCCACGGTATTCCCTTGTTCCTGTCACCTGTCTGGCTCTCATCCCAGGCATGACAGCGAGCTAAATCCTTCCAATATGAAACAATTTAGAATGAAAAGCCTAAGAGGATGATGTTAATTCGAGGCCCAGAGTTTTATCAAGCATGATAAACCCTGTAGGCACCATGCAGAAAATCCTCTTGATGTTCATGCGGTATTTAAGTCATGCAGAACAGGGTGGTGATTCATGCGTGATGTCTGCTGAGATAGCAAGGGACAGCACACATGCCATTTTTGACCATTTTTTCACAGTGTACTTCCAAAGAGCACACAACTTCATCATTGCTGGTACATGATCTTGGTGGTTTACAATAGTTTGTGAAGGTAACGTGATCTCCACTAGAATGCGTCAGTTTCTCGGCTGCTTGTTGATTTTCTGACATCATCCACCGCTGGCTCACCGGTTCTTGGAGGCTCCTGCCGATTGAGAGTTCCCACCATCCACAGCTCTGGCTCAATAACAGGGACATCTTTTAAAACCCTAGGACGTAATCCCAGGATATAGAGTATTTGCCAAGCACGCCCGAAGCCCTGTTTAGAGACCTAGCATGAACAGGGCATGGTGGTGCATCCCAGCCCTTGGAGGTCAAGGAAGGAAGAGCCGAAGTTCAAGATCCCCTTCAGTTATGTAGCAAGTTTGAGGCCTGTCTGAAATGCAAGTGTCCCTGTGTAAAACAAAACAAACAAAACAACGTAACAACAAAAAGAGTTGTATCTAATGCTTTCTGTATTTGGAATTATTAAGGTATTATCATTATTTGGAACTTTCGTTTTCAATATTCTGAGCCTCAGATTGTATGTACCGAATCCTGCCTAACACCGTTTCTACGTTCAGTTAATAATTTGACCAGGGTGCTCAACCATGAAGCAGAATCTGATTCTTCAACCAGCTACTTGGAGACCAAATATATATTCTGCCATCCTTTATTTTATTTATTTTTATTTCTATTGTGCCCACAGTAGGGTGTAGTTTGTGCCCAAAAGCTCTAGCCAGGTCTCCAGTCTCTGTACACGGGATTCCCCAATGAGGTCTCAGATGGAAGTTGGGTGGCCCCCACCATGCTCTGTGATCAAAATCAGCTCATCTAAAACAAGGAAGCCTCCGGAGCTGAGGATGAAAGCATGTTTGGTTCACCCTGGATATTCTCCAAATTCTCTTTGCAATCAGAGAACAACCTCCACGGAGAAATGCCATCCTTGTAAAGCCCTAGGGCACACAGGCTTCCTTAACCAGAAACAAGCCCCCACAGTAGGAAGGCCAACTGGGATGTCTCCACTGCCAAGGGAGGCTTGGGGACCCAGCACAGCAAGGGGGAAATGTCAACGCTTGGCTGGAGGGCAGGCGGCTGCCATTTGAACTAATGCTTTTGAAAATCTCCCGCTGGGGAGAAATGGAGGAAGCGCTAATGGATGTAATGAACCAAGCCTCCCAGGGAAGCCACAGAGAATTTCATCAGCCAGTCACTTAAAACTAGAGCAAGGAAAATAGTGGAGGGGACAGAGGAGAGCACCAGCCAGGCCTGAGAAGTGGCCAGGGGTCCTGAATCTAAGACTCCGGACTTCAGAACCTTGGCCCCGCGGGCCCCTAGCACAGGGCAGCAGAACCGTGTGTGCGTGCGTGCGTGCGTGCGTGCGTGTGTGTGTGTGTGTGTGTGTGTGTTGGAGGGAGGTACTTTCAAGCAGGAGGCTTTTGTGTTCCTGGAAGCATCTGAGGAACTGTCACATGAAGAAGTACAGACCTGGCTCACAGGGCAACTGGGCTGTGTTCTCGTAGGGAGCCCTATTCCCATGAGTCTAGCTGGCCACCTCACCCTTGCCCGTGTGGATCTATTTTTACTTTAGCACCCAGAACTCACTTCCTATTAGTGCCACAAGTCACCACGCACCCCTGGGTGGTCAAACATCAGAAGTTCAGTAGAGCCTGGCAGAGCTAACAGGTTGCTTGCCTCACCCTCTCCCACCAGAGAAGCAACTCTTAAAGCCGGGACACAGAAGGTCATCTGAGTCCTGGCGTATCTAACTGCAGCTTCCAATGGGAGCAGGATGTCCATCAGTCAGCTCTGCCTGAAAGACACTTTCCAGCTCCTGTGCCGAATTTGCCATTTCCCTGCATGCAGGCTTCACCCCCTGATGTTATGCTCTGCTTAAAGGGCTGCCTTTTACTATTTCCCTGGAGCATCACTGCCCTCACTATGCTATAGAAACATTGTGTATGACGGAACTCAGAAAGATTTACAACATGGAAAAGGGCAAGAAAGTACAGCTGAGGGGGGGAGGGGAGAGAGAGAGAGAGAGAGAGAGAGAGAGAGAGAGAGAGAGAGAGAGAGACTTATAGAGAAGGTGAGGCGAGTATCTATCTGGTGGGGATTAACTCAGGACTCAGAACACCACTCTCTTGAGTTTATGTCTTAGTCTGCCATTTTGCCTATGAGACATAGGTCAGTGTAAATATCCTGTCCCAGGACCCCACTTCCCATTCTACAAAGAGAGATAGGAATGGTGTGTCAAGCATTTTCCTTGTTGCTCTATCCAAATACCTGACAGAAGTAATTTAAGGTAGCAAGGGTTTATTCTGGCTCCCAGTTTGAGAGGAGACAGTCCATCATGGGGTCATGGTGGCAGAAGCCTGAGGAAGCTGATCACCTCAAATCCACGGCCAGGATGCAGAGAGCAGACAGCAAGTAGGGCAGGGCTGTCAACCTCGAGGCTGACCACCCTCCCACAGCTGACTGGCTTTCTACAGTGAGGCTCAGCCTCCTAATGGGGTCACGGCAGTGTCACCAGCTGGGAGCAAGCATTCGAATCCATTAGCTGAAGGAGACGTTTGACATTCAAACTACAACAGATGGGACACAGTGGGAACCAAATGATGGCCTGCCCAGTGCTCAGTTCCATACGTGCTCCTTTCTGTTCCTCCCGAAGCTAGGGATGGTCATGCTATTTGGCTCCAGCTAGCAGGTCAGAGAGGGAAATCTGAGGAAATGGCTTCCTTGATAAAAGGAGTAGAAAGCCCTCCTCTTTACCCACCTCCCTCTCTTCCTGCTTTGTGTGATTTCATGTGCAAATGTAAGAGCTGGGTCTATCATAACCATGTCACCAAAAAGGGAGGCCACCGACATATAGATGTTTTCAATGTCTAATTTCTGCCACCGTAACAGAGTGCCACAAGTTGGCCAACCCACAAAGAATATACAATTCTTTTCTTACAAACTGGAGCCTGAAAATCCAAGATCAAGGGCCATCCCCAGTGAGGGCCTTTTTGCCATGCTGTATGTGGTTGGGAGGTATCACATGACCAGAGAGCAGCCATGGCACAGAGAGGATCAGAGAGGCTGAGCTGCCTACTCCCGCAAGAACGACACTAATCCTTCTGTGAAGGCTGTGACTCTGAGTGAGTGATCTCTCGAAGGTCACCTCTGGCAACGCTGCAGCAGTAACAAGTCAATTTCAGCCACGAATTTCAGAGGTGACATTCAAACTCAGAAGATGCTAATCTATCCCGAGCTGCCCGCTTCTCTGCTGTGAGAAGATTCAATGACTGAGTAGTCACATCCTAGCTTCTTGTGACTTAAAGTATTTAATGAATACTAATGGGGGCATTGCAAAGGTTAACATATCAATACCCAGGGAAAATAAATATTTACTATGGTTTGCTTTTTACCCTTCTGACTTTTCCATAGTGTTAGTTCATCTGTTTGGTCCCTCTCTTCCCCTTGGGGTGGGAAACTAGGTGAAATCTGTATTTAATGAGGAGAATATCTTCATGTAAGTCTTCTTGCAGCTAAAGTTTGTCTGGACCTGACACACAGAACTCCTTCAGTCCATGCTACTGATGGACGGCTGGGTAGATAGATAGATGTGAATTAACCCCACAAATTATCCATCATCGTGTCTGGTACCCCCGTTCTCTGCATTTAAAAATGAGAAGCAGATGAATATTGTCTCCATTCGGGTTTTTTATTGCTGTGAAGAAACGCCAAGAACATTTCTTATAAAGAAAGCATTTAATTAGGGGTGGCTCACCTTGCTTACAGTTTCAGAGATGTAGTCCGTTATCATCCTGATGGGAGCATGGCGCCATGCAGGCAGATGTGGTGCTAGAGCTGAGAGTCCTACATCTTACAGGCAACAGGAAGTCAACTGTGACACTGGGTGGTATCCTGAGCATAGCCAACATCAAAGCCCACCCCCACAATGGCACACTTCCTTCAACAAGGCCATATCCACTCAAACAAAGTCACACCTCCTATTGGTGCCACTCCCTCTGAGATTATGGGGGCCAATTACTTTCAAACTACAATAACTATTTTTACAGGCATTTTGTACTTCTAACCTGATAATCTTAACCAGTGGCAACTTATAGCCTGCTTAGGTTTCTACTGAGCCAAAAATATCAACCGAGTGTTTCCCCAGCCCAAAATGATCTTGCTGTTTATTGCTTTGACAGAATGTCTGAATATGGTGTAGACTTTTGTACAATGTGGCTCTTCCCCCCAAATGACTTGCACATAAGAGATTTTAAGAAAACTGCTTACTGCAGAGAAAAGGAATGATGTCTTCATTTCTCTACCAGGGGAAGATGTTTCCAATCACCCACTTCTCTCGCAGTCTCACTCAAGAGGACAATCTGATTTCTGCAAGGGACTGGTTGTTCTCTCATTGGAAGGGAGGACCTGGTAGCATAAAAGGGAACTGCACATTAGTGTCTTGGCTTCCCAGACATGAATAATGACATATTAATTACAACATTGTTTGGCCAATGGCTTAGGTGTATTTCTAGCTAGATCTTACATCTTTAACCCATTTCTATTAATCTGTGTATCGTCACAAGGATGTGGCCTACCAGTAAGGTTCTGGCATCTTTCTCCTTGAGCAGCTACATGGTATCTTCCTGACTCTGCCTTCTTTATCCCTGTATTCATCTTAGATTTCCCACGTAGTAGTGTGGGAAGTCCTTCTGTTTATGTGTTGCTTTTATTGGTTAATGAATAAATCTGTTTCAGCCAGTGGCTTAGCAGAATAGAGCACGGCAGAAATTCCAAATAGATAGAGGAAGAAAGAAGGCAGAGTCAGGGAGAAGCCATATAGCCACCTGCAGGAGACAAATGCACCAGAACCTTGCTGGTAAGCCACAGCCACGTGCTGATGCACAGATTAATAGAAATGGGTTAGTTTAAGATATAAGAGTTAGCCAGAAATATGCTAAGATACCAATTAAACAGTATTGCAATTAATACAAATTTTTGTGTGATTATTTCAGGAGTCTGTGCAGCCGGGAAATGAACAAGCAGCCTCTGCCAACAATCTAGCTATATTCTGCACTGCCATAGGCCTAAGCAGCTTCTTTATTAGCCAATGGTAATAAAACATACTCACAGCATACAGACGGGAATCCCACATCATCCCCATTTTCTGTCAAATTAAAAGGAAGATTTTAACTTTAAGATAGTAAAATTACATATACAAAGCAGTTATCAAGTAAGAATCATAGTTACAATATTTAGTCCATTTACATTTGGCAAATTAAGGAAAATGCTTTATCGTCTATCCTAACTTTGTGAGGCTGAAGTTTTATATCTAATTTATCTTTATCGTAACTAAGGAAAACTTATAATTATCTGTCTTCAACTCCATCAAAGACCCCACTAGGATATATTACATAAGGAACAGGAAGTGCATTGAAAGCAACTTCCAAAGTTCTAGAAATGACAGCTACATCTCGCTGCCTGGACAATCATCCTAAGTTCTTTTGCAATATTGGGGCATCCATCTTCAGCCTATAGGCCCATAATGTCTGGCTTACTTTTCAGTCAAGCAGGAAATTTGAGATCTGTTCTGCCTATATTGGCAGTTTGTCAGTCACTTTCTTCTGTGACATTCCTGCAGAATGTCTGGTAGTGTCTTTGGTGGAGCAGGAACCCGAGCGTACTACTGTCTCGCCTTCTTTGGCAAGTTCAGCAGTCATTTTTCTGTGGGTTCTGCATGTCCAGTTTATAGGGCATACCGTCAAGCAGTCCAGGCAAGATCAGTCTCTCGCCCAAATGGCTAGCCTTGTCACATTGAAGGCAAATTCCATAATGAGTTTCTTCAATGACATCAAGCTCTCTGAAGTAAGTGGTCCTGCCAGAAGCAGACACATCTCACTGTCAAGAAAAGTCTAAATTATTAAATGTTTTAAATGCCATATTCTGTAGGTGTTTGAAAGGTTTGGAGAATACCTATCCATCTGAAATATATTTGTACAGAAAAGCTAACTAACATGACTATAAGTTTGACTCTTATAGATAACTATTAATCCATAATTTTAATTATATATTACATTTTAAAATGATCTATATAAACAGAATACCTTAAACAAGAGTAGAAGTATGCATATAACAAAATTGACCTTAAATTTGTATCAATAAACTAAAGTCCATACCAATGTAAAGTATTCATTTCTATATCATATCCCCCTTTAAATGAAACCAAATATTTATAAATAATAACTCTGGGAATTTGGGTAATGTTTTCTCCAAACTGCTTCCTGCTGTTTGTTGGGAGAAGTATTTTTAGGGCTCACAGAAACCTTTTGGGTAGTCTTATTCCATCAAACCACATTAGCCTGGAAGGAATCCATAGGTTCTCATCTTCTGTGGAAACAAAAGCAGAACCTCTTTTCCAAAGTAACATGTCCAACAAACTTAAAATTTGACGTCAAGAGACCTTTAAAATATATTTTTTTTGGTTTAGCTTAGTAGCATGTACAATGAAATGTCTCTTTATAATCAGCTCATTTACAGTCAAATAATTTAAAGAAAACACAGTAATATACATAATCCAGACTCTTTGTGTATTTCCCATCTTTATGTGACTTTTTTTTAAAAAAAAAAAACCTCTATATTTTCTTTTTGTTTTTATAATTTTTGGTGTTTTGAGACAGTGTTTCTCTGTGTAGCCCTTGCTGTTCTAGATTCTACTTTGTAGACCAGGCTGGCCTTGACCTCACAGAGATCCACCTGCCTCCCAAGTGCTGGGATTAAAGGCGTGCACCACCACATCTAACTGCTCTATTTCTTTCTCTATTCTTTTTTTCTCTCCCGCCTATGTATGTTTTTAAACACACTGCACCATTTAGAGGTTTGGTCGTCTGAATCTGTCTTTACTGTGTATCTCTCTTTTTCTGATCATGTGAGTTTTTAATTTGCTAGGTGCTATGATTAGGATTCTCTCTTTTTCTGACCACATGAGTCTTTAATTTTCTAAGTGCTAGGATTAAAGCTGCAGCTTTGGAGGCTGGGTCGGCCCATTCCTTGGTTTTCTGAGAGTCTAGCTTCATGGCGGAGGAACTAGTGGGAGCCACATTTTTTCCCCACAACTCTGGAGTTTCTGGATCCAGGCCGCAACCAAGAAGCCCGCTGTTGACTGCTTAAGTGTTTGGTGGCAGGGTCTCTGAAAAGAGCTTCACAGCTTTTGCTGCTAAGGTTGAGTCAGGAAGCCTCTATTAAAGGAGCCGCACCTCTGCTTGCCTTTAGCAGATAGAACTCACCTGAGACAATGCTGCTACCAAGAAGCTGTGCTTGACTCTGTTCTTTTGTTTGTCTAGAATCCTTAAAAAAAACTTTCTCAGGCTTTATGTGGAAATTCTTGGTCCCATGTTGGTGTCATTTGTAAAACGGAACTGTGCACTGATTTCCCAGTCACCTAGATACGAATAATGACACAGAAGTTATATTAATTATAACACTGTTTGCCCAGTGGCTTACCTGTATTCCTAGCTAGCGCTTATATCTTAAATTAACCCATATCTATTAATCTGTGTATCACCACAAGGCTGTGGCTTACCAGTAAGGTTCTGGCATCATTCTCTTTTGGCAGCTACATGACATCTGACTGACTCTGCCTTCTTCCTCCCTGCATTTGGCTTAGTTTTCCCACCTAGCTATATTCTGCACTGCCACAGGCCAAAGGAGCTTCTTTATTAACCAATGGTAATAAAACATATTCACAGCACACAGAGGGGAATCCCATATCATGGTGGACTTGGAAACAGACTGCACTTTGAGGTCACTTGACAGTTGGCTCAGGTAACATCACATGTTATTCTGTGTGGCCCAATATCCCTCAGCTATGTAATTAAAACTCAGTTTGTGTGTATGTGTGTGTGTGTGTGTGCATATGTGTGCAAGTGTGTTTGTGTGTGTGAGAGTGTGCGTGTTTCAGTCCATTCCTGCCTCCATGGCTTCTTTCTTATGCACAAATATTATATAGTTCAAGACAGAGATTTGTGTTTCTCACCATTTATTCCAGCTCACAGATTTCCGAATTCCTGTGGTGTCTGTTCAGCATTTCTATTGGCTGCTGATTACTGACCTGGAGCAATTAGAAATGCCAAGTCCACCCCCCTATAGATGTTGGCAGAGAATCCAAGACAAACATACTTAAAGAGGGGAAAACTTAGTGGTTTGTTGAATAAGATTGTTCTAGAAGTTGGAGCCCTGGTTTGTAGTCTTGGCAAGGATGCTAGAAGTTGCTCACATCAGGCAAGATCCTTCATTCCTCAGAAATCTCCTTTTCTCACATAGCGTGATAGGTTTGGAGTGGCGTCTCAGGCCTTGTTCTGTTCTGAAATCACGGGATACCTCAAACTCCTGTGTAGAATTTGCTAGAGTGCCTTGGGCCAGGATCTCTTCAGTAGAACTCTTTCGCCACCTAGTGGCCAAATTAGAAGCCTTCCCCCCCTTACCGTGCCTTCTGCCTCCAGGTTCCTCCTTGATCATAAGAAAAAGAACGGAACCATTTCTGCCTTTCCTCCGCAAGAATGCCGCAAACTGCCAGAGCTGGGAGGAACCCATGTTTAATTCAAATCCTTGGAATCTCTGCTGGGTGAACAAATACAGCGCCACTTCCTATGGCAGAGGCCTTGGTGCTGCGGGCATGTGGTTACAAAGCCGTTTCTGAGACGGAGAGCACCCAGCAGGGGCCCTGATAAACGTAACCCCAAGGAGATGTGTTTGCGTTACTCCCGGCGAGCTAATCTGTTACACGCTGGTCCTTAATACTTCCAGCTGCTCCCAGTTAATACTTATTAAGCATGCACGCCGTGTTTGCCCTCCTCCAGACATCTGAAGTAGGGAGGGGTGGCAAGGGCCTTGGGCTCTCCTGCTGATCTGGGGCAATCTCTTTTCCTCCTGCAGTGGCCTCTATAGCATTGTGCCTTTCCCTGGCATTTCCATTAGAATAGTAAACACTCATAGAACCAGCTCATTCGAGCCTCAAATTTTCATCCCTCTGAGAGGTGGGGTATTGTTTTTCACGCATCCCCGTGTTCGTCTGACGCTACTAGGGTTCTGGGAATGGCAACTCACTTCTACTTATCAGGTAGATGTTGGTGATAGCTGTCCCCTGGGATGGCAAGATCCGCACTCTTTTCTGGCTGCTCTTCTATCCAGAAAGGCCGGTGCAGACAGTTGCTCTATCCAGGGAGGTCAGCACACATAATCTTATTGATGTCCATTGTACAGGCAAGGAAACCAAGGTTTAAAACTAGGCTATGAGACTCCTCAAGGGTCCGGGTGGGGAGTGATGGAATTATTATAAACAAAGATGATCTGACTCCTTGTTCCTCACCCAGCGTTTGAGGGAAGGGATTTGCTTTCATAGTCTCAATGAAGGGTCATTGCTTCATTAAGTTTTACCACAAGCATTATTGAAAACCATTAATTGCCTGCGATTTAAATAGTAATGTGAGATTTTCTTTTTCTTCTTTGCCAAGCAGCATAGTGGAGTCAGCAAGTGGAGGATGCAGTGTCCTGGGACTCAGAAGGCCTGACCTCTCGGAACCTACACCAAGCTACTGTGCCAGGGAATCCTACAGCTGTGTAGACACTCCCCTAGAGGGGATTCCCATCCTCTTAGAGAGTGAACGGGTGCTGTGTGTATGGGGGTGTCCCAGAGCACCAGATCTCTGGAGCTGGAGTTGCAAGCTGCCCACACGGTTGCTGGGAGCTGAACTCTGGTTCTCTGGACGAGCTGCGTGTGCTCTTAACTGCTCAGCCGTCTTCTTGGCCCCGTTGGTGTTGTTTCAGTGTCTCTCACCTTGAGTCTATCCAGACAGAAATAATGAAGTAAGGACACTTTTGCTTAATAAGTGGGTGTCATTAACAGTCTTGCCAGGCCGGGCGGTGGTGGCGCACACCTTTAATCCCAGCACTTGGGAGGCAGAGGCAGGCGGATCTCTGGGAGTTCGAGACCAGCCTGGTCTACAAGAGCTAGTTCCAGGACAGGCTCCAAAACCACAGAGAAACCCTGTCTCGAAAAAACCAAAAAAAAAAACAAAAAAAAACAAAAAAAAAAAAAAAAACAGTCTTGCCAGAAGGGCTTATTATCTGAATGTTTTAACTTAAATAATATTTACAACTTTGACAACTTCACACACATATATAATGTATTTTGAACATATTCTCCTGCCCTCATTCCACTCTCTTCTTCCCTCTTAGTCCCTCTGGGACCCTTTTCTCAACATATCTTCCCCTACTTCATGTCCTTAAATAAAATCCACTGACATTAATCAGGGTTGCTTGCATGTACATGAGTGTGGGGTTATTTACCAGATCATGGGCAACTCACTAGCAATTATTCCTCTGAAGAAACACGTCCCCGCCCACAGCATCTAGTAACTGCCATTAGCTCCCAGGATAAGGGTGGAGCCTCGCAGGCTCTTTCCCCATCTATGCTGGAATGTTGGGGAAAGAATGTTCAGTCTGTGCAGTAACCACAGCGACTGTGAGTTCATGAACACAATGGCCCTACCGTGTCCCAAAGACAGCGGCTCACAGTCTCCTCCCATCCTCCAGCTCTTCGGTTCTTCCTGCCTCCCTCTTTGGCAATGCTTCCTGAGCTGTGACAGGGTTAATACAGATGTCCTATTTAGGGACGAGCACTTAGCAGGCATTTATTCTCAGCGTTAACTACTGTTTGCTGCAAAGGGAAGCTTCTTTTGACTAAGGTAGAGAGCAGAGCATATCTGTGGGTAGACATGTAAGGATTTAGCGAGCAGTTGGCACCGTGTTCATTTAGTGAAGACACAGTTGTCGGTTCTCCCCTTTGGCCTATGAACTCTCCAGTTTTTGGACCATGGCACCAAGCACAAATTCCCTCTCACGAAGCAGGTCTCAAAACCAATCATAAAGTGGCTTGTTATTTCCACAGTACTCGCGACGTCATTGCACTGGTGGGCACATCTTACCTGGAAGGTCAGCATTGCAGCCTGCAGGGCCCTCTACTGGATAAGACCACTGATGGCTCCACTCCCCTAGTGGCGAGCATGGTACCTTCTAGAACAATGAAATCTTGTTAGCTGGGAGGAAGTTCCACCTTGATTTCTCAAGTCCTGCAACCAACGTGTATCATATCTTCAGTCATATGGTCTCACCATCTACTTATGGTGGGCAACCAAGAGCAATGGCGACAGCCTGTATTATTTTGGGGTCTCTGGGTCCTCCCTGACCAACAATTCACACGGAGGTATTCCATGCATGCCACTGGGATTTTCATTGAATAATCCATGGCTGCCGGGAGTAGCATTATCCCTCCATGCAAAATGTCTCCATCAAATTCCCCCTTAAAAACCATATTTTAAATTAGCTTGCACAGTAAAGGATTTCCATAAGGCCTTTCATACACCCTTAGATTTGGAGTATGTCCCCCCCAGCCCCACCTTTCCCCCTCTCCCCACTTTATTCCTGCTTAACACTTCCTGCCCCTATATTTCTCCCTCTTTTTCATGTCGCATGCGTTCTGCTGTCCCTCTCTCCTGAAGGTCTCTTCCCCCCACTGCTCAGGCCCATTCTAGCTCCCTGACATCTAGAGACACTCCAAATCAAACACACAAACCAATAGAATTGAAGCTGAATACGCACGTAAAAGAGAGCATGTGTTATTTGTCTTTCTGGGCTTGGGTTATTAATCATTTTTTTTTAAAGACACAGTCTTACTATGTAGCCTAGGTTGGCCTCAGGCTCACAGCAATCCTCCTGCCTTAGCTTTCCAAGTACTGCTATTGTAGGCATTACCACATTTGGAAGCTTTTTAAAATAAAGAGATCTATCTTATTTTATGTGTGTGACTGTTTTGATGCATGCATATGCACCACACACATGCAGGGCTTGTGCAGGTCAGAAGAGGACAGAGGATCTCCTTGGGATTGGATTTATAGGTGGCTGTGGGGTGCTATGTAGGTGCTGGGAATCAAATCTGGGTCCTTCATAAAACAGCAAGTGCTCCTACCCTCTGAGCACTCTCTCTAGCCCCACCCGGCTAACTTAAAAATGCCTGTCTGTCTATCTGTCTATCTATCTATCTATCTATCTATCTATCTATCTATCTATCTATCTATCTAGTTTTTGAGGGGCTTGGCCTATTCTGAGTTTCATTCCATTCTCAGGTGATGTACTGCCTTAGGGTAGTGAGGAAAATCAGTGTCACCTTGAGTCACCTTCAAGTCATTGACCAGTCATCATTGGGAGCTCTGTACTAAGGCTGATGAGGCCATGTCTAAGGTTATACAGGACAGTGATTGATTAGTCATGCCTGCCACAGGCAGGGGCTGGGAAGCACATAGAGCAAGAGCCACACATTTGTTCGTACTAAACAATGAGATTGAGCAAAGGGTCCTGCCACAACTACAAAGGCTTAGGAGCTACTCAAAGTGGCAGCAGGAACCAGAATCTAGCCCCATTCTTTCCAGGTTTAGCTGTCTCCTACCCAAGCCTACTAAGTGACTTTTATCCAATGTGACCATGTCATTTGTTTCTGAGAAAGGTATGACCGAATGCCTGCCACAGCTGACAGGTGGGAACAGAAAAGGAGGCGGACACTGGTACAGGTGGGAGGATGGAGGGAGAGGGCAGCAGAACAATGAGGTCAGCCTTCCCAGGCTCATGGGAGCACATGAATGAACAATGACGGCTTAAGGCCTTTGAAATGGCAGAGATGCAGTGGCAGAGAGGCCAGCTGTCAGACTCCCTGTATGGATAGATGTGCCGTATTGTGAAGGAGCTGCCTCACTCCCTGACTGGTACCAGCACCCAGACCACCAGCCTCTCTTGACGGCACAGCAAGAGCCCTGATGGCTTCTTCACAGGGCTCCCTGGGGCTTCTGCCCCGAGGGGTTGCTGGGCTGATGTTCCCACAGAGTCTCCTTTCTAAGGGAGAGGTGCCCATCCTTATTTCCCTCTGGGAGGCTGCTCTGTCCAGAGTGCACACATGGAACTTTCTCATCTGTCAGCCAGCAGACCGTGGAGGCTGCTGCATGGCAGCCAAGTCTGCATCCTGAATGCTCCTTTTATTTGCAAGGAAAGAAAGTGCCCCCTTAAATAAAAACAAATATGCATGTGTGTATGCTGTGGAGCAAGTGTGCAGGTCAGAGGACAACCTACTGCAGCTGGGCACAGGGATCAAACTCGGATCGCTAGACTTGCACACAGGTGTATTTAATCCCTAAGTTACCTCGATGGCCTAAAACCAACCTCTACCGAAAACCACCCATAGTGTTTAGTTCCCTAGAAGATGGAGGCACAATTGCTGTGCTGTGGGGCAGGAATTCCTCAAGCTCCAGACGCTGTGCCTCAAAGGCTCACATCTGTCTGGCAGGTGTTGATGGATTCCTTCCCAGGAAGGCAGCTGGGAGAAGGGATGAGGAGTGACCTGACCCATTTCAGGGCAGCTACAGAAAGCTTCTGGCTTTTGAGTGTGTTTTATTGGAACAATTCTGGAGTAAGTTGGGGGCTATCCACAGACCATGCCCCATTGAAAGGGACTAACTGGAGGTTTGTTGAATAAAACTAGGCAATTAAGATTAGATACAGGTCTGTGTGGTAGCTTGTAACCTCAGCATTTGTGAGCCTGAGGTAGGAGGATTTCCATGAGTTCAAGGCCAGGCAGGGCTATAGAGTTAGACCCTGTCTCAAAACAACCAACCAGCCAATCAACAGATTTGAGTCATCTACCCACAATCCCAGAACTTCACTCGTCAGTCTGAACACCCATAAGGTTAAACCTCTCCCCAGTCAGCTCCTGAAAAGATAAACTTGGGAGAATAGCTATTCGTCTTCTCAGTCAGATGACTTTTCAAATAATGATAGATTCATTTTAATGACATATTATTGCCTCATATATATTATATATATTCATAACTGTATTATATATATGAGATAAAGCTTATCTCGTATATATACATAATATATGTAATAATATGTATATATACATAATATATATATAACACAGTTTCTTTTGGAAATGATATAGTTGGGTCACATAAACTACATATTTGGTCTTTTGAAGAACCTCCATAAGTTTCTCATAGTGACTGACTGAACTACGGTTTTTGCTTTTCTGACCTTCAGATTGAGCCTCATTATCTGTCTCTAGGTTTTTATTAATCGTGCTACAGCACTCATTACTGGATGAATTCATAGGAAAACAATGGCATAGACAGATGTCATTATTTGCATGTGACATATACCCACCAGGTTCATGTGTTTCTGTCTTTACTCCTCAGCTAGAGGTGCTGTTTTGGAGCTGGGGGCCTTTGCATTGGTGGTCAATCTAAAGAGAAGTCTCTGCGAGGAAGTCTTGACGCTGATTCTGCTCATGGCTCTGGCCTGAGCTCTCTTCACTTCCTGCTCACCAACTTGACACCAACTGTACCATAAGCCAGTATCACCAAGGAGGGAGGTACTGTCAGACACCATGACTTCCACAGCGCTGGAGACACATGAACCTTTCCTACAGGAAGATGCTTCTGTCACCATGCTAAGAGAACTGAGATGGACAGACAGATATGACTGATTAGTAGATTGAGCTTTACAAAAATTTGAGATAACAGGGTGAACCTGTAATATTTTATGTTAAGTGGGACAAAATAGACCAGAACAAAAAGTGCTTCACAACACCACACGCATGTGGAATCTACAAAAAAGCAAATACATTAAAATGGAGAGGAGGGGAGTGGCTGCCAATGTTGGGAAAGATGAAGAAATGGAATTTTCCAAAAGGGGACAAACTTGCAATTATTTCCAATAGATAATTCTAGAAAACTACAATTACTAATATTGAAAACTTGTTATTTCAGTAGATTTCAGATGCTGTTACAGGTGTGTGTGTGGGGGGGTGGAGAATGGAAATCTAAGTGCTGGATATAGTAACTTGATTACTTATTAGTCACTTTTCTATGTATGAACAAAGCTGTCTATTTACACCTCAGTTATATACAGTAAAAATCAAACATAAATAAGTTTAGAAGACCCAATATGTGGATACACACATGCATGCTTACGGGAGGCCGCAAATGTGACTGATGGTTAGGACAAGGATTCTGAGACAGTCCCTTGTGTTCAGGCTTGGCCTCTGCCACTTTCTGGCTGTGTGATCCTAAGTGAATTAATCAGAACCTCTGAACTTTTTATTCTACCCACCATGATACTGGCACAATAGGATTGTTGTGAATACAAGTAAGTAAATACACACGTACGCGCACACACATACACACACACACACACACACACACACTGTCCGTGGTTTCAATCGTTCCTAATAAATCAAGCAACATGAAAGGGCTGACTATTAGCATAAAGGAAAGGCCAATAAATGCATATATTTCATATGTATTAGTAAGAAGAAAGAAATATACGAGACACCCTAGAATCTCGAAGTGAAAACTGCATAATTTAGACTAAAACCAAACACTACAGGCCGTGGGAAGGCTCAGTCACTTAATTATTCAGGGCTGACTTTTCCTCTAGGAAAAGAAATCCAAAGCGTACCCTGGAAAAACTGTCACCTTGGCTGAGGACTCACAGGGCGGCTCTTGGCTGGGTACTGATCAAAGCACAGCTCCAGGGCTCCAAGTCCACAGAGAGCACGGGGGAGGCAAGAGCAGGCGACATTGCCGTTAATTAATTTCTCAAGGCTGCAGCAATCGGGAGGCTTGGTAATGGGCGTAAGCCTGCCTTTCATTTAGAGACTTCTCTGTGTGTGCGCAGTACACTCAGGGATCCAAAAACTCCTTCAGTGCTTTAGCGGGGAGAGAGAACGCATGGTCTGTCTCTGAGGATGAGGAAAAACCCACACGGGTTCATCAATCACAACGAAGAATCCAGCAGCAGCGTGGGCTCCCCGCCGAGTCTCAAAATATTATCATTTGAACCTGGCCTCTCCCCCTGTACAATATTTAAAGATGCCACACTCCATCCATATTTATAATGCCCCCAGCAGGGAGCCTAATTCTGAAGGACAAATTGAAGCGCCTTCCAGAAGGGGCCTGCCCTGAGGTCCTGAGACATGCGCAGAAGAGGGCAGGAAGACCTGGTGTATCTCTTACTGAAGACCCAGTACAGTGGTGAGACGGGGAGCGGAGGACCAGGTAGAGGTGTTTGAGATTCTTCAACACCAATCTTAGGATTACATGTGTCGTCTTTCGTTCTAGTCTTGACCTGGCTGGAGATTCAGGCTCTGAATTAATTCCTTTTTCTGTGTAGTCAGCATGTTTCAGACTCCAAGATGTTGGAGATGCCAGAGACATGAGATGACTACCAAGAAGAGCTGCACATAGGGACTGGAACCAGCCTAAGAGAGAGATGGATGCTGCAGGCATCTAAGTCCTTCAGACTTAGAACTTACCAGACATTGAACTTACAGGATCTGTAGACTGCCCTGCTGGATTTCAGTCTTGCTTTGCTTCAATAGTTCCCCACTGTGCCTCAGTTCCTCCGTTTTGTAATGATAGTGGATATTCTGTGCCATTGTATGTTGGCAGTATGTAATTTGTTTTTTATTACATGAGGGTAATGCTATAAGATTGCCCAGAATTGCTCAGAAGAGACTCTGGGTTTTGAACTTTTCAACAGGGTTGAGTCTAAGAAAGACTGTGGGGACTTTGCATTCTGCATCTTGAGGTGGCCACAAGCTGATGGGCGGCAGGATGTGGGGTTCTGAGTGAGAAATGACCTCTGTAGGTGAATGTGTGTGCACATGTACTCTTCAGCTGCTCTCTCTGTCTGGGAGATTATGGAACTTCAGGATGTGAAGCCTCCCTGGAAGAAGCAGGCTTTGAAAGGTTGTAGCCTCCCTTGAAGTTCACTCCGCTTTCTGCCATACTTAACGATGTGATCTCCCAGCTTCTCGCTCCTGCCACCTGTTGCCAGGCCTCCCGCACTATTATGAACTCTCTATTTGGAACTGTAAAGCAAAACAAACTCTTCCTTCCTTAAGTTGCTTTTGGTTATGATGTTTTGCCACAGCAGCAAAAGCAATTAATTTGGGTATGATCCCAGCACCTTTAAAAGCTGGTTGTGATGATACACGCCTCTAGTCCTAGCATTCTGGGTATGCAGTCAAGGGAATCAGAAGTTCAAGGTTATCCTCTACCACATAGCACACGCTATGACTAAGCTCTATAGTAGATGGTGAGGGTGCCAAACAGAAAGCATGTGGCTCCAGATGCTGTGGGATAAGGCTCTTGTACACAAGGCTGTGGAGTAATGTTCCTGTACACTGTAAAAATCCATCACTTGTATCAGTTTAATAAAACACTGATTAGTCAGTAGCCAGGCAGGAAGTATACGCAGGGTGACCAGACTAGAAGAATTCTGAAAAGGAGAAAGGCAGAGATGCAGCCGCAAGCCAGATGCAGACGAAGCAAGATGAGAATGCCTTACTGAGAAAAAGGTACCAAGTCACATGGTTAAACATTAGATCAGACTTATGGGTTAATTTAAGTTGTAAGAGCTAGTTAGTAATAAGCCTGAGTTAATAGGCTTATTAAAGCAGTTTGTAATTATTAAAAGCCTCTGTGTGTTTCTTTGGGACTGGATGGCTGCAGGACCAGGCAGTACAGAAACTTCCATATACATCCACATCTGAGGAGGGGTCTAAGTCATTAGCCCACTAATCAATCAAGAGTCTGACAAATGGGAGTTCAGAAGATGGCTCATAAGCCAGCCTAGGCTCCCTGGGATGGGGAGTGAACATTGGTTGGTTTCCAGAACATAGGTTGGTTCCTCAGTCCTGAAGGTGGGTAGGCATTCCAGATGTGGGCGCAGAGGGATATGGAGTGTGCTCTCGGAGCTGCAGACAGTGCCTGGAGCGACAGACCTGCATTCTGTAGGACTTGGTCCAAGGGGCATTTGAAGCAAATGAGGAACAGCGATTTGTCTTACCTGTTTGATGTTTTCTTCCCCAGTCAGGCCCTCAGAATCCCGAATAACTGACCTCGGAGACCATTCTCTCTGGAGCAGTATTCCAACAAAGATGTTCCCTGCCACATTACAAAAGATTGTTTCTTTATTACACATATTTGATAATTTATGTTTGCCTTTGAGACAGTTGGGGAAATTTTTATAGGGTGACACTTATAGATTAGCTTCAAATCTGGGATATGAGCTTCTGAACTTAACGGGAATGTTTTATAGTTTATGCATGGCTCCTATCAACAAGGGTTTTTTTTTCCCACTTTCTGTCCACAAACCCATATAGTCAGCTGTCACAATCACGAGTGGACACTAGACACATGTGATTTGTGTTTGCAGAGTGCGCCTCACAATACTGCAGTCCAGATCTGCTTCTCAAGTGTAGTAGGAAATGTGTTCTACCACAGAAAATAGTCTAATTCTAGGCCTGGGTGAAGCAGAGCAAGGTTGATACTCAAAAGAATAGTGTTTATTACAAAGTCTAATTTTAAGGGTTTTTTTTTATGAATTTTGTTACATTTTAATGACTTTTCTGAAGACCAAATGAAATGATGAGTAGAGTGTTTGGGGATGCTCTGTCTGCCGTTGGCTTGTCCCGTTTGCCCATGTCAATAGGATGTTCTGCTCAGGAACTGAACCCTATATAGATTCCTAGTGGTAAACAGAAATGACCTACACGCTATGTTTATGTCTTGGTCCCATATAGTTACTTTTCCTGTTTGTGATGGCAAACTATCAGGCAGAAGCAATGTAAAGGAAGAAAGATTTACTTAAAGGACACAAGGTGATTCAGTCAATCCTGGCAGGGATGGCTTGCAGGCAGGTGTCTCCATGGCAACAGGAATACCCACCTGATACTGCTCAGCTTCTTGTCTGCAGAGTAGGAAGCAGAGAAGCAGCAGCAGTGAGAATTGTAAAGTACATCTTTAGTGGCCTGACCTAGAGATTCATTTGCTCTAGATAGGTTCCACCTCCAGAATATTCCACAACCTTCCACCCCTAGCTGGGGATCAGGTGTTCAAACCCGTGAGCCTGTCGGGGGCATTTTACATCCAAACCCTTATAGCCCCCTAGTTCAATCATAAGGATATGAACTTCTACTAAGGGTTCATAAAACCTAGCACCATTTCGGGTATGTAACTTGAATAACAAACATGCTGTCTAGATTGACTAAATTCTAGAAGGGTTCCATAAGGACATTAACATGGTGTTGAGCACCATAGGACGTGACAAGCAATGACTTGACAGTCCTTTACCTTGCACAAACCTGTGTTTTATAGGTGGGTGATGATTCCTGGCGACAAAGGGGCCTAATGAGCCCAAACATTCACGTGTCACTCTCACAATGTCTACTGACTCAGCAAACCTTATGACCTTCTTTGACCTCCAGACGCAGCATCTGTTCTGAGCGTTATTTCTGGTAACAAAGTCCAAAGGACTCTCTTGAAAGTCAGGAGAAGAATAAGAAAAGAGACCCTTCTTAGATAACACCTCCAACGAGTCGGGGCAGATGAGGTTGGCTCTATCTTCCTTCTGAAATAATGAGCCATTCAGTCTGGGAAGAGGAATGAGTCAGCAACCCCGGGGCCCTTGCAGCGGGACAGACAGCTGCCAGCTGGATTGCTTGTTTTAAATAAACAATTACGATGTTGAGTGTGGTGAGTTGATTTGAGCAAACCCAGGTGTCTCTCTCTGGACTGGTATGCCTTTCTGCATGGAAGATGCAGTTGGTCTACCTTCAATGGCATCGGTCCATCCCAAAGAATAAACTTGACTTCTCTCAAAACCTGGCATTATTTTGACTTTATTGATTTAAAAACAAACATGTAAAACCATGAAGTCTCCTACGGGAAATGGATCCACGTGGAATGAAAGGCATCTTGGCATTTTTTTTTTTCTAAGCTCGTCAGCAAGTTGGTCTTATGAACAAGACAAAATCCTTCTACCATTGGATGCAGCAGGTAATGAGGACTAGGGATGCTAAAGCCAGGACCCTGACTCACCCACCGCTTATGTTTCTCTTTCTTGTTCCAGCTACGGTAGTGAGAAACACAGCGTGAATTCAGCTTTGGCACGGCAGGGACTTTCTCTTCCAAGTGGAATGAATCACAATTCACCCTTCACGGTCTGATGAAGAGGGACCATATTCCGAAGATGACATGAAGGAGAGATGGCCACAGTGTTCCATCCACCCTTCATCCAGTACACCTCGGGTTAGAAAGAGGCATTGGTGGAAAATGGAGGACTGTGAGGTTGGATATCAGTGAATGAAGCAATCACATGAAAATGCTTGTAGTTCTAATGCTGCAAGTCTAAAGATCTAGAGGATTTTTATTCAGTTCTTCTTTGCCCATTGTGTGTGTGTGTGTGAGTGTTTGTGTGAATGCATATAAAGGCCACGTGGATGTCTTCCTCTATCCCTTTCGTACTATTATTATTTTTCAATTATGTGTATAAATGTGTCTGTGTGTTGCCATGTATAGTTGAGTGCTGGGGTCTATAGAGTCCAGATGAGGATGTTCGTTTCCCTGGAGCTGGAGTTACAAGCAGCTGTGGACCATGGGACCTGGATATTGGAAACCAGAGTCAAGTCCTTCCCAAGAGCAGCACCCACTCTTAACCATGGAGCCATCTCGTCAAATACATTTTATTTTGAGACAAGGTTTGTTATTAGAACTGGAGCTTGGCATTTCTGCTCGACTGGCTGGCTGGTCAGTGAGTGCCTGCGATCCCCCTGGCCTCCTCCCTGCTCTCTGGGCTGGGGTCAAGGCCTCCTCCCTGCTCTCTGGCTGGGGTCAAAGGTTCCAGGAAGTGTGTGATGGCACATCTGTTAGCTCCCCCTTTTGATTTTACACCCACGTGTTTCTGAAATGGTGGGAAAGAAAAATGGGTGGCACAAGAGAGAAAAGCCAGCCCCCCTTGTTCTGGAAAGACATCTATTAAACCGGGCTAATGTGGCCGAAGAGACGGAGGGGCTGAGAGAGTCTTTCCACACCTCGGTGCGTCCAAGGCCTCTGCTTTGATTAGTGTCTCTCTGTGTTATCTGAAAAGTCTTTCACAAACGCAGAAACTGGCAGTGCTTCAAGGAGCAATTGATGAATCTGTGACCAGAGTGTGTGATTTATCATCTTTCATAGTAATTGATAGATCAAACAGCTAAAAAGCCCAGTGATGTTATAAAGACTTTGATAAATATGATTTAAAAGTCTGATATGAAACTCTTACATGGAACACTGCACTCAACCATCAGAGAACATATGTTCTTTTCAAAATTCCACGCCACATTTATGAGCGCTTCCAGCAATTTAGGACATAAAGCAAGTATAAAATTAAGTTTCAAAGAATCACTATCATAAGATCACATAGCAATTAAGCTGGAAACCAGTTAGAAACATAAATTAAGGTTTTGGGGTGATGGCACAGTAGGTAAAAGTGCTTGTGCAAGTGTGAAGACCCGGGAACCCATGTCAATCTGGAAGTGATAACATGTGTCTGTAATCTCAAGGAGTCTGCGATAAAATGGGGGTAAGAATCCCGGAAGCTTGAATGCCACCTAGCCTAGTGCACACGGTGGTGGCAATAGGAGACCCTGGTTCCCGTGAGATGGAAGGCCAGGATGAACACCAGAGGGACACCTCCACAAGTGTGCTGCCGTGCACATTGCCCACATTATCACACGTAAGCACACACATATATCATACACACACAGAGATTCTACATATGCACAACTAAAGGCCCTCATATATTAAAATAATTTGAAACATATCAATCACTTCCAAACCTGTAGAGACAGAAAGCGACTTGGTGTTGCTGGGGGCTGGGGGAGAAGAGCAGTTCTTTGAGATATGTAGACACTAGAGGGAGGGGAGGGCTGAGCATCACTGGCAAGGTACTAAATGCCACTGGATTATACACAGTAATATGGTTTGATTTATAATGTATTTCTCCTGAATTAAAAAAATACTCAAATCCCTGTGCTTCCTAATGTGTGAACACATGGTTGTGCACAATGAAGGAATTTATCTGACTATACCCTTAGGAGACATACTGTTCTATGTTACGTGTGTTCATATTTCTATATTATGTTAGGTAAAGAGTTTTAAGACAGGTATGATGATGTCCACCTGTAATTCTAGCACTTTGGTGGTAGAAGAAGGAAAACTAGGAGTTCAAGACCAGTCTTGTCTACATAGCAAGATCAAGGTTAGCTTGATCTATCTGAAAGCCTGTCTCAAAACACTATGAAAGAGAAAGACAACATAAAATTTCAAGACGATGGGTAGCTATGGAAACCTTTACATTAATACATTTATAAAGGGGCACAAAAGTGAACTGTTTTGAAAATATAGCTTACAAAACCCCACCAAAACATTAGAACATCAAAACATTATTGAGTAATAAACAACAAAAGGGTTAAAACAAGTCCTGAGCCAAGAGAGTGGTATTTGTGAGTTTTACGGGACATTTCAATAATAGCCTCAGTTTAGAACCAGTCTGATAAGCAAGCAATAGTGTGGGGTGTAATCAATAAAGCTATTCCAGTGTTATATCTGATATTTAATCGCCCCTTTAAGTCTTTCATGCACTGGATGAAAACAAAGTCAAGATTCTTGACTTGATGATATTTATTATAGGTTTGGGGTTATTATTTGGTGTGGGAAGTCCTTCAGTATATGTGTTGCTTTTATTGGTTAATGAATAAAGAAGCTTGTTTGGCCTTTGATAGGGCAGACTTGGTAACAAATGGAGATTTTTTGGTCCAGATGCTAAATGTAAGGAAATCAGTGAGACAGGCAACAGTGAGCAGGAACTAAAGTTCTAAGAGAGACACGGTGATCCCTTCAAGTATGTGTCCGGTGGTTTCCTCTGTGGGGACAGGGTTTGTTTATCAAACCAAGTGAAAGAAGTAGACACTCAGGTGCTTTCCTGAGTGTGGCATTCGCCCCTGAGTTAGGGAGGAGAGACTAAGATGACAGGATGAAAGTCAAGTTTGACGAAACACCTACTATCTGCCTGATCACTGAGGGCCATTGGACTTGAAGCTTCCCTGTGGCAAAGGACTGCTTCCCCTGGCCCTGTATGGAAAAAAATGATAAAGGTTTCTTTGTTTTTATGTTGCTTCTATTAGAGGTGAGCTTTTTGTGCCCTTAAGTGGTTTTTGAGGGCAGTAAAAATTGTTCAGTGTGTAACATTGCTTTTAAAAATTAATTAATATTCAGTTTATTTAAGATACAGATTAAGACACTTAACTTTTTTTTCCCCAGAGTTCTTGTCATTATTTCTTGTAAACTGCAAACAGCCTGTGTGGTCCTCTGAATGAGAAAATTTCCCCCATAAGCTCAGACTTGGTCATTATCTGGTGATGCTGTTGGAAAGGTTCAGGAGTTGTGGTCTTGATGGAGGCAGCACCACTGGGTCAGGCTTTTAAGATATGGAGCCTTGTCCTACTTCCGGGTTATTCTCTTTCATGTTTCTGCCTGAAGATGTGAGTGTGCATCCTCCTCCTCTTCCTGCCTCGCCAGACACCTGCCCCATGCTCCCTGGCCACAGTGACTCTCAGCTCTCTGGAATCTTAAGCCCAAATTAGCTCTTTCTTCCATAAATTGCCTTAGTCATGGTGTTTTATCACAGCCTCAGAAAGTTAACACATACAGCTCTCATATGTCCCAAAACTATGCCATGAACCTTCGAGTGGCATGTTACCCTGCTTTTAATCTTAGATAATATAGCACCTTTACATATTTCAAATTGCACTCATAAATCAATGAGTTTCCTTCTTAAAATTCACTTCAGTGTTTTGATTAAACTAGTGTAACCTTCTGGTGTAGTCAAGTCACAGAACACTAATAAATGAAACACACAAATAAGGCTAAGATTCAGTTTTAAAATTTTTCAGTAATTGTATATAAGCAATAAAAGTACAATTTAAAAATCCAAACCAGTCATCCGTACAAGTTAGAATTTAAATTTATTACCCACACTATTGGCTCAGCTTATCTTAAATATTCCAAGCAATCAAGATATCAAATATGGATCTCGTCACACAAAATGCTTATATATAATAATCTGGTCTCCTTAAACACGTGTTGTGGCTTGAATGGAGTCCCCCATAGGCCTTGCTTGCACACTCAGTCCCCAGCAAGTGCTGTTGTTTAGAAAGATTGTGTAACCTTCAGGGGGTAGAGTCTTGCCAAACTCTGAAATGAAGGGTCATTGAGGGCTTGACCTTCTAGGGCACGAGGGGGACCCCTTGAGGAATGCTCGCACCCCCTTCTTCCTCAGTTTGCTGCCCCAGCACCGATGTCTCTGTCTCCATCTCCAGGTCGTCTTATCTCAGTGTGTTCTCTGTATCTTTCGAGGTCATTGTCATCGCATTTGGGGTCAATTGGGTTTTTCGGGATATTTCAAGATCATTAACATCATTACACCATAAAGATCTTCCCCCGTCCCAAATAAAGTAAAATTCAGTTTTCAGGGACTTAGACACTGACACTCTTCTTGGGGGCCACCATTCAGATCCTATCCCCATGAAAAGTTGTCCCTCCAGTGAGTCACGGAGAGTCCAGATCTGCTATGGGGACACTGACTGCTGTCCTGGGAGCCGCATTTCTGAGACACACTTGATTCTGTTTGAAGCGGCAACATCAGTGATGTTCAGATGCAGCTGTACTGCGGCTCATGGCCCGGAGTTATGTTCTGTAGACAGGTGGTGGTCCTAGATCAGGTCACCGGCGTCTCATCAGCAAGGTAGGAAGCCATTTTCAGGCTTGGGTATGAAAAGGGTCACTCTGGCTGTAAGAAAGAAAGGGTTAAGCTGAGGGCCTAACCAGAGGATGTGTAGGAATCCAGGCAAATTCAAAGATGAGGGAAGCTCAGAGCAGGAAGCAGTCTGGGAAGTGGTAAAAATTGGTTCTTCTACAACAAAAATAAGGAAAGCGATTTGTAGATATTTTGGACATAGGACATAAGCAAAAGAAACTTAAGGCATACACTACAGTGTTTGATGTGAGTACCGTGGAGGCTTGTGTGGTCCCCAACTGAAGCAGGCAGAGCAGGGTTTGGGTGAGAGGAAATGTCCTCTAGACATTAGAGTGCAATATTCCCTGTGGGTTAGCGTGAAAGAGAGAGGATTCGGCTCTAAATATATATTTAGGAGCTGTCAATATGTAGACAATACTTCAAGTCTGGTTGAGATGACCGCAGAGTGTGAGTAGGCAGAAGAATGGACCAGTGGAAAATTCCACCAGCATCCAGAAGTCAGGGAGAGGAGAGAAGCCAGTAAAAGAGACTTGGAAACAGACTTGGAAACAGTAGCGAGAGGGCACAGTGCTCTAGGGTCTGTATGTAGCACTGTGGAATGCCCTCTCCTAGTGACCAAACACTTCTTAACAGCACTGGTAACATCTGCCATTGTCCTCCCAGCACAGCCAGTTCATCCAATGTAGCTAATGTCTTTAAGCTTTCTGCCTACACTTCTATAGAAGTATCAAGTGAATTTAACTAACAAACAATAAATTAAAAAGATCAAGGAGTATGCCTAGGGATAACAATAATTTTTGAAGTATAATGCAACTTATTTACATAATCTACATATCACCACATCACATGCAAATGCCCTTGCAGCTTTTGATTCTTAGCCACTTCAATAACAGTAATAAATTTACTGCCAGGTGCTGCAACCCATGCAGAGGCAATTCTCATGGCACTTCTTGATTGACAGTCACAAATACGAAGAGAGACTTGGTCCTGTGATTTCGGCAGTATGGTCAAGCAGTCATCTTTCCTGGGAATACCTGCTGGTACAGTGCCTACTGGTACAATTATAAGTTTTTTCTTGAGTCTGAGTTTTGCTTTCCCTTTCTTCAGACCTGAACAGCACCTGGCCCATGGTCAGTGTTCTAGAAGGTTTGCTTAATGATAACAGGACAAGGTATGGTGCACCTGTGAGGTACTTCAGCTGCTTTCTCAGATGGAAAGTGAAGCTCAGACAAACACAGCTATACTGAGAAGTTTCCATTTATATACCTGACTTGCGGTTTCTATTGCTGTGAAGAGACACCATGACCACAGCAAGTCTTATAAAGGAAAGCATTCAACTGGGGCTAGGTTACAGCTTCAGAGGTTCAGTCTGTTGTCATCATCATGGGAAGCATGGCAGGAAGTGAACTGGCTTGAGCTTCTGAAACCTCAAAGCCCACTGTGTAGTGAAACACTTCCTGCAACAAAGCCACACCTACTCTGAAAAAGACACACCTCCTAATTGTGCCAAACCCTCTGGACCAAGAATTCAAACATGCCAATCTGGGGAGGCCATTCCTATTCAAACCATCACAATAGTTAATTGGTTACATACTTTAAAAAGATTTATTTTATTTTTATTTCTGTGATTGTGTGTATGTTTCTCTGTGTATATATGTACATATGTGTGACTTTCCTCAGAGGTCAGAAGAGGGGATGGAGCCTGAGAGCTGGATTTGCAGGTAGCTGAGACACCTGATGTGTTCTGGAAACTGATGAGGATACCTGTCAGCTCTCAACCTCGGAGCCATATCTCCTTTAATGCTTTCTGACATTTTATTTATTTTTATTTTATGTATGTAGCTGCCTGCCTGAGTATCTGTGCACTGTGTGTGCAGTGCTTGAAGAGGCCAGAAGAGGGCATTGGATACCCAGGGACTGAAGCTGCCAAAGGTTGTTACCCATTGGGAATTGATCCCTGGTTCTTAGGTGGTGTAGCCAGTGCTCTTAACTGATGAGCCATGGCTCTGGAGCCCTAAATAAAATCATCTGTACATTTGTGTAACAAAAAGTCAAAAGTGAGCCGAATGGTGGTGGTGCATGCTTTTAGTCCCAGCGCTTGGGAGACAGAGTCAGGTAGGATCTCTGTGAGTTCAAGACTAGCCTGGTCTACAAGAGCTAGTTCCAGGATAGGCTCCAAAAGCTACAGAGAAACCGTCTTGAAAAACCACCACCACCACCACCAACAAAACACTCAAAAGTGAACAATTTCCACCCAATGATATATTTTTTCCTTTTCTTTAGTCCACAAATATTTCAGAAGAAAACACTAGGTAGAGAGAGAGGAAGGGAGGGGAGGGAAGGAGAGGACAGGAACAGAAGGGAGGGAAGGGGAGGGAGGAGAGTGGAGGAGAAGAGAGAAAAGGGGAGGGGAAGAGAGGAGAGGGAAAGAGAGGAGAGGAGAGTTCTATTGTACAATACCTACAATACCACAGGAGAAAGGCTAGATTGCTTTCTATCACCCTCTTTTACTACCTTTTTAGGACACACCAAAGTAGAAGACCAACTCTGCGCCTCCGCGAGGAGGTAAACGAGGTGGTTGAGTGGGGATGTCCCCCACAGACTCAGGTATTTGAACTCTTGGTGCTCAGTTGATGGTGGTGTTTGGGGAATTTTAAGTGATTCAGCCTTGCTGGAGAAAGTACATCGTCCGGGTCTGGCTATGAGATTAAAAAACTAAACTTCACCTCCACTTTTCTCTCTCTGTTTCAGGTTTGTGGTTCAGACTGCGAGGCATCAGCATTCTGTCCCTGTCACCAACCCAATCATTTGCTGCCCTGCCACGCTGGACTTTCACTCCTCCGAACCATAAGCCCAAATAAACTTGCCCTTCTGCTAGTTGCTCTGGTCATGGTATCTTACCACAGGGACAGGAGAGTAACTAACACAGGAGGTAAACAAGCCACCGGGCACATCACAGGGGCGAGTATAAGAGGCTGAGCCATCTGCCCAGAAAGCAGAGCGACTGCAAGCTGAGCAAAGGACCACATAAGCATGGGACTGCGCCACGCGCATGCTCCGTGCTCGATTGTGGGCCTCTTTTCTCTGAGGAAGTGGGAGGAAAAAAGATTTATTTTGTCAGCCTGTTCCAGTTTTTCATAAGACTCTCAGCTGTCTTTAGAAGTTTTTTCTCCCAGGCTCTCAGACAGACAGCTGTAAAATTGATTCGCTTGAAAGCCAAATAATGTGCAAGACAGTAGGCCACTCTATCATTTAATGCGAGCTATTTATTACGAGCAGAGCCATGTTGGGATATCGACCCTGGGATTAAGGCTGGAGAAATATAGATCTGGAGATTCTGCGGACACATAAAGCTCCCCAGCCGTGGTGGCAGACGATAATGAACTTATGCTTAGAGGCCATCTTTTATTTCTGTGGAGCCCAACAGCTGTCATTTTTTAAAAATAATGAATTGTACAAACAATGAAGGGAATATTCGCTTAGCAGTTTTGCAACGCAGCTTCCTTGTGCCAAAGTACATTGTAGGCTGCTGAATAGTCAGAGGACTGAGAATATCCTGTCTGGATTCATTCCTTGTTGGCTGGTGGTTGGGCACTGTTTCTTCATTTACTTTAGCCCCTCTGGCTATGGCAAGCTTTCTCCTTAACAGTTCCTTACACCCATTGTTTCTCTCCCTCTCCCTCTCTCCCTCCCTCCCTCCCTCCCTCCCTCCCTCCCTCCCTCTCTCTCTCTCTCTCTCTCTCTCTCTCTCTCTCTCTCGATCAGAGGACAATATTTTAATTTATTTTTTTTATTTCATTTTACACCCAACCACAACTCTCTCACCTCTTCCCCCCTCCCAGCCCACCCCCTCCACTCCTTTCCATAGGGTAAGGAGTCAACAAAGCCTGGAAATCTTGAGACACCCTTCCACCTGCTGTTTAAGAGAAAACCTCGCCAGTGAACTATGGGGATTTGCGTATCTTTGATTTCCATCTGGCCACTGCTTGGATTATAAACACTTCCCACCATGCTGGGTTTATTATGTGGCTTATGGATGAACAAACTCCAGTCCTTACACTTGCAAGGCAAGCACTTTATTGACCAAGCCATTTCTTCAGCATTTATCGTGTCTATTACTAAGTCTGTGGGTTTTTTATCTCCATCTGAGAAGCCTTTTTATGTGTTCAGAATCAAAAACCTGTTTTTCTAACACACAGTTCAACGGACAACTCTCCTACAGATTACTGAACAAAATGCTAGAATTACATGGTTCTGGATCCAAATTCTGACGTTAGTGCTCACAAGTTGGGGTGCTGTTAGCCGCTTCCATTGCCTTTCTGAGTCTCAGCGTCTTCACACTAAAGGCTGCTCTCCTTGATCAAGAGTATTTCAAGTCTAAGCATGCAAAATGCCGGGTACACTTCCCTACTCACAGTGGGTACGAAACAGGTCTTAGCTCCCTGCCGCCACTCGGCTCCTGCCCACTGGATTATAACAGTTAACATCTATTGCCACACTTATTAATTCAACGTACGCTGAATTTTCCAGCTGGATTTCCTGGGTCTCAGGCTTCTCAGTGACCATCGTATGACTTTTCCTAGGAATATGTAAGAAAGCATCTAGTCACCCCAGGCCAGGTGCCAGCACACCAAAGAAATTATTTCACCCAAGTCCAACTTGGCAAACTAACAAGTGGGCTTACTTACAGGAGTTAGATGAGGACTGTTTGAAGGAACTTGGGTAATTTAACCGTATTATACCAGTATGAGTGGGAACTTAAGAAAGATGTAACATCGGGTTCCAAACCAATCTCCCACATCTGATATACTCTAGCATCCCCAAGACCACATGTCTCTGGAGGCAGGGGGAGCCATAAGTAGACTCTTCTGTGTGTCTCCATCTACAAGGGGCTGTTAACGGCTTCATTGCCATTTCTGCAGACTCAGCAATTATCATGATGTTTTGCTTGTTTCCTTGCTGTGACTGTGGGCCAATGTACTGTATTTCGTGTCGTCCAAAGGGATGCTGCAGTAGGATAGTGCACCCTTCGCCTGTGGTTCCCAGTCTGAGCTGTATACGACAGTCACTTTGAATGTATGCATAGATTCTCTTGGAAGCCTTATTCTGTTGTGGCCAGATACATCACAGGGAATGATTTTCACTTTTCCTGTACTTGTTTAAGACTTGCTTTGTACATTTACATATGTAAAGGTACCATATTAGTATGCTATATTTTAGAGAAAGTCCCACAAGCTGCTTGGAAAAGTGTAATTTCACAGGTATGGAATCTATGCAAGTCTCAGAAACTCACACTGGAGGAGTCTAGATACTGTCCAGGAAAGCAATTTAATGCTGCACGTGCCAAATGACGCCACGAGATGGATGAGCACACCTTAAATACCTGCCTGCTAGGTTTATAGTGGATCTCAGTCTGTAATCTCTTCCCAATCTTTTAGCCCATGGCTTCCTCTGCATGCTCATGAATGTGGGGACATCCTCTGGCGCCTGCGCTACCTACCAGTGGCTACATCCCTAAAGAAAAATGCCTTTTCCTTCCCCAGCAGCCATTGACAGCCAATAGCTCCTCAGCTGCTGTGGGTCTTATGGGTCCCAACCCAATACATGCTGGAAGTTTGACTGACTTACTCTTGTCCAGGTCCTGTGCAGGTAGCTATGGCTGATTAGCACTCATGAGCACAATGATTATGTCACGTCCAGAAACAGCATTTCACAGCACCCCCTCATCTTCTGACTCTTCTTTCCACGATGCTCCTTGAGCCTCATGGTGGTGAGGGATGGATACAGATGTCCCATTTATGGCTAAGTACTTACTCAATGGTTACTGGTTACCACTAAGTTCTACGCTGATCTTAATTCTTTTATTTATTTATTTATTTAGTCTACTGATTTGGAGTTTGGATTAAGCTCTTTCCCCAGAGCATTAAGTTGTTTATTTAATTTCTTTCTGGTTTGTTAAAGAAGGCACCTAGAACTGTAAGCTTCCCTCCTGGAACTACTTTCACCGTATCATATTGCTTTTGATATGTTACTTTTTCATTTGACTTCAGGAATGATTTTATTTCCTTCTTGATGACTTCAAGGACCCTTCATTTTTCAATAGTGTGTTGTCTGATCTCTGTGAGTCTGTGTAGCTCTAGTATTTCTCTGGCTGTTGATTTTAAGCCTTATTCTATTGTGGCCAGATACATCACAGGGAATGATTTTCACTTTTCCTGTACTTGTTAAGACTTGCTTTGTACATTTACATATGTAAAGGTACCATATTAATATGCTATATTTTAGAGAAAGTCCCACAAGCTGCTTGGAAAAGTGTAATTTCACAGGTATGGTGTCTAGACTTTTCCGTAGATATCTGTGATCTATGATGTCATTTTATTTGGTTATTTCTCTTGACTTTTTATTTAGATGACCTGCCAATTTGTGAGAAAGAGATCCTGAACTCACCTCTTCTTACTGTGCTGAGGCATTGCTGCTAATTTGATTCTGGTAGTATCTAGGGTTTTATGAAATTGTGTACACTCCTATTTTGGACACATGTGTTTAGAATCATAGGGTAGAACCAAGATCCTCTTGATGGATTGTTCCCTTAGTCACTATAAAGAGACTTGTCTTCTCTCACTAGTTTTGCTGTGAAGTCTATTTCATCAGATATGAAAACAGCAACACCTGCTTGCTTCCTATTCCATTTTCTCAGAATACCCTTTGACCTTCTTTCACCCTAAAACAGAGTCTTCCTTTCATGGTGATGGTGTTTCTTGGGGGCAACACATAGGCAACTACTGACTTTTTTTTTACCCGCCCTACTAGCCTGTGCCTTCTCATTGGGGAATTGAGAATATTAGCATTAAGTTATTGGTGTAAGGTATGCATTTATCCTGCAATTTTGTTGATTTTGTAGTGTTTGGATTTTTCTCCCCTTTTTTTATTCCTTAACTATTCTTCTAAAAGTTTATTCTTTCCTGTGGCTTTGTACATAAATTTTCCCTCTTTGGTCTACACTGTTTCTTCAAGTTTCTTCTATAGGTTAGCTTACTGGTCATGGATTTCTTCAATGGATTTTTATCACGGATTTTTTTAAAAATTTTTCCCTCACTTATGACAAATAGTTTTGCTTGGTATAATAGTCTGGGTTGGCAGTTTCTTTTAAAACTCGAAATACATCTTTCCAGGACCTCTTGGTTTTTAAAGTTTCGATTGACAAGTCAGCTGCTGTTCTGATGGGCCTGACTTTCAGTATACTACCTTTGTTCAGTATGCTTATTATTTTAATTATAATATGACCAGGGGAGGATCTTTCCAGGTCTTGTATGTTTGCTGTCCTAAACATCTCTTGAATATAGAGTGTTATCCTTTCCCAACTCCAGGAAATTTTGAGTTATGAATCTTTTGAAAATGTTTTTATGCTTTTAGAATGAGATTTCTTCCTTCTATGTTAACTGTCTATAGATATAACATGAATATCCTGAAATCACCACCAGTGACTTCTCATTATTCATCTTTGTTCTTATTGACTTCTCTATTAGCTCCTTCACCACATCAATAAGCTCAGATATTCTGTTCTCCTTGGTTCATAGTATTGCTAAGACTTTCCAAAGATGTCTGTTTGCTTATTTATTTATTTATTTATTTATTTATTTATTTATACTTTCCAGCATTTTAGATTTGGTCTTATTCAGTAGTTTTACTCCTGTTGAATTTCTCTTTCTCATACTCCATTATATTTTCTTATTTTATTCTACTGGTTGTCTGGTTGTGTCTTCGAACATGCTTCCAATGTTATTTTGACCTCTTCATTGGGGATGTATTCTAACTTATTCTCATTTAATAGCATTACTGGGGGGTTATTAATCTTGGAGAAATTATGTTGTTTTAGCCTTTGTGCGTGTTTCTTAGGTTACTGTGTCAAGATTTACACGTGGACTTCTTTCTATGTGAGGCTTACTTATTTTATCAGCTATTCCCTTCGGTCAGAGTACTTGAAATGCTTTGTGGGATATGGATATGGTAGAGTTGAATGAATAATTCAGAAAAGCAATCCCTTAGTTCAGAATCTCAGGTGCTTTGTATAAGCTCTATATTATTCCACAAGAGCAGGATTAACTGGGAGCAACAACAGCAGTTTGATATTACTATCATGTAAATATCAGAGTAGCTAGTTAATAGCGGTCGTCCCTTTGGCTTCTACAACTGTTGGAGGATAAACACCCAAAGATGAGATGGAGCATACTCAGACTGCGGTGGGCAAAGGAGCTGGGATACTGTTAGCATCCACGACTGTAGATACTGTTAAATCTATGGAAGATTATTATTAAGAAGTAAAAAGAGAAGGGATAAAGATGAGAGAAAGAGAAATAAGAGGGAAAGTTTGAGGTGTGGCCGAAGAAACATGAACAATATTCCTAAGACTCTGCCGAACAATACACACAAGCAAAAGCATCATGAGAGCTGTGTGCAAGAGTGGATGAAGAGATGAAGAGATGAAGCATGATGTTCTCAGACCCCTCAGGCTCTAGGAGGTTCCAGCTGGTGCTGGGTTTTGGCGAGTGTGAGTTGGTGCTCTCTGCAGCCCCAGTGTTCCTGGGGTTCTGTGTGTGGAGGAGGAAGAGTATAGCATTTCATGATAAGTTCCCCTCAGACCTCACACTTCACCCATGGTGGTCTTTCCTGGCCCTGTAGGTGGAGCGTGGTGAGGGGCAGGGCTTCCTCGCAGTTTCTACTGCTCTTTCCTGTGCAGCCTTCTTTGGCAGGCTGGCATGGTGCCCGCTGGAGCTGTGCTTCCAGCCGGGCTCGGATTCTTGGCTTCCCCACCTGCTTCCTTGTAGAGACCTCCCTGGCTTCATGAGTTCATTACAGGGGTTGTTTCTTAAAGGATTAGAACGTGCTGTGTTGTGTCTTCGCTGTTTCCACTCGTGGAGCCTGGACTATGGCTTCTTTACCCTTTTCCCCACCTCTGACTCATCCTGACTTAGCATTATTCTCTGCTCACAGCCTGACATTTACCTATAACGCAGGAGGAAACGAGTGACTCCACCCCTTCCTCGCTGTGTCTCCCCGCTTGTTGCAGGCACACCTCGTCTTCCCTCCTCCCACTGTGAGTGGGGTGTCCCTGTGTGACCAGACCCGCTGGGCATGCCTTTCCCATCCCTTCCATCATTGTCACTGCTGTCCTTAGTTGTCACCCATTCCCTCCAGCATCTCATCCCTTACTGACCTCACATGGCCCTCCAGCTGCTACTCTGTTTCTGTGGTCCCATCTCAGGAAAAAACAAAACAAAACAAGAACTGCCTCAAAAATAGCCCGTCCTCCTGGCTTCCAAACCTCTCTTCCCATTTTCCTTTGAACCTATTTCAAGCTGGCTCTCATCCCCACCGCTCTGCTGAAACTACTCTGTCGGTGCCCTCATAGCTTCGAAGGCCAAATTAATAGTGAGATCTCAAGCCCGGACTTGGATGCTCGACATAGCTGTTCACTCCATGGTCTCCATGGAGTTCTGGATCCTTTCCTTCGTCAAGGCGTTGCCTTCTGTCTTAACTGATTTCTTGTATCTCTTGTCTTTCAGACACTGAGAGTCCTCAGAGGCAGAGTCTCCAACCTGTTATTATGTCTGTTTTCACTCACTAGCTGAGTGAATTCTGAGCTCAGGGTTTTAATGTCACTCATACCCGAGTGTCTCTGAGTTTGAAATATCCGATCTAGATTTATTTCCCTGGCTGCCTTGTTGGCATCCCCATCTGGTTCTGTCTGAACAACATCAATGCCACATCTAATCACCCCACATAAGGTGTTTCTGGTGTCCTGCTTCTGCAAAATTAATTCTGCTTTCGTAGTAGCTCTGCCCAAGCTCTTAAAGTCATTATTAAGACGTATCTCTTTATACGATATTCAGTCCATCAGAAAAGTCTATAATACACATGTTTTGGTTATTAGATTATTCATGCCTGCAATTTTAAATTGCTAAGTAGCATTCCATCAATAACTATGCATGCTTAGTGCCCAGCACTGTTCTAAGTGTTTTATCTATGATCCCCTTAAGTTCCATAAAACCCTATGAGATATAATTATCATCTTTCTTTAAAGATGGATAAATTAAGGCACAGACTAACTTCCCAGTGCCTCTGGCTGATATATAAAATCACCACAAGGGTAGCCTGGACTGTGGTGCACCACATTATACTTTTGTGTTATTTACATAGTTTCTAAGTTCCTAGCTGTCGTAAATCACGCTGTGTTAACCACCTTGGTGTCCAAAGCCCTTTCCCGGTTTGGAATCATTTCTCTAGCATATATTCTCAAAAACAAAGGCACTTTAAGAATAAAGGCCTTCTTCATTAGGGTAGTATTATTATTAAATATAGGCTCTTCAGAATCTGAAGTCATACAAAATTATTAAGAAAAAACTGTCTAGGTGGCTAGTGTGTAATTTCTGCACAGGACTCTGTTTAGTAAACATAGCACTGTATACGTCAGGAATCTTGCTCCAATAAAGGAAGGTAAAGATTGTTTTCTTTGGGAAAAAAAGAAACCAACACTTTTTGAATAAAGATCTCAGGGGGACCTTAAAGTCCACTCTTGATGTAGACACATTTTATTGTGAACACCCATCCAAATTTGTGGTTTTAGTTTCCATGTGCTATATCAAGAGAGTCTCATGAAAATTTCCTCACAGGTGCTTTAATCATGACCCTCTTCCTATCAAATGAAGAACCTTTAGTGCTCCCCTCCCTCATCAAAACCCATTCTTCTCCTCGGATCAAATATTGCTCCTTCCTATAACTAGTTTGACCCATTCTCTCTCTTACGATCACAGAGATAATAAGCCTTACTTTTAATGACTTTGCATGCCTGAATTTTATAGCTACCTTTCTTATTCATTATTGTGTTAAGATCCTAGAGACATGAGGGATAGATGATGTCAAGATATATTGTCCATAGTTGTATATCAACTACGATCACAAGGAATATCATTTGAATTTTGATGGAGCATTACATCAACTCTGTAGACTCTTTTTTTGGTAATATAGCCATGTTCACACATCAAATCAGCCAATCCTGGAGCATGGAAGGTCTTTTTATTTAGTATCTTCATAATTTGTTATTTTAGTCTCTTAAAATTTTCATTATAGAGGTCTTTCATTTCCTTGATTAAACTTATTCATAGGTATCTTTTATTGTGCTATTGAGAGTAAGATATTTTTCCTAATTTCTTTCTAAGCAAATCCATTATTAGTGTATGTGGAAGACACTTGTTTTGTATGTTGATTTCATAACCTGAAATGCTGCTGAACAATAATATCTATGTGAGGGAGAGACCCTGTCTCAAAACCAAGGTGGGCAGGGTCCTGATAAATGGCACCTTTTACTGTCCTCTGGTCTTCTCATGCGTGTATATACATATGCATGTACACCTGCACACATGAACATGTCATACATGAGCAAATGTGAACACACATGAAAAATATTAAAGTGACTACAGGAAGTAGCAGACTCTTTTTTCTTAACGTATACAAAGACTCAGCATGGGCTATGGTACTCAGCCCTCCCCTTTTTATTCAGTGTATCTTATTGTATAGTGCACAAGCTCTAATCTAAGCAGCAAATAAAGCATAGGTGAATTTTATGGAAGTTGAATTGTACAAATTTGAAGTTGCTGATACAGAAAAACATGTGTAGCTGCATAAAATTGAAACTTTGTAAAAAACCACGATGCTTAGATTTAAACGTGGATCTGACAATGTCTGGATAAGATGTTCAGTATGGCCGCTGCAATGAATGCGGATAAGACGTGCAGACTCAGGGTCTTAGAATTGCCAGGGGAGTGTTCTTTCTTCCTTTGCATTTATTCCCTCACACACTAAAGGCTGGATTTTCTCAGCGGTCTCGGTGAACTCTGTAACCTCTCCAATCACCATTTCCAAATATACACGAATTCCCTATTCCTGTGCCATTCTCGAGATGTGTGTGAACATAAACACAAGCTATCTATTTCCGCACCGTGTTTCCACAGCTTGGATCCCCTCCAGACACCATTCTGAATATGATGTTTGGATGCAGGGCGCTAAAAATGGTTCCTGCCGCCGCACAGAACCTTTAAAGATCCCTTAGTAGCTATCTGGAGACTGGAATTCAATTTCAGTTCTCCACCCTCTGGCCAGCTGTGGATTCCAAATGCTTACAGAAAACACTGACAGCACGCACTTCACAGCAAATTCGATTTTTCTTCTGCAGTAGAAATGCGAGGCACGGTCACCACAGCCGTATTTTTGCTTAGAGAATACAAAAAGCAATAATGGGCATTGTCAAGGGGGAGCAGGTCCTTTTAAATTTTTATTTTATAGGTAGCTTTAACATAAGCTTTGGGTACATCCACCTACTGCAGCAAGCATAAAAACCTCTAAGCCTTCAAATTATAATGCTTTATATTTTAGGCCATTATATCTCAAAGCATGACTTCTTAAATTCTTTTATTACAAGTAGTTTGTGCACATGAATGTTTATATCACAATAGCAAAAAAAGAAAAAGAGAAAGAAAGCATGTAAACTTGTACAAACTACATAAATACTATAGTACCTGCCTTGAAGCTATTCTTTCTTTAAGTCGGCATAGTCTCTAAATGTCTTACACAGAAGATGGTGGTAGGTACCCTTTGTGTGTGGAACACTATTTCTGTCTTTGACCGATCTGTCTTTCATTGGTCTTCAAATGAGAGAAATAAAACATCAAAATTCAGTCCCTAAGGTGATATGTAAGATATTCATCAGTATAGGATAGGATCATTTCAGGTTCCCTCTCCTCAGTTGCCCAAGGTACCAACTGGGGACATCTCCCTGGACACCTGCAAGCCCCTCTAGAGTCAAGTCTCTTGCCAACCCTAAGATGGCTCCCTTAGTTAGGATATATACTTCGCTGCTCCCGTATCCACCCTTCCTATATCCCAACCATCCCAATCCCTCAAGCTCCTCCCATCCTCCCCTTCTCACGTTACTCATCCCATTTCCCCTTAGCCCCAAGCCACCTCACCCACAAGTTCCCAGTTTTTGCCCGGCAATCTTGTCTACTTCCCCTATCCAGGCGGATGACTATACGATTTTCTTTGGGTTCACTTTCTTATTTAGCTTCTCTAGGATCACAAATTATATGCTCAATGTCCTTTATTTATGGCTAGAAACCAATTATGAGTGAGTACATCCCATGTTCCTCTTTTTGGGTCTGGGATATCTGGCGATGGATCGAGATAGAGACAGAGACTCAATTTGGAGCAACGGTCTGAGCTCTTAAGGTCCAAATGAGGAGCAGAAGGAGGGAGAACATGAGCAAGGAAGTCAGGACCACGAGGGGTGCACCCACCCACTGTGACAGTGGAACTGATTTATTGTGAGCCCACCAAGGCCAACTGGACTGGGACTGAATAAGCATGGGTTGAAACTGGACTCTCTGAACATGGCGGACAATGAAGGCTGATGAGAAGCCAAGGACAATGGCACTAGGTTTCGATCCTAATACATGAACTGGCTTTGTGGGAGCTTAGCCTGTTTGGACGATCACCTTCCTGGACCTAGATAGAAGTGGGAGGACCTTGGTCTTCCCGCAGGGCAGGGAATTTGTACTGTTCTTCAGTATCGAGAGGGAGGGGGAATGGAGTGGGGGGAGGAGAAAAGGAGTGGAGATGGGGAAAGGGGAGTGGGGGGAGGGGGCAATATTTGGGAGGAGGGGGAGGGAAATGGGAAACGGGGACAGGTGGAAATTTTAATTAAAAAAGAATAAAAATAATAAAAAAAAATTCAGTCCCTAAGGAAGATAGAGTACGCTGGCAGATTTGGGCAAACTACTAGCTATGCAATTACCTTGCACACTGAGTCCAGCAAGCCTACCAGTGGTGTCCAGATAGCCCAGATTGAGGCTCCAGTCATGCTCATACTCCACATTGTTTCAGAGAGGTCCAGCCTGCCTGTCAATGCTATCATTTTCTCTGTGATACGGTTGCCCATTTAGAAGTGAACACTTTTTCTCTCCTTGTTGAGAAAAGTTCTTTCTAAGGCCACTAGCTCGGACTGGAAAGTCTAGGAGGCTGTGAATTCAGCTCACCATCACTGACTTGACTCTTTACAAAGCAGCTGAATTGTACACCCACGCAGAGCTCATAGCCTCGTGTACCTAGAGGACAAAAGACTCTACGCCCCAGAAGAACGTCAATATTTCCATATTTTCAGTGTTCTTTTCAGTAAATGTGTTTCCTCAGAAAGTTCATCTGGTTGTAAATCAAGTTTACTCCAGAGCCTGTACTGGCTTTTCCCAGAATCCTACAGTACATCCAGTTTCTGGCCAAGGATTCTTTGGGGAAAACGAAGCCCACTGCTAAAGCATCTTCAGACATCTTAAATGCAAGCAGAAACAGCTACCTAGTGTCTAGCAGCTACACAAGGAGGCTCAAGTATGACTATTTATTATTTCTTTTGACCTAGACCCTTCATCGTCTTTGAAAACATGAAGGTAATGGTGGCAAGATGGCGGCAGAGCCTGGAACAGGAGGATGACTTGAGATGTTCACAGACAGCAAGCAGGAGTCCAATATTTCTGTCTCCCTTTCCTGTGAACTTTCACTAAACGCAGTATCTTATCTTCCTTGAAAACGAAAACTTTGTAACCCCAGCATGGAGACCTCAGACCTCGGACCTCAGACAACACTGTCTGCGCATGGGCTTTGTTAGACGGGCGCGTATCCTTAGCAGCTCTTTCCCCAGAGGAAGCGGGCAGAGACCTCCTTGGCTTAGGAGCCGTGGCCTATGCTGTCTTCCAGGTACTGGCTGCCGGTGTCGCTCCTGCTGTGGATGGTGGAGGGGATGCGGGAGGGGCGCCTCTCGGCATTGCTGTCCTGCGGGGCGCAGCAGATCATCTTCCTCATGGTGCTGTACATATCCTCATCCTTGTACGAGTAGATGATGGGGTTCATGACCGAGTTGAGCAGCGCCAGCAGCAGGAACCAGCGCTTTACGTGCTGCACGTTGCACTGCTTGCAGTTCAGGCCATCCAGCAGCAGCACCACCAGACCTGGGGTCCAGCACACCACGAAGGCACCTGCGGGGAGAAGTCAGGAAGAGGTGAGGGCTGCTCAGACCTGGGGATGCTGTTTCAGGGTTTCTATCCCAGCCCTCGGTGTTTCCTCACCTGCGGAGGGAACTTACAGCCTTCAGAAGAGGGTTAGCGCTGGATGGCTGGGATGCCCTCTGACCATCCCTCAGGCTCCACCTCACTGTCATCTGCTTACCCAGATTTATTTTTATATCTTTATTAACAAAAGCTAACCTTCAGGAAGTAATTACAAAGTGCTCTACAAATGTGAGCCCCAGAGGTTTTTCCGGAGCACATCAGAAGGCTGCTGCAGCTGCTCATATTTGACAGAAGGGAAACTGAGGCTCCACTCTTAGCGTCTGTGTGCAGGGATCCAGCACTCCTATTCCTACCCTTTCTGCTGTTCCGGACTTCAGATTTCCTAATCACTTTCTTGAAAACGTTAGGAATGACTCATGCACCCCACACAGCTACCCCACCCACCCCACCCACGCCAAGTCACACTGTACAATGGGCTTTGTGAGGGGCAGCCACGGCTCCTAGGGCATTATCTTTCGACTTTGATCAAGTCAAACGCTCCATCCATCACTCACACACACTGGGGCTTCCTAAGCCGTCTGTTCTCGGTGACATATTGGTAGGCTATTTACTGAATCGTTTGCCATGATCTCCAGCGCCTTTGTAAGAAACCATTCTCTCGTGGTGCGATGGCTAGAAATGTGCTTTGTAGACCGTGCTGGAACATGAGCACCATCCGTTAGTACCTGGATCACCCTGACCTTCCTGCTCAGCTCAGTGATGTTGAAAGAAGTACAGTAGTCTACTGTTTAGTTAGCATAACCTCAGGCAACAGACAGCAGCTAACGTTTTATGCTTACTACGAGCCAAACCTGGTGGGAGAAATGTTTTTCTTGATTAACTCATAGGGTCATGCTATGAGATTGGCTGCAGAAAAGTTATGCGCCTTGCCCATAATAAATTGCTCTTAGGAGACACCTGATTTCCAATGCATCCTCTCCTTCCACAGACAGCATTCCTCACTGTGGTGTGACCCATCTCCTTATCATGGTATAGTTCTTTTCTCTGGGTGCCCTTATAATGCACTGCCTACAAGTCAATAAATATTCACATCAAGCTTATGATATGCTTGGGGCTGCACCAGACAGTGCCAGGGAGCAGGAAGTTAATGTGGAAAACAGAACAGGCAAGCCTACCAACTACTAGTGACTCCGATGGGTTAGGACACTCTCCGGGCAGATTTCTCCTCGTTGTTCACATAAGTCTGGCCACACGTGAGTGTCAGAGCTGATGAGAAATGGTCCCCAGTACTCCGTTAGAGCCTCTGAGCTGTGGCTTTGCTTGAACCCAAATTGGATGTATAAGAGATAACAGAAGAGGTCAGCTCTCTGTTTTATAACTATACATTACCAAACCAATTGTTTCCCCATCACACAAAGTGTTCTTTTCTTATCTGACTAATGTGTGCAAAGAACTGGATGGGAGGTCAGAAAGAATAGCTAGGTCCTTGGGCGCTTATTGTACAACTCCTGGAGATCCACATCATGGCAGAGAGGCTGGGCTTCTTGGCTGTAAACCAGAGACTTTAGGACACATCTGGATCTCCAAAATCCTTTGGTGGGTGTGCAGTCAGTTTAATGGGTTTTAACCATTTTTAAAAAATAGGGGTAAAACAGGATGGAATAGCTCGCAGTTATACAGACAAGGGAATTATGGTTTTCCTGAAATTTTAGGTATCACACGTGGGTGCAATGCCGATGGAGCCGTGTAGCTACGCTTTTAAAAGAGGTATACTTTTTATTACTTTTAGTGAGGTGTATTTACGTGGGTATGTGCACTTGAGTGCAGGAGCCCAAAGGCCAGTGGCATCAGACCTTCTGGAGCTGGAGTCAGGTGACTGAGAATTGCCTGACGTGGGTGCTGGGAACTGAACTCACATCCTCTCAAGAGCAGCATCCAGTCTTCATACTGAGCCATCTCTCTACACCCCAGGGTGCTACTTCTCATTGCTGAGGTTGGTGGAATTTTTGAAAAGCACCGGTGTGAACCAGCTTTGGGGCCCTCTTCAGCTCCAGTGGTCTGGAGTTTCCACAGCAGCAGACCTCTATTCCTGCTGGTGTTCCTGCAGCAGGCTGCAGGGCTGTCTGGTCTGGAGTTTCCACAGCAGCAGACCTCTATTCCTGCTGGTGTTCCTGCAGCAGGCTGCAGGGTTGTCAAGGCACCAGAGCTGAACCAAGCCGGGCACCAAACACAGAGACTCCTGGCTCTGATGCGAAGAGTCTTTTCTGTATGAGATCGCCTAATTGCAAAGAAACCCCAGTGGAAATGTTCCAAGGTTCTCGGGAAGAAAGGAAAAGCAGTGTCTTATTTAGACTTTGTTAAGCACACAGCAAAATTTGTAAATATGTAGCTTCCAGACTAATGGGAGGGGGTGATGGAACTGAGGGAGGGGAAAAGCTCTCAGTATGAAAACAGGGAGTTTTCAATGTGTGTGTGTATGCGTGTGTGTGTGTGTTTAAATCTTAAAAGCTTTATTCCCCACTCAGCACATTGATTTATATTGGTCAACAGGTGACTAAACACTACAAATAAACCTTTAAGTTGGTGTCTCTAACGTGGTAATTCTCTCTCTCTCTTTCAAATAGTGTATTCAATAATAACATCTATTGTACCCCAATTAGATGTCAGATGCTGCTTTAATAACTGTAGATGAGTTAACCACTTAATTTTCAGTTAACTTCTTAGAAATAAGCTCTGACACACTTTTCATCTTAGCCCTGAGGCCCAGTGCCAGCTGATATGCTCAGAGGCACCCAGGTGCTAACGGCAAGGCCGGGATTTCAAGCCAGGGAACCTGTGCTAGGTTGGATGCTTGACGCCAGGTCAGAAAATGTCTTCCTTCTAAAGGAAAGGAAGTCGCTCCTGAACTTCTAAGGTCCCCACTTTCAGTCTGTCACATCTGACTGGGGAACAGCTTCCAAGTCCATTTCTGAGGTTCATCAGGAAGGAAAGAGAGAAAAGAGATTAGAAGGCAAAGGGAGACCAGAGGGATAGGAGGAGAAGAGAAACTGGCCACGCTGATCTGTTGATGTGGTTTCCGGCGAGCAATGAAAGGCGTATCTTCTTTGAAGGAACAGCCTAACCTTGGAGGCTGAGCACCTAAGGAACAGGTGCTTCATGCTGAGGTCCACGTCCTAGGCAGGAACTGGGATAGTGTAAGACTCCGCCCCCGGAGGCCAGGTTCTCACGGGAATGTGCGACTGAATGCAGGTATGCTGATCTAACAGCCCATTTCCTAGAGGTTTCTATCATATGCCAGCTGTCAGGTATGAAGCCACTCTCTCGAAATATTTTAAATGATATGTCAAGAATTGCTTGGGCTCTGGGGACCCGTAATGTAGAAACCTCTAGAAGGATATGGGAAATAGTGGATAGGTACAGGTAACTGTGTTAACCCTTAAAAATGGGAGAAAGGGTTGAGATCCAGCCAGTAGAGTGCTTCTCTAGCATATATGACACCCTGGGTCCTATCCACCGCCACCAAATAAGTCAAGTGGCTGTGCACTCGGAGGGGTAGAAGATTAGAAGTTTAAGTTCATCCCTAGTTGCATAGCGACTTAAGGACAAAATGAGACACACAAGACTCTGAGCCAAGTGAGGTGGGGTGGAGCGTGGGGAGAGGAAAGATATCCTGGGAGGTTCAGACCAGTTACTCCCTCCCAGTCACCTGTAAATTCTAGAAGAAAAGAAAACCTTAAAGGAATGTGCTTTGTGTTTCTTTGACTCAATGTGCCGACAAATAATGCTGGGAACTAACTACCAGGGTTGAAAGAAGCCCTGATAAGATCAAGTTTGCACCTAACAAAGGAATCACCAATAGGCATGGGTCCACTGGAGCCTCACTGGGGACGGTGTCGGGGGGGAGAATTAGGAGTGCTTTTCTTGGAGAAGAGCAGACTGAGGGAAGACATGGGTCAGCTGTCTTCTCCAACCTGCGTGTTGGTCATACAAGAGACAGGTGCGGGCTTGTCCCGACTGCTCCAGAAGGGCACGTAAAACAAATGGAGGCCTCCAAAGAGCCGAGATGTGGATGTGAGACCTGGGGTAGACAGAGGGATTTAAGTCTCGCTGGGACAAGGGTTTCCTTTGCATCTTTCTAAGCCGCATACAGAGGAGAGATTTTTAGGTTAAAATGGAAGGCATGCTGAGTTTCTGCTGAGCTTTATTTCATGTAGGAGATTGCCAAATTCCCTATAATTATTAGATTCAACTCATTGTAAAATTCAGACAAATTTGATTTTCAGGACTTATGCAAAATCTTGGTTAAAAACTGATGAAGGTGATTTCTCTAAACTGGTGGTTCCCCAAGTTAGCTAGCCAGCTGAGTTACAAGGAAGTGCATGTGTATATGTGTTCCTGTGTGCATGTATGTGTGTATGTGCAGGTCCACGTGTGTGAGTGCACATTCACATCTATGCAGAGGTTAGAAGACAAACTTGGAGTCTATGTCTTACACGCTTTCCACTTTATTTTTGAGATAGCCACCCATCAAATGGTTTAGTCCTGCCGGCCAGCAAGTGGCAGAGAGGCGCCTGTCTCCATCCACCCTTTGCGGAGATTTCCATCATATACCGCTACATTCAGGCTCTTTTTGACATGGGTTCTGATGCTCAAACTCGGGATCTCATGCTGGTACAGCAGATACTTTACCCACTAAGCAATCTCTCCAGTCCAACAAGAGAATATTCTAATACTCTACCTTCTGGTCCCCCATGGACCTAATATCAGCATCTCTGGGAGGATGTGGAAGCGTGAAGGACTAATTGATTCCCTGGGTAAGTGTAAGATACAGCCCATTTTGTAAACTATCTCTAAACTGACCCAAAATGATCCAAACAATCTGATCCTGATAACAAAATTAGACTTCATAAATATATTAAAAAATACAGAAAAGGGGAAAGACAAACTTCCTTAAAATGAGAAAAAATATATCTCTAGAGATTAATATATTCCCCCCAAATTTGAAAAAAATGTTCACGAATACATGTATAAATCAATGTATAAACTCTAGCCTCAAAACTAGTCTGTAGCAAGACACACATGTTCCTCCCTGGGTGCCGTCAGTCTTCGGTTCTGTTGCCAGAAATGCCTCTCACACCCTAACCTGAGGTCTACTCTTCTTTCCAAACTTAATTCACGTGCTTCCTGCTCCACTGGACTGCTCCCATCTGTCACCATAGGGATCCGTCCTTCCTTTTGGCCCTCCTAGCACCTTCTACTGCAATACTAGCATGTCTCTGGGCCCCTGCTTGCTTCATTCCATGCTATCATGCCCCCAGAGCCCTTGGCCAGGCGGAACATTCAGAGATTTAGATGTACTCGCCACTTAAAGCACAGCCATACAAGATTGCTACCTTAGTCTCTCAGGTGACGAACTTTGACGTTTAGAACAGCTGAGATTGAAGCCAGGGTTTAAGGTCCCTTTTCCCTATGCTGGCTCTTTAGCATGGTGTATTATTCTCAGTGATTTTTAATACTCAGGTCTTGTCTCTCAGGCCTTTCATAAGTCCTGTAAACAAACAAGCTTTATCTTTATCTTAGACATGTTTCTAGTCCTTAGTATGAACCCCCACATTCATCAACAAGGGAGATTAAGTCAGATAAACCAGACTGGAGGCTACCAAGAGCTGTGTGGGCCAGGCACTGTGCTAGCTAGCTGAGCCATCAACTGTCATTGTGGATGGCGTACTACCCTACTTCTCAGAGCTTGGCAGGAGTGGAAACCAGGCCCAGTGACCCCAGCACCTCGCAGAGAAGAGCTCAGAGGAAGTAACACTCTGTTGAGCTGGGTATTGAGGGCCAAGAACGACTTTCAGAAGGGTCAGAAACAGCTCGAGGCACCTGGGGAATCCCAAACAGCCCAGGATGGTTTTAAAGCAGGTGAGTGATTAAGGAAGTCAGATGGAGCCTGAGAATTGAAATCTAGGCAAGCTCGCGCACACTGCTCAGGAGTTTGGGTTGGCGTAGCTCAGACGCAAGATGCCTTCTCCAATGACTCCAGAGAAGTAAGCTCGGATGCTCTTGGACGTCCATTCTAGGTGATGAAATAACTTGTCTCCCGAGCATCCGACATGGTGTGAGTTATGTATCTTTTTGAGAGAATTAAGAAAACATTTCTTTGTATGGTTCATAAAGGAACTCCAATAAGGAAGACTAGGTCAAAGATTTCAGTGGCTCAATGGATCATCAGATCAATTTAGTGTTTCACAACTGGCACGAAGAAGAAAAAAACACACTGAGCAAAAAGCATCATCATATATAAAGTGGAGCAAATGTGTATTTGTTTCATAAAATGTGTGTCAGTCACACACAGGAGCATGTGTGTGCTGGGCTGGGGTTTGGAAGCTATACTGTCTCTTGCTGCAGATCCCAATTGAAAATTAAACTTAAAACTCCACTTCTATGCATCAATGGTTTTCAAATCCCCTTTTTAAAGTGAAGAAAGATTTCTCTCAAAGGAACTTTCTCATCAGAAATTTTAGGCAGGTTTTTCTGACTAAAGGAAGCAGGGGAGAGAGGAGTGTTGACTGAGCCCCATACAGCAAACCCACTCTTATTTTTCTCCCACGAGTCTTTCTTCCCCATCATATACTGCTATGGTTTGAATTCACCCCCTCCATAGCTTCATGTTTTTGAACACTTTCCCCCCATGCTGATGGAAGTGTTCTGCCAGGCTGGGGAAGCGAGGCCTCATTTGGAGGAAGTGGATCACTTGGGAGATGGATTCTTGGAAGATGATACGCCTGTCTCCTTCCTCTCCCACCCCTGCTTCTTATTGGCCCCATGCTTTCAACAACGCAGGCTAAGCAACTCCTGCTGACTACCCTCCCTACTGTGGTGGACTTGAGCCCTCTCTATGGACCCCTTCATGTTGCTTCTGCCTGGTGGTTGGTCATATTCACGTCAAGTCCTCGGCAGTCTCACTGGCCACATTCTGGAAACTACCACTCTACAAGGTACTTGCTGATACTGTTGAATCTTACATCTATAAGTCTTAGATTTCAGAGCCAAGCTTTATCCAGACTCTCAGACAGACAGGAATAGGTGGGAAGGGAAGTCTGCTCCCACCTGCATCAGGATTGCTCCAGGGGAGGAGCTCACTTACTGTTCCAGTTACTACCAACTGAGATGAGATGTGCTCTAGGTGTCTCCCTGTTTAACCCGTTCCCTTGGAAGTGCTCTAGCCTGGTTGACAATGAGAACCGCCAGCCTGGCCAAGGCCTCTGAAGACTGGCAGAAATCCACATGAAACACTGACCAGGATCTGAAAAGGCCGTGGTGTAAGTGGGCAGAAGTAGATTAATTTGAGAGCGAGAAAGGAGGGCAGAACTTGAAGGCATCGCATACTTGGATCATATTGGCAGTGAAGACAGAGAAAGAACGGAGAATAGCTCGAAGCATGTGTCTGTGCTTACCAAGCAGAGGAGACAGAGGGGCCCTGTCATAGACTACCTGTGGCTTTTCTACGGTAGAGAGCAGCTGGCAACAAGGCTATGAGTCTGAGAGCGATGGGTAGAGATGCTGATTTGGGAGCCATCAGCTGTAGGCTGCAACTGAAGCCACATGCCCTTCTGTTAGTAAATATTTACTGAGCAAGTGCCTAGCATGCCAGATACTGTCTTCGTGATGATGTCATCCGAAAGAGAAGTCTAGTTCCCTTCATTTCCAAGTGACAGATCAGTTGTAATAGTCACACACATTGCTTCTTTTTTAAAATTAAAAAAATATATTTATTTATTTATTATGTATACAGTGTTCTGCCTGTATGTATGCCTGCACGCCAGAAGAGGGCACGAAATCTCATTCATTACAGATGGTTGTGAGGCACCATGTGGTTGCTTGGAATTGGACTCAGGACCTCTGGAAGAACAGTCAGAGCTGTTAACCTCTGAGCCACCTCTCCAGCCACACTGTTATTTCTTTTTTCTTTTCTTTGTTTCTTTGTTTGTTTTTTCCTTTTATCCTCCTCCTCCTCCTTTTTTGAGACAGGGTTTCTCTCTGTGGAACTAGCTTTGTAGACCACACTAGCCTTGAACTCACAGAGATCCGCCTGCTTCTGTCTCCCAAGTGTTGGGATTAAAGGTGTGTCTGCCACCTCTTAATGGTGTTTTCTGTTCTTTTGGTAACTGTTTTAGAAACTCACTAACAGTATAATTAGACTATAAATGAACTTTCTTCTCATAATCAAATAAACTAGTTTGAGTGCCATACTCAGAATAAAAACCACAAGCTGTCTTGGTTAGTTTTTAAAGTCTAGGGGATCGGGTATTGGAATATTCCAGTCTAGCACCGAGGTGACAGCAGTTTAAGGTTATTGGAAGCATTCAGTTAAAGCATCTCACATGTACATTAAAGGTCATGACAGGGACGGTGATCCAGAGGGGCAGTGTACCCTCACCATGTGTTCAAGATGGTTTAGCACTTCTGGGGGTGAGGTGACTCTCACAGTTAGCTTCAGCTGCCAGCTTGACACAAACCTGGAGTCGTCTAGGAAGAGGGAACCTTGACTGAAGAACCGCCCAGATGAGAAAGACCTATGTCTTTATGACATTCTCTAAATTGCTAATTGATATAGAAGAGTCAAGGCCACTGTGGGCAGCGTAATCTTGGGGCAGGTGTCCTGCGTTGTATAAGAAGGTAGCTGAGGGAACAAGCCGTGGGGAGCAAGCCATGGGGTCAACAGTGTCTCCAGTCTTTGCTTCAGTTCCTGCTCTGGGTCCCTGCCTTAGTGTCTCTTGCTGATGGGCTACAACCTGTAAGATGTGTATCCATATTTTTTTTATCAAAAATTCACACATGCAACCAAAATGAAACTTTGACACGAGAGTAGCTCACAAAACACCCATAACGACAAAAGCAGCCACCCAGACTGGTCTCGCTCTGGCACACGGACTACTAATTTCATCAAACAGGAGGATATATTTTAAATCTGTTCACTCTGTCATTCTTTGTTTTTAGCCCAGGAGAAAGCCACAGAGCACAAGCAATAATACTAACCTAGGATCCGCAGGGCTGTCTGATTTACCAAAATAGAAAATTACAACCCCACAGAAAAGTCAGGAGGTGGACAGCATTCTGGTGACGCGGTCTTCGTGTTTGAAAAATCAAAGAAAATCAAAGCAAAAATGCAAAAATAAATAGGTGTTTGGCGTTGAAGCTTTATAATATATATGTCATATATTGACAGAATATTTAGGAAATGTTCTTACAACATTAAATAATTTGTTCCATGATTTAAAAATAATGCTTCCAGATGTATTCGTAGTCTAATTCATATTTATTTACTCATGGGGTTTTAAAAGTTGAATAACAGAAAAAAAAGCTGTCTAAAAGGAGTGAAAATACATAGTTTAGCAAATCTAAACAGCTTGAAAGAGACACTGCACAATGAAACTGCCCACAAATATTCTTCCAATGCTGTTGTTCCTGCTGTCAAAGCTTCTGACTCGAACAAATAGTTTTCAGACACTTGTTTTAAATTTGTAGCCAACTTCAGAAAGTTGGAATTCTTCCTGCCAAGCACTTCTAAAACACAGTCTGCAGCAAAGGCATGCCAGCTGCAGCCAAAGCCCAGACCTAATTCTAGTCTTTAACTTGGGACAAGAGCTGGAAACCATAAACCCAGCAAGTGGACACTGCTCCTACCTCTAGATCCCACTTCAAGCAGCTTGCGTGTGGACCCTCACTGTGTCAGTCTTAACAACTGTTCTCTCAAGGGTCTCCTGTCTGAAGAAAGGAGGAAGGCCAGTGGCGAGCATGAGCAGAGAAGGAGCTGTTTGGTATAATATAAACGCTGACAGACACCAATTCGTCACCCAAGGATCTAAAGCTCTTCCCACTGGAGCTCCTCCTTTGGATCCAGAAGCCACCTCTGATCCTCTACCCAGAATGCTATCTTTTCAACTATAGACATGAAGCATTTTATGACATCTCTGAGTACAAAATGGGGTCCTGGGGGAGACAGAAAAAGTCTATCTTTGCTGGATTGACATTTTCAAATAGCATAGAAAGTTGGCCCAGGAAGGTACCACTGAGGGCTGGGAGGAAGCAACAGGAAGTAGTGGGTACTGGGGAAAGGATGGAAACCACACTCCTGTACAGAAGCCAGAAACTGGAGAAGTAAGCCTGTATCACAGAGGCACCACTGGGGCTAATCACTCATGATGTTACTTCCTAGGAGGCCGGATATGTAGCAGAGTGTTACTAGCAGTTGGAGCAATCTAATGGAATTTGTTCTTGAGAGAAACACTGTTTCCATTTCCATAATAGAAAAACAAAAGCTCGAAATCCAACAGGCTCTGAGTTGAAATCCTGTCTACGACTAAAGGCAAATCAGCTAAGATTCCTCAGCCCATTAGCTATAGAATAAGCAAGATTATATGATGCAATGGGGGTTTTGTGAGAATTTAATATGATAATATGTGAAGAGTGTGTGACACAGAAAACACTTTGAACATGCTGGCTCTGACTCACATGTGCACACGCACACACACAACCACTTTTTTTTTTTTTTTTTTTTTTTTTTGGTTTTTCGAGACAGGGTTTCTCTGTAGCTTTGGTGCCTGTCCCGGAACTAGCTCTTGTAGACCAGGCTGGCCTCAAACTCACAGAGATCCGCCTGCCTTTGCCTCCCGAGTGCTGGGATTAAAGGCGTGCGCCACCACCGCCCGGCTTCACACAATCACTTTCTGCTGCTATAACAGAACGCCACACGGAAGGTAAATTATAAACTATAGAAGTTTATTTAGTTTATATGTGGGGGAAACTAAACATAGTGCCTGTATCTGGTGACCACTTCATGCTATGTCATAACATGGCAGAGGAGCAAGTGAGCATCCAGAAACCCAGGCAAGAGAGTGTGATCTTGTCACAAACCTCCTGTTGACATAATGAACCCGTTCCTGGGATATTGGCATTCGTTCTGCCCTCATGGTCCAACAACCTCTTAAATGTCCTACTTCATAATACTGCTATCACAGTGACTGAGTCTCAGCATGAATTTAGAGGAGACGGCCAACTGTTAGTATACACGCTCGAGTGTGCAGTTTCTCACATCCCACCTGTTCCTGCACTATCTGGGAGCCATGTTAGATCAACAGCTCAGGAGAGATCATTTAATGAAATAATCCATTCACTTAAGCATAATATATTCATGCTATGCATAAAGTTTTATGGTTTATTTTTATTTAAAAAGTAATAAATTATAGGTATGTGTCATATCCATATTAGTATGGCTCTTGACAGCTTATGTCACTGTTTGAATAAATCATAATTTATTCAGTAAACCTTCACTGGTGTGTGGTATAGATTTTATTTAATTTTATTTTAAAAAATATTATTAATTTGTTCTTTGACAATTTCATAATCCGTCAATGTACCTTGATCATATTCAACCCAAATCCAACCTCTCATTATGACCCATTTTTTAGACATTGATTTAGGTCAGGGTGCTTATTAGCTGAATTATAAAGTTCTTTAATTTCCAAGGGTTTTTTTTAATCTAAAAAAAAGTTCTTAAAATCACCCAACATAAACCTCAATCAGCAAAGAAAAAGAAGCCTGGAAACTTAGGATGCTCACAGAATGTTTTTGGCCTCAAGAGTAACTTACCTTCTAGGTGAAATTCCCTAAGGAATGTTTCATTGGAAATGACACATCTTAGCTTGGTAGGTGAGTTAGTAGATACTCACGGAGAGTCTATGAGTTTACACCTATAGACTTAGTTATAGACACTGGGAAGTACTAAGTTATGTATATATTTTACATACATATTAGTATAATGGTATATATATATATATAAAATGTTTGTATGCAAAATGTTCTTTAAGCTATTGAGAAGGAACATGCTAGCACAAGGCTCCCCTATTGTACAGCTCCAGAGGTCACCACTCTAATAAAACATTTCTGTGAGTGTCATTTACTTGGGTACTGTGATGTCTATATGATGAGTATATACAGGGCTTCACGTAGATACTCATCATAAGGGCATCATGTCACCCAAACATAGTCTTTCTAGGCATGCACTGTATTATTTCAGGAAATGCCACAAGCCAGTAAGAAGCACTCTTCTATGGCCTCTGCTTCAGGTCCTGCCTCCAGGGTCTTACCTTGAGTTCTTGACTTGATTTCCTTCATGAGAGACTGTAAGGTGAAATAAAGCCTTTCCTTCCCAAGTTGCATTTGGTCACAGTGCTTTACACAGCAGCAGAAAGCTAGCTAAGACAACTACCTCGTAGTATTTCACGCCTAATCTTACGCGCTCCCTAGATGTTCTTCTGCCTTCTTGTCTCTCTCACCTAATATCTAGTGCAGCATCCAGAGCTTAGCAAGTGTCCCTTGTCAATGAAGTGAGTGTGGACTGAACACCTGACGGCATTCTAAGTGCCTCTTCAAGACATCAGTTCTGACTGGAGTCATGAGATATCTCTGACTACACCCAAGACTTCCCTCATCTGGAGCTATGAAGAATATCTGTCTCTCGATTACTTAAAAGACAGATGGAGTCAGGAAGTAAAACTCACAATTATTGACTATAAGAGCCAGAAGGAGCTCTCTGTCCAATTCCAGTAATGCATAGATGAAGAAACTGGCAACCGAGGAGAGTCAAGAGCAAAAATCACAGCGGACAGAATCTAGGCTTCAGCCAAGACTTTACTCTCAAGATAACAAGGGACTTTCCCCATCTCCTAGCTGTGAGGCCCCCAGATAAGCACCAGCATCCCAAACTGAGAGATACACAAAAGGGATCTCTCCTGAGTTGTCAGACTTGCACGGCTCCCAGATAGTGCAGGAACAGGTGGGATGTGAGAAACTGCACACTCGAGCGTGTATGCTAACAGTTGGCCGTCTCCTCTAAATTCATGCTGAGACTCAGTCACTGTGATAGCAGTATTATAAAGTAGGACATTTAAGAGGGCCATGATGGCAGAACAAAACAAAACAAAAAAATGCCATTATCCCAGGAACGGGTTCATTATGTCGACAGGAGGTTTGTGACAAGATCACACTCTCTTGCCCGGGTTTCATGGATGCTGGCTTGCTCCTCTGCCATGTTATGACATAGCATGAAGCTGTCACCAGACACAGGCACTATGTTTAGTTTCCCCAGCATATAAACATATAAACTTATATAGTTTATAATTTACCTGCCATGTGGCATTCTTTTATAGTGGCAGTAAGTGGCTGCATGTGTGCGTGTGTGCACATGTGAGCATGTTATAGCAGGCAAAGCCTGCTCCTAGTTCTGCTTATAGGTTATCTAAGCAGCACAGCAAGAGAAGGCCCAGATTTATCTGGACAGTCAGAGCCAACATGTTCAAAGTGTTTTCTGTGTCACACACTCTCCGTATATTATCACATTAAATTTTCATGGTTGTGTATTTGTGTAGCTAGAAATCCTCTCAAAATAGATATGTAAAATTCCTAGCAGATGGATATAATCTCTACTCAGCATGATCCAAACAGTCTTTTCCTTATGTACTTTTTGTTGGTGTGTTAACTTTTGCCACAAGCATATCTTTGTTTCAAATAATAAACCCACTAAAACTATTTCTGTTTCAACTTTGGAGATAAATCATCTTCATACCCTGGATTTCTGCCATAATAAATGAAGTCAGATTGACCCCACAAACTGAGGTACCAGAAGGTCATGGCTGCCTCTCTATTGTGTCTTCAGTTACTTCACTGAAGGGGAGAATACAAGGGCATGAGTCACTGAGTGGCAAACTCACAACATAACCCTTGATGTAGGATCAATACAGATCAATTATGTAAGTGATGGTGTCTGTTATTATAAGGCCTATTCTAATTTCTTTATATTTGTTGTAAAATAAGTCACAAGGGTAAAAAAGAGGAAGTATCTGGGGCCGGCAGTCTTTGTGGCACAGGGAGTGCAATCCTAGCTGTTTGGGAGTCTGAGGGAGAAGGATTGCAAATTCAAGGCCAAGCCGGGCAACTTGCCAGCCAGACCCTGTCTTAAAATACAATATTAAAAATGTAGCTCAGCGGGAGATATCTGCCACGTGCAAGGCTACAGGTTCAATCCCTATTATTGCAGAGAAAAAATAAAACACAGGTAGAAAGGGAAACGGCCTGGACAGTGGCCCAAGGAAGGTCCCAGATGATCACTGACCCTCTGCTCCCAGAGCACAGTGATGGCTGCTCCCATCTGAAAACAAAGGCATCAGGCAGGTGGCAGCGCCAGTGGGTGGGGTGCTATGTGTTAGGGGGATGCTGGCTCTTTTCAGCTACCTATTTTCAGAAGGTAAGAGCCCCCATAAGTCCATCTTCCAGACAACCAAAGCTTAATTCTTCTAAGTAGACGCATTCCCACATTAGCTTGTACCTAGATCCTACTGATCACAAATCTGTCTTTCCTTGACCACTATATTACTGCCACAGTGCACATCCATTACTTTCCAACGTGGATGCTCTCATTTCTCCCAGGAATCGGAGACCATCGGCTCTGTTGTGGTTTGAATGAGATGCCCCACATAGGCTCATATATTTCAAGTTTTGGTCCCCAGTTGGTGGTGGTGTTTGGGGGAGACTATGGAACTTTTAAGATGTGGAGTTTTGCTGAAGGAACTACATCCTTGGGACAGACTTTGGGCATAAATAGCACCACTCTGTCCATGTTCTGCCAGACCTCTCCTACTGCGGTGGATTCTCCCACTGAAACTGCAAGCCCAAATAAACTCTTTCCCCCTTAGTTGTCTTTGGCCATGGTGTTTCATTACAGCAACAAATTAACTAATATAAGAGCTGCAAGGAAATAGTTAATCCAACGACGCACTGAAGAATGATGCAGGAACAAGCCACATTGAAAGACTTTAGGCAAACATTTTCTGTTTCCAGGCCATTTTCCACCACAGGTACATCCATTGGTTGTGACAGACACTAAGGAAACAAGTCATTGCTACATGGCCATCATAAGGAGTTAGGGCTAATGTGTATTTAAAGACTCACAAGAAAGATGGGAAAAAGAATTCATTGTCATTATCACTACTTAAAATCAAAACAAAGCAAAAACAACTCTCCTTCTTAGCTCAGCTCCAGAATTTGTCCTGAGTTCTAGACACTGGCTCTAAGACAGAGGAAAAGCATAGTCACCCTCTTCTCTGTGACAAGTCACTTGGTCAAAGGAGGCTCGAGAGCCCCTGGACATACAGACACAGGCACAGGGTCATCTGCTAAATCTTAAATCACCAGCGTCCCCAATAACTCATCCTGCTGTTTCTGTGTTTTAATGTTTCTGTTGCTAAGAGTCCAAATGACAAACATTTATGGTTTTTACTTGGCAAGGGCAACATTCAAAGGACCATTCAAATTGTATTGAATACCTTCCTCTGTTACTTTCGATCATATCTGAATTTCCCCAAAGCCAATTAGAATCAGTATTTACCAGAATTTGCTTCAAGGAAATGTAATGTGACACCGTCTTTCCCTTTTAAAGATTTTTATTTAAAGTTTACTTCGCAATCAACACAGCAATGAGAGTAAGAGCAGCCGGTTCCATCCCAAGAATGCAGCAGCAGTGATTGACTGGTGTTGAAACTGATTGTACACTAGAGGCACAAATGTGGGCTCCTTATCTTAATCTCCTCATCCCTCCCCTCCTCACAGGTTCTACTGCCTCTGTGGTCTTTACTTCTCATGTGCATTTAGCTATCAATTTTATTTATTCTCTCATTAAGAATTCTGATTATTTTCTATTTGGGAGAGCAATGTCAGTTAACTAAGTAACTTGCAAATTACAAAACAATTGCTTGGGCTGGAGGTCTAACGTGTGATGGTAGAGTTGAGGTCTTGGGTCCATTTCTCAATCCTTGCCCCGCCCCCCGCAATTCCATTATTCAGGTTCAGTCCTTGGAAAAACATTGCTGTCTGAGGACTTAGGCGACATTTCATAAATATTTATCGAGCCCTTACTGAACCCTTATCAAACCCTTATAAGGAACCAACTTTAGTGTTAATTGCTCAGGATTCAAGTAAACAAGAAAAATACAAGAGCGTTCTCTCTCTCTCTCTCTCTCTCTCTCTCTCTCTCTCTCTTTCTCCCTTTCCCTTCCTCCTCTCCTCCCTCTCTTCCCAATTAGTTCTTTACTCAATACAGCTTTCCCCAGTTTAATCCCAAAGTCACCTCCATTGCAGAGGCCTCCTTTGTTCCATAGAAAGCAGCGGCCACCCTAGTCAGTCCCTTCAATATTATTCTGACCGGGTTCCTTCTGTTGCGCTCTGCAATTATTTTTTATGGGTTGGTTGATTAACTGATTAATAGCCATTACTCAGCTTGGAAAGTAAACATGAAAGTAGGGACTTTGCCTCTTTAACTCACCAACAGGCACCAGATGTGCGGTGACGCTTGATTCGATGAGTCAGGAATGAGGCCAAGAGTCAAGGGGTCTGACAAACATTCAAGGGCTCCCCGTGTGAAGGGTGGACCTTCCACTAACCAGGATCTTTATTCTCAGCTGCCAACCCAAATTCTAACGACCACCTCAGCCTCCATGAAACTGGGAACATGTCTTCTGGGGAACCCTTCTACGGGAAAGAAGGGAGCCTTCAACTCTGGCCTCAAGGTTTGTATGAAATGCAATTTGGTGCTAATGAGCAGCATGGGTCCACAGGAACCTGGGAAAACATGGTGAGTTCAGCTCATGTTCAGGTTAAAGAGAGTTAAGAATATGACTCAGTGGGTAAAGAAATTACTGCGCAAACATGGGGACCCAAGTTCAATTCCCAAAACCTACTTTAAAAGAGGACTGCATCGTGCAATCCCAGTGCCAGGGAGGCAGAGAAGGCAACTCCGGAACTGGCTGGCCGGTGGCTCTAGCCCACCTGATCAGTTCCAGGCTGTTAGGAGTCCCAGTCTCAAAAAAGCAAGGTTTTAAATGGTGCCTTATGACCTGCACCTGAGGTTGTTGTCTGGCTTCACAGTCATGCACAGATGTATGCATCCTGCACACACACACATGTACACACGCATGCACACATACATACACACACACATGCACACATACATATACACACGCACATGCACGCACACACATGAGAAAAGGCGGGCCAAAGGGAAGAGCAAAGCTGAGCTTTGACCCCAATCCTCCTTCCCACGCATCTCTCTGCACTGCTGCTATCTGCGGAACCCTCTCTTGTTTCTGCTTGCTTTGTTTTATTTTTGAGACAGAGTCTCATTCTGTAGCCAGAGCTGGACTGGAGTTCACAGTGACCCTTCTACCTTGGCATCGTAGCTGTGAGTCACCACTCCTGGCTACCCTCCAAGTCCTTTACAGCGTTTTTTTTCAGTATTTTTCACCATAGCTTTTCCTATTCTGTCCTGGGTTGAGTCAAATGTTCCCCATTCCCACATCTGTACCTACTTTTCGAGTTGAACACAAACGGATCTCACCCCCCCCGCCCCCGTGATTGGCTAGATTGAGGCTGTGTCAAGAGTAGAAGCAAGGCCACAGGCACTGTGATACCTAACTTGGCATGGAGTTCCATAGAGACACCGTTCCTGCTAAACACTGGGCTGGGCTAAGCTCTTATTCCTCTGTTCTGGAAAGCAGAGCACAAGCTTCAATATGAAGAGCGCTGCACTTTACTGGACTGTTGAGCCTTTATGGTATCTAATGGAACATTCTAGTCTGTATAGCCAACCACAGAACCTTCCTGACCTCGGGACAGATGCAAGAAAGCAAGCTGTGTGCTTCCCCCTCTTGTCTCTTCCCACAACCGCCAACATGATTCCTGAGTCTCTATAGTAAATGTCAGGAGGTCAAGGTGATTTGAGCAGGGCCTGGCCTCCAAGGGTTTGTCTCTAGCTGGGAATAAAAATAACTGTTGCAAGGTAACAAAGGGCACACATCAAGTGAACAGAATGGGCAGCAAGACCGGAACTCAGAGTAGTAATGATAGAAGGAAAATGAAGAGGAAGATAATACTCGGGGGCTTGTGAAGAGAACAAAGAATGAGATTGTTGGAATGTTGGGAAGGAGGAATATTCATAATTTGTTCCTGTGCTGGTTGATCAAACTTATACCATCGAAACACTGCAAACGCCTTCAATCAGGACCATGTATGGTACTATAGTAATGACAAGGGGTCACAGCAAAAAGAACCATGACGTCTGTAATTTCAGGAACCTAAGATACCAAGGCTCCCCCTCTCATGGTAAAGGGTTGTTATCATATGAAACATGAGAACCAGAGGCTCTTATTACAGCCCTGTTTTCCCACATTTGGGCAGTCAAACATGTTGGTTCTTTGCTTGTTTTTTGGTTTTTTGAGAGGAGATCTTGTTTTACTGCCCAGACTGACCTTGAACTTCTGGTCTCTGGCCTTAAATGATGCTCATGTTTTGACCCCTGGAGCAAGCACCAGGACTGTACTGCACCCCTACATTCAGCTGTGAATAAAGAAAACACTTATGCTATGCTACACCCCGATTAAGGAATCCTCCTTCTAAGAGTTACTTTTACTAGTAACTGACTTGCTAGCTTTCGATTGCTAGTAATAAATAAGATTAGCAAGATAGAACATACAAACAGCTGTAAAATTTTTGTAAGTTGTTAATTAAGGAAGCAAAACCTCCAAATCATGTAAGTACAGATTCAAAGGCAGATAGGCCCAGGTTTAAAGAAGTCTCTGGGTGAGTGGGTGCTCACCAGGCTACTGGGGTGGCTCGTAAGCTAATGGTGCTTGTGGCCAAGTCCAACAACCTGAGCTTGATCCCAGGGATCCACATGATGGAAAAGATCATTGACTCCCACAAGCTGACCTCTGACCTCCACACAAATCATACCAAGTGCCCTCCCCGATATAAACAAGTAACTGTAATGCATTAGAGGTTGCCCATCTTGGTCCAGAATACAGAAAACACATCGACTCTGTCGTTATAAAGGGAGTGTGGGGTGGGATCTCACTTACACTGTAGAGTGAGGACATCTTGACCAGACCCTCCTCTTGCTCTGTAGGCGCCCTTTCCCTCAGGAGCAGAGCACTAAAATTTCCTTTTTAAACACACGCTTCTTTGATTGCTTAAACACCTGTGTTTACTATTGAGCACAATGACTAATTTATTTTACTGATACAGACATTTTTGCTGGTTAGGCAAACGCCAGTAAGACTTGCCAAGCCTGCTTCCTCATTTGTGTAACAGAAGATAAATTCCTCTCTGGGGCTGGCGGACACATGGGGGAGGATGGGGGGAGAGAGAGAGAGAGACAGAGAGAGAGAGACAGAGAGACAGAGAGACAGAGAGAGAGCCTTTCCCTTTGGCACGAGGTTTTGAGTCAAGCCTATCTGGATGGTGATGAACTCTTTTTCTCTTCTAGGAAAGATCTATTGTGCTGTGATAGGCTGAAACGGTTGATAGAGGGGAAAGGTAGCATCACACATCAATAGCTTGGCCTCTACAGACAGACCACTGGGTTCAAATCCCAGGTCCACTTGGGCCAACCATTATTTAATCTAGTAACCAACCTGTGCATCAGCTAACATGGATGTGTACCTGCTTCAGAGGTTGTAGGGGTAGACTGACTTCTTATGTGAAGCCCAATTTATAGAGGCCACTGGTCGGCTTTAAAGACGTCCAGAATGAAACATGTCTCAAAAAACCAGAACCATCTGAGTTACAGAAAGTAGCAATGAGGAATTCCCGGTGTGTGTGTGTGTGTGTGTGTGTGTGTGTGTGTGTGTGTAAAACACATCTACCCGCTTTGCCATTTCCCAGCCTTTAAGAAGATAGTGTCTTCTTAAAGATAAATTTAGCCACTTAAAGATAGGTGAATTGGAACAGAGTCAGAGACCTATGAGGCAGAAGGACCTTGCTGAAATATATCAATTTGAAACCTTTTGTATTGACTCCAAAATGCCGTAGGTATTTGGTTTTATCGTTGTTACTTCTGTCCTTTTTCGTGTCTATTTTCTCAACTAGATCAGGTATATATCAAGAAGTGAGGCCATATAGAGAAAATTTACATTCATATCCCCAGGTTTTTTCTTTGCACTGTGTTGTTACAGAGTGGGAACTGGATCAATATCTATTCATGAGTCAATGATCAAATTACTGAATAAATAAATGGCCTTGCTGATACTTGTAGACACTTGCCCAAGTGTAAGATGACCTCCGGATACTAAGAGACCAGCAGTTTACAACCCTCGGAGAGAAGTGCCAGGCAGGAGCCCTTGGCAGCTGAGAGTATAGAGAAGCAGAGAGCCATTCCTCCGACCTGGGGCCTCAGTCTTTTTTCCTGAACAGCAGTTGTGTTATGAATCATCCTGTCTGCTCAGCAGTTGTAATTACTCTTGCCAGAACAAAGGTATTTCATGGACCTTTTGCAAGAGTGTTTTGCTTTTGGCAGATGATGCGCTTTTAAGGCAATTAAAGTGCTTAACGCTATGCCTGCATCTCAGATGAGATGGAGTCCTTGGTGCCCCTGAGAGAGAGCGCCGAGACACTAATGGTAAAGAGACAGGCGGTGGGAAGTCTGGAAGAGCTCGTGCAGATTGTTAGCTAGCTTTATTTTCCTTTGTATCACCTGTTATCAAATGGGATATGATTCCTACCTTTGCATATAAACTTATGTTCTTGTTTGGAAAAGAATGGAATTTGGTGAAAAGAATGGAATTTGGATCTGGATTTAAATGATGCAATGACCAACGATTCAGTGGTTTAAAACACTGACTGCTCTTCCAGAAGACCCGGTCACTACTCTCTATAACTCCAGTTCCAGGGCATCAGCATGGTCTTCTGTCCTCCACGGGCACCAGATACAAAAGTAGTGCACAGACATATGTGCAGACAAAACACCGTGCACATAATAAAACAAAATAATTTTAAATTATTTGGTTGGGGGAATGTTTAGAACATGCATAAATAATTCAGTTCTATGATATCTACTTGTAAAATATCCTCTTTGATATGATCAAGGCACGTTATATGCACATGTGAAAATCTCATAATGACAGCCATTATTAGGTGTAATTATCTCTGTTAATAAAACATTCAAAAATGCAAAAACACATATGCAAATAAATAGCTTCCTTGGTTGGCTGGACTACACCTACTAATACAATGGGGTTTGATCTGAAAAGCTAACTGAGGTCTTAGTTTGGATTTGGGGCAGGAAGAGTACTGGATCAACAGCCTGGGAACTAGCCAGGCCCTGGGGAGTAGGGGACAAGCAGAGGAATGTCAACAGCCCGTGCCAATAGTCTTGCGACTGTGATTAACATCTCAAATGAACCCTAATAAAGCTGTCTTGGCTGGGACTGACACCTGGGTCCATGATGGATGATTTCACAGTTCAACCTCTTGCCCTGAACCGTCCACCACCTGTGTTCTCACGCTCCTGTGAACAGTGACTCCCACCTGTACTCAGGTGAGGTGAAATGTCCTGAGCTTTAGTGAACAACCCTCCCATCTGCCCAGATGTTCAGACATCTGGGTGTCATCCTTTATACAGCACTCCACTTTATATGAGAAAAATCACCAGGTACCAATGGTCCTGCATCCTTAATCTATCTATCTCTCTGAGGGTGGTTATACCAGACCCCATCAATTCTATATATTAACCTAAGAGTCTCTCAAATGACCTCCGGCCTCAGTGTTACCCACTTCAATGCATTCTCCTATATGGTCAGCCATTTTAAATAATGCAAGTCTAACCAAGCTACCTTGTAGCTTAAAAGTCCTCTGGATACAATCCAAAGTCCACCGCCAGAAGTGCAGGCAGGTTTCACGGTCTCACCCAACTGACTAGCCAGCTTCCTCTCTGCTCTGAGTAAGTCCTCTTCAGGTGACTGCCTCCTGCCTTCTGTCTTCCACTCTGGGGACTTGGTCCCTGAGGATCCTTCTGCTTTCAATGTACTTCACAGAGTCACAAGCCAGGGCCTCTCCAAATTGCACAACTCACAGCACTCAGGTTCATAAAAACGACCCTTTACACTGTGTGCCAGCATTTAATGCTCACATGTGTCCTTCAAGGCCATTTTCCCCTTTTGTAGAATAAGGAAGCTGACTCAGAAAAACCGAGAAAACATCATCTGGTCTGGAAAGCTTGCATGAGTCTCAAAGCAGGGACCATCTTCCAGATGCTCCCAAGACCCCATGCTGGTACAGAATTTATAGTGATTTGCCTTCTCAATTGTCTGTACCATAGGCTAGGTCTCATATAGGATGCTTAATAAAGATTTGTGGAATCAATAAATAACGACAACCTCATGGTATGCGTAGTTCAAATCTCAGCTCTTCCCATGACTGACCATGTGACCTTGAGCATGTGACCTTCTCTGCCTAGAGTGGGGATGATGACAACCCACACCTGAGAGAAGAACAAAATCAACAAACAACTGTAGAGTGCTTCAAAGGGTACCTGGCACCCAGTGAGGATCGCGAGTGTTTGCTTTGAGGCTAGCAGCATTTAACAGCAAAGAAGAATCTACGGGCACTTGTAAATGGAATGTATGTCACTCACAGCATTCTACAGGAAAGAGCAACAGCAGAGACAACACGACAATCCCTAAACACATGCTGGACCTAGAGCTAATAACATCACTCCAAGACTTGCTATTCATCACTCTGGTAAGGATTCCTGTCGAGCTGCACTCTAAAAGGGGCAGCCAGAAGTGTCATTTCGAGCAAGCACACCACTAGCTTGCAGGAAGGATGCATTCCTATGCATTCTTACAAACAAGGAGCAGCTCACACGAAAACTGAAAGGAGACGTCTCCTTGCACCTGTGAGAGTGCTCGGGATGGAAGACCTTCCCTCTACAAGCATTTTCTTTTTTCTGAACAGTTTACTAAGGATGGGAAGAATTGCACCCTCAGTCAGGGGAGTGGGCTTAGTTGTGTATACTCTGCAGAGCAGGGCAGGTATCTCATTAAAACAATAATGTGGAGAAAGGTCGTGAAACCTGCCTGTGCTTCTGGTGGTGGACTTTGGATTGTATCCAAAGGACTTTTAAGCTACAAAGTAGCTTGGTTAGACTTGCATTATATAAAAATGGCTGACCATATAGGAGAATGCATTGAAGTGGGTAATTTTTTGTGAAGAAAAAAACACAACCCAAGGAGTTGGCAGTGTGCCAAGAGTTTGTGCAGTGGTTAAACATCGTGTCCCTGACTGGGAGCAGCATCTCTTGTGCAAAGGTTATTGAAAGAGAGACCCTGCTTCCAGAAAATACTGGATGGTTTCCACCTAGTCAGAGCCGACCCTCTGCAGACCTTCATCCTCATAGCTGTGACATATCTAAGTCATCACTTGAGATTTTAGATGAATGGGATCCAGGCCCTCAGTTATAAGCAGCTATACTTCCTTTGGCAATGCTTGGTCTTAAAAATGGCAGCATTTTCATGTGGCTCCATATTTTTCTTCTCTAGATCATAGCCCATAATTGACTTCCTGAAGCTTCTTTCCCCATTTTTGTGTACTATATTTTAAATGCCACTTAAAACACAAGCATGATCATAAAAATATTTACTTAAGAGATCTGCAAAGATATCCAGTAATTTCTTATGACACATAGTGTTTGATTTGCTCATTAACTTAATCAAAACATTTAAAAACAACAATAGCTCATTACAACAAAAATTATCAGCTATAATGTCAACATTTGTGAGATGGAAGTAAGAAGATAGTGAAGTCAGTCTGGCTGCCCAGGTAAGAAGGACCCTTCCAAACAGACAAAATGAAGAGACACAAAGGAAAGGAAAGGAAAGGAGAGGAGAGGAGAGGAGAGGAGAGGAGAGGAGAGGAGAGGAAACATTAACAACAAAAAGTCCCATCTGGAGTGTTTTTTCACTAAGGGGGAAATTTCCTTTAGAGGGAAGACATGGATGATGGTCCCAAATGGAAGTCTACAAAATCTCACTGGCTCCTCTGCTAGTCTAGACACTTCCTGCTCTGCAGTTTCGAGCCACTTCATGTATTCAGTTTCATGTTCTAAGACTAAAAAGGACAGACACGAATCAAAGATCTCCACTCTATAGTGGAGTTATAACCACTGCTCTGTGCATATTCCTCTCTTAGTCTCTCTCTCTCTCTCTCTCTCACACACACACACACACACACACATACATACACACACACACACATACATACACACACACACACACCCCTCCCACAGCCAAGCATCCTCACATGGTTACACAGATGATGTCCATGGCAAACATGATTCTCCTGTTGATCAAAATTAGTTTCTTTCAAGTACCAGACCTTGACTATGCTGGACCAACTAGAATCCCTTTCCTAGATCCCAGCTTCCAGACAGACAGAACAGTCATAGGTATCAAGGGATGGGGGTCAGAACTCTAGCTCCGGGTTGGATAAGCTGAGTTAGTTAAAGGGAATATGAGAGAGAGAGAGAGAGAGAGAGAGAGAGAGAGAGAGAGAGAGAGAGAGAGAGAGAGAGAGAGATTGTGATACAAGCACCCAGCTGCAGGTTTCCACGTTTCACACAAACAGAACCAGGCAGACATGAATGAGCATTAGGAGAGAAGCTCAGATGAGAACCGAACAGGAAGAAGCTCCAGCATGCCTGGGGCTTCCCAGCCTTACCCCTGACTGCCCCAGCACATGATGTCCACACCCTGGCATCATCTAAGACTGCTCCTCTCTTTTCACTTAAGTAAATGAGAGTCTTTCCCTGTTTCTGCAAGCAGGAGGACAGCTAGTGCATACAACGGGATGCTGCATTTACACAGAGCTTCCAAAGTGGAAATCGGTCCTCTATCAGGTGCTACACTTTCAGGGTCTCAAGCCAAAATCAAACAAACACCTTGATGCACTCACCAAAGCCTAAAAGTTCCCAGAAAGTGAGAAAGCCCTCACGTGGTACAGCCATGCCAGAGGCTCTGACGATTCAAATGGACTCGCAAATGTCATGCTGTTGACACTTTTCACTTCCTAAAGTAGAGCTCTGAAGACATGCTCTAAGTGAAACCCACTTAAGGGGATTCATTTTTCCTCTGATAAAAATGAGTGTTATTAGAGCAAATGACAAACCTCCCCAGCGCCTGCTCATCACGCTCTCGGAACTGTCCTCTTTAAAAAGGTCTCCTCTGGGAAACTACTCATGAGCAAGCAAATTCTTTGCCTCCACGCAGGTGGACGAGGGTAGAACTGGAAGTCTCTTTAGGAGGAGCAGATAAACTAATAGTCCTGTGTCTGAATTCCTGGCTAAGATCACACTTGGCATGGATTTCAAAGTCTTCCAGGGTGCTGTTTTGTTCACAAGGAGGTTTTTCTTGTTTGAGCCTTCTTGCATAAGACTCTTGGAAGAGAGCAATGAAAAAGAGGGTTTCCTTACATGTTGAGACACAGCAGAGTCTATGTAGAGAGAAAAAAAACCACCCAGTAAGCAACGCCTCAGTCTCCCTGAGCTTTCTCCCAGGCAGTTTCATTCTCTCCGTAAGACAGGGTAAAAGAATGATGACATCCAAGTACTTTAGAGACAGTTGACGACTTGGTCTTCACATGTAAAAGCCGAGGTGGAGGTGGTAGGATTGAGACCCATGCATGTCGAGAGCTGCAAAAGCTCTGGTCTGGGGTGAACCCTGCACCCCCATGTGGAAACTGTTCTTTTGCTTTCTCACCCCCTCCTCTTTACCCCACACAGCCCCTCAGGCTGACTTCAACCGGGGCCAGAATCTCTAGGCAGGGATGGGGCTGTCCATAGACACAGCTAGCAAGCGGAAGTTTTTTCTGGATCCTCCTTCCAAGTGTGATGTACTATCTTGAGTAGCGTTCAAACACATCAATCCGTGGGGTTTGTATGAGGCAATGGGGCATGAGGAAGAAGCCTGATGCCACAGACATTTCTACAATGGCAAGGCAATGAGCCTCTTTTATCCCTATTTAAACGTCACAATCCACAGTCTTTTGCTAGGCACAAAAGTTGTACAAACTGTGGGACATTGCAGGATTCCCTGGAAGGCATAAATAGTAACAACCCTGTTCTTCCAACAGCTTTTTCTAGAGACTTGAACAGTTCACAAGGTCCTTCCAAACACAAAGGATGTTGCCCAATTTTCCTTTTCTGGCAAATCAAGTCAGTGTAACAGTAGAGCTATTTCTGGAACTTTCCCAACTAGCTCCCTTCTCAAGCTTCTGCACTTGCTGGTGCCAGGTCTGCCTGGACATTGCTCTCTATCCCAGGTAATCAGTAGACTCAGCCTTTGTGAGGTTAGACTTCAATTCAAGCAGAGGAGAAGCCTTCCAGGGCCTCCTCCTCACCAGCCCTACCAACCCATCAACCCCATTCTGTGTTTTCTTTGTCTTCACAAAGCGTGAAGTTATGTTCTATTGTGTTCGTTTATGGATCACCCACACTGGAATCCATGAAAGCGGGGGCTGGTTCTCGATTCTAAATAGGCAAGCAATAGCCATTCTCAGAAAATATCATCTGAATGAATGGATGGATGGGAAGGGACATTGAATCTCAGTTCCTTGAATAGTATGTGCCCTTTCAAATATCTTGTACCAAAGCAGAACTGTTACCTTCAAAGGTCTGTGTGTTATAACAGCCTGGCGTTGATGGAGAAAGGGTTACTACATTGTTTGTGGAAGTGCATTCGGACACAACCCATTGGAGGGTAATTTAGAAACATCTAACAAAATTTTAGAACATATATTTTCTCAATCTACAAATTTTCAAATCACGTAGCTGATCAAAACTAACTTGAAAGTGTGCAGCATTAGAAGGAGGACCACTACCTCACTTTCATGATGAAAAATTAGAAAAAGCTCATAAACTATCAAAGATTCGGTGTGGAATGGAAATATAATCTTGGAGCCATCGACAAGACTAGCTATATAGACGTCTATAAGGACACAGGAGACCTCATCACCAGTATACACAGTCAAGCAATAAAAGCAAGGTGGGAAGGATTCTGAACAGTCTACACTGTCGTGACAGAGTGTGATTCCTCTCTGTGTGGGTATCAGATACACACAGGTACACAGGCGGTATTAAAATGCTGTGTCAGCACCTGCAGAGATTCCAAGGTCATAGAGGTGGAAAAAAGTTCTACTTTCTAAGCCACAGTCTTTGTAAAATGAACATTTTTAGCAGCAAGCACACTGCAATCATAAGAACGAAACTTATAATGCTGTTAAAGTTTATTTAAATCCCAGAGCCAAAGCAATTCAACATTTATGAAACTAAGGTCTGGGCTCATATATTTACATTAACTAACTCTGTCGGTTCTATAGGTTTTATTTACAAAATCCTCAGAACTTGTCCCTTCTATGGCTCACGGTTACGGAGTGGCTAAACCAAATTGATGGAAAACATTTTGTAATCACCAAATGACAAGAGACCATTGTGTGTTTTGTTTAAACTTCTTATTGGCTTTGTCTTCCATTTACTCCCAAGAGCACATTCTGTGTGGTACGACTTTCACAGATGAGGAAAACGCTGTGAAAACTTAAACTCTTTCCTGGGACCCAGAACTTTCTACCTTGGTCCTATCTCCCCACCCCCACAGCTTGAATGGGAATGGTCTGCCTCAGGCTCAGGCTTTTGAGTGTTTGGTCCCCAGCTGGTGGCACTGTTTTGCAAGGTGTGGAAGTTCATGAGCTGGAGCCCTGCCAGAGGAAGTGGGTCAGGTGGGAGCAGACCCTGAAGTTTGATAGCTTTACCCTGGCTGCTGTTCTCTGTTATCTGAATTCAGAAACATTGTGGCTAGTGGCCTCAGGCTCCTGCCCTAGGCTGTCCACACCATGAGGGCCTGTATCCTTTCAAACTACAAATCAAAATAGATCCTTCCTGCATTGAGTTGCTTCTTATCCGGAGTCACGACATGGCATGTTAACACTGCACACACTATCCAGAGAGCAAATGAAAACACCTCCACGGTACAAATCTGCCAACGACAAAAGGCATGAGGATGACAGGGTCAGGGGAAGTAAAACCCACCCTTTGAACTGTAAAATAACACAACCACAATAAAAATTCATGTCTCTCATGTTGCAGAGGGTGTTGGTCTATTCGTACTAAGAACTAAGATCAACCATTTAAATTAAATGCTGATAATATGCTAGTAGGCACTGAAATAGCACATTTTATTGAGAAAAAAAAATGAGACTTAGAAAAAACGCAGAGGCATGGAGTTCACCCATCTGTAGAAAGGAAGCTGGTAGCCCTGGGGAGCGTCTAAAGGTGTGCTTGCTACACAATGCCTCAGCTGCATCCTCAGAATGTATATAAACAGACACGGGAAAACACGCTCTGCCAGTCTTACTTGCCACAGCCCTGAAGAGTTGCTCCTGCTAAGGCTTCACACCGGGGAGTTCATTTCTACATGGCAGGGGGAGCTTCCGCTTGGGGAAGGCAGCTTCCTATATACTCAGTTGATACCCAGTGGATCAGTGGGGTGTAGGCAATGAGGATAATGATGGAGCTGAATGTAGTCAAAATACATTGTGTGTGTGTGTGTGTGTGTGTGTGTGTGTGAGAGAGAGAGAGAGAGAGAGAGAGAGAGATGTCATAATGGAACCTGTTACTATGTGTCACTAATAAATGCTGATTTAACAGAAACCCAAGAAAAAATGTTTATAAATTGCTAAGAAGACTACCCAGAGTTTCCTAAGAATTAACAGAAGTGTCTTAAAGACGTTCCTGCTCTATATTATGCCAGTAGAGACCCCCGTCACACTGTGCTAGTCAAGGTCAGAAATGCCCAGCCTCCATTCGCATCCACTCAACTATTCCAGTCTTCACCAACAGTCACAGTAGACATAGTGACAGAACTTGACATCATTTTCTTTTTTAAATTTTTATTATGTTGGCCGGGCGGTGGTGGCGCACGCCTTTAATCCCAGCACTCGGGAGGCAGAGACAGGCGGATCTCTGTGAGTTCGAGACCAGCCTGGTCTATAAGAGCTAGTTCCAGGACAGGCTCCAAAACCACAGAGAAACCCTGTCTCAAAAAACCAAAAAAAAAAAAAAAAAAAAAAAAAAAAAAAAAAAAAAAATTTTTATTATGTTGCATTGGTAGCTCCTTTGCCCAATTCCAATATCGCGGTAACCATTCAAAACTAGTAAATCCTGCCACCGGATTAATTTTAGAAGACCCTTCTTGCCTCTCATTTACAGGGAACTCTCTGCTTTTCTTTATGACTTCCCACATTCCCTAAAATGTTTAGAAGCTGCTCTCTGTGTTTCCTCAGGAGTGCAGTAATAGGGGCAGTACAGTCTGCAGGCCACTGGGCGAGGTCAGTGAGGAGAGTCCCCTGGTGTTAATAGCTACAGTGATGGTGCTTCCTTCTTCAGACCACGCCATTAAAATTGCTTTCAGCGCCCACGAAGGAGTTGTTTGTGCTATGTAGATGAGACTGGATACAAGCAAACCTAACAAAACCGTTCATTCCTCATAACTAAAAGAGCAAGACAATGACAATACACTGTAAAGTTTTAAACAGACAGAAGAAATGAATTTTAAGATGGAAGCCGCTAGATCAAAATGGAGTCACTTTGGGGGCTTATTGTACTTTACTGTAGTTTATTCTCCTAGAGATCAGGGCTGAAGGGTATTTCCTGGGGTTTTACAAGATGGTATATCAGTATATCATGTTCTATAGGAAGGTAGGGGATTTCACTTAGGGACACTAATTTTTTTTAATTGGACTTGCTCTGTTTCTAAGCCACTATTTTGCTGTTTTGTTTTTCCACTAGACAAACTGAATTCTTCTGCCACTCCCCTCACACCACCTCTGTCACCACCTCCTGGGGCACCTGGTGTTTTCATGTCCTTTGCCCTGCTCACACAAATGCTGCACCTCCCCCCGGTGATGTGGGACGTCCTTCTGTATATGCGTGGCTTTTATTGGTTAATGAATAAAGCTGTTTTGGTCTATAGCAGGGCAGACTATAGCCAGGTGGAAGAGATGAGAGAGAGAGAGAGTAGGCGGATCCAAGGAGACGCTATGTAGCTGTTGAAGGAGTCAGACACCAGAACCTTACCAGTAGGCCACAGCCTCATGGTGATACACAGACTACTAGAAATGGGTTAATTTAAGATGTAAGAGTTAGTTAATAAGAAGCCTGGGCTAATAGGCCAAGCAGTGTTGTAATTAATAGTTTCTGTGTGATTTTTTTGGAGCTGGGTGGCCAGGAAATGAACAAGCAGTCACCGCTTACACCAAGATAAGAGTATCCAGAATGCCTCAGCTATTTCTCCAAAATCCATGTTGGGGCTAGATCACTGAGTTAGAAACACACGTGTGTGTGTGTGTGTGTGTGCAGGAAAGAACAGAGAATTTATGTACAAGCTAAAAATGCCTCTTGACACAGAGCCATAGCACCTCCTTAGACCACATGTCTATAGGAATTGTGTAGTTTGAAGAGCCCTCCAAACAGCTGTCCGGGAAACCGAATTCTGTGCACAACCTCTGTGTAAAGATGGGTCATTGTGGTTCACTTAATAAAATCTGGATGGGCAATAGCTAGGCAGAACTTCCAGGAAGAGAGAGGAAGAGGAGGAGAAATTTAGGTGTACAAACTATGCCAAGAAGATGCCAGGAGATGCTAAATAAATCGGAAGTACAGAAATAGAGGTTTTTAAAAGCCACATAGTAGAATTCAGATTAACAGGAAAAGACTGATTTAAGTTATAAGAGCTAGTTAGGGGTAAGCCTAAGCTAAAGGCCAAGCGTTCATAATTCATAAGAAGTCTCCCTGTCATCATTTGGGATCTGGCTGTGGGACAGAAAAAGGCTCATTATAAGTTTCCCCTCTATCTCTAGGTGTCTATGTACCTATCCTGAGAAAGTGAAGAGGAAGTCTTCAGGAAACTCAGTCGAGCCCAGAGATGCTGATGAACCTATTGATGGTGAGGAATATCTCGTTCCACTGTGATCTTAGCATCTTCCTTCATGAAAGGGTGCCACAGCCCACTGTTCATTCAAGACAGCTGGCATGTTCAGTATGTCCTCAAGGGGCCACATAAGAATGAAGCCTGTCTCTTGAGGTACTCAAACTGTGGCTGCCTCCCCCTTTTATTGTTACTACAGCTCTGTTAAGTCTCTGACTGTCATGTGACAGACACTGATCAGTTTCTCCTTAAAATTTATTTCTTTTCTTTTTTGAGATTATAAGATAATTATATCATTTCTCCCTTTCCTTCCTCCAAACTTTCTGACTCAGTCAGAAAAGTCCTTTCTGTGCAAGCACAAGGACCTGGGTTCAGTCCTCGGAATCCACATGAAAAGCCAACGACAGTGGCATGCACTTGTGATCCAAGTGCTGGGCAGAAAGAGACAGAGGAGACCTGGGGCTTGCTGGCCCGTCAGCGTAGCCTCATCAGGGAATTCCCGGGAAAAGTCAGGGGCTGACTCAAAACACGAACGAAAACAAAATCCCCTCCGAGATGAATGGTCTCCATACACCTGTATACAACACGCACACGCACGACCACACAAACACGAATGCACACATATGCACCAAGGCAGGCAGGCAGGCAGGCAGGCAGATAGATACTAGTTTGCCATGTATGTCTGGAGTCACAGGGGGACATCTAAGAAGTCAAATCAACCCCAGGACTACAGCTTCTCTAACCTCACAAACAAACCCAGTACAGGGACTCTGGAGCTCGGAGATTTTGTGAGGACACCAGGCCCAACTGTAGGAAGCCCCAGGAACAAGGAGCTTGGGACATTTCCTGGGGAGGAAGGCACCAAACCTCCAAGGGTCAAGCTGCACACCAAGTCCTGAACTTTGGTAGCAGGCTCACCTGTGGGGTTCTTGGGGTGACCTCAGTCCTGAGGGGTGCTGTTCTGGACATGATATGCATTCATCAGCCTTGTCTTGGGCCTATAAATAGGCAGGTTGAAAACATGACAGGGGTGCTCTGCCCCTGACGCCTGGGTGAGTCCAGTTTGGAAATACTAGGAATCTGGAAGCACTGAGGGAGCCCCTGGGGCTCCCTAGCTGCCAAGATAACATGCAGGAGTTCTCAGCAACACTGAGACACTGTCCTGTTGTCAGTGTTCCGGCTTGATAAGGAAAAGATACAAGCGTGAGAGAAGAAAAGACTTCAAAATCAAGGAGATTAAACACCAACCAACACACACAGCGAGTCCGGATCCTGGGGGAGCATTTAATGATCTCTCAGTCTCCTGGCTCCTGGTAGGGTTCGTCCTGTCTATCTAAGGTTAAGAGGTCAATCTTGTCATCCAAGCCACTGTGAGCTGGTCACAGAGGGCTTTACATAAGGGACCACATCTGCTTTAAAATGCTGCTGTAGCATCTTAAATATCTTCATTACTTTTATCTCGACTTGCTCTTCATAAGGGAACAATGGAACATGAGGGAGATCTGGGGAAACAGGAAGAGAAAAGAAACAGCTCCCTGTTCTTTAAAGCCTTCACTGCACTGTTGCCATTTGAAGAGAGACTCCCACACTGTGGTCCTGATACAACCCCACTCCACATGACCAGCTGCCCTGAGGAGGAAACTGCAGGAGACAGCTTTCAGAGTCCTAGAGATCTTTCAACCTCTAGGACCAACTCTCCCAAAGAAATCTCATTCCATGCCTTATGGTCAGTGAGAAAGGTCAGATCTTCTTCTAGATTAAGCAAGCTCTTCCTCAAAGACAGAGCTAGATCTTGACTGAGAAGCAAGCATTTCCCACAAGGGGCTGGATGTTATTGGTGGGAACCAAAAAGGAAGCAATCAGGTCACAGCACAGCATGACAGGTCTCTAGTGACACAAACCAGACTCCACATCATTGGGACTGAGGCTGAAGAAACTGCTTCTGCAGAAGAGCCCGAAGAGGAGGGACCACAGGGTAGTCAGGCGTGCCCCAGGCAGAGTAGGTAGCCACTGCCGGTGCCCTCTGAGGGCTCACAGATGGATGGAGAGGATGAAATTTAAACGAAGTCTTCTTTACCTTTTTGGCTTGTGACCTGGGCAGGTTTCCACCTTTTTCAGACTATGTCTTCATGCTGAAAAATGGAGACAGTGAGGCTTTCCCTGCAGCTTTGCACAAGGGTTAGACAGAACAATGTGGTATTTGTTTAAATAAATTCTGTTTTTTTCCTGCATGACATTGGTATTAGAAATGAAACAATCAGGGCCGGGAAGGTGGCTCCGTGGGTAACATGTTTGCTGGGAAGACAACAAATGCTCAGAGGCTGGGAAACCATGTAAAGCCACACACAGCTCCTGCGGCGAGATGGGAGGCAGAGGTGGGGGCGATGCGTCATTACATAACACACGGTCTGCCCAGGCAGCCACAGGAGAGGCTCTCTGTACAGCATCACACCCACCTCAGGCCCAGCTCACACTTTCACACCTGCCTGGTCTCTGCGGCACACGGGACAACAGTACACCGTCTAAGGATACAAGCCCTGTGTGCTGGCCGCAGCATGCCTTACATCGCCATTTAAAACTTTATTCCATAAGCAGTCTGCCCTGCTCCCTCCGTTCCCACACGTAGCCCTGCAATGGCTTCCTGGCCAAAGGATATCTGGCTTATATTCTACCTCCAAGGGAAGCCTTCAGGGACCATCCAAATCCACACTGCTCCCCTGCTTGGTCCTTTGGCTAATTTCTTTTAGTTACATTTTCTGGGTAGGCGTCTCGTTTCCTCAGATAAACCCATCGTTCAGGTTCCTGTGAGTCATACGTGGGGCAGCCACACAGAACAGCTTTGACTTAACATGATTTCCACATGACATATTGCTGACTCATAAGCCTTGGTCATCTCCTGACAACCATAAAACACTAGAGCCAGGCACATGCGCCGAGTCTTTGGAGTAGAGGCCAGGTCATAGCAGGCAGTAAAGAAAGGTTTAGGATTAGAAGATACAAAAAGCAGAACTCTCTATTCATTGAGAAAACATGAAGAGTAAGATAGGCCCACGATTGTATAGTAAGCCCTCGGATTAAACCTCAGTAGATGACCCCTGTGTATTGCTGCCGCTTGGCACACTAGACAGGTAACCTGCTACAGGGTATGAGATCAGCACCTGCCAGAACAAGAAGGAACCAGGAAGTCCTGAGCTCAAGGCCACAGAACTAGCCACAATTTACAAGATAAATTTAGTCAGCACTTTCAACTGACAGTACTCCTTTAAGGCCATGGGATCTTTTCTGACACACTACAGGGCTCCCGGGGACAGGAAGCACGCAGGAGGGGTTTCAGTTGGGGTGTCTCCAACTAGAACATCTTATTTCGGACACCTTGTTGGCCCCTCAGTCTGTGATTCCAGAAATCATCCTTTTCCTTGACTTCCATCCAATATACCTGCCTTGACTTCCTGTTGAACACAGCAGGCTCCTGTTGAAATTTCCAGCAGGTACAATGCGGAGGTGAATTTGATAAAATTCTACCACGGGCCAGCACACATGCATTATAATACTCTAGCTGCTAAATTAGATTGGGGGTTGGCAGAAATCAAAGCCCCAGAGACGCATTACAGGATTGTGCAACTCTGCACCCCCGGGAGGCTTGATGCAGGATCTTTCACCAGAACCCCCTCCTCAGAAGATCAAATGTAAAAAGTGCTTCTGTCCTTAGCTCTCAGAAAATAAACAATGATTATTCAATCCAGCTGAAGCTCCTTGGGTTTTGAAAAACAAGATAAGCCAGAAGAAAATCCAGGGAAGGGAGTGAGAACAGGGATTTCCAATGCTGGCTTCATTTAATACAATAGTGCCCATGGGGAGCTGTGGGAGGAAACCGGAATTGACCGGCTGTGATGGGCCTGGGAAGAAGGGTGCTGGTTTGGACAAATGAGAGTTGAGCTGACTGCAAAAAGAGACAGCTGGAACAGTGAGATGGGAAACAGCAGAAAGGAATGAGATGGCAAATGGCTAGGTGTGGAGAAGCAGAAGACAGACAAGGCAGTGGAGGGAAGGTATCAAGGAGAGGGGACAAAGAGCTAGACCAATAGATATGGTGGCCTTCCCAGTCCCCGTGCATTCCCCAAGAAGAGGGAATGGGTGATTCATTTGCATTGCTATCTTGATTATATTAAGAAACACCAGTGGCATCAATGAGGCTCACCTTTGGGTCTGAGGACATTTCCAAAGAGGATCAGCAGAGGGGAAAGGGTTCCTGAAGGATAAGACCAATACTAAATCTTTCGGCACCAACCCATGACCCGGGGACCCTGACTGAATCAAAACAGAAAAAGGAGAAAGATGGTTGAGTGCCAGCATCTCCCTTTCTCTCCTCTGATCCTCTGAGATGTGAATGAGCAACTTTATTTACACTCCTGCCACCTTGGTTTGTCCCGCCGTGGAGCTGCCTGCTGTCCCACCATGGAGTCGTCCCACCTTGGAGCCACCTGCTACACATCTTCCCCACAATGATGGACTCTCTCCTCTCAAGGTCAGAATAAATCCTCCCCCTTAACTACCTTTTGTCAGGTGTTTGGTCACACTCGTAAGAAAATGAACAAATACAGGAGGGGACAAGTCCAGCAACATAGTTGGGGCAGCTGCTAAGGGGCACCTGGATCTTGGCACTCATTCATTCCCAGCCTGCCTGAGAACAAGTCTCCCTCAGCCCACAGAGTCCCATTGCACATCATGAAGCATACAGGTCACTTGTTCTTAGAGACTTCACGACTCAGTCTAAACACCCCTAAACTCTGTACTAAGCGTTGGTGCCTTGATGGCTCCACTCTGAACAGCTTTAGTCATGTGCCGTCTGATACAATTCCCTGCACACTGCTAAGAAAGGGCCCTGAAAGGCAGCGATCTGTCCATTCCACAAGGCAATGCTGTAGCATGTTTTCATTGGGGTATTACAATGTTTTATTCATGAATTTCACAATGAAATGAAGTATTAACACAAACGTCCTCTGTCAGAGGTAGGAGTCATGGCAGAATCTGGTCTAGGGGACGAAAGTAATCACAGAAATCAATAAAGTAAGAGCAGAGAGTTTCAGTTTGTGGTGCCCACAGCAGACGCTCCATCTCCAGAGACAGAGATGGTGCCACTTACCAGCTGCCAGGCACCCTCTGCAAAGGAGCCCTGGTCAGCTTCATTGTCACCGCCTGTCCACACGGCGGAATCTCACAGACCACTAGTCTCTGTCTCTAGGGGAGTTGGTGGCATTTCTCGGGGTAAGAGAGCATTCTGCTTGAATATGGGATGAAACCCTCCTGAGTTAAACTAAGGTCTAGGAAGCAGAGCTAGCGTTTCCTTGGTACTTACTATGTGTTGAGCATTAACCTAGAGGTGTGATAAGCAGTATCTCTTTAACCTTTAAACCCTTGCCATATCAAAGGCGCTATCTCTGTCCTACAGATCTGAACTCCAAGTTACAGAGAGATTAGGTAAACTGCCCAGGGCCACACAACTTGAAAGCCACAAAGCCAGGATTTAAGTCTGATCCCACCCCCCTCCCCACACACACACACAGGCTCCTAAATCCTTCCTCTTACCATCTGCTTGGATAAGTTGGAAAACTATGGATCAGTTAGATCGCAGAAGGGGGTCAGAGCCATTCCTGTGACACTTGTTCCAAGTCTGGTTGGAGCATCTACACTGAGTTTTAAGAGTAAATGAATTAGCATCTTAAGTGCTTAGAGCAAGGGATCCCATTGGGGGAGGCCTCCCATTGGGGGGACCATCAATCACTGCTCTTTTCTCTCCTTCCTGGGATGCAACCCTCCCTCACTAGGTTTGCCTTCAGCTCCTTCATCCTGTTGGAATTAACTGTGAAATGGCCTCCACAGGCTCAGATGTTTAAACACCTGTGCTTCAGTGGGTGGCACAAACTCAGGAGGTTTGGTGCTCTAGGGAAGTGGAGCCTTGCTTCAGGAAGTGGCTGTCTAGGGGGGCGCAGGCTTTGAGGCCTACAGCCAGCCTGCTGTCTTCGGTCTGTGCCCTTGCTCCTCAGAGCAGGCAGCCTGACACTTCTGCCACCACAGCCATCTCCCTCGCCACAGCAGACTGCACCCCGCCCAACCACGGATCCTTCCTCATACCACTCCTTCTCAGGTGTGTGGTCGCACCCACAAGAAAACTGAGACTGCTGCCCGCTTTGAAGCGCGTCTTGGCCACAGCCGCTGGAGGCCAACCTGGATCTGAGCAAACCTGGACGTTTCTTTGAGGTCCGGGTTTTCAAAAGCCACTCAACTTCCCTAAAGCTAGATTTCCCCATTTGTTCATTCTGTCAAAATCTAAACTAGTATCTCCCCAGAAACAAAGAAGGGTCTAGCACCAATCTATGTAAGGTGGTTGGAAGAAAGAAGAAAATGTATAGCTCCATGTTGTAATTACCACAGGCCTTTGCAATTATTTATATAATTTATATAAATATATATAATTTATATACATATATTATATCAATGCTTGTTGGCAGAGAGAGACAGAGAGAGAAGAAGTGGGGTGAGAGAAAGTGAGAAAAACAATCTCTTTGATCTTAAGACCTTGGCTTTTGAAATATTCCTGACCATAACCCAAGGAATGGATGCATATTAGATAAGACTCCAGCACACGTAATACACACAAAATAAAGATTAGCACATGACACTTAAACCTATTCAGTACAATGTGCTGATGTTTCTTTTTATTGGACATTGTTTTTTTTTTTTATGTATTGATTTGAGCTTTCACCACAGTATCTTCCTCTTCCTTTAGTGTCTGATAACCAATCAACTCTGGTCTAGAAATAAGAAAAAGAACACTACAGCAGAATTCATAACCTTGGTTTGCACTCTGCTCTGCTTAGCGGGATGAAGTTCCGCCCCTTTCGCACACAGGACACAGGTGTCCGGCAGACTCACGCTGCATACGTCTACCATCCATTAGTTACTGGCGTGGAGCTTGAGGATCACCCCAGCTGTCCTGGTGTCACGGCACTCCTAGCTGAGTAATCCTTATATTACTCAGCAATGACTCCAAAGGGCAAGGGTGCTTTTGCTGGAAGGTTGGATATGACAAAGAGAAGCCATAAAAATGTTATTTTAAGGAAAAAAGGGAAAAAGAAAAGTTGCTGAGTTTTGATTAGCTGCTGCTGTCAATCTAGTTTATAAATTTGGTGCTATTAAGTTTGGTATATACTGACTTGGAATACCCTCATGGGTAACTGGAGAGTACATTAATGGATTACAACCCACAGTTTAATCACTCCACAGAACAGGAAGCCTCATAGGTTCACAAATCCCCTTCGCCTTTGTTTTGTAAGACATTGCAAAATAGAAGAAATTCAGCTGGCTTCTGATCCCTGTGTCCACAGATCACATGATATATTGTCGGACAATAAACATGGTTTTGTGTGTACGTTCAGTGACAGCAGTGGATTAGGTTTATTGAGAAGCAGGATTTCAAAATTGCATCTTAGGCAGGGTGTGGTGCTCTTTGGAAGGAGAGATCATATGTTTCCCATGTCTTTTCAGTGAGTACCCATAAGCAACTTCCTCCACGGACATGTCCTTTGCCACAGGGCCGCTGAGATATGAACAGGATGCTGGCATGCCTCTCCAATCATGAGGATTCGGAACTCCCAGCACCACCATCCTTGAAAGCGGTCTACCCTCGATCCTGCTCTGTGTGCTTGTCATGGCCAACTGAGGGGACAGCCACTTTTCTGGCTCAGCGTGGAACTCTTTCTATGACAGGAAAGCAAGCATCTGTGGTACTGGGCCTTCCTTGTATGCTAGGCTTTGGGTATTTCTAGCATCACTTCTTTAAAAAAAAGATTATTTTTTTAGATCTATTTACTTATTTTAATGTGCATTGAATGTTTCGCCTGCATGCATTTATGAGCACTATGCTGGCACCTGGTGACTTCGGGATTCAGAAGAGGGCATCTGATCCCTGAACTGGAGTTGTGGATGGTTGTGAGCCACCATGAGGGCAATGGGAATCAAGCCTTGGTCCTCTGTAAGAACAAGGGTGCTCAACCATTCAGCCAACTCTTCAGCATCCTCAGCACCTTTGATCATCACTTTTGATTGTGCTGTTTCTCATCCTTGGGACATCTTCCACCCACATGAATTCTTCCTTCCCCTTCTAGGCTATATCCCAGACTTTCTAAGATCCTCCTCCTCCAAGCTTTCCTCCCTGGAAGTGAGACAAAGTTCACTGAATTCGTTCAGCCACTTGCCTCCTTGAAACTTTATGAATATTTATGGACTTTCTAACATTTCTAAGAAACTTTGGAGCTTAATCCCACATAGTTAATATTCCCTCTTTAAGAAGGTTTAGCATTTTTTATTGCAATACCCAAATCACATAGCTACTTGTCTGATCTTCTGAGAACCAGTGGTTGCAATGACAGCAGGCTCCAGAAGTGCTGATTCTCCTAATAGTTCACCATTTGAGAGATATTTGTTTTGGACAACGGAATTCGTACATGAGGCAATCACCTGGATGCTTCCTCTCTAAGATACTGGGAGATGCTCTTGTGGAAAAGAATCTGCATTTTGACACAGTTAATCTACAGAAGTCTGTGTTGGCTACTGCCCTGCAGGGGTCTCATTCATTTATTGTTCCAGCACACACACACACACACACACACACACACACACACACACACATGCACCTTGCTTTCCCTTTTCTTTGGCTACTTAGATCTTGGAAAGAATTTAAAGACAATCTATTCAATACCGGATGGGGAGATTTTACTTCCCCAAAAGATGAACCAGTATGCTTCAGATCACTCTACAGAAAACTTTCAAAACACTTGGGGTCAAACCCCAAATCTCTGTCACTACAGACATTGGAAGGCAAACATCTTAAAACATCACCTTCACCACCTACCTCTTCAGTTTCATTTCCCCTTCTCAGACTTCCTGTCTTCCACCAAATCCCTCTGTTTCACCACCAGAGAATTTCCCCAGATCCTCAGCACCAAAATCTCTCCTTGTCCCTAACCAGTTCCCCAGTGCTGCTGCCTCTGAATCCCACAACTTCTCTTATCTTTCTGGGCGATTTCACTGCTTATTCTGGTTTTTCTCTTAGCCCACACCACACCTGTCGAAACCACACACACCTTTATTTTAAACTCTCCCATAATTGTAGCAAACACATGCAGGAGAGTGAAGCCCATGATGGTAACTAATGCAAAGACCTGCTTTTTTCCACCTGGGGGAACAGGAGCCCTTTCTACCTCTTGCTGTGTGCTACAGAGGATGTGCTGAGGGAGAAGGTATTGGTTCCTGCAGATGAGTAATGCCTCAAGACACATGGCCAAGCAGATAATTATCGCTACAAACTGAGCAGGAGGAGCAGCCCAGCTCATTAGGCACCTTCAGTCTTTACTGGAAGGATCAAGAACCCATATAGGTCCAGGGGGAAATAACCATAGATGCAGGTTTGTCCTTGTAGCGTGCTAAGGGGACAGTGAGGTGGTCAAGGAGAAGGCTGGATACACACACACACACACGCACGCACACGCACACACACACACACACACACACACACACACACGTAGGGCTTGGGAGTTTGTTTTGTAGGTAAATGCTTGCCTTGCACGATTGAAGACCTGAGTTTGAGCCACAGAATTTATGTTAAAAGTAGGACATGGTGGAATACATTTGTAACCCCAGTGCTCATGAGACAGAAATAGTTGGATTCCTAAGGCTTGTTGGTCAGTCACTTAACCTAACTGGTGAGCACCAGGCCAGTGAAAGATTGTCACACAAAACAAAACTAGCATTATTTGTCACAGCCAGAACCTAAATGCCCCTTGACTGAAGAATGGATAAAGAAAATGTGGTACATTTACACAATGGAGTACTACCCAGTGGACAAAAAATAATGACATCTTGAAATATGCAGACAAATGAATGGATCTAGATAACATTATATTGAGTAAGGTAGCCCAGACCCAGAAAGACAAATACAATATATACTCACTCATAAGTGACTTTTAGACATAAAGCAAAGAAAAGCCAACCTACAATTCACACCCCCAGAGAACCTACACAACAATGAGGACCCTAAGAGAGACATACATGGATCAAATTTACATGGAAAGTAGAAAAAGACAAGATTTCCTGAGTAAATTGGAAGTGTGGGGATCATGGGAGAGGGTAGAAAGGGAGTGAAGAGGAAGGGAGGAGAGAGGAGAAAAATATATAGCTCAATAAGAACAATAAAAATAAATAGATAGATAGATAGATAGATAGATAGATAGATAGATAGATAGATAAATAAATAAGAATCTAAAAAAACCCCAGAAAGCATTTGAGGAATATCACCTCAGGCTAACCTCTGTCTACACACACATACACACAGACAGAGACACAGACACATACACAGTCTCTCTCTCTAAACAAATCAAAACTCATTATAATAGACCCTGAGCGCAAGTATGTACATACATTCTCAAGACTTGGTTTGTCACCAACAAATAAATGATCTAGGGCACATTGCTCAAACCCTACACTTGGTTTCTCTACCTGGTCATGGCCAGGATAATTGAAGCATCAGATAATCCTCATTTTAAAAAAACTAGGGCAATATTTGGTGTATATTGGGCACTATACAAATTTTATTTTTTTATTTTTTAGTTTTTTTGAGACAGGGTTTCTCTGTAACTTTGCAGCCTATCCTGGAACTAGCTCTTGTAGGCCAGACTGGCCTTAAACTCACAGAGATCCGCCTGCCTCTGCCTCCTGAGTTCTGTAATTAAAGACGTGCGCCACCACCACCTGGCTATAAACATTTGTTAAATAGGCCCTTGGTTTGAACCATCTTGCTTGGCGTCTGCTGACCCCCAAGTCCTAGAGACAAGGTAATGACGTGGCTTCCATACACACCGCATACACTCTGTTTCCCAACACAGATGTTCCAAAATCTGAAATAATTTTCTTTTTCAGTGTAAACCACAGGGAGTTTGAAACCCTTCTGTTCCTACGTGTTTTGGATTAAGGAACCTCCATCACTTTCCTTGACTGTCTTTTCTTGCCTTCTAGGATGCCTGGATTTCTCAGGTCCTTTCTGGGACCCCCCCTCCTGGCCATTCCTTACGGAGGTGCCTCCCATAATCCTCTTCTCCACCACATCACATCCACTTTCATGGTGGAGTGATCAGGTGGCTTTAGGACCATTTCTTCCTGTAGAGTTTCTCAAATGTCTACAGGACCAGAACAAAAGCCTTAATCCCTGATTCCGGCAGTGTCCTGTGAGGGCAGGACCTCCACTCTACTGAGTATCTGCAAGGATCTTAAACTGAGCTTGTCCGACTCCGCCCTCCTGACGCTCCCCACAGCACCTCCTCTTCGGTCTTCCTTGTCTTTGTTAATAATATTCCACCCCCGGCCCCTGCTCCTTTCATCAACATCAACACAAATTTTATCGTTTCCTCTCACACAGCTCCTTTTCGAGAAAGGGCATCACTCTCTGCTCAGGCTGGGACTGAACTCAATGCTATCCTCCTGCCTCAGTCACCCAAGTAGTAGGTTTCTAGTTCCAAGCCTGGAAAGTCCCCTCAACTCTAAGGCGCATTGAGGATCCGGCCAGCACTTCCAACTGTACTCTGGCTCCTGTGGACGCTCCCAAGTCCCAGAACGCCCCTTCCACCCCTTCCACCTCTGCTCTCATCCCACACCAGCATCCTCCTGCAGCAGTGGGGCAGAAGCATCAGTATCTGGTCCAGACCCTTCCAGTCGCTTGTCACCTCACTCAGAAACACCGACGTCCTTACAATTGCATGGTCCTCCATAACCTGAGTGGGCCGCCTCGTCTGCTGGCTATCTGACCTCATGTCCTCCCACTGCCCTCTTCATCGTATGTCTGGTGACATGTCTCAGATATCCAGGCTGCCCCTTCCTTACCTTCACAACTCTGCTCCAAAGCACGTGGTCCCTCACATGCCTTTTAAAACTATGAGTTATACCGGTGTGCCATCTATTCTGCTTCCTTGCTACATTTTTTAGTGAAAGCCTGGTCTTCTAGGTCCTGCTGGTGCTGTTTGGCCTATCAGAACATGCACTTTCTCAGTGTATTTAAGCTCTGTGAGTGGGAATTTACATCTTAACTCTGCTGCCTTCTGGTTACACAGGGAGTACCTTGCACACAGGGGGCACTCAGCAGCTGTTTGCGGCTTGAATGGGAGGGAACACTGGCTCATTTGGCTCCTCTTACCTAAGACAGTCATCACCGTCTTCATGAGCTTCATGGGAGCCCTTCGGCGGCTCATGGAGCCACTCATGTGTGGAGACAACACGTTGGTTTTCCTCTTGACGTACATGTAAATGCGCACATATACCACCACCATGATGAAGAAGGCCAGGAGGTTTGACACAGCCCAGAAAATGAGGTAACTCCTGCTGTAAATGGGGGCCAGAGAAGAGCAGGCAGAGATGTTGCAGAGGCAATTCCAGCCCAAGGTGGGGACCGCCCCCATGAAGATGGCAATGGCCCACACTAGCAGGATGAGCAGGGTCACCCTCTTTTTGGTCAAGTTGCTGTGCACCCGCATTCTCATGATTGACATGTGCCTTTCCACCGCTATCACCAGCAGATTGGCCAGAGAAGCGGTCAGGCTGGCGTCCAGGAGCCCCTGGCGGAGGAACCAGCGGTTGACAGTCAAGGTTTTCGACACTGGGCCCGTGTTGAACATCAGGAACACATAGGCGATGCCCGCGAAGAAGTCCGCAGCAGCTAAGTTAGCCAGCAGGTAGTAGAAGGGAAAGTGGAACTTCCTGTTCGTGATCACAGCTGCAATGACCAGGGAGTTAGAGAAAAATATGAAGAGGCAGAAAAATGTCCCGACACACAGGACGATCAGAAGCTTTGTCCCGGTCCACTCGTCCACAGTGTCCGTGTTGCTCCTGTTGTAGAAGAACTCCATCCGTTTGTCATAGTGACACTCGTTCATTGTGGAGAGGAGCTGCACATCCTAGAAGAAACAAAAAGAGGACAAGCATCACTCTCGGTGAAATCTCTTGGTAAGCCACCAGCTGACACCATGGCACCCCTCCTCCGGGTGCCCCTGTATCAGTCCGGTCACTCCTGGCCTCCCACCACAGGGCACTGTTTGCATGCAAATTACTTCCCAGGATCAGCCGAAAGTTCAGGGAGGGAGTGCCTTTTGTTGTCTTTTATTCCCACCCGCATCCAGAGGCTCTGCCTGCTCACTGCAGGTAACTAATGGCTGGGTCATAAACGAATGGGCGAGGGCATCACTCCGTCAAATGTGCTGTCTTACAGTTTCCACTCTGTACTAGTGACGACAGCAACACAGCACAAATCATCAATGAGTGTTTTCTGCTGGTAACGTCCAGGCCATTTCTTATTTATGAGTTCTGTTCCGTAATCAAAAGCAGGCTTATAAAAATGCCAGGCATACTCTTGCCAAGGTAGTAGTATTGAATTACTCGTTCAGGGCCAAATGCTTTCTCCAAGGATCAATTTCCACACCTCCAACTCCTCCAGTCTTGATCGATCAGCATCATTTAGTTTCAGGCTACAGTTAACATCACTTATTAAGCATATGGTGTAGGGAGGGAGACTTTGGCCTCAACACCCCCTCTTCTCCTCTCGTTCACTTCCTCCTCCTAGTCACCCATTCTGGTGGTACCTATGTAATTATGTGTGCTGCGTTTTCCATCCCAACCCCCTCAAGTCAGTCTCTTTCCCAGGAGACTCTCCAACCCACAGGTGATTGAGGATAAGGCCTTTACAGGCCATTGACCTCCAGGGTCTGTGTGCAGAAATTCAGCCCGATGCTAAGTGAAGACAAGTCCTGTCAGGACTTGTGTGAAAGGGGACTCCAAACTGTAGCACCAGGCTTGCGGGGATGACACTGGTCCCTCTCAATATAAGACTGAGGATAAAACCCAAAAACCAGTGGAGTTGAAGCCAAGATTTTAACTTCTGGCTGGAAGGGCTGTCCGATCCCTCATAAAAAACAAGACTGGGATTTTTTTCATTGGAGCACAGGCTCAGTTGTAGAGAGCCCTGTGGAGTCACACCTGATGGCTATGTGTAGAGAGCTGCGTGGAGTCGCACCTGATGGTGCTGGCTTCCGCCCTCCGCGATCCCGAAAGCGAGTGCTCTCTGTGATAATCAACTCCTAATATCAACTAGGCCTGACTTATGCTATTATCACGCAATGATTGTCAGCTGCTTGCGTATGCGTGGACCTATGAGCAGTGCCCACCTGGCAATCCAGGATTGGTAGCCCATGCCTACTTAAGGGCTGGGAGAGGTTTGCCCTGGGAGAGAGGAAAGGAGAGAGGGAGAGAGTGATATAATTGTAAAAAGGTCCTGAATAAAACTGCTTAGCAAGAAGAGCTCCAGTGTGTCGTGCGTACCTCCTTGCTGGCCGAGGGGGACCGCGACACTCAGTAGACGTAAGAGTTCTGCTGCCCACCTTTTGGGAAGAAGTTTGTGTGACAGGGAAAGATAGATAAGGAATCCCAAGCTTTAAAGCTTCCTGTGAATGCTGAATCTGATACCACACCACAGTAGAGATTACCAGACCAGACAGCGATTTTAAGTAGTATAAAGCACTTAGTCTTACCTAATCTTAGTCTGATTCTCAATTTATATTTCAACTGTAGAAAGATATCTTTAAGTGAATTAAATATTTGTTCTGTTACTGTTGAGATAGAATGTTCATTTGATGTACTTAAACCAATCTTATAATTTTAACAGCTTTTTAACATCCTGTTATATGTCCTACTTTTAACTAGTTCCTAGATTTGGACACTGAGGTTCTTTCCAATGTTTGACTTTTATAAGCATTACTCTTTATATACACAGCCAGCTATAGAATAATTCATGGTTTTCAGAATAAGGTATAGGATACCAATGTGTCAGGTTTCTGATGGATCCCTTCAGACTGCTCAAAAGTGACTGTATGGCTAAGTCTACCATCGCCACAGGAAGGCTTAATAGAAAATATTAATTAGTGGAATTCACTTCAATACCCAAGGAGAAAATTAAGTGTTCAATGATGCTCAAATTATGTAAAGATTCAAGACAACCATGGTCTGCTTGCGTCATTCCAAACCAGTCTGGACCCTCACTGTGGAGGCAGTATCACTCTGCCCTCACCACCGGACTTCCACCCCGGGAAAGATCATGTTGGGTTCTCTTTAGTCACTCTACCACGTGAGGACACCACAGCGGAACTCCATATTTAAAGGAGGGACTCAGCCTTCCCCAGATGCTGAATCTGATGGGGCCTCGATCTTGGGCCTTGGACTTGCCAGAGAAGTCGACCAATGGAATCGAATAGAAGACCCGGACTTTAACCCACAAACCTATGAACACCTGATTTTCGATAAAGGAGCTAAAAGTATACAATGGAAAAAAGAGAGCATCTTCAACAGATTGTGCTGGCAAAACTGGATGTCAATCTGTAGAAGAATGAAAATAGATCCATATCTATCACCATCCACAAAACTCAAGTCCAAATGGATTAAAGACCTTAATATCAGTCCGAACACACTGAACCTGATAGAAGAGAAAGTGGGAAGTACTCTACAACACATGGGCACAGGAGACCACTTCCTACGTATAACCCCAGCAGCACAGACATTAAGGGCATCTTTTTTCTACTTCCCATGTAGATTACATCCATGTATGTCTCTCTTAGGGTCCTCTTTGTTGTCTTAGTTCTCTGAGATTGTGAATTGTATGCTGGTTTTCTTTGTTGTCTAAAAGCCACTACTTATGAGTGAGTACATAAGACTTTCTAGATCTGGGTTACCTTGCTCAATGTGATGTTTGCCTAAAAACTTTATCATCCCCCTAAGACTTTCCACACTGACAGCTGATGCAGCTGGACGCAACCTTCATTAATTTGCCCATGAGACTTCCTGCCACCTCACCCTGTCTTCTACATTTGCTGCCAAGCATACTGATGGTTCCCAGGGCAGACTGACCATATGTTATTGTACTTTCTAAGCTGGAAATCACCAAAAATCCTAGCCAGTTTATAACTAATGACAAAGGTTGAATTTCTTGACCTCTCTCAGCCTTTACCACATAATTCTGTGATTTCAAAAAAAATTGAGTCATTTCACACCTAGCCTAAAGTGTTCTCTGCAAGATACCGCCGACCAGTCTAACTTGCCATCACTTTGTTTCTGCACTTACACAGATACCCTGCAGCCCAGTCAATGCCTGGCTTCTCTTCCATGTTGATGCAGAAACCCTGGCCTCCACCAGAGCAGGGGCCTGTCTCTCATCCTCATCCCGAGAGTGGTGGATCTGGTAAATGAACGAGTGATCTTTGGTGACCTTTGTCCTCTGCCATGCCCCACTCCCCTCAAATGAAAAGTCTGGAGTTAAGCAGCTTTGCTGGCTTACACAACAGACACTGAGTTTCATCACTTATTAACCACATGTTCTCAGAGAGTTAATATCTCCACTCTAGTCTGATTTAATTACTAATACTAAGCGTGCACCCCGGGGCCAAGTGCCTGATTAAGCATTTTACATGGATCGCTTCATTTCATATTCCCAGCCATGATGTGCGGCCATTTTGCAGAAGAGGAAACGTAAGTGCCTGCGACTGTCACTGAGGCAGTTGACTCAATGCGCGGGGCTGTACCATAGACTCAGTTTACACTGTTCTTCCTTAGGCAAAGGCAACACCAGGCAGACCTGTGAATTCTCGTTATATGCTTGGTGATAGCCACATTACTAGAAAAGAGCTGATTTCATCAAATCACAATCAAAGACTGTCCCCACAGAATAAAACACAGATGGACACTCTAAACAGCCTTCTTTTGAAATGGCCTGAGGTGGGGTAAAAAGGATCTTTTCTTTTCCTGAAGATACATGTTCAGTTTTTATAGCACATGGGACACAATGCAGTCACACTGACGATGCTGGCTGCCTCTTGTTTCTGCCACATCTCAGCTGATGTTTGTTTTTGTACTGAAGGTTTTAGTGGGTTTAGCAGTTCTGACCCAGACACGGGAGATGCTAAACTTTGGAGGGATGACCGCAACTTCGAACTCCAGTAATGTAAGACTTCAGAAAATGGTGGTTTGGAAATTCTATATGTGGAATCCAAATGAAAACTTCAGGAGCGAGGCTCTCATTTAGATCCTCCCCAGCTTGTTTCTCTGAAGAGAAAAAGATAATCAGGCAACTTGGAATGTGGAAACAATTATGAAAATGAAGCCATCAGAAAGCCACTCACACAGCTTTTATTTCGAGCGATGTCTTCAGAGACAAGTTGTTGCCCGGCTGTTCAGTAATGTGCCCCCTTCCAAAAGGAAACTGCAAAGAAGAGGGGTGAGATGGTGCTGTCTGTTTTCTCTTCCTATGGTCCACAAACAGAACAACTTTCTTCTGCCAGATAGAATCTTACTAGGTGGGAGCTGAGTCGCAGTTAAGTTGCTGACCTAGGAAGGCCTGCATAGGTCAGCATGTTTGGTCACTAAATTCAATAATTCATGTTAATGGCAAATCGGGACAGCAAGAACGATTTAAACACAGCTATACTTCCTGGAATTCTCTTTAGCCAGTGCCATCTAAGCCTCCACACCTCCTATCCCATCTCTACATCCACCTCTTCTACACACTCCCAGGGGTTATTCCTCTACCCCATTCCCGTGCAGAAGTCTCTTCATCATGTCCCTCTTCCTCATGGCTCTCTAAGGGGAACCAGCCAAAGTGCTGCACTCAGACCACTTAGCCTGCGCTGTGGTTAGCAGCCTTTCTCGCCATCTGACCATCTAGTTCAGGGTCTGGGTGCTCTCTCCAGCGAGAAGGCACATTTAGGAAGGCACGCATTTCACGGTGCTATGACACACCCCTGGGCCCTGGAAGAAGGCCAAACACATGGTCTCTGTAGACGCTTATTAAATACAGACCCGAGTGAAGAACCCGAAGACACCCGTGCCTCTTGGCTCTAACCTTCTAACCACGCTGACCCTTCCCACTTTCGTCCCCTGTATCTATGCTCTCTAATTTGAGTTTCACAACGCATTCATTTCCCTGGCATAACTTGGCACCACATCCTGCTGGCAGAGGTGTGAGGATAGTGTCTGCTGCCCTTGACTGGGGTCTCACCAGAGCAGACAGTCCGGGTGGTCTGAGGGGCAATCCCACCACAGAGGCGCCCTGTGAGGGCAGACCTCAGAAAGGAGGGTCCTCTTGGAATATAACTTCAAAAGAAAAAGAGCCAGTGGTCAAAGCTGGACCAATCCAAGTCACAACACAAAGTCAGGTGGAATTACAGTCCAACATACACTATGCATATTCGGTCGGGGCTGGGTCCTGAATAAAATAATCAGTTGGAACAAAGAGAAGGATCTCCCCAGCAGACAAATTCCTAATAAATCACACAGAGAGTCCACTGTTAGGAAGGGAAGCTCGACTTCCTGTCGTAGAGGTGCTACCTGGTGACCTCCTTTCAAAGGCTTCCCGTCCAAACGCAGGCACGGACATGGAGAAAGCTGTGACTCTTCAGCTGATATTACTTCAATCAGATGATCAAATTCAATGTCAGCAGGCTGAAGCCCTGTTGATTGTCTAACTCCTGAAACCATGTGTTAGAAATAACAATTTACTCTGTGATCTCCTGAAGCAACCCCACATTCTGCTAACCATGTAAACACACACACACACAACAACAGCAGCAACAACAACAACAATAATTTTAAAAAATCAGCGGAAAAATCCCAACCAGAGAAAACACTGTACCACAGTCAAGGGTAAGAAGCTTAGCTACTGGATAGAATGTACATCCTAAGGGCTGAGGAGAGCTGGCGGAAACAAGCATTTCAGTAGTAACAATATATCCATGTCAGTTCACTAACTATAACAAGTGGACTGCGTGGATTTAGGATTTAACAAGGGCAGCTACTGTGTAGTGGGACATGAAGGAGGAAGTTTACTGTGCGCTCCACTTTTCTGCAAACCTAAAGTTGTGCTATACTTAAGCATCTTTTAAATTAGAAACGAGGGGTAGGTTACCAACCCCACTGTATTTACAGTAACTTCAAAATAAATTGAAAGCATCTGCTTTACCCTCGCCAGAGTAAAATAAACAGGGAAATAGCAATTTGTTACAGGTTCCACATAAGCTGATCTTGTTGGGAATGGGACAGTTGATGCCAGCGATAATCAGAGATAGAGCTGGTGTGTGTTTACTTCCGGGATGCTGGCCTTGTTATAGTCATTCCATCTTTTCTCTCCAGAAAGCTGAACCCTCACCTCTGTTATTAAGAATGAATCTTCAACTGGGACGCCTAGAATGATTCTGAAGCAGAGCCTGTGTTCCTCACCAGCAGTTACCCACCCCCACCCCCACCGTCTTCTGCACAGGCAGTAAGGTTCCCAGGGAGGGGCCACGCAGAGGACCAGCAAATGCTCACTTGGTGTGACTGGGAAAATCCCCAATAAAATGAGAAACTGGAGCTAAGGGGAATGACTCAGTAGAGAACTTGCAAACATAGAGCTTGATTCCCAGAACTCATGTATTAATAAAAATGTCAGGTATAGTGCTCTGCGCTTGTAATCCCAGTGCTGGGAGGAGGAGCCAAAGGTCCCTGGTACTCACTGGCCACCCAGTCTGGCTTCATGGGTTAGCGCCAGGCTAACAAAAGACCCTGTCTCCCCCAAAGAGGTAGAGAACATTCCTAAGGATGACGCTGGAATTTATCCTGTGATCTTCGCATGTGTTCCCCAACTCCTGCCCTGCCCCAGAAATTGACCTTGCCACATCATCACTAACTGGGAGATGGTGGCATTCAGGACAAACTGCGTGCCAAGCTTAGCAGAATAAACATTTAGGCTATGTGTTAGAGCAGATCGCGGAGAGAGCCTTTGAGGCAAGGAGGGCAGCAGGAGATACGCAGCCAGGTCACCTCCTGCCATCGCTCCCTGGGGAGTGGGTGGACTTCCAGCATGTGGTCTATACCACAGCTTCTACCCTCAGACTTGTTTAATAAACCGCTGTAATCAAAGTATTGTTTCCCGGATGTTCCTGATGGCTGGGGACTGTCTTAAGCCCCTTGATTAAACAGGAAGGCAGCAGTGGAAACACAGTGGAAAGAATAACACACGGATTTTATGTGATCCACAGATTCCCTGACTTCGTTTATGCAGATGTAAAGTAAATCTTTAATTGTGTTTACTTCGTTATAGAACTGTAATCCAGGCCCAATTCATCAAGGTCGCAGAGGGAGATATGTTTTGACCTTTGACCCTCATTAAACATGCTAGTCAGATGTTTAAAATTAGTGTTATTTATGTGTAACTCCTATGGTAATCTTTAAATCACCGTGCGATCACATATCAGTAGCTTCACTGTTCAAAGGAATGAGAATACAAAAATGAAAAGTGTAGGTAGTCATATGAAAGAAAATATATTTATTGACCAAAATTTTGTCTATAAAAGATTTCTGAAAAGTTTCACATTGTTGCCTTAAATACTTGAACACTTGAGAGGACAATTATATTTCTTCACAGTGTAAAATCTGCAACAGGAAAGTTTGTGGTCCAAACTTTTTTGTTGTTGTCTATCTGTGTATCACGTGCCCTCCTGTGGCCTGTCTCTAGTCCCCAGAAGGGCTGTCTGGAATCCCTTACCCCGCGGGGCTTGTCCTAAACCTTCTCCCACGGTGCCCAGCATCAGGTCCCTGGTGGTTGGCCGTGATTCCCCCTTACATCTGCAGCTCTTGTTCACCTGAGTTCAACCTCAGTCTCTGCACAGGAAAGAACACGCCAGACCCATGCCCTGCAGTGGGGAACAGTTCTGACTGATGCTTCAGAGATCCCAGAGATGGGCCAGGAAGTGAACTCATCCCTGATGGGGAAGCCCCTGTCCCACATCCTGCTTGCCTCTTGTCCCCAAGTCTGGCAATAAGGCACTGTCTGGGCAGTAGGAGATAGGAGGGAGGAGGCCATGATGATTTCTGGATACCCTCTTCCCAGGTTGAAGTGGGGTACTGGTTCAGCTACTACCAGTAGCCCTCTCATGGGACAGCCTTGTCTTCTCCTTCCTCTTGGCTGGTGCCTGGGTTGGGAGTGTTAACTGCCCCCTTGCTGCCTCTGAGTCAGAAGTCTCTGTCACTTCTTGTGAATTCCTATGACTCAATTCCCTGCCAATTGCTCCTTTGAATGTTATTACCCCTTTGCTGTGTGTGTGCGTGCACACACACACATACACACACGTGGAGGCCAATGGGCAACCTCAAGAGTCATCCTCAGAAACACCATCTACCTCCCTTAAGGGAAGCTCTCTTATTGGTCTGGAGCTTACCAATAAAGTTGGGAAGGGTGGCCAATGAGTCCCAAGGGTCCCCCGCGTCTGCCTCCCTGGTGCTGGGCCAGCTCTGGGATCTCAAGGGCATGCCCCTATGTACAACACTTTCCTGTGGAGTCTTGAGGCAGAATGCACATACTCACACTTGCAAGGCGAGCTCCTTTGCCGAGTGCACCATCTCTGCAGCCCCAAGTGCTAATTCTCCTAAAGTGGCTTTTAGTTTCTAGATTCAGACTCCCTCTTATTCCTTTATGTTCTCCCTCACCGGAGCCTGCACTAAACACAGAAGCAAGAAAAACATCCTGGGGCAGCCATGAATACAGCCATGGGCTAGCATCCATTAGAGAGGAAATACATACAGAAGTTAAGAATAAATACTTTAAAATGGTTACAGCAATTTGACATTGCCAAGATAAAACTGCAGGAAGAGCAGAACGGTCTCAGAAAATACACTTGTCTTCAGCAGAAATGCTTTCTCGCCTTTACTCTTTTTAATTTATCTAGTGGTGCCTGAACCCAGTGCCTTGGAAATGCCAGGCAAGCATGTTACTTCCTGTTGGCAAGCAGATTTGAAATGTCCCAAATGCAATGTCCCAGGGAATGGCACAAAACAAGAAGAAAGGCCGCCTTGAGTCCAAACGCACAGCGCACAGCAGTACTGAATGGCCTTGAACAAGACAGAAAGATAAACCTCTATTTTATTGAAATCACTGCACTTGAGACATCCTTGCCTGTGGCTCCAGATGAGGGTTAGAAAGAACCAGAGCTTGAGGGAGTACTGACTGCTCCTTGTGGCTTTTAGTAACACACTGATAGAGGGAGACCATCTCAGGGGAGAAGTGTCTGCTTGTGAGCAAACGCAGAAAGGAATAGAAACTGTCTAGAAACCGAGGGCTTCAGAGTATAGGAAAATATAACCGCTTCTCCGACCTCAAGGAGCCGGATTCTCATGAAGTACTTGTTGGTCTATCCCCAAGGTCTCTTAGGCGCTCCGGCGGGATGAGAGTCAGGGTGCATCCTCCCACCCATGTCTGCATCTCAGAAAACCTCAAGGTTCATACTGATGGAAGGATGGGAGAGAAGGGGTAAGCACCAGAGCCAGAAAATAGGAACGCTTGAGAACTTGATCCGGAATGGAATTCTCGTGTGGTAACTAGCATATGGAATCCATCAAAAGCAAAAGGAACACAAGGAATTGCATGGGCAAGGTAGCCATGGCTTGACCTGAAAAGGCTCATGTCTGTCCTCTGTCCTGGGCCCCACGTTTCCCAACACTCACTGTAGAGGGTCTCACAGAGCATCACGGTTCCACTCCGGAAAGCTAGCTTCACAGTTTCACAGTTCACTGGGAGAGCTCATAATTCTTACTCAGTATTTGCAGGCCTGTCACCACTACCTTTCCCTGAGCGTTCTGAGTTATAATTGAGTTCCTCTCATTTCTTCTCCTCCATGGTATGGCAGTTCATCAGCCAAAATAAGAAACTGAAGATAGCATTTTAGCATATTAGAAACAGATTAGAAACGGGGTAGCCAGTGCTATCGCCTACACAGCACATCAGGGTAGGATGGTGAAGGCCATCTACTGAACCTTCATCAGAGGTGGTATCCTCCCTCCAGAAATGGCTCTGTCCAACCAACACCTACTGGTAGGCCACTGTCCCTTCCTTCTTCTCTAAATTTGACATCATCTTTAAAACCATGCAGGGTTACTGGCAGGACTGAATCAAATCAATGCTTCCAGCACGCAGCACAAAAGTACACCCCCAAGAAGATCAGGGCTTGCAAACCTCCTGAAAGTTCAATGCAATACAGAACTGCAATTCTGGGATTTTAATGGTCTGTGATCTAACACCTTGATTTAAGGAGGAATTATGATAAAGTCATCCTGTAACTATACTAAAATGGCAACAGTCCAGGGAAGACACGGTCCTGCTCAGGGCCACAGAGTTTGGGCTCCACTCTTCCACAGCCCCAACACAGCAGGAAGGAAGAAAGGAACAGGCACAAAGGATACGGGACTCAGGTTCAGGGTCTGAACGACGGCTGATGAGACCTATGCTGACTTGTGATGAGAGGGCACCACACTTTGTGGGAGGAACTAAAACCTCTCCTCTGGATCAGAACCCGCTGTACTGCCTCGGCACCTCTGTTCAGAACCCCATCCAGAGCAATCAGGCAAGAGAAAGCCACGGAAGCATCGAGACCAGAAAGGAAGTAAAATTGCCTTTGTTCACAGACGATATGCTCTTTTGTGTGGAGAACACTCCAGATTCAAAGAGTCTCAGCACGAACAAAGTAATTCTGTTGGCTTGCAAAATAGAAGTCAAACACACAAAGCCAATTCTATGTCTGTGCACTCACAATGAGCAATCCACAATAGAAATTAAGAAAGCAATTACGTTTATAATATCATCAAAACAGAGCAAAATACCAACCGAGTCATAGGCTCAACCAAGGACACAAAAGACTTGTTCACAGAAGACTATAGAACACTGATAACAGAAATTAAAGAAAACATTAAAAATGGGGGGGGACCTCACATTCATGGATCAGAGACTTAAAATTGCTAAAACATTCCAGACTACTCAAAGTGATCTACAGATCCAATGCAAGGAAAAATAAGCCTGGAACTCATGAAATTGTTAAATGTCTAAGAGATCTTTCTGATTTCAAACCATACTACAAAGCTACAGTAACTAAAATGATATGGTACTGCCAAAATATAACTGTATAGACCAATGGAACAGAAGAGGGGGTCTAGAAATAAGCGCATGTATAAACAGCTGATTTTGAGAGTGTGATGATCATATAAAGTGGGAAAAGGTCGTCTCTTTGACATAGGAACTATCCACACTGCCAATGAGTATGACCTGTAGAACTATTCAGCCTCTTATCAATTAGAAAACCATCCAGTTTCTTTGTCCCTTAATCTGCCCATCTGAAAAATGGAGACGGTAAGAAAACCTTCCTCCTAAGATTACTGGGAGAGTGGATGTGTTTAGAACATTTCAAACACTGCTGCTTTGATTACTGCTGACATCAGCAGGACCTGTGCAAGGCTACAGAACCTCTTGATGCTCAGTTTCTTTGGTTACAAGAGGGAGACAAATGGAGCATAGGCTGTGGGGACGAGGTGAAGCCACAGTATGCAAAGTCCTGGTTCCCTTCTAAGTCTAGAAAACTCAGAGAGTGGAGTGATCGTCAGGCTGGCTGTAGAGGTGAGGGGTGGGTCCAAGAGGGAGGGAAAAAAAAGGAATTAGCTTCCTGATGGGCCTGCCATCAGAGCAGCCACTAAGCCCAGGTCTTCTCTCCTCTCCACTTCCTTCAGAGGCCAGTTGATACTTTCTCCCCACCACAGAGTTCCAGGTGGCTCCAAAAGAGGGAACTCTGTAGCCGGCGGCCTGAAACGCTGAAGTTTGGCCTTTTGTCTGCAGACAGTTCCAAACTTACAGGGAGCCAATTTAGGATTTACTTTTGCTTTACGATGATGCAAAAGGGATGCCCCTTCCATAGAAAATATTTCAAATTCTGAATTTCGATTTTTTTTTCCCTAGACTAAGTACTGTGATGGCCTCTCCCAATGCCAGGCAGTTCCCATGGCTTCCATTTATCTTTGAAATCTAGTGTACCGTGTGTCACCGAGAGATGGTGCAGGGTGGGTGGGGCATATCAAAGGCATTTATTTCATCCTATGACACTTTCCAGGTACTTCTGCGATATCGAGACACAGAAGCCAAGTGCTTGCTGACCCATTCTGTCGTGGCATTGGAGTATCAGAACACATTGCCCAGTTTTCAGTGACTTCCCATTTCTTCACACCTGGTCACATGGGGAAACGGCAGTGCAGAGTGAGTTGACTACAAGTGGGGTGCTAATTCACCCTGACCAGCTCCCCACTTTCTGGCCCAAGGTTCTTTTCACTGTGCTAACCCTCAAAGTCTTTTCTCTTAGCCAATTTTCTGCTCAGATGAGAAAAGGAACACACAGACTTGATCTCTATAATGAGGATATTGCCTTCCACAAGCTTTTACTGATTTCCCCAAGAAATATGATCTGGCTGTGATTAAAAATGCCAATGACATATAAATGCATCTCTCCTTCAAATTATTGGCTAAAGTTGATTGGGGTAAAAAGCTCCTGTGACAAAGCAGAAATGTCAAAGTCAAATAAAGCACGTTGTAGAAAACAGCAGTAATTAGCTTCCCTGCTTTCGAGCGCACTCAGAAGAGAAGCGGCTCAGTCTGCATCTGTCCTGTCGAACAAATGATTAACTTTTCCAAGGCTGGAGACTTCCGTTATCTGACGAGGCTAAACCAGGGCAGACGTGAACGGGGACAGACCTGGGGACAGACCTGCGGACAGCCGGTGGGAATGTAACTTTCTGGTTTCTTTGACTTTCCTCCTGGTTAATCCTGGGATGTGCACTTGTAGATCTGTGTGCAGGCGGTGTGCAGATTCCACTGGACTTCAAGAGACCACCCATTCCAATTCTCCCCCCTGCCCGGTTCAAGCTTCCCACTGTCCAGGATGAACAGGAAAGTGGGAGAGAAAGAGAGAGTGAGAAAGAAATCCAAAGTCATTCATAAGGCCATACAATTGCCTCAGAAAGCTTGTGGTACAGAGCAGCAGGGTCCAGCGAGGGATGATTCAGTCCTCCTCCCAGAGAAACCTGGAGGTATTCAGAGACATTGGCAGTGAAGGGGGTGCAGCATCACAATGCACACAGACTATGAACAGAGCCATGGAGTGATGAACTGGATGCAAGAATCTGAAGCTGGTGCAGAAATTCAGAATTGTAGGAACAGGAAAGGGGATGAACATGAGTCGTCAGGGAGGGGAGCTTCATGGCAGGGAGACTGGTTACTCTGAGCAAACAAGAAGACATACTCGTGATCGCAGGAATTGATTCTCCAGTTTCCAGAGAAGCTTTGCACCCCATACACAGAGGGAAGATAAAAGAGTCTCCCTGGGTGCAGCATTAGAACCCTCATTTTATAGTGCAAGGTCTAACACTGAGGTGTGTGTGTGTGTGTCTGTGTGTCTGTGTGTGTCTGTGTGTGTTTATTTCCCAGTTCCACCTTCTGAGACCTGTAGAAACAATTATACCAAGGCAACAACGGGGCATGTGAACTTCCCGTATGCTAATGTCTTCAGACTGTTCTCACAGTGTACAGTACATTGCTAGACATAGTCACCTTGACATAAATGGAAGTTTGTGCCTTCCCATTTCCATGCCCTTCCACCCAATAGTGTACTACTGAGGGCTGTTCTCAATAATATGGCAATGTGTAGTGGCAAATTGCCAACAAGGCAGATTTTAGGTACTTTTCACACACACTCACACAACTATATGAGGTGGAAGTACGTGAGTTTGCTTAATGGTAGAGATCATTTCATGATGTATATGGGTGTTGAGGAAAGTATATCAAAACACCACATCAAACCCCTTATATACACAGTTTTAAAAGGAGAAAATGACGTTACATACTAAGAAAGGATGGATTTGTTTAGAGAAAGTACAAGATGAGCCTAGAATATATTGTGGCAAAAAGAAAAAGACAGAAAAGAAAAGGGAAGGAAGACTCAAGAAATGGCAAAAGACAAGAACAAGCATCACAGAATCTCCAGTGAGTACAATCTGAGCATCAACATAAGCACAGACAGAAGATTTGAACAAAATGAATACACAGGGAGTCTCATGATTGTTTCCCGCTTGAAGGGAGCACAGTGTGAAAGAAGGTACATCATTCCTTGGTGGGGAACACCAGCTTACCCACGGAGAAGTATGGAAACAACACATCACCCCTGACAACCTTCACAGACCTGGGTGACTCCTGCAGAAGTCATCAGTGCACGTCAGTTCTCACGGTAGAGGTTCAGTGAGGAACAGCCCATTAACATAGTCCAGAATCCTTCCCCACAAACAAACTCAAAAATAAAAATATGGTGATTTAAGGTGGGCAGCCTGGCAGATACTAGAATGACGAGGTGACCAAGGTTTCTATCCCAGAGATGGGATGGGATGTCTGCATGCACCCTTGCTGTGAGAAACTGAGAATGGAGTTTTATTCTGCAATATTTTGGCTGGTAGTCAAGACTTGAGTTTCAAAAGAAGGACAAGGGATTGCCTTAAAGTTTTATTCATAAAACGTGATCACTGCTTCTACTAAGACTGCATATTTTTCCTTGAGAAGTCTTTGGGCAAATCTGCATGCTTATTCAGGGCTGTTTGACCTCTGACCCAGCCCTGCCACTGGCCAAGCCGTCCCTTTATAACTGTGCAAGTCAGCACATTGCTGAGTCAAAGCCAAGACTGGAAGACCCTCCCCCCCCCTCAGCCTAGTGTCCCAGGAACAACAAAAACACATGATGAGCAATAGGGGACCTGATTAGCAATCTTAGGAGGGATGAGGCTGACTGCTGTCCTGGTGGGAAACATAGCCTGTCACATCTGACGAAAGGAGCCCGGGGTTTATGAGAATAAGATGACATCAGGGGTCATGGGAAGAAGTGGAGTTGAAAGCTCAAAGCAAACAGGACAAGTTAGGGGATAAGGGTTACACAGTTAAACCAGGAGGGGGTGGGGGAATAAGGGAATCGAGGCCTGGAGGACCAAGATGAGGAGGTGGCTACAACCCAGGACCTTGGGACCTTTCGCTCAGGTGGCGCTACTCTTTTGGCTTCTGCTTAGGTGGTGAGTAACGGAGGTCTTTCTCACTGAAAGACACAAACTGCCAATGTTATCATGCTGCCACTTTGCAGAGTGAGCCTTAAAAACTCAGGTCATAGGACGTCGCAGCGCGGGGTGGATGGTGTAGGGTCTCAGGGCCATGTCTAGCATGACTAACAGCTGCTGTCCCTGCTCTCTTCCTGGCCTTAAGAGGGTAGCTAGCTCTTGGGTTTTATGTACCAAGAACTGAGGTGAGAGATGAGTTTTAACTTGAAAGCTTGGAACTTTGCTCTGTGCCTTGCATGCTGTTCAGTAATCTTGGTTCAGAGATTAACTTCCTATCCCTCAAAGAGCAGCTTCTTAAGCCCTGCTTACAATTTCCTCCCTGGAGTCTAGTGCAACCTCAAAGAACAGGAGAGAGGCCTACAGAGAGAGGGCGATGATGTCCATTTGGTCCTCAAGACACCCACATGGAAATCCTGACACTCCTGTAACTAGTGCTGAGTGAATCTGCGTGGGGTGGTGCACATCTGGATGCCCAGGATGTCCACATCTGGATGCCCTGCCTTTTCAGTTCCTACTGTTAGAACGCGCCCCCCCCCCCCGCCCCGAGTACAATGCTCATAATAGAACTTCACGGGACCTATTGCTAACCCATGCAGGTAGGCGGGAAAGGAATTACAATCCCCACCATATAAATTATCAAGCTAACTAAACATGGCAAGGAACATATGAAGGGCTGCAGATCCCACAGAGATGGAGCTGTGGTAAGAACCTGGACTCTCATACTCCGAATGCCTCTAGCCTATTACTTACAAGGTACAAACTCTAGACCCGTGGTTCTCAAGCCTCCCTGTGACCCCTTAATACAGTTCAGTTCTCATGTTGCGGTGACCCCAACCATAAAATTATTTTCATTGCTACTTCATAATCATAATTTTGACAATTTTATGAACCATAATGTAAATATCTGTATTTTCTGGTGGTCTTAGGCAACCCTTGTGAAGGGGTCATTCAACCCCCAGGTTGAGAACCACTGCTTTAAGCGATTATGGAGACAATCCCCTGTATTCACCAGCTCCTCTCACACCCATGGCAGAACCAAACATTTTCACCTACACACAAAATCCAGATGAGGATGACTCATCATCAGGACCAGAGAGGAAAAGGACCACAAATCATGAGGACCAGAGAGGAGAAGGCTCATGCATCATCAGGACCAGAGAGGAGAAGGCTCATGCATCATCAGGCCCAGAGAGGAGAAGGATCCCTGCCTGTAGAGAGTGCTAGACAGACAACGGCAAGGCCTGTTGTGGATATGACATGTTACCCACAGGTACTGGTTTTGGGGTTTGCTGTGCGGAGGCCTAGCTGGAGAAAATGTGTCTGAGGGAGGGCCCTTGAGGTTAATAGGCATGTTTCCTGTTCCCTCTCTGTGTCCTGATTCTGGCAGATGTGAACAAGTAGCCCGGCTCCAGATCTTACCATCATAACCGGCTGTGCCTTCAAATCATGAAACAATGTAATTCTTTCCTCCTTTAAGTAGCTTTGTGTCAAGACTTGGTCACAGCAGTTTTGGTCACAGCAGTTAAAACAGAAACCAGCCCAAGGTCCATGTCCAGGAATGGGGCAGCAGGAGAGTAGTGTGCCCTAAGTCACCTGCGGTTGGAATCTCTACACTCTCCCTGGGACAATGGACCACTGTGGCCAGGTTTACATGAATGCCAGGACTTATGTTTAGCAGAGGAAGGCCAAGCACCATTTTGGTACTTCCTGTATTCCAGGGACCCTCCTGTCTTCTCTTTTAATCTTGGGAGTTGAGTGTAATCTTCAGTTTTACAGATGAGCAAATTAAGGCCCAGGGAAGTAAAACAATGTGCCCACGGTCACAAAGCCGGCTAGAAGAAAGGCTGGGCTGACTGGGAAGTCTGATCCTCCCTTTATGCCACATTAATAATGCCCTGAGCCTGGCCTGGGCATTTAGAAGCTTACAATCAGTCTTAACCACTTTGTTGGGTATAATCACAAGCCAGAAAGCATTTGAACTAATGGCTAAGGAGAGTGGCCAATGGGTCATTTGAGTTAAGAGCAATTCATACTTGAGTTATAGTGATTTCCCTTTGCCCCAGCCCAAAGAAATAAGAGACTGGCTTAAGTTAAGTCATAGTAGGCTGCTAATCCTCAGGAGGAAGCTGGGGAGCTTAGGGAAGAAAGAGCCCACCCTTAGGCGTGAATGCTCAACTTTCAGAGAATTAGCTTTATTTGCTACCTGGCTTTTGTACTATGTGTGCATACCTTCTGTGCCTGTGTGTTTTTAAGAGAGACAGAGAGACAGAGAGAGAGAGAGAGAGAGAGAGAGAGAGAACACTGTAGCATCTCAAGTTCAGATGAAGCTACATTAAAAAAAATCATTGCATATTTTAATGTTTTCATTCATGAGAACATGTACAAATCGGTTCTATTAAACAACTTATAAAACAGCCAGACCCAAATAGACCTGACCTGATATAAAGACTTGCAATTGTTGAATGCATTTGGTAAAAATTTAGAAGAGTGTTATTTGTCGCCAGATCAAAGAAAGCATCAAGGTTTGGAATGCCGAAGAAGAAAAAAAGAAATATCAATAGGAAAAAGTTTTCCTTAACAATTTGTTTCACTGATTATATGGTAGTACGCAAGGATTGTCTCCATGGTCACAGGGTCTCCCTGCATAAGACCCACCTACCTGGCCACATTTGCTGGCTGGATATATTAGAAAGGCCCTGTTTGCTTAAGCAAGCAGTGTTAACTGAGCCAAGCCTGATCCGACTGCATCATTCCTGGGGGGTGGGAGCTCTAGTCCCTGGGTCGAACCCAAACCTCTGTGAGCAGGATCGACAACTATTGGTAGAGAGTAAACCCAAGAACTCTCTTTAGCAGTTCAGGTGCTCTGCATTAAGGGGAGGCTGGGAGGTACCTAACGTTCACCTGCTTGCAAAAACGAGTTTGGCTAGGGCCGACGTTTACTTTATTCCCAGTCTTAGAAACTGTAAGGAGGAGGCCTGAAAAGTTGAGCCTTTTACTGCTGATGTGACCTTCGGAGACTGAGACTTAGGCAGGGCAAAACCGATTCAGTGACAGGAGCAAATTATGAGGGGGGCATTTTGGAAAAATCATTTCATTTACAAACTGACCTCTAAGTGCTTTGGAGGGCCGTTTCCACGACCATGTTAATGAGACTAAACTGTTTGCAATATTCACTCAGTCCTCAAATCACAAGCCTGAGAACATTCTAAGCGATTTCTGATAGCAGCAACTTGCGCAGAGAAGGCAATGAAGAAACTGCTACAAAAACAAAGCACTTTTGTCCCCCTTGGTGAGGGGGATCCCAGAGTCCTTTGGCTCATCCCTCTCAACTGATCAGAGCTGGTCAGAGCAACTATTTTCCAAACCTTCAGAAGATACCCCTTGGCTTTTACCAACAGTCAGAGCACCACACCAATGAAACTGCAAGGTGGAAATGTCACCTCCCAGGACTCCCGGGGAGAACTCGTTTCCCATTACCAGACAGACTCCACGGAGTTTGGAAAGAAGCGCCCCTGCAAAGCGCAGCGTGATGGAGCTGGGAGTCCCTGCACCCTGCCCACCAGCCCAGCAGCCAAGGCCGATGCAGCCGGGCTTTTGCATTAGCATTGATTTTTGCTCTTGGTGGGCAAGGTACGCCACACATAGGGGAGGAAAGTTCTGTCCCGGGAGTTTGGAGAGGACAACAGACCGGAGAACCCCGAAAAAGTCCCTGCCGGGAACTCCCATCCCTCTCCGAGCACCTCACTCACCGCTCTCGCTCGCCCGCGCCGCCGAGCCCGGGAGCCGAGAGTTCGGCGGCTGCCGCATGCCCTCAGGGTACCTCGGAGCGACGGGGCGACCGGGCTCCGGCCAGTCAGCGGCGGAGGACGCAGGGCAGGCGGAGACGAGCGCCTGCTCTCCAGCGTCCGCAGCGACGCTCCTGGAGTCCCGGGCAACTTTGCCAGTCCAGGGGGTGGAGGTGGCTGGGCAGCCCGGTCCCGCCCGGCTCCGTGCCTCTGCAAGTTCCCACGGGAGAGCGCCCCCCGCCGGCCAGGCTCGGATCTGCGCCGCAGAGAGCTCGGGCGGCCCGGGGAGGCATCTGCAGAAGCTTGGCTAGGGACCTAGCGCCCATGGGCGCGGCCGGCTTGAAGATGCCATCTAAGGCTTCGTAAAGGGCCAGTAGCAACTAGGAGCCCTCCAAAGCGATCCCCGGAACTGAAACGCTCTCTCATCTCTGAGGAAAGATACCTACCTGTTTGAGGTGGCTGCTGGGAAGCATAACACAAGGCCACCACCCGTGTTGGCTCTCTGCCAGGATCAGACCTGATACCCTAAAGCCTGAACCCCAAAGTCACCCTAGAGTTCAGTCAATGCCAGAGGCGAAGAACATTTGCCTTTGTGTTACAACAGGAAACAATGCCTATCTGAGCTTCTTGTGGGAGTCTTTATGGTCTCCTGCAGTGAACAGCACTGGATAAGCTGTTTCAAAAGCAGAGTCTAAAGGCTTAGCTCTCTCTGTGCTGGAAAACAAAGTCTGGGTCACAGCTTGCTAGAAGTTGGGTCTTCCTGGTAACCTTTCAAGAAAATACCATGGGGTGAAAAGTCCTTCCTACTCAGCCTCAGATGCTCGGGAAATGTCTAGAGTGTGGTGGGTTCGGGTTTTGCCATTCCTTCAGTCACGCACATTCAATGGGGCCTTTCTGTGCCCATTGATGCCTCAGCTGGGAACGTGGACAAGACAGTCTGCGTTTGATCCTCAGCCCCGATGTAAAGAGCCGTCTGTGCTGCATCCACCTCCAAGCCCCATGCAGTAAAGATGAAGACAGGAGGACTGGATCCACCCCTGGGGCTTGCTGACTAGCCAACCTGGCCCGCTGGTGAGCTCCTAGTTCTGTGGGAGATCCTGCCTCCAAACACAAGGCGGAGAGCAATTGAGGAAGACACTAAAGGTCAAGCTCTGGTCTCTACACCCACATACACACACACGCACACACACACAAAATGAATGAATGAATGAATGAATGAAACCACCTTCTAGGAGACAGCCTGTCAGAATCTCTGTGACCATGAGGGGCAATGGGACTGACAGGTGGCCACAAGATAGTCTTACTTTTCCAGCAGCGGTCCTGACTTCTGTTCCCAGCTCCTGTGTCACGTGGCTCAAAATCTTCCGTATTTCCAGCTCCTGGGTATCCCAACTCCCTTCTTCCAACAGACATATACACACACAAATCTTTTTTAAAAAACAAAACAAAACATATTTTTGATCTCTGAAGACAGTGTTTTAATAACATTTTTATTCACCCATTGTATCTCACCTCTTAAAGTGTGAGAGTCTCATGGGCCTCGGTCACAGGAGTATGGCTAAATTTTTATCAGCATGTGCGATCTATTATTATTTCATCTGTAATTCAGCAAAGCACTACAGTATCTTGCATGTGACTGGGATAGAGGGACACTCATTACTAGAGTCAGAAGTAAGCTTGCACATGGAGCATAAGAATCGAGTAGGAAGAGTAAGCAGGGCCACTCACACACCAAGACACCCAAGGGCAAGGTGAAAGCCTCAAACAGCAATGCTCAGGGGTTCTTTACTCCGTAACTGTCACAGATATCAAGCTGGTAAGCTAAGCTGAAGTAAAAGTAACTCCACTCGCAGCCTCCCTCTGCGTGAAAAATCCAAGCCACAATCGACCTAGAGAACCTAGATCCTGTGGAGTCAGGTGTGGCTAGTGTTAGCAAGGAATCCTTCAAATGAGAGCAAACAAAAAGGCGTGTTGACCGGTATCAAAGGAGAATGCCATTCTAGCTGGCCCCAATTTCTAACAAATGGGGTCAGGTGTGAGGTGAAGGCACAGGGAGACATAGCCAGACAAGAGCAGTTGTCGTGACCTAGACAGGGATAGGATAGAATGGAAAGACAAAGCAAAGATGGTGCACCCTCCCCCCCAAACAACAAAGCAAAACAAAATCCACTGCCCTTAGGTTCAAGGATTGGCTACTAGAACCTGAGGCCCTTGTTGGATTAGGAATGTATCACTTCTTTACCAAATGTTTTTACTAGTGAAAAACAAAATAAAATTAGTACCACTTAGCAAAAACAAATTAAAACTAATACCACAAATGGCAAGCCCTGTGATGGCTACTGCTTGGAAAGTCATTCAAAACCTTTTAAACAAATACTCACTAAGCTTCCTTGTGTTCTTAAATCCCGGGAAAGCAAAGAGTTATAGCATTGCTTCATAGAGGAAAGGGGGGGGTTGGATTGCAGCCTTGAAGGAGCTGTGCCCCCTCCATCCCACGCATCTTCATGCTATAATGTAAGTGTTACAAGATAAGTTAATTGTTAACTGTTAATAAACAACAATGGCAGCCCTTTGCCATGGGGAGAGGCAGATGGGATCTGGGGATGACTTTCCTGCCTGGTTTATGGAAAGAGGCCTGTGTTCCTCCATCCACTCTTGGACCCAAAATCGTACGGGCAAGAAGTCACACGCCCTTCATTTCGGGAACAATCTGAACTGAGGCTGTGTCGAAATTCCCTACCCTGAACTAATTAGCAAAGAGGCTGCCTCCAGCCGCAGGCAGACTGTGAGAAGGCGGAATAAAGGGAAAGATGTAAGTGGTACCTGGAAGCATGGTTAGCTAGAAGGTTCTGATGTCGTGATGTACGCAGAGCAGGTGGCCCTGTGCAGAATGTCTCAGCCACATGCTAACAAGCTCCTATGGTTATAGGAGTGACCATAAATTTCATAAACCCAAAAGTCAAAACAAACACATGCCTGTTTATTTTGAGAAAACAACATTCCATATGAAGTAGAACTGTATTTACATATGGAGTAAAAACTTCATCCATGGTTATCTGAATATCACTTTATATATATTGTTCCCAAAAGTGACCAAGATGAAAAATAAGTAATGGGGAGATATCTTTTGCTATCAGATATGAAAATACATTTAAAGTGATCCTACACGGGATGGCTTAGTACCAGTTTGCCCAGGACAATCCAGATCCAAGCATAATTCATTTGCAAAATATATATTTGTTTGCTAAATTACATAATCATATTAATCGATTGTTAAAAACAATATGATGCAGGAGCAAGAAGAGGAGGCAAAGCCTTGGACCAGAATAGCTTGTCCCATTGGAACTTATCAGAGAGGCTTCTATGTGCAGGAGCTGGCATAGAGCACAGAGATGTGAAGAGACTGGGAAACTGCTGGATTCTCAACCCTCAATGAGACTTCCTGCCAAGGGTCAGAGATCATTGCAGGAGATGGGGAACACAGGCAGAGAGAGACAGAGTTCATGGATGACTGCAGGGAAACAGCATCTTCTGGATACAGCAGAGCAGTTGCTTGTGTGAACTCTCAGCAGTTGAGACCTTAGGCATGAGACCCGTGCAAACTCCAGCCTGACCGAATCCCAGCACAGGAAGGGGAGGTGGGCATGAAGCTCCGCCCCTTGCTGAGGACCTAGGAGCTTTGGTAGGTGATGGGAGGGAGAGGGAGACAGTTGACTTGAAGACGGTGGCCCATGGCAGTCATCCATGCCCAGCAGAAGGACATACATCCGAGAACATATGGGAGGTGGTACAAGTTAGACTTGATGGGTATAAAAAGAACAGCAAAAAAAGAGGACACAAAGCTGGGTGGATGGGAAGGGAGAGTGGAAGGAGTCGGGGGAGGGGTTACTATGATCATAATATACTGATATACTGTACAAGATTCTCAAATTAATAATTTTGAAAAAAAACAATAGCTAGTCTAGTTACTTACCAGCTTCCAAACTGGCAAACTGCCTTTAGTTAGCAGATGCATTAATACGGGCTTGATTATAGCATGGTTATACACTCTGTCTACAGCCTCTTCTCACACCTCCCTTCCCCGTCTCCCTACACGCCTCCCAATGACCTCCTCTCTTTCCTGGTGGTCCCCATTCTGTTTTTATGTCATGGGGTTAATTTCATGACTTATACCACATGAATACATAAAAACTAAAATCTAGGATCTACACATGAGAGACAGTCTGTGGCATTTGTCTTTCTAAGTATGAGAGACGTTGCTTAGCATAGTAGTTCCAGTTCCATCCCGTTCCAGGCAAGTGTCGAGCTTTTGTTTTTCTTTGCAGCTGAAGAAACTTCCATCACGTTGTTACATCTACCGTATTTCTTTGTGCGTTGACTGCTGGTGGATGTCTAGGCGGCTCCTTTTCCTAGCCATGGTGAAGACTGCAGAGATTGATCATGGAGGTTCCCCACAAGGATCAGGATTTAAGGGGAGACCATAACTTAGGCCTTGCTGGTGGGAGTACAAATAGTTTGATGATTCTGGTGGGCATTCTGCAGGACATTACATGCACTCTCTGAGGGACATGTTTAAGTGAGGTGTCCCTTATGGTCAGTGCTAACTAAGCAGCAATGTGGCCCTGGGGCCACTGCCACAGAGTGAAGGTTTTAAGGATGGAAGTCAGGGACTGGAAGGAAATCCTGGGGCAGAGAAACTGCTTTTTTCTTGTTCTTAAGGCTACATCACAAGGCCTCTGACAGTGCCAGTCAATCAACAGACATGCAGAACTGTATGCTCACTCAGAAAAACAGGGAACCTTAGGTATGAATACTTTAGCCAAGGCTCTAACTTCTCCTTTACAGATACACAAAAGTATAATGGAAAATAATTGTTTTGTGCTTAAGTAAGTCCAGAAACTCAATAATCACAAAGGGAAGATTAGAAGTGGTAACAAAGCATTGTTTTTCTGGCCTCCTTTTACATCCATACATGAATAAAATAACAGTGGTACACTGTTATAACATATGAGGCCACATAGGAGGAAACTGGACATAATCAAGAAATCCCAACCGGGTTCACACTGTTTGACTGTGTACTTTCACGTTTGCGTGTTAACCCACAGACACCTCCACTACAGACTCATGAAGACCTCAACATATATGTAAGCATTTCAGGATGACAGACATAATTAATATGCTACAACCAACACAAATACCAAATGAAAGCTGCAGTAAGAAGCTTTTCAAATGTATTTCCATTCAACAACAGAATAGACTGGTATACAGGCATGAAAATCATGCTTCCTAGAACAGATATTGAATATATTCATCACTTTATGTGATTTTTAAAATAAAAGGCAGAATACAGAACTATATAGTTAATTTTATTTGCTTTTATCATGTGATTTTGAATGAATAAATACTGTAAATCAATGCCTTTTTTGTGTGAACTGATATAATTCAGAGATAGGATTGTGTGTGTGTGTATGTGTGTGTTACTTCTTAAATATTTGAATAGACAGGCAGACAAACAGACAGAAAGAAGGATAGATAGATAGATAGATAGATGTTATATAGATCTTTTCATGAGAACTGTACAGAATCTGCAGCTGTCTCCACCCTCATGACACCCTCATGGGATTGAGCCCATTTACAAGCCCTTGTGGAAAGAAGGGAGCTCATGAGATCCCTGGGACTCGCCAGCCTGGATGAGACCTGCCTGAGACTCTCTTCTCCTAAGCTTTGTTTAAATAATATAAGAAGTGAATGAGTGGCTTGGGGAGGGATTTTCTATGGTTCAGGTGCCTATCGGTTGTGCAGGGGACTTTCCATTGAAGCTGCCCTTAGTCATATTGGTTTCTATAATAAACCCAATAAACTCATTGGTTCTCCAAGCTGGAACCCTTTCTGAGGCCTATCCTGATTTCTCTGGATCAATATAGATAAATTTTTCTTTTCATCTCCCCAAGAAAATCCATGCAGGAGTAAAGAACTCAAAATAGTTGCTCCTTTTCAAATATACACGGTTGTAAAGAAAATTCGAGTGTGTAGGAAGTGTCAGGGTGGAACCCAATACTTGAATTAAATAATGTATAAGAACAGAAACAGTCTGATGAGAAAGTGATGGCTCATGGCCTTTTAAACTCCTCATGAAACCAGCCAGAGCTGAACTTCCTGCCTTACCGTCTGCTACTTCCCTCGGATGCCCCTTGAGGACTGGTGGAGTACACCTGTGTTTAACAAGAGCCTTGTCACATGATCCTCAAAGGAAAGACCCTTTAAAGATTAGTCAGTCTTCGTGACTATGGACAAGAGAGGACAGCCCGCCACCACCATAGGAAGCACGCTTCAGAAATTCTCTCGGACAATGGCACCCCTATGCAGGAAATTCTCTCGGACAACAGCCCCCCATGCAGGTTTTACTTGGCAGCCACTTCCCTGCTTCCCAGTGGTGAAGAGCTCACACTGTCCTCTCCTTTGATTGGCTGTCTTTGGCTTCCCTAGGACTTTTGGGTCCCACCAAGCCCAGGGAACACACGAAATACAATGGCAACAAACGAACAACAAATCATCAGGGGGAAAAAAAAAGCAGAAAGAACAAACACATCCTATCCACAGCTGCTAAATTACAGGGAGATTGCCCCAACTCCAGCAGGAAAAAAAAATCTTAAATAAAACAATGTCTATGGTTTGCAAAAATCAAGTTCTCTGGAGCTGCAAAGGCCAGGGCTTTAACCCACGACAGGGACAAAATGAGAAGCAAGCCATCTCTCCTGAGCTCAAGACAGCTTCCTTCACCATGGAAGAGAATTTGATGTGAGAAAGGAACACGAAAAAGAATCATAAAAACTGTGGCCACATGAGCACTAACACCTCGCCGCCCATTATTTAAGAGACTGACAACCCCCCTTAAGTTTAGGAACACCAGAGCCATAGGGTGGATTGTGTTTTAACATAGTCTCTGTGTTGTCCTAGGTAAACCAAACTTCTTCGTGGGTTGCTGTCAGGCTTCCCCCATCTGACTTGCTGTGGCGAAAGGGGGAAGCGGATTGAGTTTTACTAACCTGCACACACCTCATTTTATTCTCTTTCCCTTAGCCCGGCAGCAGCTGTCTTTTATCTATCTATATCAGTTCCTGCCTAAATCCAGGGACGAAGAAGCCATGGAAACAAGGGGCTTCAAACTGACTTCTTCAGCTACCGAGATTTGAGAAACATTGGTTGGCCATCACAGCACAGTCTACTGGGTCCTGATGTAGACAGAGAGTGAGAAGTGTGCCCTGCCTTCCCACTGCAGCTTCAGCAGGCCGCACTGTGAGCATCTGTCTCACGGCATAGCACTGTGCAAACTGGAAGCACGGCAGACTAGCCCAGGGAAGACCAACCCACTGCCTGGGGTTTCTGTGGGTCCCAGGAGAGACAGAAAGTAGCACGGAAGACAGCTATCCACTGCCAATAAAGACCCGGATTCAGGAAGCGGCTGCAATGAGGATGGGGATCAGAACCCAAAGATTAGGAGGAGGGAATCGATCCTCAGATGAATGAAGGGAACATGCCACTCATAACCCATTGGCTGCTTACCAGCGTCTAACACTGCAACATCACTTCAGAAGTTGAACGCCACAGCATGGGGAATATGGGATGAACTGCTGACCTTGCCTTAGTGTGCCAGAGAGCGACAAAACGTGCCAGGGGCAGAAATAAGGGATGCAAGAGAGATTCCAGGTTCAGGGCAGCAAAAACAGCAATGCATTTGCCTGCCTAAGTGTTCACTCTAAGAAATGTATGTGTCATACCAAAAAGTCTTTAAGAAAGAACAGTATAGCTAATGACTACAAGTTGCTAAGAGTTCACTCAAAAGTGAAGCCATGTCCGGACAGCAGCCACATATACCTTATATAATGAGCTGTCTTCTCCCAAACCGCATGCTCCAGCTATGACTAGATATTTGCCTTGCCTGGGGCAGTCAACAAGAACCTGCTACTAGCAACACTTTCAGCTGTGCAAATATTTATTCTGGTAAACCTAAAAGAGAAAAGGGAAATACTTGTAAATAACCCCTGCTAGAGTTTTCTGCCTCCTATGCACTCAGTGTTTCCCCTTGTTTTGCAACAGAAAGTGGTAACACGATCCCGACATTCTTGTCTCTGGGATTGACTTTTTTTTTTTAAGGTTAGATCTGATGGATCTTGGCCAAATTAATATTTAATGTTCTTGTGTAATTTGAATAATAACACTGCAGATTGTCATGAACACACTATAAAAACAATCTGAGCTGCTGCTCTTTGGTCCATTTAAAATGCAGAGTTGATTCGTTTGAAATGGCAGTCAACAGTTAAGCAGTTTTTGGTGTTCTCTTTAACGTACAAAATGTTGAAAATAAAAAATCAAATAAAGTAGGATTCTGTAATATTGAAAATAAAACATTGTAACAATGGTACCACATAATTTCATGCTTTGCTTGCCACCACCAAGAAAAAAGTCATTATGAATTACCTTGCTTTAACAGAAGCTTTTCTAGGAGGCTCAAATCTTAGTTTCATTTTAATTACTTAGATGTGGCTTAGTTTGATTATGTTGTATTGTGATCAGATCAGAAGTAATGGGGATAAATCATAATGAGGGGGGAAGATTTTTAAAAATGTAAGAAACATAAAAATCTGAGTATTTGAGAATAAACAAATAACAAAATTGAAAACCAGAAAATAAAAATTAAAAACTATTAGATGACTGTATCATAGAAATATTACTTAAAGTAGTTATGATTCCTAAGCCTCACAGCAAAGTTCAAAAGTCACAGTGTCACCAAGCATACTGGTACGTGCTTTAATCCCAGCACGTGGGAGGCAGAGGCAGGCAAATCTCTAAGTTTAAGGCTAATTGATCTACAGAACAAGTTCCAAGACAGTGAGAGCTACACAGAGAAACCCTGTCTTGAAAACAAAAGCAAAAAAAAAAAAACCCTATATAGTGTTTTCTGCAGTATTTACAAATTAAACTTCAATTTTACTCAGTCTTCACAACTATAAATAGTGTCAACTTTCAAGCTCAATGATAATTGACAGGTCTGATGTGCAAGAATAATTTTAAGTGACGTTGTTATCAGAGAAACATTGTGTTATTTAATGAAAACAAAAGGATCAACTCATCAAATAACAGGCTTTCAAAACACATGAGATAAAAATTCACTAAAGGAATAAATAAAAAACTTGTAACTATCACTGGTGATTCTGGCATTTCTTAGTAACTGATAGTAAAAGCAGGCAAAAGTCAGCTTATAGAGTACTTGATTTAGCCTAATTGGCATTCCCGAAACAGTATCAATTACAAAACACACACACATGAAACAGTCACCAAAACACACACACATGCAACACCCATCAAAACAGACCACCTTTTGAATCACAAAATGACTTTCAATACACCTAAGGGTTAAAATTACTCTCTGGCCAAATTTGCAGTAAGGCAAAGTGAAAACAAAATCTAGAAATCTAGAAAATCCCCAGATATTTGCAAATTAAGTTCATGCATGTAAAAACCCATGAACCAACAAAGATATCAGTACAGAATTTAGCAAATATTGTGAACCAAACATATAAAAAATTGGTGGGACACTGTCTTGAAGAGAAGCAGGAAGGAGCCAGTGTCCAGTATGTGATCCCGTCTCCTGTTCACAGAGCAGATTCTTACTCAGTGTGCCTGGGCTGTGGGGATAAAAATCTGCAGTGCACTAGGCTGTCAGACCTTATCAGTGTGCTACAGTGTGTTGAAATATGATCTGTGCTGTCCTTGTCTCTGGGTGTACATAAGACCAGCTTGTGCCTATGAGACAGCAGAACACAGTGGCGGAGAAACTCCAACAGTGAATGCAGGATGCTGTCTTGGGGAAGTCCAGAGGTTAGTGTTTCTGTGAAGATCTGTCAGCCTGAAGCAGGTTTGAAGGAGGCTTTGCTGCTGGGTCCTTCTTGGTCCTTCTTAGGGCAAAGTGATTCATGAGAGCACTGCATGAGGCCTAGACTGACTAGGAAGGGATGAGCAACCCTCTACCAATGCGATCCTCTGAGGTAACTTCAGGTAGCTTAATCCCAGGGAGACTTGGGTAAATGATGAGAAGCCCAGAGAAGTCTTGTGAGAGAAAAACACAGCAACGGAATATTTGGAATCAAAGATCCAAAGTCAGTCAAGATGGCACCACAGATATCATCACACCTTTCTTTTGTTCTAACCTCCTCCAGATGTGTTCAAACCATGGTCTCAGGCCACATGCACCCCAGGATAGCCATAAATGTGACTAACACAAAATGGTAGATAAACTCACCGAAAACATCATAAAATCTTTGCAATTATTTTTTTGTACCTCAATTGCATGGTCCTTAATTAAGCATGAACTGTGTAGATAATAATGTTGTATCACGATGTCTAAGGAGTGGATACAGCCTCAGGTAAGAAAAAGAAGCCCCGGATGTCCAGATGCCTCTCTGATACTTTAGACTCCCAGCTGGGAAAACTCAAGCATTGGAAAGAGAAATGTCAATGTCATGTGAAGCTCGGGGATGTTATGATGGTAATAAACAGCACATTGCAGTTCTAAAAGGAGATATTTTCCGACAACTAACCACAAGATGCCTAATTACCTAATGAGGATTACAATATACATAAAGCCTGTCAGGTTTTCCTAAAAAGGGCAGTGGATTTTCAGTGGGCAAGTTGAGGTTTAATTTGTCTTCTGTTCACCCTGAGTTCATGTTCGTTAAGAAACTGACATTTCAAGAAGATGCTTCTAAAAGACATGAGGTCATTCTAAAAGAAATAAAAGTGAAAACTTGACTTGTTAAACTCCAAAGTAAAACACTTGAGTTTTAAAAACACCTGGAGATAGACTTAAGGAACGGAAAGGCACATCCGGGGAATTCATTCTGCTGCAGTGAAAGAAAGGGCGGGGATGTGAAAAGGAGGTCACGACAGACGAACCTGAGAATGAAAATTTTCAGCTTGTTTGCAGTCAGACATAGAAAGCAAGACTAGATACAAAGGCAGAGGGAGACACCTTCAAAATGGAATGACTAGATGTTTTACCAAATTGGGGCAAATATGAATTTCCAGACTCAAGAAGTTGAGCTAGTTCAAGCAATGGCGCTGACTGTACACCTCCATATTCACAAATTGGAGTTTTTAAGATGAACAGGCAGCATCACTAATTAATGAGAAAAGATAGATTAGTTGACCTGATCACAGACTTCTCAGCAGCAATACAGGCCAGCAGAAAATAAAACAGCATTCCAGAAGCGTGAAGACAAATGCTAAGCAAACCAGAATTTCATTTCCATCCAAAGAAGTATTGCAAACTGGGGGGTTATTTTTCTTTTTAGTGAAGACTTAGCCTCAATTTAAAAAAAAAAAAAAAAAAAAAAAAAAAAAAAAAAAAAAAGAAGGTAAAGGAAGGAAGGAAATGAACCCCAAAAGAAGAAGTGGTCTGTGGAAAGTGTTTTCCTTATGGTAAGTGGTGAGCCCATGGGTAAGTATGAATCCACCCTCTCTGCAGCCAGCAAGAAGCAAACGTTACAAGAAAAAGAGCTAAAATATTAAATAAAAATATTAAACAGAAAAAACAGGTAATGGAGAGTAAGCATGAGGGTGAACTGGCACTGCTGGGCTAAGATCTTCTGCAGCTGACCAGCCTTTATGCAGGGGGAGGAGCTACCTCAGCCTGCTGGGCCAGGATTTGTGCAAGCCCAGGGAGGCCTGCCCTGTCTGAATGGAGATGGGGGAGGAGTGAGTGGGGAGGGGGTGAAAGTCGGAGGGAGAGGAAACTGTGGTTGGTATGTAAAATAAATGAAAAAACATGCTTAAAAAAAGAAAAAGAAAAGTTTATTAAGTTTAGAGTTTTATAAGTCAAGTAAAAAATAACCAGATTGGGTAAGTACTAAGAGAAATGACGGGAATACAAAAACAAACCAAAAATATCATTGATCCAGTAAAGGGAAAGGCAAGAGAGGGGACCAAGGAAAAAAAAGCATGATTTACAGAAAATGCAAATGAAAGTTACAGAAGTGAGTCAAAACACATCCACAGTCACAATAAATGTGAGCAAGACATCTGTCACGGTGAGATAGGCATGGTGAGATTGGCACGATGCCTCCATGGTACCAGTGTGCAGCTCAGTCTGACAACCTGAGCTGGGGCCTCAGGACCAGGAAGGTGGAAAAAGAGAGCCGCTCCCAGCTGTCCTCTGACCTCCACACACACCATGGCACACTCGCTTCCCCAAATACACACACAGAGAGATAGATGATAGATAGAGGGATAGATAGATAGATAGATAGATAGATAGATAGATAGATAGATAGATAGGTAGATAGGTAGGTAGATAGATAGATAGATGATAGATAGGTAGATAGAGATGAATGATAGATGATAGATAGGTAGATAGATAGAGATGAATGATAGATAGATGATAGATAGATAGATAGATAGATAGATAGATAGATAGATAGATAGATGATAGATAGATATAGATGGTTGATAGATGATAGATAGATGATAGTTAGATAGATAGATAGATAGATAGATAGATAGATAGATAGATGATAGATAGAAGATAGATAGATATAGATAGATAGATAGCATGAGAACCAACAAATCCAGCTACACATTACTTCACTGAGACATATTCAAATTATAAGAAAATTAATATTAAGCAAACACTAAAGAAAGTTCATGTGTGGTTGGAACCTCCACCTCACTCCTGCTTGATCCAGAAAGCCCCATTCCTGTCTTTCTCTCTCCCCAAATTCCACCCCCTCAGAGAATCTCCAACAAAAGGAAGGCACCAAAAAGTTCAGCATTCTTGATGGTTAGGCCCCTCCTCCCCTGAAGCTGTCAGCAGCCTAGGTGCCTGCCTAAAGTGCTCAGCTCTTGATCCTACTTGGGCACAAGCCCCCGGCCTATGAGCTATACAATCTCCCTGCTTTGGTTCTGGCATATGACTTCTCTCTGGGACTGGAGAACACACCCAGGATCTGGGATGCTCAAATAAAACTGTTCTTATACTCTTTCAATTTGACTTGATATTGACTTACGGTGTGGGCGGAGAAACCTGTTACTGGGGGACAGAAAACCTGTTAGTTCATGTGACTGATATCAAACAAAAGAGACCTCACAGCAGAGAGAGAGAGAGAGAGAGTTTGAAATGAAGAAAAGCATCATTTTGCCTATTAAATCATCATTTCACAACCTGCTTCTCTGCTTCTCACCCTTTAAGAAAATATTCCTATCCCACATCTCAAATAATCATTTCTAAAACTCTAAATTCAGTTCCTTCCTCCTTCTTGCTGATGAACCCCTTGACAATCTAGCAGGTTTTAAGTCGCTCATCTTTTAGCAATGTCAAGACAAATGGTTCCTGTTCAGTACGTGTGCTGTTTTATCGCTACGCAGGATACAAAAAGCAGCAGAAGGGAATTTAGATTAAAGCAAGGGCTTGCTCCTTGCAGGCTGAGGGCATTGACTCCAGTGTGTTAACAATGATATTAAATGTTAGAGACAAGAAACCTGAGGTCCCAGGTGTAGCACTGGGTAGTGGAATGGCAAAAATAAAACGCTGCAGGTTCCCGGAGTGGTAGCAGCAGGGCAGCAGGCCACGACGGGCAGCGGGGCAGCAGGCCACGACGGGCAGCAGGTCCCAGGCAGGGAGCCACACAGTGGGTGAGAGACCTCAGTGAGTCAGCTGGTCTCATGGTCAGCAGCGGTGGGTGAGAGACAGAGACAGATAGGCACGCCATGCAGAGAAAGTGGTATTTATTTAATATGTTATGGAGGGGAAAGGAAAAGGGGGAGGGGAGAAGGGAGAAGAGCAGAGAGAGGCAGAAAAAGAAAAAAGGGAAACAGAGAAAGAGAGAGGAGAGGGGGGATGAGAGGAGAGGAGAAGCTGCCTCTTCAGGAGAGAGACAGAAAGGAAGGAGTTCAGGCTGGAAGCAGAAGGAAGATCTACTTGCCTCAACAGACAGGGGAAAGGGAGTGGGCGGAGCTTGTCTCTCAAAGGTATAGGACAGACCATTACATTTCCATCTCTTTTTTATAATAAAAAGGCAGGAGGTTATGCATAACAGGTTAAAGGAATTGGCACAGCAGATTCTCAAGACTGCTTCCTGCTTATTTGTGGGTGTTGTCTTGGGGGGTATCCCGAGAAAGCTGGGTGCTGGTCACATCCTGGGGTAGCTGGTCTCTTTGCTCCTGTCCGGTGTTTTTGGTATGGAAATGTCTGGTGTCTCTTACACTTTTTTAAGGTATTGGAAGAACAGAGGACAAAATTAAGTTTAGGGAAAAAAATTTAGGACCAGGGAATTGAGAGGGGTGTATCCAACCTGTTTAAGGTGGATCCTTCAATTCAGCTCCCTGGAACTCACAAGAGTTTTTTGGGTTTGGGAAAACATAAGTTTTTTTGGGGGGGGGACATAAGTTTTAACATATTTATGTCAGAATGACTATGACAGATGTTTTTGCCCAGTGAAAAGTATTTTTAAGAGTATGAAAGGTAGGGTGAGAGAGATATTTGATAGCGTGCACTTGTTCTCACACCTTTATAACTTGCAGGTACATGCCTTAATTACTTACTTGTACTTGATTTTGCTAAAATTTGTTTGGTGAGGTTGTCCTTTTAAACTGACAAAACCTCTCAGCTGTCAAACTGCATCAGAGATCTTTGAGAAGGAAAAAAAATTTACTTGAGTTATTGACTAAAAAACAACAGAGAACTTACTTGGTTGGCACCAGAGCTACTCCTCAGGGTCCTCTATGGTTGCTGAGGGTTCTATTTGCCTTTTGCTGTTTAGCTCAGGGCCTGCCAGGCTCCAGAAGATCCTGTGGACTAAGAAATCTGTAGGAAGAAAAGCCTACGTTGACCTGAGCAGCTAGGCTGTCTATTCCAATGATTCTGGTGATCCTGAATTCTTGAGGTTGACTGCATGAATCTGAAATGAACAACAGAAAATGAATAAATAAATAAATATTTAAAATAATACAAATTGCAATGCTACTCCACATTGGTTGATTGGCTTGGAGAAGTCAGCAAGGAGCAAAGGTGGTACTGACTCTGAGGGGAATCTTGTGCTCGAGGTGGAAAAGATGTTATAACAAGGACTACTGAAGCAAGTGTAACATTGGGTTGTAGAGTTGATATGATAAAAGCGTGTTTAAATTCCTGAGCCGAACCACTGCATCCTGATTAGACAAGGGATTAATTTTGTGCTTAGGAAAGACACATAGGAGCACTAAGCCACCCCCTTCATAAGTATGATGCCCATGTTGTGTTCCTTTAACTCCAGTCAGCCTTATCTCAGTGTTCAGAAAAGTAAATTTTACAAATTGGAGTGGTCCCATGGTGTTGGAGGAAGACCATTTTTTTCCATTTCCCAGCTGCCCAGACTTCTGAAATAATCACACAGAAACCATATCATTTAAATCACTGCTTGGCCCATCAGCTCTAGCTTCTTATTTGCTAACTCTTACATCTTAATCTAATCCATCTCCATCAATCTGTGCATCACCACAAGGTTGTGTCCTAACAGCAAAGTTTCAGCATGTTTATCTCTGGCGGTGACTCCATGGCTTTCCTCTGACTCTGCCTCCTTTCTCCCAGCATTCAGCTTAGTTTTCCCCGCCCTATCAACAGGCCAAGGCAGTTTCTTTATTCACCAGTGGTAGTCACAGCATACAGAGGGGAATCCCACATCACCATGGAGCTAGTCTTCTGAAAGAGGCATTCACAGGGATGCATGGGCTGGTGATGGGACACTGTACAGAAATGTGGAAAGATCATGAGCCCTGTTAAAATATGTCATAACGAGCTGGACTGTGGTGGCACATACCTTTAATCCCAACACTTGGGAGGCAGAGGCAGGAGGATCTCTGGGAGTTCAAGGCCAGCATGGTCTACAAGAGCTAGTTCCAGGACAGGCTCCAAAGCTGCAAAGAAACCCTATCTCACAAAAACAACAAAAAATGTCATAATGCTTGCTCTCCTGGCTCACAGTCAATGGTAAGAATAGTAGGGCTATGTTTAGCTCTTATGGGTGGAGCAATAATCTTTAACCCTCAACTATTTGGTGACTCATTGTTCATGCCAGAACATCTCCCTAGAGAATATAATCTTTTTTAAGTTCCCTATTAGTGTGTATCAATCATCCATAATGATGAGTTTGGGTATGACATTTTTATATGTGTATACAATGTATTTAGGTCTTAGTCACCCCACATACACACCATCCTCTCCTCTCTCCTCCCCAACTCCCACCCACCCACTTTCTCTGTCCAGTTAGCTTCCCTTCAACTTCCCCACCAACCCCTCTCCCCAGTTTTGTGTTGGTATTGTTTTTGTGTGAATCAAGGTTCCTTAGAGAAACATAGGAAACTTACCACTGGCTACACCACTGAAGAAATGCCTCCTTCTCCCCTGGAAACCAGCAGGCGCCATGAATCTTCAGAAAGGGCAGGGTTTTGTGACAGCAGCAATGTGGTTGTTTTGTGTGGTTTTTTTTTGTTTTGTTTTGTTTTGTTTTTTTTTTTTTTTTTTTTTTTAGGAGTGAGAATCTAATTGTGCATGAGCTGGCTTTTGACCCACGAGTCAGAACTACCACACTGATTGACTTTGAAGGACTGGGAGGGAGGTGATTTGTCTGTCTGCATACCATTTAAACGACATTGGAAGATAGACCTTAGGCTAATAAGGACGCCGTAGGCAACTGAGATCGCCTTCTCAAGCTGCTTCTTACCATTCTTGCACGAGTCAGCCTTAGCCCTTCAGGCCTTATTTCAGTTCTCCCTAAGACATGTCATGTATTGTTTTCAAAGCTAACCTCACACACTTCTCCTGGACATCCCATTGGCCGAGAACACTGTGGCTCTCGGGATGGGCTGCTTGGGTCTCACCTGGCTCTAGCAGTGGCCTTATGTGATCCTGCACCTGTTACTGAGTCTCTCTGTCCTCTCCATTTTATTGTCTGTTTCCTACAGATAAAGATTCCAAGACCTAAAACAACCTCCCGGCTTGACTAAACCACCAAGCAGCTGAGCGTTAGACTGGGAGCTTCTGAGGCCCTTTTGACTCCCCCCAAAGGTAAGAAATGACCTTCTGATATCCATCAGCCCCTAAGTGTCTGGTGTTGTTTGAAAACACAAGTCCTCCTTCTCGTAAAGCAAGTTTGTCGTTTTTCTGCCATCCAGTTACTGGGAACCATTTCCTCAGAAAGGCAGACAGCAGAAAGGGAAGGAAGGAAGTGGTTTGGGTATGAGAACCCTCAGACTTGTAATGCAGAAAATAAATGTGGTTCTTGTGTCTCAGTCAAGTGTGGACATGTGGACAGAATATCATGCATAAGGCCTAAAGGTTGAGGCCTCTTTAGGCCTAAAGAAAAGAGTAACAGAGAGGCAAGCATGTCCCCGCCCCCATGCCCCAGCATCCCTTAGCATGAGACCCTGTCTCCTTACGCTCATCTTTTCCAAAGTCCCGTGGAACCATTCATGCAAGAAGAAGATCCAGCAGAGCAATCGACAGAGATCCATCCACCCCTTCCTCCGCGCAGCCATTACTCTGATGCCTCACAAGTTCTTCCAGGAACTTGACCTTCAAAGGAAGAGATAGGACGCTTCAGCTGCTGTAGTGTGGGGGGGAAGAGAGGGAGGGACTGGGGCTAAGGGAAGGGGCATCGGGGGTGTGGTTGATATACCCAGTGTCTCTCCATTGGAGAAAACTGATTTTCCTTTTCCCAGCAAGTATCAACCACAAATAGCTTCTTGGTTAGTGCTGGGGTCCCGTGCCCACGTCCCCTTCTTGTGCTGGAATTTTGTCTGGTTTGAACCTGAACAGGAGCTGTGCACATTGCTACAGTCCCTGTGAGCTCATATGCGTATCAATCCTGGTGTGTCTGGAAGATGCTGTTTCCTTGGAGTCTTTCACCAGCCTGGCTCTTAAGCCTCAGCTCCTCTCCTCACTTTCCCCAGACACACTCCACGAGCTCCAGGGAGTCATCTTCTGGAGCAGCCTCTCCCTGGCAGTTACACCCAGTTATAAGCCTTTGTACTTCCACTTCCAAATCTCCACGTAGTCATACAAGTGAAGATACTCATATGGAGAGTAAGGAAGGAGGCACAAAAAAAGTATGACAGGTAGGAAGGGGGACAAGGAGAAGACTTCAGAGAGTCGTGGCCAATGGTAATGTTCAGATTCGGGAAATCAGGCTATGCTGTCATCTACCCCTCGTCACCCTTGGAGACACAAGATACCTGCAGGCCAGGGTGAGACCTGAAGAGTGCATGGGTGTCGATGGGTGGGGAGGGGCGAAACGGACCAGAGTCTTGGAGAACTGCTTTTCTTCCAACCTAAGAAGGGAACTAGCCACTCTCTAGAAACATGTGCCTCCCACCTGTCCTGACACATCTGTTCCTCAGTAGCAGAAAGGAGTTAGAAAAGGAGATCATCCCTTCCTGGGAGCAACCCAAGGGCAGGAAGTTTCCAGAACATGGCAGCAGAAAAGTCTTTTGAGAAAGAAAAACATGTGCACAGGTAGATTCAAAATATATATGAACCCTGTGTGTTCGTTTGCAGGCAATTCTCAAGCCAATTTTTTTTTTACTGTTTGTCACCATGTTTAATAAGTCTCTCTCTCTCTCTCTCTCTGTGTGTGTGTGTGTAGAAATGTTATAACTGACTTCCCTGCCTATCTCATTGCACCCCATCAGATCACTTGGCTTGTGGGTCTATAGTCCTCTCGGGGTTCACACAGATCTATGTCCTTGCCTGGTCTCTTCTTTAATCTCATCTTCTATATCTTCTATGATTTCCCCTAAGGCGTGATCTAGATCCTGCCTCCAAAATGTACATTTCCTAATGCCCAAGTTCTCTCTCAGAGGTCCAAGCCTTTCTCTTTCTGTTCCCTTAAAAGCATGCACCCCTATATCTCAATTCTTGAGTTGTCTCCTCCACGCCACCTCATTTCACACATCAGGGAGGCACAGGAACGGCCTTCCTGCTGTCCTAAGGGAGGCACAGGAACAGCCTTCCCGCTGTCCTAAGGGAGGCACGGGAATGGGCTCCCTGCTGCTGTCCTATGGCACCTTGGCTAGACCTTGTGCCAAGTCAACTTACGGAAGACAGCGATCTTGCCATCCATTCCTTGCAGCCTCAATACATGGCACAGTCCTAAACTTCAACACGTAAATGCTGAGTTCATAATTCTTAATAGCATCATCACTTTCCTTCCCACGCCATGTAATTAGCTGGTGTTTTCCAAAATTAATAGCACTTATCTCTCCCGTTTCGTGCCACTTAGGAAACACCCATGTTGGTTACCTAAGTCTACCTTAAGTCCCACAATGGGAGGAGACTAAGCACTCTGATGCCCTCCCCACAGGCAACCAGAGAGGTTGGACCCAGTGCACTGCCCTGTCGTCGTGGATAGCACAGATGTGACACACACACAGGTCAGGCTCCAGAGGTGTCATGAATGCTCTTCCCTGTGGCTTTCAGTGTGTTGTGCTCACGGGGAGGATATAAATCTGCGTTGTCAGAGCAAACATTCCTCTTGGGGGACATCGGCTCAACATGGAAGAGAGAGTAATGGCCCCAGCCCACAGGCAACAGGGATGAGTAATTTAATGCCGCTAGGCAATTAGTGCTGCTGGGGGTGGGGGGAGGCTTTCATTTAAAATTCTCTTTAAACCATATGCATCATGGCTCAGGGGATAATTTATGTATCATTAGAAAGTAGGAAACATATATCACACTAATAAATTGTCTCCCCCGTTCACCGCAGCCAACAGCTCCCCAGGGTCGTTATGAAGTCAGGCTTCTGCTATCCTTATTATGCAGGGATGTGACAGGCCCGTGTTCTCGTTTCCTCCCTAGCTCACTGACAGAGACTGATGGCGCGGTAACATTGGCCATGTTTTGTTTTTTTCTTTTTCCAGCTGTTTGTGGCTGCATTTGCTGCAAGGGGCCCCATGCAGAGTGATCATGAGATGGATTCTTCCCTAACAGCTTAAGAGTCTGTTTGGAGATTCAGTTTAGCTCTTCCAGGGCTGACATCCGCTTTTCTCTAAGACGTGGCCTGTTCAGCCATGCCACAAACCCTTCACACCAAAGGTGGCCACAGGGGTACTGGAGAGAAAGCTTGAAGGCTTTGTGTTTGGCTCCCAAAAGGCTTCCTTCACTCAACAAGCTTTAAGGATCCATCTCATGTGGTAGAAGGCACACTGGTTGGAGTTCAGAAGTCGAACAATCCTTGATTTCCTGCCAAGGGGATAAAATGCAGAATCTGGGGAAGATGCTCTCTCTGAAGGAGAACTGGGCCAGGGCCCAGGAAGCCATGAGTCTTCACCTGCCTGGACGGCACAGTCCTGAGTTCAGTTTCCACTGCAAACAGATTGAAAAATCGCCTACCATCACACCTTCTGAGAGATGGTGTACCAAGACCTCTTTGTTATGATTTTTAGGTTTTTGTGGGATTTTTTTTTTTGTGTGTGGTAACAGTGTTTTGGTTGTTCTGGTTTGTTTTTTGTTTATCTGTCTTCTGGTTTTTGGGAAATGTTCATGGTTTCCAGAACTATGTACATCTTCAGTATGTAGCAGAGGACCTTGGATCCCCGATTCTCCTGTTTCCACCTCCCAGAAGGCAGGGATGACAACGGGTTTAGTTTATTTGGTGCTGAGGATCAAAACCAGAACCCCCCACAGGCTGGGTAAGTGCTCTAACTGAGCTCCCCTCATCCACCTCCACCCAGGAGACATAAGAAGACATGGGGGAAATCGTTTAACACTTGTCAGTGAAAAAGGTCAACCCGAAAGGCGATAGACTGTGGGAGTTCAACTAGATTGCACACTGAAAGAGGAAGAAGAAAGAGATCATGTCAAGATTGGTCTGCAGTACTAAGACCAGGGGAAGAAGGAGGGAGAAAGGACCAAGCAGGGTAGGTGGTGTTTAGAGCAGGAAAAGTACCCTGCATGAACATCCAGCAGGGGGTGCTATCACACATTCACCCACCCTGCATGAACATCCAGCAGGGGGCGCTATCACACATTTACCCACCCTACATGAACATCCAGCAGGGGGCGCTATCACACATACACCCACCCTACATGAATATACAACAGGGGGCGCTATCACACATACACCCACCCTGCATGAATGTTCAATAGGGGGCGGTATCACACATTTACCCACTCTGCATGAATGTCCAGCAGGGGCGCTATCACACATACACCCACCCTGCATGAACATACAACAGGGGGCGCTATCACACATTTACCCACCCTGCATGAACGTCCAGCAGGGGCACTATCACATATTCACCCACTCTGCATGAACATCCAACAGGGGTGTTATCACACATTCTCGTAAACCCACACAGTATACACCGTGAGTGAAGCACAATGCAACAATAGACTGTGGGTGATGGGGCACTTGCCCACGCGGTTTCACAGATGGGGTTGACAGCCAATGTACCATTCTATTTTGGGACCCGGATGCATAGAGAGGCTGGGCACCTGTGGGAGCAGAGAGGCTATGAGAACATTCTTCACTTTCAATTTTGCTGTGAACCCAAAACTTCCTTTAAAAATGAAGTCTATTGCTTAAGAAACTCAATTCCAACCCCCGCTCACTTATTTTGACTATATATTTAAATTAAAAAGGTTCACTTGTCATGATACATACGTGTCATCCTAGCACTCAAGAAATTGAGGCAGGGGGATTTCTTTGAGTTCAAGTTCATGCAGGGCTATGTAATCAGTTCAAGGTCAGTCTGCATTACACAGTAAGATCCTGCCTCAAAAACAAAACTGTGATGAATACAAATATAGACCTCAGTTTCTAATCCACTAATCCATCCATCCATCCTTCCTTTCTTTTCTTTTCTTTTCTTTTTTTTTTTTTTTTTGGTTTTTTTGAGACAGGGTTTCTCTGTAGCTTTGGAGCCTGTCCTGGAACTAGCTCTCAAAAAGGGGGGGGGGGGGAGGGATAAGGAAATAATTGTTTAAAGCATACTGTAAGGGCTGGAGAGATAACTCAGCAGTTAGGAGCCTGTACTGTTCTTACAGGGGACCCTAGTTCGGTTCCCAGCAGCCTTGGTGGGTACCTCACAAATGGTTGCAACTCCAGCTCCAGGGATCCCACATTAGCTTCTGTGAGCACTCATATATAGAGATGTACAAAACAAAACAGTTAAACATGTTTTTAAAATTAAATCGAAATTTAAGTTTTAAAGCATGCTTTAATCATTGGGTTGAGTCATATCAAGAATAGCTATTACCCTTGCAGAGCCCACCGACAAATGAACACAAGGGACCCCTTGTCCAAAGTACACTAAGAATTTCAGGACTGGTGATGACAGTAAGCCAAGGGGAGGGTCCTTTGAGAATGCACAGGTCATGCCATCACCAAGCTGACCCAGATATCATCCGTGTCAAGACCCTGGGAATCTCAAGTGCCACAGAAAATCTCCCTAGTTCCCAGTCTATGGGGCACCTTTCCTTCAGTACAGAGAATTCTGTGCTTGGGATAGTCTGTAGGTCCTCGTCACTCTGTCAGGCAAGAGAGGTTCACGCATGCTCTGAACCGTGAGAGGCTCTGCATGTTTGATAGAGAACGTGAAGCTGGAATGTTCAAACTTGACATCAGGCAGAGAGCCTGACTAAATTTAAATTTGCCAAGGTCATGTGAAAAGGGTGGAAGCAATTAACAGTGAAGTCTGTTTGTCCAATGTCACTGCAGTAAAGGGTTGCATGGGTGAGGGACCCACAGCTCCCTGTAGTGTCAGGAGAGGACTCTGGCCAGCACCATAGGGCAGTTCCTGGACACACTTTGCTAATGACTTTGGACTCCTGGTCCTCAGTGCCAGAGCCAGGCTATTTTTAGGTGAAGGCATTTGGGATTGCTGTTTGCCATTGATAAGAAGCCATGCTATTGACTTCATGCGCTCAAGGCTCCAAGTCTGGGTTTCCAGTGAGTCAGGGCTTCGCAGGATTCTGAGTAGAATGTGGCGAAGGGCTTGTCATGGTTTCTAGCCCAGAACATTAGTGAATGGCCCCTTCTGGTATAACTGAGAGCATTTGCTGAAGGATGAGCAGAGGGCAAGGCCCACCCTGAATGTGAGCAGCACTATCGTTCCAGACTGATGTTGGAAACGGAGAGAGGAAGCATTTCTCCCTTCTCTGCTTCATCATGGAGCTAAATGTGAATAAGCAGCCTCATGCTCCTGCAGCTATAGCCAGGAGTGGTTCCCTCGGGCATGCCTTGTCGTCTCTTCCATGGTGGGCTGGCTTGTCTTAGACTGTGAGTCAGAACAAACCATTCCACTACTCTCTATATGTCACACAGTGAAAATAGCAATGGAGAGCTTCGGATAGGTACCCCTCACCTCCTGCACATCTGCATGGACATCTGGACAGCTGGGTACCCAGCGACAAGACATTTAGGTTGCTTCATCCTGACCACCCCACAACCACTTGTGAGCTTCTAGAGTTGAAGCAACCATTCTCTCCAGGACAGACCTACCCAAAACAAAGTCCACCAAGAGTATACAGCAACCACATAGAAAATGAAGATCTTCCTGGCTGGCCATGAATAGATGCGCATACTTGTACACCAAGCAAGATGAGTGTAGTGAGGAGAAAGGCGGGCTGTATTCCCGCCTGGATCGGGGCTAGCTTACCCCTGAAATAACTACACGGAAACTGTATTCTTTTAAACACTTACTGGCCCATTAGTTCCAGCCTCTTATTGGCTAGCTCTTACATATTGATCTAACCCGTTTCTAATAATCTATGTAACACCACAAGGTGGCTTACCAGGAAAGATCTTAACCTGCATCTGTCTGGAGTGGGAAAATCATGGCGACTCACTGACTCGGCTTCTTTCTCCCAGCATTCTGTCCAGTCTACTCCGCCTACCTAATTTTCTGTCCTATCAGGGGCAAGCAGTTTTCTTTATTAATTAACCAATGAAAGCAACAGATAAATACAAGACCCACCTCCATCATTTCCCCTTTTTCTGTTTAAACAAAAAAGAAAGGCTTTCACTTTAACATAGTAAGATTACATATAACAAAATAGTTATCAAGCAAGAATTACAGTTGCAACATTTATATCTATTTTATCCTTAATCATAACTAAGGAAAATTATAACTATAACTAACCATTCTTCAACTCCATCAAAGACTCCAGAAGGATATAATATTACTTAAGCAATCCAAAACTCTAGAAATGATGGAGACATCTCGCTGCCTGTACAGTCACCCAAAGTTCCTCTGTACTGTTGGGGCATCCATCTTCGGCCTACAGGCCCATAGTATCCAGCAGACATTTCCAAGAAGCAGGAAATTCCAAAGACAGTTCAGTCACTTTCTGCTGTGTCCTGCAGAATGTCTCGTAGACTCTTTCATAGGTCAGGAACCTGGAAAGACTATCTCACCTTTTGGCAAGTTCAGCAGTCCTCTCTCTGCGGGTTCTTCGCATCCAGTTTATGCAACAGTCCAGGCAAGTGCAGTTTCTTGCCCAAATGGCTATCAAACTCCTTAAGGAGCCTCTTTGATGCCCATCTTCCTCTTGAAGTAGATTGGTGCTGCCAGGAGCAGACGTGTCTCATTGTCATGAAAAGCCCTAAATTATTAAAACATTTAAATGCCATATTCTGTAGCCTTTGAAAGATATGAAGAATGCCTATCTAACTGAAATATATCTCTATATATCTAGAAAAATCTAACACAACTACAAGCTTGACTATTATTGATGATTAACCATTAACAACCTATATTTCCTAATTAAACATTATACTTTTAAAATGAACTACACAATCATAATACCTTAATCAAGATCAGAAATACATATACATATAACAAAATTGACCTTAAAGTCCACACCAATGCAAATTATTCATATCTATATCATATCCCCCTTTAAATGTAAAAGAACATTTATAAACAATATTTGGGAATATGGGCACAGTTATTTCTCTCCAAACCGCTTCCTGCTGAATGGGGGCGCTGTTATTTAGGTCTTTCATGGTATAACCTGTTGCTAGGTTCATCTCAGTCGGCAATTGAGCAAAGTAATTTTTTGAGGGTGTTCACAGCAACCTTTCAGGAGGGCATGGTCTGTCATACCATTTTGAGATAGAAGCAATCCACAGGGTCTCATCCTCTGTGAAAACAAAAGAAGACCCTCTCCAAAGCATCATATCCTTAGACCCAAATTCTGAAGTCATACCCTTATGATATCCATTCTGGTTCCACTTGGCAGCCCATATAATGAAATGTCTCTCTGTACTTAGCTCCTTCACAGTCAAAAATTTTAAAGAAAACACAATGTACATAATCCAGACTCTCTGTGAATTTTCCATTTTTACGTGGCTTATTTTTATTCTATCACTTTACTTTATTCTGTCTCTTTAAAGACTTTACCCTTTTTTTTAAGGGCATTAACTTTATTCTCTCTATTTTTTTCTCTCTCTCTCAAGCCTACGTACACTCATCCAACACTGTGATCCATTTAGTGTCTGAATCCGTCCTATTGTGAATCTGTAATTTTTTACTATCTAGGAGCAGTTCTTAAAATGCTAAGCAATTCTTAAAAACTTAAGTTGCACCATATACAGGTAATACGGTACTGCCTGTGTCCTGCCCAGTCTAAACCTTAACTGCGCTGTTGTTATGGTAATTATGGTAGTTCCTGCCTGAGACCAGCACAGTTCCGCATGGAGGAGCTGAGCTGCTCCTGCCTCAGAGCCATTTGGTGCCCCTGAGCCACACACAGTTCAGGCACACAGCAGTCCACATTGCCATCAAGCAAGCCGTAGCACTTTACTCCAAATAATCCATTCAAAGACTCTGTCTCCCGCAGGAACCAGACAGAGATCGCGATGGCGGCACAGCCCAGAAAGCCAGCATTTTAAAACAGCCAGTTTTTTTTTCCTGCTGCTGAGTCAGGACAATTTCTTTGTGGCGTGCAACCCACAAACAGCAAAAAGCTGTCTTAAATTTTCTCTCTCTCCTTTTTAAGCCCTCTCAGGTTTTTAAGTGGATTTAGTCCATCACGTTGGAGCGCCGCTCTGCTGTAGTGAGAGCGGAGGCGGGGCTGCGTCCCGCCACCCAGCTAGCTTTACCCGAAATAATTACACAGAAACTGTTCTTTTAAACACTGCCTGACCCATTAGTTCCAGCCTCTTATTGGCTAGCTCTTACATATTGATCTAACCCATTTCTAATATTCTGTGTAGCACCACGAGCTGGCTTACCAGGAAAGATCTTAACCTGCATCTGTCTGGAGTGGGAGAATCATGGCGACTCACTGACTCGGCTTCTTTCTCCCAGCATTTTGTTCAGTCTACTCCGCCTACCTAATTTTCTGTCCTATCAGGGGCAAGCAGTTTTCTTTATTAATTAACCAATGAAAGCAACAGATAAATACAAGACCCACCTCCATCAGATGAGTGTTTCAATGACTTGCTAGTATAGCAACCAAAAGACATGCCCCCTTTTTTGAACTTTAACTTGACTCTTAATTTTCACAATCTCCATTTTTACACCTGCGGAAATGGAGACGCATTTTGCCCTGTCCAAAGAAACTCAGGAGAAGATCTCTGACAAACTAGTTTACAAAAGCAAATGCTTTGTCTGCACTGTTGCATGAATGAGTAGAATCTACTTCTAAATAGAGCAGAGGCTAGAACAGAAAGAGGCTCAGGGTCCACACTAGTGCTAGATTTGCAGGCACTATGAGACCCAAAGGCCAGTCTCAGTCATTGAGATCTATCCTCATCCTCTCAAGGCAGGAAGTGGTTTGTCCTGAACCCCAAAGCAGCAGGTTGCATGGGACTGTGACTCAAGGGGTCCCATGCCAAGCTCGTTTCTGCCATTCCAAGTCAGCAGCTGAAGATTCTGCATGCAGCTTTGGGTGTCACTGTAAGCCAAGGAAGCAATTTCTACAAGGGGTAGAGAGTTGAGAATGCAATTAAAAGGAAGAAAGAATATATCTCCTGTCACAGCGACGTCCCCAAGTGGAAGTCTAAGAGAAGAAATGGTTTGTCCTAGATTTTTCTATTAGCAGTTACCATACCACATTGTTCAATGACATCCAAAAGATAACAAGGCAATTGTTTAAAATGATTAAGAGAAAAAACAATGTTTCTATGGTAACCTTGAAAAAGATTTTTTTTTTCTTTCTGAAAGTATTTGAGTCAACTGGAACAAAAAGAAATGAAAGGAAACATGAAAGCCAATTAAAAAATAGCTAAAAAATGGGCAAGACCATCATTAATTTTCTGTTCAAACAACAGTCATAGCTGCAGCCTGGAAATCTAGTCTGTTCAGAATCAACTAAGCTAGCAATGGCTTAATCAGACACCTGATCTGGAACCAGGCAATGAATTCTAGAACCTCAGTCTAATGGTCTTTAGTTTCAAAACCAAACCCTATGATCTTGGCATTTTCTGTAAAAGGAAAAATAAATTAAAATGACATTTTAACTAAGCAGTCCATATGTAGGCATTAGTCGTTTTCCTTGAAAAATTTTAAAGATTTGTTTGTATTATGAGTGTAAGTGTTTTGCTTGCATTATGCACTGCCCCATTCTGCAGGCATGAGAAGCAGGCATGTAACCCCATGCAACCTGAATTATGGAGGCTATGAACCACCCATGTGGGTGCTGGGAACTGAACTCGGGTTGTCCCCAAGAACAGCAATGACAGCCCTGGAAAAAATCGTTTACTTTCTTACAAATTTTAATGTTATTGACTGTATGATTTTCTTTGCCCAGATTTGATGTAAGCCAATGGAGAAAGATCAGGGGTAAGGAGCAGAAGGAGAATCAGACAAATGATTCTTGACAACAGGGTCTTGGGGTACAGACAATGCCAGAGCAGAAGCAGCTCTGAGAAGCTGGTTCAAATCTCACTCCACACCAGTAGATCTCATAGCCCCTGAGATACCTCAGCTATGCCATAAACCTGTGTTTGAGGTGATCTTAATCTCTTACTATTAGCCCAGATCTTTATTGAGTAGCTTCTGTGGACCAAGCTGCATGGCTCCTTCACCACTTGCTCAGAACTGAGAGATCTCTCATGAAGACACGGTAGTTAAAAGGAGTGTGATATGAAACGCACACTTGGTAGCTGTTGAGAGACATTGCATTTTAACACACAGTAATAATGCAATACAGCATTGTGAAAATAAATTTATTTGAGGAAACACACATCATATTTCCTTGCTTGACATAGGTAAATTCCCACCACAGTGGGGATGACTCATGAAACCGGGGGCCACTTCAGGTTTAGCACCACTCAGCTGAGGAGATACCCATATGGTCGGCTCCATCTCACCGACTGGGCTGAAAACCCAGTGTGGCATGCTGCAGAATCAAGTTCACATTACAAACAGCCAGCTTTTGGTTAGTGCCTGAGTGGGAGACTTTTCACGGCTTACCAGTCCTCCAGCTTCAAGCCTTAATTTGAGATAAAAACCAAATATATTTCTGTGCTGACCATGAATTAACAAATGTCTTCAAATTCAAGGATTACTTTTTTTTTTTTTTTTTTTTGGTTTTTCGAGACAGGGTTTCTCTGTGGTTTTGGAGCCTGTCCTGGAACTAGCTCTTGCTGGTCTCGAACTCACAGAGATCCGCCTGCCTCTGCCTCCCTAGTGCTGGGATTAAAGGCGTGCGCCACCACCGCCCGGCTAAGGATTACATTTTTAAAACAAACCTTTTTCTGGCAATAAGCATATACTTTTTTACCTGGTTTTAATATTGTTTACACACTCTGAAATGCTAATATTTTTCAGCCCAACTTTATGATGTCACAAGCGAGCAGACTATTGATGAATTCCATTATCACACTTCAATTAACTCCCAGGAAGGGCCTATCCTCTGCCTTCCATGTTTGTAAAAGGTAGCTTTGGAATGTCACTTCTGGTCAGAAGCTGGCAGACACTCCTCCTTCTGGACCCACAATTCAGTAAGGCAATCTTTTAGTGAACTACTGCCCTCTCTGGGGTCTCTCTGCACCGCCACAGAAGAAAGAGGTCTGGACTTGATTGACATTAGAAGGGTTTTATTCAATGAGAATCAAGTGGTCATCACTTCCTCTCCTGTAACAGAAAAGAAGATGAAAAATAAGGAGAGTAATAACTTAAGAATTTTTGTTTGGGTAGCTTTGTTTTGTTGTTGCTGCGCTGTTTTAGACAGGGTCTCATGTAGCTCAAGCTGGCCTCAAACACTGTAGCTGAGAATGACCTTGAATTCCTGATCCTTCTGCCCCCTTCCAGAACATATGCATTGCCGTGCTTGATATTCACATTTTTTGAAAACTTTATTATGTATATAGTAGTGGTGGGGATCAAACTGAGGGCCGTACCCCGTCCAGGCAAGTGTTCTACCGTTGAGCTATATCCCCACTCAGACCTTCCAAAATCTGTACAAAAGTACTGGGACACTCTATATTCTAGACACACAACTTACGTGAGCAAACTGAAAGAGGAAGAAAACCGAAGAAGGGAAACATTCGCACTCGGGGGCTTGGAAAGACACTTCTGGAAACAACCTGCGAGCAGCCACCATCTCTCAGGACTGTGGTTTTACAGAGTCTTATGGGTGGCTATGAAGGCCAGGCTCTCCTTCATGGTGGAGAACATTCGACAGCTCCTGTCTGCTCAACCGAGTCTTTCTCTCCAAAGAGCCACAGCCTGTGAGGCCCAGGAAGAGGACTCTGGGGCCGTTAGGCTCATCCTGATAACACTGCAGAGATCAAGTGGTTCGGGAGGGTGTGGGATATATTCATCTGTGTTTTAGGGGTATTTCTACCGATGTTTTGCTGAGAAGGGAAGACCACCCTGAATGTGGGTAGCCCTATTCCATGGGCTGGGGCCTTGGGGTGAACAAAAAGGGGAGAAAGAGGTCAAGGGAGCACCAGGGTTCATCTCTTTCTGCCTCTCAGCTGTGTGTGTGATGTGGCCAGCTGCCACGTGCTCTCGTTGCCAAGCTTTATTTGTTCAAGCCCTGAGCTGAAGCAAACCCTTCTTTCCTTCAGGTGTTTCTCATCAGGCATTTTGCCGTAGCAACAAGGAAAGTCCCTACTGCAATAGCTGCATGGTAGGGAAACAAATCCAGGGACCTGCCTTCTTCTCATTTCTTAGGAGGCAGCTGCCAACTAAGAAAATTAATTCTCCTTTATCCTGGAGTCTATGGCAGCAATTTGATGCTCTGAGAAGATGAAATCAATTTAGCAAACATCTCAGAAGATCTCCTTCTATGTTACCAGACATCTTTGGATGTGGTCCGTTACCCCATTGCAAGCCTCAAGATGCAGAGTGAATTGGTTCACAAAAACACACACCATGTTTAAGGGCTTAAGCTGTTATGGTTTCCCCTCTTCCTTTAGGAATTTGAATTATAAAATTCTCTTCAAAAACATAGGTAAGCCGGGTGGTGGTGGCGCATGCCTTTAATCCCAGCACTCGGGAGGCAGAGGCAGGCGGATCTCTGTGAGTTCGAGGCCAGCCTGGTCTACAAGAGCTAGTTCCGGGATGGGCACCAAAGCTACAGAGAAACCCTGTCTCGAAAAACAAAACAAAACAACAACAACAAAAAAACATAGGTAAGGCATACCTTAATGTCTATTCCCAACCCAGGTGAAACACAGATGTGTGTCCTTAAGAAAACCAACCCCATCTGACCTCCATTCTGGTTCCCACACAACTGGGTAGCACACTCTGGTCACTGAGATTCATACCATTCTTTGGTGTGAGAGGTCCTTCTGTCTATGTGTTGCTTTTATTGGTTAATTAGTAAAGAACTGCCTTGAGCCTATGGTAAGGGCAGAACAAAACTAGACAGGAAAAGCTAAGTTGTATGCTGGGAGAAAGAGAGCAGAGTCAGGGGGACAACATGGAGCCACCCACCGGAGATAGACATGCTAAAACTTTGCTGGTAGGCCACGACTTCACGGTGTTGCACAGATTAATGGAAATGGGTTAAATTAAGATGTAAAAGTTAGCCAATAAGAAGCTAGAGCTAATGGGCCAAGCAGTATTTTAATTAAAATAGTTTATGTGTGGTTATTTTGGGTCTAAGCTAGCCCGGCAGCCAGGAACCAACAAGCAACTTTCCTACAATATTTCTTGCCAGCAAGCCCAGCTGAGCACGGAAGAGCAACTGATGCGGGGGTTTTAACCAAGAACACTGTGATGATTTGAAAGAGCATGGTCCCCCGTGGGCTCATACATTTGAACACGTAATCCCCAGTTGGTGGAGCTATTTGGAAAGGACTAGGGGGTGTGGCCTTGTTGGAAGTGTTTCACTTGGAGTGGGTTTTGAGCCCATGCCATTCCCAGTTTGCTCTTTCTGCCTTGTGTTTGTGAGTCAGTATGTAAGTTCTCATGTGCTGGTCCAGTGCCTTGCCTACCACCATGCTCCCCACCGTGATGGCCATGGCTTCAACCTCTGACCCTGCACACCCCAATAAACTCTTTCTCTCTATGTTGCCTTGGCAATGATGTTTTGCTGCAGCAGCAGACACTAGTAAACAGTAACCAGGAGAGACACCAGAAGTTTCCTCCCCATCAGCTCCCCATCTGTCTAAGGAACCGATGATGGGTGCCACATCCTGAGAAGGGAGAGAATGCACCTAACATGCCTGGAAGTTCACCTCCAAAATAAAAGACCTCTTCCTTTGGTCCCTTAAGACTCCGGCCTCTTGACTCAGGCCACAGTTTATCTCCTCATGAGGCTCTCATAAGGTTCCTTAGAATTTTAATCAAGTCCGGGAGCTTTCTACACAAAGCTTATTGTGTAGAACATTGTTTTACAAGAAACAATTTATTTCTCAAACAGATTTGTACAGGGGAGGAAAGAAAAGGAAAACCAACTATTTCCCACCACACGCTGACCTCAGAGTGCAGTGTTAACTTTGGAACGGCTTTCTTTCAGCTATAGACTCAATACTGACCTCCTCAGACAGCAGACACAGGACAGCAAGGCCGGTGGTTCTTTATGGCACCCATCTTTGCCACTGTGTTCCTTCAGGAATTTCTGCAGATCCGTTTCAGGGAACCCATTTTGCTGGTATTTCTTTTGAAAAGCACACAATGCTGTTACCCAGTGTGAGAAATTGTTCCCCTTGTCAACAATGCAAACCCACCTCTGAGAATGAAAGTTCAGATCCAATAAGGACTATGAGCAATGATGATTCAGTCTGTCAGTTCTAGAACATCTGAGCCAGGCAGGCCCTGGGAACTGAGAACAATGGGAAGGAAAGCTCCAGAAAGCCAGTAAGGGGAGAAGGGAGAAGATGTGTTGAAAAGAGGAACTCATGAAATAGTCAAAACTAGAAAGCTAGCGTGCTAGTAGTGAGACCAGCAGATACATTTCACTCTCCATCCTGCCCACCTAGAATCAGACAGGGTCATAACTCGCATTCTCTGTGTGCATGAAGTTGGCCACAAAATGGGATGGGGTAGATTTTTATCAACAGACAAAGAGAAACCCTAGCTTCCAGTCAAGCTTAGTAAGGTCATCCAGCTCAACACTGATACTTGCCCCAAACAAAGACACTACCAAAGACACAAATTTTCATGGCAAGAGCCTGCAATTCTGTCCCAATACAACTACCACGTGCACGTGACTCTAATCCCACACGCTGATTGCTGACCAGCTTCCTTCTGAATTAGTATGGGAAGGGCTGAGCAGAGGGCGGCACCCTGAGTGGTTGAGACATTGGTTCTGAAGTAGCTTTCCTAACACAACCACCTGCTGTGGAGATTCCAGTTCCAAAGACAGTGATCTTCCTTGAAGCTCTAACCCAACCACCCAGGCCCCATCTGAAAGGGTGTGGGATGCACCAGGGCACAGGAGAACTGGAACCTTCCCTTTCTTTACCTTAACGAAGGGTACACTACAAGTGTTCCTATCCCTGGGTGTGAGGTGTGTCACTATCCACCCAGTTGTCAGAGTGACAAGTACCTCCCATCCCTGGAAGTTACCCTGAAACCTGAGTTCCAGGTAGCCATGCAGGCAGGGGCATCTGCCAGGGTCAAGTTAATCACACTCGGTTTTTCTTCCTCTCTCTCTTTTCCCAGCATGCCTCTAAACCAAACCACCTTGTTCAGGGTAACAAGTAAAATGTTTCATGTACTGTGCTGACCAGTTTTATGCCAACCTGACATAAACTCAAGTCATCTGAAAAGAGGGGATCTCAACTGAGAAAAATGCCTCTATAAGATTTGGTTGCAGGGCATTTTCTTAATGAATGATTGATGGGGAGGGCCGAGCCATTGCTGGTGGCGCCATCCCTGAGCTTGTAGTCCTGGATTCTAGATGAAAGCTGACGCCATGATGAACAAGCCAGTAAGCAGCATTCCCCAGCCCCTGGACTCTGCATCAGCTCCTGCATTCAGGTTCCTGTCCTGACTTTCTTCAATGATGGAATAAGATAGTAAAGTGTAAGTCAAATAAAATAAACCATCTCTTCCCCAACTTGCTTTTGGTCGTGGAATTTCATCATAGCAATAGAAACCCTAAGACAAGTGCATATTTATAATTAGTCATCAAAAAAGGTCTATTTTATGATTTTTAAAGACTTGAATAAAATTGTGTTTCAATAAGATTACAGCCTATCTCATGACCCAAACCCATACAACGTTTGCGGTGCTTTCTGGCAGCAAACGCTGCCCGTGGCTTACCTTGATGGTGTGATAAGAATCGGTGATGAGCGCGATGAAAAGGCTGAGGACCAGGTAAATGAAGAGGCTGATGAAGGAGTACAGGTAAAGGCGACTGAACAGCCACACCAGGGTGCTCTTCTGCTGGATCTGAGCGAAGGTAGCAAACATGTCGTCTCCGTTGACCAGAGAAAACAGGCATTCGGAAACTATGTTCAGGTTTTCAAACTGCAGGGGCAAACACAAAGGAACTCCTGAGTCTTGGCATCGCAGGGCAGAAGCAGGGAGCTGCAGCTGGCTTGGTTTCTTCTATTTTGTCGTCAGTAGAGCTGTGGTGCGTATCTTACAGCCAGCTACACATGGAAGTGTTGAAGACAACACAAGATCAAGAGGTTTTCCTAAGTGGCCATACCATAACCTTCCCAAGCACATAAGGAACACTTTTCTGGGAACTTTCACCCCCCAGAGTGGACATACGACAGCTAAGACAGACTACAAGGTCCTGTGGCACTGACCACATAAGGTCAGTGGTGCTCTGAACTAGTTCTCAGTAAGAGGATAAAGAGGTTGTGTCCAGTGACTATGCTGGACGGTGGTGCTGAGAAATAGCAATGGCTGAGCAGAGACACTGGTGCTGAGCTGCACAGGGTCTCGGTGAGACAGCATACATCAGACTCAAGCCATCTCACAAGCAGACTCAAGGGAAGGCCATCTGAGCCATTGGAGTGATGTGATTTGGTGCACACATCTTTAAAAACTAAAGGCATGTGGGAGAGCTCCTAGGAGAGGGGCAGCACAAGGGCAGGTGCCAATCAAAAGTGGCACTAGGAGTCCAAGTGAAGCAGCGAGTCCTAGCCAGAAAGAAAGACTCTGGAGAAAGGGCGTCTGGGGGAAAGGTCAGGGCCAGAATCATACGATGGTGAGTATCGATCCTGAACGTGACAGGATCCAGAGTCCCCTGGGAGACACATTTCCGGCAGGTCTCTGAAGAGTTTCCAGACTAGTTAAACTTAGGTGGGAAGATCTGTCCTATATACAGGAGGCAATACATATTATAATATTTTATAATAATTATAATCAATATAATAATTCATATTATATATTCCCAGGACTTATTAATAAAAGGAGACAGTGAGCTGAGCACCAATGTTCATCTCTCCCTGCTTCCTGACTGCTCAGTGACCAGCTACCAAGACTTCTTCCCCACTATGGTGAGATGTGCCACCACCATGACTTCTTCCCCACCATGGTGAGATGTGCCACCACCATGACTTCTTCCCCACCATGGTGAGATGTGCCACCACCATGACTTCTTTCCCACCATGGTGAGATGTGCCACCACCATGACTTCCCTACCATGATGAGATGTGCCCTCAGATTGTAAGCCAAAGCAAACCCTTCCTTTCGTTTCTTTTGTTTGCTATTTTGTCTCAGCAGCAAGAATCTCCTGTAATAGTTAGAATGTTTCAGCTCGCTTGTGATTATTTTGAATAAGCAAATATCTGGGCAAGGCCAAAAGCCTTGGAATTTTCAGGATTCTGTCCATGGCCTCAGCATAGTGCAATGGTTTTTCAATGCCTTGTGCTTCTTATTTGTAAAATGGGGACAATGCAAAACAATTATTTATGCATCATAGTTTAAGAAAAATAATGTCTCTTGGAGACGGGAAATGTAAAATCCACATTAGAGAAGTCCTTAATAATTTAAGATGAGGTTTGGAAGATCATCGATGCTCTTTAAGTCTCTGTGCCCAGACGTCTTCAGGGAGCATGGTGCCAAAGTCCATTAGTGCTGGAGACGGACATCGATCTGACACTTCTTGTTCCTGAGCTAAATCACTGCCATAAGATGTGTAGCAAGAAGACAGGAAGCTCGGAAATCTGGAACTTTGATTCCCAGTCAATTGCGCCAAGGAGGATTTTCATGACACCTTCCCTTTAGAACTTTTTTCTTGTCTCTTTTAAGTGATGAATGGCTTTCACACTCCAGATTGCTGGGTTTCTCAAAATACTAATGAAGTGTTGGCCATGATGCTCCGCTGTTCTAGGTTTGGGTAGCCCTGAAGGGCCTCTGATTCGAGGGCTCACGGTATAACCCGGACATTCTAGCAGGTCAGTTGGTGGGGGGCAGTGCTGCTGGGGGCAGTAAAATTTTCTAACTTCAAATTTAAAGTGGCCGCAAAATGGAGCAGGAAAGCACCAAATTCCAGAATCGGGCTTCCGTTCGTTCACCCACTGACCTGTGCGAACCCAGCCCCTCACTCTCCCCGTCCATCAGCCTGGCTGGAGGTGGGAGTGAGGGGCATCAACTGACCAGTCAGGGCTGCTAGGGATGGCCTCATTTCACTTTGTGAGGGAGACAAACGGAACTGGCACAAGTGAAAAGCCACTTTTCACGTGGCTGTTTAGCACGTGATAGGCAGTCTGTGGAACTGAGGTGTTTGGGGGTGTCGCACCCTTGGCAGAGGGCTTGCCAATGTCGACATCCATGGATTTGAACCATAGTCCTGCATAAATGGCATAGTGATGCGTGCCTCTAAGCCAAGGACTCAGGAGGTAGAGAAAGGAAGATATTTAAGGTCAGCCCCTGCTATATGGCAAGTTTGAGGCTAGCCTGGCCTACATGAGAATCTATCTCCAAAAATAAAGAAATAATAGCTAAGATGAGATGCGTAGGAGGCTCCAAAATCAGACTTTAAGGAGGACAAAAGGCAAAAGCCTGAGGCCTGAGGCCCTTTTGCTTATGGACCAAAACGAGGATTTGGGCTGTGCTAGGCTTAACAAGACACACAGTTAAAATCAGCTCTGTCTTGCTCTTCTTGATTTTCATGAGGATGTTAGAATATTTTGAAGTGTGCACAATGGCTGCATTTGTGGCTCACGCTTTGTGGTCTTTGCCCAGTGCTGGCCCAGGACACCCCAGCTCCACCCCCACCCTTTGGATGACAAAGATGAACATATGGGAATGCACTGGAACACAGATGAGGAGAGGTCCCCAAACCACCTGCCTCTCAGGTCAAACTGGATGTCCTTTTACAATGGTATGCATCATCCAATACCAAGAAAAGCACTGTAGGGTATTATTGCTCATAAAAGGATTACTGAGACTGAGCAGGCCAGATTTGATGCTACATTTGCCGTCTAAGTAACCACAGAAAATGGTTTGGTACGTTAAGGTTTCTATTCTCCGTAAGGGATGCTATCCTCTCACAGAGAGAGAAGATGATGTACTGTGACGTGCACCTCAAAATGTCCCCCAAAGGCCCCATCTCCAGACTGTGGTACCATTGGGGACCCTTAAGAGGTAGCGCCCATTGGGGCCATGCCTTGAAGGGCAGACTGGAAACCCAGCCCTTCCTGTTTCCTCTTCCCTTTTCGGGGTGCCATGTTGCAAACAGCCGTCTCCTCTATCATGTCCTGCTGCCTGGTCCCAGGCTTTAGGGCACCAGGACCAAGTGATTCTGGAATATGAGATAAAATAAACCCCTTTTTCCTTAAAAGTTTATTTTGTTGGGTATTTTATCACAGAGGCAGAAGGCTACCAGGAGAGCAAGGGAGATAAAGAACTTAGACAGAGGGCCTAACAAAAAGCAAAAATTGCAGTCATTCAGTAAACTTCAGACAGTATTAACTGAGAACCTTCCAGAATAATGGTGAGGGATAGAAGAGCAGCGCGGAATGCATGACAAAGAACACAGAACACTTGTCCAACTGTCCTGGGGACAATAGATTGATGAAACCCAGGTTAGGCTCAGTATTTACTCCACATGGTGCAACAGTGCCCTCTAGTGACAGAGAGGTGGAGATGCTCCAGGAGCAGGAGACAAGGGAAAGAAAACTGTAAATTCTCTGGCCTTGATCAGACAGCGGGCTCTCCATGTTAGAGTTATCATATCAAAGAACGATTTTTACCCACGAATCACCTTCAAAGAAGTGACACCAAACAGAAAAATCAATAGGATCATCAAGATCCGCAGTTAAGCTGCAGGTTGTCACTTTGTTCATCAGACTGCTTTGTCTAGTAAGAAAAATCGAGACTCTTTTTGGACACATTAAATATGACAGAGAGGAAACCCTGGGTTCCAAACTGGGGTTTGATTGTCATGGAGGAGGGCCTGAGCTGTGTGTATCACTCAGCCTGTGAACAGCGAACCAACCACAGAGCTTGACTGTCAAGGTCAGAACTTAGGGTTGAGCTATTAGACGACCTTGGAGGGAATCCTTTGTGCTTCCTGCCTCATTGGTCCTTGCTGGGTGCCTGAGGAGAGTGGTGCACATGAAGGGACTGTGTGTGACGTGAGAGAGACCCTGGGCATACAACACCTACCCCGCGGACAACAGGGGTAACTGCTGTCATCTTTTCTGTTGTCTCAACAGCCAGGAGGCTGGGGAAGAAACGCTGTAAGATGCATTGACTCTTTTTATCGTTTGGCTTGAACACAGCCTCGCTGGTTTCTCCTCATGATGTTCTATCAATCATCACACCTTTTCAAGATAGAGTCTCCTGGTTCTAAGGTTAGCCCTGAACTCGCTATGTGGTCCAAGCTGGTCTTGAACTCACTGCCTCCTCCTTTCTCAAAGCATTTGGGATTATACCATGTTTGATGTAAGCCTGACCATAGGCCTGACCATGATCCCGACCATGAGCCTGACTAACCATGAGCCTGACTGACCGTAAGCCTGACCATAGGCTCAACTGTGAACCTGACTACCTTGGACTTACGATGCTACCTGAAGGGAAGTAACAGAGACTCCGATTCTGATCTTCAATAAGACGAAAACCTGAAGTTTGATCAAAACCACCCTCACAGATGTGAGCTCATTCCAAGAGAAAGGAAGTGCTCGCCCGTGATAGAGCCATTACTCCTCTCTATTCGGACAATATGGACATAACACCTATACTTCACACTAGAGCGATTCTGTCATAATCTTACTTTTCTTACATTTTGCTAACAGTGATCTCATGTGCAAACACTTTTCATTGCTGAACAACTGGTAGAATGTGTCAGGTCCTCCACCAGGCTCAGGCTACTATGAGAGGTGTATTTTCCCATCTCCTGTAGCTCTTGTTTCAAAATCCTAAAGGCGCCTTAATATCCTGAAAAGGAGAAGGCAGAGAAACAGAAAAGCAAATGTTCTCCAGGTACTGATGTCAGGGCACTCACTGGAGAAGAGTGGAGGGGGTGAGGGCTGGAGGCGCAAGGTGAAGGGCCCCAAATGCCCTCGATCCGGAAAGAATTAGTGCTACTCACCTTCTCGTGGTATGGTCCCAAGACAATCCAGCCGCAGAATGTGTACCCCAGGTAGATCATACCAGCACAAGCGCAGAAGCGGAGGACTTTGGGCAGTGAGGCCTGCATGGTTAGAATGAGCACCTGAAAAACAATGGCAGAAGCAGATGGGTTGAGGATGGAAGCGAGCAGGTAGGACCCGGAGGAGGAGGAAGGAGTGTCAAGCACGGTGGCACTTCTGGAAGCTTACATTGTATGTCTGAAAATAGCCCAGGTATCTGATGACTCCAACCCAGACCAAGAGTGTTGATGTCCCGAGCAAAATACTGCACAAATCATAATTTGTGAGGTTCTAGGGAAGGAAAGGAAAACACAGGTGAGTGAAATGGCCCAGTTCCCTTGCTTGTTTACCTCCCTTTAATGGGTGAACTGGCTGCCCCCTATGCATATCTGTCACCCCAGCACTGGGGAGACTGAGGCTGGAGAATCATGAGTTCCTAAGGCTAACTTGAACTGCATAGTAAGTTCTAGGCTAGCCTGGTCTACAGAGTGAGACCTTGTCTCCAAACAGAAACAATGAAGAAGATGATGATGAAAACTGAGGGAGGGGAAGGAAAAGAATGAGAGGGGGAGGGGAGGGATGAAGAGGAGGGGGAAGGAAGTGGAGGAAAGCTTCAAATGTTCGGGTTTTATTTTTATTTTAGTACTTTGTGAACTGATTTATTTTCCAAATAATGTTTTGAAATAGGACTTGCATTTACCACTGACCTAGGCATGGAAGAGCATGGTATTTGCCAAATATCAAACAACACAGCCCAGCATACTCCAGTGTGATTAACTGACATAGTTCCTACTCTCAAGAGGTTCTAGGCTGCATTGACGAGACAGACAGCTAACACAATTCAATACAGTGTGCTAATTTCAACAGGAGACACACTGGCCATTTTTCACAGAGGTCATTCAACAGGCGTGACCCAGAGCTCATCTGGCCTCACAACACAGACTGGAGAGAAGTCTACAGGCTCAGGGACAGATGCTGAACATCCCCAAAGCTGAGATCTGGTATACGGAAGGACGGGAGCCAGAGCCCAGAGCGGGGACCTTGGAGGCCATGACGACAGGAGGTCCCCTCATCCTAAGTAGATCCTGGGGGTCAGAAGGGATTGTCACAGCAAGGTGGGTATTTCTAGGAAGTTTTTCCAGCCACTGTACAGACAGATCTGTGGGATATAAGGCTAAAGACAGAAACTCCACAAGAAGGTGGCTGAGGCAGTCCAGCCCAGAGAGGAAGTCAGCCTGAGAGAAGCCGGGGTAGCTGGAATGGAGACAGGAAGTACAGTAGCCATGAGGAGGACATCTTTGTAAGACTGACAAAGAACAGAGGAGAGAACAGTTGACCAAAGGAAGCAGAATCCAACTACGAGAACAAACAATGAACTAACAGAAAGAACCAGTCAGACTTTGTGACACCCAAGTACTTCTCATCCCTCCCTCAGCTATCAGGGAATGCAGCATCTCTCTCTCTCACACACACACACACACATTGGGTGCCATTTGTAAGCTGAGACTACATGTTCATTTCCTGGCCACCCAGACACAAATAATCACACAAAAACTGTATTAACTAAAACACTGTTTGACTGATGGCCAGGCATATTTCTAGCTAGCTCTTATATCTTAAATTAATCTATTTTTATTAATCTGTGTATCACCACAAGGCTGTGGTTTACTGGTAAGGTTTTGTTGTCTTTCTCCTTTGGTAGCTTTTTTTTTTTTTTTTTTTTTTTTTTTTTTTGGTTTTTCGAGACAGGGTTTCTCTGTGGTTTTGGAGCCTGTCCTGGAACTAGCTCTTGTAGACCAGGCTGGTCTCGAACTCACAGAGATCCGCCTGCCTCTGCCTCCCAAGTGCTGGGATTAAAGGCGTGCGCCACCACCGCCCGGCTCTCCTTTGGTAGCTACATGGTGTCTCTGACTCCACCTTCTTTCTCCCTCTGTCTCTGTTTGGATACATCACCTAACTGTATTCTGTCCTGCCATAGGCCAAAGCAACTTCTTTATCAATGGTAATAAAACATTGTCATAGCATACAGAGGAGAATCTCACTTCTCTCTCTCTCTCTCTCTCTCTCTCTCTCTCTCTCTCTCTCTCACACACACACACACACACACACACACATGTGCACGCATACACACACACACTTGCCACTGGCTCTTTCATATATGTTCAGGAGAGGTGACTGGTCTGTGTGCCAGCTACTTCCTTTGCAAGTGACACAAGTAAATAGACAGATAAACTAATAAATAATCAATACAAAGGAAACCCTCAATCTTCCCAAACTTCAATTCCCATTCTAAAGACAAGACTACACATGCCTGGAGGAAGGCCATAGAGGTCACCTTCCACGGTGCACTCTCTTTCTGAGGAAGAGTAAGAGGCAGCCTTATGTCATAGGTGACATTAAAAAACAGAAGAGTTGCTGAGTGGTAGTGATGCACACCTTTAATCCCAGCACTCGAGAGGCAGAGACAGGTGGATTCTGTGAGTTTGAGGCCAGCCTGGTCTACAGAGCAAGTTTCAGGACAGGCTCCAAAGCTACAGAGAAACCCTGTCTCTAAAAACAAAAAAATTCCCCCCAAAACAAAAACAAACAGAAAAAAACACATAAAACAAACAAACAAAAACATGAGACTCAAGCAAGTCTCTAGAGGGATTCTGTATCTCACAATGCCAAGATAATATAAGACTCTAGGTGGCATGTCACTTACCTTGGCTTTGATCTCCATCTTTAATATGGATCCGATGATTGTCATGAGGTCACTGAGAATGATCAGGATGTACCACCCATTCATGAACTCCCACTGGTCAGCATCACTCGTGCGTCGCTTGTGCTTCTCCAGGAAGAAGTTCAGAAACCTCTACCACAAACATGGAAAAAACATTTCTTACCAATCACACTGCCCTCTGGAGGCAGAAGACAAGAGCAAACAGTTCCAAGATGGCAGATCTACCTCACGGGGAGACACAACGCAGCATGCTAAGTCACATTGTCTACTCCAGTGTAAGCAAGTATTTAAACACCTGATAAACTAACCCAAGCACTAAGTTAACCCAAGAGTGCTACCCAGAGTGTGTTCCCAACACCGCATAGCATGCTGTCCTTCAACCCCTCGAACTAAGATTCTGCTGGGTCCAGGTGTGGGCACTGTGTCTCCAATGCTGTACCTGCACTTGGCAGAAAGGACGTCAGCATTGGAGCCAGGATATCTAGAGGGTTGGAGAGCAGACATGAAGTAGATATTTACAGAGTTGGAGAGATGTCTCAACACCTACGAGCACTGGCTGCTCCCCCAGAGGACCTGGGTTGAGTTCCCAGTACCCTCACGGCAACTCATGACTGTCTGTCCCTCCAGTTCCAGGGGATCCGATGCCTCTCCTGGCCTCTGTGGGCACAGGATACACAAAGCGCACAGACATACATGTGCGCAAAACCCTCATGTGCATAAAATGATAAATCTCAAAAAAAAAAACATTTAAAAACCAACATGGAAGTCGAGATCAAAGAAAATAGAACATTGGCTATTTCCTGCTCTGAAGATGGTATGCCAGTGTCTCTCTGCTTTCCCTGACCCCAGTGGGCACCTACAACACGGAGAGCTGAAGGGCACACTCCTGAGAATACACACCAGAGCAGGTAAGCGGTACAATAAACTACCTCGGGAATCAAATCCAAGTATCCCGTGCCTCCTTGTCAGAGAACTCTGACCTGAAGACAGAAGATGGAACCCACACATGCTCTTAAGAGCATCCCTGACATTAAAATTTTATTCTAGAAGCTTCTAAATGCTTGAGAGCTTACCACAAATACCTGTACATGTTAGTTCGATTTCAAGCAGAATAATTATCGGACCTTTGAAATAATTTAAACCTTTTCTTTCTTTTTAAAATTTTGATGTGTGTATATATAATGTATGTTTACATGTATATTTGCTCACGTGCATATGTATGTATGTGAACGCCGGGCATCTTCTTCATCCATTCTCTGCCTTATCATTTGTTTTTTTAAATAATATCTCTCACTGAACCTGCAGCTCACTGATCCCATCAGGCTGACCGGCCATTGAGCCACGGGAGCCTCCTGTTTCCACCATCCCAGAGCTGGAATTACAGTCATACATAGTCCTGTCTGGTTTTGTTATGTGTGCTGGGAATCAGTCTCAGATCCTGAGGTTTGCAAGACAAGCCCTTCACCAACTGGCCAGTCACATTCATCCACAGGGCCTCTTATTTCCTGTATGAATCGAGAAAGGGCAGCCTAGCCCAGTGCTGGTAGACCGGCAGACCCCGCAGACCCCACAGACCCTGCAGACCCGGTAGACCCCTTGACTTGGACAAACGCAGGCTGCAGGCTGAGTGGAGGGAGAAAGGGAAGAGTGGCACTTACCTTTCTCAGCCTCAGAGCAAGGACAATGGATCTGGTGCACAGGATAAGGGATGCCAGGCAGACCATAATGACAAACACATCAAACACCAGGACGTACTGAGTGCTTCTCTGAACTGCAGAATGAGGCAGAATGCAAATGTTAAGCACACCTTGCACAAATTGTGGGGATTGACTTCCCAGCAAACGGCAGTCTGAAGGGAAATCCAAAGAAAAATCGATTTGTCTATTGTTAAAACAGTATAACTATCATTCAGAAGTCCATGAACAAGGCAACACACCCTGGAGGAAAGGATCATTCACTTACAAATGTAGGCAATGTTAATCAATGCACTAAAATTCTTCATAATATTTCCTGTATGTCAGAATTCAGCAGAACGTGATCCATTTAGGCTCCACTCAAGAGTGGCTAAAGTGCCAGTATGGCCTAACAAACCCCGAGTTTGCCTTATACAGTGAGAAGCCGCAGCCCTGTTCATCAGCTCCACGGTGCACCGTCCCACCACGGCGCCGATCTGAAAGGCTTTGCCTGCTTTCCAACACCAAGAAAACAACTCGTGGGAAGAGAGGAGTGATCTGCGGTTTGCTTTGTAATGCACAGGGCAAGGGGCTGTCAGAGAGAGAGCAGTCTGTAAGCTTAGCTGCTCCCAGATGTCACGGTGGCACATTCTAGCCGCTGCTCTCCTCTTCCACACGGTGACTATACTGACTTCTCTATCCCGCCTGGGGACCTTCACAAGCTTAAGCCTAGAACGGGCACACCTGCCCTTGGCCAGAACAGCACTGACACACACCTGCTCTGATTTATTTGGGGAAGGGGTCAAGTTTCAGATGTTTCTTCTTATTGATTGTGTTGCAATGTATTCTGACCTCCCGCCCCCATCTCTTAGCTTCCCCTTCCCAGATTCATAGCTGTTGATCTGGTTTGAGACAATGAATTCGACCATGATCTGGGGCCTGATGGGGTCCTAAGTGGGAACCCAGCTGAAGCAGCAGGTTTCTCCTCCCTGAGTGTGTCTGCCTGCTGACATGTTCCCATGCAATCCCCCTGAGGGCCTCTGCCATTGCAGCTGCTATGAGCCTGTGGTTGGGGTGTGTTTGAAGTGGCCATGACTTATGGAAATGCTGGTGTTTCTCAGCATCCCTCCCAGTCCCTCCCCAGTGCTTCCTGGTTGTGGGTCGAGCTGTGAGCTCTCAGCTGACTACTCCATGTCTGACTGCCACGATAGACTCTTAGCCCTCAGAGCCACAGGCTCAAACGACTCTCCCTTCTCTAAGTCACCTTCTAGAAAGTCACCAAGTCACCTTGGTCATGGTGTTCACACAGCAATAGAAAAGTAGCTAAGACAAATACAGTTGTTGAATATGAACTAGTAGAAATTATCCTGCCTCAGCCTCCCGAGTGTTGGCAGCATCCAGCAGCCACTAATTTCTTACCCCCACTGAAACTATTTTGTAGAAATATCTTGTAGAAGCAGCTTCCAAAACTGGCTTTGGAAAACACTGGTTCAGAATATGCACCACCACTCTGAGTGGGAAACCCTACACCCTACCCATCCCATGCTCCCAAACATGTGATGTGTCTAGACGCCCTACCTCTGTCTGCCTGAGAGACACTGGCTCGGGGCTATCCAAATGCCTTAACTCTCGCCCAGCAGTAAGTAAACACTATCACACCCCCCATGGCAGAGAGCCCCTGCTCACCGGTTCTTCCCAAGCCTCATGGGGCTCGTTATAAACTCAAACTGGTGGAGACCAGAAGCGCATTTTTAGGGAAAATGGTTATCAGGTAGCAGATGAGGTCCGCCTGTGAAAGGGGCCATTGCCTGAACTTTGAGGAGATGTGGGTAAACGTGGTTGATAACAAGGGAAGCAAGCAGCCCAGATGCTGAGTGCGCGGGAAGGAGCGGCAGACCGCTTAGGAAATAGTAGCCAGAGCCCGCCAGATGTCGCCTCTGCCCTTGTCTCTCAGGTAGGGCTTCTCAATCCACCACACAGCTTCAGATGAAAGAGAGGGCATAAACCATCTCCTAAATTGGGTTCTAAACCTCAGCTTTTTAATGGTTTCCCAACCCTTCACTTTATCTTAAATGCGTCTTTTCCTGGTGACGAGGTCAAGTTACTTAAGACATGGCTGTAGGAAAAGCACATTTAGCTGTTTTTCCACTCAGCTCTGCGTGGCCTGTGTTTCTCAGCTCTGACCACCGGGTGGAGCTAGAGCTCCTCCCGTCTGTGCATGGGTCGGGGGAGCCCTAAGTGGTCAAGAAGGAGCCATGGTCTGCGGATGCCTGGAAAGCTGTGAAGCACTTTGATCCTCGTGGTGACTATTGAAAATCACATTTTAAATATGACCAAGGTGACTTCTTTTCCCAGGACACAGCTGCAGCTTTCGTTTGGTGGTGGTCTGCGGGTCAAAGAGTGTCTGCTTGGGATAGGAAACCATTTTATCCGGACCTGAAACTGTGTGTTTCCTTCAGGAACAACTGAAACCAGGGCTAGAAAAGGAAGAGAAGACTTCAAAATCATCAGTCGTTGTACAACTGAGAAGTAATGGTCCACCATTAGGTAGAGACCATGCATCTCATGTTTCATGTTTCTGGTTGTTTGGTCAAAGGGGAACTCATTTAAACAAAGTTTGCTGACTCTCAATGCTGACCTTTCAGAGACATCGCCCTGACCACTGAACAACCCAAACGGGATCCACAGAGCCTAGGTTTTCCTCCTCCCTTCTGTGTAACCTAGGCTGGCCTTGAACTCGAAATCTCCCTGCCTCTTCCTCTATAGTGCTGGGTTTGCAGGTACGTGACACCACACCTAGCTCATCAGGGCCACTGTGGGCACATGGACCATGAGGTGACTGAGGAACTGTCCCCATGTTTATTCAGGCTGCTCTCTGCGCTGTGGGGTCTTGACTCTTCCCTGCTGTCCAAGGCTTGCGTCAAAACATACCTTCTCCAAAGATCATTTTATGATTCCCTCGGCCCTGGTCAAAGTTGTCATTTACCCCCTTCCTCAGACCGCTCATACGTCCACACCGACCCTAACCACAACACACTAGAGATCTGGTCACGTCCCTCTCCCTCACTATGGCTTTTCCTCCTCCATTAGAGCCCAGCAACCCTGATGATTTCCCCTCTCCGCACTGAGTGCCAGTGCCCTCAGCAAACACAGTCATTACTGCTGCTTTGTAGAGAATTCTAATGCAGAGAGGCCAAGACATAGGTCTAAGCCCCCAGACATGGCGACCAGAAGCAGAATGCGAACTCAGGCCATCTGGCTGCAGAGACTGATCCCCTAAGCCACTGACTCATGCTAAGTCTTCCAGAGAAGCAATAAACACTTGCTAACTTGGACAGACGTCTCGAGACTGGTGTTTGAGCTTTGATTTTATGGGACTTTCTTCCTACCGCCATCCACAACAATCACACGGGTTCTCTGAGCCCCAAACCACGCTGTAACACACAAAGGGCAGGTTGCACAACACACTTACTAGATCCGGATATATTCATGGCTTTACATTCTTCTATGTTGGCCTTGCTGTTAAAATAGATCCTTATTTTTCCGCTGTGGGCTGTGTTGTCAAAGGTAATCTAGAGGCAGAAACGGAGAGGTTATAGTCCGACAGGAGGTGGGAGCTTTCAGGTCAACCACTCAGGAAAGTCAGCAGCCCCAGGAGGGAGCACTGATACAGAGATCACAGCAATGGAAATGTCCCCAGCGCATGGGTTCTGCTCTAGCTGCTGTTGCTGTGATGGCCTTAGGCAGCCCGAGGATACTTCAGCTAACAATTCCAGGTCGCACTCGTCACTGAGAGGAGTCACGTCACAGGAAGGCTGCTCACAGCCTTCATTCAGCCTGCTTTCTTATACAGCTCAGGACCACCTGCGCAGAGATGGCGCTGCCCACAGTGGGAAGGGCTCTCCTACATCAACCAGCCACCAAGAAAACTCTCCCCCGAGATCCTCTTGTGGACACTCCCTCAGGTCACCGTGGGCTGTGTCAAGCTGACAGCTGAAGCCGACTAGGAGAATTCCTTCACAATTTTCTTTTAGTGGTAAGAACTGCAGGGTAAAGGGTTTCTGTAGGTGCCAGGGATTTGAACTCGCATCCTCACGGGAGCCACCTTCCCAGCCCAGGAATATGGTTTTAGAGAGTTGGAAAGGCCTGGCTCCATCTTCACATAAAACAGTCTCTAGATGAGACCAGTGCAGCAGCCTCTAATGTCTGTAGGCTTCAGGGTTTATCTTCTTCTACAAAAGCCACAGGGAACAAACCAGACGGAGGTCACCGTAAGACAAAGACACTTGCCGTGTTCTGAAAGCTGTAGCAGTCTGGTACCTCTCGGGAATGAATTGCCTGTAGGTCAATTCCTCTGAGGGCAAAGGAGATATCAACTTGCACGAGCCTGAATAAGTAAGAGGCATATCCGTCAGTGTGACGATGCTGCTGTCCACCCCTGGCTTCCTCTCCTGCACACTGAGACCTCATGTTGTGTTTACCGGTAAAAATCCAGCCTGAAGAAAGCAGACTGTGTCCAGCCCTCGGGTTCCTTGTCCAGCACTTGGAGATCTAGGTGGATGCAGTCTAGAGCAAAGACAGACCGGGAATGGTCACTTCCGGCAAGAACGTGATGCTTAGGTGCAGACAGCAGCCTTGTTAGGAGAAGCAGGACCCTCTGAACATCTCAAAACATCTGCCAGAAAACACCAACCCATTACAACATGGAGCACAGTAACCCTTCAGTGGAGAAGCTGGCAGGGGCTGCTTTCAGTCAGGGACTGTGATAACATTGGCAGTCTCAGGAAGAAGCAGGCTTCAGGTGCCTCCTGCTACAATACCCTGGGAAGGACCCAACACCCGTGCGACATTCCTTCCCCAGATGCATAACCTCGACCAGTCGTGAGGAAAGAGAAGATGTTCTTTTCTTTGGAACATAGTAATCAGAAGTGCATGGGTGGCAAGTGCCACCTATTCTACATTCTTAAAGCACACACTGTGTGCTCACCTACTCTTCTACATTCTTAAAGCCCACACTGTGTGCTCACCTACTCTTCTACATTCTTAAAGCCCACACTGTGTGCTCACCTACTCTTCTACATTCTTAAAGCACACACTGTGTGCTCACCTACTCTTCTACATTCTTAAAGCACACACTGTGTGCTCACCTACTCTTCTACATTCTTAAAGCACACACTGTGTGCTCACCTACTCTTCTACATTCTTAAAGCCCACACTGTGTGCTCACCTACTCTTCTACATTCTTAAAGCCCACACTGTGTGCTCACCTACTCTTCTACATTCTTAAAGCACACACTGTGTGCTCACCTACTCTTCTACATTCTTAAAGCACACACTGTGTGCTCACCTACTCTTCTACATTCTTAAAGCACACACTGTGTGCTCACCTACATTCTTAATAGAACAGCTCCAAATGACTGCATGGTGAGCTGGGACGTTTTTTGTCAAGCAGTCTCCTAAGGGAAGGAATGAATCACCAACCTCAATTCGCCTTTGAAGACCACTGCGTATTTTATAAACGATAGAGCAGTATGGTGGTGCACACCCTTGGTCCCAGCCCTTGGGAAGTGGAGGCAGAGGATACATGGATAAGAGCACATACTGCAGAATTTTAAGATGTTCGAAGAGACAGACCAAAACAGCACTCCCTTCCCATCACCAGGAACGTGTGGTTTCCTGAGCCAAAGCCTTGGGCCACAACTGTGGAACCGACAGCCTGCGCCAGACAGAGCCTGCCCCTCAGAGTTGCCAGCACACAGGAGCCATTTTGCCCATCACAGAAAATGACAAAGTCACATGACAAGACGGTCACTGCTGTTACCTGTCTCAATGTCACTGTCAATATTCAGGGTCTCGTTAGGAGAAATCATGGCGCCTGTCTTGTAGTGCTGCTTACAGAATTTCAAGCCAGTTCTGTTGTCTTCATTCTCTCCATAACCAAGAGTTGCCAGGGAAATGTTCTTTAGATGACGATACTGTTTTTATAAAAGCACAGTTAAATAAACACATGAGTTCTTAAAAACCACAAGTCCTACCATATGGAATACAACTGTAACTACTTTTATTGCTTATGCAATGCCTTTGGGGGGACCCCTGTCCAATTCATCACAGCATACGGTTGTTTTCTTCAGTTGAACAGGGACACGCTGCCTCACACCAAAGCAACACCTTGAGGGATACTCAAAACCTCCTCCCAGCCAAAACCAAGGTCTTACTTGTCTCTCAGACTGTGTCTCACACTGAGGTTCCTCGGCTCTACCCTGTGACCCCTACTGGCCTCCAGGCAGTTGCCAGAGCTTGACAAGACACACTGTAGTGTTTAAAAGTAGGACATTTAGAACACTCACCTGCTTTATAGCAAAGAAGATGCTCTCATAGGCGTCCTCTTGAGTGTATACACTACAGCTATAATCGTCTTCATCAACTCCGGAAAATCCTTTCAAGAACAGATGCTTAAAAGCAAGAGTGTTATCTTCTTTGAAAGCCACCACCAGCTGGTTGCCTAAGCCAAATCGAACAAGCTGCAAAAGAAAACACAGGAATGTGGTTTTTACCATTTATCAGGGAAAGAAAATGGCTGCTGATTCTTATCAATTCTCATCGTAAGCATCTGAGGAAAAATATCCATTCCTTGATTTACACATTAAGAGCAACACTGTTAAAAACACAAGCCTGAAAGAGAATCGCCCATTGCATTGGATCAACAACTCCCAGTATAGGAGTGTGTTGAGACTCAGACAGCATCCCAGGACCTTGAGCTGAAGAAACAGCCCTAAGGCTTCTCCTACCCTGTCTGTCCTGAGACTTTCTCTGGGGTTCCTTAGCCTGACAGAAGTGCCTTCAGACAGACAGGACTGTCACATGCTTCTCTGTCTCAGCAAGCAGGGAAGAAGAAATGACTCATAGAAACGACAGTTGACATCACACCCAGGACTTTGCTCCTGGATATTTTCTGTCCTTTAGGGTGTCTGCTCCCTTAAAAACTCACTTGCTGGTGGAGATAGTGACAATTCCTGCAATACCAACATGCAGGGAGCAAAGGAAGAAGGACTGCCGTGAGTTCAAGGCCAGCCAGGTTATATAATGAGACCCTGTCTCAACATCCCCCTCCCCAAATCATCTATTTGCTGACATAAAGTCAAAGACTCAAAGACTCTCTTCATCAAGAGCTACAGTTTCCCCTTACCCCATCAATAGGAAAAACAGCTATTGCCACAGGTTCATAAGAAGTCAGGAAGCTGCACATGTTATGACCATGCACACGCTACCACACAGGCATGATCCCTCTTCACACACATTGTGCATATGTGCACATGCCTGCAGTGCAAGCCTTCATCCCTGCACTCTGTCACATAGAGCACACTCTCATTCAAAACTACACACACACACACACACACACACACACACACAGACATATTACAAATATATCACAGGCTTGATCCCCCTCTCATGCGTACACACACACACACACACACATACACACACACACAGACATATTACAAATATATCACAGGCTTGATCCCCCTCTCATGCATACACACACACACACACACATGAGTACACATGCATGCCTGCAGTGCACGTCTTTACCCCTGTACTCTGTCCCACATAGCGTGCTCTCGTTAAAACACAAACACATTGACACACAGGCGGCTGTGGTAAAAGCGAACCTCAGCAAGCGTCTCTCACACACCTTTCCCACTTCCCCAAGCAGTCTTACAAACCAAGACTGCAGAATGTTTCCTCGCAGTGACCATTCCACTGAATCATCATGGAACCTTGAGCTGTGTCTCGTGTGTGAAATCAGGAAAGTGGACTGGGTGACCCCGACTATCATATCTGGTGTTCCTCAGCATGCTATATACACACAACGATGTATAAATCATGAGACTGACAAAATTGGCATAAGGACTTCCCAGTGGCTTACAGTTTTAACTTTTGTATTTTGTCTGGTTGGGTTTTTAGTATGTCTTGGTGAATCCAATCAGTGCTGAATATGAGAATGTGTGTTGATTTTTAAAGACTGAATAGTTAACAGCAAGAGTCCCCGTGTTTTCAGCAACTGCCATAGCCCTCCCCCATCACTGACAGGTGCATTTGCAGTACCCCATCCACCACTACAACCAGCCCTTGTTATCACCATGCTACTCAGCCCACACTTTACACTGATGTTAACCACATTAGCCTTCATGAAATGGCCCCAGCCTCATAGCTGGAAGTTGAGCTTGGCTCCAAAGCTCTTTATTACACCGCATAAACAAAGCCTTTCCACTGAAAACTTTAAAAGGTCTCTGGGAAACTTCTCATAGGAGCGGATTTAGTGCTAGACTTTTCAGAATTATAGAAGCAACCATTGCTTGAGCATGTCTACAGATGATACTCTTTAATAGCTTAATGTCATCACACCGAATTCCTCAAATAACAATGATTAAGCCATCATCAGAAACACAGCTATTCTAAGAAAACCATCAGAGAAGATACCCCAAGTCTATTCCAACCTGTGCTGAAAATCAAGCAACCGAAAAGCCAATTCTCCAGTTCAGTGATGACTTTCAATACTGACGTCTCCTGCAAGGGATGCCAGCAAGGGTTGGGTTGTTTTCTAAAAGCTAAAACTATAAACTAGGGAAGCAACACACACGAGTGTTTGGAAGATTTGAAAGAGGCCAGCCATCTCCGGAGAGCCTGAGCAGTAGCCCCTTGGATGAAACTGTTTAATCATCATGTATAGAGTGGTTCTTCCCCAAGCTGAAGTGGAGTGAGAGAGAGGTTGTCCACGGTGCTGAGTAATGACACATCACAGAGTACCAAGCAATCTGATTTTTTTTTTAAAAAGGTGTATAATGACTTCGTGTAATTCACCCATTAAACTGGACTCCATGAGGAGGAGGCTTTGTTTGTTTGCTTGTTTACATAGCACCATTGAGTCAGAAGGGGAATGGGTGACAGTTGGAGGTGACCCACCTGTCACCATCAAAGAGAGTCACCCGATGAACGTAGCACCATCACACACGTGTATCACCTGATGTCCGGCCATATAGTCAGGCACAAACATCTGGAAAGTGTCTAAGGGTCTGAACGCTGTTCTTCCTGACGCTAGGACCTGCTTATCCTCTCAGTCACTTGCCAGGCTCTTACAGCCAAGGCTGCCACCTGACTCTAGACACGGGGCTGTGAGATCCTCCCTTCCCACCCTTGTAGTGAACTCGAAGGCACACAAAGTGGAACTGAAAAACTGTTCGCAAATGGGGTGCATGATTTGTTGATATCGAAAGCCATGGCCTTATTTAAACTTAAAGCCATCAACACAGTTCTGAGATGAAGAGATGGTGACACTGTGATGTCTGCCTGGGACCACTTCCATCTGGGAGGAAGAACAGGAATTTTTCCCAGTTCTCTTGTTCCAAGAAAAAAGCCAATGTCTCCATGCACAGTCCAGCATCATCAAGTAAGGGCTGAAATTGCCAAAACTCTTAGGAGAGACCATCATGAGCGGGAAATGGTGCAGTCTCTGGCCTTGACAGAACCAGCTTTGCCTAAGCAGCAGGAGCAAGGGAGGATGGTGTCGACTAAATGACTTTATTCTCAAAAAGTGGCAGCAAGAAACTACATCCCATATCACCATTAAATGCCATAATTTGCCATGAACAAGATACAACACACACACACACACAAATACTCATTCAATGTAGTCTGGAAAAGCTGGGAATCAAAGTCCTCATTATAAAATCAGCCTAGGAGAAAGCATACTATGCCCAGTAAAAGCAAGATGTCACTCTGACTGTTGTACAGCATAGAAAGACTGGAACTCAGGAAAGAAGGCAGACGCCTCCCCTGAGATCATAAGTCATTGCCAAACACAGAGCCAGCTTCTTTTTTTCTTTCTAAAATGTTTCCTATTCTGAAAATCTGAGTAAATGTCTCTGTGATCTTCAGACTCACTGGATTAGGAAGAGACAGAGAATGAGGAGGCAGGAAAGGTGGGATGATGTAAGGAGAAGTGACCAAGCCATCCACAACTAGATAGATAGATGATAGATAGATAGATAGATAGATAGATAGATAGATAGATAGATAGATAGATAGATAGATAGAATGAGGCCACACGGGAATAAGACCGAGGCAGGAACAGGTTGTGATTTATAGGATTATATTAGTAGAGAAACAGAAATCCACACAAAGAACAAATTACCAGTTCCCAGAATTTGTTTATCATAAAATGTTAAATAAGTGATGCCGTCAGCAGAGCAGAGTGAGGGACACTACACAAGCGGGGAGCGAGTCTTCAAGTCACACCTGCAGAGTGAAGAGGAAAGAGCCCCTCTGGGCAGAGAGGTACAAACGTCAGTGAGAAACGCCAGGCTGGTCTGGCTGGTCTCTGGACAGGAGGCGGCAGATGAAACCTCTCTAGACAGAGGGTGAAGAAGATGCTGGGAATCCATGAATTCTGGACTATAAATTCACAGTTGTCTTCTTGGAAAAGAAGCACTCTTCAGAACTTCCTGAGCAGTGGTTTGTGAATTGCTTGCCTCGTGAGTCTGATGGTCTTGGTTCAATCCCCAGAACCTATGTAAAATGCTGGGCATAGGAGGATGTGTGTGGAATCCCTGTGATAGCAAAATGGGAGAAACGAGGGAATTCCCCTAGCTTGATGGCTAGCTACCCTAACAAACCTGCTGAAGCTCCAGGCCTAGAAGAGACCCTGGTTCAGGAGCCCTGAGGAATGACACTCAAGATGACCTCTGAAGTCCGTGTGCACTCACCCACAGTAGAATTCCTGAGCAGGAGGAGAATGAAGTGTACACTTTCCTGAGAAAGAGCAGTAGGATTGGGCTGCAGTTAGAGTTACGAGCACTGGCTGCTCTTCCAGAGGACCCAGGCTCAGGTTCATCCCACAAGCAACCACATGGTAGCTATCAACTTCTGCAACTCCAGCCCCAGGGAATCTGACACCTTCTCCTAGACCCCAGAGGCACTGCACACATGTGGCACACAGATGAATCACTCAAACATATAAAATAAGAAAATAAAAGTAAGATGATAACAGCATTTGAAAAGACTGGGACTTGTTCAAGACGAACTTTGAAGCAGTCTGGCCCACTGGCCTGTCTTCCTACCTGCAAACCAAGAAGACAAAGCCTGTATCCAGCACACGATACCAAAAGAGAACAAGAGTGCAGGCTTTGGAGACTGGCTGGGCTCAAACCCCAAGCTCTGCATGACACCAAATTATTTAACCCCTTTGTCCCAGTTTTGTCCATGAAATGGGGATTCTAACTGAGCCCAATTTACAGGATTGCAGAAAGAATAAACTGAGTAACCATGCCTAAGGCCCTCCTCACGGTTGCCGTGGCAACCATTAACCTGTGAGCTATCAGCAGCAGTGTAGGTACCTACAGTGTGTCTCAACTCAGTGCCCTGCAAATGAGATGTTTCTTCTGTGTTTGAAATCGGAGATAAGTGTGGATGGAAAGATGGCTCAGTGGCTAAAGCACTGGCTGCTTTGGCAGAGGACCAGAGTTTGGTTCACAGCACCTACACTAGGCAGCTCACAACCAGGTTTAATTTCCACTCCGGGAGATCTGACGCCCTCTCTGGTCTATCCAGGTATTGCATTCATATGTGCCTACTCACAAACATGTAAATAAAAACTAAAACAAATCTAAATGAGAGATAAGAAACTACGCTGGGGGAATGCTGAGAATGGGAAAAGCAGGCAACATTTTGAAGAGGAAAGTTAATGTGATTCAATAGTAACCAGACTAAAAAAAAACTAGGTTAAAGATGGCAATGAATTTTTTTATGCCTACGGCAGTTACAATTTTAATAACAGTACTAGATTAAAACATCAAAGTTTAAGCAAGATAGAAAACTGGTAAATAATCAACTAAATCATTTCTTTGCCTTTTAAGAAACAATGAAGAAGACTCTAATTTATAGGTCACCAAAACTAAACTTGAAGACCAAGAATGGAAACGGGCAAGCGATGCGTCCTGTTAACCACACCCCTGTACCCTGGGTGTGCAGGGTCTTATGTCTTCTGAAGTGACTGCTTGTCTTTCTCTCTTTTAATTACTTTTATTTTGTTTTATTATATCAATGCATTTGAGTGTTTTGCCTGTACACCACATGTATGCCTCATGTCTACAGAATCCAGAAGATGGCATTAGATACTCTAGGTCTGGAATTACAAGTATGAGCCACTGTGTGTGCTGGGAACTGAACTCAGGTCTCCGGATGCCAGTGTTCCTAGCCTCAGAGCCATCTCTTCAGCCCCATGACTTGCTTTTCTGAATGAGCTGGGACAGCACATCATCCAACCTGAAGACTCTTGTACAAACTCAGAATCAAGTTGCAGCTGTAATCACAGCTGAGGCCCTCTCATTTCCACATGGAGGCATTCCTTACATTTTTTATGTTGTATTTCAGAAAAATCATCTTTTTGGATTGATGGTACCAGTAGATTATATACATTAGCTAAAGACTCCAAATCAGCACTGTTTTGTTTTCTTTTTTCAGACATGTATGTTCAACTGTAGTCGCCTCCAGAGAAGTCACCCACAGATGAGGTCAAAGCCACAGCTCAACAGCTAGATAACAGTGTTGATGGCTATTCCAGTTCTGGTGATAACTGATCTGCAGGACGACCTTAAATCAAGGTCCAAATGCAATTCTCAGACATTCTTGATAGTGTCTGGTAGTTAGCACTCACATGGGGGCACAACGCTTCTGATTAAGGAAACAGCGTTTTCTATGTCTGAAGACTTTCAAAAACGTATTAAATACTGTAAGATGGATTCTTGAGAACTCCTTGGCAGCCTGTGCACCTCACATGGATTGGGGGTGAGAAGATTAAGAAACCCCTTCTACATGGATCTTCTTTTATCTGTTTTTTACAGCTCCTGTGGAGACATGGCCTCATGAACTCTTACTGAAACCAGGTCTTCTGAACTGAACTTCGGCCTACTCTCTGCCCTCTGCCCTCCGGAGGGGATTCAATTTCAGTCTCATGAACTTCAGTGTGAGTCTTGCAGATAAACATGCAAGAACAGAACAGGTGGAGATGGTTGTATCTCGGGGAAGGGAAGAGTCATTGTGTGAGTTACCTGTGTGGTTACCATGACTATCTTCAGAATCTGCAAGCCCAGCTTCCATGGGATCTGGCGTCTGGCTCGGTATTTCTCACAGGGGCTCATGAAGTAGAACTTCAGGTCTTCCCTCAGACGCTCTTCCTTCACCTCAGAATCAAGAGATGCCATCACACTTCTGCCACAGAAGACAGTTTTTAAACACCCAGGAATAGCCTGTTTCTCCCAGCGCTCCTGGCCTACACTTCCTGGTCACAGACATCACCTATTCCCAGACACAGAACTCTCGGACCAGTGACCTCTTGTCTCGGGAAATCAGAAGGGGGCTCCACTCCTTTGTAACCTGCCTTTGCACAAAACGACCCATCACACTCAAAATGCCTGTTTGTCAGAATCAAAAGCTTTGCCTGGCATTTCCTATGTCTTACTGTTGTAAAGAGTGTGGGTGGATGGTGGGAGAAGAGTGTGAAAATGTGAGTTTCTGTGTATGAGAGTGTGCTATTCCAAAAACAACAAAAGGGAAATCAATCATGACACTTTGGATTTGAAATGACTGGCATTTTATATAAATGGACAGAATTAAATCGTTAAGGATTTAGAGAATCTTCGTCCTATAACTCTGAGAAGAATTATGTCCCCCGTTTATGGATAAATACCAATGATTACAAGATTCCAGAAGAGAGAGTGGCAAGGAATGGGTATGATAGTAATACATTATATACATGCACGAAATTATCTAAGAATAAATATTTAATGCCAGAATATAAACCGCTTGAGAGAGCTAGGATAGCAGCTCTCTGCTTACACCCAGCTATATTCTTGTCAATTTGGCTCATCAACTCCAAACTGATGGCTGGACATGTAATCATCAAGGCCAGAGACAACCAATGAGAGGTGGCCATGGAACCATGACCATAACTGATGAGATACGTGTTTTGTAGCTAGGTCTCCAAGGTGAGGAGTACAAAATATGCTGGGCATATAGAAATTATTAACGCTAAAAACATGAATTTTACTAAGAGTTAATGAAAACACAACCACATCCCCAGACACACTAGCCATAAACCAGAGCAGTGAGACTTAAACCTAGATGACTGGGGTACTTCAGAGTGTTGGGTTGCTTGAGTCTGGAGGTTCTGAACTGGAGCTGCCCTCTGTGTCCTGAGATACGCAGTGGATGAGCCTGCAGGGACCTGGGACAATCTAATGTGTAACTTATAAGATATGGCCAGCGGCTGAGTAAGTAGAACCAGACTGATGTCAATCGAGTAACAAAAGAGCTTAGAATGCAGTAGAAACCAAGTGTGCACCACTGCATGTCTTAGGACTGGAAACCTAAGAAAAGAGCCTTGCTGAGACTGGAGAGATGGCTCAGTGGTTAACAGCACTGACTGCTCTTCCAGAGGGCTTGGGTTCAATTCCTAGCATCCAGAGGGTGGCTAAAGGCTGTCTGTCTTCAGCCTTAGGGGATCCAATATCCTCTTGAGCCTCTGCAGCTACTGCACACATATGCAGGTAAAACACCTATACACATAAAAAATAAAGTTAAAAGAAAAAGAAAGTAGCCTTGAATGCCATACAGCATGGGTAAAATATCTAGAAGATAAACTTCAATAAAAAAACTACTTTTTAATACTGAGAAACCAGCTACTAAATGAGTCTCATTTCAGAAGACAAAGTTGGACGAAGTGGCTTATGTCTATGATCGCAACACTCCACCAACTGAGACAAGAGGTTTCTCTTCTAGGCCAACCTGAGCTACATAGTGCGTTCCAGGCCAGCCTGAGCTACATAGTGAGTTCCAGGCCATCCTGAGCTACAGACTATCTCAAGAAAGACTTTCCATATTTCTAATACTGGGAAAGATTGAATGTGCTTAACTCTCTTTCAAAGCACCCTCCACCCCCGGAGCCGCTCAACCTGCAAACCGTAGGACAGAATGAGTGGGCGGAGCAGGTGGTAGAAACACAGAACAAACGCTAGGTGACAACGGATGCTCAAGATGAATCTGACTTAGATTTTAAAACATCTAAACTTTGGAGAAAAGTAAATGGTATTTGAGTCCAAAAATTCTAGCATCTCAAAGGAAAAGTTTAAATGTGTGAGTTATTGAGACTTCCCTGAACATACTATCTTGCTCCTCTCTTCTCAGTTTGTAATTTTGCCTGGCCGCCTAGTAGGTAAAGGTATTTATTGTAAAGGTACAGGCTTCACTATAGCAACAATAGAGGGGTGTAAAGCAAAGAACGCGACAGAAAAACTAAAAAGTAAAAGAGCAGGCGATATGTCAGGATAAACTCATCCATTCACTTGACAGACAGGTTCCCAGCACTCCCTGGTGGGGAATACCAGCTGGGAGACGGGCGCCAGCGGCCTGAAAACTGCAGTCACTACTTTATAAGCACGAACAAGGTCAGAAGGCTGGAGAAATGCCGCGACTCTCGCCAGCGACGATAACAATCAGAAAAGGGCAAAACCTTCCAGTGAGTGTGGAAAGAACGGCTCTTACACGGCTTGAGGCACGGGAATCTGTGCAGATCTAATGACGCCAGCCCATTAACTGCAGCAACCACACACTGATACGGCGAGAAACTGATCAGGTCAATTATGTCACTTACGCATTAACAGTTTAATTAAGCCAAAGGACATGCATGATCCTCACTGTGTGTACACATATGTGTATATCTCTGTGTGTGTGCACACATATGTATGTACACGTGGAAGCCCGAGGTTGACATCAGATGTCTCCCTCACTACGATGACAGAGGCGAAAGCGCCTCTCACTGAAGCCGGACCTCACAGATTAGACTAGACTAGCTGGCCAGAGAATCCTAAGATCTTCCTGTGTCTGTCTCCCCAACGCTAGGATCATAGGCAGGAGCCACCACATCTGGTTTTTGGAGATTCTAAGAATTGAGCTCCGGTCCTCATGTTTATGTAGCAAGCCCTTTACTGACTGAGCCGTATTCCTAACCCCTGGATTTTGATAAGCTTACTAAATAACATGGTCGAGGACCAAATTACCAAATGTGGGGTAAACACAGTATCCATCAGTGTTAAAATAAGATATGGAACAGAAAAGAAACTTGGCCAGACAATGGGTTGAGCAAACGCTTGAGGATGCAGATGGGCTGGTCATGTGGTGGGAAGAAAAGGGAAAGCAGTCCACAGCTGCGCTGGCTCCTTAGAAAGCCTACCCTGCCTTGGTAACTGGGACCATGTGATGATTGGGCTGAGGGTTACCATATGACTGAGGGCAATTCTAGCTTTACTGAACCAAGTACGTGGAAGCCTGATGTGTTGAAAAACTATTTCCAACGATGCTTAGCTGTATCGAGATCGTAACCCCCAATTTCATTGTGGGACTCTTGACCTTTGCTTCTGAAAATGCATGCACCAGGTGCATGATGGCCTCCTGCTGGCAGAGATGGGACCAGTCCACGCTGCTATTGTTTCGAATTATTTGGGTGACCCTTACTCAGCCTGACAAAAGTGACAGGGTGAGTCTAATGACAGACTGACTTAGAAGTGGCCTGTTGCTATCTCCTCATGCTGCCAAGGCACCTGGAGCTCAAGACTGGCCACAATACAAAAATCTTGTTTTTTTACCGAGACGTCTGTTTTTCCTTCTTGACACTCGAGTTTGCATTTCTTAAGGTCTAATGGCCTATAGAATGACCAGAAATGAAGAACACAAGTTAAGAAAGGTCTGATATGACTTCCCTGGAAAACATATGACATCTTGGCCAAACACCCAACGCATGAATTAAGGAGCTTTCTACGCTCTCACGTGATCAGAATAAGAAGAAAAGGAACCGCAGGCCTCAGGGGCTAGAGACAACCAGAGAGGAACCTCCGAGCATGTCTGTGAGGTGGGAAGGCCCACCCTAAATGTGGGTGTCACTGTTCCCTGGGCTGAGGTCCCTGGCTGGAAACCACTAAGGAGATAGTGAGCTGACGGTGATGCACGTGACCATCTGCCCCTCAGTTCCACGACCTTGACTTCCCCGCCACGATGGACTGCCGCTTACGTGTGACTGTGAACAGAAACAATCCCTCCTTTCCTGAAGCTGCTTCGGTTGGGCATTTTATCACAGTGAAGTGAACGTCCCCACACAACTCCTTCCCTTTTCTCTTGCTCCATCGAACTTCTCGTGCAAATAGCCTGCAGATCCCCCAAAACTTGCAGGGTTGGTGGTTAAGCAGCATCCGACACAGCGAGCTGCCCCCTTCCTGGCACAGCCCTTCTCTCCACTTCCGGAACATTTCATTCCTTTGACTTCCTTCCTGCCTCTTCTGTCCCCCTCATCCTCCTTCCCTGGCTTCTCTTCTGTCTGACCTTTAATGCCAGGGCATGAGCCCGGGGCTCTTCTATTATCTACTCTGTGTTCTAGAGGAGCTGGTCCAATCCTGTGACTTCAAACACTGTGCACTGTGGGGCTTTCCACCCCACTGCCCCCAACACTCTCGTTCTTTACCCACTTCTTTCTGGAGCCTCCACCCACATGTCCAGAAGAATTCCCAAACCTCTCCTCAACTGGCCTGCTCTGTGCAGCCACCTGTGACATTCATCCAGATGCTTCTATGCTTTCCTGCCAGCTTCATGGTAGAGCGATTGGGCCCTAGCTCTTAGACATTTTGGCCCATTTGGCAAGCGGTATGAAGCGGGCATGCAGATTTCAGTGCGGTTCCCAGGCTATCCCACCATGAAGCATCCACTCTTACATTGAATCTGTCCTGTCCTCCCTCATGCTCAGTGCTCCTGGCTCCTACTACAGCCCCTCCCTGAGCATTTTCTCTCTTACTTGATCCCAGATGTGGCTTCCCAGTGCACCACATCACAGCTAGAGGGCAGTGCTAAAGACCAGCTTAATTACCTTTAAATTGATTTCAGCTCGTTTCCTGAATCTGGCATTTCCAGCTGAAATCACCTCTGGGACTTTCTGCTCTCAGAATGAGCGCTGAGCCTCCTACCACTTCCGGGCATTGCTTACAAGACTGCAGTTCACTTCTTCCCATGCTCACTCTACTTCCTCACTGTGCCCCGTCCAGTCACTCCCCCGACCTGGAGGTCTGCACTTCATGTTTCCTCAGCTCTTTGCATAGCTGGATCCTTCCTGTCCTTGGAGTTTTTCAGCTCAGGGATTATGGTTTTACAAAGGTCTTTGGGGGTTTTCCTTGCAGGACTGCGCACTGGACCTTGGACCTTAAATACGACAAGCAAGGACTTTGTCACAAGCTAGACTCCTTACCCCCTTTTACTTTTTACTTTGACTCTGGGTCTCACTAAGTTGTCCACACTAGACTTAAACTCACCCTGTTACCCAAGCAGGTCTTGATCTAGAGATCCTCCTGCCTCAGTCTCCCAAAGAGCTGGGTTTACAGTCAGCTAGAGAGGCCCAGATACTCATGTCCACATTACTGCATTTCACCTCTCTGTTCCTTATTATAACCTTTACTTTCCTCCGATTCAATATCACCACTGGTTTTCCTTGTAAGAGCTTCCTTTAGCCCTGCTCCACTGTATCTGGAGCATACAGCAGACTCCCTAACACAGTAGGTATTCAATGAAAATGGCTTACAAGAAGCTAAATGAATCAATGAATGAGGCCACGATTCTGGCTACATAAGTTTTTCCTCAATCAGTGCCCTTTAAAATCAAACCAGAGCAACAGTAATAAAACTAACAATAGAAAATTGAAAATGTTAGAATGACCAACTGAATGAAATATTAAAGTCATACTTAGCCAAGATGACTAGAAGGTTCTAGGTGGTCTAGGTGCCCAATTTGTTGATAGAATTGTTACTTTGTTTTATTCTTTTACTTGCTATTCCTGGTTTGTCTGGGGTTTGTTTTGTTTGCTTTTTTTTTTTAATAGAATCAACTTGATAAGTTACCACCATGATGTTCTGCTCTTTGGGCCAGAGTCCTTCCAGAAGCAAAATTAAATAAATAAATAAATAAATAAATAAATAAATAAATAAATAGAGATGTTGTATTAAAAATAAAATCAGTGGATACATCAGATATAGAATATAAACAAATAATTTAATGTGTCTCTCTAAGTACAGCAAACCTCAGAAGGCATGGAAGCCACTGGTAGACAACACGGTCAGAAGTTTAACACTTCAAAGAGTGAAAAGACAGTGGGCAGGACAGATGGCTCTGTAGAGAAAGTGCTCCCTGAGCAAGTGGGGGTTCAGTGTTCAGACCCCAGAAGCAGGCAAAAGTCAGGCAGGTGTGAGTGCCCTCTGTAATCCCAGCGCACTGGAAGCAGAAGTGGGGGCCCCTAGGTTAACTAGATAAGCTGGCTAGCTGGACTGCCCCAGTTTTAATGAGACACTCTGCCTCCATAAACAAAAAGGGTAGCGTGACTGAGGAAGACACTGATGTCAGCTGCAGGCCGACACACCCATGCACATCCACATACATGCAAACGTGCAGTCACACACACGAGCAGAGCAAAAAGGCAGACTCGGGGATGGTCTGCATGATACTGAAGCATCCAGAAGCTTACTGCTGTTAGTAGTTAATAGGTGCTGGGTTACTAATAGCCCAAACTATTAATAAGAAAAAGACAGCTACAGGCAAAGGGTCTGGAGAGCAGCAACAGGTTGCTATAGCAATCAGGTTGGCACAAATCCAGTTTAAGTCTTACGCATCAAATCCAGGGGAAACTCTATTGGGAAAAATGGAAACACTAACAGCCACTCTGTTCTTCATCTATGAGTGTTTGTATGATCAAGGAACCAGTGCTTTATGTATTTTTCTGCAAATTTCATAATTGCTATCTATTAAAATGGTTATAAAATACTCATTGCATCTAGACTTGAGATTGTGAGCCAGGGAAATGCCTATGTTACATCATTTCATTATAAAATAAATACAGTATAATCTCATAATTTTTTAAAATGTTAGTGTGTGTGTGTCCAAAGTTGGCTCCCCATATTTCACCATTTTAAAACATCTAAAACTAGCAAACAAAAATGAAAAAGCATTGCCTACCCACAAGATCTCTAGGAAATGTTTCCCAGGGAATCTTCATTTTCCTCATGTTTTCTCTCTTTTCTTCAATGTTGGTAATTAACATGAGAATTATTTAGTTACTATCACAAGGTAAATGACCTAAAGTCAAAGTAGGGTATCTAATGTGTATCAGGGAACCAGGTACTCCCTTGCCCTTTCCTCATGTGTGCTGAGTGGGAGGAGCAAGTGGAAGAAAGGGTAAATGTGGAGTCCCTCAGTGGTGGCCCTGAGGGGCCCAGGACAAGGGTCAGATGGCCAGTCCCCAGTCCCACAGATGGAGAAGTTAACCGTTGCCCAAGTCAAGGAGGCTATTAAAAATATCTCTGTACAGATAAGCCACGTGGTGGCTAGGATCCCAGGAAGAGCCCTGGAAGAAGACCAAAGGGACTTTCCGTTGCCCACGAGTGCTCTCAACAGAAGATGGACACACAGTATTTTCAGGGTTTCCCTGAAGACAGCTGGGCCACCGAGTTCCTATGAAACCACCCCTGCCGTCCTTCTCAATGCCCCAGACTTCCAGGAATGCAGAAGTAAAGCCACACATGTTCAGAGTGCTTATCCTCAACAGGCCGCACTCTTTCTGCAAACATAATGAAGAATCCGTTCCTGAAGCCACAGGAGGAGGGAGTCAGTCTCCTCTTCTCAGGAGAACGGGCTCTGAGGGCTGATGGCGAGCCCTCGCTAACCTTTTCTTTCCTAAAGTTTTCAACAAGTATATGGCTCCAATGTCCTGCTTACCCAGTCTGCTGGTCTCTCGGTGGGCCACACCTCTTGGAAATGTGCCATGGGTAATAGGATTTTCTTTATAAAGTCCATGATTTAAACTATGTGTCTTCAAAAATTAGGACACTGAAGACGATGTTCCAGAATCACTGGCCTCAAGAGTTACTAATGACTACCCCACAGAAATTTTTAACTGAAATCATGAAGACGTATTTCAAAGAAAGAAAGAGGGAAAAAAAGACAATTTTTGAAAGAGAAGAGATGAAATCAGCCATCTGAGAGGAAAGAAAGTTGGACACCTGTGCCTACAAAGCAGTCTCCCCTCATGAGGGAGAAAGAGTTCAGAACCAGGGAGCCTGGGACCAGGCTCAAAACAGAACAAGGGTGCTGCTGTAGACAGGTCAGATAAGACATTGGAGGGGAAGTCCAAGTGGCGGCAGAAACAAGTGAACACAGATGGGTATACTCCACACTGAGTAGAACACTGTATTCTGTTTGTTTAAGTGTCTGGGGCTGGGGCAGTGGGTTCCAAGGTTAAAAGCGCTCATTGCTATTCCAGGGGACCCGAGTATGGATCCTGCATTCCCTTCAGAGAGTTCACAATCACCTGTTACTCCAGCTCCAAGGGATAAGCAGCCCCTCTCTGGCCCCCATGGGCACTTACATGCACAGCATACACACAGACACACACATACACACAGACACACACAGACACACGGAAACACACATACACACACAGACACACAGAAACACACATACATACACAGACACACAGACACACACAGACACACAGACACACACATACACACACATACACACAGACACACACATACACACACAGACACACACATACACACAGACACACACATACACACACAGACACACACATACACACAGACACATACAGACACACACAGACACACAGACACACACATACACACATACACAGACACACAGACACACAAATGAAAATAAATGTTAAAAGTAGCTACTTCTGGGAATGAAGTTACTTTTCTCTGTGGCGGACACACGGGCCCTCTGAAAAGTCATTTCTCTCCTCAGAAGTGACATTCAGAACTTCAACTCTAAAGGCCAAGCTGAAGAAGGCTTGCTTTAGTGCTTAGGGCCAAATTGGTTTTCTTTGGCAACTGTTTTTACTCACAAATGTTAACCACAAGAAGACACCTGGTTGTCAGCTTTTTTTTCCCCCACTAAGTTTCAAAAACAGTCTGAATTTAGGTTTCATGTCACTGACAGGGGAGCCATGGAGCAGGGAGACTGGCTTCTAACTGCGCATCCCTGACTCTCAGCTCCACCGTCTCCAGTGCTCCGTTCAGAGTGTCTTCCAAGTCTTCCCTTTGTTGGCAGACTTTGGTGTTGGGACATTTTATATATATACATATACATATCACCCTCCTTGATAGAGGAGAATGGGAGAGCCTTGATCCTGGAGGAAAAGCACACAAAAGGTGCTTTTCTTTTTAAACAGATCCTGGCTGCAAGACCTGGTTCAGGAAGGTTGGATAAGAAAGGTGTGCCGGGCAAAAGTTCAGGCAGGCAGGTGTTTAACATCTCTTGGGATTGAAAGAGGAAGACAAGTGAAAATCTTAGCAGAATTCAGACTCTACCAGGAAAGCCTATCCAACTGTCCCGGGTATGTGCTGTTGGCTTAGAATGTCGTGGATGCTGTGAGTGGCACCTGACATGGCAGAGCTCACAGCCCACTTAGAGAGAGCTGCATCCTTTGTCCCTTGTACACGCAATGCCCGAGTTTGCACCCGGATACCCACAGGCGATTTTTCCACCTCTTGTTCCACCCCACTTCCGTTCTCAGTTTACAGCAACCATCTTGTCTTCCCACCCGTATTGGACAGCCAGACACCTGCCTATGGTATATTTCACATCTGCAAGCCTTCAAAAACGGTTTCCACAAACATTTAGTCTGTGTCCTTCAGCAATGCACACAGCTTCTGAGGACACAGAATATGTCAAAAACCATTTAAACCTGAACGAAATGTGCTGGGGAAAACAACGTCAAACAAAAATAAAACCGAAGGCAATGCTTCACACCCAACGTGAGCACAGACATTTTCCAGGCCAAACAGAGGCGTGAGCCCATAAATGCACAGGCATTTGGTCCTTGGTTTCAAGGACAGTGCATTTAGGGAGAAGACAGAGACGTGGGCACACTTCTACTCATGTGACATATTAAAAATAAACTCCTTGCCGGGCGGTGGTGGCGCACGCCTTTAATCCCAGCACTTGGGAGGCAGAGGCAGGCAGATCTCTGGGAGTTCGAGGCCAGCCTGGTCTACAAGAGCTAGTTCCAGAACAGGCTCCAAAGCTACAGAGAAACCCTGTCTCAAATAAAATAAAATAAACTCCTTTACTTTCAGAGAGGAGTTTACAGATTGTATGACACTGGCCATTTTGATGTGACATTCACAACCTGTTACAGTTGTCAAAGCTTCACCATTTTTTCAGGGATGCACATCTATTTGTGTATGAGCACACGTGTGCACATGTGTTGTGCATGTGGGGACAACCTAGTGAGCCATCTTCAGGAACAAGGCAGACCTCTTTGAGACAGGGTCTCCCACTGGTCCGGAGCTCCGAAATTAGGGGAGGCTGGATGGCCACTGAACTTTGGGGGTCCTCCTGTCGCCTGCCCCTCCAGCGTTAGGATTACAGGTGCCAAGTACTTTTACCTGGGTGTTGAGGCTCCAACCCCGTCCTTGAGAACCCACGAATGTTGTTTTATAATTCAAAATTGGTCTTTCAAAGGTCTGGGAAATCTATGCCACCCTTGCAGAAAGTTCTCCACTCAGGCGATCATCCCAGACTAAATAAGCTCCCTTCTGATTCGGTTTTCCTTGCTGACCTGGAGAGCACCCTGCTGGGAAGGCAGGAGCCGCTCCTGGCTGCCTTAGAAAACTTTAACATCCCACCACTATTTGTTTAAGAGCAGCAAGCAGGAGCCAAAGGCCACTTTGTCCTCACCTCAACTGAGCTGCTGTAGAAGTTTAAGCACATAGGAGGGGCCACTTGGCAGAGCCATCTGGCTTGACTGAACGCTTTTTCATAGAGCCGAGGAAACCAGGGTTGACCACACCGTAACCCTCCCACCTAAGAAAAGGCCTGTTTGTTCCGGAATGTAAAACCGGCCTTATTTAACTAAGTGCAAGCAGTTAGCGTGGGCCTGCCCAAAGTAGCAAGAACGCTCTGGTAGAGCCAACCAGGATCCTTCAGCCAACCAGGATCTTTCAGAATACTGTCTCCAGAAAAAGCCTCACCAGTACTTTAACCTGAAAACATCTGATCTCTCTCCGGGTCCTTTACCTGGGGAAACGGTCAGGTTGCAGGGCCAGCCCTTTCCCCACCTTCGGAACTTTCCAGGGCTCCAGGGAACAAGAAGGAACTTGTTGGAAAGCGGACCCACTGCGCACCCATCTCCCGACCCTCGCGATAGCATCCCCCAATTGGAAGCCTGGGGGTATCCAAAACCTCTTACCCTTCCAGCCAGCGCTCTCATTGCAGCCCCCGGGGCCCGCGGATGTGTGAGCCCTGATCGCTACGCGTGGCCCTGTTCTCCCGCCACGCCCCCGCGTCCCCACCGGCTGCCGCTGCCTTCCTCCAGAGCTGGGCGACCCGGGAGCTGTTCCGTCAGGGTCGCGAAGAGCTTTAACTAAGCGACCGCGAGCCGGAGGCAGGAGACGGAACCGGGAGCAGGTGTGGGCGCAGGGACACCGCAGCTGGGGCAGTCCCGGAAGGAGATGACGCTGGAACCCAGGAGGTCACAAGATGTGGCGCCCCGGGGGAGTACAGACCTGTGGTGGGTGTCCCAGTCTGGGTCCAGGGCGCGGTTCCAAGCAGGCAGGTCCAGCGTCTCCTCGCCTCCAGGCATGGCGCGAGCGCCACCGACGTGCGAAGCCTCCATCTCCCTCGATCCCCACGGTTCCGACACCGGGCTCCGCCTGCGGGTGTCTGCGGGAGGCAGGCAGAGGAGACGCCCTTTATAAAGGGAAGTCGCCCAAGGAGCTTGCTGCGAGGCCTCCCGTTGTCCACCCCGCCCCCGGTCGCCCTGCCCGCCCTCCACCACCCCGCTGCCCTCATCCATTCCCTGACCTCTCCAAGATAGTGTCTGACCCCTTTATACATTTGCTGCATTTCTTTTGAGCGCGCTATGTGGCCCGGACTCGCCTCAAACTCAGAGCGATCCTCCTACCTCGGCCTCCTAAGTACTGGGATTACAAACACGTGCCACCCACGCCTGGCTTGTCCGTTTCTTTGGCCAGTTCTATTCTGCCGTGTTAAGTGCCCATACTGTGTTCTACAGGATGAACACATTGCAGTTCCTCTGCCTAGGAGTCAACAAGTTCGTGGGGACGGGTTTCTTCATTACAGAGTCTTTATTCTGATAATTCCCTGACAAGCAGTGGAATGACAGAGGTGTTGGACAAGCACGTGGAAAATAAGACGCGAGATGGACCTTCTTCAGCCAGAGTCTGCACGACCCCTGCAAAGCCAGAGCAGCAGACCCCAGCGGTCCCATGCTATTCCCCCTTGCTGTTTGAAACCTGGAGCTTTGAGACGATGACTCTCCTCCATTCGTGAACCACACTATAGTGCTCCACCTGAAGCTGGCAGGACGTTTTGGACAGAACAGGCCCAGAACTTCAACAGGAGCCCGATGAGCAAAACGGCTCCATTTCCAGGCTGTGCGCATCAGTACGTGTTCAGAAGGTCCCCAGGGTTAGCCAGGGCAAAGGGCAGTTTGCAGTGGATTATGTAGAAACAGTTGTACAGAAAGACGGGTGTCGAAGTGTTATTGACCCTTTCTGCAGGGGCGGGGTTGGGTTTTTTTTTGGGGGGGGTGTTTTTGTTTTTAATTTTGAGATGGCCTCATGTAACTAACCCAAGCTAGTCTCCAACTTGCTACAAAGCTAAAGATGACCTTGAACTTGATCCTCCTGCCTTCACCCACATTTGCTGCTGCGTTAAGGCTTATTCCAGCCTCATTCTGCCCACCCCCCGCCTCACCCCCACAGAATCTACCCTCTGTTAAAAGTCACTTCCCAAGGACGATCAGGTAAAAATATCACACACACACACACACACACTCACACACACACACACCTTTTCTTCTTCCGGAATTCCTCTTAGCAGGAATGCCCACTAGGTACAGCGAGCCCGGAGAGTCTGCCTGAGAAGTCACAGTGCTCACCATGCCAGCATGTTCAGGATTCTGTGCCCTACGCGCACCAGAAATGACAAGATGGAGCCAGCAAGAGAGTTGAGGAAGTAAAGGTGCTTGATAGCCGGTCCTGAGTCTGACTCCAGGACCACATGGTGGATGGACAGAGACAGTAACCTGTCCTCCTGTCTCCTCAGCCTCGATGCCTGCGGGATGTCCTTCGTCCCACCACAAAATAAATGAAGATCTTCTTAAAGGACGGTAGTGGGAGGGGGGAGGTCAGAGAAGTTTTTACTTCTGCAGAGTCACCCTCAGAGCAACCAGCAGGTCCAATCTTTCTATTTAGGTCTTTGATTCCCAAAACCTTTGCTCTTGCTCCATCCAACCACTGGCAGGCGCGTCGTTAAGACAGTTGCTAGTGATCCAGATGAGTTTCTCCAAACAGATTCCCATCCCACCTACGACAATCTAGAAACTGTTTCGCAGGTGGAGAAAACATGCATTTTCCTAAATAGTTATAAAAGATACATTTATCTAGACATGTCTTCCCTGCTATTTCTAGGAGACAGGACCTCACAGCTGACTTCCTAGGATCTAGTTCTTTCTGCCCTCTCTTCTAAGATCTTCCCTGAGCAGTCAGTTCAGGAGTATACAATGCAAAACGGTCAGCCCTGAAATCATATGCGCAAAAGCCATGCTTATACCAACCAGACACAGGGAGAGATACGATAATCAAAATGAGGCCATCAATTTCAGAAGGAGTGAGGTGTGACATGGGAGGAGTCAGAGGAGAAACAAAAAAAAGAAGTGATGCTATTAGGTGTTCCGATCTATTGAACCATCTCTCCTGTCCTGCAAATTCCCACAGAGCGCTGCAAAGGAGGAGCTTCCCAAAGGAGGGTGCTGGGTCTCAGTCCTCATTGGAGCATGACTCCAGCCTGCCTCACTGGGATCAAGCAGTGCTCTGCACCCTCAACTGGAAGATGCTACCCACGCAGTCAGCACACCTGCTGCCCTTAAAATAGCAAGGGCCCCAAAGCGACTTAACCTAAACGTAGGAAGGAGCTGTGGAAGAGAAGAAAGACAGGAAACAGAATCAGAAGGCTGGAGAGGATGGCTGCCAGGTACACTGAGAGACATGAATTACCATTCCAGGCAGCCAGAGGAGCCACTCTCAATGGTTAGTTTACCAAGATCTCTTATTTACAGTGAAGATCCTAGCTCTCCTCTCACTGGGCAGCCACGGGCGTTGCTTTGTGCTGTGTGTCAGTCATTCCAATCTCAGGTTTCTGCTCTGCATACCATACCTCCAAGTTTGTATCATAACTCAGTTTTGTCGTGACCAGATATCTTTGTTCAACCCTGCACTATGTATCAGATCACATTTCAGGTTTACCAATCACAGTCATGAGTTTCTCCAGAGGGTTTCCTTCTCAGAACAGTTCTATAAAGTCACAGTTAGAAGGAATTCTTTTAAAGTCCTCTAGGAAATGTCAGCCAGGGTAATGGTAGACCTGAAACAATTTTATAAAACAGTAATCCAAAGCAATATCTACTGGGAAGTCAATATGCGGACAGAGCACAATAAAATAATAGGGAAATTGCCTTCTGTTTATGTGGTTTCACACCCTTCTGATTTCATTGATGTGCGAGTAAGTAGGCTTTGAACTTTCTAGACATTAGTCTTTTGCTGGTTTTAAACACTGTAAATATATTATTCTGTCCTTAATCTTTGAACTAGGTCCTCCTTGGCCTAGGTCTCTCCGTTTGACATTGGAAAATCAGCACGATATCTATCTTTATGACCCAAGTGATATCTGATGTCAGTATCTATCCTTATGATCTGAGCATTTCTGATGTCGGGAAGGAAGTCTACTCAAGAGCCACAGGTATTCTGCTTTCTCTGTAGGAGCTCGATTTTATCTGCCATATCAAATTCTCTGTGCTTCAACTTCACCTATGGTGGGAGGTAAGGATGGCTCAGCTGACTGCAAGAAACAATCAGCTCAGGAAAAACAGCCTGCACCCTGGGTTTGGTGATCTTCCTGGCAGGGGACAGGTGCTGCTCTGAGCTCTGTGGTTGGTGCTGCCTCTGTGGCAACTGATGTGTGATATAGACGCTGGTACAGACAAGAGACAGGGAAACAAACAAGAGATGGGTTTGTTTCTCCAGTCATGGAAATATTAAGCTTTTACAAATAGATTTTGTTTATTAGAGCAGATATAGGTTCAAAGTGAGATTGAGCAGAAAGCACAGAGGATTCCCATAGGCCCTCTGCCTCCCCCACAACCCACATCCCACCTTGGGGTCACCGACAGTCTGGAGATCAGATCAGAAAACATGCTCTCACCGGGCAACAGATCTGCTGGTACCCTGACTTTGAACATTCCAGCTCCCCAAACTGTGGAAAATAACTGCTTATTGTTTGGTTTAAGCTACTGGAGCTACGCTCCTGTGTCATAGCAGCCGGAACTGCCTGATAATGCTTGTGTACCATCTACTAATCCCCCAACTCCTGTAACCCCGAGGCACGATGGATCTTTCTACTATCTCTGTGTTCCCTTTTCTAGAATGCCATATGGTTGGAATCCAACAGTGTGTAGCATTTTCAGGCTGACTTTGTCCACTTCATGATATGGGCTTAAACTTCTTTCATGTCTTCTCATTGCCAGCTAACACACTACTTCTTGGAACTGAATAGCATTCTACTGGATGGATATACCACAGGGTATTGATCCATTCTACTGGAGGGATATACCACTGGGTATTGATCCATTCTTCTTAATGGATATACCACAGGGTATTGATCCATTCACCTCTTCAAAATATCTTGGTTGCTTGCACGTGTTGTAAATTTTGAAGAGAGTTGCTAAAATCATCTGTGTTAGCATTGTTTTCCTTTGTTGCTTAAAGTGAACATGCTTCCAAATCCTTTAGCTAAACACCAAAAAGCACTAGTGTTTGTTAGCTGCTAGACTGCATGCCACGAAAATACAGTTTTGTAAGAAACTACCCTTATTCCAAATGGACTATAACATTTTGAATTCTCCTCAACAATAAACAAGATTGTCACTTCCCATCCTCACCAAGGTTTGGATTTGAAGTGTTTTGATTTTTGACGTATTATCAAGGTGAGCAGGAGATGACTTCATCTGCAGTTCCCTAGTGGCGTGTGACGGTGACCCTCTGTGACGCATTTGTTTGCCACCTGATGTCGTCTTTAGTAAGGCATTTTTCAAGTTATTATATCCACTTTACATGAGGAGTCTGCTTTCTTATTGTCAAATTCTGAGGTCTTTGTATATTATATTGGTGTATATCATTAGCTCTGGCTTTTTGCAAACATTTTTTCCTACTCATCTCTTTCCCCTGTTGGTACCTTTTACAGAGCATATATTCTGTGAGTCTGAGGTCAGGCTGGTTACATATCAAGTTTCAAGCAGGTAGGACTACCTACGTAGTTAGAGTTTGTCTCAAAAATAGTAAAATAAAAAAGAAGAAACAAAGCAAAATATGAAACTAACTATTATTCTCCCTTGTGTGAAATTGAGCAATTGACTTAGTTGGTCTTCTGTTACTATAACAGGAATGCCTGACACTACGGTAATTTATAGAGTTTCGTGTGGTTCAAGGTACAAAGTCCAGATGCATGCTATCAGCATCTGTTTGGTTTCTAGTGAGTACTCTATGCTGCTTCAGCCTGTGAGAAAGTAGAAGGGGCAGGAGGGACATGCACAAAGGAAAAGGAACAGGGCATTTATAAGAGTTGCTATGGTCATGGTGTCTCTTTACAGCAACAGAAATGCTAACTAAAGCATCAGTGTTAGAGCTAAGCCCTAACACACTCATCTAAAATCTTAGAGGGTCACAATTTTAAGCCACAATACCTCAAAAGTGACTTATATCACTGCAAAGCCTCACACTGCAACATCCGGATTCGTGTTTATGATTAGATCTCAATATGTCAGTGTTGCCAGGCGGTGGTGGCACACACCTTTAATCCCAGCACTTGGGAGACAGAGGCAGGTGAACCTCTGTGAGTTCAAGTCCATCCTGGCCCACATAGTGAGTTTCAGGACAGCCAGGGGTACACAGAAAAACCCTGTCTCAAATAAAGAAAAGGATTTCAATGTCTTGGGCTATTATCATTATGACTCCAGTGCAATATTAAAATGTTAAAATTTTTATTGTTTTTAAAGGTTATTTTATGAAGTCATTGTTATACACAATTGAATTAGTGTCTACATGGATAAACAGTACACAAAATGAGTATTATACCATAAAAATCCCCACACTTGCCCATCAGCAAGCTACAAAGTATAGAGCCTAATTTAGTGCCTTTTCAAATACATATATTCATTTTAAAATTTCTGAGCATGGGTTCTAGAACTGCAGCCCATAGCGCCACAGATCCTGACCATATGTGGCTTTGTTGAGACTGGACCTACGGCAGGCATGGTATGCCATTAGTCTCCCCACACTGCTGGGTTGCTAAGAAAACCATCCCTGCTTGATCAAATGCCCCTTGGCACTCACTATAGCTTTCATTCATGTTTAGACTCTCTTCAGCCTTGAGCCTTAACACTGAAAGGCAGGATTATAAAACAGCTGTCACTAGGAGACAAGCATTGCACCACCGGCTACGCTGGAGGCCTCTTTCTTGCTCTGTCTTCTTTTAAGGGGGAAACTCTAAGATGCTGTGGTGTCAGATGTGTAATAATTATAATTATCCCAAGTCTCAGAGAGGGACACTGGGTCATCCAAATGCCCTGAGAGACAGAGCTCATTCTCCAGTGCATACAGAAGCCACACTGGAAGGCAAAGGGGCCCAGGGAACACGCAAGAGCTACAGCAACTAAGACAAAGCAATGGTCCAGTAGCTTCCCTCACCAAATCAGTTTTTTGTTTTGCTTTGTTTTGTTTTGAGACAGGGTTTCCCTGACTGTCCTGGAACTAGCTCTGTAGACCAGGCTAGCCTCAAACTCACAGAGATCCGCCTGCCTCTGCCCCCCAAATGCTGGGATTAAAGGTGTGCACCACCACACCCTGCCAAATCAGTTATTTTTTAATGCTAATGTAAGTAGAAAAGACCTAAAATATTTTTAAAAACAGAAACAGGTCTCGCTATGTCGCAGTCAGGAGCGAGCTCAGAATTCTAGTATCTGGGCATACTGTTGCGTTACCACAAATTATCCACACTGCCTCTGGCTCAGCCACATGCCGTATTTTCCTCTGCAAGCCCAGAGAAATCCAATGGTTACTTATTGCAGCAGCAGAAGAACGATGCTGGAGGGTCGCCTTCTAATCTGTATTTTCCAGATCTGGGGAGGTCTTTGCAGTCTGCTATGAACTTGCGAAGCTCTGTCTCTGGGAAGCCATTTTGCTGGTAGTGCTGCATGGGAGAAGGGAAACGTCCTCGTTAACAAGGCCCTCTCCCACAGCTGTATTCAAAACTCACGTTGGTGCATTTGGCAACAAACGAAAGTGATCTTTCTCGGGGCTATTTCGTAGCTCCCAGGCATGTCTGGGAGCTATCCACTCGGGAGCCGCTGGGGAATCAGCTTCAGTATGTCTGTGCCTGCCTCTTCCCATACCTGGAGAGGCTTGGGAACCTTGTCCATACCCTCTCCTGGGAAATACTCAGCCAGCTTTGTCCTAAGTGCTACAGTGTCCTCCACCAGTTTACCCCGCAGCCGTGTGGTTCTCAGTGTGAAGGAAGCTCCTTGGGTGGAACTGGCTTCAGGCCGCAGAATACCCGCCAAACTAGATGAACAGAGCCTGGCTAGGAGCTGAGCGGTGGTGAGTGTCCCTATTCTTCCACAGGTGACCTCACAAAATTTTGTCTTTCTCAAATGTGTATTTTGTATACCCAATACCTACTGACCATTATTTGTCTAACAAAAGATTCTAAAACATACTTAAGGCTTGGAGACATACAGTTCAAAGGCACAGGATTTGCCTGACATATGCCAGGCCCTGGGTTTGACCCTAGTACAGTTAACAATGAATTTTTTAAAAAGGAGAAAATAACTTTTTTTTTAACATAAAGACTGAGAAACAAGACATTCAGCATTCTAGAAATTCCATATTCCCTTGTTTTTTTTCTATTCCACGATTGCTAAAATTGAGCTGCGTCTTTCTGCACAGCCCTCCTTCCTCATAGCACTAAGGTGTGTATCACCAGTACACATCTCTACAACAGCATGCCCTGGCTCTTGACGAACCCACCTTAATCGTTTCATATGTGTCTGTGATGAGCGCAATGAAGAGGCTCAGAATCATGTATATGAAGAGGCTGATGAAGGAGTAGAGGTAGATTCGGCTGAACAGCCAAACCAGGTAGCTTTTCTGCTGCATTTTTGCAAAGGTGGAAAACATATCATCTCCATTTATCAGAGAGAAAAGGCACTCGGAGACCCTGTTCAGAGAACGGAACTGGGGAAAGGGGGGAAGAGAAGTTTAGTATCTTCCATGTTCCCTCGTGTGGGAGGTTTTTGTTCATGACATCATCCTGAAAATGGTAAGACCTGGTATCCCAGGTGACACTTTCCCAACAACCACCCCGAGGTAGATACAAGCATTTGATTTGCTTTGCTGCATATGACATGTCTGAGCCTGCTGCTTTGTCGGGGCTCAAGTGGCTTTTTTGATGTTCCTCTGAGCTGCAGCAGCCTGACAAAGAGCGGGAAGGACAGCTCTGCTCTTTCTGTGCAGAGCTGACTCCATCAGAGTCAGACTTTTCCCTTCCCTTCCCTTCCCTTCCCTTCCCTTCCCTTCCCTTCCCTTCCCTTCCCTTCCCTTCCTTCACCCTTTCACAGAAGAAATCCTTGAAATGCTTTGAATGCCTTTGCAGAGACATCCGGGTCCCAGACGCACATGGTCCTTTGTCTCATTTGGAAGCTCATCCAAACTCCAGGTAAGGTCTAACGTACAGGGCAACAGCTCTCACAGCAAACTCTTCAAATATTCCTACAGTATTTTTTCCCTATAGTTGCCTAGATGTATACTGATTGGTGAACTCAAATGGACTAACCAACATCACTGGTATAATTATCTAATGTATCCCAAATGGGATTTCAGGCAACAGAGCAGATCAATGATGCTCTCAGGGTGCTCACATTTGACTGGTTTAGAACTACTGACGCCCTCACTCTTGGATCTAATATGTGGATGTAGACATATGACTTTCCATAGTTTAAAGCTGAATTACATAATCAAAGGAGTTCATTTGAGAAGGATAACACTGTTGGCAGTTGATGACTGTTAGCTGGAGGGAGTCAGTGTGGGGCCCTTGGTAGACTGGCCACCATACTACTATGAATGGCCGCACACCCATGTGCATGTGGGCTGCACTAATTGGACCCATTGGGTTATTTAAAAAAGAGGACATTAACAGTGCTGGGATTAAAGGTGGTAGTGGTGCATGCCTTTAAACCCAGTCAGCACTCAGGAGGCAGAGGCAGGCGGATCTCTGTAAGCTTGAGGCCAGCCTGGTCTATAAGAGCTAGTTCCAGGACAGGCTCCAAAGCTACAGAGAAGCTTTGTCTTGAAAAACCAAAAAAAAAAAAAAAAGATGATATGAAGTTAGAATCTGGAAGGAATTGGGAGGAGTAAGGTATCAAAATGATCAAAATATACTATGTATATGTGTAAAATTTTCAAAGAATAAATAAAAGTATTAATAGTTTTCAAAAAGATAAAACAGCAAATTCTGTGTGTTGGCACATAGCTATTATGCCAGCACTTGGGAGACAGAGGCAGAAGGACCAGGAGGTCAAGATCGTCCTTGGCTACAGGAGTTCAAGGCCAACCTGAACACAAACAAAAATATAAATGAATAAAAAGTAGTAATCATAAAAGTAGTAGCCATTGGCCTTGTTATTTGAGCTTAATACTGTAAGGAAGAAGTTATCTATCGGTACCTTGTCATGGTAAGGGCCCAGCACGATCCATCCACAAAAGCAATAGCCTAGGTAGATCATAGCAGCACAGCAACAGAACCTGATGACGTTGGGCAGCGCTGCCTGGAGGGTCAGAATGAGGAGCTGTGGAAGTAAGAGGGGCATTAGAGTCTCTCTGCCCTTTAGCCAAAGCAGTAGAATAATTCTGATGGGTTCTATAGGACTGCTTACGTTGTACTTTGCAAAGAAACCCAGGTATCGGATGACACCAAGCCACACGAGCATGGTCGAAGTCCCAAGAAAGATGCTACAGACATCATAGCTTGTGAGACTCTAGACAGATGGAAAAGATTGGTTAAATAGCAATGTGTCCATTGGGTCAGACTTATCAAGTAGCTATGCAACAGGAGCTGCTGTAGGTATGAAAGATAAATCAATTGACAAACAGTTTTTTACCCTCGTGAAGTTTACACTCTAGTGCAACGTGTGGAGCATAAACCAGCATCAGATGAATACAGCCTTCGGTACATTCTCTAACGGTAAATACTGAGGAAGAAGGCCAGTCAGAGAGGAGAGAAGGAACACGTATGAGTTGGCAATTTGAAAGAGGATGAGCAGGACAAATCTCAGTGAATAAGAGACATGGAAGCAAAGATCTGAAAGAAATGAGGAAGAAAATCAAGCAGAAACCTAGAAAAGCCTTTGGCACACAGAGCAGCAAATACAAGGGACCCAGCAAGAAGTGAGCAACAGATGGAGGTAAGGCGTGGGTAGTACAAGGCCTCATGGGCTTTGTCAGAAAAGGTCAGGGAGATTTGAGAGCCTTGAACAGGAGCGACAGGACCAAGTGCTGGCTGTGACAGACAACAGACTGCTGGAGGCATGAGAAGATTCTGGGTCTAAGAGCCAGTGAGTCATTTTCAAAGGTAGAACACATATGCTCTCTGTGGGATACAGTACGGGAGAGAGGAGATTCATAAAAGAGAGCAAATTTGGGGAATGTACTACTGTTTGGGGCGTGAACTCACAGAGAGTTGCCATTAACGGACACCAGAAAGTCAATGGGAAAAGTGGATTTGAATTGAGGAGGAAGACTGAGGGAGTTCTGAGGTGGGTCTGTTAAACCTGAGAAGATATGTGGATAGTCAGAAGATATGTGGTCAACACCTCGACATTCAGGATGCAACACAGACAACCAGGGAAGAGATGCAGATTTAGCAAACACTGGCAAATAAATAGCAAAATATCTGTCTAGGTCAGGACGATAACACCAAGGCAGTGGCAGAAAGGAGTTCTCCATGTAGGATGTCTCGAAACATTCTCACATGGGGGTTGGCGAGTGAGAAGGAACCAGCCAGGGAAGCTCTGAAAGCCAGCCGGGAATCTGAAGGAAGCCTGGGTAAGTGTCAATTCAGCTAAAAGGCACCTCAGCACAAACCAGATCAGCTGTGAGAAGCTACTGAGGGGAACCACGGGACATCTGCAGAAAGGAGTTTCCACAGGGAAGTGAGGCAGCTGGGTAGGGAGACGTTCTAGAAGAACAGGGGCTGGGGGAATCAGAATCATCATGAGGGTTAATTACTATTTTTGAGATCTTTCATTCTATAAAGTTGAGCAGAGATATGGGGAAATAGGTGGGTAGACGAACTGGGATTTTAATTTTACACAAGAAGCAAGAACAGTATGGGAAAGTTCCAGGAGAGAAAGAATTGCTGGAGAGGAGAACACGGGGCTGAAGTTATGTCCTCCACTAAGAACCTGGGGCTGGCCCCTGAGAGGCAAGTGAAGGGGCTAGCCTTGGACAGCAGCATGGATGAGAACATACAGACACTGGAGACAGTGAGGGGGCTGTGGAAGGGGTGTCTCTTTCTGTTCTGAAACAGGAAGTGACGTAGGGCCGGGAGGTTTCAGAATAGAAGAAGCTAGTCCAGAAAATGAAGGAAATGTTGGGCACTCTTAGCTCACTGAAGGAAATGATAGCTGAGGTTGGTGAAAATTAAGAATTGTGCTTTGTATGGTGATTTGTGCCTGTACTCCCAGAATTTGGGAGGTGGAGGCATGGAGATCAGAGTTCAAGCCCAGTCTCAGCTAAGTGATGAGTTTGAAGATAACCTGAGCTCTATAATATCCTATCTCAAAAGTAAATAATAAAGAAATAGTTACTACAAATCCACCATCTTTTTGTCGTCCTTGTTCCCTAAAGTTAAACTGCTCAAACGACAGCCTTATACGGCCACAGTTGGCCTACGGTGAGCAGCATCATGCACCCCCTCTTCTCAAGCATAGGTCTACTTATTCCCCAGCTCCTTTGCAGGTGGGTTTGTCTACTCTAGAGGGTGTGAACAGGAGTGAAATCTGCTACTCCTGTGCTTAGGCCACGTGACATGTGACACCGGAGAGCTGCCACCAGCTGGTGTTTTCACTTCCCACGAACTGTAGCCAGTTCATGAGGCAGCCCTGTGTCACTCATGAAGTCAGGACGAGCTCTTAACTTCTGAGGAGGAACTAATGAGAGTTCAGGTCCCTGAAGACTGCACGGAGCCAAGGGATTGGCCACGGGAGAGCCCCACCCTGACCGTTTCGGAAAAGAGAGCAAGCTGCCCTTTGACCCAGCCTGTGTGTTGAGTCTCTACCTAGGTTTACAACCAGCTGCCTCGGTGATGAGCAGTTAGTTACAGCAAGTCTAGGAAAGCATAAAGTTGAGTGAGATTCATTTGAACATTTTTAATTTTTGTTGTTGCTGTTGTTTGGGAAGAAAGACTAATCTTAGACCAGATTAATCTTATTTCAAGAGAATAATAACAATGGAAAAAGTAAGAACGCAAGCATCTTTGTGAGAGGAAATCATGTAAAAATACACAGGGTCATGTGTTGACCTCACTTGCCCCAGGCCCCACACATGGCTTCAACATTTTCTTTTTACTCTTAGCATAATTTCTTCAGTGTAGACATGGCGTTGGTGTCTGTGGCCCGGAGGGCTTGAACTCTCTTGATCTAGAGCAGAGCATTTTCTGGCCACTCGTGATTCTGACCTCTTAGTATGTATTATGATTTTTAAAACTCTGATTAGGAGACGTCTAGAGACAGAGTTGGAGAGATGACTCGGTGGTGAAGAGCACTGGCAGTTCTTCCAGAGGACCCAGGTTCAAATCCCAGTACCAACAAGACAACTCAAAAATATCTGCACCTCCTGCTCCAGGGGATCTGGCACCCTCAGACAGACATGCAGGCAAAACACCAATGCACATGAAATAAAAATAAATAATTTTAAATAATGTTTAGAAAACTGCTATTGTCAGTTTTGATTTAACTGAATATAAATCTCAGAAGAAAGCATTGGCTTTGAATCTCTTCATAGCTTGGAAAAGTACATTTACCATTGGGGTTGCACAATTGGGAAGAACAGTTTTTACCTTGGCTTGGATTTCCATTTTCAGAATAGATCCAACGATGGTCAGTATGTCACTAACAATAATCATAATGTACCAACCGTTGATGAACTCCATTTGATCAGAGGCAGAAACTTCCTTCTTATAGTGGAGAAGGAAGAAGCTGACAAATTCCTTTTGGGAAGAGAGGAAAGAATGTGAGTGTCCCTGTGGCCGAGTGTGTCGGCGGCATCTCAAGGAGCAGTGCCCTACCTGCTGAAGCTGAAGACCCCTAATCACAGACCTTGCGCAAAGGACCAGGGAGGACAAGCAGGTCAGAATGACAAAGGCATCAAAGATCATCATATAGTGGGTGTTCTTCTGAACTGGAAGACAGAGGCCATGAGGGTTCAAGGATGAGGCGTTAATATGATGCTGTTGGCTTCTTTTTACAATGATTTAGATAATTTAAGCATTTCAGAACGACAATCAAAAAAGAACTTGTGAGCAATCTTCCCATTAGTGTTTTTAAAAAGCTGAGGGTCCTTCCTTTAAGAAAGATAACACTCCAAATCAAAGGTCTTTAAATATCAGTTTGTGGTCCTTATGCTGAATGGGTGCTCCTAGCTGGGTGTGGTGGTGACCCCTCTATTCCCAGAACTAGGGAGCAAGAACCAGAATGATCACCAGGAGACTATCTTGCATTATATACTGAGTTTGAGGTCAACCTGAGCTACATATAGTGAAATCCTTTAAAAAAAAATCAGTCAACCAATAAGCCTTTCTATATTGCTTGTTAAAATACTTAGCCGGGTATAAAATATTTATTAAGCACCCCTATGTACCTGGTACTTTTCTAGGTACTAGAAGACAGTGATGAACAAAACAGATGAGGCCCCTGACCTATCGGAAACATCTGCAACCTCAAGACAAGCACAGGAACAAGCAGGTGTGTGGACAAACGTACAGATGGAGTGAGACCAGAGAAGTTAAGTCACAACTACAGATTCTGCTCAGCCACTTTTTCCTGACTCGGTTCCGAGCACTTTGCGTGCACAGGTCCTCACAACAGCCCCAGAGAGGCTGTGGGGACTTCCCCCACGTTGCAGTGAGAAGCTGAAACACAAAGGGTCACATAATTTGCCTAGGTGACACAGCAAGTGGCCCAGTTGGCATTCAGTCCTTCACCGCCTGCTTCCAGCACCTTCCACTCTGCATCAGGGTCCTTTTGTTTTGTTTTAGTATCACTTGGAGACGTCCTCAGCTCTTGCTATAAAACTACTGACCCTGGCTCTAGAGAAATTCCCAGGAATCCATAAGGATGACCTCAGCTAAGACCCTAAGCAATAGAGGAGAGGGGGCCTGAACTGGCCTTGCCCTGTAGTCAGATTGATGATTATCTTAAATGTTACCATAGAGCCTTCATCTAGCAACTGATGGAAACAGAGGCAGAGACCTGCATCAGAGCACTGAACTGAGCTCCAAAGTCCAGTTGAAGAGTGGGAGGAGTGAGAATATGAGCAAAGGGGTCAAGACCATGATGGGGATACCCACTGAAACAGTCTACCTGAGCTAATGGGAGCTCACCAACTCCAGCAGAACTGGGAAGGAACAAGCATAAGACGAAACTAGTCCCTCTGAATGCCATTGACAGTTGCATGACTGGGGCAGACTGAGGGGCCACTAGCAGTGGCACCAGGATTTATCCCTACTGCATGTACTGGCGTTTTGAAAACCTATTCTCTTTGGATGGATACCTTGCTCAGCCTAGATATAGTAGCGAGGGCCTTGGACCTTCCCCAAAGCAATCTGCTTTACCCTCTCTGAGGAGTGGATGGGGTGGGAAGGTATGTGAAGAGAATGGGAGGAGGAGAGGGAGTGGGAACTTGGAATGGGTATGTATAATGAAAAACAGTAGTTTGTTTTATTTTTTTAAAACAAACAAACAAACAAACAAAACTACTGTCCCAGAAGCACTGGGTTGCTAAGCCCTCCAGATAAGGCTAATGTTTCAGAGCTGGAGCCAGGAAAGAGGTCACAGCAAGGCTTTAACTGAGCCTTGGGTGACTAGAAATGACCAGCTTTGCCAGGCTTGGTGGTGCTAAAGTCCCAGAACGTAGAGGCCAAGGAAGAAAAACTGTGAGTCTGAGGGCAGCCTGAGCTAGGTAGAGAGACTCTGTTTAAACAATGGAAGAGGATGAGGAGGAAAAAGAGGAGAGAGGAAAAAAAGGAAGTGAGGAAGAAAGAAAAATAAAAAAGAGGGGAGGAAGGAAGAGGAGGGGAAGGAGGAAAGAAAGGGAGGATAAGCTTGTTCAGCTATATTAAAATCCTGGAGAATCAAAAGTGCAAAGCCATGGCCCACAAGACGGTGCCATTGAAAGGAGGGTAGAGGCAGCAGTTGCCGGACTCACCAAGCTTATCTCTACCAGTCAGGCTGCTGGGAGCTAACACGACGGTGAGGTCCTTTCAGAAAGTGCTGGAATAAAGCTATCTACTGATGTTTGCCACGCGGCCTCTAATGGCTGCCCAAATGTCTAACTCTGCCTTAGAAAGACTCTAAAACCGAGAAACAAACATTTGAGAGGCATCCTCTGTGCCAGGGACTTCATATGCCCCCATTTTTTCTGCGTGGAATGTGACTCACCGATGGCAAGCCAGGCTTGCCCTTATGGCCTGGTCACATGGACAAGTCTGTGGCCACGATGAAGCTTGGTAACTGACAGTCTCGTGCACAGGAAGCTGTCTCAGGACTGTTGTATCCCACACACTCACCACGGTCACCTCAGGACTTGGTGATCTCGTCAGACACAGACCCCGCAACAGGGAGCACCCTCTTGCTGGGCTGACAAACAATCCTTACATTCTAGACCCAGCTCAGGTCTACCAGCTCTCTTGTGTAGAGCAGAGGAACATGTGTCTTAGCAGGTAGCCAAGACACTTGCTCTTCTCAGTAGACCCCTGAAGCTCTCGTGGGATCTGTCAGTACCATGTGGCCTCCCATCTGCGCTGTGGGAGGGGGTCTAGAAAATGACTCTGAGATCCTCTCCTGGCAGAATTTTCCAGCTCCTGACAGGACTCATTCTGACCTGAATTTTTGTTCATGTTTCTAGAACAGACTCCACATTACTTCACTATTTACACCCAGATGGAAAACAGCTACAGGGTGTCATATCTTCAAGGTCAAATCCCACCTGACTTCTCCTCCACTGTAAGACCACGGGTCACTACACATTGCTTCTGAGCCTGGGTTTCTTCATCTGTGATAGTAAGGATTCTGCTGCTCGTTGAGATATTTTAAAATACTAGCATGAGGACACAGGCATGTGTGGCTGTTAGTGCAGAACTGAACGTGTAGTTACATAAGGAGCAGGCAGGCGAGGACTTGTGGAGACGGTAAAGAGCCATTCAGTGCTGCGTACTGTCTGAAACACCGGACATCTACAACAAACCCATCTGCTTACAGAATATCGAGAGACTCGGGACTAGCTCAGTCTTTTACTTAGTGGTCCTTATGTCCTGCAGGCAATAAGTTAATGTTTAATTATTTAACTGCCATCCTGCAAACGAGCCGAGCTCATTACTTACTTGATCCGGATACATGCCAGTCTTTGCATTCTCTGATGGAAATGTCATTATCTAGACTTATTTTAATTCTTCCACTGTGAGCCTTGTTGTCAAATGTTATCTGTAAAGACAAGAAAAAGGGTCCAGCATGCATAACTAAGTTTTGGAATCAAGATGGCTCTCTGAATTCATCAGGAAGCAGTTAATTGAAGGATACAGGAAATGCTGATCCTCATCTCTGACCAGATGGTAACTGTTAATCCCTGAAGAGTACCCCTTGATTTCTCTGTGAGTTGATAATATCATATTAGATCTGCTATGGGGAGATTTTAGTGTCTAACACTCCATTTTTTAGGATGCATTCCATCCCTGAATACCTTAGCAAACAAGAGTGCCTTCCCTTCCTTCCTATTCTTGGGTGGGCAGGAGTTTGTACAGGTTAGCTCTGCCCCACCTTCCAACAGAATCTTAATAATGGATGGCTTTTTGGTGTTCGGAGTGACATGATTTAGACACCCCACATGGAGAGTTTTTTGTTTTCATTCTGGGTCTAGATTTCTCCATCACTATGGAATCACATGGATTATCAAGGGCTCAGTGACAGAGTTGCTAGCCTGCCTTGCTTCTGAGAGAACCAGGTGAAAACGCTGGGTACAGACAGCACAAAGCTACACCACAATGCCTTCTGTCTTCCTCCCGTGTCTCCTCATCCCCGTGCTTCCTCCAAGCAGAGAAAAGGAAGGAAAGTGGGAAAATCCACCTACATCTTCTTCCCTTTCCCACAAAGAAGGGGGAAGTGCAGTTAAAGGTCCTTCATTTATTGCTCGGCCTTAAATGAGCATCTCTCTCACCTCACTCCACCTCCACGCTGGGGGAACAACACAGAGAGGGCAGAAAGACTGTAAAAGTCAAAAGATGGGAGGACTGCTGTGAAAAGTGACCTATGAGGCCACTGCGCTCATGAGCACACGGCAGCTATCGTTACACGAGACAAGACGCTCAGCTTTACAGCAGAGATGGAGGAAGGACGCACGAGACTCCACCCCCCGCTGGGGAGCGCTTGGCAGCTGGTGGCTACTGGAAGAGGAAGACTCATTTGTGTTTGGGTGTGTAGCCTCTAGTAAGTTATCCGTGCACTGGGGAATGGCCTCACACCCGTTCATACCCAGGAGGCATTACCTGGACTAAGAGGGTAGAACAGGGTCTGGAAGAAGGGGACGGTGCTGGTGAACAAGATAGAAATACATTGTATTTGCCTGTGAAATTCTCAAAGAACCTTGAAAATTCTCGGAAAGTTCTGCCATTTAAATTAAATTTTTTGAAGCTTCTCCACATATGGAAGGCAGACATAGCCCAAGTAACCAAAACATAGCCCATGGCTTATTTGTAAAACCTTCTATTTCCACTGTAGCAAAAACTAAATCCCATTTACAACAGTTTGGAAAGAATTGCTCATATATCTCTGAAGTTGCTCGCATCAGAAGACCAGAACATACATGGCTAAGATATGAGATTTTAAGTAACTTCATATGAGATTTTTTAAGTCACTATGTTCTCTCAAGGTGGCAAGATAGCATCTTCCCCTACCAACTGAGGCCACTGCCTTTGGCTGTGTTCCCCACAGTGGCTGAAGAACACAGCCTACAGCTCATGCAAGGAGATGTCAGTGTCATTGATGGGGTCAAAAGTCCTTGCCAATGAGAAAGTATTCGTTCTCCACACAAGGGGCCTCAAGGACTACTGGGGACTCAGGAGATGTCTCAGTAAAGCCTCAGCAGATGCTTAATGTCCCCAAGGAGAAAGGATGCTGATTAGGATTTAAAAAGAATATGGCAGAAATAAAGGTTATAGTATTTGAAGATGGAGGTGCTGGCTACTCAAGCATGGTATTCAGAGCCCCAGAACCTATGTGAAAGCCAAATTGACAAGGCAGCTGCCTCTGACACTTGAGAAACTAAGACAAGGGATCTCCTAAGCGAGTGAGTTAGCCAGACTAGCCAGAACTGGTGAACTCTGGATTCAGGGAGGGAACCTACTGACCTGCCTCAATCAATAAAGGGGTGTGCAATCAAGGAAGGCTCCTAATGTTAACTGTGGGCCTTTACACACATGTACACACACACACACATATATATATCCACCCACACATGCATGTGCACACACACGTGTGAACACACATATACAGGTGCCCATACACTACATACATACACACACATCATGGGCCACACGCATGTGAACACATATACACACCACTCACACAAACACACCCAACAAGAACTTCAGAGGTTCATACACCTAATAAAGAACCTCAGAAAACATCACGTGAGACTTTTGAATGCAGATGAACCATTTTTTTTCTGTTATACATCCAACTTAGCACATGCAGGCAACGGTTAAATATGATTTCACTGAATCTTAGGCATCGATATCAGGCCCCACAGTGGAGACAGTAGGAGACAAGGTAAGTCCCTGTCTTACAGAACACACACCGAGGTGCAAAAGACAAACAGCAAGTTAGCAATATGCAGACTAGAGCCAGCTGGAGCGATGTCCCAGGATGTTCAGGTAGAGCATCCTATGTCTAGTACCAGTATATGAACATGAACCATACACCCAGATACAACGGATCTTCTCTAGACAGGAGCCATAATCAACACAGCCCACACTTACAGTCAGAGTAAAGTCGTAGCAGTCAGGAAGCTCCTGGTGACGAACTGTCTGCAGATTAATGGCTTTCAGCTTAAACTGAAGCTCCACTGTCAGGAGTCTGGAAAACAGAAGATACATGAGGGGCAGACACGGGCCGAGCTGTGTGCCCCTCCAGACGAGGACATGAGACGAGGGGACACAGAACACAGGCCGAGCTGTGTGACCCTCCACACAGGCAGGGTTGTTCACCCCTCCAGAAGACATGAGATGAGGGGACACACACAGGCCCATCCGAGGGCTCCTCCAGCGAACAGTCGAGAACACAGGCTGAGCTATGCACCCTTTGGCTCTCCTCACCTATGGAAGTCCAGGGTCAGGTTGAGCCTATTTTCTCCAGGTGTTCTGATGTCAAAGGATTCATCTGGCTCTATCAGGAAGCATTCTGCCACAGAAAGGAACAAAACCATAAATAAAACTGCATTTTCAAAGGATGATGGCTAAGATCGTGCTATCGCTTCTTAGTTCAATACTGTGGGAGCTCGTTATCAATGCTGCTTGTCCGGACATTCCTGTTTTTAAGACATTTCTGGAGTGATCGAATATTTAGACAGACCCAAACTCTGCCTCAGAATGTCATCATTCTCCCTGTCTCTATTTCCTCTATGCGTTATCTGTTTTTCTTTTGAATTCATGAGTTATATAACAAATGTTCACAACAGAAGCTGGAACGTAAGAGTTGTACAGTTCTTCCTAAGCCACAAGAGCACCAACTGCCATTGTTTTCAGAAATGCAGTCATCACGGGGCTTAGGTGTAAATCAGGGAGTTAAAAACCATAGTTGAAGGTTATAGGAGATCATCACCTGTTTCAATTTCTGGGTCAATGTCAAAGGTATCATTCCCGGGGCAGATGGTCCCTTGCTTGTAGAAGTGCTGACAGATTGCCATGGCCGACTGCTTCGTCCCCTTGTTCTCGTAAGCGTGGTTACCAACAGAGATGTTGCGAAGCTGCAAGTACTTCATTCAAAAGAGAGAGATGGGAATGGAACAACACTGGCAAAGAGGGTGCCAGTCAGGGAAGAGGAGAGCCACTGTAACCCTTCCTGGCCATGTCTTGAGAAGGAGGGTTCCGTCTCCCTTCAGTGCACAGACATTCAGGAAACACACACTGGGATGCTGCATCTGAGTGAGTGGCTCTAAGGAAGCAGTGAAGACCAGAAGGGACAGCCACGTCCAAGGAAAGCCTGACGAAGGCCTTGAACGCTCAAATACTTTGTACCATCTACCCAGGAATTCTCCAGGTCAAAACTGCCTTCTGACCACAGGCTCGCCCTACACTCCCATCCCAGAATCTTCTTTCTCACTTAGATGCAGTATTCCAGGTCATTCTTTGACTGGTAAAGTAAAAATGAAGTTAAAGTTAAAACACCACACATCAGAGGTAAAGTCATTGCTCATTGCTCATTTGTAGTCCTTTCCTGTCCCTGGAACACGTACAATAAAGATTTTGAACCTATTACCCAACATTTTTTGTGTCTCACTGATACTTCTGTCTTCATGGAGTAAGTTCATCAAGTGTTATGCCGTTAAGCACTGATGGGGGTTGGATATGTATGGAAACAAACAGAACATGTGTCTCTCTGCTGCAGGAGCAGGTCTATACAGCAAGGGCTGTGGTTTCTGTGGATTCTTTAGGAAGTAATGCAGAGGTACTGGGACCACTGATTGGGGAATAAGAGAAAGCAGCCAGATGCAAGACTTAACATGCTGGGTTTGGGCTGTTAGGTCAAACAGTTCCAACATAACAGGGCCAGTGGGACTATGTGGGCCTTTTGGCCCTCTGTGTCCCTTCTAACAAGAGCTAAGCGTGTAGACATCTTGATCTTGGCCTTTCACGCCTCCAGAATGGTGAGAGGGAAATGGCTTTCGCTCACTGTCCTGACAGATGGTTTCCTCCAGCAGCAGAAAGAACGTGGCAGTGAAGATAAGGGCTCTTCATGGAAAGAACATGGACACCTAACAAGCTGTGTGGCTTCAGTGCCAGGCACAATGTTTTGAAGGCTGAGTTTAGTCCTAGTGATGAGGGTAAAGATGGTTTATATAGAATTTACCTGGTCTTTAGTCAGACATAGAGACTGCTTTTCAGAGGTGGAGGCAGGAAAATCAAGAGATCAATGCCAGCCTCTGCTACAAGGAGTTTGAAGTCACCTTGGGTTGCATAATGCCCTGCCTCAAAACAGCAAAATGTAATGGACTGTTTACTTCTTGTCTCTACATAACACCTAAGAGACATAGAAACTTGATACAGTACTTACACATACTTAATACGTTTAAAAGTTAAATCCAGCATTGAAAGATGGCTCAGTGTGTAAAGCACTTACCACCAAATCATGAGGACCTGAGTTCAAATCCCCAAAACCCATGGGACACCAGGTCCAGTAGCTTGCATCTGTGATCCCAATTTTCCTATGGTGAGGTGAGAGACAGAGACAAGAAAATTCCCCAAGAAGCTTGCAAGCAGCTAGCTTAGTATATGCAACAATGAACAGAGGACTCTGATTTCAAACAAGGTAGGAGCTGAGAACTGATAACCAAGGCTGTCCTCTGACCTTCACACAAATGCCATGCCACGTTCTGCATGCACATGTGTGTGTGCACGCACACACTTTATTTTGATTCTCTAAACTTACCTTCATCACTAAATTATTTATTATTTTTCTTCTAAAAATTGTAGGCCATGATTCTCTTTAACAACTTTATGTAGCTTTAGTCTCTAAGTTTCGTGTTCCCACTGCTAACTAAGACCCCGGGCTCCAGAAAGACGTGCTTCATCCCAGCAGCTCATGACCATTGTTTGAACAGGCTGCCTCCAGAAAGGAAGAGTCATGATTGCTCGGGAACAATGTTTGAAGAAGAGATTTAATGATTTTGAAATGTGACCTTAAGTTAAAAATACTGTGGTGGCCTGCGTCTTTCATTCCGGCAGGCAGATCTCAAGGCCGGCCAGGTCTACAAAGCCAGTTCCAGGACAGCTAGGGCTGCTATACAGAGAAACCCTGACTCATAAAACAAATATATATATATCTCAAAAACGTATTTTTAATTATCCCTTCACAAGAAGTGATTCTGAACCTTGAGAAGGTACTAATTATAGCAAGAACAGCCAAGAATGAAAACTTGACCCTGGAGTTTGAGAAACAAGTCTCCTTTTGTCGGGCAGATAGCCAGCATCATGGGATCAGCATCAGGCATGACACAACAGCCTGACTTTACACAAGTTTGAAGGCCTCAGTTGTTACGTGAACTTCAAAATTAAAATCCTCATTATCTGTTCTAGGCCTCTAAAAGTATAAGCTTTGAAGACTTAATGACTACTTATAGCCAGGGTTGTGTTAGTAATTTTAAATATTAAAGCACCCGAGTCCAGTCCTAGCCCTGATTCTTTTCATTAAGTCACTGAAATGCAACCTTTCTGATGGTTGGAAATGAAAGCTTTTGTCAATTTTTAGATTGTTTGTCAGCAATATTTTTCGATCAATTTTTAAAAATGCATTTAATGTTGTGTGTGTATGTGTTTGTGTGTGTTTTCACGCACGCCCTATGTAGGAGTAGGCGGTACTAATAGGACAGAAAGACAATGAATTCCCTAAATCTGGCATTACAGGCAGTTGCAAGCTGCCTGGTGTGGGTGTTGGGAAGCAAACTCAAGTCCACTGGAAGAGCAACAGGTGCTCTTAACTGCTGAGCCATCTCTCCAGCCCTTAAACTATATTTCAGTTACTTCTTCATAAGTCATCTCTAAGCAGAACTAACTGTTCAGCACTTGAGTTTCTATATACTCTGTTGCTAGCATTTCTCCAGTCAGTTCTTTCTCCCAAATAAAGAGTGCACACACTGTCTGGGTGTCTCGTTGTTAGAATGCTTGCCTAGCTTGTGCGGGGCCCTGACTTCAACCCCTAACACCTAAAACAAATGAAACCAACAGCAAATGCACACCATCGATTTACCTGGTTCACTGCGAAGAGGACCTGGTCATACACGTCACTTTGAGTGTACACTGCATATGTGTCTTCCATTCGATCCATGTATCCTTTCAGGAAGAGGTGTTTGAAGGCTATAGTGTTCTCTTCCTTGAACGCTACTACCATCTGGTTGCTTAGTCCAAACAGGACCAGCTTAAAAAAAGAAAAAAGAAACAGCAGGAGGGTGAAGTATCTGAGCAGGAAAGAAACGGAGGCATGTGGTTCCAGTCTTGGCTGGCAAGAATGTGCAAGGGATTGGCAGGATGTCCAGAAGGCTCACGGCTTGGGGGCTGGGAGATGGCTTAGTGGATGAAAGTGCTTTCCTTACAAGTATGAGGACTTGAGTTAAAATCCCCAGATACAAAGAAAAGTCACATGTGTGCCAGCACTCCTATAGGGACGTGGAGGGGAGACAGAAGAATATCCAAAAGCTCATGGGCCAGGTATACTCATGTCCCATGTACACGGTGGAAAACAACAGACCCGGTTGGAAGGTGAGGACAGATGCTCAACTTTGTCCTCTGGTCTCCACAGGCATGCCATGGCGAGTATGCACTCACATTCCAGTGCCCAGATGTACATAACATACACCACACATACAGAGAGACAGCAGACAGACAGAGAGACAGATAGATGGGGAGAGGGAGAGAAGGATCACATTCCCATGCCCAAATGTGCACACACATACATCATGCATACAGAGAGAGAGAAGACAGACGGATGGCAGAGACACACAGAAAAGCAGATGGGAGAGGCGGAGAGAAGGAATGCTTCCACTTCCTGGATAACAGACTAAGAAAGTCTAAGTCCAATGAACAAACTAAAGTCCTAGACTTCATTACCCAAATTGTTTCAATAAGACCCAAAATAAAAGCTATATTCTCTAATTTAGAGTATACTAAAATAATATCTCATTAATATTCAGGCAGAATTCTCCATGAAACTTAACTGTGAAGACTTGAAAAGAGCTGTTTCACTGTGCAGCCATCAATCAAACCTGCCTCACTCCAAGTTTCTAGTCTTTTCCCCTCCCAAGCCTCTTCAGGGTCTCTCCCGCCCTCACTCCTTCCTTCCCTCCCTTATGCACTCTGTCTCTTCTCTCTGTCTGTCTCTCTGTCTCTCTGTCTCTCTGTTTCTCTGTCTCTCTCTCTCAGTGTTTCTCTCCTCTCTCTTGTGCATCCTGTTCCCCTCTCTCCGCCCCCTCCATTAAATACTGTGGTTCAGACCCAAGGACGAGGCAGGGTATACGTAGGAATGACACTGAGCATCTATGTATGGTGCCGTTGCAGGAACTCCCCCACAGTTACCAGCCCCTCAACACAGTCCCCAATACAACAGATTTGCAGATGAGTTTGTAAAAGTTCAGAGGAATTAAATAATTGCAGTCATGTGACTAGTGCATAGTCAAGATTGTAATCCTTGTCTGAAGGATTACATACAAGCTCCATTTAAACCATCATTGTGTTCCTAGGATCTGGTGAGAAAGAATGCACTTGTCTTTCCCCCTTTGACGTGTGACCTGAATCCATACACCATAGTTTTCTACCTCACAAACATTCATTTCTGAAGAGTTGCTTTAAGCTAACTATGACAGCTTGCTATTCTAGGGACCTGAAATCTATCAAAATTGGTCCAAGGATCTCAAGGGTTCCCAAAGATACTCTATACATACATACATACATATATATTCAAACATCCAAATGCCTCCTAGAATTCAACACTGAGCCAGGTACTGGACAGCAAGGAAACAATGTGACCTGGCCCTCAAGAGAACCTAAGAAATAAAACTTCTCTAGGAGACTGAGGCTGAGGCTGGAACTTCAGTGCCAGGGAAGGAGGAGCTGTCGCCTCAAAATTGTCCTAGCAGCCCACACTCTGACAATTTATCCCACAACAGAATCCACAGACTGTGTGGCTCGTGTTAGCATCTTCTCTATAATCTCTAACACTGTTAGAGGCCAGGTGAAGGTGAGATCTGTCTGTCTGTCTCTGTCCTGTCTCCCTCTGTTACTCTCTCTCTCTTTCTCCCTCGCTCCTTCCCCCCTCTCTCCCTTTCCCTCCCTTCCTCTCTCTCCCTTCATTAACAGTTCTGGTCAAAACTATAAATAAACCTATTTCCTCCCCTAGTATTCTGTAAAGTGCCAAGCACTGGGTTCTGGTCACATGGTGACAGACAGAGGCTACAGTGGCTGACAGATGGGGAGGGCACTTAGAGCTACAGCCGTCTTCCTTCTGCTGCTGAAAAGTAAAATCTCCCAGCTAGAGAGACTCCTTTCCCTAGAAAGAGATCGTCCATCACCAGGTTACCCTCATTTTTCCAACTACAAGTCGCCCGTGTGTGACATGTGAGTGATCAGGTTCAGACTAAGGAGAGAGTCAGACGTGGATCGCTGGCCATGGAGACACACTCCTTTCATCCCAGCACTTGGGAGGCAAAGGCAGGTGGATCTCCATGAGTTCAAGGCCAGCCTGTTCTGCAAAGCAAGTTCCAGGACAGCCAGGGCTACACAGAGAAAAACTGAGAGAGAGAGAGAGAGAGAGAGAGAGAGAGAGAGAGAGAGAGAGAGAGAGAGATCGAAAGAGAGAGAGAGATTGAAAGAGAGAGAGAGAGAGATTGAAAGAGAGAGAGAGAGAGATTGAAAGAGAGAGAGAGATTGAAAGAGAGAGAAATTGAGAGAGAGAGAGAGAGAAATTGAGAGAGAGAGATTGAAAGAGAAAGAGAGATTGAAAGAGAGAGAGAGATTGAAAGAGAGAGAAATTGAGAGAGAGAGAGAGAGAGAGAGAGAGAGAGAGAGAGAGAGAGTCATATATGAGGTTTGAAGAGATGGCTTAATGATTAAGCGTTTGCTGCTCTTGCAAAGGACCAGCATTCTAGTCTGCTCACAATGTCCTATAATTCTAGCTCCAGGAGAACTGGCACCCTAATCTGGCTCCTGGGAGCACTGTCACATATATGGCAAACACACACACACAAATAGATACATAAAAGTTTAATATAGTTTTTCTTTAAAAGATTCTGAGGGTGAGGGGAGGGAGGGAAAGGAAAGAGAGAAAGAGCATGAACGCCAGGTATGGAGGTTCCTGCCTGTAATCCCAGCACTCGGGAAAATAGGGTAACAGGATTTCCCTGACTTTGAAGCCAGTCTAGTCCTATAGTGAGTTTGAAACTGGCCTGGATAATAGATTGAGACTCCATCTCAACACCTAAACACCTTTGCGTGCTTCTTACCAAAAGGCTTAAACCACTGGCTAACATCCCTTGACCACTCTAGTAAACTACTGGGGATTCTCTAAATCGATGAGGGAGTATTTACGAGTGTAAGCCTGCGAGTGTGCAAACCTAAGACCGTGCATCGCTGTCCTCTGCTATAGTGTCCTGTGTTACACGGGGAACACACCTGCACTAAGCCTCATCACTGTGGGAGAGACAGGGTTGCACTGCTCGGGTCCTAAGACTTGAGCATAAGCACGTATATAAAACACTGAGCTTGGCACACAGCAATCACCCGAATGTACCCCTTATTACCCTAAGTAAATAGCATAGCATTCCTATCCACTGGTATGGACTCCCCATAGAGATGACACAAATAAGCTTTTCAGTGTTGTGACACGTTGCTTTATCACTTGGAAATAAAATTTCAGGTGCAATTTGCCAATTATCATACTGAGAATTGAGCGTGTTTTCGTGGCGATATATTTAGGAGAAAGTGCCCCTGCCTCTGGAGTCTCCGTGAAGCCACTCATGAGCTATTTTTCCAAACACTGCAAGCATCAGTACTTCTTTGTGAGGTGAGAGAGGCTGGGATTTCCCCAAGAGGAGGGTAGTAGTTAGAACAACGTAAAATGATGCACTCAGACAGAGTGCTCACCCAAGTCCAGGGTTAGAAATCCAGATAAGAATTCCACCAACTTCAGGTGGTTCTAGAAAATGGTTTACTAATCACAAGTACCTGTTTTCAATAGGCAATTAAGATTAGCCATCTCAAAATTTAAAAAAAAAAAAAAAAAAAAAAACACCTATCCTTCAATAACACGTGCTCACCAGGAACAGAAAATAAAAATACTAACCTAAATTTGGCCTTCATTTCAGTCCTACTGCTTGTAACAAGAGATACGTCCCCTCACGGGCAGGAAATCCCACTTTCTGACATTTATTTATTTTGTCTTTGTGTGCACACATGCACGAGGTCAGAGGGCAATGACAGCAACCTGTTCTCACCTTCTGCCATGTGGGTTCTAGGGATCAATAAGATTCAGACTGTCAGGCCGGGCGGTAAGCCCCTTGACCGGTGGAGCCATCTTGCCAGCACCCAAAGTCCATTCTTAAAATAAACCACAACCGTACATGCAACTATCACAAAACTTGGTTCTTCAAAAAAAATTTAAAGAAGTTATGGGAAAGAGATTGACTTTTTTTCCCTTCTCACAGAAATGAAAGCATGTATTTTATAGGCCCTTGCAGGATCTCTTCTGCCTACCCCATGTTCTTCCACTACACAGTTCTTGTTATCCAGGCCTGTAGGAATCCCAGAGATTGACTACAGCAAAAATCCATGTAGTTTTCAGAGAAAGAAATGCCCAAAATACTAGTAATAAAAGAAAAATCTCACATTGGGAGTCAGCTAGACTCTGTGAGAGACTTAGTCACCTCTCAAGAATGTCTTCATTGGAGCCAGAGGTTAAAATTGTTCATTCCTGAAAACTGCGGTGGTGGTAAAATTACAATACTGAAAAATAAAAACGAACTGGATGTCTTGGTGAACGCCTTGAATAGCTAGTAAGAGCTAAATAGTGAGAGCCTGTCTTTTTTTTTTTTTTAGAAACAAAAATCCTAAGTCTTTCACAAATGTTAAAGAGAAAAAAGTTCACAGCTGTTGTGGTGGTTTGGAGAGGTATGGGCCCCACAAACTCATGTGTTCCAATACTTGGCCCATAGGGAGTGGCACTTTTGGGAGGTGTGGCTTTGTTGGAAGAAGAGTGTCACTGTGGGGGCGGGCTTTGAGGGCTCATGCTCAAGCTAAGCCCAGTGTGGCACACAGTCTCCTTCCACTGCCTGTGGATCAAGATGTAGGACTCTCAGTTCCTTCTCCAGCACCATGTCTGTCTGCATGTCACCATGTCTCCCCGCCATTATGGCAATGGACTAAACCTCTGAAACTGTAAGTCAGTTCCAATTAAATGTTCTCCTTTATAAGAATTAACAATTGCTGTTGTCAGCCGGGCAGTGGTGGCACACGCCTTTAATCCCAGCACTTGGGAGGCAGAGGCAGGTGGATTCTGTGAGTTTGAGGTCATCCTGGTGTACAAGAGCTAGTTCCAGGACAGGCTCCAAAGCTACAGAGAAACCCTGACTTGAAAAACCGAAAAAAAAAAAATGCTATTGTCATGGTGTCTCTCCACGGCAGTAGAAACCCCTTGCTAATACAGATGTATCTTTCCTTATTTTCTCACGTCCCTTATGCATGTGGTTAAAAGTTGCCGCATAAGCCAGGCCCTCCTTCTCTGCCGGCACCACACTTGTCTTGGGAATCTCTTACCTGGACAGTCACCATTGCAATTTTCAGAATTTGTATGGCGAGTTTCCAAGGCTTCCTACCCCGAGCCCAGAACTTCTCACAGGGATTCATAAAGAAGAATTTGAGTTTGCGCCTCATCTGGTCTTCTAAGAGAAGCAGCTCGCTGGGGGATGAGCTCTGGTGAATGGTGCAGGGACTTTCATCCTGGTGAGAGCCGCTTCCTGCCATCTCGGGGTTTGCCATCGCTAGGAGGGGAACCAAACAAACCCACTCAGTGAGGAAAGACACAGTGTCCAAGGGTCACCCTCAGTGAGGCAGAGTAGAAAGCCGAGGAAGTGGAGGACACGAGAAAGGAATGGGGTGAACGCCTGGTTCATGCCTCCGGCCAGCTGAGAATCAAATGTTCTAGCACAATTCACATTTGCTTAAGGCCTCCCTCCCTTCCCAACTCTAAACCTGCAGTTTTCTGGAACTCTCACTAGGAAACCCCCATAATAGGGACGTATCATAATAACCCCTTGCACGGCCTTAGTAGCTCTTGCTTTACTTTATTAGATTATAATTCTATCCAAGATCTCCCTGGAGTCACCTGTCACCCTACTTATCAAAAAGTGAGAAATAAAGGCTGTTTCCCAGCAACACTTGGAGATGTGGCTTGAAAGCCATCAAAACAGTAGATGAGGCTAACACAACGAGGCTTGCGATCCTCTCTTGGGAACCCTGCGCCCATGCATGAGGAGGCCTTACTCTTCCTCCTGGATCACCCCTCTCTCTTTTCACCCTCATGCTTTAAGATGTATCAAAATGTCATCGATAAACTCCCACCCGGCTTCATGTTAACTAGCCCTGAATTTTTAGCCCATCATAGCCAAGGATGCCGTTTTCCCCGAATGGAAGTACCTGAGAGGTAGCCCAAGCCCACTGCGGTGACCGTGGTAGAGCTGTACCTTCTCAGACTCAAAACTACTTTAGTTTTCTTGAAAAAAATTAAAAAAAGAAAGAAAGAAAGCTGGCATGGCTGCCCAGTGTCCGCAGAGTTGTCCTGTGTCCCCACACCATCTTAGCTGAATACCTATTAGCACAGAGGGCACTAGTTTCTAACTGGTTTCAATACTTACGCGAATTCTCACCTCATTGAAAGCGTATTTAAGGGCTGTTCCTACTAGATTGTAGGAGATTACATGTTTAATGTGATGTAAAAGATTAGATGTTTACATGTATGGTTGTATATGGTATGTGTGTGCTTTCTGGCTCATTGGGTACCAGATACAGCCATTGCAAAGATCAGGGCCTGAGAGGCTGAATAAGAACTTCAGAGAGTAAATGGACCCTGAAATGATATGCATATTTTCATGTGGATATAGTCATTCATTTTCCTCTCTGGGGAGAAGCAAAAACTCCCATAAAATAATTAATCAGTAAGTAGGTTTTGTAGTAACCAAGAACCAGTTTAGACCTTGATATTTCTAGGATTTGCATCAACTCAGCCCACAATGAGCTCAATCCTACAAAATGATAATCTCTATCCTTGAAAGATTGTAGCAAACATTAAATGAAGTGCAAATAAGGCCTTAACACAGAGTCTGAGCAGGCAGCCTCACTTGCTCTCTGCCCCGCCCATCGGGGAGGATCTCTAACACCACGAGATTTGTAGGGACTATGTGAGCCCCCAGAACGGAGCTCGGCTACACAAGGAAAAGCAGCCCTCAACTGCAACCCAACTCCAGAATGACCCAATACTGACCTTGCTTACCTTACCCAGTGCGTTTCTCCCTTTGAAGCATGTGTGCATGCTATTTCTTTGGCCTCTTTGATAGAGGTAAAGAAGCTTTTTCAGACTGAGGAAGGGGTCTCTCCAGAGCCTGGGAGTTATCTGGGATTTCCCCTCAGACTAGTAGTATCCGAACAAAATACCCACCTCTCACCAAGAGAGCAGAGTCCTTCCACACGGAACAGAAATCCCGTCTGAGCGTAATGTTTTCCTAACAACTTGCACTCAACAACGAAGGGGGAAGACTTTTGCCTACATTTATAGATCTGATAAGTCATACCCACTGCTTTCCAAGTCTAGAATCACACGCTGGATGTAGATTACAACATTCTCAGCAAACCCAAGATTCCTAAAATGTAGATTTGGGCTATAAAAACCAGTCATGAGGAGCATCTTAAACTCCTGATTAATGAAAAGTAACGAGGCCACTGCCGAGTGAAGAAAATAATGCATAAAACATATTCCTATGGAACAAGCGCAGTCAGTTCCTCCCAAAGAAATGGCTCGCCTGAAGTGTGGTTTGCTCCAGTGTCACAAGACACCTCAAAGCATGAGTGTATGTAATAATACTTGGGCAAAGACATAAAAGAGAGGAAAAAAGCGTGGCGAGACAAATTTTCAAAACAGTAGAACGATTTAGACAGCATTTGCTTGTTTTTGCCATCTGGGGAGAGAATCCATACATTGTTCATGTGAGACAAGTTGATTTTTTTCCCTTCTCTCTCTCTTAAATTTTATTTTATTTTATTTTGGGTTTAGGGGAGGTTGTAGGGAGAGAGAGTAGATACAAAGGGATGGAGATGCATGGTGTGAAAAAAACAAAGAATAAATAAAAGGAAGAAGAAAAAGAGAAAAAGGAAGGAAAAAAGGAAAGACAGAGAGGAAGGAAGGAAAAAAGAAAGGGAGAAAAAGAAAGAAAGAAAGAAAGAAAGAAAGAAAGAAAGAAAGAAAGAAAGAAAGCTGAGCAAACCCTAAGGGACAATCACTAGGCAACATTTCTCCACAGCTGCTGCTTTAGTTCCGGCCCTGACAGGTCCCGTGCCCCTGCCCCAACTTCCCACAGTGATGGGCCATGACCTGAGAGTTATAAGCTGAACTGAACGTTTTCCTCCCTGAGTTACTTTGGTCGTGGTGTTTATCACAGCAATAGAAACCCTGGCTAAGAGAGACGCAAACCATGTCGGTTCATTAGCACACATGAATAGCTACAGTGATGAGTTTGTGGCTAGTGAATGTTTTGTGAACTACTTTGTGAAGTCTCACCAAGCCCTTTTCCACTGTGATACAGAGAAAATGAAACTTTAAACACATGAGCTGTGCGCCACGTAACAGTAACCTACAGGAACAACGAGAAAACAGCCAACAACCATTAATTTATTCAAAACGCTGCTCAAGTTGTTCCAGGAGCCCAGCTTTCATTCCCACTGACTGCTAAACTTACAAAACACGGGGAACCACACTGGCTGACCAGGTATTGATAGCCACTCTTTTTCTGGTGTCAAGGCCTGCTGGGGGCGGAGGGGAGGACACACGACAGTAGATGTCCACTCAGATGCCAGGGTGCTGGCCTAGCACAGACCTCCTAGTCACAGCAGCCAGAGGTTGAATTGGGTTGAGCAGCAGAAATGTACCTATACAGAGGGAAGACTGAATTGGAGAAAGCACCACCAACTGCCACAGGCTGCTTCCTCAGCAGCACAGCATCTCACCAGACCCCTCCTTTCTCTCCTCCCTCCCTCTCTGGTTCTACAAGTCTATGACTTCAGGCCACTCACTGGGTCCACACCTAGCCTTGGTTTTTGCTCCTGCAAAACGACAACAGTTCTATTCTGCCGTCCCTCCTTCCTCTTTCTTCTTCCATGACTTGGGACTACATCTGTGGTATCCGTTCCTTGCGAGAAAGCAAAGTCTGGCCTGCTGCCATCCTGATACCACGTCCTGAGATATTCGGATTTCTGCAACCTGCTGGAGTCCGACTAGCTCAGAACCTCTGCTCTTGCCCCGTTTCTACCTCTGGCAACAGCCTTTAGAAAGGGAGGGCCCAAGTTAAGAGCAGACACGAAGCCGCTCCAGGAGTCTGGTGGGAGTCCAGTTGACCTCCAGGGGACACCAGCCTCCCAGAGAGCAGGAACACTCTGGGCTAAGGTGGCATCCTGCACTGGATTCTAGCCGCTTGCTTCCTAGGAAACACGACTGGTATCCACAGGCTGTCACCTCCAAACCTTGCCGAGGTGGCACAGAGAGGGTGGGTGTTCCCACCCCAGCCATGAGCCCCACTGACCTGTGGTGCGTGCTGGAGCCCCGTTTGTGACAAACTGGTGCATCTCGCACTCGGCTCCCCTCTGTGTGCCCTCCATAGCTGGCACAGGTGTCCTGGGCCCCTACCCTCCCGCTTTGTGTCACCTCCGATTGGAGACATCGGGCTCCCTCCCTGAGCGCCTCAGGCGAGTTTCTTACGACATCTGTTGCCCTGGGGCGGCGCTGGGTTAGGCTCACCTGCGGCCCAAGGCTCGCCGCCGAAGGGGCACCGGCAGGGACAGCGCGGACTCGAGGGGAGGAGTCAGGTCCTGGTAGCAGCCGAAAGATCTGACTGATCAGCGCAGTCACCCTCGGTTTGGAGCCCGGAGCCCACAGGCTCCAGCCATCTCCCTCCTCGGGCCCCAGCCTTGTGACCCTCCTCCCCAGGGCTCGGGTTCCCTGCCACGCCCTTTGTGGGGCGGCCTTTCTCTGAGACAGGTGGGGAGGGGAGGCCGTCTGAAGGATTGTGGTTGTGATGCTGTCCTCTCTGTCACACCTCCAGAGGCTTATTCCCTGCGCTCCCACCATTCCCTTTCCCTGTAAGCTGGAAAGTGACTGGTGAGGTGGATCACTAGGGGACCATTCCAACTAGGGGACCGTTCCAACAGGTTGGGCATGGAGCTGTCAAGGTGGTATGGGAAACACACTGAGGATCAGCTGCAGTGATGTTCACCTGGCTCCCGGGCCTGCTAGGCTCACCTGTGCACACAATGTGAACTCGGAAAATGTAAGGCATCCATCCGGAGCCTTGGATCATCAGTCAAAAGATGGGAAATGAAGGGCTATCGACGCTTCCCAAACTAGAGCGCAGGTGCAGAAAGAGCCCTGGGGAGCCCTGGGGTGCAGTGCGAATACAAATATGTCAGGCACCATTACAAGGCTGGAGGGTGGTTTAGTTAGGAAAAACCGTCTGCCTTGCACTCTTAAACTGAATCTATCCCCCAAATCTGTATGGCACCCACAGTCTCAGCCCTGGGGGAGGTCAGAGGCAGAAGGATCCCTGAGTTCATTGGCCAGCCTGTCTAGTCTAATTGGTGAGCTCTGGGCCAATGAGAGACCTTGTCTCACTGGATTCTTGAGTATGCCACACCATGGCAGTCCTCTGGTTCCCAGAGGCTTGCCTGTTCGCCAGTATGGCAACACATAGGTGCATCTTTACCCAAACTGGCACACGCTCATGCATGCATTTTCTCCTTTAATTTTTATGGACGTTGGTGATTTGCCTGCATGCATGTCTGTGTGAGGGAGTTAGCTCTTGGAGTTACAGACAGTTGTGAGCTGCCCGGTGGGTGCTGGTCCTCTGGAGGAGCAGTCAGTGCTCTCAACTGCTGAGCCATCTCTCCCGCCACCACACATGAATTTTTTCAGAGTGCCAGATGGAGGAATGACTCAGTCATTAGGAGCCCTTGCTGCTCTAGCAGAGGCCCCAAGTCTGGTTCCTGGCAATGCGGCTCACAACCATTTGTAACTCCAGGTCCAGGATACCAAGTGCCTTCTTCTGGCCTCTGAGGACACCAGGTAGACACTTGGGGTGCATGCGCATGCACGCAGTCAAAACACTTATCCACGTAAAATAAAAATAAGTCCTTAAAGCAAATGCCTGGGAGCAGCCTTTAAACTGTAACCTTTTCTTCACGAATTCTGTGAAGCATTTAACAGTGGTTCTACCACTTATCAAGGCTAGCAGGAACTTTGGCTAACTTTAATTACAGTCACTTGAGATTCATATTAATTTATTGTTTTATTTTTATTATCTTGGGGCATGAATACCTACGTGGCATGATACCATGATCACGAAGGTGGCTTTCCCAGGGCCAAGGCTTCTCCATTGCACTCTGGATGCACTGAGCCCTGCGGTTTCCCCAAATGCGAGAAACTAACTGCATAATTTGCAGTAGTTGGGGACTGTGTGCATGCTCTCCCTTGGAAAAGAAATAATAAATGCTTTTTGAAGTTGTAAAATAAGTAGATCGTCCTAACAGGGTATTCCACCAACTATATCCAGAACAGACGGATCATTTTGGAAATTTTTTTTTCAAATGCTAGATCAGTTTGCACAGAGAATTTATAAATGAAACTATCCTTTCTTGTGTCTTTCTGAGTGGGGGAGTGTTTCTACTTTTGTTTTGCAATGGAGTGTAAAAGGTTTATGCTGCTCATTAACCCGAATCCCAAGTGGGATAGACGAGCTAGATGCTGAGAGGATCTAATTGGCACACTCTATTCTCAGGTGCAATTTGGAAATATAATTTAATCTCTAGTGCCCCTTGTTTCTGCACAGTTTAACGTGGTCTTCTTCCATGCTGTAGCTGAAGTTATCATGGTAGGAAGAATTTGAAATGCATAATTGTTCAGACGCTATCTGAATTTTGGATGGGTTTGCAGAAATGAGAGATGACCCTCCCTCAGCCCTACTGCAGCTGAGCACTGTCTAGTAGCTAATGAAAAAAGTCTGGCTTTGGGGGTCAGTTCAGTGAGGCCCAAATTCCCTTTTGTGTCGCTTCCCAACTTATTTATAAGAAATCATTTACTCTCTTTTCCTCTCCACTTCTTTTCCTGTCTAATCTCTCCAATGAAAGAAATAGTGAATATTTATTAATATGACATGTGTAAAGTACTCATATTTCATGTGCTTATGGGTATCCCATTCCTGTCTTTGGGACAATCAAAGTTAATGGGAAATCAACTGTGTCCATGAATTATGAAGACTCAATATTGTTCAAGATGTCGGTTTGTGCTCAGTTCATTTATAGTTGGATCCAATCATTTTAGAAGTTGACAAACTGATTCCCAAACTCATATGGTAAGGCAAAGAACCTGGAGTAACAGAACAAGTTTTATAAGAACAAAACTAGAGTATTTACCAAACCCAATACCAGGACTCCTAAAGCTGTCTGAGTAAAACAGTTGCGTAATATACAAAAAGAATTTATCTAAACCCTTGAAGAACAGGCTCTAGAAGTAGATTCTTATGCATGCATCTGATCTGTTGATTTTTAACAAAACTACACGATAATTAATATAAAGGGGGAAATTGACCTCAATAATCAGCATAGTGATATTATTGGCTCAATAGAACCCACTTATGGGGCTGAAGAGATGCCTATGGGATAAGGGAGCTTCTTGATCTTGCAAATGGCTTGGATTCAGTTCTCAGCCCCAAACCATCTCTAAACTCCAGCACCAGAGGAGCTCACATCCTTTACTGGCCCTATAGGTGCCTGCACACATGTGGTACACATAACCCTATACATGTGCACACACACACATAAAAACAAATCTTTAAAAATAGTCAGGATACACTAGCATGAAGCCAAAAGAAAGACAGATTTGACACCAGAGTCAAATAGGGCAGAAATAGGAAAGAGAAGCAGTTAAGATTCAGTCAGTCAGTGTTCCTTTAAGCTTTATCATGTTGTATGTGTTCCTATGTTCCTGAACCCATTGGTGCATCATTCTAAATAAAATAAGCATGAATACATCTATACAGTCAGAGCATATATTAATCCATTCTTAATTCCAAACAGTAAGCTTTGGAAGCAATATGAATCTCTAAACTGCCATCCTCACTTAAGATTTTATGTTAGTTGGTGTTGCTAGGAAGGCAAGCATATTGTTTGACTATTACCCAATCAACTCCACTGCATTTTCGAGGCACACATTGCATAAGAATAACTTGGTCAGCACCACATGACATAGACGGTGATCCCATGAGATGGAAAGAAAACTGGAGCATTCCCACAACCTAGAGATACAGCCGTCCTAGCATTCTAGCATGATGCATCTTGTGGGATAGTGTGGGTATAAAAAAGTTGGCTATGCTACCAGTCATACAAAGCATCATCCCACTGATGTGCACTGTACATAATGCCTGTGGTGGCTTGGAGGAGAATGTCCTGCGGAGGCTCTTGTATAGGAACACTTGGTCCCCATTCAGTGGCATTGTTTTGAGATTTAAGAGTTATGGTCTTGCTGGAGGAAATATGCCACTGAGAGGAGGTTTTAGGAGTTAAAACCTTGAGCCACTCCCAGTTTGCTCCGTCCGTTTGCCGTTTACAATTCATAAGTAAGCTCTCAGCTTCCCTCCCCAGCCACCGTGCCTATCTGCTGCCTCCACTTTGCTGTTGTGGACTCCAATCTTCTCGAGCTGAGAGTCAAAATAAATTATTCTTTAGCTCTTGTAGACCACGCTGGCCTCGAACTCACAGAGATCCACCTGCCTCTGCCTCCCGAGTGCTGGGATTGCAGGCATACGCCACCACTGCTCAGCTTCAAAACAAATTATTCTATAAGTCGCCTTGGTCATGGTGTTTTATCACAGCAATAGAAAAGCAACTAATAGAACATCCAAGAGTGATAAATGACTAAATTGCTGTCATTTACTGTATTTCTATTGTGTTTTGGAGTGTATTATATTTACAAAGAAAAGTTAGCTGTAACACAGACTCAGGTGGACTCCTTTTGGTGGGATTTCCAAAGAGGGAGGGCACTGACATCAGAGGAGATGCAGCTCCATGCATATTATCGCCCTTGAAACCATCTAGCAGGACTCTAGTAGGGCGAGGTTTGCAAGTGAAGGAGGAAATGATGACCTTGACCTTGTGTAATCCTGGGTCCCTGTGTGTTTTTGCCTTCATTTTTAACAGAACGTAAACAACAACAACAAATATGAAATATCATGTAAGGGTGCAGGGGAAATGTCTTGCACAGAAGCTCGTCGTTATTTTACTACTACTGAGATTTAGCGTTGTTTCCTTCTTTTAATTAGTTTATTATAAATGGCTCAAAATAGTGGTATTATGTGTGATTAAAATATGGTCTTTTGTATATTTTTATATCATTTTCTGGAAATATCATATATGTGTACAATACATTTCAATCATATCTATTTCCTCCTCCCCCCACTTCATGTTCACTTCTCTGCCATCTGTATAGCTCACTGAGTCTAATAGTGCTGACTATAACATGCATGGACGTGGGACCATGGACTGGAGTATATACAGCCAAGCCAGGGGCATAGACACAAAGAAACGTACCCTCCCTCCACAGCCAGTGGGTGTCCAGGATCTAGAACAGAAGACGGGCCTCTGGCCATGCCGGTGAGAGGTTAACTAGATTAGGATAAGTGCGGTGGGAAGACTCACCCTAACTGTAGGCAGCATCGTTCCATGGACCTGCGTCCTAAACTGAATAAAATGGAACCAGGATTCATCTCTCTGCTTCCTTCCTGACTGGGGAGCAACAGAGCAGCTGCCTCAGTCCCTTCCCTGCTGTGAAGGACTCTACCCTCCAATTGTGACCCAGATTAAACCCTTCCCTCTCAAGCTGCTTTGTGAGAGTATTTTTATCACAGAGAAAGGGAAATTAACTAATTCGGGGAGGAGAGGTGGTTCCTATTACAGAGGTTCATGCTCACGGTTACATTTCAAATAATTTAAAAATAAAATTTTCCAAACGAGACAGCTCTGGGAACAGCACACCAAACTACTCAAAAGGGGGAGGAGAACATTGGCTGGCATGAGGGAGGGGAGAATTATCATTTGATTGGCTAACTGGAGGGGAGAATTATCATTTGATTGACTAACTGGAGGGGAGAATTATCATTTGATTGGCTAACTGGAGGGATGGGATAATTATCATTTGATTGAATCGCATGATTTGTGCCTTCACATGACAGCACTGTTGAACACAGATCTTGTTTTAAATCTGAAGCTGTCTACTTGACTGAGACAATTCATTCATTCTCTTCTCTGACTCTCTCTCCTTTTTCTCCCCTTTCTCGCTCTAATAGAAAGTTCTTTGTGGGAACCAGGACTGGCTGAGGAGCCTTCCTGGCTTTGCCCCACCTTCTGCCTTGCTCTAAGGGAAGCACTGTCACCACCTACTGACATTTGGGAAGTTTAGTTTGTGAACTGCATTTGTCTAGACAAAAACAAATTTAGGCTTAAATACAATTTCTTGCTTTAAATGCAGTACAATCACTTTAAAAACATTCAAAGTGCCCCTAAGGATTAAAAAAGTAAACATAACTGCTGTTTGTTCACCAAAGCTCAATGCCTGTTCACACCAAAGGTTCCTCACCAGCACGCAGTGGGCTCAAAGCCTGCCCACACCAAAGGTCCCTCACCAGCACGCAGTGGGCTCAATGCCTGTTCACACCAAAGGTCCCTCACCAGCATGCAGTGGGCTCAATGCCTGTTCATACAAAAGGTCCCTCACCAGCACGCAGTGGGCTCAATGCCTGCCCACACCAAAGGTTCCTCACCAGCACGCAGTGGGCTCAATGCCTGCCCACACCAAAGGTTCCTCACCAGCACGCAGTGGGCTCAATGCCTGCTCACACCAAAGGTCCCTCACCAGCATGCAGTGGGCTCAATGCCTGTTCATACCAAAGGTCCCTCACCAGCACACAGTGGGCTCAATGCCTGTTCACACCAAAGGTCCACCACCAACAAGCAGGCCATGGCTCTCCCCCGACAGCTGTTTCTGAGTAGAGAGCTTGAAGACTCATCCAGCAACGGTACACTCTGCTTCCTTAGGAGGTTCTTGGCTTCCTTCTGAGCTGCTGCCCCAGCCTCTCTGGAGACACCTGCTCTATACAGCACAGGTCATGTGCAGGGACAGACGGGGCCTGAGTCATTCCAGTCCCATCTGGACTCAACTGCCCTGCAGAAATGACGGTGGGAATTACCCCCTTCCTTTATCTGCTTTAGTATATTTCTCACCCAAGCCTTTTTTGACTTGCCTTTTTTATAATTGCCATAATAGGATGAGGAGATAGCTCTGTCGATAAAGTGTTTACTGTACAAACATGAGGGCCTGAGGTTGACTCCCAGGAACCACCAAAAAGGCCAGGCATGTGGTGTGTGCATGTAATCCTGGTGCTGGCGAGGCGAAGAAGGATGGAGTCATGGGGCTTTATGGCCAGCCAGTCTAGCCTACTTGATGAGCTTTGGGCCAGTGCGAGAGCCTGTCTCAAACAACTAGATAGATGGCTAGTGAGGAACAAGATCCAAGGTTGTCCTCTGCCTCTATGCACGTGCGTGCACACACACATACACCACACACAGACACATACACACACATACACACAGACACATCACATTAGAATTGGTACTTTCCATCAACGGATATTAAGTTTGCTGCACAAAATCTGACAAGGTAGAGATAAGGTTGATTTTTAAACCTTGCCTCCAGGACAGGTGTCTGCATCTGATTTTCTCATTTTTGAAGCTGAGAGTTCATTGAGGATGTTCTTCTGTTCCCTCTGCCATAGACTAAGGCAGCTCCCCAAGAACCTAGAAGTGAGGGCAGAGTTTAAACACAGAGACCCCTTTCCTTCTCACCTGTCCTCTTTCCCAAGGACACGGATGCAAGTGACAGTACAAGGGTGCTATTCACAGCCTCCATTCTGAGCTCTTCAAAAAACAAAATAGGAAAAAATCAATCTCAGCTCTAGCGTGTCAGATTTCCTACGGCAAACTCACTTTGAAATTTCTCTAAGCGTCCTTATTTTCTGATGTAACTTCTTCACTCACTACATCTTCACTTAACTGACGAAACAAAGATGAATTTTGAATATCTTCGAGTTTGCGGCAAGTTTAATCCACGTCCCCTCAGAGCACACAGGTGCTCGCTAGTCACCCCGGCCCTCTCTTTTGGCCACTCCTACTAAAGAACGGATTATGTTCTTCATGGATCTGCAGCGTGAAGAAATCACTACTCACTTCCCTTTTCTCTTTTACTTTCTTGGTATTGTGACTCTTGACTCATTCACTGGGGTGTGTCTAAAGCAAAGATGACAGCAGGACCCGTGTCTCAATCAAATCACAAGGTTACAATCCTTTTTAAATCAGTTATTGGATTGTGGAGAAATTTTTTAAAGGAAAATAAACCCTTTTAAGAAATTTTTAAAAGCCTTTGCTAATATCTCTTGCATTTATTTTCTAGAATAAGCAATCATATATTTACATATACTGCATGAATGTGTACATAATGTAAGCCACGAGCGTATCAGAAGCTGTGTTGGGTGATACATCCACTTAAAAGAAAGAGATATTACCCCAGCCCTAACGTCAAGAAGGGAGGTGCCACGTAAAGTGGCCTTAGCTGCACTCTATGATTCTCAAACGGAAGAACAGGAAAGAGTGACTGATTCTCTCTGTGCTGTGTGGCTTTGCAGAGGAGATGGCACCTGAGCTGAATATGAAAGGTGAAGGACCTCACAAAGCAGTGAAGATGGAGAAAGGGACTCAGGCTGAGACAAGAATAGAAGCAACACCACCGTGTCCTGAGGAAAAGGCTTCCACGGAGGAGCCACAGGGACAGCTATCGCCTGAAGCAGGATGGCAGAACTGCTTAACACCAAGGGACGAGCATGTCATAGCTGCCTGGTGTGGGTTTTTTCATTCGATTTTGTGTCTATTTTAGTCAATGGTGACTTTACACATTTTTAAATTGGCACAAATATGAATATATTGTGAAGCAGAATGTCAAATTCTCAAAAACAGTTAATCTCTGTGTGAATGGGTCATCTACCCAGTGCCCACTTGGAGACTGGACAGCTTCGAGTCACCCGTTATCAGGTCCCGTCTCCCCATACCAGCACTGGGATGTACCCGCTGGGGTCTCGGACCTGAACTTGGGTCCTCACACTTACATGGCGAGCGTGCCTCCCTTCAGTCCACAGCCTAGCCTTTACCCCCTAGCCTTCATGCCCCTTGGTTCCGAGAGGTGGATCAAAAGTGCTGGGTTGCACTGTGAGATGCAGGAAATGGGGTAAGACGGTATCTGGCACCCGCCAGCCATCTTTCAAGTCATGCTCAGAATTTTGTACAACTTTTTGTACACCACATGGGGCTGTGCGAAAAGTGCTGCCAGCCTTGGGTCCCTGATTCCGAACACTACATGGCAGCTTAGAAGATAAACTAGAGGGGAAAAGATGAGTCGTGTCCGGCACTGCTGTTACCAGCGAGGTGACAGATGAGGCCATCCGAAATAAGGAAAAGGCAAAAGCATCTTAGAGGAGATGTATCTTCAGACACACATTCAGGGAGGAGAAATGGTTAAGACTTAGTAACAATCGGAAGCACTGCCACGAAAAGACTGAAATCGCTGGCGCTTTCCTGGCTGGCGGAAAACTGCCGGCTTTTCTGGGGTTAGGTGACGTCACAACATGACAACCAATTACAAGCCTGCTTTGACAAAAACGGTTGGAGGCCAATACCGTATTGGTGTCGGGGGTTTTGTCAATCTCCATCTTAGCAACGGACGCGTCCTAGCAACACCCGGCAGCTGCTGTTGCTGGAGATTTGAGATTTATTTTTCCGGAGCGAGAAGAGTCAAGCCCCCGCGTCTCCAACCCTTAGAGAAGCTTTTCTCCCGGGTACTGACTACCAAGAGGCTATCTTCTTTTGCCTTTAGTGATCCAGGTAAGGCGGTTCAGAATGCGCAAGGGTAAACTAAATATCTCATTACCATTTCAAGGGCGTTCGAAAACTTCCCTTAATGTGCTAGGCACCGTGAAGTCTACGAAATAAGCAAAGACTTTTTTCAGTACTTTCAAAGGGCTTCCAGCCCAATCCAGAGACAAAACAGCTACGAGAGAGCAGTTAACAGCGATTTAAGAATGCTGGGAACAGAGAGAAGATACTGTCTTGTTCTAGCCCTTGCATTGCCTGGCACGCAGTAGGAGCTCAATAAATTATTCATAAATGAATATGAGAATGACGTGATCCTGGTTGCTCATCTACACCGTAGAAGATTAACGTGGGCTGAAGCGGATCACTGGGGGTTAACCAGGGAGAGGGTTAACCAGGAAGACAAAGAGAGATGATGAATTCTTTGAAAGAGGTTCTTGTTTCATTTCCCTAGGAATCACTGTATCTAGGACCTAATTGCTGCTTAGTGCGGCCTCTCAGCCCTCGTAGTCCTGTGTACTGAACGCTGAGTGAGTCCACAGCCACCCCTCAGGCGGTGTATTTGGGACCTGTGTCAGCTCCTCTCAGCATCGCTAGAATATGTCAGATCAAGACTGATTCAGGCTCAGGGAGAAAGCAGACCACCAGTGCAGGATAATCTTCAGATTCAAGCTTCCAGAGTTGGAAAAATTCTTCTAAAATGCAAAATCCACTCTTTGGAAGTAGAAGGGGCTTGGGAAATGCATTTCAAGTGATGTCAGTCTTATACTGGAAGAGAATAAACTATTTATATTAGGGAAGTAACTTGACCATTTTATTCATATGTGAAAAGCATATTCATTGTATAGAATATGCAATGAACAGTCATGGTGGTAGTATTGGCAGTATTAATGCGTGTGTACATGTAACCACACGCCTGTGCAATTGCCCACGCTGTAGCTGTATGAAGTAGGGTGGTGTTTACAATGTTGTTGAGTATTTTAAGCCAAATGGAACTGGAACGGAAAATGAAGAGGAATATACTGATGAAAAATCTTCCAAAAAAAGAATGATGTCTACGTTTTGAATTTATGATTCTGGAGAATGGTGTGGATAACACTTCATCTGAAAAACTGAGAGAGCATTTATTACAGAATATCTATATAAAGTAGAGCTTTGGGCTGGTGTAATGGCTCAGTAGATAAAGGCGCCTGCCACAAAGCCTGGTGACCTGAGTTTGCCACCAAGGCCCCACGTGCTACAAGGGGAGAACTAGCTCCAGTAAGTTGTCTTCTGTCCTACACACACACACACACACACACACGCACACACACACGTGTGTGTGTGTGCGTGTGTGTAATTTAAATTTGTTTAAGTATAAAGTTCAGGGCTGAGGAGACAACTTTGCCGGCTAAACTGTGAGCACCTGAATTTGATCACTAAAAACTAGGTTAAAAACAAACAAACAGCAAGGTGAAAGGGTTGGAGCGATGGCTCAGTGGTTAAGATCACTTGATCCTCTTGTTGGGGATCCAGAACCACATGGTAGCTCACAGTCATCCGCAACTCCAGTGCCAAGGGATCTGATGCCTTCTTCCGAACTCCACCAGTCCAGACATGCAAGTACAACACACACACAATAAAATAAATAGTAGTTCTAATAGTAAATCTAAAACTTTTTCATCAAGATGTGGTAACACAAACTTGTAATCTCAGCACTTCTGAAGCAGAGATGGGAAGATTCCTCAAGCATGGCGGTCAACCCGTTTAGCCTGCTGGTTGACCCTGTCTCAAGAAACAGTGATGATAGGTAGATAGTGCCTAAGGCATGACATTCTAAGTTGTCCTGTGCCACACAAACATGCCCCTTCACACACACGGGTGGAGCGTACAGGAGGAGGAAGAGAGGGAGGGAAAGGAATAGACATTGCTTTAAAATTCAGAATCATAAAATACTGATCAAAGCATAAATCGTGCCTTTATTGATGAAGACCATGGCTTTAAATAGTTCTGTTTGTGTGCTAGCTAGTTTTATGTCAACTTGACACAAGCTAGCGTCATCTGAAAGGAGGGAACCGAAATTGGGAAAATTCCTCAATAAGTTCAGGCTGTAGGGCATTTCCTTAATTAGTGATTGGTGTGGGAGGGCCCAGCCCATTGTGGGTGGTGCCATCCCTGGGCTGGTGGTCCTGGGCTCTGAAAGAAAACCGCTGATTACGCCATGGAGAGCAAGCCAGTGAGCTATATCCCTCTGAGCCTCTGCATCAGCTCCGGGTTCCTGCCCTGTTTGAATTCCTACCCTGAGTTCCTACAACACGGAAGTGTAAGCCAAATAAACTCTCCCCCACCCCCACAACTTGCTTTTGGTTGTGGTGTTTCATCCCAGCAATAGAAACCCTAATTAAGATATATTTGTAATGAAACACAGAAACCCGAGGGATGTTGTGGTGTGGAGGCTGAGAGTGTGCTCACCCTCTCTATGTCCCCTCATCAGTGACCTGACCACTTCATCCTTCATAAAATAAGGATGACAAATGACAGTAATAATAACACGTAACTAAGATTAAGGTCGCAGAAAAGCTGAGGCAGAAGTATCTTAAACTCAAAGCCAGTGTGAGTAGGCAAATAGGGAAATCCTGTCTCAAAAAAATTCATTTAATTTAAAATGCACATGAAATGCTTCAAACTGGCTGGGCAGTGGTGGTGCACGCCTTTAATCCCAGCACCCAGGAGTCAGAGGCAGGTGGATCTCTGTGAGTATGAGGTCAGCATGGTCTACTAGAGCTAGTTCCAGGACAGACTCCAAAGGTACAGAGAAACCCTGTCTCAAAAAAACAAAAAAAGAATTAATAATAATAATAATACACACATTGGACTTTCAAGGCTCAACATGAGAAGTGCTTTCTATGCAAAGCTGATGGCCTAAATCCAATCCCAGGACCCACATTCAGGTGACTCCACAGAGTTGTCCTTTGTCTGTCACACAAGCACAGTGGTACATATGCCGCCCTCCTTCCCCCTCTGCATCCATATATACACATACACAATAATGATAATGTTTGCAGTGCACGCAAACACACGGGCACCCACACTTTGGTCACGATTCTGTAATGAGAGGACTAGGTAAAGAACAACAGAAGCTGATGGTGTCTTAGCCTTCAGCTACAAGATAATGCTCAATCTGTGCTGAAATTGATTTCATAAAATAAGACAAACCTCTCTGAGGTGACAAGCTGAATAATGATTTGATTTTTATTCCTTTTATTGAGCCCTCAAAGCCACCTTCTGAGTGGATTCCATTTTCCCTGGGAAACAAAGAAATACATAGAGACCAAGATGGTCCGCAGCTTGCCAGGACCATTCAGCTGAAAAGTAAGACTGTTTGCAAATCCCGGTGCACAGACTCCTGGAATCACGTCTTATTCTGTAGCCCAGGCTGGCTGCAGTGCAAGGCAATCCCTCTGCTTCCACTCCCAAGAGCTCCAATCACAGGGATAGCCACTATACCTGACTCTGAAATCACACTCTTAACCATTTAATAGGATGAGTCTATGCTGGGCATCTTGACAGGGATTTAATGCCATGGGATGACCTTGCCCAGTGCCACATCCTGTCAAAGCACCCTGAGGCGGCACAAATAAGACCTTAACAGTTACATGTAAGACAGGAGTATGACTTAAGTTATATTCATTTACAAACTATGCACAGATGTGTGTGCTGCGGACCTGACTCACCCCATGGCTTAAAGCTCATCTGTGTAGCCGAGACGCCTGTGAGGAGACAAAGACCATGACAGCATTGAGCAACCACAGAGAATAAGACCCCAGGGCAGCAGGGATAGCCATGGGGCACCTCAGTCAACGGCTCCATAGGAACAGGGTCTTATCAATCACACTGCTGTTGCACTAAAACCTTTAGACACAGTACACAGCTAATCCTGAGTTCCTGCTGAAAATTCATTGCTGATTTAGTCTAGGCCCAAGCCTAGAAAATATTATATTTACTAAATAAGAATGCTTCCTACCTGAAAGTATAAACCAGTACTTAATAATGCTATCTCTCATTGTAGCCTACATCAGAGTCATGGCACCAAAAGCAGAGAAGAGTCCCAAGGGCCAGAAAAAGGGCAAAAAGAAGGCCAAACAACCATTACTAGGTAGGATTGTCTTTTTGTTTATGAGATTTTTTTACTTGGTTATTTCTTGCTGTGTGTTATTTTGTATTATTGCATGTTGTTGTGTACTATGGAGTATATACTCTTGATTTATCTATCAAGTAAAATGAAATACTTTTGCTCTTATAAGTCAGACAGATATTGAATGGAGCTTAAGCCTTCCCCCCACATATGAATGAAATGCAACTGACCACACATGCGTTACTAAAGAGAAGACAGTTTCCTACTTCTCCTGTAACCATTCAGGTGGTAGTTGAATTATTCAGTATATATTTTTATTTATGGTTTGTGTTTGATGTTTTACAATGGCATAGCAAGGGGAGATCACCTGATTCAAACTGTAAACTTGATATCCCATTGCCTTTCAGTTGCCGAAGAAGAGGAGCCAGTGAACATGGAGAGCATGGGTGAGCGGAAGCAGCACTAGGGATTCCCTATTTAGAGGCTCACGACATAGCCCAGATGGGCCCCAAACTTGGGGTCTGCTCGAGTTGCATCCCCACACCCCGGAATTTTTAAAATAAAGAATAACAATGAAAATAGAAAGCAGAAATTAAATGGAGAAATAGATTTGAGACTACAAAGGGGTAGTCAGATGACTGTGGGTAAAGCACACTCCAGGCGAACCTGACAATCTCAGTTGATCCCAAAACTTCAGTAAAAGTGAAAGGAGAGGCTGGAGAGATGGCTCAGTGATTAGGAGCACCGACTGCTCTTCCAGAGACCTGGATTTGATTCCCAACACCTACATGGTGGCTCACAAGTGACTATAAATCCAGTTCCAGGCTACCTAGAGCCCTCTTTTGGCCTCCAAGGGTACGGCATGCACATGGTGCACAGCATGATGTGTACGCAGGCAAAACACCTATTCATATAAAATAAGAATAAATAGTCTTTTGTTTCCTTTTCATGTGTTTACCTTATTTATTTTAAATCCACACCATAGTTTCCCCTCTCTCCTCTCCTCCTATTCCCATCCCCAGTCCCCTCCTCCTGCTTCTGTTCAGAAAGGAGCAGGACTCCCATGGGTATCAACATAGCATGGCATATCAAGTTGCTGTAAGAACAAGCAATGCCCCTTGTATTAAGACCTGGCAAGGCAATCCAGTATGAAGAATAGGGTCCCAAGAGACAGCCGAAGCATTATGGACAGCCCCTATTCCCATCGTTAGGAGTCCCACAGGTAGAATAAGCTACACAACTATCACATATGTAGAGGGCCTGAGTTGGTCCTATGCAGGCTCCTTGGTTATTGGTTCAGACTCTGTGAATTCCTATGAGCCCGGGTTAGTTGTTTCTGTGGGTTTTCTTGTGGTGTCCTTAACCCCTCTGGCTCCTCCAATCCTTCCTCCCACTCTTCAGCAGGATCCCCTGAGCTCAGTCTAATGTTTGGCTGTGCGTGTCTGCACCTGTTTCCATCAGCTACTGGATGAAGGCTCTCTGATGACAATTGGGGTAGTCACCAATCTGATCACAGGCCATTTATTGATAAAAATCTTAGCTAGGGTCATCCTTGTAAATTCTTGGAGGCTTCCCTTGCATCAGGTGTCTCCCTGGCCCCAAATGCCCCCCTCTCCAGTCATCTCTTTCAGTATTCTCCCCTCCACCCACCCCACATCCTGACTCCTCATGTTCCCATCCCCACCAAACCCAGGTGCCCTTCTCAGGGAGATCCGTGCATCCCCACTTGAACCTCCCTTGCTACGTAGCCTTTCTGGCTCTGTAGATTGCAGCATGGTTACCCATTACTTTGCAGCTAATATCCATTTAGAGTGAGTACATATGTTGTTTGTCTTTCTCAGTCTGGGTTACCTCACTTGAGATGACTTTTTTCTAGTTCCATCCATTTGCCTTCAAGTTTCCTGACATCATTGTTTTTAATAGTTGAGTAATACTCCATTGTGCAAAAGTACCACATTTTGCTTATCCATTCTTTGGGTTGAGAAGCATCTAGGTTGTTTCCAGGTTCTGGCTATTACAAATAAAGCTACTATAAACATAGCTGAGCAGTCATCAAAAGTCTCCAAACCAAAAAAAGCCCAGGACCAGATGGTTTCAGCTCAGAATTCTACAAGATTTTCAAAGAAAACCAATGCCAATACATCTTAAATTGTTCCACACAATAGAAACAGAAGGAACATTGCCAAACTCTTTTTATGAGGCTACAATTACCCTGATGCCCAAACCACAGAAAGACATCACTAAGAAAGAGAATTACAGACCAATCTCACTCATGAACATTGATGCAAAAATACTAAATATGCCCTGCTGTGCACTCACACCCCCACATGTGCATCATGCACACGCCTGGTAATAATCCCTAACCCATCATCAGAGTACTAAAAGATCCAAGGCAGTATTTGTCTGCTGCCAGTTTATTGTTGCTGAGCTCATGGCCAGCAGTCCTGTAGCTGATACCTGTGTGAAGCTCCAACGTCCTCCTCTGCTCCCAGACCTCCCTTGGTCTCTCAGGAACAAACAGCATCCCACTAACAGGTAGGCTCAAGTGAGTGCCTCTTACTGCTGATCTCACAGCCCAGTGCTGCTGCCTCAGGTCCTGATGCTGTCCTCTGTGCTTGCCTTGAAGCCTAATAGCATCTGCTCTTGTTAAATTTCACCTCAAACTCTGTTGGGTGGCAGAATCCTCGGGCCTTGCTCGATGCCGTCTGTTATGCTGGGCCATGAAGGCACATTCTATCAGCTGCCTCTGTCCACAGTAACCATCGATGGTCTACCCCAGCTACAAATAGCCCATAATGTTTCCTAGCTTCCACACGAGGAAACGTTAAATCCTATTTTTATATTGCCTTTAAAATGTCTGGTTACTGGCTGGAGAGAGGGTTCAGTGATTAAGAATACTGACTGTTTTTCCAGAGGACACAGGTTCAATTCCCAGCGCCCACATGGCAGCTAACAACTGTCTGTAACTCCAAGATCTGACATTCCCACACAGACGTACATGCAGGCCAAACACCAATGTACATAAAACAAAAATAAATAAAATGTCTGGTTAGAGAAAACTGGCCATTTTTGTGAAAAATACCAAGTTATGTACTGGGTGTCTAGTCAGGGTAAGAAACATAAAACACAGTCTTGAGGCAGGGGAATTACCTCAAGTTCAAAGCCAATCTGTTCTACATAGTAAATTTTGGGCAGCCTGTGATTTCACGGTGTGAGACCATGTCCCAGGTTTTATTTTTGTTGGCATGATAAAATCACTGGGCACATAAAGCAGCATAAGGGAGAAAGGGTTTACTTGGCTCACAGTTTCAGCTTATACTCCATCCGTGAAGGGGTGGTAAAGGCAGGAGCTGCAAACAGCCACTTCCTTCACATTGAGTCAAGAGCCGAGAAAAACAAGCACATGTGTCCTTGCTTGCACTCAACTGGATCTCTCCCTTCTCATACAGTTCAGGATCCTCCCTCCTTGCCAAGGGAATGGTGCCACATGCATGGACTGAAACTGCCCACATCAGTTAACTTAGTGAAGGCCATCCCCTATAGACCTGCCCATACAGCCCACATCAGTTAACTTAGTGAAGGCCATCCCCTATAGACACTCCCATACAGCCCACATCAGTTAACTTAGTGAAGGCCATCCCCTATAGACCCGCCCATACAGCCCACATCAGTTAACTTAGTGAAGGCCATCCCCTATAGACCCGCCCATACAGCCCACATCAGTTAACTTAGTGAAGGCCATCCCCTATAGACACTCCCATACAGCCCACATCAGTTAACTTAGTGAAGGCCATCCCCTATAGACCCGCCCATACAGCCCACATCAGTTAACTTAGTGAAGGCCATCCCCTATAGACCCGCCCATACAGCCCACATCAGTTAACTTAGTGAAGGCCATCCCCTATAGACACGCCTATACAGTCAATCTACTGTAGACAGTCTTCCCCAGGTGATTCCAGATTCCGTTGCATTGATAACTAAAGCTAACAATCACAGACCGTCTCAAAAGGCCTTTAAAAATTAAACTGTAGTTTTAAAAAGAGAACATGGGCTTTTTTGTTTGTTTGTTTGTTTGTTTGTTTTGTCTCTCCAGTTTCTTGAAGCTTCTTGCCTTTCTGAACACCTGTGTTAGCATAGTACCTGCTCTTTTTCCCCCTTGGGTGCTGAGGAGTCCCCAGTTCCTCCCAGCAGCTTCCTTAGGAAACCACGGAGGCTTTAATGCGTAGTCTGTGTGCTGGACATCACCACTGGGACCCAGGAATGCTGAGATGGGAGAAGATGCTATAGGGAGACAGAGGCGGGCCTGGCAGGGACTAATGATATTGAATAGGATAAGACTCTGGAAGAAATCCATAATGAAGGTTGATGACGGGTAAAATGCTCCCTTCCCCTGTTGCATCCTCTGACCCCCCAGGACACGCCACTGCTAGGGACTGGTCTGTGGTAGGAGGAAGTAGCAAGACCAGGGACAGAGACAGATGTTGAAAGGACCTAAAAGAAAATCACCACACCTTCAGACCAGTACTTCCACCCCTAAAACTACCCCAAAGAAATGGCTTGTAGTACAAGAACAATTCATAAACATTTTTAATTTAAAAGAGTAGTTATGATAATTAGAAACAAATAAGAAAAACTGAATACTCAGCAGTAAGAAGATGGTTGAATACAGGAATAAATTAATTTAAAATGTTTCAGAGATGTTATTTAACGTCACAGTAGAAATACAAGGGCGGTGACAGTTAAGGGGTAAAAGGTTTGCATAGGATGAATAGAGGAAAACATTAATGTTCCTTACGGATATTAATAAGCCATTGGTACTTTCTTTTTATTTTGCCCAAGGTTTTGTGTGTGTGCACGCATGTTTGTGTTTGAGTGGGTGCACACATGTGTACACACATGTAGAGGACAGAGGACACCTTTGGATGTCACTTATTTCTTAGTCACTGCTATATACTTGTTTGAGATACGGTCTCTCATAGGCCTGGAACCTCTCCAAGTAGGCCAGGCTGCCTAGCCAGGAGCTCCAGAGATCTGCCTGTCTCTACCCCCGGCTCACCGTTGCTGGCAATACGAGGGTATCCCACCATGATCTGGGATTCCCTTTGTGTGCTATGAATATATTTTATTACCATTGGTTAATAAAGAAGTTGCTTTGGTCTGTGACACGGAAGAATGTAGGTAGGCAGGAAAACTAAACTGAATGCAAGGAGAAAGAAGGCAGAGTCAGGCAGATGCTATGTAGCTGCTGAAGGAGAGAGATTCAAGCCAGCCTCTGAGGAAACAGACATATAAAAAATGAAGTAACACCACAGCCATGTGGCCGAACATAGATTAATAGAAATGGGTTAATTTAAGATGTAAGAGTTAGTTAACAAGAAGCCTGAGCTAATAGGTCAGTGTTGTAATTAATATAGTTTCTGTGTGGTTATTTGGGTCTGGGCAGCCAGGAAATGGAAGGGCAGTCTCTGTTCCCACCACGCTGCCCACCTTCTGCGTGGGTGCTGCCAGTGGAGCCCAGGTCCTCAGGTCTGTAAGGCAAGGGTTAGTGACAGAGTCATCTTTAAAGTCTGTGGTTCAGAATATTTACAGTGAATGTAGTTACTTCAGATGTAAGACTGAGACATTTAGAGTCTCAAATCTGTAACCAAAAACATTCCTTGATGCTAGCATTTTAAGTTGTACTTAATGTCCCAATTGCACTTTGTTCTCCCAGGCCATCCGGAGATTTATCCATTAGTATTAACGACCAAGACCCAGGAAATATTCAACTGTCGAGCAGATGAAGATTTCACAGATGAGCAAACATATAAGCTCATCAAAAAAGAAGATATCTTGGCAGACTTGCTGAACCGAGCCGCAGTATCTGACTTCCACCCGGTGAAAAAAATTGTCCGGGTAAATACAGGCTTGATCTTTGCTCTCAGTCCTACCTCAAGAGCAGCCCAGGACAAGTTAGAGATGATTTCGCATTCATTTCTGGCATTCCCTTTACGTTCAGCCCCCAGAAATCCTATGTAAGAATGCTAAGTGAAAGGTTCAGTCTTACCCTGTAGCTTAAAATAGGAATCGAGCTGGGCATGGTGGCACTTGGGAAACTGAGGCAGGAGGATCACAAGACTGAGGACAACTTGGGACATACAGCAACTTCCAGGCCACCCTGAGCTGCAAAGAAAGATCATGTCTCAAAATTTTTTCTTATGTTGTTTTAGATTGTTAAATTTATAGTTTTGGTCCTGCTTTGCCTCCAAGCATCGAGACCACACCACCAAGCAGTGCACATAGCTCGCTCTTTTCTCTAAGGCGTGCGTGCGTGCATGTGTGTGCATGCGTGTGTACACATGAGTGTGCATTGTGTGTGCATGTGCGTATGCATGTTGCATGTGTGTGCATGCGTGTGTGCGTGCACATGAGTGTGCACGCATGAGTGTGCATGTGTGCGGGCATGTGTACGCATGAGTGTGCACTGTGTGTGCATGTGCATATGCATGTGTGTGTGCACGTGTGTGTTGGGCTGGGTGAGTGTACCCTGTAAGTGCAGGTGTATTGTGTGCATGTGTGAAGGAGATGGTGCTCATACATATGTTCGGACAAAACACTTAATTGCATGGTAAAAATTACATGAATCCATTTTATTTTTGAGAACGTTTTAATTAAATTTGAGGATTTGGTTTAGCAGGCAGATCGTCACCGTGATTACATTGCAGACTATGTCAATTTGATGTTGGCACCAGCACAAAGTGATGAGCTCTGACCCTCGCCCCCCGTTGATGTCCCCACAGGAATATCCTGGGGATGAGTTGCTGCTTGTCTACGACAAAGACTTCAAATATGGACTCAACTTTTACCTTATTGGGACTGAGGAAGGCAAGGAAAACTTTTTAAAGGTAAGAATATCATAAGCCTTCGCAGGTCGGCTGCTGGAGGGAGCAATGCTTCTGGGTCATCCCTAGGCCCCTTGACCAAGCTCTGATCCCTGAGCTCAGCTCAGCTTCAGAATGGTGAGCTTTCTCAGTTCCTGTAGAGGAACTAAGGAAAATAAATTATACCTCAGGATGGAGTTATGCCAAATAGAATACACACATTTACATATATTTGTGTGTGTATATACACTCACATATATACACATGTATATATACATACACACATAGATACATAAATATATATGTATGTACTTATATATACAATATATATACACACACACATATGTGTGTGTATTTATTACTTTCCTCTCTTTCCTCTTATCAAATAACCCTTCATAAATCCATGGAAACTGAGTTTTATATTTTAGCCACCAAACTAAGCAATCTGTATTATTTATAAAGACGTGCAATAAATTATGCTTTCTTAGCATACAGAATATCCTGTTCATCCTCCCGACTTGGCTGGAAGCTCCACCCCCAAGCCCCTCCCCCATTTCTCTCCAAACCCTGCTGCGTCTCAGAAAGCCTGCCAAACGATGGACCCCTTATGGGGTGTAAAAAAATTTAATCTGGAAATTCCACCAAGGAGCTGTTTTTCCCCCACTGACCCAGGGCCAAATGGTGGTAAAACACCCTTCTCCCCAACACCTGCTCTCCGGCAGGCTAAGACTGGCTTTCAACTGGGTAAGCTGTTTCCCCAGGGCCTGCTGCGATTTTCAGGGTGTCCCGCCAAAGGCACAGCCGGACCAGGCCCTCGACCACCTGTCACCCGGACAAGGACCTGCCTTATCCCCTTTCTCAGAAGGCATTCTGTCCAAAGGACTATCACAACCCCTGTTTTTTGACTCAAAGCCTACCACAGTCAATACATTGCACTAGGCTTCGGTCCCAGCATAGACTTGCAAAATGGTCACCTACAATTCGAAGCCAGATCTACAAATGCCCTGGGCAGCCCTTAACAAAATCTTTTTAAATTGGGGCTGATACCATATGTCTTAAATATCTAAAACTTTGGCCGCTGTGGGACAAATGGCCAAAACTCCCGTATGCCCACTGGGCGCCACCCTTCCCTCAATAACCAGTGTCCCACGGCGCCTGCCCTGTTGGCTAGGATCAGATTCCTGCCTATCTGGGAATTGTGACCCTAAAAATGCTGCCGGAAATACTGGCTCCTCCCCCACACCTCTAACCCTGCCTACCCAATTCCCTCCTACTGGGTCACATGTCCTATACAGTGGCCAGCAGCCCTCTTACTCCTCTCCCATCCATCCTCCCAGCCCTTTGGGACAGAGGTCAAGGGCCAACTTCCTCCTCCACCACCCTTTTGCTTACTGGACTTATGAGCACGTAAGTTGGCAAGGATACAGGAAGCGCTCCCTGCACCCCTAGAAAAGTCAAGTTAATTGTGTGAGACACATGGACTATAAGAATGGCCAGATGTTCTAAAATGCTTCTGTTATGCCCTAGACCCCAGAAGTGCCAGAGGAACAAGAAGAACCCAAGGAGCATGCTCCAGAAGACATGTACATCTACAAACCGCCTGTCTCCAAGCCGTGGGTGTCTCTGGGCAGTGAGAAAGAAATTGAGGAAGAATCCGTCAAGGAATCAAAAAGGAGGGTCAGAGTCTTTGATACTGTCCAGTCTTTACCCCCCCCCCCCCCCCCCCCGTAACTAGAAGTGTTCTTTCCTGGGATAGCCTGAACTTTGCTATATTGGAAAGTGTGGGGTTTCTTCTTTTTCTCTTAGAAGAACTGTAAAAAGCCAAATGGTCCTGTAGCACCCAGGCCAAGCTGTACACAAGCTGCAATGGGGCTGAGAGACTTAAAAACACATAGAGACAGAGAGAGAGACACAGACACGGGTGGTCCTTCAGACAAGAATGCCAATTCCAAGTTTATTGGGCTCAGAGAAATCTTATATAGGGATCCTTAGCCACACCCAGCTCTCGGGATCTTTCAGCTGCAGGCTCATCAGAACCCACTCCCCTGCCATCAAGGTCTCATGCTCAGAGCAGCTGTAGGCACAGGTGTTTTATCCAGTTCACTCCAGCAGGCAAAGGGTTTGAGGCAGGCAAAGAAAGGCAGGGAGCCAGGGATCTACAGCTCCCAACAAAGAATGGTCTTTTTCTTTGGTGGGTGTCAGGAATTAAATCGGCCCCTCCCAAAAAAAAAGGATATCTTTAAAAAGTCTCTTGACCTATATATAGTGCCCCAGAGAGTAACATTACTGGTAAAATGGGGAGGGGTCTTTGCTAATATATAATGAGTTATATATAAGGTATAATGAGGTCACATATAAAATAGGTTCCTAATCTGATTTGACTGGTGTTCTTTTTTTTAATTTTGTATTTGAAAATTTCTTTTCATTTTGCATACCAACCACGTTCCCCTCCCTCCCCTCCTCGTGCTCCCCTTATGCCACCCCCTGCCCATTGACTAGTGTTCTTATGAGAAGTTGATCAAGTAGAGATGTAGGCAGGAATGCCACGTGGAAGAGAGAGAATTGGACTTCAGACCCTCCGAGCCCCCTGCTCAATCCCCATTGCTCGGAGACTGTGGAGACCTCAGGGAGAATGTATCTGTGATCAAGGAACGATGAAGACTGCTAGCTGGTACCAGGGGTTGAGAAAGAAGCAAGGTCAAGTTCTTCCTTGCCCTTCAACTAGACAACTTCAGCAGTCTAGCCTCTACGTCTAGACTAAACATAGAATAAATCCCTATATTTTAAGCCACCACAGCTGTGGTCATTGATTACCGCAGCAGTAGAAAGGGAATACAGTAGTGTTCCCTCTCAGAGCAGCTCTTGAGGGGAGGCTTGGGTGCAGTCAGCTTAGCGGGGTGCTGGGCAGGAAAAAAGCCCTCCAAGGGAGCAAGCTTGCCACTGTCTCTAGAAGGAAGGCTTTGTCCTGAGTTCATAAAGGAACTCGGGAGTACAAATTACACTCAGGGTTATCCCAAAGAGAAGCCATGGAGATGGACTTCTGAAGCCTCCCACCAGTCCACTACTGGTCAAGATGTAAATTCCCAGTCACTGCTTGTCCTTTTGATAGGCAAGGAGGCCTCAGTCATGGTGACCATGGCTTCATCGAGGAATAGTGGCTCGAGAGGGACAGCAAGAATCCACAACTGTCTGTGAGGGTCTGGGTAAACCAACACTCACACTCATTTCTCTCCAGAGATTTTATTGGGTTTTCTTTGCTGCCTATGTGTGTTGCAGGTGACATACATGATTTCTAGGAAAAGAAGTCAGTTTGGTGCCCCAGTGGCTTTCAGAGACCAGAATGCTTCTAGCGTCAAAGATGCCTACATTGAGTGTGCTTCCTATGTTGATAAAAATTACACACTCACACAAGCTGAGAAAGACATCGGCTTGCAAGTCATTCCTGAAGTCAAGGGCACAAGCACTCAGACAAAATGGTAGGCATGACATGGCACAGCTGTCACAGAAGTGTGTTCAATTCAGGAAGACTGAATTGTGCCCAATAACTCTCTTTTTAAACTCTTAGGGAACAAGACATAAATATATGTTAAAACTATGAAGCAGGACAATGGGAAATGGTGTTAATAATCACAGTGCTTGCTGGTTCTCACCTGGAATTGTGCTACTGTCTTCCTGCTGAGAGACTTTGTTTATGATAGGGTCTCACTATTTAGTCCAGGCTGGCCTGAACTTGCTATATGTATTTTGGGCTAATCTTTAATTTTCAGCAATCCTCCTGCCTCAGCTTCCAGATGCTGGGATTAATTACAGGCATGTGCCACCACACCAGCTCTAAGTGACCATTTTTGCACCCCATGTCAGACTGTCTGACTTCATTGGCTGGATTTCTTATTTGGGCCACTATCGCTTATGAAAAAAACAAGAAACGTCCATCCAGAACGTTTGAATAGCATCTAAAGTCTCATTTCCTTCACAGTGTGGCGCACAGAAAAGCAGTGGCCCAGCAGGAAAAGCTGGAGAGCTCTCATGCAAAGGAGACTTGATGTACAGTGTGGAAATGATCCGTGGTGGTGTGGCTGGGGGGCAGGGTAGAGGAAGCTGTAAATGGAACAGACTGGCCAGGTAGGAAGTGGCTATAATTAAACCAAGCATGATGTGGCCACTGTTAATTTAAGCAGTGGCAAGATACAGAGATGATAGGATAGAGAGGAGATGTGCACATTTAAAACACCGTCATCAAAATCAAACAATAGCACAGCTGCTCCAGCTATTGCCTGATGCCACTTTCATGGCAGCTGTCCGAGCTCCCCTGGACATAACCAGCACTGCACCCCACATCCTCTTCCGTTTCTTATCTACCCTTTGTCCCAAGCCCGCTCTGAGCTGTCTTACCAAGCCCCTGATCTGCTAATTCCATTGATCATTTCCAGACCGTCTCTTCCTCTACTTCTCAGAAATATTTAAGAACGTTGACCGCTTATGTCTCTATAATTACTTTTCCATTATGATGGGTGGGCACAGTGAACTGATCCCCTCCTCACTCACTAGCAGCTCCTTCTAGGTCTCTCTGCCTGGCTCCTCCTCCTTCCCTTATATAACCATTTCAGAACCCGGAGGCTCTGAACTTATCTTGTGACTTATCCAGCCCTGTAGCATCCCTGCCATCTGTTTGCTAAGGACTTCCAAATCCACACTCTCAGCCTCAGTCTCCCCTGAACTCCACACACATTTATCCAACTGTTTTTTTGACTACCTAATAGGTATCTCAAGTTTAAATGCCAAAGTAAACTCGGTTTTCTACCCCAAATCCGGGAGCTTCCTGAATCTCCTTCATCTTAGTAAGTAGTAATAATATTCTCTGAATTACTCAGATTAAAATGTATCCACTTCCTCCCTGGACCACATCATGCCTATCTCTTGATTGGAGGGTGGTAAATCCTTCTACTGGGGCTACAGCTGTCCGTCCTTTTCCTCCGGTCTCCATAGAGACACAGGAATCCCATTCAAGCGGACCTCAGTTCATGGACCTGATCGAAACCTTCTCATACCTTCAAGGCTTCATATGGCCTGGATCCCCTTCATAACCTCTCGCCCTTACTTCTCCCAGTTCCCCTGCCCCCCACATTAGCTGCTTGTTCTTGAAACTTACAAACATATTTATGGCTGGAATATTGATACTTCAGAATGCTCCTTTCTCCCAGATTAGGCATTCCCTGGCCCTCCTGCAGAAACACAAGACTTCCTTTTGTCTTTACCCCCCACTACAACCTCTATTTTCCTCTTTACCCACATTTTTCATAGCCTCAGTTCTCCCTTCCCTCCTTAGACTTTACGCTCTGTTTCTCCTTGTTTTACTGTTGTATATCTAGACTGCAGGAGTCTCTGTCTTGTACTTTTTAATAGGGAAAGGAATGGAGCAAGTAAATGCGTGTAAGAGGCCAATGTTAAGGCAGAGTATGCAGCCTGGTGATGCACATACATTCAGTGTTAAAATGGGAGAGGGAGAGAGAGAGAGAGAGAGAGAGAGAGAGAGAGAGAGAGAGAGAGAGAGAGAGAGAGAGGGGCCGTAATCATGAGGTACAATACAAAATCATGATTTTCAATCTGTGTAAATCAAGTCAAAAGTCATGCAAGTTCAATGTCCAGCTCAGGACACAGATACATAGACTCTAAAGGTCAGGCTGAGAAATGGGTCAGAAACTAAGGAAGAAGATGAAAGAGATAGGCAAGAGCCAGAGGAAGAGAAGAAACAAGTGAAGACTTCAGTAATGACCCAGAAATGCCTGGAAGAGAGATCAAGAGAGAAAAGAGAAATGATTTTCTAGACAAGGCATACAGGATACAGACAAGTCCCAAGAGAGCCAGGCAGACTCAGGTTTGACTCCAAAGGAACAGTGACACTCTAGCGGGGACCCAACCCACGGTATTCTGAATGTAGTCATCTCTCAAGAAACACTGACCAATAAAAATAGTGATGGCTAGTTTTCCGGGGAGAGGGAGTAACAGAATTCAAATGAGTAGACCTTGACTCACAAAGAGAAGAAATGGTCCAAACCTAGATGGCTGGGAAAATATATCCAGGTATGAGAAAGACAGATGTCTCTACCCATGATGGAAGATGTCCTAACTCGCCAGTGACGCTGTCTCAAACAGGAGGTGAAAGCAATGCTCATGTTGTTCCCACATGCCAGGTGTTCTAACACACCAACTCAGTCCTCACCGTGGTCCTCAAAAGGAGGCTCTGCCACCATCTCACAAGTAAACAGTCAGAGGCAAAAGGGAAATTGAAAATGAATGCTCAATTATTGATCCAGCTTAGTGTGCTTAACACAGGCAAGACACCGGGTTCTGTCCCAATCACCACGCACGCACATGCACACACACACACCACAACTCCAAGTTTAGAATGTATTTTAAACTGAAGTATTAATGGATAGCTTTTGTGGAAAAGCAAAAGACCAAATCATCGTTAAAAAATATGAATGAGCAGTTGTGGTGGCGCACGCCGGTAAGATTTGCTGAAGTAGGCAGAGGCAGGAGGATCACGAGTTTGAGGCCAGCTCAGTAGCCCAGGCTTAAAAAAAAAAAAAAAAAAAAAAATAAGATAAAAAAATAGAAAAAAATGAATGGCTCTTGGTTACTTATGTTGCTACTTTCGTAAAACCACAAATGTCTTTATTTTTTGACTTATTCCTGCCTGAAGGGCAGAAGTTAAAAAGTGAAAACAAGATCTAAACCCAAGTCCCTCGGGTTTCCTATCAATAATCCTCAGCACCATTCCCCCTCTGTCGTCGACAGGGAAGGGGGGAACGTTGTTCTATCAAACCTTAAGCTCCAAGCTCTCTTGACCTTTCTGCTTGGTCACTATTTAATACACTTGTCACTCACAGCCACAACTTACTGCTGTTTGCTCAACAAATATGGGTTAAATACCCACGATCCTGTGGAGCACTTTATGCTGGGCACTCGTCAAGACCCTGCATACAGTCACACAGCACACCCTGACAGCGACTCCGGCATTCACAGACGAGAAAACAGGCTCAGTGTGGTTAAATAATTAGCTCAGGGTCACATGGCTAGTGACCGAATCAGGCCTTCAAGCCAGACAGCCCGTCCTCAGAGTCCACACTGATAATGAGTGTGCTGTCCACCATTTCCCAACTCAGTGGACGAAGATTCCAGGCTCACCCAGGGAGTGAGACCGAGGATGTAGCCCAGATGTCCAGTGTGACACGTACACAGTGAGGGCCAGGCCTGGGGGTCAACTAGACAACACACATCTCCGTTGACATGGATGCAATTGCTGTCATCATGTAACAAACCCTCGCTTTGTGTTCTTAGGGCAGGGTCTCCCCCCTCCCTGTGATTGGCACTTGTCTGCAGTGGGAGGGTTTTATTGTGCCCTACAGGGCATGCAACAGCCTCTGGGCCCTACCAATAGATTCATGTAGCACTTCCTAACTGTTACACTACTGCCTAACGTCCCTTGAGGAAGTGGAATGGTTTGTGCTTGTTTAGATACACAGAAGTAGAGCCAGAGAGATCTGGGGCTCAGTAGGTAAGAGAGCTTGCTGTAAAAGCCTGAGGAACTAAGTTCCGAACTCCAACATCTATTTAAAAAGTCACGCGTGGTGGCACTCACACCTATAACTCTAACACTCTGGACGCCATGACAGAGGTGCTGCTGAGTGAGGTTTGCTGGCCAGGAAGCCTAGCTAAAGCCCAATGAGCTCCAGATGGAGGAGAAGAGATGCTACCGCAGGGGAATAAGACACACAAGGGTAGAGCAGGATGCTCAACACCCTCCGTAGCCTCAGCACTCTCGGGCACCTACACAGACAAGCGTGTGCCTGAATAGCGTACTTATATACCACCCACATAGACCAGAAAGAGAAAGAGAGAAAAGAGGGAGAATAAATACTCCAAATATTGACTGCAAGAGAAAAACAGTTAAGTAAATGACAAATATTAGTTAGGGGGCCTGGGTAAGTAATATATAGTTATATATTATAGTTATATCCTTCTTACTACTTTCCTACATTTTTAAATGATGTCTAAATAAAAGTTTATAATATAAGACCCTTTAAAGCTATTTTTAATGTGTATGCACTGTACACAGTACTGAGGTTCATAAGGACACTATGTACTCTGACCACGTTCTCTTCTCAGGCCCCCGGGGCCTTTCCTCCACTTCCTGTTAGCGCCCAAGACTTTTTTATTATGTTGCAGAAATGTACATATAGATCTTGGTCATCAATATCTATTTTATGATAAAGAAAAAAATACCATGGTAAAATATTTTGATATGAATACTCTTGACTCCCCTGCCACAGAAATAAACTTTAAACCTGACATTACCTATATTTGCTTCTCTCTGATCCAAGTTTTGGTATTCAACTTTCTTTTAACTATTAGGGCATTTCCTAGAAATGCGACTACACAGTATTATCCAAGGGAATTTTCAGAAGAGGAAAAAGAAAGGCTGGAACAATCCAAGTCTTTGGTCGATTTTCTCAACAACGTGTCCACAAGGTAAGAAAGTATCTATTAAAAACTTTAAACATAATATGCACCCAGTTATTTTTAATAATGGTGTCTCCAGAAGCAGCTTCCTGTGTGACACATAGGAATATGGGGACAGTTGTTAGTGGGACATGGGTGAACGAGTATCGGTGATTCCTGCCCTCCACGGGACTCATGCTGTGCAGCTTTGAGTTATGAGCAAGAATAGTCCTCAGGGGCGTACATGCCTCCTCGACCATCCTCATGTCTGTGATGACAGTTCCAATGTCATTGATACTAAAATCCAGCATGTTGGCTGCTTCTTCTTCTTTTTTTTTTTTTTTAAATAAAACAGTGTTGAAATAGCCCTTCAGCAAAATGAAATCATGAACACATTTATCAATGACTGGAAGAACCTTGCAGAGGAAGAAAGCACCTTTGGGGACAAGAGCGACACCCACCTTAAAGAGTACCAGTCCTTTACAGACCTTCACAGCACCATGGAGAAAATGATTACCTGTGTCTCATGGCACCCGACCATCTATGGTAAGGAAAAGTCTTATTTTAGTATCTAAGACTGAAGATGAGATTGACTTCAGCAAAACATATAAGGCTTGCTAAGGGCCAGGGCCCTGCCAAGCAAGCATTTCCCACATACACTTGGGGAGAAGACTTGTTCAGGTCACACAGCTATGGGCAGTGAACAAAGAGTCTGCCTTTGCCTGGGGCTTGCCAGACTCCCGTGCTGAATGTGCTACCCTAACCCTCTGGGCAGACACCTTTAAAGAGCTCAATAGCTCAAGGAAAGCAATCGATGTGTTCAGGTGTAGCCATGGGAAAAAATTAAGTCTCTGCTCACTTTCTCCCTTCCCGCCCTCCTCACTGACAATTTTCTGATTAAAAATATTTCTTGAAGGCTGGAGAGATGGCTCAGTGGTCAAGAGCACAAGCTGCTCTTGGAGGAGACACACATGCCTGAACACACACAGTTCATTCCCAGCAACCACACCAGGTGGCTCACTGCCACCTGTAACTCCAGCTCTGGGGGACCTGACGCCTCCTACTGGACCTCAGGGCACCTGCACTCATATGTGCATACCACACAGAGACAGACACGTAGTAAAGACAAAATCATATTTTTATTACCAAGCCTTCCAAAGAAGCTGTCTCTGCGGACTGCACATCTCAGTTTGCACCAGGTACGTTTTCGGTGCTAAGGGACATGCAGCTCATGCCCACAACATCAAATCTATCACTACGACAAGCACAGAGTGGGGGTCTCTGTGTATGGGGACTGCTGACTGCTTGGTACTTGTGTTTGGTTCAACAGGGCTCATAGTCGTGTCAGTGGCTGTGCGCCTCTCCTACGAAGAGAGAGTCCACTTTTCGGGTAAACTACTGCTACAGCCATCCCTGATTCTTTTCTGGAGTTTCTCTGACCCCATACACCCTCAGGTAACAGACGGACATCACACCAAAAGCTTAACTTTCTCAAATGCCATGTTCTCAAGTCTTTAGAAAAATTTGAACTGTAAATTATTTCATGATCTCCTAATGTTGTAAACTACAGGAAATAGGTTTCTTTCTTCGCAGCTTGCCATCATTTAAGAGGAACAGAGCTAAACTTTACAGTTATTTTGTTGGAAGTATATTGGGCAAGTCAATTTTAGGAAATAAAACTGTTGGAGCTGGGGAGATGGCTCAGTCTGTAAAGTATCTGCATGAAAGCAGAAGACGCCGTTCACATCCTCATAAGCCACGTAAGAAGCCACACTGATCATCACATCTGTAACCACAGTGCTTGGGACAGGATAAAGGAGGATCTCCAGGGATCACTGACCAATCAATTCAGGCCAATTAGTGACCTTCAGGTTCAGAAAAGATTCTATCTCAAAACATGAGGTAGAGGAGCAATTGAGAACATCCGAACTCTACCCTACACACATACACACATGCAACTATATATATTTGCACACACACACATGCAAGCACATGCACGCATACACACAGAGAGAGATAACTCTTTAGCGGGTTTTATTTAAATATTGAGGTGTTTGCCAGGCGGTGGTGGCGCACGCCTTTAATCCCAGCACTCGGGAGGCAGAGGCAGGCGGATCTCTGTGAGTTCGAGACCAGCCTGGTCTACAAGAGCTAGTTCCAGGACAGGTTCCAAAACCACAGAGAAACCCTGTCTCAAAAAACAAAAAAAAAAAAAAAAAAAATATTGAGGTGTTCAAATGCAGACAAACTTTGAGTTTCCTAAAATTTCCTCAATTATGAGGATCACCAGTAGGGGATGACAGTGAGCAAGAACAACTGTGTAGGAGAGTAATGCCAACCCTGATCCCAGAATAAGGTGCAGGATCCTTTCTTCAGCTCTCATTTAGTGGCAGACTGTCATCAAGGGGGTCCAAAACTTGCAGCCGTTTATTCAACTCTCCAAACTTTAGTTTTACTAAAACACACTCTCGTGAACACGAGCACATACACACTCACACACATTCAATCCAAAGCCCTTATCCAACCACATAAAATGAGATGACGACTGGATTTATTTCTTGTTTCCATTTTCTGCTCAGTAAGAGTTCTTACTATGGAGTGCTGTTAGCAGTATATTATTTCGATGCTCTTAAGTTTAAGAATATTACATTTCTCTGATGGTCTTAATTATTGCAGAATAAAGGCTTCCCCTAGTGAGTTCTAGCTTCTCTTCTTCATTACATCTGGATTAGGGCAGTTCTGTTCTAGTGGACTGGGCATGTTCTGTTACAGATGCAGATGTTCTAGTGGACTGGGCATGTTCTGTTACAGATGCAGATGTTCCAGTGGTCTGCACATGTTCTGTTACAGATGCAGATGTTCCAGTGGACTGCGCATGTTCTGTTACAGATGCAGAGAACAGAATGCTTGTTCTCTAGTCCTCCCCTTACTTTACCCCTCACTAATGCAGACTCCCTCTTGAGAGGGCAATGCCCTGGTGCTTCTACACTGGAGGGCTACTCTCCACTCTGCCATGGAAGTGTGACTAAATGTCTAGTTTGTTAGGATGTTAAATGACTTTCCTTACCTCTATTTTAAAGACTAGTTTGAAAAAGGCTAGCATGGGCTGTGGAGATGGCCGTGTGGGCGAAGCAGGTGTGTTAGAGTGAGGACCCGAGTTTACAGCCCCAACACACACGTAATTATTGGGTGGCTATGGTAGCCTTCCTGAAATCCCAGTGATCTAGAGGCTGAGGTAAGGGACCTTGGGACAAGTGGGATAACTAGAGACAACTGAACTAGCTGAGTAGACCTGTCTCAATAGATAAGTCAGAGAATGATCAAAGAAGACACTTGACATCAACCTCTGACCTATACATATACACATACTTATGAACACACAAAAACACGTACACATCCCACACACATATGCACACACAAAAATACTTTTTAAAGGATAATGCTAGTGATTTACATTTTCTAATTAAAATTGTGATAGTATAAGTATTTTTACTTTCAAAAGTAAAGCTCTCTCTAAAATCCAGGAAGTGCCATAAACTAAAATTCACTTAAGTCCAATTGAAAAATCCAGTTGGGCCGGGCATGGTAGTGTGAGCCTTTAATCCCAGCACTCAGGGTGCAGAGGCAGGTGGATCTCTGTGCGTTTGAGGCCAACCTGGTCTACACAGAGAGTTCCTGCACAGCCAAAACTACATAGCGGGAGCCTTCTCAAAGAAAAAGAAGAAAAAATCCAGTTGGAAAACTTTACCTAGGGCCTATCTTTTGGCACTATGGGTAGAAAACAATAGCCATGCATTTGCTTGGTGATGATATTAACTTAATGATCCTTTCATGCTTATTTCTCATCTTCTGTATTTCACATTGCTTTAAACTCAGCAGGTTTTCTTTTTGACTGCCCACTATGTGCTGGGGTAGATACCATAGAGAAGAAAGACAAACCGCTTATCTCTCAGAGTTTATCTTTTTGCTCTTCAAAAGCATAAATTTCATAGCTTTTGTTTTAAATATGATAACATGCCCCCAATAATTACATAACCCTTAGGTGGGTGATGGAGGGAACTAGATCCCCAAGGGGGCTTACCCACCAGTCTCATAGGTGGGACCAATATCCATAATATTCAAAAAAAGTGCCTCTGAGGTCTAGCTCAGATGTGCATTTATAGACAGCTACAAAATTAGACTTCTCCCCATCTCAATATTATGTAATAGATTTTCTTGTTCTTTTTGATTCATGGATTAACTTTAGTTGATGCTGGAGAGCCCTGATGACATCTTCTGCTTTGAGTTCTGCCCGAGTGACCCTAACATCATCGCTGGAGGCTGTATAAATGGACAGGTAGTTAGGAATTGTCTTCAGGTGTTTACTGACGTTGTAAGAAGTTTTGATTTGGGTAACTTTAGAACTCAAGGGTGCAGTAGGGCACAGGGAAGACATGTTGACCATATGGCAACCACTGTGCTATGACTTGAGTAGAAAGATAGGTCAGTCATGGGATTGGCACTTAAGATACACATGGGAGCTAGGTGGTGGTGGCGCACGCCTTTATTCCCAGCACTTGGGAGGCAGAGGCAGGTGGATCTCTGTGAGTTCGAGGCCAGCCTTGGCTACAAGAGCTAGTTCCAGGACAGACTCCAAAACCACAGAAGAGAAACCCTGTCTCAAAAAAAAAAAAAAAAAAAAAAGATACACATGGGATATTTCAGTTAGGATAACAAAACTCAGTCAGATCTATCCTTTTTTCACTTATACAGCCCAGACCCACTTGGCTAGGCATTGCCCTCTCAAGATGTGCCCTTTGACATCAATTAGCAATCATGAAAATGCCTCATAGACACACCCGCAGGTCGTGCTGACCTAGGTAATTCCTCCCTCTTCCCAGGTGACTCTAGTTTCAATAAAAACTAACTAATGCAGCAAGCTACAAGCATTGCTGCCTCTTAGGAAAGAAACTATTGCTTGAATTGCCCTGCGGCTATGTATGAGTGACTAAATAATGCAGAATACAAGCAGAAGTTCACTGGAAAATACGTGTACACCATTGAGTTTGGATGCGCTTGGCACTACGTTTCCTTCATTTTTCTTCTAAGACATCTACTTCATACCACACTGAGATTCTACCTCCAATGTTGTATTAGGGAAGCCAAACGCAAACATTAAAGCCTTTCTATGGTCTAAGCTTCAAGTTATTTCAATCCAGTGAGTCTGACAATTAGAAACTTAACTTAGTGCACAGGATGTAGCTGGAGAGGGTTGCCCAGAGAATGCAAAGCCCTGAATTCGATCCCCCAGAGAATGGGGGCACAGCACTTGGGAGGCGGAGGCAGGAGGATCCAGAGTTGAAGGTCATCCCTTGGCTATATAGATAGTTCAAGGTCAGTCTGGGCTATATGAGACCCAAGCCCATTAATAAAATAAATAGAGGTATCTGTTCTTTCTGTGTGTGGCTGAGACAATTCTTTGATTCACACATCAACAGCTTCCAGTACATTTCTCCAGAACAGCAAGAAAAGCAAACACCTCCCTGGTTTTCCTTCAGCAGCTGCTGACATTGTAGTAATGACCCATCCCCTAAACCAAGAAAGTCTGAAGTACCTTTGATTTGTGACAAAAATGGTATGATTTTGTTTTAGAATGTTGTAGAAAAGGGCACAATGTAATAGAATCACTCTTGTTTCTCCAACATTGACAGTCTGTGACCATCTTGTGTACTGACATGCTGGCTAGTCATTGACAACTGCCCTGGCCTGGTGTTGTATTATATTCTACTTTGTTCTTGTTTTTAAAAGAATGACCATCTAAATAACACACAAATTCTGAGGTAGGAGTTAGAGGCAAGTAAGATAATTTGTCTGCCTTTCCTCCCCCGTGATTGGAAGTTTGTACTTAATTCTTGAGAATCTGGGTAAATTCTGTCTCTCCTCAGGTCAGAAGCAGCTATTCCTATATTCAGAGCAGGACAAAGGGCAAAATCTTACCAAAGATGGGGAAGTGCCCGCTATTTGTCTTGCATTTATTTACTCAATAACAGCATCCATGAGCGTAGAACAAGGAGTGGCAGACACTGCTGGAGAGATGAGAACACTCTCTCAGTATCTGCTCTAGAAGTCGCGAGTTACGTAGGCCTCAGGCTAGATCTGATTATGTCCTAAGGTGATTGATTTTTCTGACTCCATACCAATCGCTCCCTACAAAGCAGTCTCTCAGACCCAGTCCTCTGTGTCCTGAAAGTGCTGCGCTCTCCTTTCTCTCTGTTTTAGGTTGTCCTCTGGGATATCACAGCGCACGCAGAGCGCATAGAAAACATCAAGGCCGGTGGCAGCAGAAGTAAAAAGGCCACTCTCAAGGTCAGCTGTCTCTAGCTTTCCCTTACAGGGATGCTCCTCTCCGTTCCAGAGTTCCGCAAAACATACATAACAGGGTCGCCAATCTCTGTAATGACTCCGTACAAGAAACATGGCAATATTTTTATTTTACCATTCTTCACATCTACCTGTAGGCATTTTCTGAATCACTTTTTATGGAGGAGGTCACTAAAAACACAATAAAACAAGGTTCTTTGACCAGCACAGGGTTTTATGGGGTTTTGCTGCTATATTTTTGTTAAAGAAAATGAAGAAAGCAAGTAATTTGTCTAAAGTGATTTTCCTGAAGAAGCCTAAGATGGAAGGACAGAGAGTGTGGGTACCCAGGTGCTGTCTCACAGGTTCTGAACTTGGATGTGCCACCTCGCCTCTCCAAGGGCCAGGTCACATGTGTAAGAGGAAAGGGTGACATTGGATAAAAGTGCCGTCCCCAAGCCTGGTGAACTGAGTTCCATCCCTGAGACCCACTGGTGGAAGGAGAGATCAGTGTTCCACACTCAAGCACACCCACACACATGTACACATGCATGAAATATATTAATGTCGATTTTAAATTTAAAAAAAATCATGTAATGGACTCCATCAGGAGTACTGGAAAGAGCAATCAACCTCCATGTCAGTACTTCCCCTCCGTATCACACGTCTCTCCAATCCCAGTTCTCCAGCCTTGGGAGCCATAGGGCTCTCACTGAGGAATGGTAGGAGTAATGCTTCCCTGTGCCCATGGAAACACTCATTCAAGAATAGATTGGGTCCATAATCCTTGTGAAGTTTAGAGACTGGACTCCATTGAAAGAGAAAGTTGGTAAGTCTGTTACTAAATTTGTGGTATACTGAAAAACTAATTTGTTTTTACCTAAACTGATCCCACTCTGGGTTTTTCCATTTTAACTGCAATTGCCGGTGAAGTGGACTTCACCCATCTCCTCTCTGAAATCTAATATTCTTTTAACATTTCTCTAGCCTATGTTTCTCCTTGAACCAGACAGTAATAAAGAAGCGATGTACATCAGACACTGTGCAGTGTCTTCAATAGAAAACGGACATAGGAAAGTAATCACAGATATACACTGGCTGCCAGACTCATTTGAGGTGAGTGTTGATGGCTGTGTGGGTGCTGGGAATCAAACCTTGGTCCTCGAGAAGATCAGCCAGTGCCCTCAACCACCTAGCCATCTCACCAGCCCAAATTCTGTTATATTTGTGTTGTTGTTGTTTTGATACAATGTCTCATGTATCCCAAGCCGGCTTTGAACTTATTATGCAGTCAAGGATGGCCTTGAATTCTGACTCCCCTGTCTCCACCTCCCAAGTGTTGGGCTTACAGATGTGTACACCATGCCCTGTGTATGTGGTGCTGCTGGAGGTCAGACCAGGGTTCTGGGCACACTTGGCAAGCACTGTACCAGCTGAGCTAGCCCAGTCCCTACCTAGTTTATAAAATATGTTTGTCCAAGCTTCTGAAATAGTATTGCAATTTCAGGGGTTTGTTCTAGCTTCCTTTATGTTACTGCAATGCAATGCTTTTACTAAACCTCTTAGAAGAGGGAAGGGTTTACTTGGCTTACACTTCCAAGTCCCTCCTCGAGGGAAGTCGAGGCAGGAACTTAACACAGAAGCCTTGAAGGAATCCCACTTGACAGCTCTACTGTGCTTAGCCAGCTTTCTTGGGTTTGTTGTTTGTTTGTTGTTTGTTTGTTTTCCAGACAGGATTTCTGTGTGTAGCTTGGCTGTCCTGGAACTCGCTCTGTAGACCAGGCCAGCCTCAAACTCACAGAGATCTGCCTGCCTCTATCTCTGCCAAGGGCTGATATTAGAGACGTTCATGACATGGAATTATACAGCCCAGAATCACCTGCTCAGGGATGGTTCTGCCCACAGTGGTTTGGACCCTCAGGCACCAAGGAATAACATGATTTCCCACAGACACACCATATGGATGTCAGTTGGATCTAGGCAATTCCTCAACCAAGGCTTTCTTTTCAGGTGACCCTAGGTTGTGTTGAGTAGACAATGATAATTAAGACAGAGTTCTAAATCTTTAAAATGTAAGATCCTACAGTCATGAATCTCTGAGACCTTCAGGGTGGCCTCAGTAGAGATCCAATGATTTCACACACAACCAGAAAGGGTTGGGAGCTGAGGGTGGGTCAGCCTGGTGTGCGGTTGCCCGGCTGGCAGGATGCCTGCATGCCTGGTCACAGCATCTCCCCCTCACCCAACCCTGCTAAAGCCCCTTTGCTGTCTACTATTTACTCATGAACCCTATCAAGACAGCCATTTTTCCGTATACATTTGAGAGAGCCAACCTCACAAGTTACTCCCGAAGGTGTTAACCTCCTTAACAAGTAGTTAGTGTGAACTTTGGACCTTCTAAGAACGTGAGCAGATCCTGGAGATCCTCTGTGTGCTTGTGGAGTTATGTAGTAATTTGACAGGGGACGCCATCTGTCTCCTTTTATCTTCTAGACTCCTTTCTTTTATGTTAGGGGGGACAGGGTCTTTCTATGTAGCCATGGCTATTCTGGAACTCTCTATGTAGACGAGGAATTAAAGTCACCTGTCACTATGCCCAGTCACTGTCAGCTCCCTACTTGAGATTTATCTCCTTTTCTACGGACCTTACCTGTTTAATAATCTCCTGAAACTATTTAGCTTAGTTAACAGTCAATAGTGGAAAGCGGAAAGAGCCCGCATTTCTAAAACTAGTGAATCACCAAACGATGTGTATCATCTACATTTTATAAAACATTTAAAATAATTTGTGAATATGCAGTTAAAATTCACACTGTGAATTGGAGAATCTGAGAATCAACCCTTATATGCATCTTAATTAAAACTGTGTAAAAATATTTCTGTGAACAAGGAGTGGACAAGAATTCAAAGTAGAGTTGTATTTTATCTTCAAACTCAGACTTCGAATGTCTATGGTAGTGTTAATGATATTTTTTAAAAGAAGAAAAACTTTTTAAAAGAGGAAAAGAACTATGAGAAAAATCATTTCTAGCTACTCAGAATTTGCTTTTTTAATAATAGTCGTTATGCTTTCGGAACTTCATACATGTAAACTTGGTGAAATACTGATGGCTAGGGAAACCAGAGGCAGCCTGAGAGGGAACTTATTATTGTTAGTTTACCGAATTTTCTTTTCTTCAAACGTTTTAAATAGATTAACAGAATGGGCTCTGTCTTTGAAAATCGGAGTGGGATAAACTGTCAGCTGGTCACGTGCTCAGCAGATTGGTAAGTTTCATTTCAAACATTTCTCAAACCCTTTGCAAGCCAGGCTCTTTCACTTCGATGTTCCTAAAGCCCATCTTTTTCTTCACTCATTCCATAATCGTTACTACAGCAATGACTGAAGGAGAATTGTATAGTGTTGCTGGAATTTAAAACAAATGAACTTTGACCTGGTGTGTGCCTTTAGTCTCAGCGCTCAGGAGGCTCCAGCAGGCCAGGATCTTAGACTGTGAAGCCAAGCCGTCTACAAAGCAGGTTCCAAGCCAAAAGAGAACAAAAGAGCTTTTTATGGGGATAAATTTGAAAACAATAAGAAAACGGGAGCCAGCAAGAAGGCTCAGCGGGTAAAAGCCCTTGGCAGAAAAGCTTGACAAGCTGGGTTAGAGTCCCGGGAGCCAGGGTGGAGGAGAGCACCAACTGTCAGCCGTTGTCCTCTGGGTGCCACACGTGCCCGTGGCATGCCAGTGTCCGCGCTCAGACACATCGTGCACACAACAGTAGTAATAATGGTAATAATAATAACCGTAATAGAAAACATAGTTAACTACACTTTCTCATTGGTATTAGTGCATAGCAGTATCTGCTTCTTCATACACCATATTTGTCAATCTATGGTATATGCTGTTTACATTCAGTTCATCTCACATGGGATAGGAAGGCTTCCTAACAGTAGAAAAGTGTTGTTATAATTTGACAGACATGTCAGAGGCTATTCATTTAGATAAAATTGCATCGGCCCATTTATAGAATTAAGAATTCATAACACATGGGAAATTTAATACTTATCTAGATAAATAATGCTTATCTAGCCTTCAAATACCAGAAAAAAATTACTATTAAAAACAGATTTGTAGCTCATAATCAAAGCACTCAAAAGACTGGAGCCTGAGAATTATGAATTAAGTCCAGCCGGAGCTATATGGTGAGGTCCTATTTTTAAAAAATCTTTGAATCTCGGTGTGGTAGCACACACCTTTAATCCCAGCACTTGGGAAGCAGGGGTAAGTAGATCTCTGTGAGTTTGAGGCCAGCCTGGTCTGTATAGTGAGTTCCAGGACAGCCAGAATTATGTAGTGAGACCCTGACTCAAAAATACAAAAAACAAAAACAAAAGATCTTTGGTCCAGACAAAAATAATGACATAGTATTTATGATAGGGAAGCTGGAAGGAGCAGAAACTGCGGGGTTCGAGCGAAGGCACTGGAGAATTCAACAACCACCATTAAAATTGTGTTTTTGATAGATGAGCTAGATGAGCTTATTATATAGAATTGTGTCTTAATAAAGCTCTTATATTCCTTTTCAAAGTCATCAGTTTCAAAATTGAATTCTCCTGTATTACCATCAAGACAAAGAAAATCAAACACCTATACGAACGGTATGATTTTGTAAATCATGGAGCGTGGTGCTGGAGGGATGACGCAGTGCTCTGACTGCTCCTGCCGAGGTCAGGCCCAGTTCCCAGCACCCACATGAGAAAACTCAGCACCTCCTGGAACTCCAGCTCCAGGAAACCAAGGCTGTTTGACCTCCATGGACACCGCATTCACACACACAAAGTCACGTGCAGCCACACACAAAAGCATTATTAGTTAAAAATCAAATCTCTTTGGAAATGAAATACAGAATGGCCTCATTTCATAAAAGCTTAGTTTCAGAAACACTAGGAAGTTGCCATGTTAACATGTAGCCACCCGTGATGTCTAGACATTGTGTCTCTTACTTGTTCTTAATTAAATAATAATACTAATCACATGAACTTTCTTTTAGCACAATATGTTTTTGGGATATTAGACCCCTAAAACCTACAAGCACAGCCGCAACGAACGCCGCAGCCACAACAACCGCCACAGCCACAACCAACAACAACACAAACTCCCAACAACCAGTAGCAGAGAAAAAGAAAGAAGAAACCATTGAAATTCCCTTTGATGTGCCATCGACTTTCTTGCACCTGGATCTGTCCTGGAAACCCCTGTCTAGAGTAAGCAACGTGGGTGTAGTTCTATCCTACCCCCACACATTCTGCCTAGATTGCACCATACACCCACCCTCCAAATGAAGAATGGCTCAGACTAACACAGGATCTCAGTGTTCACTAATTCCTTCATTCAGCCAATAACCTCCTGACTGAGGATGATTGATGCTGATCTAGACCCAAACAGACACCCAAATCACAGTGAACTCGGGGCTGGTATCTCCTGTATAAGCAAGCTACATTTAGAAACAGCTGAGTGATGATTCTTTAGCTGCATATTGGTTCCTTGAAGATTGGTTGCTACTCAGGTGGGCCCAGGAAAGTTCATTTTCCCCACTTCAATAGGAAAAATCTGCACATTTTAAACGTCAGTGGTAAGAAATGATAGGCTAATAGAGCTGAGAAGTCATCTGTATTTAACCTGAGTGGGCAAGTCACCTTGAAAATAGCCAGGCAGTGTATGGGAACATGTGGAGGGTGTGTGGGGATCTTCTCTTTAGATGTGTGATTCTAATTTCAAACTTGATATTTATATTTTCTTTTGATTTATGAATATCACGTCCACACTCCTGGGTGTTTGCTCCCAGAGAAGGAGCTTGGAGGGCTGAGACTGTTTCTGAGGTAGCTGGGAAAGAACAGGAACAAGAATATTAATAGTTGTCTGGAGGAGGGGTCTGGAGAGATGACTCAGCGTTTTAAGAGCAGCTGCTGCTCTTGCAGAGGATATGGGTTCATTTCCAGCAACCACGCGGTGGCTCACAACCAGCCTTGACTCCAGCTGCAGGGCATGGGATGCCCTCTTCTGGCCTCTGTGAGCACCAAGCATGCACATGGTGCACACACATACATACAGGCCAAGCACCCATACACATAAGGTGAAATAAATCTAAAGCAATTTTTAAGAAAGGAAAGAAATTGTCTTGGGTAAGATTTACTGAGATGTAAAACAAATGAATATGCAAATGTACTCAAGAATAATCGCATAGCGAGGAGATAAACAGTCAGAGGGAGAAAATAGGGGGAGATTGCCATACAGGAAGAAACCCAAGGGCCATTTATTATTCTGACCACGGACACACGATGTAGGCACAGAGCCACATCCATCATTCAGGGTAAAGCGTGTCCTTGATCAGACCAGCAGGCATCCGGGTAGAAGCCAGGCCCCTTCTGAACTTCATTCTACTGAAGGATTTAGGGATCAGGGCACTAAATCATTGTTTTAAGCTACAACTCCTAAAGGTGAGTTTGGGGATGGATATAAAACGTATAAAGAAAGAAGACACTTTGTGATTGTGCCCAGACAAGCTTCCCTTGGTTGCATGGTCTTAGAAATATGGATTTAGATGCTTTCCATGGGGAAAAGCAACTGGGATAAAGGAGGGGCAGGGAAGTAGAAGGTAAGTTTGTTACCATCTAGGAGCAGAGGGGACAGGTAAAGGCAAAAATGCAAGGGTTGCTAAGCATGTATCTTTCTTTTATGTTCTTCCAACAGATAAAGCTGTCTAAGGGGGAAACGAGCTTAGATCACTGTCCAACCAAGCTGAGCCTGGGCGAAGACCCTCTTCTTTGCAGAATACAAGGTAACTAACTAACTGCCTGTGTCCATCAAAAGCTCATTTTGGTATGTTCATATCCGCCTATGTCTAAGGTGAGTCACCTGCTGGAACAGTCTGATTTGTGAGAAGGATTCAAGTTTATAATAGCTGTAAGAGAGATGGCCTGTACTAAAGTCATCAGGACACAGAGGGCACCACAGAATTCTGTGGTTCAGTTTTGTAAGCCCTGAGAGTGGTGTGTGTGTGTGCATGTATGTGGTCTGTCTCTGTCTTTCTGTCTCTATCTATCTGTTCTACCTGTTTTATTGCCCATGCTGGTCTTGAACACTGGACTTGAAGAGCCCCTGAGATGGCCCCTACGTCAGCCCCTGCCTCCAGGTTGACGCCCTGCTTGAGTTCCCGTCCTCACTGCTTTAAATCATGAGCTGTCCTATGGAAGTGTGAGTGGCAGAACCCTCTCCTCCTCCCCACCTGCCTTTTGGTTGTGGTGTTTCATTCCAGCAATCTTAGCCATAACGAGTACAGTGGATATGACCAAAATACATTGTAAACAAGTATGAAAGCCTCAAAGAACATAGAAATCAAATGTAATGTTGAGTGAAGCCCACCTAAGGGATGTGTATTATTATAAAAAGAATAATTTTATAGACCGAAACTTATCTCAGGCATAGCCAAATCAATTATGAAACACAAAGAAACCAATTTCTATAATCATAATTTTTAAACTAACAGCTACATGGCACCATGATAAATTAAACCAAATGAAAGAGGAAAATTCATTTTTAAATCTAGCTTGGCTCAATCCATACCTCTTTGGAAAATGATGGAAGGGTGTGCACAAGCTACCTGAACCCTCGGAGTGTCTGCTGAGTGCTTCAACTGGAGAGCAAAGTGCCCTGGAAACGTACAAAGTGCACAGAACTACCCAGCAGCTGAGGCGTTTCTCAGACACTTGCCTTGTCCCCAAGGATTTCAGTTGTAAAATTTCCAACTTTTGTTTAAAGTCCATTATTGGGTAGGATTTGTTTGAAACAGGATCTTCCCTACATATTCTTGGTTGTCATGGAACTCACAATGTAGACTAACTCACAGAGCTCCACCAGCCTTTTGGGCACTAAGATTAAAGGTGTGTGCCACCTGCCCAGGGCCAGAAGACTTTTACTCATTTTTTAGTGATGCCCACCCCAGGCTCAGTTATGACATGGGGTCATGGCCCTGACTTCCAAGAAGCTCTGTAAGCTTTGTTAGCCCAGTCAGCTAGCAAGCAGTGGTCCTGCCATCTGTGAGGGATGAGCTCCAAGATCTTCAATAGCCACTTCAAGACACAAACACACAGATTTGCTCTATAAACAAGACAATTAAGATGCTAATAATGGAACTATTCATAAAATACAGCATTATGACTGTATCCTGGAATAAAGCTTCCATGACTCGGTCCCTAAAAGTACTAGGTTCTGCTTCCGGCTTTTCACTTGAACTGTTTTTGCAGCTTCACCAGGCTCACTGATTTGCACTTGGGCACTGTTAGTAAGTTAAAGGGGGCGGGGTCACTGGAGCCCGAGGTCGGCAGTGCCACCGCTGCCTATCTGATTAGCAGGATGGCTAAGTGACTGAAGGGCAGGTGCCCTGTGCAGCGGATGTGCTGCCCCAGGGGCAGCTCACACCTTAGCCGCGTGGAACCAGATGGCACCAGGTCTCATTGCCCTGAGGAGACTGACAGGCAACCTAAAATGAGGTGCTTCTGGAATTTTCCATTTACTCTCTCCTGACATCAATAGACCTTGAGTCATGAACTGAAGTTACAGAAATTGCAACCGCGTGCGGAGAGACTCTGTCCTAGCGACTGCTGAGGGAGAGGCATGGATGTGATCTTCTGTTGTTGCACACTCGTCTGTCCCTGTACTGTCCTTCAGCTGCTGCTTCAAATGTTGAAATTCTGCCTTTAGAAACATAAATCCTAAAATTAATGTTTCCTCCCTTCCTTTCATGCTGCAGGGAAGTGAATTTAGGGCCTCATGCATGCTAGGCACCATGCTCACACTACATTGAGTCAACAAGTAAGCTCTCAAAAAGCCCCAGGCTCTGAGAACACAGCGGTTGAAAGGCGGGTCTGGGGCGGGAGAGATGGCTTAGCCCACAAGAGCACATGCTTCTCCTCTGGAGGACCCCCCGTGCAGTTCACAGCACCCACAGCAGATGACTCACAACTGCCCAACTCCTGCTCCGGGGCTCTGACACCCTCTCTTGTAGAGTGGTCATCTGCACTTACACGTACACACACACACACACACACACATACATACACACACAATTTATATAATAAATCTTTTTAAAGATAAGTCTTTCCTTTCACAGAACTAATATTCTGGTGGAACAGATATCAAATACATTTGCATGCACTTAAAGAAAAGCCTGTTTAAAGTAAGTAGCACACCCCTAAGTTGTCAAACAGGAAGACATCAAATGACTATTTTCTTTCTGGACAACATGATGTTGTAAGTTATCCTTAAAGAAAAGCATTTGGGATAAACCACATCATAGAAGCAAATGATATGTTCTCAGCAGAGACACACACGGCCCATACAAAAGTTCATGTTTCCGGCAATCCCAGGGTCTCAGAAAGGTTGGCCACTTCCTGCCTCCTGGGTAAATAGCCAGCTTTAAGAATTTTATTAGATAGTGGTTTTGGCCCACTGCCAGCTACACACCTATTCTGGCCAGCCTGGATCTGTCCAGCAGAGTGCACACAGGACTTTCCTGTGACATTTTGCCTATTGATCCAACCCTGGTTTGGACCATGACTCACCGGCCCCTGTTGAATCCGCTCGGTTTTCTGGCACTCTGTCGCCATCTAGTGACCAAAGACCTCTCCAGAAGTTAGCGGCCCCTAGAAACGGTTCAATAAAAACTTATAAGATATTCTGTGTGTATTACTTTTTATTTGAAAATATATTTTTTCATATAATATGATCATGATTTTCCTTGCCCTAACTGCTCCCAGATCCTTCCTACCTCCCTACCCACCCAAATCCATAGCCTTTCTCTCTCTCTCCTTAAAAACCAAAGAGGCAACTAGAATAAACAAATCAAAATAGGAAAAAAACAAAGACACAAACAGGATAAAAAGAAGCCAAAGAAAAAGCACAAGAAACACATACAGATGCAGAGAAAGAGAGAGAGAGAGAGAGAGAGAGAGAGAGAGAGAGAGAGAGAGAGAGAGAGAGAGAGTTAGGCAGGGAGGGAAGAGAAAAACCTAAACAAATCAAAAAAAAAAAAAAAAAAACCTCCAAAAATACCACTGAGTTTGTTTTCATGTTGGCCGTCTTCTGCTGAGCATGGGGCCTGCCCTTGAGTGTGGTTTGTATACTCAGTGAGATGCCTTTAGAGAAGACTATTTTTTTGTTGTTGTTTTGTTTTTTCCTTTGTGAGCAGTCGTTAATGAGAAATAACTTCTGGGTTATTGTGGGGGCTTATGTCTCCCTCCTTTCTCAGCACTGGGACCCTGTCTAGCTTAGACTTCTGCAGGCCCTGAGAACGGTGTCGCAGTCTCTGGGTTCCTGTGGGTGTCGGCTCTTGTTGCACCTAGAAGACCCTGTTTTCTTGATGGCTTCCATCCCCTCGGGATCTTACCATTTTTCCACCTATTCTTCTGCAAAGTTCCCTGAGACCTGAGGGAAGGGATTTAATGAGACCTCCCATTTAGTACAGGGAGTTTCACGGTCTCTCATCCTCTGCACATCATCCAGTGTGGGTCTCTGCTGTTTGTCCCCATCCGCATAAAGAAGCTTTTCTGGTAGTGGCTGAGCAAGAAACTGTTCTATGGGTATAGCAGAATGCAATTAAGAGCCATTGTATTGCTAGGTCCCTTCAGCAGAGCAATAGTGTTTGGTTTTTCCCTAGGTCTCTGGCCTGTCAGGCATGGGTTCCATCTGACTTTGGTCTTAAATATAATCATATAGTGACTGGTTACTGCCACAGTGTCTGAGCCACTATTGCATGTCACGCAGGCAGGTCATGGTGGTAAACTAAAGCCTTTGTAACTGGGTCTCTGGTTACCTTTCTCCTGTAACAGCACACAGAGCACCTTCCAGTGCCATGAACACCAGTCAGAAGGGTGGAGGCTCTAGGCAGACGCCAGGTCCACTTTTCCACGAGAAGTTCTGTACATATCTCAAGGAGAAAGGCTTCACTCTAACAGCTACTGAGTTCTTTTAGAATAGCCTTCACAGCCTGCCACATACATTTTCGGCAGCGGCATAGTGGTTAAGAGTGGATTCTGGTTTAATATCTCAAAGCCACAGTTTATTGTTTGACCAAGTAAATGACCGTGCCTCTCTGTGCCTTGCCTTTTCTCTATCCTGTTTGGGGGGAAGTAAGATGATAAAAGGAGTATGTAACAGAGGTGGCTACCTCATAGGGCATTGCGCAGATGGGTTAATATAGGCGTGCACACAGTTTAGTGCCTGGCTCGTAGCAAGTTGTCAGTAAAAGTCAGTGTAAGAATTACTAACCCCAGAGACTGGAACTCTGAGGCGCATAATAATAGCTTTGAATTCACCAACTACCCAAGGTTATCCCACTCAAGTCTGAGTAAATGCTCCCAGTGAAACCGCTATTCTCTGGCCTCTTTGACTCCACAGCAGGAAACTGGGTTTCTTGCACCACCAAGATGGCTCAGCAGGTAAGGTCAAGCCTGAAGACCTGAATTTGATCCCGCGGACACACGTGGTTGAAGGAGAGAACAGAAAGATGTTCTCTGACTTTTCTCACACGTGCTGTGCACATGCGTGTGTGCACACACTCTCTGATTTTCCAAAACCCTATTATTTTCTTGATGTTTACACCTTCTGTAGTGTTTGTGTGTTCCCTATCTTTCCCCCTCTTCGATTTCTCTCACCTGTCCCTAAGAGAACAAAGGAGCACTCCCTCAAGTTAAAATAGTATGATTCCATTTTTAAATATTTACTTATTGTTATGTGTATGAGTGTTTTGCTTGCATGTATATGTGTGCACCCCACGTTTGTCAGGTACCCACAGATGCCGAAAGAAGGCACTGGATCCCCTGGAACTGGGGTCACAAGTAGTGGTTAACTGCCATGTGGATGCTGGGAACTGAGCCAAGGTCCCATGAAAGAGAAGCCAGAGCTCTTAACTACGGAGCCACCTCCAGTGCAAGATATAACCCATATTTACAACCTGTTTTACGTGTATCCACAGAGATGCCACTAGGAGGGAAATAGCAGTTCTTCAGTGGCGTTATCTCTGAGAGATGTGACATTAAGTATGTTTTTGTTATCTGGTGTGTGCTTTTCTCTATTTTCCAAAGCTTAGCGATATCTATAAACTTTACATCATAAAGACCTTTCTCTAAAGTAAAATAACAACAGGGCGGAGCTTCTCACGGCTGTTCCAGCATGGCCGCCGGCACTACACTGCAGCTGCTTTAGTGTTCTTCAATCAAGAGAGCCCAGCCGGGCTAGGGGTTGGGAGACCTGAAAGTCCCGGCTCCAGTCACGATGGACAATTTCTTCTTCGGCTGTGAGCTCTCTGGCCACACCCGCTCCTTTACTCTCAAGGTTGAGGAAGAGGAACACGTGCTGGGGTTGAACAAGCTGTGCCTTACCGAGGGGGCCAAAGTCGAGTGTAATGTGGGGGAAGCTGTGGCCCGGGATCACGACAACCAGAAGACTGCTGTTCCTGTGGCCAATCTCAGCTTATCTTGCCAGCCCATGCTGTTTGGATGATTTCCAGCTCCAGCCACCTGTAACCTTCCGCCTGAAGTCGGGTTCTGGGCCCGTGCGCGTCACTGGTCTGCATCGGATTGTGTGTATAAACAATGATCTTTCTGAAGAAGAGAGTGAGAACCAGGACAGTGAGGAGGAAGTTAAACTGTGTGGCATCCTTCCTGCCAAAAAGCGCCGGGGCAGGTCCTAGCCCCCTTTGGTTAGGGAGCTGCAGGCCTCATGCACCATGTGCCCCTGGACAAATTTCAAGAATTGTAAATGTTTATCTCTTGTTGAAGAGGAAGAGTTTGGGAAGGAGCAGGTGGGAGGGACTTGGACCGGTGCTAAGAAAGTGGGCATTCTCCATAGGGCCCTGTGTTTGCTCCCACAGGTTGCCCGAAGCTTCCCTTTGCTGTTGGGGTGGGATACCTTTGAACATCTCTCCTGATCTTCTCTCCTCCACCTGCCCAGATTGAATGTTTTGTGAACCTCCGGTTCAATTCCCAGTACTGTTTAAAAAAAAAAAAGTTCAGAACATGTTTAACACTTTTTACATTTTTAGATAAAGATCTAAATAGCGTTTTTGGAAAAAAAAAAAAAAAGTAAAATAACATGAAATACGAGAAAAAAATATCCCAGTCTGTCGGCCTCCAGAATACCTGTCCCTTATGCTGCTTGCACACTCAGCTCTAAAGCATAGTAGACAACTGTATAATGACACAGTTGGTGGTGGTCTAAAAAGGTGGGGAGTTACAGCTAAACTGAAGCCTGGTGAGTTTCGGACTTAACCGAAGCCTTATTGAGAAGGGGACGAATGTAATAGATGCGTGTGGCAAGCATCAGAAAATATGATCTGTCTTTCTCTCTAAACAGGTACTTCTTCTATCCACGTTCTTCAGAAAGACAAGATGTTAAACCAGATCAGAGCCCTGAAGGCAGCCGAAATAAACCCCTACCACAATCTCGAAGCTGGGTTAGCCAATATGCTCAAGCCGATAGATGATTTCTGCACCAAGTTCTTTGTGGGGACAGAGGTAAGCTAGAATTGTCTGGTTTTTAAACTACATCCCCACCCCCACCCCCACTGCTGTAGTTTTATAACCTTTAGTTGACGGGTTTGCTGCCTGAAGGCGTTTTCACGTTCAATATGTTCATTTGTATTTAAGAGTTTTGACTGAGATGCCTTATAGACTCAGGTCTGAAATCTCCTTAATGGGCTGGGGACATAGTTCGCCGAGTGCCTGCCTAGCATGCGTGAGGTCTTGGGCTCCATTCGAGCACCACATAAACCAGGCCTGAGAGCACACATAGGTGATCTCAGCACCCAGGAGGAGGAAGCAGGAGGCCAGAGGAACACACATTCAAGGTCGCCCGGATTTGGGTGACCTGGAGCCGGTTCACGGTGGGACCACTGCCTTGCCCCACTGTCGCTCACCACCTCTGTCTCTTTCCCATCTGTGTGACTGTCTCCTTGGCTGCTCCACATTGGAGGCTTCTGTCTTTCCCTCTCCTTAAAACAACCACAGATTAGCACCGAGCTGCACAATCCTTAAATCTGAGCTAGATGTGTGCTTCCTGTTCTCAGCTTTAAAAGGTAAATGTCGTGATGTATTGTTCCTCTCTGCCTTATTCCAGGTCTTTATTACATCCTAACTTGGTTAAAACGCTGAGAACAAATCACTGAATAACCCAAACCTGTTCTCGCCCCGCCACTCACCCTCAGAAAGTTAGGAAGGCCAGCAAACACGCATAGCGAGTCTCCACAGCCAACCAGGTCACTCCTATCACCATGTGTACATAAAGCAAACTCATTTATTTCATCTTGGAATCAAATGCAGTAACAATTTTGAGCCTCTCTTTCCACCTGGCACACTGAATTCTCATGTGACTTGTTGCTTTTATCTGTCTTTGTCCCCCCAGTCTTAGCCCAGGACCACAGAAAACAAGATCTCTTGCCTCTGAACTTACCGCATTTATCCAGAACCTGTTATCTTTCTAGGAAGGCGAAGTGATATACACAGACTGGAAAATGGAGAGAGACTCTGAAACTGGACGGTTTATGCGTAAGTTTTATGGGCTAGCTCGCTATTAATAAGATCTTCCTGTTGCTATTGGCATATGTTAATTATATGTAATAATGGGATTCCTTATGGCATTTTAACACACATATAAAATGCATTTTTATCATCACCACTCCTCATCACCCTCTCCTATCTGCTTCCGACTCCCATTGGTCCCCTTCATCCTCCTACCTGGTCCTTATTACTTTATTTATTAATGAGCCAATGAGTTTCACTGGGCTTGCTTACTGGTCCTTGGTTCAGACTTCTTTACAGGAGCATGGGCTTCTTTGCCAGTGTCTACATCACTGAAGAGATGTCATACCTCCTCCAGCCACCACAGACTATCCTCAGATATTCAGGAAGTGGCGGGGCTTGATGAACCCCTGCCTGACTAAAAACCATCATCTGTCTATAGTTCCTCAGGGGAAATGGGGCCTCGTGGATCAGCTCTCCCTTGCTTGCCCAGATATTATGCCAGTAATTACCAGTGCCATGAGATCAAGAGTGTAGCCACCGCGTGTGTTCTGAAGACCTCCTTCCGCCTCTCTGTATTCCTTTCGTCTGTGAAGCTTTGCGCCTTGGGGGTATTGCTATACTTATGAGCTCACTCAGGGATGCCCATGGTGGACATGTGTGCTGCACGCCGACACTATGTATCATGGTGGCACTATGCAGTCCTGTGACCCACAGTAGAGGAGTACTCATGGCAAATGTGACTTTCTCCTGGTCTCATATATGCTCCTGGGGTCCCATCTCCTCTTATAGCCAGATTTTGAAACTATTTAACAGTGGGGGCCTTTATTCCAGTTTGATGCTGGGGGTCAGACAATGGTGAGAGGAGACGAGGAGGAAGTGTCCTGTTGGCAAGGCAAACAGATGCTAGCATTATGGCTGTCAGCAAAGAGAGAGTGCCGGAGAAGTCCAGAGAAGAGCTGTCTTTCTCGGCTGTTTAGAAATGGTCCCACTTGGACCCACACTTGAGCTGAGTCCTGTCTTAGTCAATGTTCTATGGCTGTGAAGAGACACCAGGACCACAGCAGCTCCTATAAAGGAAAACATTTAGTCGGTGCTGGCTTACAGTTTCAGAGGTTTAGTCCATTGTCACCATGGCGGGATGCATGGTGACATGCAGGCAGACATGGTGCTGGAGAAGGAGCCAAGGGTTCAATATCTAAATTGACAGGCAGCAGGGAGTAAGAAAGACACTAGGTCTGGCTTGAGCATTTGAAGACTCAAAGCCTATTCCCCGTGATATACTTCCTCCTAAAGGTCACACCTACTCCAACAAGGCCACATGTCCTGTCCTTTATAGTTACCTCCGTATGAGCAGATGGGAGTCATCTCATTCAAACCACCACAGCCCTGAAGGGTGGAGAATTTTCAGGTTAAACGGGGAAAGACCCTCCTTGTCCACAGAGCAACAAGGGCAAGCGCAAGGGAACCCAAAGGAGCAATGGACAGGAGGGAAGCAGGAGAATTCGGGGCCACAGCATAGCAACCCAGAGGTCAACAACATCCGACAGGGACAAAGAACTCTGACGGATTAATGAGATTTCCAGAGCCAACCATATTCAGAAAAAGCATCTGGCAAGAGTGGAGACTGGGCCAGCGGAGCTGGCTATTGCCTGTGGAGGTCCTAACTCCTAACGGAAGCAGGATGTGCAGTCACAGCGGCCTAATAAGAGCAATGTGGACTAGCAGGCAGGCACGGTCACAGCCACATAGCGAAAAACGTGGGAGATGCGAGGTTCTCTGCACCAAGATTTCCTGGCCAGTGGGATATGGGTGGTCAGGATGGAAAGGAGCTGCTTTTCATTCATTGGCATTTAGTTCATTCCCAGCAAACGAGAAGAGCTTTAACCCAGGGCCATGGGAGCCCCTGAAGCCATCAGCCGAGAGCCACAGGCAATGCTGTACCAGCCTGCTATTCCCATTGAATAATGCTTGCAGGGTGGGAGGATTGGTACACAGCTGCCCTCAATTGTAATCCATGTGCCCTGTTCGCAGTCCGTGGGCTGCAGATGCTTTCCTTGTGAGCTCCCACCCTGCATCTGTCATAAACATCAGGATGTCTCCTGGGCAAAGGCAGAGGGAGCAGCCACAACTTGGTTCCTCCTCATCTGCCTAGCTCTACACAACCAAGCAGGAGAGAGAATTCCATCCTCTTAGGGGGAAAAAAAGGCAGATTACCCCAAATGAGATGGGGATGGGGTCACATTAAATATTTCCACATGATCCAAGGACCAAGTCAAGAGATGCAGATCTGAGTGAGGACAGTTGGCAAAAACCATTGTATGTAGTAGACCCTTAAACTGTGCAGTCAGCATTTATGCACGCCAGGTACCCTTCCAGTACTTTCCACGGCTAAACGCCTGTCATTGTCACAGTAGCCCTGTGGGATCGCTGCCTTGGGCAGCAATGGGAGTCTTTGAATGCAGGCCGTGTGCCGCCAGTCTGTGCCTTTTGGTTTTGTTATAATTGTCTTTAACACAACCTGGCCTGGGGGCTCTGGCACTCCATTTAATAACTTAGGGACAGCTCCGTTCATTGTTGAAAGTCACGCTAGTCTTCCAAAGGACACCAGAAAGAAAAGATTAGCGTAGGATGTTATTAACAACAACTCACCTTACCATTGTGGATAATGTCATAGCTGATCAGACAGTTTCCGAGGGTTTCCAGGCCCCAGGACAGCCCTGCTCACTCAGAGACAGTGTGGAGGGAAACTTCCCCAAGGGTAACCCTGAAACAAACAAAAACATCCACAAAAACAAAGCCACTGGTTGTCTGGTGTGTCTTCTGCCTTACAAGGAATTTTCTAGACCACTCAAGAAGGACTGGGAATTATGAATTCTGTGATCTCTTCAAGATGAAGCCTCAGAAAGAGGATCTCTTGCTTCCTGCCCAGAAGAGCCACCATTCTTATTAGTTTATTATTATTATTTATTATTGTTGTTGAGATCAGTCTGTTCTATATTGTATAAAGCAGTGGCCCTTCAGACCAGGCCCTGACCAACCCGCCGACGAGACTCCTCTTACACTCAGCCTGGTGGTGAGTTTTTAGGATGGAGGATGACATTTGCTGCATGATGGGCATCCAAATGGTATCTGTCCGGTACCACACACAGTGCACAGACTGATAAATTATTATCAGGGAAGAGTAGAAAGAGTGCCACCCTGTAAATGTATCAGGGTGACTTGGGACAGTAAGGAAACAAGGGCAAATTTTAAAAAAAAAAAAAATCAGGGAAACTAGCCCCAACAACTTATCAGACATTTCAGACTGCTCTCCAACCTCCTGCCCCAAAATGTAGGTACTTAGCCCTACAGAGACCACAGCCCCTCCAGACCTGTCAAGGACCCCATGCGGGGAACGCCCAGACTATTCCTTCAGCTTAGCTCATTTCTCACCCGATACGGCCTCCTAGATAAAACTGCTGCCTGCCTTCTTGTCCACCCACCTGGACCTTCTACCCTTCCCTCGAGCTGGACCCAGCCCTGCCCTTTTGCCTTTGCAACTGGACTGAAGTGGACAGCTCAACTCTGACCCTGAAGCCTGCATCCACAGCCAGCAAGTCAGAATGGCTCCTTTGACTTCTGACTAACTTGGGTTAGTCAGCTCACCCCACAGGCCACATCTCCTTCAGTCTCTCCTGTTTCTCGGAACCCTTGAGACCTCTTGAACCCCACTCTTTTTAACCCTTTGTAGTCATCCTGCAACCCACTGTTAATGTAAAACCAGCTCTCACCTCTAAGGGACTAAAAGAAAATTTATTCGAGAGCCAAATGAGAATGAGAATGAGAAAGATCATGGTCTGAAAACACAGACTTGAGTCACCCGAAGTTCCCTTTCAACGTTTTTGGGAACGTTTTTGTTCCCAAAAAGTTCTTGAAATTTTTGTTGCAACAAAGCAAAGAAAGTCATAAATCCCAACACTTTTCAGGTCCATTGCTGGACACACCAAGGAGCTGTGTCACCGCAAAGGGCGGGGACTTCTGCTCTCAGCCTCAGATGGTGCCTGACGACACCACTGTGGGGTCAGTGAAGATAACGACGAGGACCGGAAGTAGAAACCAGGCAGTCACTTTAGGGGAAAGGACCTTGAAGCGAACAGTTCCATTTTTGTCCTTGGCCAGAAGCAGGAAATGTCCATGCTTTCCAGCCCCTGAGGTCCAGTGGAGAGTTCTGGTTTCTTATCGCTTTCTGAATGAGCACCTCTGCCTGGAAGCTACACCTGAGGCTGTGACCTCGACTCCAGTCCTGACGCTGATCCCTTTGGTGAACAGCTTTGGGATTAGACTTCTGGATTTTCATGGTGGGAATGGGTTATATCAATTCCCCAGTTACAACTCATCTCCTAATGGTTTTAGAGTCTCTGCTCTTGAGGGAAGAATATTACAGGAAACTTAGTGACCCCTTCCTACTAGAATGTCTCTGCCCCTAAATAGAGACGTGGTGTTTTGATCTGCTCCAAAGCTGGGAATCAAACCCAGGACCTCTGGAAGAATAGCCAGTGTGCTTAACTACTGAGCCATCTCTGCAGCCCAGGATGAATAATATCCCATCACCTACCTAGGCTACATTTTGTTTGGACGTTCACCCATGGTTATTCCCGCTTTTCTTCTACTGCAAATGGTGGTGCCGTGAATGTGGATGGACAAATAACCTTTCAAAGCCCCGATTTATAATTTTAGGAGGTCCCTTTCTCTTTAATACCCCTTCAGGGTTGAATGGGGGAGGGGGAAGAGTCAGCCCTCACATACCTTAAAAATGATGAGCTGCCGAATCAATTTGCAGTTTCAGTGTAGACAGAGTCATTGCAGCTTAGGCCCCACAGGCCTTTGCTTTTATGGTCATCCCTGGAGTCTGGAGCAGGGAATGAAGAGCATTCAGGTCAATGGTCAACCCTGGCAGATGGGAGAGAAAGCCAGGCCCTACCCTGATATGCATTGGGCAGGGACCTGAGAGGCAGGAAGCCCCCCAGGCCTGTGGCCAAGGATCTGTTGAGCTCTGGTCTCAGCATCTGAACTTTACCTTTGTTAGCTGCAATCAGTGAAATTGCTTCAAGCCTTTGGCTCTCTGGTCAGAAACTGGGCTGCTCTTAGCACTGCACCTCACTCTCTGTCTGGCCAAGCTGCCTCCATATCTTGATCCACAAATGTGTCCTGATTATCCATTCCTTTACTGCGGATTAATTATAGTCAGCTCTCACCTCCCTCCCTCTCTTTCTCCCTCCCTCTCTACCTCCCTTCTCTCTCTCTCTCTCTCTCTCTCTCTCTCTCTCTCTCTCTCACACACACACACACACACACACACCTAAACTACCACAGAAGTCCTCACTGGGTCCCCACCTCGCTTCCACCTGCCTCTAACCCATTCCCACCATAGCAGCTTCGGAACCAGCCTTGGGTCTGAGCTGGACTCATACAAAGACATTACACTTTAGCCTCCATCTGAACTCTTTCCCTGCAGGGCTGTGCACAGTCTGATCCTTCTAGACCCGGTCCATTCATGCCTCATGCCTGTGGTTCCAGGTTCCACTTACCGCTCCCCTTCCGGGACTTTGGTGTGTGTCCTTAGGTGTGCACTGTTCCTCCTCACCAGAAACTTCCAGCACTCAACTCCACTAAGACCTAAATGATTCCTTCTCCCAACCATTCTAAGTTAGGAGTGTCCCTTGTCTTTCTTCCTAGTGAAGGTTTCAGTTAACTTGCTGGAGGATTTGTTTACTGGATATCTTCTCTTCCCACTAGACTGTCAGCCACTTGAGGCCAGGACCACATTGGGTTACTAGCTAGCCAATGTCCAGCCACCCACACAAAGACCTTTGTATATGTAAGCAATCCACAAATAGTTAGTAACTCCCTGAATGAACTGACAAACAGGTAAATGAAGGAGAACGTGGCATTGAGAAGTGGCCCAGGAGGCAAGTTTCTGTGACAGACCATGTACCCAAAGTTGGCCTTGTCTACTTCCACAGCTAAGAAACCTGTAAACCTCTACACTGTCCATGACGGGGCTGTCCACACCGTTCAGAGGTCCCCTTTCTACAACGACATCATCCTCACTATTGGGGGCTGGAACGTGGCCATCTGGAAGGAAGAAGTCATGGTAAGCTGCCTGCGGAACAGAGTGGGCGGGCGTGCCTTTGTTACTGAGAAAGACAATGGGAGCAATGACTGTTCCAGTGCATCATGCCCGTGGGGCACTTTATAGAGAAATGAGAACAGATGGCCTGGCTCTAGCTCCTCAGCAGAACCACTGGGAGTCTGAAAACACCACCACGTGGCTTTCTTTCCAGAGAGGAAGTAAACAGCACAGCAAGGCCCTTGTTCTCTGGAACCTAATAGAGTTTGCTCTCGAGAATATCCACTGTGGGCAGCTCCTCGGACTTGAGTTTTCCTCCTTGTAAAGCAGGAGGTGGGACCCTGATGCCTAGAGGAGCCCCCGGGATCGCTGGGCGGCCTCTTGTCTTCTGCACCAGCAGCACATTGGCAGGTTCAGGAAGCTGGCATTTGTAGACTGAGGGCCCAGGGACAGCCAAGCATTGCTTGTCCAGACACGTGTGTGCACTGGTAAGATCTGGTCATGATTAAGAGATGGGGCTGCCAGATGGGAGCAAGACTGCCAAGACAAACTATAAAAAAAAAAAAAAAAGTTCTATCCAGTGAAGCAGGGCAGGGCAAACTGGTTCTTTTTGGTGGGAAATCTGGATTACTAAGCCCCTTTGAGAGAAATATGAGATTGTGAAAAACCTGGAGGAACAGGGACAGCAGGCAGAGCACACATGTGTGTCACAACTGGAACATACATGCTCGCCCACCAAATAGCCCCCCTTGGATATCTAATCCATGTAAATAATTTTAAAAAGAAACGTGTGTCAACATTTGCACACAGAGTGTCACTGAATAAAACTGAAGGCTTAAAAAATAAAACTAAAATAAAAATAAAACTTAAATCTCCATCCACAAACTTTCTGTCAATAATGAAGGCTTCATTTGTTTTGTTGTTGTTGTTTGTTTGTTTGTACAATGAGGAAGGTTTTTTTTAGTAGAAAAAGAAAACTCTCCAGGCAGTGGTGGCGCACACTTTTAATTCCAGCACTTGGGAGGCAGAGGCAGGTGGATCTCTGTGAATTTGAGGCCAGCCTGGTCTATGGAGTGAGTTCCAGGACAGGCTCCAAAGCTACAAAGAGAAACCCTGTCTCAAAAAATAAATTAATAAAACAAAAAAAGAAAGAAAGAAAGAAAGAAAGAAAGAAAGAAAGAAAGAACGAACGAACGAACTCTGGTATGATTTTCAGAAGACTGGCAGGAACCAAAAGCCAGATTACCACCCCTCCCCCCACCAGAGACTAAAGGAATTGAGAGAATGGGGACAGAAAGGCTTGGAGGTGACAAGGCCTGAGCAGTCTTCTGCCCTCATGACAGGGTTTCCTATGCATGGGGTTGACTTGTGGGAGACAATCCCATGCTTGCTTTAGTCTCTGAACTCTAAGGGACACTTGGACATACCTCATGGGTAGGCAGACATGCCAGTAGGGTAAAGCGTATTCCAATCTCTCCTCTGAGACAACTTTCCCAAGTTAGCAAATTATCTCATGGTGGAGAGGGGGAAAAATGATGATTCCCTTATGCTTTGGTGCCCGAGAGTCTCTCCCAAACATAGCTACAGCCATCTAGACTGCTGCTGGTTCCAGCTGGAGTGGACAGCTGCGTTAGTTCCTCTTGGGCCATGGTGATGAAAAACCCTCAGTAATAACTTAAAGGAGCAGAGATCTCGCCTGCCTGACTGGTATGTGGTTGTGTAGGTCAGTTAGTTCTGGTCCCTCCCACGCCTCAGCAGCATGCAGAGAAAGATGCTCACCTCTCCGCAGAAAAGAAGCAGAGGCACAGGACCAGGATCGGGTGTAGGCTTCAAAGGTGAGGCTTTCCTCTAGCTAGGTCCCACCACTTAAAGTTTCCAGACCATCCTCCAAACAGCATCACCAGCAGGGAGCCAAGTATTCGACTCATGAGTCTGTGGGAGACACATATTCAAACCATAACAGTCGTCTTTTTGTTTGCTTTTTGTGGATGCTTGGACTGTTTCCATGGGCAGCAGGTCTCTGTCATCAAGATAAAGTGGGGTTATCAGGATCAGAAACTAAATTGGAAGGTTCAATCTCTTCTAAAAACCAACTAAAACAAAAAAGAAAAAGGTTGCTTATAAAATAAATGAGAGAGAAAATAGCTTGTCCTATATAAAAGCCCACAACATTATTGCTGACCAGATGGCCCAGTGGGTAAGAGTGGAAGGAGAGAACCAGTTCCACAGATGTCCTTTGACTTCCACATGGGCACTGTGGCGTGCACCACTCTGTCTCCGTGTTTCTCTCTCTCTCTCTCTCTCTCTCTCTCTCTCTCTCTCTCTCTCTCTCTCTCTCCAATAAAACTCTACAACAAAAGGAAGTAAGACTTTCCAGTGCAATAAACTTATGGTTAAGTAATCATGGCCAACTGAGCTGTACTTTTAAGAAAAAAAAAAAAAAAAGACTGTGAATTTTCCTTGGGTCAGAGCAAAAGTTTTCAATGTGTCCTTTACACTGTGTTCAGACTGGACCGCTCCTTCAGACATGCTGCGCACCGAAAAGGTACACGGCAGGGCACTGGTCCCTGACACGGCCCGGCGTATTCTACATCGGCCGAGAAGATGGATACGTCGATATCTGGGACCTCCTGGAGAAAACCCACGAACCAGCCCAGTCCCAGAATATCTGCATCACCATGATCACCTACATCAAACCCTGGACCTTTTCCAGTATGTTCATTCTAATCCATCCAGCAACATGTTTGGAGAAGCTAGGAACGCCTGGGCGTTCACCAAAAAGTCCCTCCCCCGTCCCGTGTTTTCCTCCAACCAGCCCTGCCTTCTGATCCCCACGCTTCCCTTAGTTTCTCCAACAACACTCCCCTCTTTCTCTCCATCTTGCTCCTGGACTCTGGGAACCCCAAAAGTGTCCCTCGCTGTTTGGACTCCTCAGCCGTGATTTCTCAGACTTCTGATCAGGTCCCAACGAAGCCGATTTTGAACCACAAGAGTGGAAGCATCCGCTAGTCTTCAGAGTACGAGGGAGGGAGGGGTCCTAAAGCTTTGCTGCTTTTTGGCTATTACTTTCCAGGAATACTGAGTTGTGTTTCTTTATCAGCTTTTTAATATCATGTACTTTAGTGATGCTCCCAATGACCACATCAGGCACCTCCCTTTACGGCATCACAAAATTCTCTAGGGTTATAGATCTACTAAGCCGTAGTGTCTGGGTTGAAAATGAGTAAACAGCAATATCCTACCTACCAAACAAGCAGAAATCCAAGGACGTAGCTATAGAAAAGTAATTTATTCCCTTGGTTTTTTTTTTTTTTTTTCTGCCTGTTTTTCTAATTTGTCTGTTTGGCTCAAATAGTATTGTCTGTGTAACTCGAGGATGCCTGTCTTTCCTGGAAGAACTTCCCCTTTGTTTCCAAAAGTCTATAGACACAAGGTTTTCTCAATGATTTTTTTTCTAGAAACACTCCACACAGAGACTCAGGCTTCAGGATCTCTAGAACATCTGCCTGGTTCCCACTTAGCCATGAGGCACCACCAAAGCTTGTTCTCCTACCCTTGGTACAAAACACTGGCTTCGTACCAGCGGGGTTATGAGTGTAGGATTCAGCAATTTGAACCAGACCTCCTGAAAACAAGAAGAGGGAAGCATAGAGAACGAGCATTCTCACACACTCCGTTCATTATTATTGTTGTTGTTCAGTGTTTTGTCATAGGAAAACCGTGGTTCAGCTGTGTCTCAGAAACATGTCTATACAGCACGATCCTTCAGCTCTTGCTGTGTTGGCTCAGGTGGGCTTTCCTCAGACGGCAGAGAAAGTTAGCTATCAGCTCCTCTCCTTAGATAGACACCAGGAAAGTGAGATTTGAGGTGGCGGGAAGCTGACAAAGACTCGGAGTTTTAGCTTTCATCCCAGCAACTGGAACAAATGACTTGTCCGTGTTTACATAGTCCAGTCATGAGCACCTGATGGAGTGCCAAGAGCACAGCCACCACAGCAGGTCCTTCGGGAAACCACACAACAGAACAGCTTTTGTGTTTAGCCCCTTCAGAGGACTTTCTGTTTGTTGACTCTCTCCTTTTTTTTACCCTCCAGCTAAGCAGCAGTTTATAGCCATAGCCGATTATTATGGAACGCTGCATATCTTAGAAATTCCGTGGACACTGAGCCACCCTTCCTTCAACGAGGTTAGTAAAGTCCCGGCTTCCCGAGTTTAATGTCGCTGATGCATTTCTTTTTCTAAAATTATACTTACTTATTTGCATTGGGGTGGGTGCATGCCGTGACACAGTCTGGACATTGGGCATTGGGAAAGAACTTGCGGGACTTGCTTCTCTCCTTCTACCATGTGGGTACCAGGGATTGAACTTGGGGCAGCAAACTTGGCAGCAATCACCCTTTCCTGCCAAACCATCTTGCCAACCTTTGGGGGCATACCTTAAAAGTGTGTTTAAAATGGTGGCATTTTAAATAATAAGAGAATATTTTATCATATGAATTAGATAATTTGAAGCTAAGGAAAATAATCACACATTTGAAGTCAAACGAATGACGTGGGTAAGTCGTTCTTTTCAAACTGTAACTGAGTATTAGCTCGGCCATGTCAGAGACACCCTTCCCCAAGGACTCTGACAACACATCATACATCTCTCTATCATCCTCCCTAACATCTGCATACTGCTGGCCCTGCATCTGAACCACAGTACTCTGCCCCTCCAACCTTATACTCACCACCTAAGTATTTTGAGCAATCCTAAGAATGAGGGTGTAAAAGGATTGATGACTGAAAAACATATATATATATATATATATATATATATATATATATATATATATATGCACTAACATTAAATGTATAGATTGCAGTCTATTGCATGTCCCAGCATCACACTAGTTCCGGACAGGCAGCAAGCTTGCCCTGACTGCCTTCCCCAAGGGAGGTCTCTGTTGACTCCCTTCTGATGTTCATATGACTGCATGCTAAGCCGGCTGGGGGAATTCACCTCTGCTTCTAGTCTCTTTAAAGTCTCCAAAGAGGGCTGGAGAGATGGCTCCGCCACTAAAGGCTAGGCTCACAACCAGAAATATAAAGTCTCTGTAACTATCTTCAGCTGAGTTTACCAAGTTCAGTTGAGGACATGCAACTCCAGTCTCTAAAGTAAGAAGGTAGAAAAGAGGGAAAAAGCAAATACTACTGTAAAAGCAAAATATACTGTAAAAATTGAAGGTTTTTGCAGCTCTCTCCTTCCAACTATAACGACAAAAACCACAGGGGCCTAAATGTAAGCACAGAAGCAAGCACACGGAACTAACTTCCCTGACCTGCAGGCACACCTCCAGTTCACACCCCACTAAGGGATGAGAAACATTCTAGTTGGTTCTTCCGCTCATGGTTCAGAAGGTGGTTATACAGTTTGGTCAGGTGGAGTGGGGAAATGCAGTAGGAAAATCCTAACCACGGAGCAGCAGGCATCCGGAAAGAGCCTTGGAAAGACCACAGGCATCCCTGTGGGGCTAGCTCATCACAGGCCTTTGCTTCTGGCAGGTATCGAGTGTGAACTACTACTTTGAAAGAGAGGTCAGGCACCTGGAATATGTCCAGCAGCGCAAGTTGATCCGTGATCAAGAAAAGAAAGAAATGGCCCTGGAACTGGTGAAGAAGAAAACCGTGAGTGAGATTTCAGAAAGGAGAGATGCCTCCGCCTCCTCCCCGTGGGAAAGTGTGGCCAGGCTCACCCCGCAGGAGTCCTGTGCAATCCACAGCTTTCTGCTTTTCCTTATGAGAACCAAGAGGACATTTCTTTGGTTTCCTAGGCCACTATGAGTGACAGCTACCTGTCGAGGACACTATGAGATCCTATCCCATTTCTATCTGTTTGTTGCATGTGGGTGTGTTCTGTATGTGGTGGTGAGGCTGCAGACAACTTACATACCTCCGAGGGCACTTTACATAGTCAGTGCTCTGTCGTGTAAGTCCCATGGAAAGAACTCAGGTCATCAGGCTGGGTGATAGGCATCATACCCACAGAGCCAGCTCCCCAGCCCTGCTAACAGAGAGAGTCTGTCTGCGCCATCCTTCTGTAACTCACTGTAATTCTAAAGTCCTTTCGTGTAGATACAAAGATCCCCAGGAAAGTGCTCCCGTTACATGGAATTCCCATGTCTGGAGAACGTTCCATTGACACAAGCCATGAGCTGTCTACCAAAAGCTACCTCTGATGCTCACTAGAAGGCATTTGGCTAAATCACGTGACCACCGCATCAAATGGTTGTCAGGCTAACGATGGTAGCAGAAAGGCAGAGAGGGGTGTCTTTTGTCGTGCTGTGATGGACAGCGCTGTGAACCCTGACACCTAGACGTGGGGAGCATGTCTACCTTGCACGCAGCCATCAGGGGAACACAGAACTCTCCGGGCCACTCTCTCTGTCCCTCTCTCAGGAACGGGAACGCTGGAGCTGGTTCTCTGCCATCCGCTAGAACTGGGGACTTCTCAATGCTCGATAAACGGTTCTTGTGTTCCCACTCAGATCACCTGGGTTTGCAATCATGTCTCTTGTCGGTTTGTCTCCTCCCTTGCCACTCTGTCAGCACAGATTCCTAACGAACCCCACCTGTGGCCTCTTCACATCCAAGCACACAATAGCCTTCGAAGTAACTTTCCGGGCAAGAGCCCAGGTCTCTAAGCAAAGCAGCAGATGTGACTACAGCGAGGTCCTGCACACATCACCCACTGCTAGACTCACGTCACACAATCAAAGCAGAAGACTCACTCCAAAAGCCGCCCTGGGAGGTGACAGTGCACAGAGCAATCCCAGCGAATTAACTGTCCCACTACAACCAATGAGCTGGGGATGGCTTGTTGTACTCTCAAGCACGGGTCTAAGTGCACCTGTAGGAGCCTCTGTCACACTCTCCAGCTACAGTTTACCCACAGCTGCTACAACTCCAAGTACAAACAACCTACCTTCCAGGCCACATAGGGAAAGCAGGACCCGTGGGAAAGACTAAGCAAGGAGTTTGTTAGTCTTTAGCAACAGTTTTCAACCCTTTCACAGGAACCAACTAAGCCCATTGGAAAACATAGATATTTACATTACAATTCATAACAGTAGCAAAATTACAGTTAGGAAGGGGGCAGCAAAAATAATGTTATAGTTAGGGTCACCATGAGGAACTGTGTTAAAGGGTCGCAGCATTAGGAAGGTTGACAAGCACTGGTCTATAAAGGCGCCACAGAGGACAGGCTCTTGCCCACTCCCCACTTCTCCAGACCCTCAGACGGCCCCTCTGTCCACCTGTCCTCCTACCCTCCCATAAACCCCTTCGGGAGAGCAGCCACACCGGCTCTTCAACAAAACCCAACTCCTTTTCATTTATCTTTGGTTTTTAAACTGCCATTGGCTGACAGAGCTGTCTCGCTTGTTCCCACCCAGAAAATCTACAGCAAGTCGAAAGAGCACCTGGAGGCGGAGCTGAAGCTGGAGTATGAGAGCTATGTGGAGCTTGAGAAGTCCGTCCTCTTCAGTCTCGGCCTAGGCAAAGCCGCAGAGAAGGTACCATACTTGGAGATGATTTAGCAAAGATTCTCAAAGACGGTCCCTGGACTGACTCTGCTGATCGCCCCTCTCCTTTTATTGATTTGCGGTGTGCAAGGTGAAACAGCGGACTGATCATATATAGGTGTATTTTTAAATGCAGGCTTTAGCTCACTGGTATGAAAAGAATTAAACTCTTATCAGATTTAATTCCATCTCATGCTGAGTTTTATTGAGCCGTGCAGAATGTGGGCTTTTGAATAAGAACATCTTTATTTTCCTATAGTGGCATTGCACAGCTCCTGACAGCCCCTCCTCCAAAGTCCTAATCCCTGGTGGAAGTAGGAATCCAACTTTGCTTCTCCCCACCACATGACTTTTGTCACCTCTCCAGAAAAAGGATTTCCATGAGCCGGTGCACAGGGCCATGTTCTCAACACAGTATTCGCCAACTGAACCCAGAGATGTAATTTTTGAAGGATAACACATGAAGACCTGGGTGGATTTACCCAGGAAAACAAGATTTATTTAACAGTAGAAAAATGAGCCTAGAGATTGACCAAGTGGATAAGTTAATTATAGTGCTGATAGGTACAGAAAATATTCGTTAAAAATGCAGCATTCATGACATCAACACATTCTTAGCAACAATGGAGAAGACCTCTTTAACAGATGAAGGGAATCAAAAAATGCACCCTTCTCATGGCTGTCTTACCGACTTTTCTATGGCTGTGATAAATTACCACTATCAAGGCACCTTATTAAAAGAGCCCGTTTAAGATGGGCCTCACAGTTTCAGAGGTTTAGACATCATGGCCACCGTGGCAAGAGCATGGCAGCAGGCACTGGAACAGGAGCTTGAGACACAACCATGAGGTGGCACGCTTCCTCCAACAAAGCCACATCCCCTAATCCCTCACAAACAGTTCCACCAACTATGGACCTAGTTATCCAAGCATAAGAGCCACTACAATGGCAAAGATGTAAAAGAATTTCTCTAAGATGTAGAATGGCCTTGTACCCTTGTAACTAGCGCAGGAAACCACACTGTAGGAAAACACAGAGCCCTACCGTAACACTCCCATCACCCTGCCCAAGGAGGGTAGTTTTAGCTTGTGGGGGATTAACAGAAGGGCTAATCAGGAAGGTGACACAATCCACTTTCCTGGTAGGAAGATAAGGAATGGATTAGAATAGAGTCACCTAACCAGAAATCCTCTTAGGAGGTCATGGTAACAGTTCAGAGTGAAAGACGAGAAGGCCCTGGAGGTAAAACATCGCATGAAGATGGAACCGAGAGCTTCACTGAATGGGAAAGGGGAGACAGAGAGGGGCTACAGTTTATAGGTCAGGTTAATGAAGGGGAGGGCACTGTCAATCAGCCAGAGATTGGTACATTCCTACCTGTGTGCCCTTGGACAGATGACGGAGCTCTGTGAGAGCCTCAGCCAACCATGTTGAATCCACATGTTTAGCAGCATACATGGGCTGGAGTTTATTGTTGCTTAGAACAGCAAACCCCTAGGCTGGTCTCGAACTCTCAACCATTCTGCCTTGAACTTCATCCTGGGGGCTTGAATTGCTCAGTGAGTTCGCCTTGAAGCACTTCACCAGGAGGTGACATAGATCTGAGGCAGATCTGCACCTGTGGGAAGAGAGAGAAGATGGAAGACAGACAGACTGCACCTCAGTTGCCCAGCATCCCAGTTACAGCCCAGCAGTGTACTGGGTTCTGTATCAGGCTCTTGGAGCCCAACAGCTGACACCCACTTCTCTGGCTCAGAGCCTTCATTAGCAGGTGACAGACCTGCTGAGCCCCAGCAAAGAACTCGGTTGAGTTGAGGCTCGAACTAGACAATGACAATACAGGGCCAGCTGGTGTGCATGAAATAGAGCTAAGGGATGGACCTCCCCTTGAGTCCCCACAGTTTAGCCCTTGTCCCCTGCTGTCAACTCCTTCCCCAGCCTCCCTCCACCTGTATTGTGGATGAATTCGAGCTTCTTTTTCTGTCCTCTAGTCCTCTGGTCTGCCTTACAGTGTCGTGAATAGAGAGGGGACCCTAGATCCTAGCAGACCTGAACCCAAAGCTCAGTTTCATCACCTTAGATAAGCTGCACTGTCCCCTAATCTTAGTTAAAGGGAAATTCTCATATACACACCCCCTCTTCCCTCCCTTCCTTTCTCTCTGTGTATGTGTCCCCTCTTGTGTGTATGTGTATGGGGGGTGCATGTACACACTTGCGTGTGCACACTTCATGCCCATTTGTTCACGCGGAGTCCAGAAGAGGAAGTCAAGTGTCCTGTTCTGTCACTCTTTATCATACCTAACTTGATTTTTTTTCTACCTCTTTACTCTTTTTTTTTGGAACATTACACACTACTCAATAACTAGTCACCCAATATTTGATTATTTAAATGTAATAATCATTCAGCTTTGCAAATTGCTTTCTGCTCACCAAGAAATGTGCAATTAAGCTGGGATATTTTCGGGCCCACAGATAAGCACATCATTTGCGTGCACTTTAGATGAAAAGGCAACGAGCTCCAGAGGACTGTGGCCGTGTCTTCTGCAGGTTTGCAAACTCACCATCGTAAATAATTAACAGCTCCCCATGCCCTTTTGCCCCTGAGCACAGGCGGCGGTAGGTAACAGTCTACCTTGGTGCCAGGCTGCCAGTGCCAGGGCAGATACTAGGTAACTGAGCTGGGTCCTCACCCGGAACCTGAATCCCAGTGAAGGGCAGATTAAAGCCTGTCCGGGGAATTCACTCCTTGAATGGCCCATGAGATATCTGATGATCACAGCGGGCAGAATCCCACCCTAAATCAGCCTGGGAAGTCCACTGAGGAAGACAGCAAGGAGCCAGAGCAATTGCTCTCAGTGTCACCTCATTAACAGATAGGACTTGGATACTGACCATTAATCTTGGTTGTGCTTCCTTGTAACATGGCAGTGCCCTGGAGTCGAGAGGACGGAGGACAAAAATGTCCTTCCAGTCCCGGCTCGTCGGTGTTCATGAAAGTCTGCCACATTTCATTTCTTTTCTTCTTGGGGAAAAAGAAGAAAAGCATAAAATGCCAAGTTCCACCCTCTCTTCTCAAGTAGGCAGGCATTTTCTCAGTGTGGAAACACTGAGCAGGCTCACCCCTCTCGAGCCTCAGTGTTAGGCAAACTATATGAGTGTTTGTGTATGTATGCGCGCGCACGCGCATGTGTGTGTGTGTGAGAGAGAGAGAGAGATTAAGACTTCCCCACTGGAAAAAAAAAAAAAAAAGACTTCCCCACTGCCTCCTATTACCTCCCCCCTTATGCCTAGAGAGAGAACCTCTTACTGAGCGAGCCGCTCCCAGGCTGGCTGGACTGCTCTCGGACAATGCTGGGACTACAGACCCTCACTGACCTGATGTTCACATTAACGCTGAGGACCCCGTCCAGGTTCCTCGTATCCACAGATCATCTGCTCCTCCCCACAAAGTAACCACCCCAGCCTCCGAATAACCATTTTGATCACTCAACACTTACAGATAATAAGTCCTACTGCGTGGAATTATGAAAATTAAATAAAATCTGAGAAACTAATGTGTAAGGTATAAAATGCAGCCGAGGCAATGTGAGCAACACTGAACTTCTTTGGATTCTGGGATGAGCTAAATCACCAAAGGTTTCCCTACAATTACTATGCCGTGGTTTCTGCTGTGGTGTGACTCCTGACGGCCGGTGTTTAACACTCATCGAGAGGTTCCATTCACACACTTCACTGTGTAAATATGCAAGTAGCGTGTATTTGTGGGCAATTAATTCAGCTCCACAATTAACATTGGTCTCAACTTAGAAAAACAAAAGTCTGAAACCTAGAAAAACAAGAACAAATCACGGTTTTTAGTGTAAAAAGAAGAGCCTCCCATTTAAAAGGTAGGGCAGCCATTTGTATATTCCTCTCAACTCTGGGTCAACCAGGAGACCATGTAACCATCCCTTGACTGTATTTAACTCCTCTTTGTTGACATTTCTCCAGCAGGCCAGCTAAGCCCAGCACCAGGAAGAAGCAAACCCCAGAGAGACCCTTTGAATCTAAAAGGGAACCTGAGGGGGAAGCCATAGCCTCAGAAATGCTGGAAGGAGACAGAGTCTGAACCAAAAGGTCCATCAGTTGGCTCTGGGCAGAGAGGGGGTGGCAGAAATGGGTTATTCTTGTCCACATTCCTGTGTCCATGTTTGCTGGCCCCTTAGTTATGGCCACGTCATATGTCAACCTAAAGTCAGCTAGTGCTCGCCTTCCAATTTGGGCTGTCTTTCAGTTGCTTTGGTTAGTTTGGGCGTTCATATGTAGATTTAACATATTAAAATAGATTTTATGAGAGTCAAAACCATATGTACTCGGTGACTGGCGTGGGCAGTTGAGATAGCTAACACGGAAGCCAAGAGCTGTCACAGCTAAATGAATCAAGGAAAACTACATTCTCCTGGAACTTCCTTAGGAACAGTCTTGAAAAAGATTTGTTTTGTGTGTATGTTTTTTTTTTTTAAAACTAAAAAAAAAAAAATGAAGTGTAGCTGGGCATGCTAGGGGTTTTTTGCAATCCAGGCTTCAGGAGGCAAAGACAGAACTGACGTAAGTTTGAATTCAGCCTGGTTTACACAATGAGACTCTGTCTCAAATACATTTGTATTATTTCTTAGATCAGAAAAGGTATACACACATACACCACACACACACACACACACAACATGCACACATCACACACACATCACATGTACACACACACCACACACAAAGTGCACACATGCACACTCAACACACATGCATGCACACACACATACCACACGCGCACACACACCACATACACCTCACACACCTCACACACACACACACCATTAATACCCTAGGATTTTATCAGAAAAGAGGTCATGTTCTTCTAGGTAGGACTCAACGGAAGACCAGTGAAAAAAGAAGGAGGGGGAGGAGGGAAGAGGAAAGAAGAAGGAGGAGGAGAAGAGAAGAGGAGGTGAAATCTCTTGGCACAAGAAGTAAAGGAACTACTGGGAGCTATCAGGGCTCAAGGCAGCTAGGACAGGCACATGGCCAGCTGTGCATCAAAACAGAAATCTGTTGAGAGGTGAGGAGATGCCCAACTGCTGCACGTTAGCTGGGTACCACACGGCAGCAACAGCTAGGAAAACCTGTGTTGTTTCTGATTGTTAACACACAGTTGGTCGTTTCTGGTTCCCACTTTGCTTGTAGAGGGTTCCCACATTTGGGCAGTCTAGGAGGAAGCAATTAGGAGCGGTTATGAGGAGACAGCAACCTGCACATTTCCTGTTTCCTCACAAGGGAGGAAATCCTAAACCTCGGGGCAGGAACCTGAGCAAACGGAGCTGTTTTGGGTGTCCTCTGCACTGCCCACAGCCAGCAAATAGTGTGCGTTTTGTTGTTGTTGTTTTGGTTTGCTTTTGGGTTTTTTTTTTTTTTTTTTTGAGGGGTTGGTTTTTTCCAGACAGGATTTCTTTGTGTGTCCTAGGATGGCCTTGAATTCACAGTGATCCACCTGCCTCTGCCTCTCCAGTACTGAATTAAAGGTGTGTTGTTGTGGGAGGCTGCTGCTCAGCCCTGAAATAACCATACAGAATCCGTATTAATTAAATCACTGGTTGGCCCATTAGCTCCAGCTTCTTATTGGCTAGCACTTACATCTTAATTTAACCCATTTCTATTAATCTGTGTATCGCCGCGTGGATGTGGCTTATTGGGTAAGGTTCCATCCGGTGTCTTTCTCTAGTGGGGCTACATGGCTTCTCCTTGACTCTGCCTACTCTATATATCTCTTGTAGCCTGGCTATATTCTGTTAAGTCAAAAGCAGCTTCTTGATTCATTGACCAATAAAAGCAGCACATATACAGAAGGCCCTCCCACACCAGTGTGCTGTTGCAGAATACTTGTACACTGTGTGAAGGCATGCTCCTGCGGTTGGTGTAATAAAAAGCTAAATGGCCAATACCTAGGCAGGAGAGGGTAGGTGGGCTTCTCAGGGGGTGAGAGGAAGAGGGGGAGGAATCAAAGAGCAGATTTCGCCAGCAGACTTGGAGCAAGTCAGATGTGCACTAAGAGGAGGCCATTGAGCCACGTGGCACAAGGTAGATTTTTTTTTTTTTTTTTTTTTTTGGTTTTTCGAGACAGGGTTTCTCTGTGGTTTTGGAGCCTGTCCTGGAACTAGCTCTTGTAGACCAGGCTGGTCTCGAACTTAGAGATCCGCCTGCCTCTGCCTCCCGAGTGCTGGGATTAAAGGCGTGCGCCACCACCGCCCGGCCGATTTTTTTTTTAAATGGGTTAATTAATTTGTAAGAACTAGTTGGAAAAAAAAAACCTAAGCTAAGGTCAAACTTTCATAATTAATAGTAAGTATCTGGGTCATTATTTGTGAGCTGGTGACCCAAAGAAAAATCAGCATGCACCACCACGGCCCAGTGTGTGTATTTTTTAAAGATTTGAGATAGATAGATAGATAGATAGATAGATAGATAGATAGATAGATAGATAGATAGATAGATAGATAGATAGATAGATAGATAGTCATCATCACTGGATCCCATGTGACTGCTAAAAACTGAACTTCTTGGTCCTCTGAAAGAGCAGCAACCACCGAGGCATCTCTCCAGCCCTCGCAGAGGGGTTTGCTTGTTTATAGAGCCAACAGGTGTTAGCACTAAGTCTACCAATGAACGGGCAAGAGCAACCAACCCACAGAAGTATGCCGACTCACCTGGACGGGGATTTGCCTACTGCTTTGCAGCTTACTGCCATCAGCCGGAACTGTGACGTTCCTATCCGTGCGTATCTGGCTCCTAGGTCTTAGCTCTGATCTTAGGAGGGGAAATAGCTTTGTTATGAGTCTCCTGCCACCTTCTGTTGAACAGATACGCTGCGACACGGTTACAGTGTTAAACACTGAAAGGGGATGTGGGCAACAACACTTGAGGAATTCCTGGGCAGACATCCAGGCAGCAAGGACCAGGCTTCAGATGTTTGTACCAGCATCCTACAGAGGTCGTGAAGAGTGAGCCAAGTTGGGGACACACATTGCACAGGCTGCAGATAGACCCATTAGGAGACCCTCACCCTGCATTGCCACCTCAAGATGAGACTGGCTAAACGTTCACCTGGATAAGGCGCATTCAGCCCTTAAACAGAATATTCTGCTATGTTAGCTATATGCCCAACTCCAGAGCAGCTCTGACTTTTATGCCCCTCTGTTTAGGATGGAAAGGAGGCAGGATTGAGACCATAGCAACATTCCCTCAATTGCTGTGCATGCACAGTTCAAGGTTTATATCACCATACATTTAACAAGTTACGAATTTAAGTATAGGAAAAGTTATGCTTGTTGATGACAAGGGATATGAGTTTTCTACTCAGGGAATGATAAAGTTTATCCCAAATTTTACTTTTAAAAGATTTTTTTAACTTTAAAATTCCACTATATGTTTCTATGTGTGTAGTGTGTACCCCAATGTGTGTGGTACAGCTTGGAGGAGTCAGTTCTCTCCTTCCACCATGTATGATCCAGGGATGGAACTCAAGTTGCCAGGCTTGGAACCAAGCGCCTTTACCTGCTGCCGTAGTCAGTGTTCTAATGCCATGAAGAGACCCCAGGACCACAGATGCCGTGACAAGACCCCAGCACCACAGACGCCATGAAGAGACCCCCGGACCACAGATGCCGTGAAGAGACCCCAGCACCACAGATGCCGTAGAGACCCCAGCACCACAGATGCCGTGAAGAGACCCCCGGACCACAGACGCCGTGAAGAGACCCCCGGACCACAGACGCCGTGAAGAGACCCCGGGACCACAGACGCCGTGAAGAGACCCCCGGACCACAGACGCCGTGAAGAGACCCCCGGACCACAGACGCCGTGAAGAGACCCCGGGACCACAGACGCCGTGAAGAGACCCCGGGACCACAGACGCTGTGAAGAGACCCCGGGACCACAGATGCCGTAAAGAAACCCCCAGCACCACAGATGTCGTGAAGAGACCCCAGCACCACAGATGCCGTAAAGAGACCCCAGTACCACAGATGCCGTGAGGAGACCCCAGCACCACAGATGCCCTAAAGAGACCCCAGCACCACAGATGCCGTGAGGAGACCCCAGCACCACAGATGCCGTGAAGAGACCCCAGGACCACAGCAACTCTCCGAAAGGAAAAAAATTACAAACCTAAACAGAGAACTCTCAACAGAAGAATCTAAAATGGCTGAAAGACACTTAAGGAAATGTTCAACATTCTTAGTCATCAGAGAAATGCAAATCAAAACAACACTGAGATTCCATCTTACACATGTAAGAATGGCCAAGATCAAAAATACTGATGACAATTTATGCTGGAGAGGTAGTGAGGAAAAGGGAACGCTTCTGAATTGCTGTTGGGATGCAAGCTGGTACAACCCGTTTGGATGTCAGTGTGGCGATTTATCAGAAAATTAGGAAACAACCTTCCTCAATACCCAGTAATACCACTTTTGGGTATATATCCAAAGGATGCTCAATTGTACCACAAGGACATGTGCTCAACTATGTTCATAGCAGCTTTGTTTGTCATAGCCAGAACCTGGAAACAACCTAAATGTACCTTGACCAAAGAATGGATAAGGAAAATGTGGTACATTTACACAATGGAGTACTGCACAGCAGAAAAAAATAATGACATCTTGAATTTTGCAGGAAAATGAATGGAGCTAGAAAACATTATTTTGAGTGAGGTAACCCAGACACAGAAAGACAATTATCACATGTATTCACTCATAGGTGGTTTTTAAACATAAAGCAAAGAAAACCAGCCTACAAACCCAATCCCAGAGAACTCAGACAACAATGAGGACACTAAGAGAGACTTACATAGATCTAATCTACATGGGAAGTAGAAAGTAGAAAAAGACAAGATCTCCTGAGTAAATTGGGAATATAAGGACCTTGGGGGAGGGTTGAAAAGAGGAGGGGAGAGGCATGGAGGGGAGCAGAGAAAAATGTAGAGCTCAATAAAAATCAATAAAAAATAAAATAAACAAAAAATGTAATGTATAATTAAGAAATACAGGTTAACAGATAATCATCTATAATAGCCAAACTTGTAGTCATATTAGTTAGATTTTCTAGATGTATAGAGACATATTTCAGTTAGTTAGGTATTCTTAAAAAAAGGAAGGAAAAAAATTAAATTGTGGTTGGCTTACAGTTCCGAGGTTTAGTCCATCATTGTCATGGAAGGAAGCACACAGGAAGATATGGTGCTAGAGAAGGAGCTTACAGTTCCACATCAGGATCAGCAGACAGCAAGAAAAGAGGGAGCCAATGGGCCTGGTTTGAGCTTCTGAAACCTCAAAGCCTACCCTCAGTGACACACTTCCGCCAACAAGGCCACACCTGCAACAGCAAGATCACACCTAATAGTTCCCCTCACTATGGGCCTACGAAGGCCATTTTCCTTCAAACAACCCCATCAACTGAACTATCTTGATGGACCTTCGAAAGATTCCTCAAAGAAATAAGAAAAGTATATTACAGCCTTCAATCCCAGCACTTTGGAGGCAGAGGCAGGTGGATCTCTGTAGGTTCAAGGCCTGCCTGGTCTACATAGTGAGTTCCTGGACAGCAAAAGCTGCATAATTAAATCCTATCCCAAAAAACAAAAACAAAACAAAAATTAAGATAGATAAGGATATAAACATGATGAAACAGCTGTAGAAAATGTTCCTTTTTATTCATGAGTTTTACATTCATATATGTAATGTATGTATGCATGTACATCCAGTACATGCCTGCAAAGGCCAGAAAATGGCCAGATCCTCTGGAACTGGAATTGCCGTTATGAGCCTCCATGTGGGTGTTGGGAACCAAAACCCCACTTGCAAGAACAAGTGCTGTTAACCACTCAGCCATCTGTCTGGCCTAAAATGTTTCTTTATATAGGTGGGAAAATGTGCTCACCACACCGCATATGAAAAGTGTTTACACTAAAAGGCTGAGGAGAGAAAAGACACGGATGCGTCTCCTCCTGTGCCCATTTGCTCGGCTTTGAGCTAACATAGCACTCATAACTGCTGTGCATTCCACAGTAAATGAGGAAGACTCATCAAGCAGTCACAAGTTTACAGGACTCCGAAGCTAGGAAACTGCAGGACTAACAAGAGCCCACCCTGAAGTTTGTAAGCAGTGAGCAACTACTGGAGGGAAGAGAGCCTTCGTGCAGTCGCTTGTAAATCCTGCAGAGTCCTGACCAATGCATACAGGGGTGGGCTTCCCGAGGAGGCAGCTGCCTCTGAGTCACCCATGCGCACATGCACAGCAGCCTCCAAACCACAGCCTCATACCACACTCGGTTGGAAGCGGTTTGGTTTTGTTGTGAGTGCTACCCGGAGTGAGCAGACATTTATTCATGTCTCCCTGGGAAACATCAGACGAGATCAAGTGCAGATCCACAACCTCGGACAGCCAGTGGTATTTGTGCTGCCATTCCTTATCTGCCAGTCTAGACAAGCTGTTCTCACTTACCTCATGATTCAAACTCGCTCCTCGGTCGGGGTGAGCTTGACATGGCCACAGGGGGAGAAGGTTAGGCAAGAATGGACGCAAACCAACTGGCAACCTAGGTCTTGCAAAGGTCAGAAACAAAGGGTAGCTGTTCGTTATCTGCAGCTGGGGCAAGTACACGGGTGACAGGTTGCTCTGGTGATGTCACAAAAACACCCTGAGAGAAAGGGGATTCCCTTGCTTGACTTAGCATGCACAATACATTTCTAAAGTTGGAACTTTATTTGGATGAATGGAATTTCCACAGACATATGTAGGGCTATAGAAGGTAACCCAAGATCTCACTACGCACTGTCTTCATTAGGCTGATACACCCCAATGACTTGAAAATGTATTGAGAGGCCTTAACAAGCAAGGACGAAGATCATCCAGCCCAGAGGCTTCAACACTGGACAAGAAAAATAAAGTCATCAAAGGCAGTGTCTGCCCCGTGTGGTTTCTCTGCCACTCTGCCAAGGAAGCATTCCATGTATAAGTGCTGCTTGAGTTTACGAAATGACTTCCTTTTAATAAAGTACAAATTAGAACTTTGCATTTCTAGAAAATAAAATCTATACACATGTGAACTGGGCTAAAATCAAAAGGGGTATATTTTACTCATGGTCTGCGTAAAGGAAGATCCATTTAAATAATCTAAATAATCGGAGACCGGTCTTGTGGTAAGATACACTTCTCATTCATGCCTCATCTAATCATCCTCACCCTGCAATGATACCCAAAATCAAATCATCCTCACTCTGCAACGATATCCAGAATTTAATCATCCTCACTCTGCAACAATACCCAGAATCTAATCATCCTGACTCTGCAACAATACCCAAAATCTAATCATCCTCACTCTGCAACAACGATACCCAGAATTGAGCAACTCGCTTTTGTAAGTGACTAATTCCCCAAATCCATCTTAAAGACAGATGCATAATTTCTCATCAAGGAGTATTTTCTGTGTAGGTGTGTTCATATGTACGTGTGTGCTAATGTCCATGGAGGCCAAAAGAGGGCAAGAGGTTCCCTGATGCTAGAGTGCTAGAGTTACAGCCAACTCAGAGCCAGGTCCAACGGCAACAAATGTTCTTAACTACTGTGCCATCCTTACAGCCCCAAGGAATGAATATTTTTTTAATTACATTTTAAGTCACTTTATAGCCCTTAGTTTTTATCGTTCCTCAATAAAAAAAAACATTCTAAAAGTATCTTTTGAAGTCAATCATCTTTTAATAAATAGCTGATTCTCTTCTAAGCTATTGCCCCTCTAGGCATATGGCAATGAACTAGACATTACAAGATTCTTGTTGCCATGGGAACACTGTTTACATATGAAAGGCAGATAGATAACAAGGTAACTCCAAATAAACACTCTGATGGAAATAAGCCAGTGCCAGTAGGTGTGATATATCTTATGTTTTTATAAACTTATTTATCGTGCATGTGTACATGCCTACATGTGTAACACTGTGCACTTATGGAAGCTATTCTCTCCTTCCACCACGTGGACTCTGGTGGTCAAATTCAGGTCCTTGGGCTTGGCAGCAAGCACCCTTGCCTGCTGAACCATCTCCAGCCTGCAATTGTTTGAATGACAATGTCCCCCACAGGCTCAGAAGTTTGAACACTTGGTCCCCAGTTGATGGTGCAGTTTGTGAAGTTTAGGGGGTGTGGCTTTGCTTAATGTCACTGGGGGCGGGCCCTGGGGTTTAAATGCCGGGCTCTATTCCCACTTTGCTCTCTACCTCCTGCAGAGATGGTCCCAGACGTGAGCCTTCACCTTTCAATGCCACCCGCCATGCCTGGCACTTTCTTGTCATAAGGGCTCTTAGTCCTCTGGAGTGTTAAGTCCAAACACACTCTTCTTTCTTTAAGTTGCCTTGGTCATGGTCCTTATCACAGCGATAGAAAAGTAACTAATACATAGCCTCCTTGAAGTGACATTTCATCAGAGGCAGGGATGACGAAAAGGAACTAACTACCCAAGGAACAGGTGGACACAGAGATTCCCAAGCAGAAAGGTAAGTGAAGAGAGACCCTGGGACAAGTGATGTCCCAGGGTGGGCAGAGTCCAAGGAACAACAACACCCAGGAAGTGATGCACTCAATCTCTCCAGGTCACTTTAGTCCCCATAGAGAGCAGAGACTGTAGACAGAGGGAGGATCAGTGGTAGCAGACTGTCAGCAATAACAAAGCAAGAGGCAGGTGGGTATCTATCACACGCAGATCTTCAGGGGTGGATGGGGGGGTATGTGGAAAAGACTAACGGGAATAGCAGGGTAAGACCAAGAACAGCGGAGTGCTGGGCACATCTGCCAGCTTTGCCTGCTTCCCATGCGGATTCTCTCCTTGTGGTCGGAAAATCCATTACCATATGCCTTAGGTCACAGAGGTACTCACCCTGTGAGCTGCAGACCCTTGGGGGTTGAACAACCCTTTTACAGGGGTCGCGTATCAGGTATCCTGAATATCAGATATTTACATTACGGTTCAACAGCAGCAAAATTACAGTTAGTGAGTAGCAAAGAAATAATTTTATGGTGGGGGTCACCACATGAGGAACTGAACTAAATGATGACAGCCATAAGAGGGTTGAGAACGGTGGTCTAGGGGAAGGACACAGCTAATTCCTAACTCCTGGAGACAGGGAACAAAACTGGTGTTTCTGTCAGGAAATCCATATCAGAAAGGCTGCAGAGCAGTGGTGACCACAGCAGCGCCATCAGGACTAGCCTGTCTCCGCCTCTTTTCTAGTTTTCTTGGCCTGCCGATTGTCTTTAATATACCTTAATAAACTGAAGCATAACTTTCAAAAATCATAGATCATAACTGTGCAACCTTTGAACCAACAAGAACAAGATGTAAGAGTCTGTCAACACCTTAGGAGAACCTTGCCTCTGACTTGTGGTTTTAAAATTACTTTTCTGCCTGAGTTAGCCAGTTAATTTTTGGCTAAGTCAGAATGTAACTAAGAATTCCTACTTCCGCAACGCTCTGCTCATCAACTGTGAACCAAATGATTTTTGCAAACTGGTCAGGAAATGAGGAACAAAGATCATTTCTCCTACACTCAGATGAATAGGAGCCCAACCAGGATTTGTGGGGATTTCTGAGACAGGGTCTTACTAAATAGTCCTGGCTGGCCTTGAACTTACAGAGATCCTCCAGCCTTTGGGGGAATTGTTAGTCTTAAGGGCAATTCAATTTTTTTTTTTTTTTTGGTTTTTCGAGACAGGGTTTCTCTGTGGTTTTGGAGCCTGTCCTGGAACTAGCTCTGTAGACCAGGCTGGTCTCGAACTCACAGAGATCCACCTGCCTCTGCCTCCCAAGTGCTGGGATTAAAGGCGTGCGCCACCACTGCCCGGCTAGGGCAATTCAATTTTATCATTTCAAAACACCTGAAAATGATGGTTTTAAATTCTAAAATTACATGCTGGGTAGTGGTGGTGCACACCTTTAATCCCAGCACTTGGGAGGAAGAGGCAGGTGGATCTCTGGTAGTTAGAGGCCAGCCTAGTCTACAAAGAGAGTTCCAGGACAGCCAGGGCTGTTACAATGAAAAACCCTCTCAAAAAAACCAAAATAAATAAATAAATAAATAAATAAATAATTACTTTGTGATCAGAAATTCCAAATTCATTTTCTTTAGGGTGCCCAGCATAAGACGACACATTCTGCTGTTCTTCATGGACAGCTACTGCATGAGATGCAGCAGTCCTCAGAGAGCAGTGAAGTCTGTGTGGCTGAGCATCAGCACCAAACACGGGAGCACGTCTCGCTTGTTCACAGGACTTAACCAAGAGTTTTGACAGTGGCCGCTACTAATACCATCCAATCTAAGAACCACTTTAACAGGAAATCATTTTGGGTTTTTTTGTTTGTTTGTTTTTAGACAAGGTCTATGTAACCTGGTTGTACTGGAACTTGCTTTGTAGAACACACTGGCTACCAACTCACATTCACCTGTTTCTGTCTCCTGAGTGCTGAGATTAAAGGTGTGTGCCATCGTGCCTGGTCATTTGATTTTTTTTTTTTTTTTTTAATGGCAACTCCTTTCTACTGCTTGAGGTATACTAACAAAGCCTACAGGCAGATTCTTTTGGCTCTTCAAAATATAGCCATAATTCTCTCTGTAAGGTTATAAACTTACACACGCGCGCGCATGCGCGCGAAGGAACACACACACACACACACACACACACACACACACGCCACCTCTATTGCTGCTTCTCGTCTGAATGGCCATGTTTCCACTTAGCTTACAAGACAACTGGAAAGACTATCACCTAATGTGAAATGCCTTTAATGTTAACCTAGTTTCAACAGGAGACTGCAAGCCCAATCAAAATAAAGAATGGGGATGAAAGGACGGCCGGATGAGACCCGGAGAGATTCCAAGCTCATCTCTGATGTGCCCTGCTCATCCTCAAGCAGAGGCAGGACCTCCACGTTCTCAGCAAGCACCTAGAGATTGCCATGACTGGACGGATCCAGAAGCTGAAGAATGTGGGTCTGAACGCGAATCAGTGAGGACTTGCTCCGGACGGGGAAGATTTAGTAGGTAAGATGCTTACACCATGCATGGTGCCTGATGCCTGAGTTTGATCCCTACGGCTTCCATACACATGCCATGTGAGGTGTCAGTCTCCCCGCCCCAAGCACACACACCACACACACACACACACACACAAATATAAAGTGTAATTTTTTTAAAATGTTTATGTGAAGGCACATACATGTAGTGATTCTGGAAGCAGCGGGGCAATAAAAAAGGCTTTGGTTCTGACAGTGATTCGACAAAAAAATGTCTAACATAATCAAGTAATCAAGCCACAGAGACTGATCAAGAACTATTCTCATTAAAAATAAAGTAAGAACAGGCCTTGAAGTATTTCAGACTCCAGAAAATTCCAATTTTGGACATCAATTTCATATATATTTATGGATAGCTCACTTAAGAATACAAAGGAGAGCCAGGCGGTGATGGCACACGCCTTTAGTCCCAGCACTGCAGAGGCAGAGGTCAGCCTGGCTCCACAGACAGTTCCAGTGCAGCAAGGGCTACACAGAGAAATAAGAACATGATAGTTAAGAGCACTGACTGCACTACCAGAGGACCTGGGTCCAATCCCCAGTCCCCACAGGGGACCCGACACCCATGGCAAAACACCAATGCACATAAAATAAAAATTATAAAACTATGTAAAAGTGATCCTTAAAATCAGCTATAACAGCCTGGCACTGTTACAATATTTTAATGGGAGCCACGTCTTAATTTCTATAGTGTGCATGACAGAAAGGGAAGAGAACAGAGACACCGTCCTCACAAAACATTTAAAACACTGTTTACTCAGGACATACACCTGTTACAGTCTCTGGGATTTGTTACAAGCTTTAAAAAAATGAAAGTCTCATACAAAAATAGCTATTTTCTTTATACTAGTGGCTTTCAAGTTAAATACCTGGGTGTTACGCGCCTCACATGAGAGTGGCCGTTACAGACTTTACTATTAGAAAACACCGAGAAACCAGTTTTGACGTAGCTGTCACACTGCAAACTCAGCAACTCGAGTTGCACACACTTTTAAAACTACGCACTCTGTAAGCATAAAAGTTTTTATACACACTGCAATCTAATTTTTAAAAGCCTTCTAAATTTAGATTTGTCAAACACCACTGTGATCTCTGTAACAACTACCCAAAGATGTACTTAGCCAAAATAAGTTAATAAAAAAAAAAAAATCTGTACCATGTAGCATCCTGGCAAGATGACTTCTTTAGAAACAAGGGCAATTATGAAGTCAGCATTTTAAGCGTACCGCTACAAACAAATACTTTAAGTCTCACAGAAAAAAAAAAAAGACAAAGAACAGGTGAGGTTTCCTTAAGTCACGAGTGCTGGTCACTTGGCCCAGTCAGTGGCTGAAGGGCTCAGCTGGAAGCATGACTTTTCTTGGGATGCATGCAGCAGAATGGGGGCTGCCATTTCTACTCACACGTCTCTGCTGTGCTTCTATTCAAGTGGTTCTTCCCTAACTTAGCTTTTAACTTAAACAATCTTTCCCTGAAGAACACATTTTTTTAAGCTAATAAATTTGGCCTCATGACACATAGTTTTTAAAATACATGGAATTCTACAGTCAACCCCTTTCCTCAGGTAAAACCTATATATACAATGCACTTATATAAATATATACATACCTTCAGAATCATAAAAATATTTAATTTTATAAGCTTAAATAATTACTGAATGTTAATACAAAATACATTAATATCTGTATAATTTTACATTTATAAAAAGTTTTCTTGTAGCAGCATTCGTATTGCAAATGAAATGTGACCAAATGACATTGCACAAGGACTCTGACTGCACATCAGCTGGGCCAGCTGCAGTGTTCTCTGCAGGGGACATCTGTCTCCACCTACAGAAGAGCAGTTCACAATGCACTGAGGCCGCGCAGGGGTACTAACGTCCCTGACCCTTATAAACACCTCCAAGTTTCCTCCATCCAACCTGCAAGGTGTATTAAAATGTCCCCAAAGTTACCTTTACCCTAAAACAGTTCATAACTAAAATAACCGTATTAATGATTAGTGATTATATGTGAATCACATGAACATATTAGGAATTAACTTGCAGTTTCAACATTTAAAAACAAAACAAGAGAGACACCATGAGGAATAAGACAGGACGCTGAGGATGGACCTGACACCTAATGACATCATCACAAATAAAACAGCCCGTCCGTCCATCTCAAACACTCATATTCAGCTTGTTTTTGTTGAGCTCACGTTCCAGATTGCCAATCAAGGTATCGATACTTTCTTGCAGATCTCTGAGGTTGGCTTTCTGATGCACTGTAGACTCAATGGTCTCCATTGTCAAGTACGTCTGAAACGTGCACGATTTAGACATGGGGATTCGCTGCTCAAGCGTGACCTCTGCTCCATCCACTTTGCTGTAATCTGCATTTTCTCCATCTTCTAGGGGAACATCATCATAATCCAAATCCTTGAGATTTTCTTTCGTATTTAGAACATAGTTTTCCCCACAGCTGCTCCAGTCCCCTGCGTAGCGATTGCTGAGTGGGCTATCCAATCTGGCCTGCCGTGGCCTCAGCACCCCCGACGAGTCTGCGCTGCTCAGATTCAATACATATGGCCGCTCTTTCTTTCGCCTCAGATAATGCAGAGATGACTGCTCCAGGCACAAACTGTCAGTGGGTTCCTTCACAGTTAAACGTTGCACTAGAAATGAATATGTGTACTTTAGTAATGGCCACCGGCCTGGGACAGACACAGCACACAAAGAGGCCATTTAATGATCAACTACAAACATGCACTTGAGACATGCGTTCTACTGAAAGCACCCTACAGTGATTTCTCTTCCACCAGATGCAATCAAGATTAGGCATAGAGACTAGTAGAACGTTCAGTGGTACTACTTCATGCTAAATAAAAACATTCCCCAATAAAACTCGCAACACTGACCAACTTTCTGTGCACGTTAATTGTCTAGCTGTCATTCTAAGCTGGTAGCTGCTCTTAAAGACTATAGCAAAAGGCAGGCGGATCTCTGAGTTCGAGGCCAGCCTGGTCTACAAGAGCTAGTTCCGGGACTATAGCAAAAAGCAGACAAGCCATGGCGCGTAAAGGGCATGGAACAAGAAGTTCCTTCTCTACAAACATCTAGGTGAGGCAAAGGCTTCTACAGTGATCGTTCTAGCTCTGACCTTAATGGGCTTTTTTGCAGTTAGCAGTGTGTCATCAATACCAAGCAGCCCAAATTTCCCTTTGATAAAATGCATGAATATTAGACTTGATCATTGTTACCTGAGTGATTACACAGCATTAGCTACTAATAGTCTTCATTTTTTCTGCCTGGAAATAGCACAGGTATTTTATTTTCCAATTCTGGTTAGAGATTTCACAGCCTCAAATAACGTTCTTTGGATTTAGACTATCTTCTTCTGAGATAAGCTTCATTCTATCATCCTGTGTTGTACTGGTCATACAGCCGATGACACACACACGTGACTTCACACAAAACAAGACTTACATTGCTTACTGAGAACAACGTTTATTTGTCTAAGGTTCTTCTGCATAGAAAACAGACTGTGTAAAATGCTAAGACATAATTATTTAAGAATAGCCACATTATCTCTTTCTGCTTGTTTATTCTCTTCTGCCTTTCCCTTAGAGCTCCCTCTCTAGGATAAGGGGACATAAGCCAGTGATAACATCAATTTTGCAACACAGAATGAAGATTTGTTTGCAAAAGAAAACAAGAACGGTACACACATCTGAGTCTTCCACTTAAAATAATATTTCCAATGTTTTACAGAGATATTTTACATATTTCAACTTTTCTTTTAGCAACTGTACACTGTATGTTTTTAACATTTCTATTTATTACATTTTTAAAGATCTATTTTGTGGATGAATGTTGTGGCTGCACGTATGTACATGTACAGATTTGTGCCCAGTACCAGAGGAGGACACAAGACGCGCCTGATCTTATTATCTCGCTGCTTCCTCACTTTCTTCCCGTACCCTCTGTGCTACCCCTGTCCTCACTTTGGGCCTGAAGTTTCTGCCAAGCAGTCAACAGCACACTGGCAATCTGGAGAAAACCCTTGTTTCTCCTGCTCAGTCAGGACTCTACTGAAACTCTACTTTTAGTTTCTTTGGAGACCACTCAAGAAACCAATTAAATCTTTACATTATTCTAAGAATTCAATTTCTGAAACATCAATGTGGATGTCTTCTTAGACTATTGATACTGCGACGTTTTCCTACAAATTTATAAGGAAAATGGCTAACCTTAACCCTGAAGGTCTGCCTTTCCCTATGCTGCTACCGACTGCCTGTTTTCAACAGATTGAAGAAAATGCTGCCAAATAAGGGTGCTGGAAACGCTTCAAAGCATTTTCCTTATATTTTATACCTGTAGATTCTAATTCCCTATATTGCTTTCATTTAGAAAACAACACCTTTATTTAATAGAACTATATTAGGTGACCACTAGTGCGAGGAACTCAGACTACGGGGCAGGTAAATATCACCAATGACCTCACAAATTCGGGAACCTAGTAAGGAGCAGGAAACCCGCCCCAAATGTATTCATCATGAGGAACGTGGAACAGCGACAACCTTAAATCTATGTCCCTACTCTGAAAATAAGGGTGGATTCACAATGGCATCCAGGATTCTTTCCAATTGCAAACCCATTGCATTTTTTAAAAGCCCCAAACACAAAGCATATAAAAAGAAGACTGTCCCCTAAAAGTATAAATGTTTCTACTGCGCCAGGACCCTAGCTCACCCAGCTGCAGAGCCGCTGCCAGAGAGAGATGGGCAGGGAGTGCGGAGGGCAGGGTAGCATTACCTTCAGGGGCTAACATAACAGGCTTCTCACTTTGAAGACAGGACTTTACCAACAGAAATCTCAAAGTAAATTACCTCTTGCCCCAAATGAGGGGGAGAGGCTAAGATCAACAGAGAAAGAAAAATGTGTAGCAAAAAATCCCAGCACTTGGGAGGCAGAGGCAGGCGGATCTCTGTGAGTTCGAGACCAGCCTAGTCTACAAGAGCTAGTTCCAGGACAGGCTCCAAAACCATAGAGAAACCCTGTCTCAAAAAACCAAAAAAAAAAAGAAAAAAGAAGAAAAAAACATAAATAGATAGATAGACAGACAGATAGACAGACAGATAACAGAAGAGGCTGAAGGAAACTCTTTGACAGTAAAGAAGAACCCCAGAAGAGTAGTTGACTGTGCACCTTCCACGGAATGCGCTGGACGGTTCTGACACTCTCTACGCCACACCTCGGTTGTCAAAGACGCAGTAACTGCACCTTACTGACACACTGTCCACCTTTCCCAAGAGCTGGAACAGGCAATTTAGAGGGGGAAACTATTGTTTCCCCTCATCCTCTGCCAGGTTCCGTCTTTTGTCTAGGGTACTTCCAATAAAAATAACAGGCTATAGAAAAAGGTTATGATTACAACCAGCAACGAAAGTCTCTGGAATACGATGTTGAACACAAGACAGCTGTTTAAGTTATCATTAGAATACAGCCAATGGGCTGAAGAGATGGCTCAGAGGTTAAGAGTACTGGCTGTGGAAAAGGGTCCAGTCCCCAGCACCCACATGACTGCTACCAACTGTCTGTACCTCCATTTCTAGGAGCTCTGACGTCTTCTGGCCTCCACGGAAATTTAAACAGGAAATACATAGACAGATATGCAAGCAAAACACACATACAAAATAAAATAAATCCTAGAAAAATAAAAGGTAGTCAATAATAAATCTATTCCAATTTACATACACATAGAGGTGTGTGTGGCAGAGACAAGTGGGGGGAGGGATGCTGGGAAGACGGCTCGGTGAGTAAGCGCTGACTGCACGAGGGTGAGGACCTGCAGTCCCGCAAGGAAGAAGGAGAAAAGTGGTCCTCAGAGCTCAGGTGCACATTCATAGCCCCACACATTCACGCACAAAATAAAGAAAATGTAAAAACCAAATTTTAAGAATTTTTCTATTATCTATGTATGCTTTTTTTCTGCATATATGTAATATGCACTATGCAAATCACTCATGCCCACAGAGGGGAGAAAGAGGCTATCAGATTGCCTGGTACCGGAGTTACAGACGGTTGTAAGCTACCCTGTGGGGCTGGGAGTTGAACCTGGGTCCTCTAGAAGAGCGACTAGTGCTCGAACCACCGATTCATCTCAGTACCATGAAAATCAAATTTTTTAAGACCAAAATATCAAAGATAATTGCCAGCAGGAGCTAAGGTAATTTAAAAATAACCATGTGTACAATAATTCTGTCAGAAAGACTGGACATGGGCTGGAGAGAAAACCTGTTTAACTTCTGCCTCAGGGAACCTTTCTTCTGGCCTTCTCAGACTCTGATATATACAGGCACGCATCACGTAAATAAAAATAAAATAAATCTTAAGACTACAAAAAGAATAGACTTAAAAAGAAAAATGAATTTTGCTTCAGAACAAATTAAAGTGAGAAAATAAATTAATAATTGAGTATAATGTGCTCAAAACTATGCTACACATTAAGGACATCCTTGTACTTAACTGCCACACGAAGTCTAGAAACTTAGCTTGCCAAGGTCAGTGCATTCACTGTATGTGGTACAATTAGCACCCCGATTCGGTTCTTACTACACCCGAAATGTGTACAATGGCTCATATGTCTACAACGTTACGAGCAAACACAAAATATAAGTAGCAAGTGTCAATTCTTCAGTATTGAAAAAAAAGCAAAAATCTAGACCTTGCGCCCACCCCCCCCAATTATATCCAGGCATTGTAATCATCAGCTAACCCGTGCATCCCGTGGCTGCTAAAGAGACGTCCAGAGACCCCTTTACCTGGCCAGAGCTGGAGCAGGTAATGAAGAACTTCAATGTGTTTTTTAAAATCCAAAGCGCTGGCGAGTTCTTCGGAATCCGTGAAGACTCTGTTGTTGTGGGGCGAAGTCTCTTGCCTCTGACTGAGCAGCACTGGTCCAAAGCACACAGCCAGATTCTGGCAGGTCATCTTATTCACTTCGTGGTACGAAGCCACCAGCTTCAGGTGATCTAGCAACATCTTTAGGGTTGCCTGATAAATATGTTCAAACATAACTTAATCCACTGAGTGGTTAGATGGCCACGTAAAAGATTAGCAACATATTCTGAATTCCAATGGGCCCCCTTCGGAAAATACATTTCCCATCAACTCGCTCCTTCGTCCTCGAAGTGACCCTGGGGTTGCACTAGGGCACTGGACTGCCACACCAGGGAGCCTGAACTTAGAAACGGGCCAGGACTGCAGTGATTGATCTACTAAAAAAGGACACCATGCTTCTCATCTCCCCACCATGCTTTTTAACCAATAAATATTTTATAAACACACAAAATTATAAAAAGGAAAAAATAATGGTTAGAATTTTTAATGTATTTTCTGAATTAGGCATGGTAGTGCGTGCCTTTTAATCCCAGCACTTGGGAGGCGGAGGCAGGTGGATCTCTGAGTTCAAGTCCAGCTTGTCTACAGAGAGAGTTCCAAGAAAGCCAGGGTACACAGAGAAGCCCTATCTCAAAAAAATCAAATATTTATATTTGGGTATATATTTCCTGAGAAAATACTGTTTTAAATTCTTTTTTTTTTTTTTGAAATTTCAAATGAAAATAGCATTTATTTTGGTAGTTTTTTTTTTTTTTGCAGAGCCTAGCAAAATATATTTGATTCAATGTCTTTTACATTTTCTGGTCTGTTTTAAATTCTTAAGTTAATTAAGGAAGTTGACTCAAAAACTATCTAAATTTTAAGCACCTAAGGAAAAGAATGATCCTTTTCCAAAGTAGTAGTATATTTTATCAACATTCCAAGAAATGAGGTGTAATTTCTTTATAAATTATATTAAACCAATGAATGTGAATTTAGAACTGCTATTCAGGGACTGGAGAGATGACTGAGTGGTTAAAAATGCTTGGTGCTTTGGCAGAGGACCAGAGTTCAGTTCCTAGCACTTAGATCAAACAGCTCCCAATGGCCTGGAACGCCAGCTCCCAGGGGATCTGGCACCCTCTTCTGGCCTCTTTAGGCACCATGCAAGCACATGGGGGACATACATACACAGTAGCACTTTACACACACATAAACTTTTTAGATAGATAAATAGATAGACAGACAGACAGATGGGTGATAGATAAAGTGTTCTCTAGTTTTTATTTGCTAGAAATTTCCTTCAGTTTCTTTTTCTTTTTCTTTTTGTAGCTCTGGCTGTCCTAGAACTCACTTTGCAGACTAAGCTGAACTTGAACTCACAGAGAGAGATCTGCCTGCCTCTGCCTCTCAAGTGCTAGGATTAAAAGTATGCATTACCACTGCCTGGCTAATAAAATAAACCTTCAAAGCAGAACTTAGAAGGCACATGCGTGCTTAGGCTAAAGTCACACACAGAGAACACAAAACTGATTTCTGGACACATTCAAGAAGTGGAAACGGCAGAGCCTAAACCCGAGTGCACGAATGTCAGAGACGTAGGAGACTGTGCAGTGACGGCACTTCAGCACGGGCTCGTGCGAGCTTTCAGGAAAGACGTCGATCACATACACTCACCTTCTCAACATCTGGCAAGCAGTTCAGCAGACCGACGGTGAATTTGGAGTCACTGGACTCGGACTCACAGCCATTTGGGGGCATTTTCAGAGGGCTTTTCACCATCGCGTCTAACACAGCCTCGTACAGCGGCTTCGTTATCAGTGGAGAAGGGAGTTCTCTTAGATAGTCCTTAAGGACACCTATGGAAACAGACCAGAGACAGCCCTGATGGGTCTCCGCAGTGGAGTAAGCGCAGGGAACGCTTCAAAAATGCAAGCGCTATGGCAGTCGACTTGACATTCGACTGAAAACAATATAAACAGCAACATGAAAAGTATTATCAAAAAACACTGGCGATTTGCAATCGTGTAAGTTTCCTTAGTAATTAACTCTGTTTGGAACACGCTAAAATACAGACATAATTTCCATAGTTTTGCTAAGTCATGATGAAAGATGTTCTTAATATATAAGCTCTCCTGACTGCCCCCACGAGAAGATTCCACACGTGCAAGCAGTTAAGGAAGTAGGACAAATGCATGTTAGTTGTAAACTATTCAACTGCCCAAATTTTGAGCTTGTAAACTTTTTAGTGGGTACTGAAGGGACACCAACTGCCCAAAGCCTTTGTAAATCAGCGAGGGACATCAACATATCTCCTCTCTAACTCTGCACTTGAGTCTTAGATATAATAGATCGTTAGTCTCCAATGTTCTGCTGTCATTCAAAAGGAAAAGGATCACTTCTTATACCAAGTACATTAAACAGAAGTCAAGAACGGAAGGCATCAGACTTCTCACTGTGAAAATTAAGAGAAGTCTGAAGAATATTGGGAAGCATAAAAACTGTGTCAAGAGATGACTATAGTACATGTATTTTTAAAAACACTTTAATTCAGTAGCAAAAGGGAAGGCAGAACCTGCCTCTATGCCATGTCTAGGGCTTCGCCATCCAACGGAGTCTTAGTGATATTGCTTAAAATTAGGGGCCACAAGAAGAAACGACAGTTTTGCAGGTAGGCAGAGTGTCTATGGGATGTGTAAGTTTGCTTCATACAAAAGTTAGGAGGCTTAGGAGACAGGAGCAAAGAGCTGGACCGAGAATGAGCAACTTAAAGATGACTGTGGAAGGTGTAAGGACCTGAAGTTCAAGGTCATCTCATCTTCTGTCACAGGACAGCCTGATAACTGAGCTCGTGTGTGTGTGTGTGTGTGTGTGTGTGTGTGTGTGTGTGTGTAAGAGAGAGAGAGAGAGAGACAGAGAGAGAGACAGAGAGAGAGAGACAGAGACAGAGACAGAGAGACAGAGTACTGGGAAGCATAAAAGCCGTGTCAAGAGATGACTAGGAAATAGCTCCAAAGGGAAGAGCTCTCTCAAACACAGCTAAGGAAAAATGACAAAAGACCCACGTGGTCAGAAAAGGTGCTCTCAGGGATGAATAGAAAGGCATGCATGTTGCCAAGGAGGACAAGGAAAAGCTGCGTCAAGACAGACTCTGGGGTACCAAATGATACACAATAACTTGGTTAGAAAAGAATGGCCATAAATGCCAGGGGGAGCAGCCCATTCCTGCCCCACTGCATCAGGATCTCCTGCCAGGACCCATGCATGTATTTATAAACAAATTCCTCTTCTGAGTGCATGGCAAAGCGTTTCTGTAGCAAGGTCTAGGAGCCAATGACCTAATGGCAATAGAGATAAGGACCACAAAGAGAAGAGCCCTGAGAAAAGGACATCAGCTGTGCTGGCAAGCGGTAAAGGACGGAGCCAGACGGCTGGCTAGATGAATGGGCATGAAAGAAGACAGCGGAAAGGTCTCCAAGGCCCAGGAGAGAGGGGCTGGAACCAACTCGGGAAGTCCCCAGAGAAGAAAGCAGAGACTCCTGAGAAAGCAGGAAGGGGTGGAGTCAGTTCAAGATGTCGGGAAGATCATGTGTATCCCACACCCAGGGAAGCGGGGAGGATGAGAAGACTCACTGAGCTGTCAAAGCAGAAGGCACTGCTCACCCCTGAAGGCGGCGTCCTTCTCTGTGGTGTGAGAAGACAAGGGCATCAGAGGGGTGATGTATTTGTAGACACTGGAGAGCAAGGGGTGCAGCACAGCGAAGGGAGGGAGAAAGGACAAGTGGGGGAGAGAGAGAAAGAGAGAGAGAGAGAGAGAGAGAGAGAGAGAGAGAGAGAGAAAAGAAAAAGAAGCAATCCCAACACATCAGCACCAAAAAGAATTAAATACTTGCGGGAAACAAAAAAGGTACGAAATTTTACTCAGAAAACTAACAATTCCTCTTGAAAAAATTATAGGGGAGCTTAAAAACAGTCTGTGTTTATGTACCTGAAGATAACAACACTCCCTAAACTGATTACAGAATCAATGCAGACCCTAACAAAATCCCAGCCAGGAGCAAGCGGCATAACTCAGTGAGAGTGCTTGCCTAGCATGTATGATCCTTGGGTTTGATCCCCATTGTTACCAAATAAGTAAAACAAAATCAATCTACTTTGTCACCAAAACGTATAAACTGATCCAAAAAGTTCCACCCCACTCCCTATCCTGCCCCCACCCCATGCCCCTCACCCCCTCATCCTGCCCCCAACCCCCACCCCACTCCTCCAACCCCCACAGCAGGGGCAGTGCTAGGGTCAGGAACTGAACCTAGGTTTTCAGTGCTGGACACAGCCTCAGCCCCCAGGAGGCCTTCATTTATCCACAAAGTGATTCCTGCAGTTATACGGAACACAAAGGACCTAGACTACAAAAAGGAGAAGCAGCATAGTGGGACACGCTGGTTCATGTATCAGTTTCCAACACTGTGACAAGATATCTGAAACAAGAAACCTTTGGTTGTTGTTTCTGTTTTGTTTCATTGAGTCTTCTCTACACAGCTGGCTGCCTTGGAAATCACTATGCAGACCAGGCTGACCCTGAACTCACAGAGATGCACCTGCCTCTGCCTCCCAAGAGCTGGAATTAAAGGCAGGCAACAGCAGGCCTGACTTAAGACAAGTAATATTTTAAAGAAGAGTTTAACTTGGCTCATGGTTTTGGAGGTTTCAGTTCATGGCTGGCTCCATGGCTAGGTCTGTGGTAAAGCAGCAGCTCAATGGAGGGGCATGGAGAAGGAGCTACCTTCTACCTTCTAGCTTCTAGCTGCTGGGACGTTGAGAGCAGGAGGCAGAGACCAGGGACAAGGAGCAACCTTGAAGGTCACAAACCAGTAAAATAGCTCCTTCAACCAGGGCAGGTTTTCCATCTTTCCACCATCTTCCAATAATGGTATCAGATTATAAATCCACCAACTGGTTAATCCACTGAGTCAGAGCCCTCATGACCCTGTCATGGCCCCAAGCTCCATCCCTGCACACTTTCTTCAGGGACATCTCCCATCCACACCATAAGAGTACCTGAAAATTCAAGTCTCATTGTACAACCTAAACAAGAAGACAGTGTAGCTTAGGCATCACTAGACACACATATGCTGACAACTGATACATGAATGTCACAGAAGCTCTACCGGTAACAACCCCACACTGGGAACCAGGAAGGTGTTGGTCGAGAGATGAATGGATTCACCAATGCCATCATACCCACCGCATGCAGAGAGTGGAACACTGTCTGGCATAGACACTTGGAACGACATGGGGGAGTTTCAAAATAAATTTGCAAGTAAACAAAACCACATGCTTCTGTTTGCTTATAAAAAGGAAAAGCAAAGTCCCTCCTGTATGGTTCTATTATATAACTTCTAAAGAACGGAACCAACTTATGGCAGTAGGAAGATCTGTGGCTGCCTGTGAATGGGGGCAGTCGGGTGGTGGATTGTGCATGCAGAGGAGACGAAGGAGGACATAAGGGGACACTGGGGACACTTGTATCCTTGACACTCATTGTGGCTATGGTCTCACGGCGCATACACACGTGAAAACACCAGCTGCATGCTTTAAATACATGTGCTTCATTTTATTTTATGGCAATTATGCCTCAATAAAGCTGTTGTGTAAGATTAACTACTGGCATTGCGGGGTGGACGCTTTGCCAGCCGGGAGAAACAAAAAGGGGCCATGGAAGGACACTCAGACATTTGATGGAAATAACTGAATAGTGAACCACAGGAAAGAACACCGTAACAGCGGGGACTTAGGAGAAAGCAGCAGGCACACGTAAATTAAAGGAGGCTAACTCAGTGGGAAAAAGCAACTGGAAAAGGAATGAGGAAGCCTGAAGGACAGGAAAGGCTAGAACTGGAACGGAAACAATTCCAAATTTTAGCAATAAACGGATTCTGAATCTTAGGAGTGAGTCACTGACGTCGAGTTGACGAAGAGGTCACCTGGCACCAGGCCAGGAGGCACATGTGTCACGAAGCCTACCTGATACTTGGGAGGCTAATGCAGGACTGTAAATTCGAGGCCAGTCGGAGCTATTTAGTGGGGCTCCGTCTCAATAAACAAGTCACTCAGGATAACAAACCTAAGAATCTAGTGTTCGGAATTTGGTGGTTGCATGTTAAAATCATTTAAAATGATGGAATATATAAGCAGAAAGAAGGTATCAAAGATTTCACTAGACAGACTTCACACACTCTGTCCTGTGCCTGTTCTAAAACACAATGCATTCCATCTGTTCCAGACGAAAGGACTACTAGAAACACATTAGCTTCTGAACACATAGTGCACGCATTTCGTTCCTTTCCTGCGTTTAGACTCATTTAGCTATTGTTTTCCAGAGTTTATGCAGAAATGTAGCTCATGCAGAGGAAACACACGAGGCAACGTCACCACTGGCTAGTTCCCAAACCCACGGCACTCTGTCTTTGGAGGCCCCGTGTGTAATTTATCCCAATTCCACCGCTGTTTCTCAAACAAATCATGTCATTGTTTTTTGTATTTTTTTTAATCAAGAAAGGAGCTCCAAATTCTTTTGTAAAATAGTTTAACTGAAATGGAATAGTGCAAATAACAGAGGCAAGAACCATGTAGTTTGTGGCTTCAGACTCTCCTATTTAGAAAAGAAAGTTACAAACCAGGTCTTCGCGAACCTATATTCATGTCTACAAACACTGCAAGTATCCAGACTCCAGGTCCCTTCTTAAACAAAACAATCAACTCAAATCACACCTTCCATCTCTACATACTCAGCGGCGCTCTTATTCCCAAGCTAAGGCTTCACTGAGACAAAAATTTACTTTTAGTTTATACTTTCCTAGAAATAGCTACCTCTATACAATTTTCCTTTAATGAATTCTTAAAGCGAATCCTTTGCTAATTTTACAAATTATATGTTATCTCTTTTTTTAAGTAACAAGCCTCTCTTTACAAAAGACGTAGTTTCTGATTTGTTAAAAATTCATCCAAGCCAGGTAGAGAAGGCATGGGAGGAAGAAGCGGGACCATCTCTGTGAGTTTGAGGCCAGCATGATCTATATAGCAAGTTCCAGGTCAGCCAGAACTACATAGTGAGACCCTGTCTCAAAACATAAAATGAGGGCTGGAGAGACAGCTCAGAGGTTAAGAGCATTGCCTGTTCTTCCAGAGGACCTGGGTTCAATTCCCAGCACCCACAAGGTGACTCAGAACCATCTGTAACTCCAGCTCCAGGGGATCCAAAACCCTCACACAGACATACATGCAGGCAAAACACCAATGCACGTAAAATAAAAATAAATCATCTTTAAAGTTTCAAAAGAAAGTAAATAATGAAATATTCATAAGAGAGGAAAAATACCTTGGTTTGCTTCTCTTAGTAGTGAACTGCTTGAGATCAGAGTTACATCGTTCAAAATGACAGAAAACACTCTAGAGAAATAAGCCACTCAGCATCCCGAGCCAGAACCTCAACTATCCCTAACCTGCAACACTAAAAGTAAACTTCAAGGTACAATATCAGTAAGCAGTAAGCGAATTTTTCTTAAATGCTTGCCTAAACTTAATCGTGTATAAAATAAGAAAACACATCAAGAAAAAAACTATTAAGACAACTAAGCATAGAAAACAAAACTATCAAAATACCCTGAGGCCAGAGGAACCCACTGGGGCATCTACGGATGGAAGGCTTTGACGTCTGGGTTTGCTTCTCAATAGTCTTGGGTTGGAGGGGATCACATAGGGGAGAGAAGACGAGCCTGGTCAGGAGCTGTGAACTATGAAAACCAGGTGAACAGAATGGATGCACCTTTACACTGGCCCCCAAACGTTAGTAATTAAAAGGAAAGAAATTGTAGGCGGAAAAACAGACCCAGAAGATTATTGGTAAGGTGAGGAGCAGCCTCAAATTCAAACACCATTCCTGTTCTCCTCACAATACCCGCCTCGACACCACAGTGCTGTCTCACACTGTCTGGAACCTCTCCTGGCTCTGCATTCCTAAACTTTCCATCTCCTCCAAACTTTCCAAGGCTCTTCCTTCTTCGTCTGCCTCCAAAGTTTTAGATCGCCCAAGTTCTTGTCTTTATAAACTTTTATGGACAGTCTTGGATTGACTTTCCTTTATCAGTCACTCTCAACAAGCTCCCATTATTCAAGTCCCCACAATTGCTAGTGCTGTTTCCAGGGCTAGACACCTAGACAGCTGTCGTCACTACTGGGAAAAAGATGTCTCTGCACGCTGGGCACGGTGGCGCTGACCCAGAACCCCAACACATGGAAGGCTGAGGCAGGAGGATTGCAGAGTTACTTAATGAGACTTCAATCCTCACTACAACTTTCCCTCAGCAGCAGATGAGAACTCACTCCACTTGATCTCTCCATCCCTATCTCCTACTTCAAAACCTCGTGGGCAACTTCCCCAACATTTCTGCAGCTAAAACAATATCCCCACTCCGACACATTTATTTCTGCTGATAGTACATGACCAGCAACGTTTCAGAATCATTCCTCTTGCTTGGCTTTGGGTGCTTGTTTGCGCCCTCCATCCCCATACCTCCCCAGCCCACTCCCCACCCCCACCCCAGCTGCACTGGAAAAGCACCATGGTTCCTTGACTTCCTTCTCTTCAACCCATCACACAGCTCCCAAATTAACATCCCCCAAAACAGTCTTCAATGACCCCACTCCCCTACTCAAATATCTTGACTGGACCCCTTCCGCCTATTAAATAATCTAAATTCTCTGATCAGATGGGCCATTTCCTTTCCACCAATCACCTAAGCACCAGTCAAATAGAACTCCTGAGCCATTTTAGCTCTCCCCATGAAGACTCGGATCTGCTGTGCTGAATGTAACCCAGGTCTCACTTCCCCCATCACTGGCTGTTTAAGAATAGAGCCGTATCTTAATAACTCCCCTCAGAAAGTAAGACTCACAGTCTATGGGGGAAGGAAAGTAAGACTTCAGAACAGAATCAAATCAAACGCAGGTCATAAAAGTGTATTTCCACTTTCTCTCCTGCAGGTGTAGTCTTTCCAGAATGAACACAAAATGAAATCTATTTTTTACCTGTTATTACATTTATATCTGGGTACTGGTTTTCACACAGACCAACAGTTTTGCTATCCTTCTCAAAAGCCTCGCGAAGCTCTTTCTTGACAGCTGCTGAACCACACAATCGATACAGGCCTACGACCTAGAAACAAAACGCCACGTTACAGAGAAGATAATGAATGCAATGGCATAAATCACGTGAACTTGGCAACCTGTCATCGCAACACCTCAAATGCAGCTTCTGAGATCTCAAATTAACTGATTATACAGTGATGGGAGAAAAAACACGTTTTAGGTAAATAAATAAAATGAAAAAATTAAGAAGGTAAAATAAGGTCTATTAAGTAAAATAGTAATAAAATAATAAAAAGGTAAAATAAAACCTACTTTAAAAAGTTCCACAGACAGTGTTCACCAGAACCTACAAAGTACGTCTTAGGAACCCACCGCCAGCTCTTCTAATTACTACGTCTTCGGAAGCTCAATACGCACCCAGGGAGAGGAAGCCAAACTGATCTCAAAAATAAATAAATAAAATAAAATAAAAATTTTAAGAAAATCCCTGATTAATCTACTGGATTCTTTTGAAAAACTAAACCTCAAGAAATTTAAGGAGATGGGGGGGGGGGGTATGGAGTCCAGCGACAATCTCCCACAGCACAAATAGCCTGGTGTGCTGGCTCACAGGTGCAGTTCCAGTCCCTGGGAATAGGAGGGTCAGGAACTCAGGATCACTCTTAGCTGCATAGTCAATTCAAAGCCAGTCTGGACTATAAGGGCCTGTCTCAGAAGAGGGGAGGAAAGGAGGGAGGGAAAGAGGGAAGGACAGGGATTGAATTTAAGGAGAATAAGGGGTTGCCACCCATCCTTTCAAATCAAAAGGCTATTTAGAAAGCAGCCACCCTGAGCTGAAGGAACAGTTACAGAAAACTATTTCACAATAATGAGCCATGAGCAATCCTCAAAAGCTTGAATTAAGGATCTGCAGAGAGTACTCTAAGTGACCTAGAAGAGAACAGCAGAGAGCTGGGCTCCATACGGGAGAGCATCACCACCAACGCGGGCAAATGATATCTAGAGAACTCGATGACTAACTGTACTAACTGAAACAAGGTCAAAAACCTGAATCTACTTCAAAGAAAGACCCACGCAAAGTGCTCCTACTTGCCAAAGGATCCACACAGGGGAAAGCCAAGGAAAGTGCTAGAAAGACAATTCTCATTTCAAACTCCTAACTGAAGTCCTGGGTCATGCATACATACTGAGAACAGCATGTTAGGGCTAGCATACCTCCTCGAGAAACACGCGAAAACACAGGTAGGTGCGCACACACATGGTGCACAGACATACATGCAGGCAAATACCATGCACATAAAATAAAATAATAATTAAAACGGAGAATGCAGGTGGCTGGCAACATAAAATCTCGAGACATCACCTCTCTATCATGGTCCTGACAAAAAGAATCCATTTACTGGGGAAAATCCACAGATAAATTAAGTTTGTTATTTCAGGCTAAACTATATGTTTAAAATATGCAGTACAAAGAAAATATAGGTCAAATGTTAAATAAGATCAAGGGAAATGATTCCATAGTAAAGGAACCAAGTTTATTATAGTCCTTTTGATATAGGCCCATTTAAGTATAATGAAGTCCTATAGTAAGAATTTATATCTTTGAACCTGAAGACAAAATAAACCTGAGAGACTAAAGTACTATTTAAGACAGTAGGCAATAAGCTGATCAAACATTTTACCCCCATCACAGGTTTTTAAAGGCTAAAGAAGATGTGCCATGTGCAGCAAAGGAAGGACATTCAGGATACAGCCCTCCGTTCAGAGGCTGACTGAGGTATGAACACTTCAGTTACAGTGGACGGGCCATGACTGTGATCTCTGGAGAAGCAGAAGCAGCCGTGTGCAGAGAGCAGCTACAAGATCACATGTCCATGTCACACCTCCTCTTTGGTTTTCGCAGTGAAAAAGCAAAGACAGTAACAAAGAAGCAAACAAAACATAGACGGGGGACTGGGTGGCAGGCTGCAGGTACAGGTTTAATAGCCCCTGTCCACTTGGTCTCTCAGATGGGGAAGAAGGAAAGGACTCAAAACAAATACTTCTTAATATGCCACTTTCTAAAACGATTTTTTTTAGTTATTATTTTATTATGTGTACAGGTATTTGCCTACATATATGTCTGTGTACTATGTGAATGCCTCGTGCCCATGGAGGCCGGAAAAGGATGTTAGGTCTCCTGGAAATGGACTTACAGACAGCTGTGAGCCACTATGTGGTTGGCGGAATCGAAACCAGGTCCCTCTACACGAGCAGTCAGTACTCTTAACTGTTGAACCATCTCTCTAGGCCCAAAAGACTTATTTTTAAGTGTGTGTGAGTGAGTGTGAGAGAGTGAGCAGCAAAAACTCTTGACCACTGAGCCATCTCTCCAGCCCCCAGAAACACAATCCTCACAAGGTAGCGTTGCACACCTGCAATGTCGGGACTTAGGAGGCGGAGACAGCAGGGTCAGGAGTTCAGGAGCAGCCTCCGCTACCTATCTGGTCTAGTAAAAACAACAGAAGTCCAAATGTGCTGCTGAGAGCTTCTGGGCCACAGGAAATCTTTATTTTGGACTACAGACATTTAGTTATCTGTCCTGAGTGTGCACCCGTGTGCCACAGTCCACACGTGAAGGTCAGGCTCGTTTTCTCCTTCCATCAGGTGGGTTCCCAGGGATCAAATCAGGTCAGCAGCCTTTACCTGCTGAGCCTCTGCCTAGTCCAGGAATCTTCCTTAAACTTTTATACAAATAAGAATCACTGCTAAAAGCAGCAGTCTTTGAGAAAGAGTTTCTCTGTGTAGCCCTGGCTGTCGTGGAACTCACTCTGTAGACCATGCTGGCCTGGAACTCAGGGAGCCACCTGTCTCTGCCTCCAGGGATTAAAGGTGTGCACCACCATCGCCTAGCTTCTCTATGCACCTGTTTTTCTGCACCTTTCAGAGCATAAACTACTAGAGTACTGCTTGAGAGCCTTATTTTAATTTTAAATTGAAGTTTCTATTTAATGATTAACTTGAAAATCTACCTAATCTCTGAGCTTCTACACAAGGTGGGGGTGGGGACAGAAGAGGAAATGGAAAACGTTATGCATAAATTAGCTGGCTGGAAGCCGGACTGTAATGCAAAAATCTTGCTCCAAAGGCAACATCAACTGGAGAAAGAATCACGTGTCTGCCTTGAAGTCCTTCTGGAAGGTTACACACCCCGTTTCTGGCTACAATTTTCACACTGTGTTAAAAAGAACAGGGTTTTGTTTCTTCTACAGGTTGCCTTTGCGTCCTATTTTAGAAGTGTGGAAAGATGTTTCTCTGGTTAAGAGCACTGGCTGTTCTCCCAGAGGAGCTTGGTTCAATTCCTAGCATCCATACGGCCCCTCACGATTGTCTGTAAATCTAATTCCAGGGCATTGCAACACCCTCTTCGGGCCTCCATGGGCTCCGGGCACACACCGAGCAGGCATAATACCCGTACACATAAATAATAAAATTAACAAACAAAATGTGGACACGGGTTCTGATCATTAGGAACTCTCCTCACCTTGGGTACGGACCCAGAGTAAAGAGCCGGGTAAGTTTGGACTTCTGAAGAGGGAACTGGGAGAATCAGGATGAGGTTAATCTCAGGTGTCAAGCCAGGTCTTGTGACCCACTGTTGGAATGGCCCCAGAATTTCAAAGCACACAGAAGTATGTATTAAAGAACCAAGTCCTTCTGTGATATCAGCTTTTCAAGACAATTCGCTGTAAAGCAATCTAGTCCTAAACCCCACGCAGTTCCATCTCACAACATAAACTGTGGCATCATCTAGCAGGCTCTCAAATCACGGGCAACGAAAGCTAAGCTATGACACATTCCAAAAATAATGCAATATCAATACAGCAGGGTTGGGGGGATGTTTAAATCTCTCTTGTTTTTTCAACCTTAATTCCTGTTCCCCAGACTTTACAAGCCATCAATAAAGAAGAGAGTGGGGAAAGACAGTGAAATACCTGGCAGCCCCTCTTCTCAATTTCCACGATACATTTCTGTATCAGCAGCGGCACCATCGACCCCGCGTTTTCTTTCTCCACAACCTTCTGAATGTCAACACCAAACACGACGGACTCCCGGCTTTTATCCAGGCCGTGGAGAGAATTCTCCCACTGGTCCATGAGGGTCACCTTCACATAAATAAGGCCTCTGGGTTCAAGTTTGACCGCCAGCTGGTGTGTCTTCGTCACTCTGAAGAGAGTGGGCAGGACAATTGTGCCATGACAGCACACTCGGTTTCTCCTCGGAGTGGGCTCCCAGCTGAACACCACCAGCTTCAAATGCTGTGCGTTTTCGATCTCTATGTTGAAAGTGTGGTCCATGTCTAAGAACGTCGTCCGACAGGTGAGCAAAGCTGTTCTGGCTTTGTTCACCGAGTCTACCTGAATTGCACAGAAGACGTCTTTGGAATCCATCCGGGGTGGCTTGAGCCCCTCTGCTCCATAGAAGTGCACGCTCATAAGGCCCGATATGTACTGTGAGCACTTGGGCTGATCGGCAAAGCTGTAGTGTCTAAAGGCATCTATATCTATATCGTTTTTGCTACAACTGCTCGGAATGGCTTCTCTTCCTTTCCCGAGTTTGTGCTCGGATCCGTGCTTGCTCGATTTGGTTCTAAGTTCGGGTGAATCTCCATCGCTAAGGTAACCACCCTTACAGGAATACTTCGAGCTCCCGGTAGCTTTCTTCTGGTAGCTGTGCTGAGACGAAACAGTGGTATCAAGATGGTACCGGCTTATGACGTTCCTGGTCGGGTTCCCAGAGGGGAGAGGGGCACCATGCGGCAGCTGGCGACAGCTGCACTTGGAAGGGGTACTCTCTGGACTGCTTATGTCGTGCGGGGGTCCCCTGGCACCCAGCTTCCGGCTGAATTCTGGCAACCTTTTCATCTTCATGGACAGTTTCCTCACAGTGCATGGAGATTTTATTTTATCTGGCAAAGACCAAGTAATGGAACTGCCTTTCTTCGCAGGGCTGGGGCTCGGAGAAGACGGCTCCACAGCTCTCAATTCAGTCCTATTTGCAGAAACCAAGACCCCAGGACCTTAAAAGCAAGAAAGGAAGTTACTACAAAGAGAAGGGCACCAACTTCTTATTTCTGCTTTAGAAGCCAGCTGATGCTCCCGTGGTCAGGGCCGCAGGGCCCTTTTCACACATCCCTCTGCAGTGCTCTCCAGCAAATGCAGATCCCTACATGGTGGCTTAAGTTTTGGAGCAACTGGAAATGCCTCTAGCTCAGAACATTCAACTAGAAGGACAGCTCTAACATCCTAACACTGCTGTATTTATACCCTCTAAAGCCAAGGGGTGCACAGAGCAGTGTCCATTAAAAAAAAAAAAAAGTTAAGCCAGGCGGTGGTGGCACACGCCTTTAATCCCAGCACTTGGGAGGCAGAGGCAGGCAGATCTCTGTGAGTTCGAGGCCAGCCTGGTCTACAGAGCTAGTTCCAGGGTAGGTACCAAAGCTACACAGAGAAACCCTGTCTCGAAAAAAACAAACAAAACAAAAGTTAAAAAACAAAGAAGTCTGTAATTGGGCAGCAAAGAGGCTGTCTTTGTTCTGAAAGTCTACTAGGCTGTTCTATATCCAATTAAACTTCCTGGTGAATTGGTTCTGGCACAACACTGATAGAAGATGCTAAACAATCCATTTTTCCAGTTAGAAAGGACAGATTAATCAATTTCATTCTTTTAGTCTGTACATGTTCCTACTAAGTTTTCAAATTAATCAAACAAAATAAAAATATTCTCTGAAGCCAGGTGGTGGTGCGCACCTTTAATCACAGCACCTGGGAGGCAGACACAGGAGGATCTCTGTGAGCTCAAGGCCATTCTCGCCTACAAAGTGAGTTCAAGGACAGCCAGGCCTACACAGAGAAACCCTGTCATGAAAAACGCCCCCCACAGTTCAGCATCATCCCAATTATTTCATATTCGATTTTCAGATTTTTTTATATTTATTTATTATGTATATAATATTCATTGTACATGTATACCTGCAGGCCAGAAGGGGGCACCAGACCTCATTACAGATGGTTGTGAGCCACCATGTGGTTGCTGGGAATTGAACTCAGGACCTCTGGAAGAGCAGTCAGTGCTCTTAACCGCTGAGCCATTTCTCCAGCCCTATTTTCAGATTCTTGTATACTCCTTTAGATAAAGATCCAATAACCTTAATACCAGAATCTAATCTTGGCAAAACTATTTCAGGATTAAAGTGAGCATGTTTAACTGCTTAGAATCAGCAAATTAAATCGTTACCAAGAAAGTCGCCCTCCACCCATCCCTGTATCCTAACGACAAGCATTGTTCCATGCAGAGAGAGACTACTCTGAGTATGCACACTGAGTTTTTCTGGTGAACAGTTAGTAAGAAATGAAGGGCTTGCCTACCGGACAAAGCATGCCTTGTACTGCCAACCACAAAACAGTCCTACTGGCTCACTGGTCTAGAACATTCTATAGTAATCAGGGTCCTGTTTTATCTAACATTAACCTATTTTGTTATAGAAAGGCTACTCAGTGTATTAAACTGCTCTGGGTTTTCCTAAATTATTAAGGAATTTAATAATCTGATTCTTTTTCTAAACTGTTAATAGACAGTTCCTACTGGAGTCATTCAGAGATTCTACAGCAGACAAGAGGGAATTTATTAAAGCAAAATGTAGGGCTACAGAGAAGGCTGAGCGCGAAAGCGCCTGCTGCCAGAAACATGAGAACCTGAGTTCAAATCCTTGGAGCTCATGTGAGTCAGTAATAGGTGTTGCTACAGTGAAAGGGAGGTGGAGAGGTGCAGCCTAGCCTGGCCTGACGCAGTGGTGAACAATGAGAAGAACTTCCTGCCTCACACAAGGAAGAAGGGTGAGGACAGACACCCAAGGTTGTCTCTAACCTCCGCGAGTTCTGTAGCGTTGGTGTGCCCTGACTTACACACAGGAACAAGCACACACGTGCACACACCACACTGGAACAAACACACACATGCACATTCACACACACACACAATTGCTTTGATTTTTAATATTTAAGAGTTGAACTACTACAAAATTCTATTGTCACTGAAACTAGAATCATATCAACTAAAACACAAAACAGCTATGAGAAGTATAAAATTAAAGATGCTTAAATACAGAAATTTATGCACTAAGCCAGAGGGGCTGGATCCTCCAGGAGCTGGAGCTACAGGTGGCTGACTGTGAGCCAAGGGACGTGGGTGCTGGGACCCAAACTCAGGTCCTCTGCAAGAGCAGCAAGCACTCTTAATGCAGGTCTGAAATGTCTTCACTTTATACACACATACAGCCGACATCATCTGGGTTTAGTGCTAGGAACTGTCAAGGAGTAGGAAATAGAAGTATCAGGTGTACACTCACGTTTACCTGTAAAAGCAGATTTCAGCACGGGGCTGTCCTCTGCCGTGATGCCTTCCCGTGTCCTGGGGCCTAACCTTTGCCTGCGCTGCTGCATAACCTCTGTGGACTGGATGGAGTCTACAGGGCTAATTCCATCTGACCGTGTGCTCAGCACCTCACATGCATGCTGGGCAGGACACAGTCGCTCTTCACCATGCGGCTCGGCCTTCCTCAGGTCTCTCGCAGACACCACATTCGCACGAAGAGCAGGGAGCTTCACTGTGGTAGCATTCGCCTCCTCAAGACTCAAGACACCCGCCGCGCCAAGCTCGTCTTCCTCGGGGATGGGATTGTACCATATCTCCCCTTCATCATCAGCATCGTTGTCCTCACTGAAGTCTAAAGAGCAGTTTCCTGAGAATGCGGAGCTGGCGGCATCACATGTCGCATGTGTGTAGTGTTCCCTGGGGGACTTGCAGAAAGGCCGCGACAGCGCATATCTGGGTGGTGACACAGGGGAGAGCGGGACATTGCTTCTCTCTTGGCATCGCTTACTCTCTTCCAGACTCTGAGACCTCAGGGTGCTCTGATACAGCCAATTGCGTTTCTTTGAGACAGTGATGTTGTTAAGGGGCTGCTGACCTCTAAGCTCAACATTATCCTGTACATCTTCAGGTTCCCTTTTCTTCGATGGAGACCCATAGACATTTTCAAATAAGTCTGCTTCAAAGGAGAAACGAGAGAGCATAATAATGTCAGGTACAGCAGGAAAGACATGTCACTTCAGATCAGCTATTAAAACGTTTAAAAATAAAAATGATATTAATTATATTCACAGATCAAAATCAAATCACAAAAACTTTTTTCCATTGAAATATAATTCTAATTTAGAAATCCAAGTGGGTATATAAGTGTTATGAAATTCTAAGGGATAAACAAGTGAACAGTGCCTTTATTGTAAAATACAACGGTGCTCAAGTCTTATGCTAAGCAAACTATTTGATCTATAGAAAGTTACTAAAGAATTAAAGTATGCTTTTAATTGATATCTGAGTAACATTCAAGGGACCAAAAGTCATGAGAAAGCACAAGTAACATTCTTTTACTTTCACGAAGACTAATTTTTAATAAAAGCCTTTAAATTCACATAAGGAACAGATAAATATTGAGCAAAACAGTGATCTAATAGCAGCGATAACAATGCATTAAGCTATAAGACGCTTCATAATAAACAAAGAATTAGGTCCATGTATAATCAAGGCTTTCAGTAACCTTCCATTTACTGAAAAAAAAATTTTTTTAAATGTAAATTTACCATTCTCTTTTAAACCTAAGCATGTACCCAAATGCAATTAGACCAAATCCTTCATCGCAAACTGAGGTTCCAGGCCAGATATTTCCAGATACATAATTTAGACTAGCTATTCTGTTTGCTTGTTTTTCGATACAGGGTTTCTCTGTGTAGTCCTGGCTGTCCTGGAATTTGCTCTAAAGACCAGGCTGGTCTGGAACTCAGAGATCCACTGCCTCTGCCTCCCGTGTGCTCACTTGGCTAGACTAGCTCTTCAGAGCTCCTACAATGGAAGACCCTTATCTACTCAATGAGTGACCACTGTGTGCCGAGCAGGAGAAACAGCAGTAGGGAAGGGCTGAATCTCTGACCCTTCACAGCAGTGGTCTCAACCCTCCTAACACTGGGACCCTTTAGTACAGTTCTTCATGCTGTGTCGACCCAAACCATATAATTATTTTGCTACTGTTATGAATTATAATGTAAATATCCGTGTTTTCCGATGGTCTTGTGACCCCTGTTGAGAACCAGTGCTACAGCAATCCTGCGAGTATGAGTGGTGTTCAAAACTAGGTCTGTCTCTAAAACTAGCAACCTTGCGCCTTCCCAGACCACATAGCCCACTAACAGTAAGAAGTGACTGTCTCTGAACATAAGACAGCCTGCATTTTACCGTATGGGGCACTGCTGATAAAAGATAGATGCTATGTAAAACCCTACTCACCAGAGCCAAGTTCCTCCCTGGGACCAGCTAGTTGGCAAATAGAAGCGGCAGCTTCCCCACCCCGACCCCTCCCTTGCGGAAGGACCATCTCCACCCTCCAGGTCTGAAGATGCAAACATGACACATACTCGATAAGATCTTGAGATGATTTCCTTTCAATATTTTTAATTAAGGAAAACTTGATTCTAGCGTCTCTCTTTTTGGGACCAGAGAGATGGTTCAGTTAGGAGTACTTAATGCTCTCACGTTAGACACAAGTTGCGTTCCTAGCACCCATATCAAGAAGCCTGCACCCCTGGAACTCCAGCTCCAGGGGATGACTCCTCTTTTGGCCTCCACAGGCAACCATATTCACACGGACATAGACACATAATTGAAAAATAAGCCAGGCCTAGTGGTGCACACCTTTCATCCTAACACTTGGGAGGCAGAAGCAGGCAGATCTCTAAATTCAAGGTCAGACTGGGCTACAGAGGGAGTTCCAGGGCAGCCAGGATTACACAGAGAAACTAAAATAAAAATAAAATACATATTTTTTAAATTTTTTTCTTCAGTTCTCTCTCCTCCGTGCCCAAGGATAACAAGAACAAGGATCTCGGAAGTGGCTAGGGCTCTGGGTTCTCAGGGATCACAGGCTCTTGCCCAGTGCTCTGAAGTCTAGAACGACCTCACCTTTCAGGCCACATCTCTCTCACTGTGTAATAGCATATCAGGCCTGTATGAGACACTGTTTACACATAGTTCAGACACAACGACAAAGCCGAAGCTAGAAGTCACATCTTGCCGATCTTCTCAGAGCTCCTTAGCAACACCCAAAAATTTATGTAGCTGGACACAGTATTTTGTGTCCTGCCATTGTTTTTCACATACTATCCATCCCACACCATTCCTGATGGGCATCCACATGCACTACATTCCAAGGAACTGGAATGAGAAAAATAAATCTATTAGCACCTTATATTTAAGCAAGTTGATGTGTTTAATCAAAGAGTAATACTACTAAAAGGAACAAGTGCATTGCGAGACACTCACTATTTTTGTTATTGTGCATGTGGTATATAGAGTGTGTGAACATGTGTGTGCATCCATGTAGAAGCTAGAGGCTGGATCCCCTGTAACTGGAGTTACAGAAGGTTGTGATCACCGTGTGAGTACTGTGAACAAACCTGGGTCCTCGGCAAGAACCGGGATCTAAACCACTGCGCCTTCTCTCCATCCCATCATGCTTTATTGAGACAGGGTTTCTCACTGAACTCGGAAGGCTGTGTGCAATCCTCTCTCCTCCCTTCTTAAATTAAAAACTAATGCCTAATTCAATTGCACAGATTTTAGAGTTAAATCTTGCTTCAGATTACAGATACACAAGAAGATAAAAGTAAAAACAAGTATGCAAAGTTGAAGGGCAAAATAAAAAAAAGCACTCTCTTACAACGATACATTAGTTGCTATAGTTTCCAAGTTCTAACTAAAATGATTTTATTTTGGGGCTGGAGAGATGGCTCAGAGGTTAAGAGCATTGCCTGCTCTTCCAAAGGTCCTGAGTTCAATTCCCAGCAACCACATGGTGGCTCACAACCATCTGTAATGAGGTCTGGTGCCCTCTTCTGGCCTGCAGGCATACACACAGACAGAATATTGTATACATAATTAATAAATAAATATTTAAAAAAAAATGATTTTATTTTGAAAATCTGTAAGAGAATGCAACAGTGGCGACTTTGGGAGAGTTTTTCACTGAGAAAAGTAGGCTGCATAGTGGTAAACTACTTGAGCCCATTTTATTTTCTCAACAATGATTTCATAGTAAAGACAGAGGGTGTAGTATACTGAACATTTAACTGGTACGTCTCTCGCAGCATCAGCTGACTAAGCAGCAGTGCATTTCGTCGTTAACTGGAAATGTCCAGCATCCACGGCATCTTTCCATTGCTCCAGAATCCAGAAGCAGTGTCCTTCCTTCTCTTTAAAACCCTCAAATAAAACCAATTCTATAAGCATCAGACATTGATGCCTATGCTTAGGTTTTGTTGGTTTAAGGAGATGAACCTGTGTGTGCACTTCCCAAATAAATCTGAAAGGAGGTGGAGAAAAGACACATTTTCTTTTCTTTTTTTATGACTAGCAATAAAAACCCTGAAGCAAACTATGCGCTCACATGTGACAGACACATCAGAGACTGAAAAAGTAGAAAGGAAAAGTTTGAGATGGTTTTCTTTTGTTTGTTTGCTTTTTGCTTTTCCAAGACACGGTTTCTCTGTGTAGCTCTGGCTGTGTTGGAAGTCACACTGTAGACCAGGCTGGCATAGAACGCAGAGATCTGCCTACTGGGATCTCAGGAGGTGTTTGACAGGGCAGCACAGAAGAGAGGGGAGCAGGATAAGTAAGTACTGCTGGGGGTGCTCTCTAGCTCAACCTCAAAGCTCCCCCAGGCCTAACTCCTCAATCTTCTCACACCCTGACTGGGTAAGGCAGTATCCTCACGACGCCTGCCAAGCACCTACACTGTACCGCATAATTTTAGTATTCTCACAGCGGCCCAAAAAAGCCACAAGAAGCTGAGTATCTTGTCTAAAGTCAAAGAAGCATGGAAGGTTTGTCCAGAAGTCCAGAACCTATAGACTACGGTTCTTCCACATTCACCTCTCTGGCAGATTCCAAAACTCCAACACTGATTGTGAGAGATGGGATCAATTAAGATAACTGCTCAAATACATCACGTATTATAAGTAAGTACTAACTATTAATCCATACAAGATTGAAGCAGAGAACTCTGCTTTGCTCTAACTGGGGTCAGCATAAGCATCAGGTATTAAATAAGAAAGTCATTCCAAAGCTGAGGCACATGAGAACTCCAGGCCCTTACTAAAGAGCGGACTTCCAAACGGTACCATCTGTCCACCAAAAGCCTATTAAAACGCAGAAGCTCAGGACCCTGCCCAACTCTACGGTTTTCCAGGAGGTCCATAGGCACACTGTTTGAAAGCATCCTTCTCAAACAGCGAACACCAAACCTTCTGCAACAAGGGCCTAGAAAACAGCCTAAGATGTTCTCAGAAGATACACAGACATCTCTTTGATTGCAAACCATTGATTTAGAAGCACAGGACTTTCAAACCAGCAGGACACTATTTTCTGCTGATTTTGTAATTCTCAAAGTTTTCCAGCCACCAGCAACTCCAATGTTCCATGGCGCTCTTCCAAAACAACAAACAAAAAAGCTGCACTTGCTTCCAAAGGCCAGAACGCCAAGCTGTCCCACACAGGATTTCAAGCGAGAAGACAGTCAGAAACCGACCACTTGCTGCTACTAATGTTGAGGATGCTTGGGGGGTGAAGGGGGGGAATCGATGCAAGAACAATAAAGAAACCGGAGTTTCAAATACTTCAGAAAAGTAGTAGATGGGATCTGTATCACGGTATCAACTTTACTTAAGATGGTTAAAGATCATACCAGCTGGGGCTTGGGGGTCTTAGAGAGATGGCTGAGCGATTAAGAGCACTGGCTGCTCTTCCAGAGGACTCAGGTTCTATTCCCAGCCCCCCACAACAGCCAACAACCGTCTGTAACTGGGTGGGCACCTGGCACACTAGTGGTGCGCAAACAAAACAGTCATACACATTAAGATAAAAATAAATCAATCTTAAAAGGGAAAGAGGAGAAAGGGGAGGGGCAGAGTCAGTCATAGTGGCACAGGTCTTTAATCCCAGCACTCAGGAGGCAGGCAGAGCTGTGTAAATTACTGAATTTCAGAGCTATTGTAGAGACTCTATCTCCAAAAAGCAAACAAAAAGATCATACAAACGGGGAACTGGGGCTGTGACTCAGTGGGTACAGTGCTTGCCCAGTGTGCACAATGCCCTGGATGCCATCCAATGAGGTACGGTTATGCATAGATCTGGAGTTCAAGGCCAGCACTGGCTACAAAAGCAGCAAAGAAGATCACACCATTTAATTAACACTACCTTAAAATTTCTAGGTTAAATTATTAAGTAACATAGCAAGTCTTTCACAGAAGCAAAAGTGGAGTCAAAAAAGCTCAATTAAAGAATAACCAAACTAACTCAACCGATGCTCCAAATATATTTCTAAAAATTGCACGCTAATTAAAATTAAGACTTATAATGAAGTGCAGTTGGCAAATAAACTATGATTCCTTCATAATTTTAAGGCTTGCAGAAACTTGACAATATTTACTGTGTGTAATGACTTTAGATTTCTTAAATAATCATCTCAATTAGGAACAAATTGGCCAATCTGTGAACACTGCACACGTAAACGCATCCGACTGCTGGCATCATGATACAGGAAACGTTTAATGGTTCTTGGAGCCAGATAGCAAAACAGAAAGCCACTTGTTTCCATGTCATAACAGCCCGTAAGAGTCTCCAAACATTTTAATACTCAGAGTAGGCAGCTCCACGTCATTACACAGCTATTATTTTCTGAATTGTAATCTTTTTTTTTTTTTTTTTTTTTTTTTTTTGGTTTTTCGAGACAGGGTTTCTCTGTAGCTTTGGTGCCCGTCCCGGAACTAGCTCTTGTAGACCAGGCTGGCCTCGAACTCACAGAGATCCGCCTGCCTCTGCCTCCCGAGTGCTGGGATTAAAGGCGTGAGCCACCACCGCCCGGCTGAATTGTAATCTTATTTTGAAAAAAAAATATCCTTATAAATACTTAGAAAGTGATATAAACCCTTTAAAATATTTACCTTCCTTTGTACAGCTACGAATAGACTGCTTCAAAGCTAGACTCTGCAATTTCTCAGAAGAAAACAGTTTTGAAAATTTTATTTTATTCTCTTTTGTGGGTTGGTGGAAGAGTGGATCTGTAATCACATCCAAGTCTTGACCCTACTACGCACATACTCTACCACTGAGCTATATAAATACAAGAAATACTACGCACATACTCTACCACTGAGCTATATAAACGACTCAACAAACTGACTCAAAAGTGTACTCCAAGTAACATCAATTTAAATGGTATATAGTAAGGGTGTAGAGATGGCTCAGCAGTAAAGAGCACTTATTCTTGCAGAAGACCTGGGCTCAATTCCCAGCACCCACATGGATCATTCCACTCCCTCCAAGGCACCAGGCAGACACGTAGTGCCCACAAATACGTTCAAGCACGCAAACACATAAAATACATCTTAAAAAATACTTTAGTTAAAAAAAAGTGAACTAAATTAAATTATCACTAAATTCTTTTAAAAGTTTTAGAGACTATTCTAGAATCCCATCTTCTATGCATGAACTCTAAACCATGTTTTATAAAACTCCATCCATCTCCTCAGGCCAAGTCATTTAATAAAATTAATTGGATCAAGCCTCTAGAAGATTTTGAGTCCCTTGGACCTTATATGGAGAAGTTTTTGAGTTCTGAGAACAGAGTGTGAATCCGTGCACAGCAGCTGTGTGAGTCTGCACCCCAGCAAGACGCCTTCAGCAGACTCCTTACCTCTAGATCCTTTGTGTTGCATGACAATGGCCTTATCTTGGGTGGGGAGAAGAGATGGGAGTGGAGCTGGTGGAAGAATCCAGGTTGGTGCAGACCAGCAAACCACCAAGAAAACTATCCGCATCCACAGATGCCAAAAAACTATTTTGTTATTTTTACTTCCTAAAGAATAGATGTGTGATATGAACAGAAGTAAGGGAGCCAGAGTTTAGGTCGGAGATTTTGGCAGCTTTAGGTTAGATTTCTTATAAAATACTGCTATAGTAATTGCAATATTTAGTTTTAATTTTAATTGCAGTGTTTTGTTTTAATATTTGTATTTAATGTCATAATAGAAGAGCAGCAAATTCATCCTTCGAGGAAATATACTTTTAATTCCCTGAGTATTTACACAATGACTAAAGTAATTCGATGGTGACTGTTTTTACAAGGAGTTTAGTTATCAGTGAAAGTTATCAGAGAGTTGAATTGAACCAAGTGGAAGGAGCTTGAAGGTCTTCAGACTTTGACACCAGTACTTTAGAGCTGGGAAAGTCGGGGGAGAGGGTTTGTTGTTGATTTGGGGTTTTTGTTTTGTTTTGTTTTGTTTTTTGTTTTTTTTTTTTTTTTTTTTGGTTTTTCGAGACAGGGTTTCTCTGTGGTTTTGGAGCCTGTCCTGGAACTAGCTCTTGTAGACCAGGCTGGTCTCGAACTCACAGAGATCCGCCTGCCTCTGCCTCCCAAGTGCTGGGATTAAAGGTGTGCGCCACCACCGCCCGGCCTGGGGTTTTTTATGCTTAAAGATTTTTGTTTTTTATGTGAGCTTGGTAAAGTGCCCTTCTCTTGACAAAGACAAGACTACTCCTTTACTTGGGTGAAACAGAATCTATTGTTGAATATATGTTATCTGAATATATATTATCTATATATCATATAAAATCATTGTTTAATTAGAACTCTTGTGATCTTTGCTTCTCGTCACATTTGTGTTTTATTGATTAACGATGGTGTGTAATAACCCAATTCTGTGGGATCTGTAATCTTTCCTCTTTAATTCTTTTTTTAAAGACAGGGCCTCACAGTGCAGGCCAGGCTGGCCTGGAACTTAGAGACCCACCAGCCTATTCCTCCAGAGTGCTGGGACTAATGGTGTGCGCCACCACACCTAGGCTGATGTGCACTTCCTGTGAAAGCCTCAAATACTTTCAGTACTCAGTATTTTTTAAACGCTTCACTGACAGTCCCTGTATGTAACAGGGTATCAAGACACCACGTGGTTTTGATCTGTTTCTTTCCCCAGAGAATTTTGATATTGACAACAAAATTCAGAGATTTCTACAACTGATAACCTAGACCTTCAGAGCTTACGGAAAAACAGGCACATACCAAACCAAGGAGTGTGAGCACTATATAAGGACAAACAGACTTTTAAAAATATTTTTCTACTATAAATAATGTTTCCCAAGTTTTCAAGTGACCTTGGGTACTTGGGCGTGGATCTGAGTGACATTTATTTTCATTACTATGCCAGTATCCTAGGTTGGTTTTTTTTTTTTCATCCTACAAGTGGATAGAATCTTTGATTTGGGTTTAGTTTGGTTTATATGGTGTGTGTGTGTGTGTGTGTGTGTGTGTGTGTGTGTGGCCAGCATGCTCACATGCATGTCTGAGCTCAAGTATGTGTGAGGGCCTGGAGGAGAAAGAGTCTAGTAAGTAAAATGACAGTTTATGAAGCCTGTAAAATTCTACCTTGGATGGAATTCAAGTTCACAAACTTTCCAAGTCTTAGGGTTTTCCGAGAGCTACAGAGGAAAATCAAGGCAGTGCCGGTCATCTCAAAACCTACAGAAAAAGCAAGTAAAGAACTTAGCTTCTGCTCACTGTTGTTCTAAGGGAGGAGACACGCTGACTTTCGGAGGAGGAAAAACTTCGAAAAGGGAAAGGAAAAAGCAGGAAGGGAGGAAGAGGGAGGGCGAAAAGAACACAGTTCTAATGCATGACATTGGCAGAGTCACGCGACCTACTGCAAAAACATTGGCCGGGACAGAAGCCCACATCAAAAACAGGAGAGCCAGGGTTCTCAACCTGTGGGTCAAGACCCCCACCGGGCGGCATATGTAATATATATATTATGATTCGCACCAGCAGCAAAATTAGTTGCAAAGTAGCAACGAAATGATTTTGTGGTTGGAGGTCACACGGCATGAGGAACTGTACTAGGAAGGTTGAGAACCACCGCCCTGGAGGCTCACGGCGTTGCTGAACACACTGACCGCGGTGTCCTACCTGTCAGTGCGATTCTTTGGTCCGCGGTCACCGAGAGGACGTGGTTTTCGTGCACTTTCCAACTGCCCAAATTTGGAGAAGTTGCCTGCGCTCCGGGAACTTTGGGTGCTGTCCCACGAGCGCGACCCTTCATCCCCAGGGACAGCAGGCGTCCTTTGTACATCCACCTCTGCAGCTTCTTGACCGTCACCGCAGGTGGCTTGAGGAGCGGAGGCCCCTCGGGACGGTCCTCTTGGCTGCTGGGTATCACAGAGGTCCCCGCAAGATCCCTAAAGGGACGTCCCGAGGACCGGCCCGGGTCCTGGCAGATGGAAGGCAGGAAGGCGGAGGACGCAGCAGCCCGGTGGCTGCCCCGGCTCCAGCCGTCCATCCCACCTACACGTGGCGAGGTCTCGTCCCTGTCCCGGTGCGCGGCGCACGAGATACAGCTGTCGCTCGCCCACCGCTGGAGCAGCGGGGGCTGGGGGTTCCCGCGGAGGCTCTCGAGACTTCTGCAACTGGACAGCCTCATCCGAGGACTCGGCGGCAGTCCTACCCCGGACTCCTTAGGAGGCGACCGGGGCGGGGACACCTGCTGCGGCTGCGAAGGGCGGTCGCCGCCTCGGGGGCTGCAGGCTGGGCGCACGGCTGCGCCGTGAGGGAGAGGTGGCTGCTGGCCCCGAGCCCGGGCTCCCGCGGGTCCGCCCCGCCGCGTGCCCGAGTCAGGGGGCAGGTCGTGCATGGCCTGGATCAGCAGATAATAGGCCTCTCGCAACTGGGTCTGCAGCCTGCCCGTCTCCCGGCGGCCGCCCTCCACCCCCGGGGAGGAGCCCGCCGCTGGGGAAGGCGAGGCCCGCAGCGCCTCCGCCCCCTCGGGCGCACAGCCCGCGGGCAGGTTCTCATAGTAGTCGGCGCCCTCGTCCTCCCCGTCGTCTTCGTCGTCGTCAGCGTCGCCGCTGCCTTCGGGGCCCGGAATGGCGCGAGCGAGCGCGCGGCCCAGAGCGGCGGCCTCCCGAGCCCCGCGAGACCATGCGACCCGCGCGCCTGGTTGCTCAGAGCGCATCCCGTTCCCCCACGCGGGCTGCTCCATGCCCGGGCCCACGAGCCCGCGGGGAGCCAAGCGTGCCTCGGAGAGCGAAGCCACCACGGTATCCGCACGCAGCTCGAGCGCCCCCGGAGCGCGGTGCTCCCGGTGCCGGCCGAGCGTCCTCCGCCTGGGCTCCGCCATGCGCGCAGCCTCAGCAGCCCAGCTCGCACTGGGCGCGGGGCTGCCTCCAAGTCCCGCGCGGGCGGAGGCGGCGGCTCTCCATGACCGCGGCCGGTCCTCGCCAGCTCCTCACATACTTGGCATAACTCTGCTGCGGCGGGCCGTGGGGGGGCGGGGAGGGAGGGCGCGGGCGGGCGGGCGCGACAGCGCGCATGCCCCGGAACTGGAGCCGCGACGGGGCGCGCGGGCTGCAGCGCTGCCTTCCCGAGGTGGGCGCTCCGGGGGCGGGGCCAGCGGGGCGGCAGGGAGGGAAAGGTGGAGCGGGTCCCGCTGCCATCCCGCCACCTTGCCCGGCCCCTCCCTGCTGCCCCCCGCGTGAGGCGTGGCTCTGGTGCAGCAAGTCCTAGCTTGAGGGTAACAAAGACTGTTTGGACGGATCGAGTGCAATGCAGGTGTATCTCTCTGGAGCGCAGTTCCGATCAGTTCCCTCCCCGCCTGGAGCTGGTGCAAAGGAATCTGCGGACCTGGAGAAGTGGCTCGGCTGTTAAGAGGGCTGCTGGATGCTCATGTAGAGGACACAGGTTCGACTCCCATGCCTGATAGCTCACAGCGGTCAGTAACTCCAGTTCCAGTGGTTGATGCCCTCTTCTGTCCCCCGCGGGCACCAAGTAAAGTAGACAGAGGTCGACTCAGGCAAAACAACCATGCACATAAAAATAAATAATAAAAAAGGAAATTTTCAGTAATTCCTTTTTGCTAAGGATTTTTTTTAATCCTTTATGTCCTAAATCACCTCGATTTCCTCTCCTTTAAATCTGCTTTTCCTTCTGCAAAAATGATGTGTGCTCATCCAACGTTAATCCCTACATTAAACAAAACATGTCACACCTGCACTTAGTAGGTACTCAAGTTCTCAAAAAGCAATAACTGAGTAAATAGTGCTTGCATTACAGAATCAAATAGCTCGGTCCTTACTCCAATATGGTCCTCCATGTAAGCTGTGTTTTCTGCACCAAAGGTTCCGTTCTCTAATTTCCATCGCTTAGATGTGTAGTATACTTGTTAGCACCCGTCTCTCTGTCTCCTGGAATAATGTCCCTTACGTCTGTGTCTGTGGAAATCTTACCATCCTAGGCTTGGTATGGTGGTATACAGCTGGTCATCTCAGCCCTGGGGAAGGAGGCAGCATAGGGTGGAGGCAGTGGAGGACAGCCTGAACTATTTAGTGAGACCCTCTCTCACTATAGCTAAACTAAAGAAATGACGGAATTGATCAGCAGACAAAGGCACAGGTCTTCAAGCCTGACAGCTTGAGTTTGAGTTCTAACCTCGGGACCCACATCTTGGAAGGTGGAGACCCTCTGTTTTCTAACTTCCACAACGAGGCTGTGGCACACTCGCTCAAAAACAGAATAATGTGAAGAGGAGGAGGGGGGCCCTACCCATCCTTATCTTCAATTAATTGCCTTCCTCACCAGGAAGTCAACTCGAAGCAGGACAGAATCACAAGTTCTACCAAAGTCCAATAATACAGTACACACACATGCACACCATGCACAAACAAGCCACGCACACACAAATCTTGGTCATATTTGTTGACGCAGATTGTTGTAACTACTTAGTTTTTACAAATTTGTATGCATGTTTTGTCGCCCTTAAGAAAAAAAATTCAAAATTCATTCACTTCCTAAGGACAGAAACTGTTATCCCCTGTTGTGTTGTGGTGCATTCAGCATCTTAAACACTGTGCATGATGAAACTTTTCCAATAATAGCAGTGTTATAAAAAACAGTGGCCTCGGTTTCCAGTCTGTTGCTCGGCTCTCCACCAGACCATAGCCTATTGGTGTTGTTTTAAAATTCTTTCACCTTTCCGGCGGTGACGACCTCCCTACGAGAACATGCCTCTCGCAAAGGATCTCCTTCATCCCTTTCCAGAGGAGGAAAAGAGGAAACACAAGAAAAAGCGCCTGGTGCAGAGCCCCAATTCCTACTTTATGGATGTGAAGTGCCCAGGATGCTATAAAATCACCACGGTCTTTAGCCATGCACAGACGGTAGTCCTGTGTGTCGGCTGCTCCACTGTCCTCTGTCAGCCTACAGGTGGGAAAGCAAGACTGACAGAAGGATGCTCCTTCAGGAGGAAGCATCACTGAAAAGCACCAGATTCGAGATGAGTGGGAACCATCCCAATAAACACATTTTGGGAAAAAAAAAAAAATCTTTCAGCAACGAATAGGAAAGACAGTTTTCAAAATAATCTTAATTCTTAATAGGAAATGTTACACCATGACGTTCATACCTCCATATTGGCAATGCTGATATATTTTTATTGCAGGAACCCGAGGCTATATTCCGTGAATAGTCAAGGCATAAAAATACTCCCCAGAGAATATTCCCACAGGAAATGACTGTGATAGCAAAGTTGCCAATAATGGGTTCTATAAACACAATTTGATCTCTATCTCAGAAATTGTTTCCCTTCCAAATGGGTTGCACAATCTTTTTATTCTTTGTGGTTAACAGAGTTTTAAAATGCTGTAAGCTGCATGCAGACACACACACATATCTATATATTGAACTCTGCCCTTAATTCAACTTACTAACTTGTTCAGAAGTCATGAGATCCTCTGGTCAATGTAGTATGCCATGCCGTGCATTGCTTTAGGCGTGACTCAGAATACAGCACACCACAATGAAATCCAATACTACTTTAAACTGAGGATGTGAACTGGGCTAAGGCTAGGGCTCAGCTGGCAGAATGCATGCTGAGCAGACACAAAAACCTGGATTCTATCCCAAACAACAAATAAACCGCATTTGGGACCCACACCTGGAATCTCAGCATGTGGGAGGCAGGGCCAGGAAGGTGAGAAGTTCAGGTCAGCCTGAGAATGTTCTATAAAGTGAAGTCACAATTTTAACTCTAGTTTGGGTCACAGAAATTAGTAATTCAGCTGTGACTATGTAATACTACTTAATGATCTTAAATACATAAATCCTATTTTTTTCTATAAGTGTATTATACTGCAATAAAAGTTTGGAAACAGGTCATTCCAAGGCAACACACCCACAGAACTGGCTTGATCTAGAGTGTAATCCACCATAGCAAGGTTTTGGTCTTTGATTGTTCGGTTATCTCCGTACCTTTTCTGTCTTATCTTGCAGATTCCCATGTAAATTAGGGGCTGACCAGGACATCTTGCAGTGTTTATACTTGTTTCTCAGAGGCTTGGCAAACTCTTTGGTGCTTCATGAATTGACAGCTACGGCATTGGCACTGTCACCAACGATTTAGCATTGGGAAGGCAGGAAGCCAAGCAGGCTGGAATGGCGCTGGCTCAATGGAGGAGAAGGGAGCAAACAGGCAGGCTGAGGCACGGGGTTCCTTTAGCAGTCGTGTGTGTTACAGTTATTTTTTCTAGACAATCCGGTGTGTTCGTGTCTCACTGGTTCTCAGTCTTCTGTCATACCTTAAAGGAAACAAAGGCAAGTTGAGCCCTGGAATTTCTGCAGGTCTCGCTTCTTAAACCACCTCACGGGAAGCCTAGAGTGCAGACCTATATTTCCATTCAATCCCAGAACACACGGATGCTGCCACCAAATTCAGGTTAAGTCTTCCCATCTGAGTTAATCTTTGAAATGCAGCCAGAGGTGCGTGTGCCTCAGGAATCTCTTCGGTGATTATAAATCAATCAAGCTGACAAAGATCAGCCATCAGAAGTTGTTTTTTGTTTTGTTTTGTTACTTAATTTTGAAACAGAAGCTTCAAGCTTCTTATACAAAGATCATTTTTCACCTTGATCCTCCTGCTTCTGATTTCTAAATGCTAGGATCACGGGTATATGCCACTTCACTTGGATTGTCACACAGATTTCATTTTTATTTTGTTGTGTTTTTGTTTTTGTTTGTTCATTTTTTTTTTTTTTTTTTTTTTTTTTGGTTTTTCGAGGCAGGGTTTCTTTCTTTGTGGCTTTGGAGCCTGCCCTGGAACTAGCTCTGTAGACCAGGCTGGTCTCGAACTCACAGAGATCCGCCTGCCTCTGCCTCCCGAGTGCTGGGATTAAAGGTGTGCGCCACCATCGCCAGGCTTGTTTGTTCATTTTGAAACATAGTCTCATTATGTAATTCTGGCTGTCCTAGAACTATGTGGACCAGGCTGGCCGTGACTTCACAGAGATCCACGTGCCTCTGCTTCCCAAATGCTGGCATTAAAGGCATGAGCCACCACACCTGGCCATACAGATACTTTTAAAGATTTATTTTTAGTTATGTGTATGTGTGTATGGTTGCTAAGTGTGTGGATGGACATGGAGAACAGGAGGAGTCAGGTCCCCTGGAACTGGACTTACAGGTGGCTGGTAAGGGTGCTGAGAACAAAGCCGGTCCTCAGAGGAGCAGTAAGCATTCTTGGTTGCCAGTCCTCTCTCCAGCCTCTGTCACAGTATTCCAAAACCAAGATATATATGACCCTATGATCTCAAGATTTCAGGTCAGTCCCCCTTCTCCATTTTCTTTGGAGAGTATTTCATTCTGTAGACTTAAATCAATCCTGTCCCAACCTCTGGCATACTGAGATTACAGGTCTGAGCTACCACATCCAACTCAGACAACCATTGCAAAGGTCAACGCCCTTAGGAAAAGTTTGTAATTGCCCTAAAAAAGAGGATGGGGTTGAATTTGTTCAAAGATAACTTGATCTTGCATTTCCATCATAGGGTTCCAAACTCAGTGCCTTCTGGGGCCAGACAGGCCCTGCCCATGTGGGCACAGATCCAGGTGGAGCAATCAGCCTGCCTAGGAGAAGGGAGCAGTGGCTTCCTCAGCCCCTGGACTGGAAACCTACCGAGAGCCCATCCCTTATCCGTGTCTCATGATCTTATCTATCATCCTTGCCTGAGGAAGTGAGTTTTACTCCCCTTTTTAAAAAAGATTTCATTCATTCGTGTCTTTATTTTTAACTTTATGAGCATGGGTACTTTGCCTGTTTGCGCTCATGTGTTCCACAATACCCGCAGTGCCTGCAGGGTCCAGAGAAAGGTTTTGGATCTCTGCTTGATACTGGAGTTACAGATGGTTGTAAGCTCCCATGTGTGTGCTGAGAATTGAACCCAAGTCTTCTGGAAGAGCGGTCAGGTGCCTTTAACAACTGAGCCCTCCAACCCCTGAAGATTTTATTGTTAATTGTGCGTATATTTGTGTTATATATATTTGTATATATATGGTTATGTGCACATGTGAACAGTGCCCATGGAGGCCACAAAAAAAGGCGTAGGATCCCTGGAGTTACAGTCATAGGTAGCTGTGGACTGCTGAGATGGATGCTGAGCACCGAGCTCATCCTTTTAACCTCTGGGCTGTCTTTCTAGTCACTGTATGCTTTGTTGTTAATTTTTTTTGTTTTTTGTTTGATTTTTAGAGACAGAGTTTCTCTCTGTTGCTTTGGAGCACTTTCTGGAACTCGCTCTGTAGACCAGAACTCACAGAGATTCACTGCCTTTGCCTCCCCGAGTGCTAGGATTACAGGAGTGTGCCCTCACCGCCTGGCAGTCACTGCGTTTTTAAGGTTGCTGTATAGGATACTGTGGGGCAGGTCAGTCAGATATGCGTGCTTCTTGCTACTTTTTTTTTAACCTCTGATCCTCAAGAAATAATGCCTTGAAGTTGTTTCCAGAATTAAAACAAAACAAACAAACAAAAAAAGCAAACAAACCAAAAAAAAAAAAAAAAAAACACTAAATAACTAATGTCAGCCTCATGACTGTAAGGGTTGACATGTGCGATCATGATCAAATGTTGTCTTCTTGCCCCATTTTCACCATAGCCATCTCACTATGTGGACACACCATGTGGACACAGAATGCTACCAACAGGAAGGGTTTAAACTTTGCTCTGAGTCTCACCCAAAAGTGTTGGAGGTAAATAAACAGAATGAATGGGAACGCCAGCACGTTCACATGAGGAAGCTGAGAGCCTGAGAGCAAAGCCTGTTGGTGATGGTTCCATGGGCCTGAGGTAGATTCTGCCTCAGTTTCCCAAGCTGGGCATGGCGGTGCACACCGTCATCACAACACTTGAGAGTCTGAGGCAGGAGGCTGTCTGGCCTGGACTACACAGAGACCTCATCTCACGAATGAGCCAAGAGCCTAACAGCTCCCAATGCTCACCTCCACCCTCGCTTCTAAAATTCCATCATGTTTACAAGCACTGTTTTATCTGATGGTAGAAGCGCGTGTTAAGACAAAGGCAACTTAGAAAGGAAGAAAAGCAAAAATAAGCAAAAAGCAAAACCCCTCATGTAACCAACCACTCCAACACACATACAAACTCAATTACTGAAGTGGATTCTTCCCATGTACAGTTGCTGCTGGAAAAAAACATGTTTTTAAATGTTCCAACAATATCATTAGCAATACTAAAATAATATTCTGGTAATAAAGATTAATTACCTTAGAACACAGTGTTTTATTGTCAGTATAGCTTATCTAATATGTATCTTTAAAAATCTTTTTTTAATATTTAGTGATCCAGTCGTAATTCCATTCCTATCAGGAACTCTGGGGGAAGGGAAGTGTTTTCTTTAAATGGAGAAGACATTCACTAATCTGAGAACTTTTTTTTCACCCTGCACGCCAGTCGGCAACCTCATAATTACATATCCAAAGACTGTTCAAATAAAAGAGGAACAAAGCTCCCAACAAAGTTCAATGCCGAAGTCAAGACCGCCTGGAGGTATGAGAAGTTTTATGTCTCTGTTTACCCTGGGAGTAAATTAAATGCATGCGTGTTTAATACATGAATCATGGTTATATTTAGTCTACATGCTACAGACAGGGGGAAAACAGGAGAAATCTTTCTGATAAAATGTAGTAATGAAAACTGAAGGCACACCCACAGGTTTGGATACATGCCCCGGAATGCAGTCAAGACAAGTTCAGTAAGGAATAACTGCTGAGGGGAAAGACAGATGGGGTAGAGAGTATTCTGGGTATCTCTGCTATGAAGCCTAGCTGGTGGGCCACAGCCTCCATCCTTGTGCTCTAAAAAGAATGGCTGGATTGCAGATGTCTGGGGTCTCTCAGTGTCTCTCGACCAGACTAGAATTCAGACTCAGAGCTGGAACTGGGCACCGAGCCCACGGGGAAGACGTCTACCTTAGTTACTGTGATAAAATACCAGACAACAGCAGCTGGAGAAAAGCCGGGTTTATTTGGCTCGTAGATTGAAGGTACAGCCCATCACGGCAGGCAAGGCATGGCAGCAGGAGGAAGAGAAGAAGATGGCTGGTCCTACGGCATCCACAGCCAGGAAGCAGTGTGAAATGAATGCTTGCGTGGGGTCTGCAGACCATGGACCGGTACCTGCCACGTTTAAGGAGGGTCTTCTTACTCTGTAACACACTTTAACTCTTTCACAGAGTTCCAGGCGTCTAGTCATTGCCAACTGAATGGTCAATATTAACCATTCCGGCTTACAGAGCTGGGTTGGAGCTCCTGACGGATGCTCGGAGAAAGTGCAGAAATCCCCAGGGCATCTCTGTTACCTTCTGCTCCAGCTTTCAAACAGTCGAGCAGTCCAGTCGGATGGTGACAGAGGCCACCGTGTGAGGGGAGCCCCAGGGAAGAAATACGGAGAGGACAAGCCCACACTGTTTATTTCTCTCTAGACTTTGCCGCTTGGTTCTAAACGCAAGCAGTTACAGAAGTGCACAGCACAGCTCTGTGCACAGCACGGCCCTGTAACTAACTGCTTCACTTGGTGGCAAGAGAACCAAAATGGGGAAGAGTAGGGACTTGGAAAGTACTGGAGAGGCCAAGGAGGTGATTGGTCTACCTGAGTTCACCACTGAGCTATGCACAGCTAGACCTGTGCACAACTAGTCTACCACCCAGATCTCATACTGACCACCAGGTCACTCATATGCAGGACAGCTTGAGCAATGCAGCAAGATTTACAATACTATTCCTAGAATCACAGCCCGCAGTTCATGGGTTGACATAACAAAACTACATCAGTTGCGAGGCTGGAGGGATGGCTCGGTATTGACAGAGGTTTTCTGTCCCATCAGGTCCCACATCCTTTTGGTCCCAAATATACACACAGAGACCTACATTAATTATAAACTGATTGGCCTATTAGCTCAGGCTTCTTATTAGCTCTTATAACTTATATTAGTCCATAACTCTTGTCTGTGTTAGCCATGTGGCTTGGTACCTTTATCGGTGAGGCCATCACATCTTACTTCCTCTGCGTCTGGATTCTCGTGTTCTCCTTGCCCCACCTCTACTTTCTGCCTGGTCACCCTGCCTCTACTTCCTGCCTGGCTATTGGCCAATCAACATTTATTTAAAATACAAGTGACCTCTACTTCCTGCCTGGCTACTGGCCAATTAACATTTATTTAACATACAAGTGACCTCTACTACTTCCTGCCTGGCTACTGGCCAATCAACATTTATTTAAAATACAAGTGACAAGGTACAGACCATTGTCCCACAGCAGCTCAGCAGTTAATAGCCCTTGTTGCTCTTGCAAAGGACCTGGGTTCAGTCCCCAGCACCCACAGATGGCTCATAATCTTCTGTAACTCCAGATCCCTGGTTCCAGGGGATTCCATTCCCTCTTCTGACTTCCACAGGAACTGTATGACACCTTCAGAGTCTTGGAGGCATTCAAAGAGGAATTCTTTCTGTTTGTGGATATCCAGATCTAAGAAGTTCACTATCTGGCAGTGTCTGATACCTGACAGAAGGTGAAGTTCTTGCTTCAGCATGCCTCTTAGGGCCCATGGTATTTTTGGCCACATTTCAGTGGACTAAGGACATCTTAAGATCTTGGCGGAATAAATATTCTCAACTTTTACTGGTCCTTATGCTTTGAAGTCAGCCAGTTCCTATGGAGCACGCTGTGCCCGAGACGAGTTCCTCAAACCCTGCACTTCACATTTGATGCCCCCATAGTCCTGTCCCTTAGACAGCAGACAGCTGCTGACCCACTTGCCTCTGTGATCTGCAACTTGGAAGTGTCCTCACCTTCTCCTGCCCAATGGCCTACATGTCTCCCAACTGTACATACGTGAACCTCACTAGAGTTTGAGCTAGTAGGCAGTTTAGACCAGTCACTTGGCTCTCTTCCAATACAGTGAAGGAAAAACTCACAAAAACTAAATGCTTTATCATCTCACTGACCCTCATAGCCCTGAGAAACATGGCATGCGCTCTCCACTTTACAGATGAGAAACCTGAGGAGCAGAAGGGGAAGGTAACTCACCCAGGATCACAGGATTAGTAAGTGGCATTTAGAGTTCATAGCAAACACTACCATTTTCCCCCTCCCTTCCTTTCTGTCTTTTTTCTTTTCTTTCTGTTTTTCTGGTGTTTGTTTGTTTGCTTATTATTGTTATTTTTCTTTTTTGAAACAACTATGTATAGCCATAGTTGTCCTAAAACTCACTCTATAGACCCGGCTGGCCTTGAACTCAGAGATCCTCCTGCCTTTGCCTCCCAAAGTGCAGGGATTAAAGGTGTGTGCCACCATGCCCAGCTACAACTGGTTTCTAAACTGAGACTTTCCTTTCTGGCTACCTGTTCCTTCCTCGCACAGCTGATTTCCCTTCTCCCCATGCTGTCAAAGGCTTACCCTTTACTTGGCTTCTTTCCATTGTAGCATGAATAATAAAAACCAAGAGACAGAAAATCAGGAAAGGAAAGTAGCCAAGCCACTAGAGAAGTCTTACCTCTACCAAGCCTGGGCAAACACAAACTGATTAAGTAGACTAAGCATATTGAGCCTCTCGCTCCTCTCATTCTATATTCCCTCTAGTGCTGGGATTAAAGATGTGAGCCACCACCACTTGGATTTGTTTCAGCATTGATCTTGTGTAGCCCAGGGTGGCCCTGAACCCATAGAGATTCATTTGCCTCTGTCTCCCCAATCCTGGGATTAAAGGTATGTGCCACCACTGCCTGACCTCTAGTGGCTCAGCTTTGCCCTTCTGATCTTTAGGCAAGCTTTATGTATTAAAACATGAATAAAATATCGCTATAATCTGTTGTCTTTAGGAAATCTGAACAGGTTAGTGTTAAATAGCTCTGATATGTTAAATGCCCCCCCCCAGTCATTTGTCCCAGGTTTGAAACCTGACTGACTGTTCATAGTCTTTAGGAAAACACCCAATGAGAAGTCATACAGTTTTCTGACAAAAAGGTTCCAGACAGACTTAGTATAGGAAGCCGCAGCAGATGTTGGCTGGGGAGATAATAGTGGGGACTTCCATGCTGGTGGAACAGCACATGCAAAGGCACAGAGGAACAGCTTTGAACAGCAAGCTGTCTGCTTCAAGTACAAGGTGAAGTCCAGTGCTGGCTCAGAGGACAGGAGAGAAGAGGCACCAGAGAAGCCAGGAGGAAGATCTGAGGCAAGGCTGTCAATGGAAAGAGGAGTGAGTGCTTTTCCCTATGGTGGAATTCATGATGAAGTCAGCAGCAGCTACTGCCAAGAGCTGTCAAGGCTGAAGAGAAGCAAGGATTGCATTCCAGAGTGTTACGTTAACAAAATAACGAGCCAAAATATAAACTAATTCCCCGTGCAGACATTCCAACTCCTGGAGACTCTTGGAGAAACAGAGGACCCAAGAGCATGTGTGAATGAGGTCAATTACAGGCCAGGACAGACAGACGAGAGGAGTTAGGTGACATAACCAGAGAGCCTGCTAAGAAGGTACAGTCCGTGCCTCCCCTTGGGAAGCGCGAGGCAGATAGTGTCCTGTAGTACCAGCAGGATCAGATGAAGTTCAGCTCACACTTAAATGGAAAAGGCTTCAAGAAATACATAACAAGAGGGCTGGACAGGTGGCTCAGCAGTTAAGAGCATTGCCTGCTCTTCCAAAGGTCCTGAGTTCAATTCCCAGCAACCACATGGTGGCTCACAGACATCTGAAATGAGATCCGATGCCCTCTTCTGGCTTGCAGGCAGACACACAGACAGAATATTGTATACATAATAAATTAAAAAAATAAAAATAAAAATAAAGAAATACATAACGAACGGAGTTCTCTCTAACTTCGTCAAAATCCTAGAAATAATAAAATTGAATCCTCTTAAGTCTAAAATGACCCTCGGTGACCACTCCCACTGTGAATTATTACCCTGCCATTTCTGAGCCAGTATCAATATAATCAAAAGGGCTATGGTTTTTGATTTCCCATATCCAGAGAAAAGAATGGGAATGATATTATTCGTGTCCTTTAAGTTGCTCACTTGGCTCACGTAGATTCTCGGAGCTTGATCAGTCTGTTTCTGCATGGTCTCACGGGCACATTACAGAGTTCGAAAACTTTGCACTTTAGAAGGCTGTCATTTAATTTTTGACTAGTGACATAATTTTGGTGCAAAAGGCTGCTTGAGTTAGTTATGGGTTTCAGTACAAGCTTGTAAAATGAGAAGCTCTTTTCTGAATGTCAACAGATTCATCATACTGTCCTAAGAAGCAGCAATACTGGATGGTGAATGTCCCCACCCCCTGCACTCACCTGACCCTCCCCTGCCTAAGTCTTTTAGATTCTCAGTGTTTACAGACTGCATTCTGAATCCCCGAGCTCAACCTGTAAGCCCACAGGATATGACTTCTGCCCATCTTTTCATCCTGCTCGACTGCTTCAGTCTGTTCTGGCTGCCAGAAAAAAAAATAAATAAACAAACAAAAGCCTCATAACTGGTGGCCTCCAAACAACAGTCACCCCCTCAGCCAGGTCTACAAGAGCTAGTTCCAGGACAGGCTCCAAAACCACAGAGAAACCCTGTCTCGAAAAAAAAAAAAAAGCAAAGCCACAGAGAAACCCTGTCTCAAAAAAACAAACAAAAACAAACCAACAAAAATAACCAGAAAAAAAAAACCCAGAAAAACAAAGGGAATGCTATTCCCACTGGGACTTCATCGTCAGAAAGTCCTAAGTGCAGGTGACATTTAAAATAGTTCTGCTGGTTGGAGATGGCTCAGTGGTTAAGAGCATTGACTGCTCTTCCAGAGGTTCTGAGTTCAATTCCCAGCAACCACATGGAGACTCACAACCACTTTTAATGAGATCTGGTGCCCTCTCTGGCCTACTGGAACACATGTAGACAGAAAGAATACTGTATACATAATAGATAAATAAATCTCTTTTAAAAAGTAATTTTGCGATTTGATGAATCAAAGTCCCAATCTTACTTCTCATACTCTTTGTTCCTTGCATCCTGCCAAATGTCCTCCACAGTAAGAATTTATATTTAAATATCACTTTCAATCCTTTAGCCAGTTTCCCTCTATTTTAGGAATAAAGCGGGCAATGCTTGCCTAGGAATTCATTCTAGAGTGACAGATGTCAAAGATGATGCCAACTTCACCGCATTTGGTTTTTCTTTTCAATTTTACAAACTGAAAACAGTTCCCTAAACCGTCAGGAACAACTGCAACCTGAAATCTTTTTTTTTTTTTTTTTTTTTTTTCAGTGCCAGAATGGAAGAGCATCTGTCACCATAGGCAGAGAATGGAGAAGTCATTTCAAAGGATTAAAACTCAATCCTTCAAGCACGGAGCACTTGAGAGTTTGCAGGCCACTGGCCTCCACCGAAGGCTGTTGTTGATTTGTTACTTTAGGGTGGCTCTTAGGAGCTGAACTTAGAGGAAAGGCCTTGTTCTCATTGGCTGCTATTAATAAACCTGAATCATTATATCATGTCTTCAAAGGGTTTTATAGAAATACCAGGCATAGCTTCAATACGGCAATTTATACAGCAACTCTCTTAAACACGTACCTTGGGAGCAAAGCTAAGCCACGTAATAGAGGGCATCACCGCGGCTGCTAGGGCATATTTGTGTGACAGATTAGACTGTTGAGGCACCGACTTGCAGGTCAAAGCCTGCAGGCCTTGAAAGGAGAAAGCCAGGGAGAAAGGTTCACCCTGCCCGGCCTGCAGCTCTCTGGCAGCTCTGTAATCCCACTGAACCTGTCTGACAGCTTGTAGTAACGGCTGTTCCTGGCAGATAAGACCCCTTGGGAAGCCTGCTGGCTTCAGTCAATAAGGAAGCTGCGGAGTGCCACTGGAATTTTCCAAACCATGGGGGAAAAAACCCCCTCTGGTTTGGAAAGGTGCAGATAACGAATCACGACAGAGCCCTCGAGTATAGTTTTTATTAAAGAACGATAGACCACAATTCTTTGCCTTCTAATAATCAGTCATATGCAAATCCCACATCTTCTCCTGGATAGAAGCAGCTATTGTCTGCTTACCGGTTGCATCTCCAGAGACGGAAGGTCTTCACAGCTTTCAGCGGCAGTTCGAACAACGCCAGCCAAGCGCGGCTTAATGTCTTACAGTCGAGTTCGGCAGATTCCACTGAAGTGCCATGAATGTTCTTCCCTCTTGAAAGATCGATTTGGATTAGGTCAGGGAGCAAATGGCTCTCCAACCCATAGTCCATGAGAAAGCGAGGCTCCCAGCTGGAGGAAGAAGGGCTGCCTGCGGCTCTGGAAGACAGATGCTGGGGCCCGACTGATCTTACCCACAGCTCCTCACTAACTCTCCGCAGGGACCAGAGCGCCTCCCCTCCTTCCCCGCAAGTGCTGCCAAGTCTAGACTTTCCGAATCTCCTCTTCACTGAAAGAGATAAGTGGAGGAACACTGACCGCCAGCAGGTACAGCTAGCTGGTCTGTTGAAAACGGGGGCCTGTCTCTAGGTGTCTTCAACCTAGAGTTTATTCCAGTCCTGTTTCACTAGTGACTGTCCTTTGCTGAAGCACTGCTTAGGCGTAAGGTGAACTTCCTCACAGTTATGTAGCTTCTAGTTAATAGACAATGCTTCTCTCGGTTAAAAGAGATGATGTATATGTATGGATGAACTCAAGACAAAAGCTACCTGTGTTGGGGATACAGTTAAGCTGACGTGGCTCAGTCAGGAGAAAGTGGGTAGAAAGCCTGGATTTCATCCCCAACAGTACAGAAAGTCAGGTGTGGTGGTGCATGCCTGTGATTCCAACACTTGGGAGCTCAAGCAGAAGGCAGAAGTTCAAGTTCATCCTTGGCTACCTAGAAAGTTTGAGGAATGCCTGGAATACCTGAGACACCATCCCAACACACTCTCCGGTGGCTCAGGCCTGTAGTCCCTTCTTCGTTTGGAGGCTGAGACAGGAGGATTGTCGTAAACTGGCGGCTAGCACACAGCGATTCCCAAGACGATCTGGGCCACGGAGTGAAACATTGTCTTGGAAAAGCAAAAACTAAAACAAAACAAAACGAAAAAGATAACAAAATTCACAGACCAGGAGAGGACTGGGTGGGGAAGGATGCCTGTTCTGTAAGTGTGAGGGCCCAACTTTGAATCTCCAGCATCCTAATACCAAAAGGAAACAAAAGCAGAAACACCAGACAGTGGTGCACATGCCTGTAACCCCAGCACTGGAGTGAAGACGCAGATCCTGAGAGCTCGTGGCCAGCCCGCCTAGCTGAGAAGGCGATTCCTATCATGTGAGAGACCCTACCCAAGGTGGAGGACGGCAGAGGCAGACAAACCACCTGCCTTCTTCTGACCTCTGCCTGCACACTCACTTTGTCATTTTTCCAGGCATAGATTTAATTACTTATAATTTTTTAAAGATTTGTTTAATTTTCTTTGTATGAGTATTTTGCTTTCATATATATATATATATATATACCATGTATGTGTCTACAGACGGTTGTGAGCCAACACGTGGGTTCTAGACACTGAACACAGGTCTCTGTAAGAACAAGTGCTCTTAGCCTCTGAGCTATCTCTCCAGCCCTTAGCTTATTTTAGGATGGAAAATTGAAAAAAAAAATTAAACACTTAGACATTCTTATTACTTTAAATCAGAGTTAAATACATTAGGAAATTACTCAATAATACCTAAGTATTGACATGGCACTTCAAGTTTCTTCTTAAACTAATGTTTAATCTAAGTAGAAGTTAGTTGAAATTCTTCATTGTTTTATTTTACTCACGATGAAAACTGCGTATATAAAAATACACCTTTTAAAATTAAAAAAAGTGTACTTGTATGGGACCTGACACTGTACCTGCTACTCTGTGATAACTTGCGCCAACATTTTGGTGACTGCCTGTTTTGGTTCCATTTCTGTCGTGATTGAATACTCCTTAGGGGAAGAGAGAGGTCTATTTTAGTTCACAATCCCATGTGACAGTCCACCATTGCCGGGAAATCAAGGAGGCAGAAACTTGAAGCTCACATGTCCAGTCACATCTCGGCCGCAGTCACGAGCACAGAGAAGAGAAGGCACACATGTGCTTAGCTAGCTCTCTCTACTCTTCGTCAGGGGCCCAAACTTAGGGAATGGTGCTGCCCACTTTCAGGCTGGGTCTTCTCACATCAGTTAGGGCAACCAAGACAACCGCCACAGGCCAGCCTGGTGTAGACAGTACCTCACTGAGACTGTCTCTTCTTAGGTGACTGTAGGCTAAGCAGTCTCTGCAGCATCTTCTCACGACTCACACATATCATTATTCAAGTTCATGAGTAGAAAAACATTCAGACTATTTTTATCACAGCATTTACTTTAACCAAAACGTTGATATTTTTTTTTCTTAATCTGAAGAAATGAGTATTACCTTACAAATACAGGAAATGTATTCATATGATAAGAACATGCCCTCTTTCCTCATACTTACATGATCAGATACATGTAGGCTATGTGTGTGTGTGTGTGTGTGTGTGTGTGTGTGTGCCTGTGATAGTTACTTCTGTGCCTCTTGTCTATCTACTCTGAACTGCATCCTGGGACACCTTCAAAGAACACCAGATAGTTCTCAGTCTTCATTATGGATTCATGGTTTCCCCATTGGTCTACAGGTTGAATGAACCATAATTTACTTAACCAACTTCCACCTGAAGTCTAATTTATCTTTATCCAATGACAAAGGCATGCAGTAAACATCTCTAACATGTATATTCTTTTATACCAGTGTTTTTATGTTAATAGGAAAATTCCTACAAATAAAAAATCATATATTTTTATTATAATTTTGCTTTCCAAAGTATTACAATGCTCAGCCTTATCTTATGCTCGTCCCACTAGCTCTTATAACTTAATTTAGCCTGTTTCTCTTCACCTATGTTTTGCCTCGGGGCTTTTTACCTTTCCTTCCTTCTATATGTCCTACTTTCCTGCTTCTGGGGTCTGGATGTGCCTGGCTGACTGGCCCCAGGTGACTTCCTTTCTTTGTCCCTCCTTCGTTCTCTCTTTCCTCATTCTCTTTTTTTTTTTTTTTTTGGTTTTTCGAGACAGGGTTTCCCTGTGGCTTTGGAGCCTGTCCTGGAACTAGCTCTGTAGACCAGGCTGGTCTCGAACTCACAGAGATCCGCCTGCCTTTGCCTCCCGAGTGCTGGGATTAAAGGCGTGCGCCACCATCGCCCGGCTCTTTCCTCATTCTCTTGACTCATCCTCATACTTCTCTCTGCCACCAGCCTCACCTATCCCTCTGCTTCTAGCTATTGGTCACTCAGCTTTTTATTGTGGCAACCAAGTGCCATAGGCAGGCGAGATAAAACAGCAGCACATCTTTACCTAATTAAACAAGTGCAGGGTAAACAAATGTAACACATCTTTTCTTCATTAAAGTAATATAATATTCCACAACAGGGTGGGTCGTCACTCCTCAGTTACACCTCTGGGAATGCCACCACATCCACATTACATGAGACATTCCCACCACATCCACATTACACATGAGACGTTCCCACCACATCCACATTACACGTGAGACGTTCCCACGGCATCCACCCTACACGTGAGACGTTCCCACCACATCCACATTACACGTGAGACGTTCCCACGGCATCCACCCTACATGTGAGACATTCCCACCACATCCACATTACACGTGAGACGTTCCCACGGCATCCACCCTACACGTGAGACGTTCCCACCACATCCACATTACACGTGAGACGTTCCCACCTTACACACACAGCCATTTCCATCTGTGGAATTCCATCTGTCATTCATTTTCAGATTTTTGTTTGTTTGGTTTTTGAAACAGGGACTGGCCTTAAACAGGATAAATTAGTTTAAGAAAGATGACCTTGAAGTCACCACCTTTCCACCTCCACCTCTCAGTGCTGGGATTAGGCCTACAATAGGACACCTGGCTTTCGTTCTCTAATTCATTGACGAGGTGGTTTAAAGCGTGCAATAAAGTTTCTAGCAAAGTTTTCCATTTAAACAACCTTACCATTGAAGTTTATATTCCTGATAAAGGCCATTCCACTGGAACAGCACTGGTAAAGAAACTGTTGGGACTCCTGATCGGTTAAGAAGTCTAGACCCACACAGAAAGAAGACAAAGAAAGAATCGGGGAACAAAAGGACTTTTGCTTGAACTATCTCCTCTTGTAAAATAGTTCCTAGGGTTGTCTCACATTTAGAGACAAGAAAATAGGGCCTAGAGAGTTTAAGCAGTTAACTGGACCTTACGATCAGTAAGGGACAGGACTAGAACACCAAGGCCAAGTATAGAGCGGCTGTGACATCTAAGTTTAAAGGAAACTCCCTCCCCCAATTCTGGGGGGGGCATTCTGTTCCCCTCAACCAAAGAGCCAGATGGCTAAGGGTGGTGTCTGTTAGCCTACCTAAGAGTATGCTGGCCTTATGCTGGCCTTCAGGCTATCTCTGGATAAGCAAGAACCTGTGGCTCTTCTCGTCTTATCCTGCCCCTATTGACTTCCCCATCTCGTGGCCTTCCCTCCCTCGGTATCTCATTCCCATACAACCCTGCCTTGTGCTCTCTTGGTTCTCTCTTTTGTCTTCTTCTCTTGTCCACCCCCCTGTCCCTCTCTCCCTCCCCTCCCCTCCTCTCATTGTCCATCCGTCTCCTGGCCATGTTCAGTGGACTCCTGTCTCCCCCCACTCTGGACTCTTCCATATGCTGCTGGCTGTTCTCTCTCCTATGCCTACAGCAGAAACCTCTCCCTCAACTGGACTTGGAGTCAGCATGTCCTCATTTTACATAATAAACAATCTAGGATCCAAAATCTCTACAGCCCTTTGTAGTGGCAAAATACTGCCTCTGTTCAAGTCAGCACTTCTTAGGATTGACCTACTGTTCTTCCAAACATCCTGAGTTCAATTCCCAGCAACCACATGATGACTCCCAACCATCTGTAGAGGGACCAGAACTTCTCTTCTGGCATAAAGTCAATAGAGCACTCATATACATAAAATAAATACATAAGTCTTAAAAAAAAAGATGGAGTGAAGCCATACAGTGATTGAGTTTTTTTTTTCCTGCTGTATTCTCATCTCAATGTGAATGAACAATCCACTTCTTCAGGGTAGATTGGCTTTCCATAATCACTCAGGGACCTAGGTTCTTTCTGGGAATTTCTGAATCACTTCCAGGGCTTGTCACCAATGAAGCTACCACATCCAAGGGTTAGCCAGTAAGAAATGAGAAGACACTAGGAAGTGAGAATATCAAGGTTCTGAGACGTTAGTGAATAAAGGAGGAAGAGAAAATGGCTTTGTTTTGTAGTTGGCGAGATGATGAGTTGGAAGGAGGGAACTTCATTAGCCACAAACTTAAACATTATTTCATCACTGAAGCAAAACACCTAAGACAATCAGTTTGTAGAAGGAAAATGGTTTTTGACGTATGAACCAGAGTTTTCGGCTGGTGGCCACTTGGCCCTGCCGTCTGTCTGGGCCCGTTATGAAACTCGTGGCTGAGAAGCAAAAGAAATGAAGCAGCTGGGCCCAATGCTCCCTTCACGAGCACATGCCAATGACCTCCCTTCCTCCTGCAGGGTCCTGCCTCCTCAAGGCTTGCTCCATCACCGCCCAGTCCCAGTAGTGCCAGCTGGTGACCCAGCCTTAGGGGGCATTTAGCATAGCGTCAGAGGCAGGTTGCTGTCTTCCTTTCCTCTCTTTGTACCTTCTTTCATCATGGGTGAACTTAGGAGAAGGAAAGCCGGGGGCTTGTCAGGGAGCGAGCACTTCATGGTTGAGTGGAAAGCGAATGGTGAAAGAGGTAGCAAGATGTCAGGAAGGAGGCAGTTCTGAGGCTGGAGGGGGGTGCTGAGGCTGAGGGTCTCGGGTGAGTTGGATTTTCTATTTAGCCCTTGACAGTCAGAAACTTATTTCCTAAAGCGCATGCAGTGGCTCATGCCTGTTATCCCAGCACTAACACAGGATGCTTCCTGAGCACTGAAAGGAGGCAGGGGAATTGCTAGTTCAAGGTCAACCTGTACTACAAAGGAAGTGTGAGACAATCATGGGCTCCACACTGAGATTCTGTCTTAACAGAACAACAAATCCAAAAATACTTCACCTGTTTTGCCTGTTTTGTGTTTTAATAAGTACAAGTTTTAAGAATACATTGATGTCATGGAGGTCAAAACACAAAATGAAACCATGCGGAATGACAGAAGTTTCACATGCTGTTCCCATTCCTGCTCTGAGCAGTTAAAGAGGGGCTTTTAACCCAGCTACTGCAAGTGGGAGAATTTCATTCATAAAAAATGTTTCAAAGAAAAGGCAAAGGGTTAGGAGAAGGGGGGAGTGCTGTGGTGGGGAAGGATTCAAAATCTCAAGCAGGTTTTATCTCTGACAGGATGGTGTCTCTTTGCTCTTTCCTTCCTCCACAAGGGCTGTGGGATTTTTGTTAGTTTTCTTGAGACAGGGTCTCTGTGGCCTGGAACTGGCCATCTAGCTCAAGCTTGCCTTGAATGCACAATTATCCTCCCGCCTTCCATATGCCATGCGAGGTTTTCCTGCACCTTGCCAATGCCCTAAGCCTGTTGGGTAGGTACTATAGAAGTGGCCAGCCAGGAGGGGGTCCCTGAACTAGTGAAATACGATCCCCTGAGCCGGAGAGAGCCTGGATCCTCCCAAGAGATCCTCTCTTGGCACTGTGCTGTGCTTGTTAGCCTTCGGGCTTACTTTCTCAGAAGCTCGGGTTGTGGAGTTTCCCAGGTCCTACAAGACCTGATGAGCAGGCACCTTCTCCAGGTGTGTCTTGCTGCTCTCCCTTCTTGATGTAGCTCAGGTTGCCTCCTGCAGTGCGGCAAACCCAGAACTCCGGGACTTCCCAGGACGCTAGGCAGCGGCATTTGTTCAGTAGCCTCTGGCTCCACCTAAAGTTCGCTTCCGCTAATTGTTGCTATGTCTTAGTAACACAGACGCGGCAGGGATGGAGGTAGCCTACTCTGTTTCTTGCTGGAGGTCTCTTTTCACCCCGAATTTGTCTTTTGTCAATATTAAGTATCAATTTCTACTGCCGGAGGCAAAATGAGCAGGTTCTCAATGGAAGCGCTGACAAGTACCTTTTTTGTTGTTGTTGTTGTTTTTGTTTTTTGGTGCGGTCTAAAAACAGAAGTAAGGCTTTTGAGACGAGCTAAAAGAAGACGCATAAGAAACGCCACGTTCTTGTCATAAAGAGGTAGCTTGCTAGTTTGTGGTGAGAAGCTTAACATTTAGAATTTCAAGGTGTACAAAGGCTTTGAAAGTGCTTATTCAAATGCAGCCTCAGAAAGATAGGAGCAGAAGCGGGGCATGGAGGTGCATGCTCTAGGACTGTTAAAAACGCCTGGAGCACCAACCAGTTCCTTTAGAAGAAGTCATTTACCACTAAATGTTTTCACTTAGCATCTCTAGTTGGTTCATGAAGGACCTAGAAATATATTTTCAAAAAGCACCAAAATCTTTTCCCAGCCTGAAACAGCAAGGCTGGGGCCCCTCAGTGTGTGGTGGTGGATACCAGGCTTCAGTTCAGAGTTGAGGCGTTTATCTCTGGGTTCTGGAGATTCTGGAGGCCCACAGAAAACCCTTTTTCTGGGAGAGACAGCTGGGCACAAGGTGAAGGGAGCCGGAGAATGCAAAAGCACAATCATGAGGGCTTATTCTCTTTCCTTCCCGACAACTGTGGAGCAGTCAGGAAAAATTAACCCTCTGTTTCTTAACCTTTTAACAGGCCGTAACTGATCTGTAGCCATGGAGGGCACAGGTAATTGCACTAGTTTGGTGTGGACCCACAGCAGGGGAGGAGGCTTTGGGGAATGCAAGCAGTTATGCTGAACTGGAGGAGGAGGAGAAAGGAGGAAGGAAGAAGAGAGGAAGAGGAGAAGGAAGGAGGAAGACAGGAGAGGAGATGGGGAGGGAAGGAAAGAGGGAGGGAGGAAGACAGGGGAGGAGGGAGAGGCTAGAGTTAGCTATTCTACAAATTTGACATATAGGCCCCAGATGTGTGGAGGAAATTCTACCACAGGCTCTTGGGTTACTTTTCTTAGGACAGGGTTAAAGGTGAAGGCCCAAGATTGAACATAGTGAGGGAAGGGAACTTTCTATTATTAGTGAGAGAAAGTCACAGGCAACAGGCATGTGTGAGTGTGTGTGTGTGCATGTGTGTATACATGTGTGTGCATGCACACACACACACACACACACACACACACACACACACACACCATAAGTTAAAACTAGGAAAAATAGCAACAGGGTCTTAAAATTTCCACAGTACCGCCGCCTCTAGAGTTATTTCTGCATTGGCTTGCCTGTACATTGCTGGCAGGGTCACTTCCTTAGTTGGAAGTGATTGCTCAGTTACCCCATGGCACTTTCCCGTGGGATTCTAAATTTAAAATGTCAATACATATTCCAAGGCATGCCAAAGAGGGTTGCTAGGGTCTGAGTCCCCCTTTGAAGCAGAGGCAGGTAATTACACCGGGAAAATAGCTCTCTTTCCTCAATGTTATACAGCAAATCCTGTTTCTTTTCCTTTTTCTGGATACGATAAACACAGGGAGAGAAAGGGGAGTTTCAGACCCAGGGTACCACAATGCTACAGACTTCAAGTCTGGTTTGTAAGCCTGTCATTTCATGAGCCTAAAAAAAGCAAGGCGATGCTCACACCTCATTGTGGGAAGGCTGCCCTCATACCTCCTTTGGGTGCTGGTGTCTAGGTGCTACGATTTTAAACTCAAGACATAATTAGAAATGAAAGAGGAAAACCAGCAGGCTTTTAGGGAAAGGTTGTGGCTGCAAGACAAAATGAGGGCTCGTGACAAGCTCAATACAGGCATCAGCTCTGGGCTTGATCCCCAGCACTGCCATAAACAAGCAAATGAAATGCTGGATATACATAAATACATTGTCTGTCTGTCTGTGGTGGAGATTGTGTACAAGGTCTACAAGGCTGTAGGTTCAATCTTCACCACTTTTCTTTAGAATGAGAAGTCCTTGAAATATGCATTAACTTTCCTAAAACATTTGCATGCCGACTTTGTATTGACCTGGTCCAGTCCTAAAGATGTTCCTGGCACATTAGGCTGATACTGCAATATGGCTCCTCTGCTCAGTTTTGGATTTATTTTTTCAAGTTTATTTAACTTCATTTCATGTGCATCGGTGTGCAGGTGTCGGACCCCTGGAACCAGAGTTACAGACAGCTGTGAGCTGCCATGTGGGTGCTGGGAATAGAAACTGGATCCTTTTGGAAATCAGCCGGTGCTCTTAACCGGTGAGCCATCTCTCCTGCTCTGATTTGTTAATTCTTTAGATTCAAACAAATACCCATGACAAAAGCTAACTAAAGGTGAGTTCTGGCATCCATTTCTCAGTGTAGTGACTGCTCTGGCCCTGGAGCCGCCCTGCCTAAATCCCCTGAATACATTTTTTTACTTTTTATTTTTTTTAAATATTTATTTATTTATTATGTATACAATATTCTGTGTGTATGCCTGCAGGCCAGAAGAGGGCACCAGCCCTCATTACAGATGGTTGTGAGCCACCATGTGGTTGCTGGGAATTGAACTCAGGACCTTTGGAAGAGCAGTCAGTGCTCTTAACCGCTGAGCCATCTCTCCAGCCCTTTACTTTTTATTTTTAAATCTTTAAAAAATTTAAATGTTGATAGGTGACTTTCCCCACCCCCACTTTTTAAAAAAATTATTTTTATTTTATGTGCATTGGTGTTTTGCCATGGGTGTCGGGTCCCCTGGAACCCATAACAGGAACAGGAGTATAGTTATGAGCTGCCACATGGGTGCTGGGGATTGAACCTAGGTCCTCTGGAAGAGCAGTCAGTGTTCTTAACCACTGAGCCAGCTCTCCAGCCTGTTCCTCTACTTTTTAAACATTAAGATACCCTATTCTTTCTTTGTATTTGTACTGAGAGGGGTGCACATGTGAGTGTAGACTGGTGAACAATTATGAGAACTGGCTCTATGTGGGTTCTGAGCATTGAATTCTATGTAGTCCAGTTTAACAGCTTACTAAACCCATTGGGATATCTCCTCCACCTTTGAGTCAATTAGTCTTTGTACCTCATTTTTTCCTCATTCAAACATTAATAATTTCTTACCAAACTAAATACGTGGGTGAATCTTGCAGAGAACATAGCACAAAGCCTGGTCTACAGGATCTGGCACATTCCGGCTAGACACAGTACCGAGAGCGAAGTAGTGGGCAGATAGAGAAATAAATCCAAGAATATGAAGGAGGGAAACACTTGAACTCTTGGAGAATGGACTACGTCACTGGAGAAGAGCCAGACCAAGCAAAGGGTATGAGGCAGACAGAACAATGCATCTCAACAGCACACCTGGGAACTGTAAACCGTCCCTTGCAGCTGGATTAAAAGCTGTGTGAGAGGGGCTGGAGAGATGGCTCAGTGGTTAAGAGCATTGCCTGCTCTTCCAAAGGTCCTGAGTTCAATTCCCAGCAACCACATGGTGGCTCACAACCATCTGTAATGAGGTCTGGTGTCCTCTTCTGGCCTGCAGACATACACACAGACAGAACACTGTATACACAATAAATAAATAAATAAATAAATAAATAAATAAAATAAAATATTAAAAAAAAAAAAAAAAGCTGTGTGAGAACATCATCCCAATGAAAGGATGTTTCCAACCAGACTTAGGAGGTGGTCCAGCAGGGGGCGGAAGTGAAACATGGGAGGTGTGCCCTTTGACACAGTATGAAGGGCAAGTGGAGATAAAACTGGACATACACACCCAAGGCAAACCTTATAGTGTGAACCGTGAAAACGTTCTCCATGGTGGTGGCATGTCTGAATCTGCCACTGGCTAGTGGGAAGAACAACAGCACAGGATATGCTGGCCCCAGGGAAGTTGGAGGAGCCAGAGAATAAGGACCCAGGAAGTAGACAGAATAGATGCTCGCTATACAGAGTAGAGCATTAACGCGGGAGCTGGGCAAAGAAAGCACACAGAGCAGCAGCCAGCCAAAACGGTCACCGAGCATCAACAAGGTTTGGGCTTCACCCCCAGCCCACAAAATAAACAAGATGCTCAGTTAAATTAAAAATTCAGATGGATTTTAATGTGTCTCTTATATCACATATACTCAACAGGCTCAACATTAAGTGGATACCTTATGCTCTTCTTTGCTGTCGAGAGCCTTATCTTCTGTATATTTAATGAGGAAATGAACAAATCATCACACTCTAAGGCATAAATGGTAAGTGCAGCTGAATAATCAGGATAGGAAAAGACCTCCCCAACAACACAAGTAGACATGGAAGGGATGGTCATTTTCTTGGAATTGATAAATTTGATGAAAAGTCAGGTAGTTTAATCTGATTCTGGAGTCAGAGTCCGAGTGAATCCGCTAGTCTTCACTCACGGCTGTGCAGCCCTGACAGTGTCCTCAAGCTCTCTTCATTAAAACTGGAGGGTATAACGTCTACTTCACAGGCCCACTGGAGAGAAGTATGTACAAGGCACCTAAACAGGGACGCTCTCCCTACATGCTAATCCCTACTGAAATAAAAAGGTCACAGGCCAATGGGCTGCCTGTCACAAATACTCGTTAGTGGCATCCAATAATAGCAATGTTGACGTGTTATTTTATTTCCATGATCAGCTATTTACACTGTACAGACACTAATGAAAAGCACCCACAAGTTCACAGTACATTACAATATATTTACTTTAAAAATATATTCCTTTATAAAAGGTTCAAAGAGCACTGGCATGTCCATGTGACAAAACTCTCAAAGCCTGCCACCAATTCTGTGATAGCCAGAATGCTTCCGAGTACTGTCAGTTCACAATCACAGGTCACCATTAGAGTTGTAGATACATACAGGTTTTAAATAAGAAAATGAATTCTACAGTGGAAAGTCTTGAGGCGATACTGTTAGTTCATTAACATAAATACTTTCTCCTAAGAATGCACAACAGCCAACACTCCACCCGAGGACACATCAGCCCGGCGAATCTGGCCCCACTCCTCTACTTCTTTTTCTTGGCCGCTTCTCCTGGTTCTACTCTTCGCGTCTTGGATGCACGCTCATCTCTGTCATCATCTTGAAGTGGGAAAGAAGAGAGCTTTATTAGTAAGTCTTTTAAAAAAATCAACACAGAAAACCCATTTATTAGCTTTATACCAAACACTCACTCATCAGCTGTCTGAAAGCTTGCCAATAAATACTATTTTCAGAACCCGATATTAAACTACATCTGAAAACAAGCAGGTTTTTTTTTTTTTTTTTTTTTTAAATTATAGCAAATTGTAAGTTAACTTTTTAGGGACATGTTAATGTGGCTTAATTTATCTAATTTCCACGGAAACCAGCTCTTTCTGAAACAGCTAGCCCCCAAATTTTACCAGTACACATATTGTATGCAATTAGACACTGCGCCCGTCATAGGACCAGAGCAGTTTCTTTCTACAAAACATGCACCACCTTTAGCCATGCTAAGTGGCCACCAGCTGGACTTTTCCTCTCAGATTTCCTCTCCCAGTCTTACAATCAACCCACCATATGTTCTGAGGTTAAAAGCACAAGAAGGTTCAGAGAATCTCACAGCTGTCTATTCTAATTCTGGACTATTCCTTCCTCGACGGCAGAACATCTTCACAGCAATAGACTAAGGGAAATTTGGGTGGAGAAAGACTATAGAACCATACAATAAATAGAACCCTTTCCACCCACATCACTACTGTTATGGCCACAGAAAATGTCCGTGAATAAAAGTGTCAAACCTGAAAAAGTGGACCTTTTCATTCTACTTAAAAAAATTCAATAACGAGTCTCAATATACCCGGGCGAGCACCCAATCTTCCCCAACAATGTGTGATGCTAGAGTCCAGCCACCTGTGGTGCTGGTGCTGGCAGTGCTCCCCCAGGCAGCTGAGACAGAGGGACTGCTAGGAGTTTGAGGCCGGCCAGTGATACACAGCAACACCCCAAAAGAATCCCACAGATGCACACAGCTTCTCACTTCCTGACTTCCATGGTAGCAGGGACCAAACCCTTCCAGACAATCTTCCACACTGAACACCCTCAGCCTTGACTTTACTCCACTTCCTCCTCTCCCCTTCCCCTTTGCAGCCTAGACTTGCCTGATTTCATGATTCTCCTACCTCAAGCCTCCCAGGTACTGAGATTACAGACACAAGCCTCTGTGCTGGCTGAACTAAAGTCCAAAATACAGAATACGGTGCCATAAAAATATTGCGATGTTTTAAGGCCTTCACATTAAAAACTTAGGGAAACTGCCAAGGTCAAATCACATGACAAAAATCCGAAAACTGGCTGGGTCCTGGTCCTGACCCTCCTGCTTCCACTTCCTAGGGATTAGTGGTGTGAAGCCACCATATCCACATTAAAACTTTGGTTTTAAGCTGGAGCTTAACAATCAAGCTTACCTTGAAATTATTTCAGAATTAGTAATGGAGAAGTTGAAAGCATTTCTGAAGACTATCAAGCCACATTATAGAACACATTAAAAAGGAACTTACTACTACAACTGGAAAATTGAGTCCTGTGAGTGAAGGAGAGCGCCTGCCCCCTACTGTCAAAATAAGGTACTGCCTTAAAAACTAGCATAGGAAGAGCTTAAAAAAAAAAAAAACAACCCAACAAAACAAAACAAAAAAACCCAAACCAAACCAAACCCTAATCCTAACACAGCACATACACAGGGATATAAAAACAATATTTTCTATTATACAGCTTGAGTCACTTAAGGTAAACATTAACTTAACCTGTTTTAAAATTAAAGCAGGCCGGGCGCCAGTGGTGCACACCTTTAATCCCAGCACCCGGGAGGCAGAGGCAGGAGGATCTCTGTGGGTTTGAGGCCAGCCTGTCTACAGAGTGAGTTCCAGGACAGCCAGGACTGTTTCACAGAGAAATCCTGCCTTGAAAAACCAAAAAACCAAAACAACTACCTCCCGCCCCCAAAAAAATCCCCAACAAAAAACCCCATTTGCTTCATTAGCTGGCTTTTGCTATTTATTTGTTAATTTGTTATGTTAATAAAGCGATGAAAATATAACTTTTACTTCTCTGCATTTCACAATCACTAAACAAGCAGCCCTGATAAACAGTGAGAGGCAAGGCTAGATTTAACCTTCCTCAGCGCCCCTAAATTCTGAAAGTAAATGGCGAAAAAGGACAAAGGAAGAATATGGGATGGCCATATAAAAGCAACGTAGTGTAATAATTAATTTAAAATATAATTAAGGAGCCGGGCGATGGTGGCGCACGCCTTTAATCCCAGCACTCGGGAGGCAGAGGCAGGCGGATCTCTGTGAGTTCGAGACCAGCCTGGTCTACAGAGCTAGTTCCAGGACAGGCTCCAAAGCCACAGAGAAACCCTGTCTCGAAAAACCAAAAAAAAAAAAAAAAAAAAAATAAGGGGCTGGAGAGATGGCTCAGAGGTTAAGAGAACTGACTGCTGTTCTGGAAGTCCTGAGTTCAATTCCCAGCAACCACATGATGGCTCACACCCATCTATAATGAGATCTGGTGCCCAGAACACTATATACATAATAAATAAATTAAAAAAACAAATAAATAAAATATAATTAAGTGGGTAGACTTTCCAATACATGCTTCATTAATTACAAACTATAGGTAAACAATGCTGTTGGGGCTGGGGAGATAGTTCCGGACCTTAATTTGAATCTATGCAAAAAGCCTGACCAGTTAACACGTCTGTAACCTCAGTGCTCCCAAGACAAGGTAGGAGAGACAGAGACAGAACACCAACTCAAAGGCCAGCTAGACACAGCATGCATGAATACATGCATACGTAATACACACATAGTGGGATTGCCGTCTACAATGGCAAAAATATCACTCTCAAAAGGAAACCATCAGCTGGGGATGTGGCTGAGTTGGTAGAATGCTCACTGAGCATGTGCGAAACTCAAATCTAGACCCGCATAACGTGGAGAGAGGCACACACTAGTAACCTCATATTGGGAGGCAGAGGCAGGAGGATCAGAAGTTCATGGTCATCTGGCTACATAGTGAGTTTCAGACCAAATCTCTAAACAGGTGGGGGCATTTATTACAAGAGTTAGATTCAGTAACCAACACTTAAATGCAATTTAACAAGATTTGCCAGCCGGTGGTAGCACACGCTTTTAATCCCAACACCAGGCAGACCCTGGGTCCTCAGGCCTGTGAGTACAGTATGTTATGACTGCTGTTTCCTGAGCCTCAGAACAACCCTTGAGTCATATGATCCAGCTTTAAGCCAGATAACCCTTGGTCTTTTTGTCTTTTCAATTGCTTACATTCAGTTTCTGATTAAAAGGACAGAGTTAGCTATGGTAGGTAATGTGGATGTTATTTGCCATTTATATGAATTTCTGGTAACTGAACCCACAAGTTAGAAAAAAGATGATCCTTGCTTACTTGCATATAACCTCTGGGCCTTTACCACCAGGGGACAGAGATGTACGGGCAGCAGACTACCAACGGGTCCCTTGAGAAGAACGATTACTTCTTAAACTATGACAACACGATGGGAGAAAACCTGAGCTTAATGCGGCACAAATCCTAGTCAAGGCTCAAAGTTCCCAATGCTGTGAACTTCGGCAGTCCATCACGTCCGACTGTATTCTCCTCTACAAGACAGTGATAACGAGCTACGCGTCATCCTGTCAGGTGTTAATGCACCAAGTATTTACTGTGACCTTGGACAAGTTATAAGCTCTCACTCGACATTTCCCTATTCTATGTGTAAGGCTGTCGAGGATTCTGTATTTAAATACTTAAGTGCCATAGATAAAGGTATTAAAAGTCACACTTTAAGAGCTTCAAAAAACCTTGACAAGGATATTCCTACAGTCCCAGTGCTAGGAGGTGAAGGCAGGAGAACTCAGTTCAAGATTATCCTCAGAAACAGCAGACACCCTCCTGCTACAGAGAGAACAACCTTTTGCTAAGGTTGGCTCTTGTATTGGAAGATCAGAAATCTGTTTAACAAAAAGGGCAAATGGCCTTTAAAACGATAGTCCAGGATGCTGAGCTCACCTCGACAGCTATCCACTGTGACGAGCTGCTGTGGGACCACACACAGAGGACCAGATGAGGCCTCTCACAAAGCAGGGCCTATGAACAAACGAGAGCACTGGCCCATCTCGGGTAAAGGAGACTAAATTACTACCAAGAGTGTACTGGAAATTGTTAGATTACTGTGGTAGTCCAAGTGAGAGACAAAATTATAAGATTACCAACAAAAGCAAGAAACTCTATGTCCTGTTCCCGTGCACAGGATTCCCCACTCTGTCAAGCTAATTGTACCTCTAAAGCACAATGTCTCAGAAAACGAAGCCGTCAACACACACCAGCCATAGTTACAGGAACCTGTGAAGGAACACCGGGCTCTAACCAGGCACTGGGGACTTCTGAGAGTCTGCTTCAATCACAGCTGGGAAGGTGGCCCCTGCCTTTAATCTTAACACTGCGAGGCAAAGCAAACTGGCCTCAAAGGGCATCCAGCCTACATAGACCTTGTCTCAGACCAAATAAAACGGAAAACCCGAAAGATGAAAGTGATTCATGTTGGTATTCAAAGTCAAGGCTGTCAACTCACAGGGGTCTAAATGTCGCTCACTGAGTAATCTCCTTAAAGAGACGCATCAAGGGCTGAGGTCTCAAGAGTACTCTTACCTGATTCCACCGTCTCCTCCCCTTCGGGCAGAAGCCGGGCTTTCTTAGCATTCTGGGGGGCATCATCACCATTGTCCTCATAGATGTTCGACCACTTTATCGCCATGTCCAGCTCCGGCGGCGGTGGCTTCTTCTCAGTACTGTAGGTCTCCGGGGGCGGCACATAGGTGGACTTCCAGACTTTGAATTCCTTTGGAGGCTGTTAAGTAAGCACATTAAGAAACCCTGTGACGAACCGAGGTTCCTGCGATCCATACGAGCGCATGCACCTCCCTGCCGACTGCTCATCTTTCTGGCTGGCTTTTTTTTTTTAAATTCTATTTTATTTTCTAATCCTTTAGGCTTTAGAGTCACATTTCCTTTTCCATCAACATCACAATACTGTTAAGCGAAAAGTCAAAGGGTTTCCCTAGATAAACAAAGCTAATAACTTTTAGTTACCAAAGAAGAATCCAGTCTCAGATACTACGGCCAGGCTGACCCCTTCAGGAGGCTGCGGCAGAGACACTGTCTTGGCGGCAGCAGCGCAGGCACTTCGGCGTCAAAGGGAAGGGGTCTCGGGGAGAAGCTGCAGCGGGGGGCGGGGAGTCACCACCGTTAGTCGTAGCCCGGCTGGGGGCCCCGAGCGCGGAGGGGCGGGCGAGCCCAGGCTGACACCCCCCGGGCTCCCGGGGCCGTGGGGACGCGCGGCCTCCCGCGGGCTGAGTGCATGCGGGGGGCGGGCCCCGGGGCGGCCGCGGGGCCGGGGACCTCACCTCCTCGGGCGCCTTCACCACGTGTCGCTCCCAGTCGATCTGCTTGTTGAGCGGGTTGTAGAGGAAGGCCGGGCGGGTCACGCTGCGGAACAGCTCGTCGGGGCCCGGCAGCCGCTTCTCCGCCTGCTTCCCGCGGACGCCTGTCGTCGGGGCCGGGGCCGCCTCCTTGCGACCCCCGTCTTCCGGCTCGCTGTTCTCCTCGCCCGACGAGTCGGAGCTACTGCTCCCGTAAGCCGCGAAATAGCTCAGCGGGTCCTTCTCCTCAGCTGCCATGACGGCTGCGGACGCCCACCCTCTCGGCCGGAAGCCGGAAGTCGCAGCTGGCCCCGCCCCGTCACTAGACTGGCAGGCAAGTGATGCATTTGCGTCCCCTCGCGGCGGTGCTGCGGTGCTGCGCTCCTGCTCCTGGGCGGAGGGAAAGAGGCTGGAGGCGGGGATTCCACAGTCGCCAAGCAAGGTTATATTTGCTTTCCCCCAGGGAATCCTAAAAACTGTACCAGTGGCCATAGTCACTCTCGGCTGGTAATTGTGGCACAGAAAAGCCAGGCATGGTGATGCATGTCTATAATCCTAGGATAGAGGCGGGTGGGCTATTGCAAATTTTGGGGGTCAGAGAGGTGCACACAAGGGGCTCCTTGCCAATTTAGTATTATGTAGGACTACCTCAAAGCAAAACAACGGTATGAACAAACAAGCGTGGAGGAGTGGGGCCTCACACTTCTGACTGTAGCACTTGGGAGGATGAGGCAGGAGGATTGCCACAAACTAGAGGCCAGTGTAGTAATTTTACCTGCTCCCTCAAAGAAGTTAATATCATTGTAAATATTTAGATCTCAGTAAAGGATCCCTGGTCAAAGGTGACACACTAACTAACTAGCATCCTGTCTGATTCTTACCTCCTAACACGGGACAGGGCTGTGAATTTGAGGATGGAAGGGGCTACACGGCCTTGCTTATATTCCTAGTAATTATTTCAACGGCCATCCACGGGCGACATCAATGAATATTGCTGGGTTATAAGTTATGAGAAAATAGGTCCGAGTGTTTCTAAAATAAGTTCCATTCAAGTACCTAGACTGAGAGATAAAGACGTTCTCAAAGTACAAAGTCCTGGGGTCCCCCAATCGTCTTTAGTTCCGGAATAATTTGTAATCTCAGCCCTAGGCAGTGAAGGCTTGAGGATCAGACACCCAAGGCCACCCTTGTTTATGTAATGAGCCTAAGGCTACCTCAGGTTATTCTGAAATTCTGTCTCAAAAGCAAACCAACCAGAAATGAGAGCTCAATGGACAAACACGTAAAACAACAGAATTTCCAGAAAACTTGAAAGTGGCATCAAGATGCTGGGATGGCAAAGCCTCTCCAACAGGAGATAAAAATCTCTAGCAATAAAAATAAGGGCTCAGAGTTGAGTATCAGGGGCTGGGGAGATGGCTCGGTCAATAAAGCACCTGCTGCAGACATGATCGCCTGAGTTTGGGTTCCCAGCACCCACCGAGAAGCTGGATACAGTGGTGTGTGTTTGTAACCCAAGGGTGTGGGAGCAGAGCCAGGATCCCAGAATCCACCAGGCTAGCCAAATGTGAGTTCCAGGCAAAGCGAGTCGCTGTCTCCAAAATGTAAGACTGAAAGCAACTGAAGACACTGAACATGGACCTCTGACCTCCATACACAGACACACACACAAACACGTACTCACACATATATTACACACACATAGACCTCTGACCTCCACAGACAGGCACACACACAAACATGTACTAACACATATAGTACACACATAGACATCGACCTCTGACCTCACACACATACACACACACATGTACTCACATACATAGTAGATACACAGACATCGATCTCTGACCTCCACATACAGGCACACACATGTACTCACACATAGTACACACACAGATATCGACCTCTGGCCTCCATACACAGGCATACACATAAACATGTACTCACACACATATTACACACACAGACATTGACCTCTGACCTCCACACACACATATAATACAGACATTGACCTCTGACCTCCACACACACACAAACATGTATTCACATATATACTATACATAGTTATTTAATAAATGAAAAATGCAAACAAAACTAAAAAGATTAAAAAACAAAACAAAGAGTCAACCTAAGTTACTAACCGCCACTACCCTGGCCTGCTTGGCCCTTCTAGTACTATGCTAAGGATGAGGCACACCCCATGCAAAGCCTGAGGAGCAGAAACCAGTCTGAGGCGGCTCTCTTCTTTAGGACCCAACGACGACATTCTAGAAAAGGCCAGTGCTTGCTAGGGCTGGGAATGGAAGGAGGCAGAGCAGGTGCATCAGGAAAGATTTTTTTTTTTTTTAAAAACCAGATTTATTTATTTATTAAGTATACAGTGGTCTGCCTGCAAATGTCCCTGCAGGCCAGAAGAGGGCAGCATATTTCATTACAGATGGTTGTGAGCCACCATGTGGTTGCTGGGAATTGAACTCAGGTCCTTTGGAAGTGCAGTCAGTGCTCTTAACCTCTGAGCCATCTCTCCAGCTCCAGGAAAGATTTTTTTAAAGTAGTGAAAATAAACTACTTGGCTAGGACATTTTGGAGGTAGATATATAACATATTCCTAAAAACTTACAACTCAGACAACCAAGGGAGGACCCAGATATGGACTTTAGTTAATAACAATGTTCAATATTGCCTACTAGCTGAAACAAGTTACCACATCAATGTAAGTATGGGGAACAGGGAGGAATAGGATTTAATAATTATTTTGCTCAATTTTTCTGTTAAACCTACAACTGCACAAACAGCATGCTTTTAACAAAAAGCAATTTAAAAAGTGAACGGGGAAGTATGATTTTTATACTGTGTTAATATGGTATTCCTAAAAAGTAACTTTTACTACTGTATCCATTAGCTTAGTAACAAAGTATAGCCTACTGCTGAGTCAAGGCATCCTCTCAATTTATAGCTCCTCTTCCTTGAACTCACTGTGTAACCTCAAACTCAATATGTTTCTGCTTCTAGTTCCCAAGTGGTAGAATCATAGGCATATTGGCTTTGAAATACTGTTTTCTATTTTAAAAACCAGTATATATAAAAAGGGTTAGACATTCAAAAATCAGACATTTTGAGTTTTTTACTCAGAAACATTACTATCTTAAAATTTTTTATTGTTAATAGCAACTTTTCATTTCTTACATTTTAAATAATAGAAATATATAGAAGGTGGATGTCAGAAAATATGTATTTATAATTTAAATGAAAATAATCAGCATTTTTTTAAATGTGTAAAGTTAGTCAAACTTTGTAATACAATAAAAACACAGCTGTAGCCAGTGGCTGCTTGATGAAAATATTAAACACAAAATTGTCACATATTCCAAAAACAATTTTCTAGTTACTTTATCCATATAGCAGTGTTCATCGAAAAAGAATGAGAGGCTCAGAGGAAGTATTTTTAACCAATTATAAGTACTATTAATTAGTTACAAGTAACTATTTTTTTCTGTGTAGCCCTGGCTGTCCTGGAACTCACTCTGTAGACCAGGCTGGCCTTGAACTCAAGAGCTCCGCCTTTAGGATTAAAGGCGTGCACCCACAGCCCAGCCAGGAAGATTTTCTCCAGAGCTAAGAATGAGGACGCAAAGGCTGAAGTCCAAAGGCACTTAGTTGGCTGGCAAGAGCAGTACAAAATGAACTGTGATCACTGAGGTCACAGGAGACTCAATGCCATCAGGTGCTCCTTTAGAACTCGAAGGCTTCTCGGAACCAAGGAGTGGGAGACTCTCCTTAGTGCCTGGCTTTTCTACGAGTCAGAAGATTGTACTGCTGAGATGTACGGCCAGACCATTGGGAAAAATATCAAACTGAAAATTTGTAGCATAAATGTGCTAAGAAACATTATTCTCAGCCATGAGTTGATTTCTCAAATTGAGAAATATGTTGATAAAGTTAGTCTTATAAAAAGTTCAAAACACTAAACATCTAAAAGAGAAAAGGGTCAATACAGAGAAGCACACATCCATGATTTATGCCCAGCTACCCGTAGTGTGCTCCTTTACTCTAACAAATCCTATTTACAGAGATGTGCACACTGTGATTTAGGACACATGTGAAGCGTGAGTGTACTGTTACAGGGGCTTTATAAAAAGATTCTATCGTTCACAACATGTTTCAACACTGAGAAACTTTGCAGTGAAGGTCACTGGCGTGAGAGAGCACGTGACCGTAAGGGCAGAAACATCTCGCTCGAGTTTCCACAAGTTCCTCCTTCCAACTGCAGATCTGGGGGCAAAGCAGGGGCCCCGGGGTCCCCAGGTCGAGGAAGAGTGCCCGAGGAGAAGCTGCTGCTTTCAGTTCTGCCAACTTCCAGGACTGGCAAATTCAGAGAAGACTCAGTGGAGAAAAAGGGAGCGGTGCTAGATTCTCCTTCCGGGTGGTATGTGACCATGGACGCTCTCTGCTTTTCTGAGAAATTACTCTCATCTGAATTGGACCTGGAAAGGTTGTTGGTGGCTGCTGCAAAGGGCTCACAGCTGCTGCACTGCAAGCCTACAACAGAGCATCCAGAAAGCAAATGAGAAGGGAACCAAAACGGACACGCCTCCCACCCTCTAACTCCTCCAGGACTGGTAGTTCCCGTACCACCTCGGTACGTCGTTTGCGGCAGGGTCTCGTGTAGCCTAGACTGCCCTTGACCTCACTATGTAGCCCAGGCTGGCTCCTGCAACCGCCGCCTAAGAGCTGGGAGTAGAGGCTGCCCCTTGATGTTCGGCGGCAGGATTTCAGCTGCAATCAACAAATGCTGCTGTCAAAATCCTCTGCAAACCTCACTTGCTCTCTGACAAGACTCCTACTATTTACACTGCAGGCTAAGGCCACCACCTCATGGCAGCTAACTCAAAGTCACGTTGTTCACATTCAATGATTACTTGCATAGTTGACAGCTGAAGGGTAGGGTGGGGTAGGAGGCCAAGTGGCTCAAAGGTTAAGAGCGCTGGTTGGTCTTCCAGAAAACCCTGGTTCAGTTCCCAGCATCCACACGGCAGCTCACAACCATCTGTAACTCCAGTTCCAGGGGAGCTGATGCGCTCTTTGGATTCTGCAGGCACCAGGCATGCAAGTGCAGGCAAACAGTTCAGACATATTAAAAAAAAAAAAAATCCTTAAAAAAAAAAAAGGCAAGCAGATGTTCATAGCTAATTTTATTTCCATTGAGAGAGGGCTCCCTGCTGGAAATATTATTGTAAGGTGTGTTACTTTTGTTTATGTTGCATTTGCCTAACTCTGTGAAGCTGGGTTACTCTGCCTGTTTCCGACACCTGACGGTCTAATAAAGATCTGAACAGCCAAAAGTGAGGCAGGAGAAAGGATAGGCGGGGCTGCCAGGCAGAGAGTATACAGAAGGATAAAATTAGGAGAAGGGGTTCAGGAGTAGGACATCAGGAGCCAGCCTCCCAGCTACACAGCAATTCACACAGTGAGATTTAAAAAAATGAGTGTACAGAAAAACACAGCAGCCAAAAGGTAGATGGGATAATATAAGAAAAGCAGGCAAGGAACAAGCCAAGCTAAGGCTGGGCATTCATAACTAAGATTAGCCTCCACGTGTGATTCATTTGGGAGCTGGGTGATGGGCCCCTCCAGAGTCCAAAGAGTGTAACATTATTCCTACAGCTCACCATGTAGCGTAGGTTAGTGCTGCAGTTGCTAAGCAGCCCAGGGCGACCTGAACTCTGAGTCTTCCTGCTTCAGCCTCCTGAGTGCTAGGATTACAACTACCATTTTTATCTAAGAAACATTCTTTAGCATTCTGGCAAAAAAAATTATTATTTTATTAAAAACAAAACGTAGTCAGACATATACTCAAATTTTACAAGCCAGGCAGTGGTGGCGCACGCCTTTAATCCCAGCACCTGGGAGGCAGAGCCTGGTCTACAGAGTGAGTTCCAGGATAGGCCCCAAAGCTACAGAGAAACCCTGTCTCGAAAAAGCAAAAAACACCTTAGAAGTCAATAAATGGCAATTATTGGTTCTTGAGTCATGGGGTGTTAGAACCGAAGAGGATTTAGTGACCTGAGACACTCACTGTTACTATTAGGGTTGACAAAACCGGCACTGAACAGGCGAGCCATGCAGTGTTCCAGGACTGCCATGCACAGTGGGGCTACAGGCGACTATCACGGCTCAAACAACAGTGTTTTCTCCAACCGTAGAATTCTACCATGTCCTGCCGGTCTAATGGACAGGCAGCCCAGACAGGATGGATACAAACACTACCTGTTACGCCTAGCATGTAGGCAGTGCAGCTGTCTCCAGGCACAGCAACCCCAGCGGTGACAGTTATAGGTAAAACCAATGAAATCTACAGTGAATTTGTGGGTCATCTTTTCTGCTAATTTTTCACTAGTAGACACACCCCTTTCCCCATCTCTGACTTACTGGTTTTTTGAGACAAGATTTTAGAGAGTAGCCCAGGTTGATCTCAAAAATCATAGTCCTCAGCCGGGCGATGGTGGCGCACGCCTTTAATCCCAGCACTTGGGAGGCAGAGGCAGGCGGATCTCTGTGAGTTCGAGACCAGCCTGGTCTACAAGAGCTAGTTCCAGGACAGGCTCCAAAACCACAGAGAAACCCTGTCTCGAAAAACCAAAAAAAAAAAAAAAAAAAAAAAAAAAATCATAGTCCTCCCCTAAGCGCCCAGATGTAGACCAAACCTAACTCAGATGCTGGTCACAAAACTCGTGAAGGGGAGAGGCAACAAAGACATCCAGATTCGAGTTTCTTACAGGCAGAGTTTTCAATAACTCACTTCTCTATCGCCAACGTCAAGAAGAACAGCCACAGTTATAGCCTGTGCACACGTAAGCTTAGGCTATAACTGTGTGTGTGTGTGTGTGTGTGTGTGTAACTCGGTGCTCTGGAGAAATGGGGAAGGGGTGGGAGTATCATCTTGGGGATTTAAACTGAACAGAGTTCTACACAGTGTCCCATCAGAGAGTGCAGTGGGCTGAGGATGAAATGGGAGGTGTCTTGCTCCTCTCTGGCCAGTCTCAGGTCCCATGCCTCTCACAAGCTGACTGGTTTAAATTCATGTGTACTTTATGCAGGATTCTTATAAGCATGTGCCAATCACTGCTTCTGATTAACTGGTGGGAAAATCACAGAGACAAGCTCAGGCAAACTTAAGATCCATCGCCTATAGATTGTCCTTTGGTTGTCAGGACAGAGTATTGCTCTACATACCAGGCTCACCTGGAACTCACAATGTAACCCAGGTTGGCTTTGAACTTGTGGCAATCCTCCTGCCTTGGCTTCCTATGTCTAGAAATATAGGCATAAGCCACAGAGCTCCTCTTCTTAAAATGTAATGTAATTGTGTTTCTGAGCTTATTTCTGAATGGATTACATTTAAGGCACATTTTAGAAATAAGCTTCTTAATCTTAAGTGAATACAAACGCAGCCAACTGGGTTTTTATCACTTTTGTAACGTTATATGTATCTGGTAAGAACGTAAATTGAATAGTTCTGACCCTTAGCTTGCTGCATGGCATCCCTCACCTCTGAGATGCTCCAGTTTTATATTACGAAGCTTTAGTACTTCATCCGTTATCTTCTGAATCAGAAAGTTCTGTGTTTTCTCCCTGCGAATGGATTCCACGAGGGTGTCCAGTCCCTTGGGGTTTTCCTGTAAGTAGTCTAACAACTTCCCAGCTCTTTTCCTACTTGAAGTTCGGCAAGAAATTTCTTCCGTGTCTTCTCTACTGAGTATTTTTTTTGCTCGTAGATGATCAAAATGTCTCTCAGCTATGATTTTCTCACACAGGTAAACACGTAAATTTTCTAAAGCCTAAGAGAGAAAAGAAAATATGCTTCAGCGTTACTTTGTAACAAGTGGAAAAACACAGTGGTGACTGGTTATTAGAGAGGACTCTTAGGCGGTATGAGGCAATGCTCTGAGGTCAGGAGGGTTGGGCCCCAGACACAAGTGGGTCCCACACAGTCTCCAGACTCTGCTGCCCGGGTCTGGTTCATCTTTTATCACACCTGAAAACTAAGACCCAGCTGATGGGAGGAGGGCCTGTAGAAGCTAGAAGTCTAGCCGGGCGATGGTGGCGCACGCCTTTAATCCCAGCACTCGGGAGGCAGAGGCAGGCGGATCTCTGTGAGTTCGAGACCAGCCTGGTCTACAGAGCTAGTTCCAGGACAGGCTCCAAAGCCACAGAGAAACCCTGTCTCGAAAAACCAAAAAAAAAAAAAAAAAAAAAAAGAAGCTAGAAGTCTGCAGAGGTTCTTTACCCCTAGTTTAGGGGTAAAGAAAAAAAATGTCTTTAGATTCTAGTAACTATTAAGAAAGTATTTTCACAATTAGGACCAGGGAGAACAACTTGGTGTAGAGCCTCACAATTTGCAACTTTCTAATGTTATTAATTAATTTACATCACCTCACTATGAAACCAGTATAAACAAACAAAACGCAAAACTCCAAAGGGCCCAGATGTCTGGCTGTGAGGTCAGTTAGAAACCTATACAACTCATGGAGCCAGTCTTTGTGGGAAGGAGAAGGAAGGGATGCTAAAAGAGGAACATAAAGGAATAGGAGGGAGTGCTGGAAAAATTAAGAAAAAGGAGACTAGAGGAAAGCCTAGATTAAGAGAAGCTAGTTCAGGCTGGCACTTACTTAACTGAAACATGAAAACAAAATGGTGCACGTGTCAATGAGGTAGCGTGTAATTAATGCTCATGCATACAGTGTGCACTGTTTAAATCAGGTCCATGTTTGTCTTAATAAACGATGATGACAATCTGATGTCAGTCATTACATATTCATGCCTACTTACTAGACACACGATTTTGGGCAAGTTACTTAAGTCCTAGCTGGGCGGTGGTGGCGCACGCCTTTAATCCCAGCACTCAGGAGGCAGAGGCAGGCGGATCTCTGTGAGTTCGAGACCAGCCTGGTCTACAAGAGCTAGTTCCAGGACAGGCTCCAAAGCCACAGAGAAACCCTGTCTTGAAAAACCAAAAAAAAAAAAAAAAAAGTTACTTAAGTCCTCTGTGCCTGTTTCTGCATGTGATAGTTCGGAGGAATAAATTAATATGCGAATTGCTTAGGAATTGCATGGTACATACTATGTGATGGATCCTGTGAGGGATAATGATAATGGTGATTAATACGACTCACAATTATAATGAGCTAAAGGCAGTGGAAGATTTCAGTAGAGCCTAGTTAGAAAACAATGGCAGGGAAGCTGCCTCATTGGAGGTTTCTTAAAGATTTTTAATCTCCTGAATTGCCACACACATTTATTTATCCACACAACAAATGTTTTATGTGTAAGTTCCTAGCCACACTGACATCCAAAGGGGCTGTACCAGCTTGCATTCCCACCAGCAATGCAGAAGTACTCCCTTTTCCCCACAACCTCTCCAGCATAAGTTGTCATCAGTGTTTTTGATCTTGGCCATTCTTACAGGTGTAAGATGGAATCTCAGAGTTGTTTTGATTTGCATTTCTCTGATGACTAAGGATGTTGAGCGTTTCCTTAAGTGTTTTCTAGCCATTTTAGATTCCTCTATTGAGAGTTCTCTGTTTAGGTCTGTACCCCATTTTTTTTTAATTGGATTATGTGTTCCTTTGGTGTCCAATTCTTGAGTTCTTTGTATATTTTGGAGATCAGACCTCTGTCTGATGTGGGGTTAGAGAAGATCTTTTCCCATTCTGTAGGCTGTCGTTTTGTCTTGTTGACAGTGTCCTTTGCTTTACAGAAGCTTTTCAGTTTCAGGAGGTCACGTTTATTAATTGTTTCTCTCAGTGTCTGTTCAGCCTAGTCTCTTACAGACAGTGAAAGTCAACGTCCAGTGACTACTGAATCATGGCAGGGAAGATTCTTGAAAGTGAGGTAATTCAGCAGCACTCTAGGACTTTTGCTCCTCCAGAGCTGAGGACTGACACTGTCTCATGCTGTCACGTGTCTGGTTTTCTCTTTTCATACCCTAAGCTCCTCCTCATCTTTTAAGACTGAGGTCACTGGTCATCTCTGGAGAGCCTCACCTTAGCATCCAGGATGAGCTGGACACACCTCATGCAGCACCAGACTCCTACTTCTTTATCTCATTTCCCAGCTCATCCCCAGACATTTCCACTCTGTCCCAATGCTCTTACTGAAGTCACCAATGATCTGCTCTTTTGACAGAACCTTTCCACCTTCATCTTATTTGGCTTCTCAGAGCAGGGACACAGTGTTCCTCCAGACACAACTTCCTTGCCGAACAAATACGACAATGTCCCGATTCACTGTGGTCTCTAGGACACTTCTCTCTGCACCTTTCACCCCTTCCCTGGGTCTTGCTACACCTGGTCTCAAACTTGTGACCTTTCTGCCTTAGCCTCCAAATGACAGGGACTGTGGGAGAGCACCTGTAAACTTCTCTTTACAGGGCCTTGAACATCTCATCTGTAGTCGTCAAGGTTTCCAGTATCAAACTTGTACTTCTCCTTTTGAGCTCTCTTCAGACCGTCAGCCTCAGCTGCCCATCAAGTCCCATTATTTCTGTGTTCTTCTTACAAAGCACCCTGAACTTCTGCTTCATCCACGCTACTGCCTTCACCCTGACCCAAACTGTCTCTCAGGACACCTAGTCAAGACTTTTTCTACTTTTACTCATGTCCTAGTCCACAGAAAAGGCAGAAAGATCCTTAAAAGTCAAACAAACAAAAATCCTATTAATTCCTTAGCAAGCCTCTACTAGCAGAAAAAAATCAAGTCCTTCATGAGTTTACTTAGACCACATTTCCCATCTCATCTTGTTAACCTCTGCCTTCTCTCAACATTCTGAACTTACAAAGGCCTTGACTGTCTTAGGTCCCTGTCAGTAAATTCTTTTCTCCTGCAAGTGTTCCTCCCCCAGCTCTGCCATAACCTCCAGGAATCAATCTCAGGCACATCTGATTGTCTCATCCAAAGTACAACGCTTGTCTTCACAGCCAAATTTGAAATTGTACAATTGTGTGAATGATATTGTATTTTTTAAAAAGATTTATTATGTATACAGTATTGTGTCTGCCTGCAGGCCAGAAGAGAGTACCAAATCTCATTACAGATGGTTGTGAGCCACCATGTGGTTGCTGGGAACTGAACTCAGGACCTTTGAAGAGCAGGCAGTGCTCTTAACCACTGAGCCATCTCTCCAGCCCCGTGAAAGATATTTTATTTTTCAGCTTTAATGACCTATATATTTGGACAGGTAAGAAGCAGTGGTGTTCTGTTTAATGCCGTATAATCTGCATTTCAGAGTGCAGTGCTTTGGATGAATGAAAAATTCAATACAATATTCTGAAATTATCGTTTTATGGCTATTTTCCTTCAAGAAATTAAGCTTTATTTCTTTTTCTTTGGTTTTTCGAGACAGGGTTTCTCTGTAGCTTTGGAGCCTGTCCTGGAACTAGCTCTTGTAGACCAGGCTGGCCTTGAACTCACAGAGATCCACCTGCCTCTGCCTCCTGAGTGCTGGGATTAAAGGCATGCGCCACCAACATCCAGCAAAATTAAGCTATTTTAAAAACAGGATTTTGTTTTAGTTCTTAATTTAACTGTTAGAACCAAATTACATTATGAACTTCAGAGTAAGTACCATGGAATCTCTATTTGTTAAACCAAATTCAACCAAAAAAGGACATATTAAACAAACGACGAGAAGAGGGAGGAGCACTGGAGACAGAGGAGTCCCGGCTGTGGAATATTCCTTTACATGTGAACATATGATTGGTTCAACAAAGAAGCTGACTGGTCAATAGCTGAACATATAAGGTTAGGTGGGAGAGCCAAACTGAGACTGCTGGGAAGAAGGGTGTAGTTGGGAGTCTTGAGCAGAGACAGTACATGGGCATGCCTTATTGAGAAAAGGTACCAAGACCCATGGCAAAGCCTCGATAAAAATACGGATGAATTAAAAATGTAAGAGTTAGCTAGTAGCAAGCCTGAGCTACTGGCTGAGCATGTGTAATTAATAAAAGCCTATGTAGTTACTTGGGACTTGCAGCCAGGAAAAAAAAGTTCACCTACACCTGGGGCATCAACAGGACAGTGCTCCCCCGCAACATAAGGACTTGTGCCAAGACCTCTGGGGATGTCTGAAACCTCATGGTACCAACCCCATACCGAAGCTCTCTGACTTAAAAACTAATTTCATCAAGACAGCTACTAAAGGACTAGCAGGTAGGTAACACATACAGTGTGATACACTGGGGAAAAGGTTTGCCTCATGGCCCTGGCCAGATGCAGTGGGATAGTGCAGGATTTTATCAAGCTACTTAGAAGAGTGCTCATTCGTACCATATAAACTTGTCACATCCCCGTTAAGTATTTTAGGGCCATGGCTGACCACAGGCAACAGACGCCACAGAAAGAAAGCCTGAAAACAAACAGAGCCTCATGTAAATAACTTCAGCCACTTCCTAAAAGGACGCCAAGCAGTTTGGGGGAAGGACAGTGAATAGTTCAATGACTGAAAACAGAAGAATAATTTGTATAATATTAAAACTTGGGAGCCGGGCAGTGGTGGCGCATGCCTTTAATCCCAGCACTCGGGAGGCAGAGGCAGGCGGATCTCTGTGAGTCTACAAGACCTAGTTCCAGGACAGGCTCCAAAACCACAGAGAAACCCTGTCTCGAAAAACCAAAAAAAAAAAAAAAAAAAAAAAAAAAACTTGGTTCCTAAAAAGTACCTGTAAATAAAGGTCTGGCGTTGAGAAAGAAGGAAGTTCAAATTGTGTGGATGAAATTTTCAAGCTTGTCACAGCAGTTCTGAAAATAGGACAGACACCTGAAAAAAAAATTTTTCTGTAGCCACCTTGCAGCTCATGCATCGCTTCTCTACGGTTATGAACACCTGACACAGGTCTACACCAGTGAACCCACTGGACCAGAAACAGAGGTCCGCAGTGGTCTTCCCATCTGTGTCTATAGGCAGGTCTGGTCCGCCTTTGCCTGCTATAAAACGGAAAGAGATTCTCCTCCTTACAGGTTATCTTAAGGATTGTGAGAAAATTCCAAACTGTGTGAAACAGAACTGGGAGCATAGCTGCCATGCGCATGGTTTTCCTGGCATCTTTAATAAGAGCACAGTGGCTATCGAAGACCTAGTCTCAAGTGCAGTGTAAGGCTTTCCACACAGTAAGCGCCCTGCCAGTTCCACCCAGCAAGGGACCTACTGCACAAGTCCCAGTCAACCATGCCAATTTTAATTATGGGTGCAGTGCAATAAACCCTACAAGGAGTAAGGTACGGTAGAAAAAGGGATCTGAAGCAGAAGAACGTCTTGAACAACTTGTCAAGTTCACAAAAACGACTTTTCAATAACACTACGGGGCTAAGCAAGAACGAATTATTGTTTTTAATGTGAATTCACGTATATTATACAAGTGGTGCTTATCTGATTTCTTTCTTTTCTGGCAAAACACGTAACTAAAGGAGAAGAAAAACGAAACATATCGTGCCTCAAGTCATCTTTCTCAAATATTAAGGTGTCTGTGCAGTTCTGCATGCTCTAAGCAGAAGAGGGCAATTTAGCTATTGAGTATTTTCAACGTTTACCTGGGAATTTAAGCCTCGCTAGACGTACGCACACCCCCCTTCATTTAAATACGTGGGCGTCTGCTCACTAGGGGAATTCCAGGCTGTGCCTTCAGCTGGCGAGCTTTCCGCAGCCCCCCGGACAGACGAGTTTTCCCCCCATCTGCTCTCCTGCCAGGGGACACCTGGTCCAGCGTCTGCTCCAGACAGAGCCCTCCGGGGGCCCTAGCCAAGCAGCTCCCGCGGGGGTGAGCTGGGGTGGGGGATCAGCAGGGTGCAAGGGTGCAGAGCCACCGGTGAGAAGCGGATGGCAAAGAAACACCCAAGTCGGTTTCACCGAGGACTCACGGCTGGCTGCTGGGTCACTTCCAGCCAGCCCCGGGATGCAGCAGGCGGGTCGTGCCCCTACCTTGCGTTCTTCCGACCTGAAGTTCCCCCTCGCTCGGCTCCGGGTTTCCGCTTTCCTCCATCCCCGCCCGTCCCGCTGCGCCCAGCCCAGCTACTCACGTCCTTCTTCACTTCAGTCAGGTCCTCCTCTGTTAGGGACAGCGCGGGAGTCTCCATGGCCGAGGCCGGGATGGCGTCCTTCCGGTCCGCGCCGCCCCGCCCAGGCTGAAGGCTCCGGTCTCCTGGGTTCAGGCTGTGACTCGAAGGGGACCGGGAACAGATTCGGGGGAACGGCGGCCTCCCGGAACGCAGAGGTGGGGATCTCAGCGCCCCACTTCCGGCTCCGCCCCGAGGCCTGCGGTGCCACACTCCGCACCCCTCTACGTCCCTAGGCTAGAACGCCGAGCTCAGGCGCCACCCCTCGGGAGGCGGATCTGCCCCAAGGCCCCGCCCCCCACGCATGGGTCAGCCAATCAGGGCTAGCCCGCGGCTCCTCCTCGCTCCTTCTTCCGGAGTGGTTTCGAAGGCAGAGACCACCTCTAGCCACGCCCGCTTGTTATTTGCATAAGGTTGCGGATTGGTCTCCCGAGAAGGACTCGTCCCCGTGGGCGGGGCCTTAGCCTCGGTTTAGCGGGTTCTCCCCGCCCCCGCACAGTCCTCATTTGGGTGGAGTGTGGGTTGAGTTGGACAGGGCTGTGCTTCTCTTTTCCAGATGTTGCGGAACGATTTCCTGTTGTTGGGCTGGTCCAGGTTTTACAATTACTTGATCATACACAAACGCTTACAGGTATGCACACACAATAGAACTCCAGGATTGAAACGTTCGAGGGCCTGGGCCGGGCCCACTGCCACCCACAACCTAACACTTAGGGAGACTGGAACAAGAGGATCGTGAGAACAGAAAACAAAAAACAACAACAAAGTAAACAAGTAAATAATAGAAAAAGTGTTAAGATTAAAAACATCACCTGCAATTCCACTATTTTAGCACCGAAAGCAATGTTTGGGTACTTTTAAGTCCCTGTTCGTTAGGAACATGTCCCCTTATTAACCTATGGAATAGAGATAAATTTAATTAGCTTTTGGGGCCTCTATATATTTAAGGTTCTGGAGCTACCTGGAGCACAGTTGCACTCTCGTTTGTTCTGATCTTTTATCATTGCTCACTAAGCAAGAGTTTTAGGTACCTTGTGATGGGGGAGTTATTTTACTGAGGCCAAGTGGTTATTCCCAGAATGGCGTTCTAACCTGTAGCAGCGTGTGGAAACATACGCGCTGGTGGATGAGGAGCTCCACATAGAGTCCTATGCCAGAAATGATTATATGCGCCAAGTGGTGGTGACTCCGCAAGTGTGGATCCAGGCGACAAGAGGACCAAAGGCAAGCTTGCGAACCCGGATCTTTATATGAAACAAAAGAACCGGAAGTGGCTTACAGCCTCACCAATGCAGTTTTTATCCGAGCCTAGGAATCTTGGCTTTTATATTATGTTTCGTGTCTTTTTTCACACTGACAGGTAGTAGGATAGTCTCTGTGTGGTTAGTCATCCAGCGTCTTGTTATAACCCAGTTTGCTTAATCATTTGCCCTTCCGTGGAACAGGCATTTGTCAATGCTAACTACACCCCAGTCATTCTTCTAGGTTTTGGCTAATAACACAGACCAAACAACCTTTTCCTTAAGCTGGGGTGTGGTGGCACAAACTAGCTAGACGTTTTGTCCAACCAGTTGTCTGTCTGCATCTAGCCCCAGGATAGCTACAAATTTGACGAAATCATAAACTTACTTAAACCATTATGGTATTTTTTCTTTTTTGCAATTTTTTTCATCTTGAATATATGGATTTTGTGTTTGAACTCTGTATATGATATTATCCCGTCTCAAGATCAAAAGATTGGATGTACTTGTCAGCACTTGGGAGGCCAAGATCAGATTGTCCAAGATCAAGGCCATTCTGGGCTACTTAGTAACTTATGGGCCAACCTGTACTACATAGGAGCCCTATGTCTCCAACAAGCTGAAAAGCAAAAATAAAATCTGTTTCCTCATGAAATTTGTATTAAAATGTGTTTGTTTGGGGTAAAAAGGTCGACATTTGAAAAGTTTTATGTGTTTAACATGTTAGAAGCTCATAAATGCTAAGAGGAAAAATAATGAAGGGAAATAGGAAGGGTGGAGATGAAGACCTCGCTGAGAGAAGGGGTAAAGTTCCCACCTGCAGGAAGTGAGGGATCTGGGAGTGGAGAGCTCAGCCACTAACACAGGCTCTGTGTGATGGGGAGATGAACTCTTGTGTGCCACCGTCAGGGTTTAATGGGACTTCGCTCTGAGTCACACAGGTAAACTCTGAGTCAGAAGGGAAGCCACCAAGGCTTCAGAGCAGAGGAGTGACAGATGCAATCTTCGCTTCGAGGATGGCTTTCACTGTTCGAGGAGGTGAAGGAAGGGTAGCTGGGGAGACAAGCCACTCTAATGTAAGCCCCCTGAGGTAGCGGCTGGGGCTAGGTGGGAGCCTAGGTGGGAGCCGTGAGGGAGCCGAGAACACCTGGAAGAGAGGGGGAGAGGTGATTGGATTTTGTTTTGAAAGGTTTGCCGTAGCTATCGAAAGAGAATAGGCTGCAGAAGTGTGGAAGAAAGAGAAGCAGCTCCAAGTTTCATTCTCCATCCAATCAAGCGTAGAGCACCATGGTGAATACTCTCCATCATCACTTTTGGTCATGAAAGATTATCAAGCAATTTCCCTTTTTTCTTCCTTTGCAGCCAGGTCTATGTTTTCCAGGCAAGCGTTGAACTGGATTCAAGCCATCCTCCGACTTCAGCCTTGCGCATGATCACGGCCTGTGGTTCTCAGTCTCTGATTTCTAAAGCATTCTCATCCCTTCATCAGGAAACTCATTCCCCCTTTGCTGCTAAATCTCAGGGCCAGACTCTAATTGCTTCAAGCAAACATGCCTGGGCACTCTTTGCAATAAGTACCTCTGCCCAACCACTAACATGAATGTGCATTTCCATCTCAATTTATAAGTCCTACTCTGGAACATGAGATACTGATCCTTGCAATGTAGCTTCAATTTAGAAGCTGCAGACACAGGTGGGGGCAGAGGGATGGTCATAGCCTACGATGCTGGGACAGTGATGAATTGCTCTCAGAATGTCTCCTTGTGGTTAATGTTATGCCCAGATAAGAGTCCCCCCAAAACCAACTAGGAGATGGAGTCCTGTAGGTAAAAGCAAAGAGCCTTTATTCTTATACAAGTCTGCAAACTCAGACTCTCCCTGTGTTCATCGTACTGGAGTGGTCAAAGAGCCCCGAGCTCAGTTGGGGTTGGGTTTTTGTAGTAGCAAAGGTGGGAGTGAGGGATTTCTAATGTTCAGGACCCCTGATTGGTTGGCATTTGTCTAGGAGTGTCCTGGTGAAAAGCAATGAGTATGTGCTGGCCGGTGATCTTATCTACAATGGTTGGAACGTTAGGAATTTCCTTTGGATAGTCTGTTCTGGGTGATGCCTGGGCCGTCTCAGTTTGTGGTCTTTCTTAGAACCAGGGTAAACTACTGAGACTCAGGCCTCTGTTGAGCTTATCATGGCTGGGTCCTACAGGTAAGGGACACAACACACAAATGAATGTCTTCTCAAAAGGGATCATGGTCTGAGGTTCCAGTGGATGTGAACTTTGGGGAAATGTTGTCCAACTTAATGCATTATTAGCTGTATGATCTTGGAACAATTAGTAGCAATCAATAAAGGGATTTTTGTAGGAATGCAGGGGGAGGGAAGAATGAATCATTCACAGCTGATAAGATGGGAGACAAACAACATCTTAAAAGCAAACTTTAAGCTGAATGGAAGGAATTTACCAGTGGGGCCTTAACTACTCAGTGATTTATCCCAAACTTCCTGTTGGATATAAGATACTGTCTTGAACAACACATTTCATTCTAGGTGATTGTGAACTAGAAATTTCTTGTAAATGGATGATGGAAGTGACTAGCTCTGAGATATATAGGTATTCCTGGGTGCTCATGGCAAAACAATGTGGGGGAAATCCCCCTGTCCCAGCATGGGAACTCTGTGAAAACACATCTCCAGAGGTGGCTCTGAGGAAGGAGACCCAGGATGGTGGTGTGGGAGCCAGCCATGATAAGCTAGGTATGGGCAGGACACCCAAAGGAAGTTCTTTACTTCCAACCATTATCACCTGCCAGAGTAGAACTCGTCCATCGATAAATTTAATAGAGGCCTGAGTCTCAGTAGTTTACTCTGAAGCAATACCTGGTAGCAGGAAAAACCACAAACTGAGATTACCCCACCACCAACCACCCAAGAACAGACCATTCAAAGGAAATGCCTAGCATTCCAACCCTGTAGATAGGACTACCTGCCAAAACACACTCACCAGGATACCCCTAGACAAATGTCAGCCAATCAGGGGTCCTAAACCTCAGAAACCCCTCACCCCCACCTGTACTACTATAAAACCCTATTCTAACTGAGCTCGGGGCTCTCTGTTTATTCCAATATGTTGGACATGGAGAGAGACCGAGCTTGCAGAACTTGCATAAAATAAAGGCTCTTTGCTTTTACATACGGGACTGGGTCTTGTTGTTGACTTTTGGGGGACTTCGTGGATTTGGGCATAACAACTATCTCTGAGACATAAAGGTATTCCTGGGTGCTCATGGCAAAACAATGTGTGGGGAAATTCCCCTGTCCCAGTATGGGGACTCTGTGAAGACACAACCACAGAGGTGGTTCTTAGGAAGGAGACCCAGGATGGTGGAAATGGATGAACTTCCACAGTTTTAATCCTGATGACTGCCTCTAGGAAATCTTATCATCTCCACTTGCTAGGTGAGAAATCTAAGGCTTAGAAAACATGATTTGCTTAAGGCCGTTCTCCTAGCAGGTAGCAGAATCCATATTCCTTATCACCTCTGATTACAAGACTACTGTCAGGACACAATTATTCAGAGAGATGAGGCAACTTGAGCAAATCCTAGAGCAAGGCAAAAATGTGTATTCAGATCTGTTGTCTAGGCAGGATCTAGGAATAACAAATCCAGAAAAGTTATCATGTGATTGTCCAACTTTCTAAATGAGAAAATGAGCAACTTAAAGCTGGTTGGGAAAGGAGCCCTTTGGTCTTTAACAGATTCCCAACTGTATTCTGACAGGATCATCCTGCAGACTGTTGAGGTAGAAGGGGCCGGAAGTGGCCTCAAGGCTTAGGGACGTAACTTGCTGTGGGACAATGATCTCTACCCTGTCACTTGTATTTTAGATAAATGCTGATTGGCCAGTAGCCAGGCAGGAAGTAGAGGCGAGGCATTGAGAACAGAAGAATTCTGGAAAGACGAAGGCTCAGTCTGCAGTCCTCACCCAGATGCAGAAAAAGCAAGATGAGAATGACTCGAAAAGGGAACCAAGCCATGTGGCTAACATAGACAAGAATAATGGGCTAATTTAATATGTAAGAATTAGTTACTAAGAAGCCTGAGCTAATAGGTCGACTAGGTTATAATTAATGTAGGCCTCTGTGTATTTCTTTGGGATTGAACAACTGCGGGACTGGGAGGGACAGAAAACTCTGTCAACAGTAACTGATGGAACAGGACAAACAAAACATTGGCATCATGACGAGGAAACCACAGCTTAAACTGTAAAGGAATCAGGACTTTATTCCTTCTTTATGGATTAGTTATATTTCATGCATGGATATGCCACAGTTGATTTATATAACTCCGAGAACATCTGGATGAATTCTGCCTATTTTGACTGCTCTGAACGACTATTATGAACACACACATAAAGTTGTGAGCATATGCTTTCATTTCTTTTGGGTACTGACTTAACAGTGGAATTTCTGGGTCACGTGCTAACCATACCTAACCTTTTAAGTGACAGTTTCAAAACTTCTCAGTTGGTTCTAATATTGACCAATGACATCAGAAGAGTTGTGAAACTGGGGGTTCATTCTAACAACTGTGGGAGACCTTCACAGAGTCCTCCATAAGCCCTGGGGATCTGTGGAAGAGGAAAGTGGCTTCGGAGCTGATTTCTGGCTGCTTCTAAGAGAGGAAGGATTATTGAGCACAGGCAGTCAATGTGTCTTAGTGCCCACACTGTTCCCAGTCCTGGTTGGGTTGACATTTACACCAATGGCTTGGCACTGGTGTAAATACCAGAAACAAGGGTTTTCAAACTTTTTTGTGTGTATGTATGTGTGTTTGTATGTACATATTTGTAAGTTTATGGCTCCATTTTATACATGTGTGTGCCCATGCATGGACAATCTTAGGTATCCTTTCTTCTTTGTTTCAACGTGTGTGTGTGTATGTGTGTATACATGTGACACAGCACACAGCCAGAGGACAACCTGTGGAAATTGGTTCCCTCCATGTGGGTCCTGGAGATGGAACACCAATCAGGTTTGGTAGCAGCTGCTTTTACCCTCTGAGTCATCTTGTTGCTTCCCCTTCTCTCCTGAGACAAATTCTGTGATGATTAATGCTTAGTGTCAACCTGACGGAATCTAGAATTGTAACCCTGTGTGCACAGCTGAGAAAAATCCTGTAGATCAAGCTAGCTTCTGGGCATGCCTACAACAAATTATTGTGTTTAGGTTAACTGGGGCAGGAAAATCTGCTCTAAATGTGGGCAGCACCATTCCTTAGACTGAAGTCCCAGACTGAACAGAAAGAACAAAGAGACCTGGGTACTGAGATTCACCTCCCTCTGGTTTCTAATGGTGGATGCTTCCAGGTTCTTCTGCCATGACGTCCTCACCACGTTGTTCTATATTCTGGAACTATGAACTAAGTAAACTCTTCCTTACTTAAGTTGCTTTCATCGGGACATCTTATCACAGCAACAGAAGATCTGTCACTAGGATCTGGGGTTCACAGGTGATGCTGGCCTAGCTGGTCAGTGAACCCCAGGAACCCGCCCGTCTCCACCTCCCCAGGACAAGGATTGCCATACTGGCCTCTTACATGGGCTCTGGGGATTGAACTGGGGTCCTCATGCTCTCCTGCAAACACTTTGTGACTGAGCCATCCCCACAAGCCCACAATTTTTTCCTAGTTGTAGATCCACCTCTTTCCAGTAAAGTCCTCATGGAAGCTTAAAGATAAAACAGAAAAGATGGAAGTGACCCACATGTCACTGAGGAGAACATGACCTCTGTGGGCCCTGTGGCTGTACCTTAGAAGTTACCTTTCTTGCTTACCTACCCCTCCACCTTTGGGCCACCTCAGAACACCTAGAGCCTTAGGAAGCATTGCTTGGAACTACTGAGAACATTTTCTCTAACTGGGGATAATGCAAAGCTGAGAATATAGTAAGTGAAATGATAGATAGGGGGCTAAAATGAGCTGTAATAGAGATCAGCAAAAAGCAAATGAAATGCAGCAAATGTGGGTACATCAAGAGGTGGGCTTTCTTTATGTAGCGCACGCGCGCACACACACAGAGACATAGAAAACTTGTTCCCCTCGCTGCGAGCGCGCGCACACACACACACACACACACTCGCACACATGTGTGTGTGTGTGTGTGTGTGTGAGAGAGAGAGAGAGAGAGAGAGAGAGAGAGAGAGAGAGAGAGAATTGAGAGAAGGTAAATCAAAAGCCAGAAGTGGGGTGCTTGGCCTAGTGGTTTTGACTGTGCTTCCAGCTTCCAGTCTTTACACTCATCTTGTCAGAGGCACATGCACCCAGAGATTCCTGCAAAATGCCAGAGGCTTGGTCTCAAGGACAGAAAATGGCTATTTTTCTCTTCATCCTAGGCTGGTAGCACTGGAAGGGAAGTGGCTAAGAGCTCACCTGTTTGACTAATATCTAGTCTTCTCTTCGGCTAGACCACAGCCTCAGCAGGGCTAACACCTTATCCTAAGATAGTGTCTGACATGTTGATAAAGACATGCTGAGTAACTAAAGGGAAAGACACTTTTTTTTAAATCTATATTTATTTATTTTGGGAGGTCCTGGGGATCCTCATCTTGTCAGAGGAACTTAGTGTCCAGCTTATGCTGGCAGTCACTACACCTCTGAGCTGCATCTCCAGACCTTATTATGTTCTTCTGTTTTTGAGACAAGGTCTCTATAAATTATCTAGGTGGGTCTTTAGCTCACTCTGGAGCTCAGGCTGACCTTGAACTCGAATTGACCCTCCTGCTTCAGCTTCCTGGGCAGCCTGGACACAGGGCTGTGCCAGAAGGCTCAGCATGGAGAGGCATTCTTGATGCCTTTGTGGCAGTGCCCTTTCCCCACACTCCTATGGCTCCACTTACTGCCATTACGACTTATGTGACGTACCCTGAAGAGCTGGAGAGACTTGCACCCACCCATTCCTCCGCCCTCCTCCACCCTGAGCTGCCTCCTCCACCCTGGGCTCCTTCCTCCACCCTGAGCTGCCTCCTCCACCCTGGGCTCCTTCCTTCACCCTGAGCTGCCTCCTCCATCCTGGGCTCCTTCCTCCACCCTGAGCTGCCTCCTCTACCCTGGGCTTCTCTTCCACCCTGGGTTCCCTCCTCTACCCTGGGCTCCCTCCTCCACTTAGACCCTCCTCCTCCACCCTGGGCTCCTAACTCTACCCTGGGCCCCCTCCTCCATCCTGGGCTCCCTCCTCCACCCTGGGCTCCTCCTCCACCCTGGGCTCCCTCCTCCACCTAGACCCTCCTCCTCCATCCTGGGCTCTCTCCTCCACCCTGGCCTCCTCCTCCACCCTGGGCCCCCATCCTCCACCCTGGGCTCCTCCTCCACCCTGGGCCCCCTCTCTGTGGTTTCTGACTCACACCTCATTTTCTGGTTTCCAGCTTTGCTTTCCTCTGCCTTGAGTCATTCCTTTACCACTCACTGTATCGAGTTCAGACAAGTTACATAACCGCTCCCTGCCCAGGTTCCTCGGCCACTCAGCAAGCCATGCTCAGTAAGTGAGGGGTAAACACAAAACACTGGGAAACAGAGCATTTAAACAGAAAGAAGCTGCAACCTTATCTCCTAGGCTAATGGATGTAAAAGACAGTTGGCAGTTTCTTGCGTGAATCCCGCAGGCAGATGTCAGCCATTCCTGCAGTCTCATTAGTTTTGAGACTCACTATTGTTATTAACACCTCTTTCAGATCCTGTGTTTCTCAGTCCCTTTTTGATGATGACCTCCATTCCCTTCTCCTGCAGCTTTTCCTCTCTGCTGTGCTGCCTTGAGAAAGCCTCACCTCCCTCCCACCGTCTCTGTCTAGCCAGTTCCCTCTGGCCAGCGCTCACACCACTGGCTGGCCCGCAGAGCAGAAACAAAACCCGCTACTGCTACTGCACTGACGTCGATCCTGTGGTTTTGATCGAGTGGTTGGGTATCTTGCTTGCTTTTGGCCATGTCAAGCTGATGAATGGTGTTTGCAGCTCCTCGACTTCTGGACAGCGAGCTCACTTTACACCGCTGGGTACTAACTCTAAAAGTCAACCTGGTTGCTGTCAATATGAATTTCACTCTATCAACCATCCACAGCCCTGTGGAATCTGCTGTTGATTTAAGCACATAGAGTTCCTAGAGTAAGTGTGTCAACTTGCATTTAGATTTTGTTTCATGAGGAAAAATGATTGCATGTGCTCTTTCTAAGTAGGAGTCTACCAACAGGTGGGCCAGTCTTTCTCAGTGTATATATTACCAAGGTGTCTTTAGAAAGCTTATTCATGGGCACTGGTGTGACAGCTCAGTGGGTGAGAGCAGTTGCTACTTTGTAGAGGACCCGTTCAGTTCTTAGCTCCCATGCCAGGTAGGTCACCTATAACTCCAGTTCCCGGGGATTTGTCACCCTCTTCTGGCTCTACTGCGCGTGCGCACATACGTGCGCATGCATGCATGCATGCATACATACATACATACACACACACAAATAAATAAAGTAATTTAAAAAAATTAACCTTTCATTTAATTTTATGTGTTCTGCCTGTATGTGTGCTATGCACCACATGAATGCCATGCCTGCATAAGTCAGAAGAGGGCAATGAATTCCCTGGGACTGGAGTTACAGAGGTTATGAGCTGCCATGTAGGTGCTGGGAATCAAACCTGCATCCTCTGAAGGAACAAATGCTCTTAACCACTGAACCATCTCTCCAGCTCTCAGTAAAAATGATTTTAAGAATTAAGAAAGCATATTGCTGATTCAGGGTTCTTATTTTAGAAGACATTTTAGTTTTTGAAATTATTCTTTGAACATTTCATACATATGTGCAATGAAATAGGATCATACCCCCTCATCCACCTATGGTGGTATATTATTTGTGTTTTAATAAAGTTGGCCTGAAGGTGCAAAGCAGCCGCCACATAGGCCAGGGCAGGCAGTGGTGGTGCACGCCTTAATCCAAGCATTAGAGAGGAATATAAAACGGGAGGAGACAGGTCTCAAGCTCAGTCTCAGTCTAAGGATTCATAGAGGCAGGATTGCCCATTTCGGTTTGACGCTGCTTTGCTTTTCTGACCTTCAGGTTGAATCCCCATTCCTGTCTCTGGGTTTTTACTATTCATGCTCCATCCACCACTCCCCTCCACCTCCCCACACGGCAGAGCCCCTAGAAGATGGGCTCTCCATGCAGACAAAAGTCTGAAAGCTGAGGGGCCGTTCAGTCATCGGAGCAGAATTCAGTGCATGGGGACAGTTGAGAGAAGATGAGGATCCGAGGGAGGGAATGGTCCAGAATCCTCTGGAGGTATAACTTCAACTATGTTACCTTAAGAAAGAAAAAGAAAGAAATCCACTCACACTTAGCATTTTGTTGTGCTTAGAATTTTCAAGATCTTATGTGTGTGTGTGTGTGTGTGTGTGTGTGAACTTAAGATGGAAATCTCATGTGGCCATCTTCTAGCTCTCTTATTTTCCTGCTCAGGGCCTTCCTCTCAGCCTGAAAAGGCAGCTTGGTCTCCATATGATAGAACACTACCACTTACTTAGGGTTATGGCTAACAAGGTGGTCTGTTCTAGAATGTCAGCACTGCAAAGGACAGACGTCTTTGCTTTATTTTTGAAGGTATTTAAGGTGTTGGTAACAGGGCTTGGTTTGGAATTCCCTTTCAAGAAGCACTTACTGAATGGGGGTGAGCAAAGGAGAGGTTGTTCCATATGTTGAATACTGCACAAAACCCCAATAGGGAGAGACCAAACTTTCTGTTTTCAAGAGGGAAGTTCATTGGTGACCTTAGAGAAAGTAACTTTGGTACCCTACATTGTGGGAACCCAAATGGAATGTTACTGCTGGTATTTTAAGTTCACTGTCTGCACAGAGTAATGCAATTTGGGAAATTAAGGTTAGCCTTGTCTTTTTTTTTTTTTTTTTTTTTGATTTTTCGAGACAGGGTTTCTCTGTGGTTTTGGAGCCTGTCCTGGAACTAGCTCTTGTAGACCAGGCTGGTCTCGAACTCACAGAGATCCGCCTGCCTCTGCCTCCCAAGTGCTGGGATTAAAGGCGTGCGCCACCACCGCCCGGCTGGTTAGCCTTGTCTTATGGTATTTTTTTTTACTTGTCTGGTTCATAGATATTATCATAGAAATATATTAACTTTTAATATATTGTGAAATAAAGGCTTGAGGGAAAAATTGGGTCTGGAAATCTCTCAGAGGACTACTGCATTCTGAGTAAGGGAATAGGAGCGAGAATGTAAATAAGGAGAGATCTCCATTTCATCAGGCAAAGGCGTGACAGGAGATTTTGTTCATCTGTGTGCAGACATTTTGGGATCAGGCTTCGGCTAGGGCTATTTCAGTGCTGACTGACAGGAAGTCACCCTTCAGCTTTGCTGCGCACCACTACAGAGCTGGCTTCTGTGTTGGACATCCTCGTAAACCATACTCTTTCTCCTTAGAGAGAGAATTCTAGAGCATACTGCGTCTCGACAAGCCCTGCTTTTCCTTACTGTTCTCGGAGCTACAGATGGAGACTTCTCTGACGTCACTCTATGTGAGCCTGAGTCCCATGTGACACAGGGGTCCTTGCCTTCCTACCCACACCTACAAATATCTACACTTCCATCTAAATATAAAATTGTAATAGCTGGCCCTCCCCAGCCCTTTGGTTTGATGACAGGAAGCTGTCACTTGGACAGGTGAGAGCGGTCATCCGCTGAGGGGGGTTTCAGATGGCTCTTCCCTGTCTCAGTTGCTCTGTTGCTGTTGCCTCCAGCTCTTTGGCTTCAGCAGAAGGATGCTCCTCTCCTGTGTGGACTCAGAATTCCTGAGTTGCTACCGTACAGCATTCAACTTACGTACCCTTCAGCAAGACGTCATTCCATCTGGAAATAAAAGAAGGAAGACCCGGGCTGGAGAGACAGCTTAGGGGTTAAGAGCTCTGGTCGCTCTTCCAGAGGACCCAGGTTCAATTCTTAGCACCCACATGACAGCTCACAACTGGAGTCTGTAACTCCAGTTCCAGGGGTTCTGACACCTTTATACCAATGCACATAAAATAAAGTTAAATAAATTTAAAAAAAAAAGAAGAAGAAGAAGGAAGACTCAACGCTGGAGTAATACAGCAACAACTAGAGGATATGGCTCTCTTTAGAGCTCATGGCTTTAGGGTCGTCTGTGGTAGACTGAGCTTCTAGAAACTGGCTTGGGAGCAAGTAGTTTATTGGTACCATCTTTGTACACTGTAAATATGCATTACTCTCATTGGTTAATAAAGAGCTGACTGGTCTGTAGCTGGGCAGGAGAGACTGGGCAGGAAAGCCAGACTAGGAGAATGCTGGGAGAAAGAAGGGTGGAGCTGGGGAGTCGACAGCAGACACAGAGAGAAGTAAGATGGGTATGCCATACTGAGAAAAAGGTACCAAGCTACATGGCAAAGCATAGATAAGAAATATGGGGGATGGAGAAATGGCTCAGCGGTTAAGAGCACTGACTGCTCTTCCAGAGGACCCGGGTTCAATTCCCAGCACCCACATGGCAGCTCACAACTGTCTGAAAAATCCAGTTCCAGGGGATCTGACACCTTCACACCAATGCACATAAAATAAAGATAAATAAATCATAAAAAAATTAAAAAAAAGAAATATGGGTTAACATAAATGTAAGTGTTAGCTAGTAATAATCCTAGCTATATATAAATATGGGTTATATATGTAAATATATATAAATATGGGTTAACATAAATGTAAGAGTTAGCTAGTAATAATAGCTGAGCATTTATAATTAAAATTAAGCTTCAGTATGTTTATTTGGGAGCTGCTGGTAGGACAGGAAAACCACCAACATTGGTCACACAGTCCCAGGAATGGAGGAAAGTAAAGTCTGGATAAGGTGCATTCAGAGGAAAGAATACCACAACAGCCAATTAGGGCTCAGTCCCATGAAGAACTCTCTCTCTCTTTCTCTCTCTCTCTTTCTCTCTCTCTCTCTCTCCCTCCTTCCCTCCCTCCCTCCTGCCCTCTCTCTCTGTGAATGTACATGTATGTGATCACATGTAAGATAGAGGGAAATACTGAATGTTGTTACTCAGCCATCTACTTTATTCTTCAGTTAGACTAACCTGTGGCCAGTGAGCCCCAGGAATCCTCCTGCCTGTTCCTTCTTACAGGCTCACACTACCAAGCCTAGCTTTTTATAAGGTTCTGGGATAGAATTCAGGTTCTTATGTTTGCCTGACAAGTGCTTCACCCACAGAGCCATCTCCCCAGCCTGCATGGGGAAGCTTTGAAGGATAGACTAGAGCTTCTTTGACCACTGTGGTAACCATTAACCACATCTGGCTAGCTAACGTTTGGGATGTAGTTATTTAGAACTGAGCTGTGTTTCGAATTGGCTGTGTTCTGAATATCAAATACACGTTAGAGTTCCAGCATAGCACTACAAGAAAACAGAGCAAAACGTCTCTTTGTTGACATTGTTAACTCTGATAGCAATTGTGTAACCTTATTACATTTTAGACACGTGATGCTAAATAAATTGCTGAAGTCAACTTCAACTGCTTCGTTGTTTTATTTATTTTTTATTTTTTGCAGTTTCTCCTCCCTCCTCCCTTCCTAGACCCCTCCCCCATCTACTTCTCCTCTGTTTATCTTCAGGTCTCCCATGGATGTCAACCAAACAGGGCATATCCAGTTGCAGTAAGTCTGGGTACCTCTCCTTGTGTTAAGGCTGGATGAGGTAACCCAGTAGGAGGAGAAGGGTCCTAAAAGCAGTCAAAAGAGTCAGAGACAGCTCCTGCTCCCACTGTTAGGAGTCCCACAAGAAGACCAAGCTACATAGCCATAACATAGAAGCAGAGGGCCTAGGTCAGACTCATACAGGCTCCCTGATGGCTGCTTCAGTGTCCCTGAGCCCCCTATGAACCTACATTAGTTGATCCTGTGGGTTTTCTTTGGTGTCCTTGAACCCTTTAGTTCCTATAATCTTCCCCCTTCTTTGGCAGGATTCCTCGAGCCCGTCTAATGTTTGGCTGTGGTCTCTGCATCTGTTTCCGTCAGTTGTTGGATGTCATTCTCTCTGAGGACAATTATACTGAGCTACTGTCTGCTAGTATAGTGGAATATCATTAGGGATCACTACTTTTTTTTTTTTTTTTTTTTTTTAATTGACGGTCCTGTTGAGCTGTATCCTGAGTCTCTGGGCTGTGTAGCCTCTGGTTCCTGGCCAGGGGTTAGCTCCCTCTTACGGCATGGGTCGTAAGCTGAACCAGTCGTTAGTTGACCACTCCCATAATTTCTGTGCCCCTTTATTGCCGCACGTCTTGTAGGCAGGACAAATTATAGGCCGAAGGTTTTGTGGCTGGGTTGGTGTCCCAATCCCTCCACTGGAAGCCTTGCCTGGTTACAGAAGATGGCCAGCTTAGGCTCATAGCCCTTATTAGTAGGAGTGCTATCTAGGGTCACACTGGTAGATTCCTGGGAGTCTCCATTGCACTACGTTTCCAGCTCATCTCTGAGATGCCCCCCCCCAATTCCTGTTGTCACTCCCAGTACTCTCTCCCTCCATCCTTCCCCTACTTCCCCATCTGTCCCCAGTTCCCCCACAATGTCTATTTTATTTCCCCTTCACAGGGAGAATCATACATCCCCCATTGAACCCTCCTTGTTATTTAGTTTCTTTAGATCTGGGGATTATAGCATGGTTATCCTTGATTTTACAGCTAATATTCACATATAAGTGAGTATATACCATGTTTGTCTTTCTAGGTCTGGGTTATATCACTTGGGATGATTTTTTTCTTTCTAGTTTCATCCATTTGCCTTCAAATTTCATGATTCTTAAAAAATAGTTGAGTAATTGCATAAATGTACCACATTTTCTTTATCCATTTGTCAGTTGAAGGACATCTAGGTTGCTTCCAGTTGGTTCATTTATTTATAAGTGTGGCTACTAAATGTGAAATTACATAAATAGCTCATATTACGTTCCTGTTGAACAGCGCTGGTGTAGAACATGCCTCAGGGTTATCCATGGAAATTCATATCACAGGAGAGGGTCCCCTGGTCAGCTCAGCAGTAGGACATTCATAGTTCACCCCTAACTGCATGGAACTAAGCCAGATTAACTGCTCCTTCTATTCCCTTTTACACGTGAAAGCCCACATCTGTCCTATGAGAAATCACGAGGCAGCCAGATTGAGAATGGCCTCTATAGACTCAGTGTTTGAATACTCGTTCCCCAGTTGGTGGAACTGCTGGGGAAGGACTGGAAGGTGTGGCCTGGTTGGAGGAGGTGGGATCCTGGGGCTGGGCTTTGAGGTTCAGCAGCTCACACAATCCCTAATTATCTCTCATGGCCTTGAGCTTGAGTCACGTAATGTGACCTCTCATCTACTGCGGCAGCACCACGCCTATCTGTCTGCTGCCATGCTCCCTGTCATGATGATTAGGGCTCACCCTTCGAAACAGTAAGCCCCCCACAAACTGTCTTCTATAAGTTGCCTTGGTCATGGCTTTATTACAGCAATTAAAAAGTAACTAAGATACCATGCAGACAGGAAGCTGTGACTTCCCAGTCCCAACATTTGAAAGGCCTAACCCTGTGTTCCCACCTTCTCATACCCTTTGCAGATTGGTGTCTCTGGTTGCTTTTGCTTCACCCCAAGGCTCTTCCTCATAGTTTAGAAAACCAGAGATGACTCATTCATTGTTTTAGGGGACTCTTGAAGGGTCTAAAAGAAGCAAATTTGTCATATATAAGTTCTACAGTCAGAGGTGACAAGTGCTGGGGGCATAACAACAAAGAGCCTGTGGCGAGCATTGCCTGCAGCCTGAAGACACAGTGAAGATTAGCTATACCCAAAGACGCCCACCTGTGCTTTATCCTGTCTGTTCCGTCCTCTGCCCCTCCCACACCACATAGAAAACTTCCGCTTCCTTTTCAGCAGTTCTGGCCACATGGAAAATTTTGTTACATAGTTTTCATGAAAGTGTTTCTGGGCAAGACAGTGTGGGACAGAACCAGTTCCAATGCTCTCAACCAGCCGAGACAGGGGTGGCCACACACCTGTGGAGTACTCCTTAGCGTGAGACTATTTCTCCAAAGGAAGCATTTTCTTCAGAAATGAGGTGCTTCTCTCTTCAGTCACAATTGCTGATGTTAATGTTGTGTAATAGCATCTGCCGTGTAGTTTTGAGGCCCCACCATCATGCTACCTTCCTGTCAGTCCATCGGATGAGCTTCCTTTTTTTTTTGGTTTTTCGAGACAGGGTTTCTCTGTGGTTTTGGAGCCTGTCCTGGAACTAGCTCTTATAGACCAGGCTGGTCTCGAACTCACAGAGATCCGCCTGCCTCTGCCTCCCGAGTGCTGGGATTAAAGGCATGCGCCACCACTGCCCGGCTTCTGATGAACTTCTTGATGGAAGAAAAGTTGACTTAAAGATGGTATCAATAACAATTACAAAACCCAGGCTGTGAGTTTATCTAGTTTGGTCCTGTAACATACACTGGGCTAAAATGTCAGAAAACGTATTGAGTCCTGACTCAGCCACTGAGGCAGGCGGAGGCTGCACGAGCCGGCTTTGTTACCCACGAGAAGTGCGTTCTCATTACGCTAAGGTTAGGCTTGGTATTGTTTCGTTGGAATTGTTGGACTCAGATTGGTGCATTGCTGAAGTTGTTTTCTCAGGTGGTGAAATTGAAGAGATAGGAAGGTGGAAAGCTGCCGGCAGGGTTTCTGTGGCGTTTGGCTGCCCTGGACCTGTAGCGGAGTTCAACTGTTCTCTGTCACTGACCTGTGATCTCCACTTTGCTTTCACTAACACGGAAACAAGTGTTTGATGACCTCAGTGACCCTGCAAATATTTCAGAGGGTGGCTTCTTATATTTTGAAATCTGCGGCTAGGTGACAGTGGGTTAATGACAGGGAATGGATGAATAACATCTGGACATCTGAGAAATGACAATAAGCTTCTTGAGTATCAGCGCCTGAATTATCAACCATCTGTTGACAGAAACAAAGGTGGTCACTGTCTTCTTGGGTGGCTCCCATCCAAACAGCCGCTTCTGTATCCCGTACTAACCACCACACCCAAATGATGTGACCAGTCCTTCCTCGTGTGGCTGTTTGCCCCTCTTCACAAGTGCCCCATCTCTGTGGGCATCTGTAAAACCGTGCTTCTCCTTGTCCTGTCGGAAGCTGTGTGTCCTTAACACAGATGGTGTGACTGCAACCGCCTCTAGGAAGCGTCCCCTCTCAAGTCACCACATTCCTCTGAGTGCTGAAAGAAGAAAGTGTTGACACAATTCTCACCTTCTTCCATATTCTCTCAGAAAAGAGGCACTCTGGGCCCCAGAGTCCATGTTCAAGGGGCAGGTGGCCATGTCTACAAAGGGCACAAGAACACAGCTTCCTTCTAGGTTTCCAGGCAATTTAGTTTTTTTTTTTTCACTGTGCTGAAAGTACTTGGCACTAACAAGTTCAAGGAACCGAGATTTATCTTGGCTCAATGTTTTGTAGGGTTCAGATCCTGGTGGTTGGTTCCATGAGCTTGGGCAGAACGTGGTGATGGAGGGAACATGTAGTCAAGCAGTTCTTCACTTTATTTATTATCTATCTATCTATCTATCTATCTATCTATCTATCTATCTATTTATTTATTATGTGTACAACATTCTGTTTCCCACACACCAGAAGAGGGCGCCAGATCTCATTACAGATGGTTGTGAGCCATCATGTGGTTGCTGGGAATTGAACTCAGGACCTCTGGAAGAGCACTCAGTGCTCTTAACCTGTGAGCCATCTCTCCAGCCCAGAAGTTCTTCACTTTGTGGCAGACGAGAAGCAGGAAGATACTTGCAGCGACCAGGGATCATGGACCAGAGACCAATTATAACTTCATGAGATATGCCCAGTGGTCTCTCTTCCCCAGTTGACCCTCACCTCCTAAAGTACCACCCCATGAAAACGAGTTTCCCCATCTGGAGGCTGAGCATGGAAAATATGAGCCCATGGGGACATTTCCTAATACAATACAGCACCATATCTCTGCACTCTAGTGGATCAGTTGAACAGTGTAAAGGAGAAGTGAGATGGGCTTCCCCTCCTCCCTCTCTCCCTTCACTCAGCTGGTACCTGTTGGGCGCATCTACTTGCTGGGCCTACCTGAGATCCTGAAGATAAGGTTCTCATGGGATATATGTTCTAGTGGAGAGAGCTGGACAATCAGCAGCTGATATAGTATCAAACAAAGCAGACTGGGAAAGAGATTCAGGGTGACTGCATGTTTGCACACGTTGCCATATTGCAAGTGGCCACACCTGAGGAAGGACATCCGGAAATGGCGTTCTGAGTGGGTGATATGAAGGAAGTGGGAATAAGAGAGAGGAAGTAGCTGGAAGTGTGCGGGAGTAGCTTTCCAGAGAGGAGGCTAGTGTTCAAGGATGTCTTCCAGGATGCTGGGACCACCTGGACCCAACTTCCCTTACTTCTTTGCTCATCTCAATATGAGTGAGCAGTTATCATCTCTAGCAATTAGGAGCCAGATGGAACAAATCCAAACAAGAGGACAGAGTTGTTCCCTGGGAGAGATTCACAGACTGAGGAAGAAGAAAGAAGCAAATAATTAGAGTATGGATGGTGCTCGCTTGATAGGAGAAAATACGCCATGCTGCTGCAAGGACTGGGGAGTGCGAACTACCCTATGTTCTTCCAAGCACCTATCTAATAGCTGCATCCTTCAAGCAGCCTCTGAAGAATCAGAAAGGTCCTCCTACATCCAGTTGAGTTCTTTATCCTGAGTACCCTAAAAAAATCCCACAGCATGGGAAGCTTCTTTGGACAAAACCCCAAAGACTCTGTAACCCCAGGGAGAACTGGAGCGACTTCGAGTTTCTGCAGAAACAGAAACAGGAAAGGTAACTTTTGTTTGCAGGTCCAGGATACCGACATAAAACGCACAGAGACACATACAGCATACACAGACACACATAAAGACACACACACACACATACACAGATACAGACACACACACAGAGACACACATACACACATAGACACACATACACACAGACACACAATACACAGGCATACATACATACAGACAGACAGACGCACACACACGGTCAAAGATGGTCTGGGGACAAAGGGAGGCACTGGCAGTCTTCCCTGGGAATGTGTAATCCAGGAAGGAAAGTCTCACAGACAAGGACAAACACCCAAGTGCAGAGTGAAGCTCTTGGTATTTATGTAACAGATCAAAGGTTTAAAGCTAAACTGTGTATTGACTTAAAAGCATGATTCATTCAAATGGAACAGACTTTTAAATACACACACACACACGGGGTGGGAGATTAGGTTTTCCACTATTTGTTGTTGGGCTTTGTGACACTTAATGACACTGAAGTCCAAAAATATGGATGCTTCCAACAGTGCATGCCTGTGTAAGGGCAAAAGAGGACAGGTTGTATCCTTTACACTGCTTAAGAGAAAATGTTAGGCTACCCAAGGCACTGACTCCTCTCTGCCCTCAGACTGCAGCTGGTGTGAGTAGGTTAGGGAAAGGGAAGAAGTGGCTACAGAGCAGGAAGAGCAAATGCCAGCCAAAGAGGGATCCAAAGAGAGGTTTTTCCTCAGTCTTTATGAACACAACAGTGCAGGGTGACCAGATGTCCCTTTGCGTACCACCGATAACCATTGTCCTGAAAAGACTGAGCGAAAGGGAAGGTCCTTGGCTAGGTCTGGTTCGTAGCAGATTTGCTTCTGTGCTCTCGGGTTTCGGAAGGAAAGCTGGCAGTTTGGCCCAATGTTTCACTTTCTCCTCTTGAGGGTGTGCTTGTCTGCTGTGAGTCCAGGTTTGTTCAGCTTCCCCAGACAGCCTCTGGCTCCATGGGGATCTCGCCCGGGAGCAGCTCTGCCTTCCACGGTAATTTCTAACTCTGAAACTCCAACTGCTTACAGCTACAGGAAAGGGCTTCCCATTGCGCTTCATCAGTGCCAAGTACAACGTTTTAGACCTGAACTACTAGGGTGTATTTCTCAGTATATGTGGGGTGAACTCAGGACGGAAGGGAAGTGTCATCATTGTGACACCTTGGGGACACCTCACAAAGTCTTCAGAGCAGGCAAAGTCCAAGTACCTGCCAGTCTGAAGAGTCTATTCTTATGTTTAGGACAAGGAGTGTACAGCACTATTTATGATTTGGTTCTCAAGCCAAATGTCACAAGGGCAGAGGCTTGACTGCTGGGTTAGCACTTTGCAGATGAGCTACTGCAAAGGTGCATTACTGGAGGGGGTCTAGGTAACGCACTCCAGTCTGTGAGGGGACTGGCAGCATTTTGAAGGTAGCTGCTTTTCCCAGCATGACTGCTCTCCCGAGTGAGGAGTCTTGCCCTGGTTTGCGTTCTTCTCCCCTCCTGTCTCCCATTCTCGGTAGGATGCTAACCTGAATGGAACAGGAGAGTGACATAAGAACACCTGTCACACTGTTGTGCAGCATTTCTGCAAGTCTCAAATTTTAAAAGGTTTTTTAAAAAGAAGCCTGACATATTCTTTTATTGTACATGTTAGGTTTTGCAGTTCTGACGAGAATCATAAAAGCAGTGTGTTTAGCTAGGAGCAAGGCAGCATTTTATTAAAAGACCCTCCTAAGCCAGCATTTTGGTTGTTTGTCTTCTTTGTTGGCTATCCAGATGTGCGGCACCACGCAGTTTGGGTCCTCTTACCGTGTCCTGTCCCGTGTCCATCATCATTGTCCTCACACTGACTTTCTGATAAGAAGCAATAACCACAGTCCTCCCCATCTAATCCCCTTGTTGTTCCGATGGCTATCCTTGCCATCCTACCTCTTCTCACCTATGCTCCAGGTATAACCTGGTTCCCCAGCCCACCCTCTCCATCCTTTCCACTTCCACAGGCCACTCTTCACTTCCAATTCGATCACGGTCAAAGAGGCCCTAAGAGAGCCATACTTCCAAGGACAGTAGATGGGACAACGTGTATTCAGGTTCAACCAGACTAGCCTCGAGATTTCCTATCTGTATGACCTCTCCATCCAACACCATGTGTGACATTCTGAGCAGCACGGACCCTGAACAGGTGCCTGTCTCATTTGTCTTTCAACAGATCAGAGGGAAGGGTGGAACAGGGCAAAGCTGGCTTGTAGATTAGGATATTTCTGTCAAAGAAAAATCCATTTCCATTCTTTCCATTGGATGGTAATGCTGTTTATCTTTGCTCCCAACCTCCAGGTTCTCCTAATCAGGGGGCTCTGTTCCCCACTATCTCATTCTCTGAAGCAAGGCTATGAAGGAGCTGGGGGCTGCGATAAAGAAGGGGGTGTGAGAGACTATGTAAGGTCACTGAGTGATGTCATGTGTGTCCTCCATAGGTGCATGTGTTTGAACTCTTGGATTCTAGCAGGTGGAGATGTTTGAGGAAGTTAGGAAACCTTTGAGAAGTAGGGCCTGCATGGAGCAGGCAAGTGATTGAGGAAAATGGGCCCAGTTCGGGCTTGATCTCTCTCTCTCTCTCTCTCTCTCTCTCTCTCTCTCTCTCTCTCATATACACAATCTCTCCCTCTCTCCCTCCCTCCTTCCCTTCCTCTTTCTTTCATTAATGCTAGGCTAGTGTGTTTTAGCAGCCTTACTCCCTTGCTTGTACAGCCACAGACAATAGTATAAATATAAGCCAGCACCTCTGTTTACGAGACGTCATCATGGCATCTCCACCTTCCTCTTCATCTTCAGCCTCTTCAGTGTTGTAACCATTTCTTGAGCACCACTGGTCCAGGCATTCTATGTATTTTGCCCCCATCTAATGCCTGTTGCAACCTCAGGAGGTAGGCTTTCCATATCTATTTTACGAGTCTCATGTATGCAGTGGTTGCTCAAGTTGTAAGATTCTCTTCCCACGTGAGTCTACGCTGTGTCAAGATGACAATTAAAACTATCACAGAGATCATGGGTGGCTTTGATACCATCACTGGGATGACTCAAGTTCATAAATAAGGACCTCATTCTAGAGCCATTGTCTTCCTTGGCACCCGGCTACAGAGACGGCAGACGTGACTGGAGGGTTGCTGGGTCAGGTGCTTAGCTCTCCACATCTTGTGAAAACTCCAAGTGCGGGCACATCCCAACAGCTTCCTGCTCTCCCCAGTCCTCTTGGTGCCACGCTCATGGGTCTCATAATAAAACAGAGTCAAGGAAATGCAAAAGGCAGATTAACTCTTGCAGGTCAGTGCCTCGGTGTTGGGTTGGGCATCCCAGTGGGTGGCAGCGCCAGTCCTTTCCCATTTCTCCACACCAAAAGAGCCACTGAGAAAACAAGCAAGCCAACACCAGAGGGAGCCACAACCCCATAATTTTTCTGCAAAAACTGAAGTCTGCAAAAGTGGTGGTTCAGATTTCTTTTGTTTCTGAGGGGAAGTCAAGGGGTGCGTGTGGCGGAAAAGGTGAGACATATATTAATACAGAAAAACAGAAAGGAGACGTATAGTAAACACTCCGGAAGTGCCTTGCTGTATCATCATTTGAGATTTTTTAACTCTCTTGGGGCACTGTTTTCAATATTGTGTAGACGACAAGGCTGAATATAAGGGCTGTGCCGCAAAGCAGAATTGAGCGACAGCCCCAGATCCATGCTCGCTAGCTCTGTGATTATCCGCTTTGCTCAGCGACCTACCGTGACCTAGAAGTGTAAGTCAAACAATCCTTCCTTCCCCTAAGCTGTGGGTCTCAGTGATTCATCGTGATAAGAGAAAGGACCCCAGAACACCGTGGACCCCATCTCTACCCTGTGAATCCTGGGGTTACAGGTGCGCAGGTCCCCAGCGGGGGACCCACACTCCAGTCCTCACTCTTGTGCAGCAAGTGTTTTATCCGCTGAGCCATCTCCTTAGCGTGTTTACAAGTTTTGTTTCATTTTGACCCACGCTGGCTGCTGCTGAGGGTGGGTTATGGTACACAGCTGGACAACCGGGTAAGAGGAAGGAGTGCATATGTGTGGGGGACGGGGTGCATTTTAAAGAGCAGGATGGGCGAGAGCTTGCCATGCCAGGAAAGTGCCACTGGAGAGCTTGGCTTGGCAACTGTCCTTGCTTATGCAGACACTGAGGTTATTGCACTTTCGGGACTCATCCGACCCGAACTGCTCTGCCCACACTTCCCTCAAATGCATCACTCTGAGTGAATTTCATCTCCCTCTTTTTCCACCCCAATGGGAGGGGCACAGCAACAACCCACCTGTGATGCTGGGTTTGAGGCCAAGACAGGAAAGGAGCCACTTTGAAGTAGCTGGGCTCCCCTGTTGTTACAGGGAACTTGGCATTTGTGGTAATTACATGCACTTGAATTTTGGAAAACGAGAAAGGACTGCTTCTTTCTTTCTTTCTTTCTTTCTTTCTTTCTTTCTTTCTTTCTTTCTTTTTCTTTCCTTTTCTTTCTTTCTTTCTTTCGTCTTTTTAGAAAGGGCTGCAATGGTAGGAGGCATTCCACAAGGGATCATTTATGCAGCCCTGTTTGCAGAGTTGGGCTCTGTCAATGCGTTTTAGCCACAGAAGAGAAGGAATTCTAATTGGGGATAAGGTGGCTTGGGGAATGGTCTGAGCCGTGTAGTGGCAGGTGCTGGTGAAAAGCTGATTAATTCCATTCAACAAATAAGAGGCTCTGCTGCACAGCGGCGCACACACAGGGTGCCAAGCACTTGGCTAGAAATCCTCTCAGCTGACATCCCAACCACTCGGAGGTGTGAGGAGGACAGGGTATTGTTAGGATTTAGTTTTCCTGTTAATATGTGTATGCACGTGTGTGTGTGCATGTGTGCAAGTGTGTGTGTGCTTCATGTGGAGGCCTGGAGAGGACATCCTATCCCCCGGAGTTGGAGTTCACAGGTGGCTGTGGGCTGCTCACTGGGAGTTGTGAGTGTTGGAATCAACCCAGCAAGTGCTCTTAGCAGCTGAGCCATCTCTCCAGGCCCCCGAGTATTACTGCCATTATAATGGTGCTATGGATACCTAGCTCATCCACAGAGAGCTTGTAGTTTGGTGGTTTTGAGCTTATTCACACACCAGTGAAGCCATCACCATGACTGGTTTTCCGACATTTTCAACACTTCGTAAGAACACCCCATCATGGAGGTACCACCCACTTTGTCCTTTCCCCGATTCTCAGGCCAGCTCCAGCTGTCTCTGCTGATTTGTCTCTCCTAGACAACGATGGAGTTGTATCGACAGAAGGCCTCTGGCAGCCGCTTCCTCTCACTCAGCCCAGAGTTTTCAGCCTTCACTTGAGTTGAAGCAGGTCTGCTTTTTAAAGGGGAATAATTTCACATTGTAAGGATATTTCTGTCTGTCCATTCATCAGCTGGCTTACATCTGGACATTTTTACTCTATTATGTTGATAATGATATTAATAATGATAATGAAAACGGGCTGTACAAACTTTTGGAGAGAGGTATGCCTCATTTCTTCTTGGTACAGATCTAGGCATGGGATTGCTGTGCCATAGGGTGGTTCAGGCTTGTGACCTGCTGGGCTGCTTTCCAAGCTGCATTTTACCAACCATTAGGAGTGTGCAAGGGTTTTGATTGCCCCACATCCTTGCCAGTGCTTGTTATCTAAGTGTGTGTGTGTGTGTTGTATGGGCACATGTGTATTTAGGTACACATGCCCCTGTGTGCACAGAGACCAGAGGAGGGCATCAGGTGTCCAGCTCTTCTGCCTTCTATTTTATTTTTTCTTGAGACATGGTCTCTCACTGAACCTAGAGCTAGGCCAGCAGCCAGCAAGCTCCAGCAATCTTCCTTTGTCTTCTCCCAAAGTGTTATGGCTTCAGGTGTGAGCACAGCCATTCCTAGTTTTTTTTTAATGTGAATATTTGAGATTCTAATTCAGGTACTTGTGTTTGTGTGACTACCCATATCACCCAGCCATCTCCTTAATCCCTTGCCTGACTCTTTGACTCTAACCAACATCTAGTTGATGCAAAATAGGATCTCACTGTGTTTAATTTTTTTCAGATTTATTTTTTGTGTATGAGTGTTTTATTGACATGTATGTCCAGGTACCTGGTGCCTGAGGAAGTCAGAAGAGGGCACTGCATCCTCTGAAGCTGCAGTTAAAGATGGTTTTGAGTCACCCGATGCATGCTAAGAATTGAACCCAGGTCCTCTGCAAGAACAGCAGGTGCTCTTAACTGAATTCTCGCTGTGACTTCATCTGTGTGCATGACTATTGGCTGTTTATTTGTGTATTTTCTTTGAAGAAGAATCTCTTCAATCTTTCTTTGCCTATTTTCAAACTGTCTTTTTTTTTTTTTTTTTTTTTTTTAATGATCAAGCCACGGGAATTTTTTTTTTCTTTTTCGAGACAGGGTTTCTCTGTGGTTTTGGAGCCTGTCCTGGAACTAGCTCTTGTAGACCAGAGCTGGTCTCAAACTCACAGAGATCCGCCTGCCTCTGCCTCCCGAGCGCTGGGATTAAAGGCGTGTGCCACCACCGCCTGGCTTTAAGGAATTATTTTTTAAAGGATCTATCATCTATCTATCTATCTATCTATCTATCTATCTATCTATCTATCTATCTATCTATCTATCTATCCATCCATCTATCTGCCGCACACTGTGGCCCCGGTCTGCGCTCTATGCACTAGACCCCAGTTCGCGAGCTTCGGGCAAGGGGCTGGAGGTTGAGAATACTCACACAGAGACAGACTGACACACAGACCTTCCATCACTGGTACCAAAAGCCCCTTTTTATTAGCACCATGTAGGCATAAATACACTGCAGTCACTGGCCAACAGGTGAAAATCCCATCCTCTGATCCTCTAAGCTAGGCACAGCCTCTAGTAACTTTAGTTAGAAGGTTCTAGGAGGGAAGAGCAGCTGAAGGCCAGGACTCATTAGTCCCAATATCTATATCTATATCTATCTATCTATCTATCTATCTATCTATCTATCTATCTATCTATCTATCTATCTATCTATCTATCTATCATCTATCTATCTATCATCTATCTATCTATCTATCTATCTATCTATCTATCTATCTATCATCTATTATCATCTATCATCTGTCTATGTATCTATTATGTTTAGTGTTCTGTCTGCATGTATGATTTCAGGCCAGAAGATGGCGCCAGATCTCATTTTAAATGGTTGTGGGTCACCAAGTGGTTGCTGGAAATTAAACTCAGGACCTCTGGAAGAGCAGCCAGTGCTCTTAACCTGAGTTATCTCTCCAGCTCTTGCCACAGAAATTCTTTATATATTCTAGATATGTCTTTTTTTCTGGTACACAATTTTGTAAATACTTTTATTTAGTAAATTGTCTCTTCATTTTCTTATCTGTATCCTCTGAAGCAGAAACACTTTCAGTTTTAACAAATCAACTTTGTTTTTCATTTCTTGCTCATAATTTTTAGTATCATTTATAAGAATCTAAAGACAAATCCAAGGTCATGAAGATTTACTCTTAGATTTTCTTCTACGAGACTTTTTTGATAGTCTCATGTAAGCTATGTTGGCCTTGAATTTGCCAGGTCATTTATCACAGTCTTGAACTTTTGATTCCCCTGTTTCCACCTCCCAGATGTTAAGATTATAAGAATGTACCACTATGCCCAGTTAGTGTGGGTGTGTGGCTCAAACTCAGGTCTTTGTGAATGCTAAGAAAAAACTGTTAACTAGCTGAACCCCAGCCCCATCTTCTAAAAGTTTTACATTTTACAGTTCTTACATTAGAGTTTTGATCCATTTTAAATTAAGTTTTGTCTGTGCTATGAGGGAAGGATCTAGCTTCATTATTTTGCTTATGGGTATCTGTAGATGGATTTTTTTTTGGGCCACCAGCTCACAAAAAAATGACATGGAGACATTATTAATTATGAAAGCTCAGCTATAGCTTAGGCTTGCCCCACTCAAATTAACCCATATTATTATATCTACATTCCTTTACTGCCCATCCTGCTTCGTCTGCCGTCTGACTGGTGACTCTGCCTCTCTGTCCCAGAAGTCACTCCTAATCTCTTCCTGCCTAGTGATTGGCCATTCAGCTCTGTACTAAACCAATCAGAGTGACCTATCTTTACACAGTGTAAAGGTCTGTTCTGCAACAGTTTTCGGTGTTTTCTTTCCCCATCCCACAGCTTTGGTACTCTTGTTGGAAATAAGTTGAGTGTAGGCCCCGTGTTTATTTCTGGGCTCTCAAGTCAGCCATCCATCTGTCGTCTATGCAACCCCACACTGCCTCGTTACTCCTGAAGCTTTAAGACAGGGGTGCACGAGTCCTCCAACCCCTCCCCCACACTTTCAATAATGTTTGGACTGTTTAGGGACCCTGATGAGTCTACAGAAATCACGAAAACTTCAAATTTTCAAGGTTGGAGAGACGGCTAGGAGAGGTCTTTCTGTTTGTCTAGTTCTTTCATTTTTTTTAGTAGTGCCGTGCCGTTCTCAGAGAGTATGTTTTCTGCTGCTTGTATTAACTGGTTCCTATTTCTGATTCTGTTCTAAGTGGAACTGAACACACTCTTACAGGTGTGCGTTTTCATCCCGAGTGCAGAGAAGCACCACTGACTTATTTAAATATTGATCTTGCATCCTAAAATGTTGAGCTCAATTATTTGTTTTTTAGTAATTTTTTTACAGGTTCCTGAGGATCTTCTGGATAAGGATTACACGATCTGCAAACAGATGGTTTGTCTGTTGCTCACTCTGTCGCAAATGAACTCAGTTGTTCTGTGGGAAAGGCCTGAGCTCCTCTACTTATGGTTTCTTCTGCTAGACAAAATGTCTGAAGCGTCACTCTAGACGGGTGGGGTGGGGAGCGGGGGTGTGTCAGGAAGAGTCGTCCAGTGTTCTCCGACACTCTGGTTTTACTGCTGAGTGTTCAGCGAGGTCAGACTGAGGACTTTTTGGCTTGCCAGTGGAATAAGGGTGTTCAGGGACGCCTCAGTTCTTATTGGTGCCATCCGCTCAAAGCACCCTGCTGGAGGGGGGTGATCCCCTCATCTCCCGACCACATTGGCCCCTCAGCAATAGAAGGACTGGGACCAGCTCAACCCTCATGTCTTACCCCTCATCTGGAAGACAAGCTTCACCTGGGGAGTCACATAATCCTGCAAGAGCCTGGCTCCTTACTCCATCTGGTTGCAATGGGGTTCTGTCTCGTTGAACTGGGAGCGAGCAGGAAGGGTGTGGTGCCAGTTCAAATACCACATTGCTCACTGACCTCATCACCTTAGTCTGCCTTCCCTCCTTTTTCCCCTCCCCTGCCTTGCCATCCCTCATTCCCTCTCTCCTTTTCATTTTTCCTCTTCTCCTCTCTCTTTTCTTTCTTTCCTTCTTCTTTCCCTCCCTTTCTCTTTCTTTCTTTCTTTCTTTCTTTCTTTCTTTCTTTCTTTCTTTCTTTCTTTCTTTCTTTCTTTCTTTTCTTTCTTTCTTTCTTTCTTTCGTTATCGCAAGTCAAACCCAGGCCTGTGTACCTTTTTGGTAAACACTCTACAGTTGAAGAAACAGTTGGTCTATCTATTCATGACCACTGTCAGTGACTCTAAATGCTGTTTTTTCCTTTAGAAGTAATCTTCATCATTTCCCCCTCAAAAGTAGATTCTCATACTGCAGGCGGAGTGTGGAGGCCTCAGCATTGTCATGCGCTAGATGAAGACATTGTGTGTCTGTTTGGGAGTCGGAGGTGACTAGAAAGTCACCTAGGGCCTGATTATGGAATCTAAGGGCAGTGAAGGAACATCCTGCCCTAGTGTTCAAGTGGCCCATGTCCAGTGTCACTGGCTGGGACAATCTCTCTCCCACCACCCTTTCTCATGGTTCTTCTGCCTGTCCAAGAACACCCCAATGAAAGGGCCCTCACTGATTTTAAATTATCCCCATGAGTAATATGACCACATAAAATCGAAACAGCCAGTTTCTATCTACACAGGCTAGATGTCTAAACAGGAAGTCAAGCAAAAAAGGTAGGCACTTCAGAATTTTAAACAACTTTGTGTGACCTGGGAACAGCTGCAAAACGGCAACTTGATGTTTGGAACCAAGTGCCCACGAGGTCCTTCTAAGTATAGCATCAACATAGCGCTCAATTGAGAGGGCCAGGATCCGCAGGTCTGGGACGCGGTGATCTCTCGCTCCAAGGCCACCCACACTTGCGCTCTGCGGCTGATTTGGATCCAGTCAATTTTCTGATACTGAGTGAAGGGTGACCCAGCCACAGAACAGGCCTGCGGCTCAGAAGTGTGCCAAGAATTAGGATTTAAATGCCAGCTTGTGAGACGGGCCTGGCTCTGCGCCACACCACCTCTACCCGCTCTGACAGGCTTATTTTTCATCACAGCTCGGTGCGGATGTGCTCTGACCTCTCCGGCTCCTTCTTTGTGTCTCTGCCAGCTCTTTGTTGTGGGAGGCTGACCTCATGACTCATCACCTGCACCCTTTCGGTAGCCAATGGAGTGAGCAGCAGACCAGGGCACGAAGGCAAAGGGGCTGGCATGTGTCTTCTCGCTTGGGAGCCGGTTCGGCTCGAGACCCGCCTTCTTGTCTCGCCTGTTCTTGCTCTGCGGAGCCTAGGAGTGCTGCTGACGGCTGGATTCGGGGTGTCTCATTCAGCCTTTGTGTAGCCTCTAGCATTTAGACTCTGAACAAGACCTTCATTATCATCTCATCCATGTTACTGTTCCACTCTTCCTCCAAGTTGCAGTGAATTCTATTTCCTACTGAACTCCATTTTTAAAAATTCACCCTTATTTGTCACTAACGTTAAAATTAATTTATTTAAGAGACAGGGTCTTACTAGGTAGCCCAGGCTGGCCTGGAACTCAGGGTGATTCTTCTATTTTCAGCTCCCAGGAACTGGTGTCACAAGCAGGAGAGACAGCTCTTGGCCCTCATTACCAGCTTGCCCTGGTAACAATGTTGTCTTTGTCTTCTCCTTATTTTTAAGCCAAAGGAAAGCACAAGAAAGAAGGCCCGATGATGTTTCTGTTCTGGTGCTAGCCTAGAGGATCTGATACACTCATCTGGATCCCCAGCAAACAAAATACATGGTTTATTCACATCCTGTGCTGGAATTTTGAACCTCTGTTGAGCGCATGAATCGGTGTTTGTTCCACGAGCTCCTTCCAGAAGTAATAAAGCTAACATTTCTACAGAGCAGGGCTCTTGCTTGGAATAGAACTTGTTTGCTGTCTGAACTTTTTCTGGGACCGGAGTGGAATAAGCAGTTATTATTGTACTTTGCTGGTAGAGAGGGCATTTCAACATAAACATGTAGTATTCTGATTGTATTTTGGGGAGCTGTCCTCTTAGGGAATAGCTCAAATTTCTATTAATAAGTTTCTTTGTCCATAAACAGGTATATAAAATTACCTTTAAAAGGAGAAATTGTTAAAAGCCACAGGACTACAGCTAACATCCACCACAGGACCACAGCTAACATCAGCCACAGGACCCACCTAACATCAGCCATAGGACCACAGCTAACATCAGCCACAGGATCACAGCTAACATCAGCCATAGGACCCACCTAACATCAGCCATAGGACCACAGCTAACATCAGCCATAGGAACACAGCTAACAGCAGCCATAAGACCCACCTAACATCAGCCATAGGACCATAGCTAACATCAGCCACAGGGTCACAGGTAACATCAGCTATAGAACCACAGCTAACATCAGCCACAGGGTCACAGGTAACATCAGCTATAGAACCACAGCTAACATCAGCCACAGGGTCACAGGTAACATCAGCTATAGAACCACAGCTAACATCAGCCATAGCTATTATATTACTTCTAATAATACTGCACTATATACTTGAAATCTTGAAAAAAAATGAAAGATTTTAAGCATTCGACATACAGGGAAAATGGCAACTATATTACATAACTATTTTATAATTTATATGTACACCAAAATATCAAGTTATAAAACTTAAATATATACTGCTTAAATTTATGTTCAAATTAAAAAAAAAAACAGGCTAGGGAAAAGCAATCTGCCTTCTTAGGTCCATGTCAACACACCAAAGTGTTTTGTCTGAACTTAAAATAAAGCAACTGAAGCATCTATGAATAAATACAAGGGGCTTCCCAACACCTAGCGACACGCCATGGCTTTCGGGCATCATGTCACAAGGCAGCCTAGGCTGTGCTCTCCCAAGCGTCTCCCTGGCACAGTCCTTTGAGCCTCTGTTTATAGTGACCGTAGCATACTTGGCAGCCCAATGGTCTCTAACAGCTGATAACTCCAGATACCGTGTGCTAAAAGTAGCCCAGCTTCCCCTACATTAGAAATATTTGCATGTAGGGGGAGAGAGATAGGAACATTCCAGCTTCTCCAGTGGAATAGGGGGGTGGAGCTGCCACATCGTATGCCAAGGACACCTGTGAATTCATCATGAGAGCCGTCAGGTCAGGTTGGCAGCATCAGTGATGAAAATCCCCAGCTATTTCTGGAGCAGTTGATTGATGTTTCAAATAGAAGTTGACATTTTGATGGGATTCAAACCTGCGGTGATAGGAGTTAATGAGGATAATGATGATGCTAACGGCAGTTACATTACACCTCCTTTCCAAAGACGCCCTTAGTTCCTTTATCTTATTTGCATTGAAAATGTCCCTTTCGAGTTGTGAGGCAGATGTTATTAATCTTTTTTTCATTTTTTATTTTTTTCAGGAGAGCAAATAGAGGAAGAGCTAATTGCCCCACTTTCAGGCTCCGCTCTGATGGTAAGAAGAAATGTTTAAATAAACTAAACTTGGGGAAGTCAAACAGAGAAGCACCAGCCCTTCTCAGTTTCCAGTCATCACTAATAAGACTGCCAGGTCAAGCCCCACTACAACTGGGTGACTCAGATGTCCTTGGGGAACCCTAACAGACTAGTAAGTGCTGTCCAAGTGCTTGCCCTCGGCATGCAGGACCCTTGGCATCCCACCCTGCACTGTCTCTCCGGGCCCCTATGCGTATCAGTTGTAGCCATACAGATCTACTTGCTTGGCCCCACTGTCCTGCACACTTTTTTTTTTTTTTTTGGCTTATTTACGTATTGCACAGGCATGGCTGTTTTGTTTGCATGTGTGCCTGCGACCCATGTGTATCTCTCTGCACCCTGAGCATACAGTACCTGCCCAGGTCAATGAGGGCACTGAGACTGGATTTACAGACCATTGTAAGCCACCACGTGGGTGCCGGGAATTGAACCTGGATCCTACTGAAGAGTAGCCAGTGCTCATAACGACTGAAGCATCTCTCCAGGCTCCTGGGTACCCTTTCACGATGTCCGTCACTCTTCCCGTGGCCTTTGTGTTTGTCTTCCTTGTCTTTTGCTGCATGCCATCTTCCAGAAGGCAGGCGCTGTGACTCTCATTCCCAAGAGCATAGTTGATATAACATGTATAAGGAACACCTGCTTCTGGAGTATGCACCGTGTGCTCCTGCTGTGCTTCTGCTCAGGCTGCTCTTTCATCTTGGAGACCTGGAGCTCCTGCATCAACCAGCTAGAGCAGACTCTGGCTCTCCCTGGATGCTCCTGGGTTTCCCCAGCCTGGGAAGCACAAGGACTAGAAAATCAAGTTGGTGATAGTGTGTCAGGCATGCACTCAGTTTGAGCTATACACACATTCCTCTCATACAAAGCACTTTGCAACCTGGGTGCTGCCACGCCCCCCCCCCCCCAGCTTGTAGAGAACTGTGAACTGCAGGTAAACCTCGGGTAAACAATGCAGTAGGTTGGTCCTCCGAGCTCTCTTAGTGATTGCTCTTCTGTCATCAAACATGTCCTGCAGGATCCATTGATGAAGTGAGATGGACCCAACCAGATTGGACTGGTTTTGGGTGTACACTCAGTAAGGATGACTGCTTCCTCTGAGTGGATCTTTCGGGGAAAACCCCCATTTATCATCTTATACCTATATACAATTAATAGTACATATGATTAAAACCAGATGCATCATAAGAAAAGACACGCACAGTGAACAAATCCTTATGCCACCCAACCCTGTCGGTCAAAACGTGAAGTCATCCTGCCTTGCTCCGTAGCAACCACATCTTCTTCCTCTTGGATCCATAAGAGAGTCTCAGTCGGTAATCTGGAGCTGTTTGCCGCTCCAGCTCAGATGTCCCACTGGTCTCCGACAATGTATCTGGCTTGCACTTTTGCTACTCATGGGCACATAATTGTTTTTCTGAAAAAGACCTGGAAACACCCGGTCAGGACACCAGTGATAGTCCCTTGTTCATTAATGGTTCTTTTTTCTCTACTTATCATTTTTTAATTTTAAAAAACTATCTTTTCTCATTTTACATGCTAAATCCATTTCCTACTCCCTCTCCTCCTCCTGCTCCTGCCACCTTCCCCCCCACCTCCCACCTAACCATCCATCCACTCCTCAGAGAGGGTAAGGCTTCCCATTGGGGGCTCAACAAAGTCTAGCAGGCGGGACAAAGGCATCCCCACTATATCTAGACTGAGCAAGGTATCCCTCCAGAGAGAATGGGTTCCAAAAAGCCAGAATAAGCAGTAGGGATAAATCCTGGTCTCACTGCCAGTGGCCCCACAGTCTGCCCAGCCATGCAACTGTCACCCACGTTCAGAGGGCTGGTTTTGGTCCCATGCTGGTTCCCTCGCTGTCAGGCCAGAGTTAGTGAGCGAGCTCCCACTAGCTCAGTAAGCTGTTTCAGGGGGTGTCCCCATCATGGTCTTGACCTCTTTGCTCGTATTCTCACTCCTCCCTCTCTTCGATTGGACTTTGACAGCTCAACCCAATGCTCCGAGGTGGTTCTCTGCATCTGCTTCCGTCAGTTGCTGGATGTAGGTTTAATTTTCTGTTGGATCAAGAGCAGTTTTGCAGAGATGGTACTTGGCACTGAGCCATTTTCAGCCCTATCGGTGATGTCAGTGTGAATGGAAATAGTGGAGCATTTGTGTAAGTACATCAGGACGGCTCCGGGCCTCTGGTGACCACAGCATGGAGCATTCCACACAGTAGGACTGAGCTAACTACAGGGCTGTAGGGAAGCCTCTAAGTGGCTGCTTTTGACAGTGGGATGAGCCCTGGTAGGAATGCGGACACTCCAGACATGAGGGATACAATGGTATAACTAGAAGGAGTCAACTGTAACTGCGCTGTGAAATATTGGGGATGCTACAGCTGATGATTTACATCTGCCTCTATTGAGGTGGAAAGATGCCTTTAATCTATTGCTGAGCAGAGAAGACTCCAGAACATCACAAGGGTGTTAAATTATTCAGAATTTACATGAATATCTATTCATAAATGTGTGGTATCTTCTGAAATGTTAACAGTAGTTATCTATGGGTGATGAGCATTGTGTGTGCATGAGGACACGGATGGGTATATGCATGCCACCTTGCAAGTGTGGACATTGGAGGACAACTTTTGGGGGTCAGTGCTCTTCCACATGAGTCCTGGGGATCAAATTCTGGTTTCCAGGCTTCTGGGGTGAGTGCCCTTAACTGCTGAGCTATGTTGCTGAGCCACATCTTTACTTCCTTTAATAGCATTTTTTGTATTGTTTGGATTTTATTTCTATAGTGAACAGTTATTGTTAATTAATAAAACATAGCTCTTTCAGATGAAAAAAGTTATTGGATTACAAAAGGCTCATAACAAATAACCTTCAAGCTTCCTTAAAACGATAACTGTAAGCCAAATTAAAAACAAAACTCATTTCAAAGCCACTTTATTGCTGTGTAGTCACTGTACATGGAGATGGGTCTCATTAGGACATTTTCTTGTAAGGATATCATGGACTTTGACCATGTTCATCCTCTCTCATCCTCTTTCTCCTCCTTCTTTCCTTCCTCTTGCCACTCCCCTTTATCTCCCACCATGGACAAACACAGATGAATCATCCAGCTGGGCCACAAACTGAGACGTAAGCTGAAATGGGCCCTCTGGGTGACGGGAAAAGAAGAGCCGGACACCACTGGCACTGCACGAAGCACACTTTATTCTGTCATGACTGCTACACATCAGGAGCGGGCGACAGGAAACTAGGATTGGTGCAACTCCTCTGGACTGACGGCTTGGGGGAGGCATGACTAGCTTTGGCACACAGACTGGAAAACCATACATTGCCTGGAAGATGACAGGCAAGAAGATAAAAAAAGCACAAACCTGACACCCCATGGAAATCATGTCTGAATCCTGCAGCATGTTAAAGAGTGGATAATCACAGAGACTAACATGCAACCCTACATAAACCACACTGTTAAACTAGACTGTTTCATTTTCCCTTCTTAGAGATGGAGAGATGATGGCCTTAGTAATTGGTTCCTAATAGCATAGAAGAACAACTAACACACTGTAGAGAGATCTGCCACCGATTCCTACAGCAACCCAACATAGTTAAAGACACAATGCCAAATAATGTGTTCCTTCTAGATCATCTTTTTATTAAATCAATTCCTACTGACTCAATAATTCTAACTCAACTTATACTTACTTAAATAGAATTCCTCATATCTTTATGTCAAAAAACATTCTTGCTAGTGTTTCCATCTTTGTAAACCACAATGGACGAGAGGGGAACTTGGGGAATGATATCTTTCCTTTTCAAGACAACGTTATGCTGAAGAAAACATCAAAGAAGCGAGGCTTCTGTGTGTGCTGCAAGTATTTTGAATTTCCGTGTCATTGTTCACACAGGGAACCCAAAGCAGCCAGCCTGAAATGTGATGTAGCAGAATAAGATGGAGTAGAGGCATAGATTCTAAACAATTTCCCAAGACAGATAAAGAAAGAGGAAAGCAAACAAAAAGAGGGATGGGAAAACCACCTTCAGTAGAAGAAATCATCACAGTGAAAGATCTATCCACTTGTAATGGACCACATCCCAGAGAACAATTCTGTAATCGGGATGATAGGCAGAATGCTCATGACAATTACAAGTCGGTGAGCCCACACTGGCTCAATGGGCTGCTTTTCCTGTGGTGGAGAGTTTCTGCTTTTTTTTTTTTTGGTCAGTCTAGAGCCAAATTTAACCCCAAAGGGCCATCATAATCACTGAGAACCATTTTTTGTTTTATTAACTTGGGTATGTGGCTCATATTCATTTGCCCGGGGTAAAACATATTATTCATCCATGATGAGATGTTTTGAAATATGATAGTGACCAAGATATGGTTCATTCACAGGATGTACATAGTTAGATATTTGCTTGTGATATGAGTGTGAAGTTAGGCAACAAGGAAGAGATGGAACGTATTTCTTCAGAAAGTTGTCAAATAAATGCCAAAGAGAAATAGCAGTAAAAGAAGTCTTTACTCCCACAGGGTTACTCTCTCCCATCTGCTGAAGGGAAGGCAGTAAAGACAATCCTCTTTTGTTCATCAAGACAAGGACCACTGATCACAAAGGGAGGTGAGGAGGGACAGATCCGAAAGGAATCTTTCTTTGTCTTCCCAGGTTTAAACACTGAATGACAAACTGCAGGCTACGCAGCCAAGGTAGCAGTGACCGGAAGTCTGACAAAGTGCCTGGTTGGGTTCCTGTTCCCTGTAAAGTGCCCCTGGCTAGCCTGATTCTTCCAGAGCTAAGGAAAGGAATGTTCTGCCCTCCCCCCTTGCTGCCACATTGTTCTTGGTAAGAGACCTGTTTCAGCTTTGTGTGAGCCGAGGTTGTGTAATCTGAAGGCTAGAGAGGAAAGTTTCAGCCAAATTCCACTGTAAACATTCATGGATTTTTCAAGGGAGACTAATGCATTGTTGGAGGTTGACTTTAGGAACCATTTCCTGATTGTGTTCCTAGGCCACGGGTGGAGGCAGCTCCCTCTGACTCTTACCAAACCAGCAACAATCATTTTAGATGCTATGCCTCTTTACAAGGAAATGACTTTTCAAGATCATAATGATTCTAAGAAGGAGATTCAAGGTGAGTCAGAAAGACGCTGGAAAGGGGGATGGGGTGAGGCAGAGAAAGACTTTCTTCCATGTTCTTATAGGACCAGTCGTGAGGCAAAATCATGGCAAGTGGCTCAGTCTTTCTAAGATGTCCTAAGGGTTTTCCCAGGCTGCTTGGTCTAACATCCCATATCAACCACCTGGGGCTGATTTTACCCTTCTAGGCGTGGTAACGAGCTCTTCCGGCATTCAGGTCTCCTGCAAACCCTATCAGGAGCGGCCCCTGTGAGGTTCCTATTCCCCAACCAACCATTCTGACTTTCGCCACAGTTCTGTTGAGGGCCCACTGTGCTTCTCTAGGGGAAGGGAGGGCTGCGGGTGGTGGTGGCAGGAGATGTGGCCATGGGGCAGAGGAGGAGTGCCCCCAAGGCGGACCTTCAGGAAGGCACCCAGACTGCAAGACCTGGGACAAACCCAAGGTTCAGGTGGTTAGGAGAGAAGTGGGAACGGCCAAAGGAAGTACCTGGAAGAAAGGTTTTCAGATTTTAGAAGAGAGGAGAATAGGAAAAATCCATGGGCCAGGGAATTTCACAAGAACCAAATGTGATTTATGATACAAAAAAGAAAAAAAAAGTCCCTTGCTTATCTTGCTGATCAGGAAGACAGGCTTTAGACTACCCTGCACTAAGCTATTCCCGCTAATAACAAACACTAAACCGAATGTTCCCACACTATTAATCTCACGTTTCAATAATTCATTAGTTCTGCATTTTCTAGGTTGTTTAATTCATTTAGCAATCCACAGGTTAGCTACCACCGCTGAGGTGAAGAAGGGCATGGAAAATGAAGCCGTTAAAACTGGAATTAATTTTGTTTTCTGTAAACAAGAGTTAGTAGCCCGGTGGCACAATAGATTGTCAAGGAAAACAGAGAAGTGGGTACGGAGTCATCAGCCCGGCTTGGGCCACCTCGCTGGCCGCCGGGGAGGGACTCTTGGGCTCAGCAGTCTGCCTTCTTGTTAATAAAAATGGAAGAGCAGGTGAGCAAACCGTCCACCTTTTCCATTTCCGAATTGCTCACGGGGATCAGTAGATGGTCCTTCAGTTTCTCATAAACCTGCAGATACCGGGAATCAAGAGGGGAACGGAGAAAGAAGGTTACGGTTTGGCCCTGTTCCACCGCTCTCAGGGACAGAATTAATTCAGTTTATATATTTCTGCTTTTCAGCCATTGAAGCCTAAGTACACACGTCCACGGTCCTACCCCAGAGCTGGCCACAGGTACTGCTTATTCTATGCTCTAACTTCAAGGTGAAGGATGTGTCACCAACTTGGCTCTTCCCAGAACTGCCTTTGCTCTGCCCTTGTCGTTCCTAGAGTAAGCGATAATCAGAACTCGACGGCTGTGTGTTTAGTTTGAACATCTCTCCCTCTCTTCACTCTCATGGACCCTAACTACACTTTTATGTTCCTTTCCTTACCAACTCTGCTGGGAGAATGTGACAGCGTGTAAGTTAAGTGCGCACTGCCGCTCACAGTGTTTAAATTATAGGTGCAAATTTTGTATCATCTTTCAACCATAGTGGGAAGTACGTGTCAAAACATCTAATTAACAGTTCACAGATTTTTTTCCCCTGTGATCAAAAACACACTTTAAAAAACAAAATTACTTGAAAACACTGCTTGAAAACAACATGCCCTGATTCTTTCAGAAACATCATGTACCTTAAAATTCGGCACATCAGCTAGAGTGTAGGAGCCATCTGGGCTCCAAATCCAGTCCCATCAACTTGCTCTGCCATTTCAGTAAAGTGACATCCCTTCTAAGCTTGTGCGCTTCTCTGGAAGGCTGGGGTATGCCTAGCATAGGGTCATTCCTGGGACTAAAGAGCATGTTTAAGGCATGCTTAGCACAGTGTCTGGCCCATAAGATCCCGGTGAATAAGGGGGTTACTGATGGTATTCTACTGTTGATGGACTCAGGGCTGAACTGAGAGGCAGTTAACTACATTTGGTTGCTAGGTGATCAATAAGACTGAGGAGGCATGAAGTCCTCTGAGTAGGTTGTGTGGACTTGCAAGTTGTTCATATTGCAGATTCTAAGCTGGGAGCCCTGGAACCTGCATTGCTAACCATCCCAGCACACAGAGTGTAAGATCCGCTGTTCACCCAGGAGCTATGTTAGTCCTCGTCTGGTTGGGAGTCCTCTATTTTCTTTAGGTTCACACTTCTGCTATGGTAAGAGAACAAAATTGCCTCCCTATTCCTCAACCCTCTTTTCATGGTACTAAGGACTAAAGGATGAACCTACTCTAACATAGTCCTGCCTATGCAAAAGTAGAGCAAGGGCTGAGAAATGGCTTTTCTCAGTCAGTAAAGTGAGTGCCTCGAAGCATGAAGACCTTTGCCAAGAACTCATGTAGAAAGAACCAGGTGTGGTGATGCACATTTGTGACCTAGCACGGGGCAGTGGACCTGTGGCATGGTCCCAGAGTTGCTGGCCAGTCTGCCTGGCCTACTTGGTGAGTTCTAGGCCTGGGAGAGACTCTTGCCTCAAAAAACAAAAACAACACAACAGCCAAAACAAAAAAGTAGGTGGCCCCCGAGGAAAGATCCAGTGTTGTTCTTAGGCTTCCATATGCACCCATACATGCATGTACACGTGCACCCACACATGCATGTACACGTGCACCCACACATGCATGCACACGTGCACCCACACATGCATGCACACGTGCACCCACACATGCACGCACACGTGCACCCACACATGCACCCACACGTGCATGCACACATGCACCCACACATGCATGCACATGCACCCCCCCCACTCAGACAAATAGCATAAACAATGCTGCATTTTTCAAAGCATAAGACATAAAAAGCAAAATCAGTGACCACTAAATGTCCTTCTATAGCATTTGTTATAAATGTCATGTTGCTCTGGGCAGAGCTGAGCTCAGAATACCTAGAAGTTAGAGACCCTGACTCAGGGGCTGAGCTGGTTATATACTCTATGATGAAACAGAGAGAAGTAACAAGACGGAAGACTGCCCTGAGACAAGGGGGATTTTCTTCATTTAGGAAAAAAGCCAGGTCCAGAGACTCCAGCTGACTGCAAGTGTGCCAGATGCCTTCCTGCCCTATCTTCCTACCACCAGGATGTGCGGTCCCCTCTTTTCAGAACCCGCTTCTGCCCCTCTGCCTTGAAAAGCGAATGGCTCTGATAAGGTGGCACATGCTGGATGCACGCTGAGAGCTGGAGCATGGATTTGGGGGAGGAGGGAGTTCTTTTTTTCATTTTTATTTTTTTGAGGCAGGGTCTTGTGTAGCCCAGGTTAACCACGAACTCTCGCTGTATAGCTGAGGTTGGGCTTGAACTTCTAATCCCCTGCTTCTCCCTCTCAATCGAGGGGAGTACAGATGCTGTCACTACACCTTGCTTGTGCACAGTGTGGCGTGGGGGGGGGGGGATTCTACTTGGGGATTTGCGATTGCGTGGCCAGAAGTCTGGCGGTTAAGGTATCTCCGCAACCCTTGGCGTTCTTCTCTGGAAACCTCTGAGTAACGGCAGCATCCCCACCACTGTGTGTGCTCGGCACGAATGAGAAGTAAATAAGCAGCCCCTTTGCTTTCAAGGGGTCTTCCCGCTGTCCCAGTGTTTGGATAGGTAGAGCGAAAGGGGTGACCTCTTTTGTCGCCCCATCATGAGTGGGTCCCCAGAGAAACTAGCAGAGATGACGACTTTACCTTTGCACTTTCTGGGTACTCTTCTGGGGTTCGGTGCAGTAAGACGTGCCCTTTGTTAGGGATATTTAGATATATACAGTTGGCGGCCATGTCGTCAGGCACAGTGAGCTTGTCATAACGATGGTCACTCAATTGCTGCATGATCTATAAAAACAAAGCAGGCTTAAGTGGAGCCACCCACACACATGGAGGAAGGCACTAGGAAGGGACACAGACCTGGAAGGCCTCCTAGATCCTTCTGTATCTCAGGCTTCCGGACATCACTTCCAGTCACCCAGAACCAGGAGGAGAAAACCAAGTGTTCTAATTCTCTCGCCACTTTTTTTTTTTTTTTTTTTTTTTTTGAGTCAGGGTTTCTCAGTAGCTGTGGAGCCATTCCTGGAACTTGCTCTGTAGATCAGGCTGGCCTCGAACTCACAGAGATCCACCTGCCTTTGCCTCCTGAGTGCTGGGATTAAAGGCGTGCGCCACCACTGCCTGGCTCGTATTCTCATTCTCTTCAAGTTTGTGCTTGTTTCTGTTTTTAAGTTTTAAAACTGATTTGTATTTTGGCTTTTGCTCCGAAGACACACCAGCAGTACATAAACCAGTCGGGTGCAGAAGGTCTGGCTGGAGGTTTGAGGACATTCTTGGCTGAGAAAACATGGCTGCCCCAGTCTTAGGGAAGATAGATCACTACGGTCATCAGAATGATCAGTAAGAGGTGGCCATAAACATGCACAAACATATAAAATTTGCTGACTGTAGACATTGAAGTCAAGGCCCAGATTTATAGGACATCATAGTTATGAGTAGGTAGTTATACTACATTAATAAGGTGGGGTATCAGGGTAAACACTTGACGCTTTCTATCTAACCTCAAAGCTTCCACTTTAATGTTTTATTAGCATACAGTAACATATAATAGCAAAATTCACTATGACTTGCCTATGCATGTAAATAATATATTTTAATCGTACTCACCACCCCATCCCTTCTCTTGCCCCGTCCCCTCCTGCCGACCTCCTTTCTTTTTCCGACCAGCTCCCCTTCTCCTTTCATGCCTTTCTATTTTTTGATGAGCCAGAGTTCCCTCAGCCTGCCCTGTATTTGAAGTGTCCCCCTGTTTTCTTCTAGTAGTTACGAAGTTACAGGTCTTACACCCAAGTCTTTGATCCATTTTGAGATTTAAACCAATCTGACTACTAAAACATCTCTCTTAACCATCTCACTTTCCTCGTCCTTCACCTTCACTGCTGAGACAGACCAAGCACGGCAGAGGGGCCCATGACTGGAGACCTCCAAGAGACCACCATGCTCATAGCTTAAGCCCCCAGTACCTGGGAGAACCATGGGCAGGCTTTGGCTCAGTACACGGAGGTGGGATGCTCCCACCACGAGTTTGTAGTTGAATTCCTGGTAAACAGATGACTTATTGCATTTTCTATCTACAGGAGAAGAAAACACAAGCTACACTGAGAGAAAAGGAAGCACAGCTCAGACCACACATTGAGACCTTGTCTTCTCTCCACATAAGCGGGGTGGACAGATCTCCCACCTGTCCGTCTGGCTCACGAGGGCCCAAGGGTGACTACAGGGCAGAAAGGACACTCTCAGTGCTCAGTCTTTGTTCAGCAGTGAGGGAACACACCACAGTCTCCATGGTTGCAGACTCCAGGAAGTGCCAATGAGAGAGCCTAGACTTCCTTCCTGCTCCGCCCCTCCCCCGCATCAGCTTCCTCCAGGGAGCAGATATCTCCTTCTTTGGCCCTTACTTGAGTTTTCTTCAGTTGACGGCATTAATTTGAAATTCTAATCTCTGCTTTTCCTCATTACCTTTTTTCTGAGCTCTATGCACTATGGCTTTTGAGGGGGGCATTCCAGAAATTACTGGCCAACATCCAAGCCAGAACAGTTTGAAGATAGTTTCATTTTTCTTTAATTATTGGGAAGAGAATTATAATTTTCTTAATGGTGAAATAATTTAATGGTGAAGATATATGAAGCAATTTACTGATAAATTCTACTGAGGGTTCCTCTTAAAATAAATCCCTTAACAAAATCACCAGAGCTACCTCAGGAGAGGCTTCCAATTAATTTATCAAGGCTTTCTTGGTTATCGTTTTGTGGCAAATTATAAGCCATGACATAAAAAATGACTTTTAATAATGAACAGAATCCACGTGGAGCTGTGAACAGTGCTGTTCAACTCAAAGTAAAAAGCAAAAGTTCCACATTCTGTCTGTGGCCGTAAAAGACTTCGGAATGGGTACTGTAGACAACAACCAACCAACCCTTCTTTTTCACGGAAAAGACAAAGGTGCTCCTTCTAGACACGAAGAATTTCTGCCATGTTAGCTGAGGACCAGGCTTCCCCTTTCCTGTCTGAGTGCTCATTTTCATAGCCTGTGAGTGGTTACTGTCTGAACAGTGAGATGGTTTGCTGTTCACTTACAGCTGCGTGCAGGAGACACACGTATGTACACACACAAAGTAGTGCATCTGCTGTTAGGGGACACACAGAGACAGGTTTGGGGATCGCATCTCTTCATGCTATGCACATGTGTGGGTGTGTGCACTCATTTATGCATGCATGCACGTGCGCGCACGTGTGTGTGTGTGTGTGTGTGTGTGTGTGTACTACAAAGATGAACTTATACTGTCCACCCTGGTAAGGCAGCATTTCAAAGGGCTCAGGGTCCCAGGGACCACGCAAAGGAAGGCAAGGCCAACCAATCCTTTCTCTCTTCTACTCAGTCTTGTGAAAAGATTAACGTTGTCTTAAGCATCCCGAGAATGCAGCTGTTGGGCTGATTTGTGTTCCAGCATTTTTTTTTCTTAAGGATGGAGGAAGTGGCTGTGTACCAGCATTCTTGGTAAAGTGTTCCTTTAACAGTAAGTATTGAACTTCCTGCTTGGAGCACCGCACACAAGAACGGAAGCAGAGAGCACCTAAACTCTCCACACGTCACCAAATTCCTCCTGGACCAGATTCCTCTATATCCTGAGAGGCCACAGGCTCAACTGGGAAAAATCCAACTAAGTGCTTGCTATACTGTCCAGTCTGTGGGGGAAGGTTTGCAATCACAGGCTGCGTTTCAAATGCTGTATCTGACTTTTGTCAGTGGAATTATTATTTTCCTTTGAGTAACCTAATTAGAATGGCAATAATTAGGATGGGAAGCTATTGATATCTGATCCAGGCATCATGGGGCATCCCCTTGGGGGCTAGGCACAATGGCTGTGTAAGGTGGCCAATAGAGAGATGCAAGGGCACCCTAAGAGCTGCCTCCCAGAGGTGACAATCCAGTGATGCCAAGTATGGGAAGGTCAGCCCTCTCTTATCACAGGCACCTTCTTCAGCAAGAAGGCACGCGGTCCTAGAGAGGAAGGGGCTTTGGGCACTGGCCTGGCCACAGCAGCGTCCCTGTCTCTCACAGCTGCCGGCTGGAGGGGTGGCCTTGCTCCCCAGAGTGGAGTTGTCACAAACAGTGGGAACCATTGGGAACATTCTGGCACACAGCCTGAATCTGCATGGCCAGTCCCATTAGCCAGGCATTTCCGGCGGGTTCCCACATTTCTGGGAATTTTCTCATTGAAAGGATTGGACGGCAGCCCCATTTTTCTGCCTCTTACTCATGCCTTCTTTGTATTACAGCAATTACATAAAAAAAAAAAATCCTGGGCTGTATGGTTGGACAGAACAATTTAAGACTTAATTGGTCAAATACTGAGACAAAGAGATAAAGAAGGTATTTAAAGATGCTTAGGAAATATTCCAAACACATTTTTGGCTTGTTCACAATTGATCTTCCCATGATAATATATGTACATACCCATCTCAAGACATTAAAATGAAATCAATATGAAAAGCAATTAATAATAGAGCCCATTGAGAGATACAGTATACAATGCACAATCACTCCTTCTTGCTACTAGGTATCTGAACTAACTCTATTGATTTATCATGCATCAGGAGTTTATCGAAAGCCTGGCAATGTATAGTAGGCTCTACGCCTGGGCAATCCTCTTAGAGACAATATAACTTAACTATGGATAATATTATAGAATTGCTACCATGTCCTCACATTTTATGGGCTCTCATAGATGAGCTCAGAACGAACACATCCTGAGAGCCACGAATCTAATCAACTAAGTAAATAACTGTACTGAGGATTAAACCCAGGGCAAGAGCTCTACAGCCAAGCCACACCGCGAGTCCAAAGCTGTCTGTCTGTCTGTCTCTCTTTCTCTTTTTCTTTCTGTTTTTTTTTTGAACCAGGGTTTTTCTGGGTAGCCCTGGCTATCCTAGAACTCACTATGTCGACCAGGCTAGCCTCAAACTCATGAAGATCCACCTGCCTCTGCCTCCCTAGGACTGGAATTAAGGTATGTGCCACTATGCATGGTTCAGATGTGTGGTTTTTATTTTATTTTTTTTTTTGGGGGAGGGCAGGTTTTCTCAGTATAATACCCTGGCTGCCCTGGAACTCATTTTGTAGATCAGGCTGACCTCAAACTCAGAGCTCTATCTACCTCTGCCTCCCGAGTACTGGGGTTAAAGGTGTGTGCTACCACTGCCTGGCTTCAGATATATATTTTAAAAAATAATATTTGTATTTATTTTGATGGTTTCAAAGTAAGTATACAGTGTATTTTGGCTATATTCACCCAATACTCCTTTTCTTCCTTCTCCAATGTAATACCTGGCATCCATCTTTGGAAGCCTCCTCCCCTTGGGAGTTGCTTTGGTCCAGACTCCACCTCTGAGAAAGCCCACCAAGTACTGCGCCCTCCCCAGGGAGGGTCAGGACCACTCCCATAGGCTATTTAGGCTGCCGCCCAGAAAAGGAACAGGTGGTCTCCAGGTTTTGCGTGGTCTCCCCTGCTGTCTCTTTCTCGACCCCTCGCCATGCTCCAGGATCACCCGGAGAGCACCACATTAAACATGGGCATCTTTTATTCGGTCTAATTTAGTCTGATTGGAATTATTTGTGTTGGCAGAGAGGCTCTGCTTAAGAAATATACCTAACACTCCCAACATATTCCTCTTCCCGATTTTATTCTGCCTCCTCCTCTCTTTAAAACATTTAACCCACCACATCCAATTAGTGCTACCCATATGAGCATGAGTGTGGGGCCAATCACGAGATGGATCCTGGGCCACCTACCGAAGGCCACACTCCCAAAGAAAAATGACTCTATCCTACAACAGCTATCAACTGCTAATGGCTTCTCAGCTAGGGGCAGGCTGTAAGAGTTAGTTCTTCCTCATCCCTGTTGGAGTGTTGACTGTCTTGATCTTCTACGAGCAACCCCTGCTTTGTAAAAGCGCCTATCACGTGCAGAGGATAGCATTCCACGGGACTTCTCCCGTTCCTCCTTCCATTCTTTCTGCTCCCTGTTCTGCAGTGTTCCCTGAGCCTTGGTGGACAGGGTGATATCAATGTCTCACTTAGGGATGAGCCCCCACAGTCACTAGTCATGACTTTCTGCCTTAACTGCTGCCCATTGTGACAGGAAGCTTCTCGGATCTAGCCAACGTGGACACCATCACCTCCTTTATGCCCTGATGGGATCCAACGAAGAAACTCACGGAAATGAAGATTTCCACTTTGGCTCATGGTTTAAGGGATCAGTCAACCAAGGTGCAGAAGGCAAGGTACAGGGCCAGGGGACAGCTCTGCCACTGTGTCCAGAGTCAGCACCTGAGTGCTGGAGCTTGGTGCTTTCTTCTTTGCACACAGTTTGAGACCTGATCCCATCGGAAGCTGCTGCCCACATTCAGGGCAGGTCTTCCCCACTCTGCTACATCTTTCTGGGCACACTCTCATCAACTCAAACAGAAGTATGTTTCCATGGTGGTTCTAGACCCTATGAGGTTGACAAGATTAGCTATCCTAGTAACCTAGATCCCACCACCAATGGTTAATTCTCTGGGTTTCAGAGGCTGCTGACTTTTAGGCATCTTCGTTGGTTGGGAAGAATGGAAATAACATTCAACTTCTACTTCTTGGTGTGTTTATTCTCCTTCTCACAGAAACCCTGTGTATAGGGTGACAGAATCTCTATCCTTACATGAATGTAAGCCAAGGTGGGGAGAAATTCAGTAATATGTGTGAGGTCATTCACTCCTTTAGACAGGAAATCTGGGTTTCAAGCCTGGATGCACGTGTCTTCAAATGCCTACCTTCATCCTGACACACCAAACTACCATCTTGTCACCTGAAAGACTGGCAGCGTCTGGTGGAATACATTTTCCTATAGAGTTTTCTTGGCATTTGTATATTCATAGAAGTTTGTGTGTAAATGCATTTGATACAGAGAGTCTGGTATTTGAAGCCATTTGAGTTTGTGTCTAGTCTCATATGGTTTGATTTCTTTGAAACTATTTTTTTTTAAGTAAAAGAAAGAGCAAAGCTTTTGAAAGAGAAGAAGGAGTGGGTGAGGTGAAGACCATTACAATCTCTAGAGCTGAGAGGAGCAGGGGCCAAGGTGAAAAAGGGCAAACAGCCAAACCCTATTCGCAATGACGGCCTGGGTCAATCTGGCCATTGTGACACCACACTGGCAGTCTAGCCTGCCTGGCAATGGGAGGCTTCCCTGCAGATTAGAGTTCATGCACTCAGAAAAGCATCCTAATTATTTTTCCTGGATAAGAATAAAGAAAACCATTAGTGGGGTCCCCATATAAATCGATGTAACTATTCTGGACCCCAGCATCTAGGGAAAGAAAACATCACCCACTTAGCCCCTGGATCTTCAGAAGTACTGTACTGCTAAATTAGGGCACACTTCTGCCAAGCAGATTATATTCATGTTTGCTAGGAAGGACACACGGTTTATAAGAAACATTAAAATGTTCAATGCTCTTCACTGGAAATGTAATTTTGTGATGGATTCTCACAGAATTTTGTTGAACGTGCAGAACTTAGGTATCTGAGGGAAGCGACAGACCAGTGGTGTCCCTGTGTCGTCGCTGGTCAGCAGCTCTGTTTATGCTCATGAGTAACGCCAAGGACACAAAGGAGAAATACTGGAATTCTGTTTGGGATGATGGGAGTGAGCGCTCTGATGAGTTGTGCAATCGTCCTGAATACTGGAAGAGGGTTTCATCATTCCTCCCTCCATGGAGAGGCTAAACACATAACACATTTGTAAGTTTTCTTTCCCTACTTGGAATGGGGTCTTGCCATGTGACTGAGGCCAGCCTTACACGCAGTAGCTGGTACTGCAGGCCTATACCACTATCTCTGGATTAACACACATCTTTAACCTAACTCAGATTTTTACCACCATTTACATCTAGACCAAAGGTTCTTAAATTAAGGGTTTGACACCACATGGGGTCATGTAACTGAATGTCAGAGGGTCATTTACTACTTGGCAATAGTTAAAGGTTTCTAATAGCACAACAGCTAAAAATGAATTCAAAACCAAATGTGTGATTAATCCAAGGTGTTTCTAGCAATGCCTGCCCACACTGTATTACATGACTTCGTGTTGAAGCCTTGAACTTGAACACAAAAACATGACCCTTGCACCACAATGCTGTCATCCCATGCACTGCCAATGAAAGCCGCGTGAAACATCACAGATTTGCCATAACTGTGTGCTATAAACAGCAGAATTTTTACTCTGCATGCAATATTTTCGCTCTTACAGAAACATAAAGGTTTAATTACAGAAAACAATGACATTTGCCATTTTGCTGCATGTATGTAATGAGTTACATATCTTTTTATTGCATTGTCTTAGACAAATGGACACACACATCTCGTCAGGGCATAAAACTGCTTTGACCTTTTAGTGGTAAAATACACGTATCCCAAAGAACGTCTATATATTTTTTTCAAAACCTATTGTCAGCAAATGTTTAATTTGTATACCTATCTCTTTACCAGTTTACCCAGAGCTGGGTGAGAACTTCTCAGGTGGAAGAGTCGTGAGTAGCAAAGCTCAGAAGCCCTGGCCTAGGTGGTCTATAAACCAAGTCAAATCTCAGTTCCTAACACTTGCTGAGCCCTGTAGAATAAATATCCCTGCCAGTCAGCTTCCCAAGTGACATCATTGTTACACAAAGAGATAACTTGCACAAAAACCCCAAGAACACAGCCAAGGGTACAATATAGTAATGTACCCAGGAAGTTAGAAGTTTGGATATTTATTACCTTGGTTTTAATATAATTTGTTTAATTCTAAGTATATAAAATCTAATTTAAAAATGTGTGTGTGTTCTATCCGCATGGATGCTTGTGTACCATGTGTGTGCCTGGTGTCTATGAAGGCCAGAAAAGGGTATCAGATCCCCTTGGGACTGGAATTACAGGCAGTTGTGAGCTGCCATTCAGGTGCTGGGAATTGATCCGGGGTTCTCCGGAAGAGCAACTAGAGCTCTAAACGACTGGGTGAGCCATCTCTAAAATTTAATCTTTGAGACAGTGCTGATGACGAATATAAGCTCAGTTGGCCTCCAGCTTAAAATCCTCTTGTCTCTGCCTTTCACACGCTGGGATTTCAAGGGTGGACCACATACCCAGCCACGAAATTAATAGTTAACAGCAAACTTAAAAATTCTCCTAGATTTTACAGTCAGTTCTAAGAGGCTAGTAGGAGCTCCTATCAGCAAGTCCTATGGGACTTGATTTCTGGATGTTAGTATAAGTGGCCTAGTGTGGAAAGCTTCTGTACATTGATGTTAGTATAAGTGGTCCAGCGTTTAAGGCTTCTATACATTGATGTTAGTATAAGTGGCCTAGCGTGGAAAGCGTCTATACATTGATGTTAGTATAAGTGGCCTAGCGTGGAAGGCTACTTTAAGCTGATCTCAACTTTTTATCAACGCCATAACAACTTTAGTTTTGAAATCTGGTTTGCAGAAATTTTGATTCCCACAGACAGGCTGCATTTGGGAACTGATGCTCAGTTTAGAAAATGCACTAATGGGATGCAGTATTATAGTTACTGGAAGGCGAGATGATAAACGGGATTTATGAAATGGGAGCCAAGACTCCTTGGCGCTTTCAAATATGCAAGGCAAGATAAAGTGTTTCTCTTTTGATGTGGAGTGATCGGATGCTTGAAGCCCAGTTGTTCTATGGTTGAAAATGAAGTGAGGACCACAGGACGCCATCTTTAACTTGGCTCCCGCCTCTTTATCTTATCTTTCCCTTGTAATTCAACCTGTTGTTTGTTAGACTTCATGTATTTTTATAATCGTTGTTGTGAAATGGGGTAAAGTATGATTATATAAATTCAGACAGTTCTTTTAATCATGAAACTATTATATAATACTTTTTCTCTAGTAGACTATTTTGGAGACAGATTTTATATATCTATATCTATAGATACAAACTATGTATCTCTCTATATATGAACTAGCCTCAAACTCAAAATCCTTCTGCTGATGTGGGATTCTCCTCTGTATGCTATGAATATCACTGGTTAATAAAGAAACTGCCTTGGGCCTGTGCAGGGAATAGAGGTACACAGGAAAATTAAACTGAACGCTGGGAGAAAGAAGGAGGAGTTAAGAGAAGCCATGGAGATGCTGACCAAGACAGACACGCTGAAACTTTGCTGGTAGGCCACAACCTCGTGATGATGCATAGATTGATGGAGATGGGTTAAATTAAGATGGAAGAGTTAGCCAGAAATATGCTTAAGCTATTGGCCAAACAGTATTGCAAATAATATAGATTCTGTGAAATTATTTCTGGAGTCTGGGCGTCCGGGAAACAGACAAGCGGCCTCCTTACAACCTCCTGCCTCAGTGTTCTCAGTGCTGGGATGACAGGTGTGGGATATTAGCCCAGTCGGCAAAGCTAATTTAAAGAACATACCTATTTTTATCTTTTGTTTACATGTATATGTGTATGCGTACACATGAGAAGGTACCTACAGAGGCCAGGAGGGGTCAGATCCCCTGGAGCTGCAGCTAAGGTGGGTGTAAGCTTGACATGGGAACTGAATTCAGGTCCTCTGGGAAAGAAGCAGGGCTCTTAAGGGCTGAGTCTCCCCTCCTTCCTTGACTCTTTACAAATATTTTCAGTGTTTACATTATTATTTTATGTGTATAGAGTGTTTGCACTGGCTTGTTCAGTGTAGGCCATTTACCTCCCTGGCCCCTGCCTACCACATGCAAGTCATATCCTTTCCCACCCCAACACTACAACAACTGAAAATCTCTCCACGTGTTGCCAAATAGCCCCCAAGAGAGCAAATCACCTCTGCCTGAGAGAGTTACTGTTTGAAGAGAGAGCCTCAAATTCATTCAGAAACAGGAAGAAAAACAATGAGAGAGAATGAAAGCAAACTTTCAAGTTAGGATATGATTTACTTTATTACCTCTGTGTGTGTGTATATGTGTGTGCGTGTGTATGTGTGTGCGTGTGTGTGTTTATACATGTGTATATATGCTCTTGTGCACACTCATGTGATGGCAGCCAGAAATGGATGTTTGGCAGGATTTGAAATTTATCAAGACTACTTCCCAGAGGCTCAGAATGAAGAATCTAGGTGGCAATACCGACCTAGAAGGTTGCACACTGTAGTCAGTTCCAGAGCCTAGGCTTCGATGCAGGTCTTATCTGTTTTGGTTTTGTGAATGAATTTAAGAGGAGGCATGGCTCAATTGTTTTCTGCTCTGTGATTTGGTGTAGACATGTCTGTACAAGAGAATCATCTGGGAGCTTTTGAAAAACACAGATGCCTGGTCCCCAACTATAGGGATTTTTTTTATTACTTGCTAGGGAAAAAAATCAGTATTTCTTTTACTCTGTCTGTGCTGGAGATTGAACTCAAAGCCTTCAGCATGCTCCAGCAAGTGCTCTACAGCTGAGCTCGAGACCCAGTCCCTAATGTTTTGTTTGAAACCTTCTGAAGTGTTGGGAAATGTGGATTTTATCTAAGTTACAATGTACTTATTTAAAACTCAAGGTTTAATGAATAATATGGAAGGGGAGGATGGAAGGAAGTTGAAGACTAGCCATGATGAACTGATTTATTAAGCAGCATTTTCCACTTCCCACTATGTTTATGTGTGTGCGTGCCTGTGTGTGTTGAGTATAACTGTGTGTGAATGTGTATGAGTGTGTTAATGAACATGTGTGAGTGTATAAGTGTGTGTTGGACATTGAACCCAGGGCCTCACACATTCAAAGACTAGGTGTTACCAGTGACACCTTCAGCCTTCCACTACAAATAATTTGACCTCTTTACTGAAAGTTCTGGGGAGACCCTTCACACAGGGCTCTGCTGATATACGGTGGGCATTCAATTGATAATTGTTGAATGTTAAATAAAGCATGGTCTTTAGCAGTGTACTCCAACATTTTGCCAACTCCTAAATCCCTCCTCTATCCTGTTGCAGCTTCCTGTAAGACGCTCCTTCAGAGCTAAGGCTTCAGTGAGGAGCGGATCATGGAAGGGCCTTCAGCTGGCACTTGTGCCCCACCCTTTTGTGTGGGCATGCTGGTTAGGGAATCTCTGACTTCAATCAACTTTCTAGAAATCCTTCCCCAATCCTCCCTGACAAACTTCAGGGATGGGAGCAACCTCCTTATCCAAAGAACTGTTTGGGTTTCCTTCCTCCCTGCACTGCTCCTGCGTGGGCCCTGGCATCTGTGTGTTTTCAGGCTGCAGGATGGCGACCTGGAAAGGAAGGCAGGCTTTAAGGAGAGGGTCTGTCTCCACACCTAATAACAACACACGGAATAAGAACTCATTGCAGAGAGACAATGATCACACAGACTCACTCATAAGTGGTTTTTAAACATAAAACAAAGAAAACCAGCCCACAAATCACAACCTCAGAGAACCTAGACAACAATGAGGACCCTAAGAGAGACATACATAGTTCCAATCTACATGGGAAGTAGAAAAAAACAAGATCTCCTGAGTAAATTGGGAGCATGGGGACCTTGGGAGATGGTAGAAGTGGGGGGAGAGGCAGGGAGGGGAGCAGAGAAAAATGTATAGCTCAATAAAAAAAGAACTCACTGCCGATGCATGCACATTAACACGTAACTGTTACCAACCCAGAGAAGGGCAGCATACGGAAAACAGCATGTCCCGTTAAAAAAAAAAAAAGCAGGACATTTTAGAGAAAAAACAGCATTCATAACCATTTCTGTTTCTTTAGTCTGGGGGAGTATAGGAACATGGTCTGGGGAAGGAATCGTGTGAGGTGAATTCTGAGTGCTTGTGAAAAAACTCCAAGAAAAAGACAAGAGCCTTGTGACCTCAGTTTCTTAAAAAAACACTGAATTATTCTTGGCTTGAGCTTTTGTGTCCCTCCTAGTTATAGCGGATAGGAGTTCAGATTATTCATTACAACTCTCCATTGTTATCTGTTTATATGCCACTGCAGCCTGCCTTGTGACTGTACACATGACTCTTTTTTTTTTTTTTTTTTTTTTTGGTTTTTCGAGACAGGGTTTCTCTGTGGCTTTGGAGCCTGTCCTGGAACTAGCTCTGTAGACCAGGCTGGTCTCGAACTCACAGAGATCCGCCTGCCTCTGCCTCCCAAGTGCTGGGATTAAAGGCGTGCGCCACCACCGCCCGGCCACATGACTCTTCTTAACTCTCAGAGTACAAACTGTCTAATGCTCTGAATAAAGTCGGCTATTGCATGAGACTTTAATTGGCCTTATTCACTGGCTCCATTTCCCCAGTTCTCTCTGCCAGCCAGAGTGGTAAACGGAGTGGTAATATTAGGGCCCTTTAGAAATGCCTAGAGAGACGTTACTCTAGAGCATGGTTCTCAACCTGGGGGTTGTGACCTCTTTGTAAGTTGTATATCAGATATCCTGAATATCAGATATTTACATTATGATTCATGACAGTAGCAAAATTACAGTTATGAAGTATCAGTGAAATGATTTTATGGCTTGGGGTCACCACAGCATGAGAAACTGTATTAAAGAGTCACACATTATGGAGGTTGAGATCCAGTCTTCTAGAGTAACTGTCTTCAGAATGATAGCCCTCCCTGGCTTTAGGTGATGGCTTCTGCTCAAACATGTAGCGATTTACTGTAGAAATGCTTTTCTCTTCCTACCCTCAAGTGTTTGAGCCAGGAACAGCCAGTGCTGCTAAGAGCAGGATCTATGGATCAACCAGCTTCAGAGCTCCATCTTGGTCCTGCCAAATAGGATTTCTCACTGTGAAGCCCAGGAATGTGGAGTGCAGTTTAAATGTGTGCTCTCGATGAGTCTTGTGTTCATGGCATCCGAGAAGCATTCACACATTATTCTGACTAGAGTAGTATTATCCTCACACCTAAACGGCTTTATTACCACCCCTCTGGGTGACAAAAGTGACAGCTGACCGACACTGAGCTCTTCCCACTTGCTAGGGTGTGGGTAAAAATGAAACAAATGACAGGAAAATACAACTGATATGGGACAACGGTCTTATACCCTGTAAAGATTTGTCACTTGTATTGGTTTAACAAAATGCTGATTGGTCATTAGCCAGGCAGGAAGTACAGGCGGAGTGACCAGAACAGGAGAATTCTGGGAAGAGGAAAGGCTCAGTCTGCAGTTGTCACCCAGAGCCAGAGGAAGCAAGATGAGAATGAGTAGTTAACACAAGAATTATGGGTTAATTTAAGATGTAAGAGGTAATAAGAAACTTGAGCTAAAAGACCAACCAGTTTATAATTAATATAGACCTCTGTTTCTTTGGGACTGAATGGCTGTGGGACCAGGGCTGCTCAGAAATCTCTGTCAACACACAACAAAATTGTAAGTCTTTCAGTACCTTTGTTTAGTTGTGATTTGTTTTATTTTGATCTCTGTAACTATGAGTCACCTCTGGGTAAATATGTGGTCACAGCTTCGAACCTGGACCTACTGCATGAAAGGATAAAGGGAAATGGCCCCGAGCCCTGTCTCCAAGGCTGCCTTTTATATCCAGAGACAATGCCGTGAGAAATACAGGGACCCAACACAGGGTCCGTAACAGAAAACAAGTTAGAAATATTCATAAGGATCGCCAGACCAAGGTGTCATTTTGAAAGATGAAAATAAGAAAAACAGTAAAGTGAGGACAGAGCAGGGATGAGCAGTGGGGGACCTGTGGGAGAGCTGGAAGTTCCCCACCATCTAAACACCTCCGATCTAGTGTCTGTCTCTTACCTCATGCTTTACTGATGTTCAGCCAAGTAACAGGGCACCCATCAACACCAGTGGCATTTAACACATGTGATTTCCTCAGAAGATCAGTAACCCAAAACTCAACCACCCTCCTTCCAACTCAACTGACACATTTCCTAATCCCTTCCATACCAGAGGTGCTGCGGCTGGCATGGTCAGAGGGTCACCGAACACGAGGGTCACAGGGGCCACACTGCGATGTGTCGTTCAGCCCATGAGGCAGGACTCACCCTTTTATTTATTTTTTTAAGTATTCTGTCAAATTGATTAGGCCAAGAAAACAAACCAGAAACTGGTAGAGATAGAAGGTATGCAACACAGTTTTCCTTTCTTTGGATGAGCTCTGACTATGGGTAAATAAAACAAACTTAGAGAGATAGAAAAGAGTGAAGGACAGCAGAGACTCCACAATTGGGCAAATGCTGACCCCAGTTGCTGCCAATGGAAACTGAGGTGGAAGCCAGCCCCACTAGTGTCTTACAGGCTAGACGCTGGGTGTCCTCCAGGGCAGCTGTCCTCTGGACATGTCTGAGTGTCACTCAGTTCCCAAAACAGGAATCTAGGTCAGTGAAATTCGGCAACACTGCCCAGTGATTGCTGGTGGTTTGCTCCTTTGGAGAAGATGGGGGGACCAGTTTGGAGGCACTGGGAAGGTCTGAAGTCTTTCCCTAATCCCTCCAAGGCTACCCCATTCTGGAGGTTTCCTTAGGTGGTTTTGCTCAGCACTGTTCTCTCTTCCGTAGTCCCTCAGCAACAGGGTCCAGTTCCTCCTCTCCCTGGCCTTGCCTCTGTACTGCCCTGTCCATCCTCACACTGGCTTCTCTCTCATTCCTGAAAGACAACATCCGACTAGCTTTCTGAGCAGAGCCACTGCTTCTGTAGAGTAAGCAGAGCACAGTATCCTTTGGAGACCACACTCTGATTGACTCTCTCCTAAAACACAGAGGGCCTGTTGTGTGTGCCTATCAACTCAGAATTAAGGAGGCCGTGGACCAAGGACCGTCAGCCTGAGCCAAAGACAGATCCTGTCTTCAAAGACCAAACAGACACACAGACACAAGAGATACACACAGACACACACACAGACACACACACACAGACACTCGCATACACACAGACATGCACACACACAGAGATACACACAGACACACAATTATGTGACTTGTCACAGACTGTAGAAAAAAAACCAACAAATCCTGTGGCCAAGGACAATACCACATTAGGCGAGATAGTAGGCCTCCTTTGAAATGATCCTTATTGATAGCTTTATAATTACATAGATGCTACTCCCCCCCGCCCCCAGACAGGGTTTCTCTATAACAGCCCTGGCTGTTCTGGAACTCACTCTGTAGACTAGGCTGGCCCTGAAGGCCCGCCTCTGGGATTAAAGGCGCACGCTGCCACCACCGTCTGCCTGCTACTTTTTTTTTTTTTTTTAAAGATTTATTTATTATGTATACAGTGTTCTGGGCACCAGATCTCATTACAGATGGGTATGAGCCACCATGTGGTTGCTGGGAATTGAACTCAGGACCTCCGGAAGAGCAGTCAGTGGTCAGTGCTCTTAACCTCTGAGCCATCTCTCTAGCCTCCTGCCTGCTACTTTTTAAAGGTAGTTGTGCACCCTTACATTTAATGACAATTGCTTTGTTGGCCATCATGGAGTCCCCGCGGGAAAGAAGGCTCTCACTTCTTAGCGAGGCTGATTCAACTTTTTTATTCCCAGAATAGACTGAGTACAGGACACGGGGTCAAATGGGGAGAGCGAGAGGCACAGCCAGGATGACAATCCATGAATTTAGATTCTAGATGCTCTGCTTTGCCCTCAGAGTTGCTTTGACTCTGTGGGTAATCATGGTGCTTTAGTAAAATCAACACGGGATCAATTTTCAAATTCTTCTCTTCCATCAGAGTGGCTTGAAACTCACTTTTCTTTTACTTCAGGCCTTGATGTTAGGTGGTGTGTGTGTGTGTGTTGGGGGAACTGCACAGAAATACAGAGGTATGAGTCACAGACAAACTTCCTGTTCTCAGAAAATGATAATATTTGTTGAGTTTTGGTAAAACGGGATATTTAAAGAAGGAATTTCAGCATGTCAAATGGACTGAAAGCTGGAATCTAAATGACTACCCTGTTAGGTATTATATTTCAAGTTTGGGTCATGTTGGATTTTATGCATCAATTAAGGTTAGGATTTCTAGACCCCCAGAGCTTTAGTTTGATGCTTTCTTTCTCTATTTTGCACTCGTGTTACCTGGAGACTGGTTCTTCAGTGGCTCTTTATCTCTTTATTGGGATGCTAAGATACAGGCCTAGCAAGTTGCTCATATCCTTGAACCAACTTGGTCAGTCTCCTGTGGAGGCTGGGATCTCTCCTCAAACCTGGACCCTCAGAATTTTCCGAGACTGGCCACAGTAATGTTTTCAGACAGGCCCTTAAAGGATTTTAAGTCACGTCTCTCACTAGGAACTGCTAATTCGAGGTGATTTTCTGACTTTTATTTTTGTGATTCTTGGATGGCAAAGCCCCACGTAGGGGCATGTGCCTCCTGCTGAGAGATGGCTGAACTTCTCCTGTGGTAGTCGGTGGAGGCAGCACAGTACTTCGGATGTCCCAGTCTATAACGGACATGTTGAACAGCACTTTAAACATAATTTCTTCCCTTTTTTCCCTTTCTGCCATTTTCTTGAAAGTCCAGAAGAAGAAAAAATGTGCACATCAATTATTCTCCTTTCTCCCACTTGGCCAACTTTTCCTTCTCCTGCCTTGGCTGTTTTGGTTCCACAGCTTCAGATTATTTATTGTTTTATCATGCCAAAGCATTTTATTTTGGCCACCCCAGCCTTGCTGGCACTGGGCACTGGGAATACCGTTAGATGTGGTAACTGCTGCCAAGAAGCACGCACAGTTGGTGTAAGCTCTGCTTGCTCAGTATTTTAATTTCTTAATACAGCCCTGGTAGACTAAAAGATACCACTGCATTGTGAATCTGATGAACACACCTGGAACGGGTGCCCAGATACGAAGACAGAATTAAACCCAACAGATTGCCAGTCTGCCTTTTACAATGAGGTCCCAAGTGGGAAACCCTCTATAGTTCTCTGGGACAAGCACAAAGACAATGTCTTTCTGTTCCTATTTCAATCACTCCGTTAATACTCGTGAATTTTCGCTTGTCCGCTGGTTTTGCTATTGTTGTAGCGTCAGTAAAGGAAATTCCAGACAGTGAAAAACCATGTAAAATCCAAACACATTTAGGGTTTTTCCATCTTCCTTTTTCTTTTAAATATGGCCATCTAAAACGACATGGACATTTTTGGACATAAAAATCAACGGTGAAGCTGAGTCAAAGCAAGAGGAAACGCGACCTGAGTGGCCTGGATTATATGGTTAGTCATTCAAAGAAAATCAAGCTCGGTGCATGCAATTCAAAGGAGCTGCAAAGCAGCCTTTGTCTTCATTCTAGGAATCTTGGATATGCATTCAGTTATTTCAGGAAGCAGACCAGAAGCCTAAAAGACGTCCCCATTGGAATGCACCCGGAGCATTTAATTTAAGATTTCAAGCCTATTGGAATTCTACTGACTGTACTCCAGCTCATTTACATGTCAAAGATATGAAAAATCGAGTAGAGATCTTATAATTCTTCCTAGTTTTAAAAAATAATTCAGTATAATATAAAAGAACAGGACTTTTATTTCTGTGTTTTAGGAGACAGGGTCTTACTATGTAGCTCTGGTTGACCTTGAATTTGAGATCCAAGGATATATTCCCACACCTTGCTAAGAACAAAATTATCAATAGAAAGGAAGAAAGGAAGGAAGGAGGGAGGGAAGGTTGGAGGGAGAAAAGGAAGAAGAGAAGGAGGGAGAGAGGGAAGAAAGGAAGGAAGGAAGGAGGGAGGGAGGGAGGGAGGGAGGGAGGGAGGGAGGGAAGGAAGGAAAACTTGTCTGTCCAAGGGAGAACACAACTGCTCTCCAGGTCTAAGTATGGAAGCTAAGAACGTTCCTTGTGTTGACTGGCCAGCAGATGGCAGAGCCCTTCAACAGGCCAGTCTTGTATTTCTTCTAGGTTGGGCCAGCAATTTCCTCATCAGAGAGTTTCCTTTTCAGAGAGTTTTAGCTAAGAGCCACGTAGTGGTTTGAATAAGAATGCCTTCCATTGGCTCAGATGTGTGAACACTTGGTCTCCAGTTGGGGGTACAATCTGGAGAGGCTGAGGTGGTGCCACCTGGCAGGGAAAGAATGCCCCTGGGGCAAGCTTTGAGAGCTAAAACCTCCAGCTGATTTCGGTTTCTCTCTCTGCTTCATGCTTGCTTGCAGGTCAAGATGCCAGGTCTCTACTTCGAGCTCTAGTTTCCACACCTGCCACTTGTGCCCATGCCTCTTTGATGAGATGGGCTCTTATCTCTCTGGGACAGCAACCCCAAATAATCTATTTCCTCCATGACAGCCACAGCAAAGGGACTAAGAGAGGTCACTGCTTCTTCCTGCCACTCTCTCCCTCCCCCTCCATCCTCTCCCTCCCCCTCCATCCTCTCCCTCTCCCCTATTCTCTCCCTTCCCCTCCACTCTCTCTTTAAAAGTTCCTTCCCTCCTTCCCTCTCTTCCCTTTGTCCCCACTGTGACTGGAGGACTGAATGCTACCAAGGAGATTAAGTTAAAATTATTGCAAGAGTCTCCTGAGGGTGGTTATTAGAGACTGTCCTCCTGTGACAGATAGCATGTAATTAATCCTGGCTTGTGGAGAGGAAGGTGATTGATTTTAGATGGAACTAAAAAAAGAACAGGGCAAGAAATGGCACAAAATGAATTTTTATGTCTTCTTTTATTAAAAACCAACAAGCTGGTCTGTGAGAACGGTGGGGATCACATGGAAGATGAAGTGGGGGTGTGGGAGGCAGACCGAGGTATGCCTGCAAATTAATCATCATCCACTTCCAACAACAGATGTATTTTTATAACACACTTAGGAATTGCTTTTGCTAAAAGTATTGACTTCTCACCTGGGCCCACAAGAAGACTTTATTAGTTACTTTTCTTGTAGCTATGATCAAACGTTTGACAGAAAGCAACTTGGGAGGAGGATTTTGGCTCATGTTTGAGAAGAAGCCATGTTGGAGTTTATGATGGTGGGAAGTTGTGGCTAGGACCCCTCTCATCGTGGTAGGCCAGGAGCCAGAGAGGAAAGCTGAAAACAGAGGCAGACTATGAACTTTAAGTTCCTACCTCACCATAGCACAATCCTACTGGAAAAGAAGTCCAAATGGGCCCTACCTCCATAGCCACAATCCTTTACAAATAATAGTATATGTAATTTCCCTTGTGGGAATGTTATGGGCTATGGATTGCGGACCTGTTTATGCTCAATGACCTTTCTCTATATAAGACCTCAAGCACATCAACCGGGATTTGGGTAGTTTTCTTTACTCTTTCTTTCTTTCTTTCTTTCTTTCTTTCTTTCTTTCTTTCTTTTTTCTTATTTTTGTTGCTTTTTTGAGACAGGGTTTCTCTTTGTAGCCTTGGCTGTCCTGGATCTGGATCAGTAGACCAGGCTGGCCTCCAACTCACAGAGATCTACCTGCCTCTGCCTCCTGAGTGCTGAGATTAAAGGCATGAGCCACCACTACTTGGAGTGGTTATTTCTTTTCTTTCCTCCCTCTCCCCTTCCTTCCTTTTTTTTTTTTGAGCTGTTGTTTCTTTGATGATCTTGAGAACTACTTTGAGGGTTTTTCAACATCTTCCCCAAATTTATGAGCTTCCTTGGACGTATGCCAGTGTTACTGTGGGCAAACACTAGTAATTCTGAGAGATCTAGAATGACTCAAAGGGATAGACAGTGCGCAGTGGATTTATACTCGTTGGTTTCTCCTGCCTCACAGGACCCAATGCAGTTCAAGCAGACCCCCAAGATGTAATTACAACACCTAGAGTGACAGTGATGATACTGAAGCCATTAAGGCTCTTCTAACACCCAACACCAGGAAACAGGGCCTGAAGGACTAGCATGTCACTGTGGACTTTGGGTTCTTAGACACGGCCTAATGTTCCCTAAAATTCTATATGAATGGGCCTCCATCCATTTGAGATGTCCCTTTATGGGTGTCCCTTCTTGTATTCAGATCTTTTACTGGAGGAGAAGAAGCCCAGATTTAAAGCCTCTAGCCTCAGTAAATTCCAACAGGCTATTAAAGAATATAGATCACAGACACTGCTTGATCCACCAGTCAGACACAAATGAACGACTTTTCTAACAGTAAAGATGAGTATGAACTAAAATTTATAAAGAAGACCGGCAGGCTCTCTTTGGACAAGGGCCCTTCCTTTCCAGTGCTGTTATCCCCGCAGTGATCAAAGGCAGAGCAACTGCCCCATCTCACCCAAGTTAAACTATAGAAAGAAGAGGTTAGTTCAAGCCAAGATCTCAGTTTCACTGCAACCTGGATATATATGATGACCATATTCATCAGAACCCACTTCACTAACCAAGATTAGATAGGAAGCCATGGCAAAATGTTTCAGATATATTTCAAAAATGCCTGGGGTCTCAGATTTTCATAAATATGTAAAAAAGAGGCTTCAGACGCAGAAGGAAACATATCAGAGAGGCAGGTTTTTGGTGTGTATGATCCACCTCTGTTTGAATGATACGTCCTTTAAAGAAATACTGAAGTGGCCATGGCTTCTTCACCAAGACAATAACAGAGATGGCAAGGTTGGTGAGGAAAATGGTACTTGGAGCCAAATTCATACCTTCTCTTGAAACTAGTCAAATTCTGGATACTGGAAAAAGAAAGTAAGTACACACATACATACATAGTAGTAAATAATTGGCAAAAGGAGAGGCTAGGGAGATTAGCAGAACCAATCTCTGATAAAAAGATAGTTAGAAAAGGTTTTCCAGTAGAAAAAGAATGGCCATTGATTAAACTGTACTACAGAGCTACAGTACTGAGAACAGCATGGCACTGGCATAAGAACAGACAGGAGGACCAATGGAACCGAATAGAAGACCCGGATATCAATCCACACACCTATGAACACCTGATGTTTGACAAAGAAGCAAAAAATATCAAAAGGAAAAAAGAAAGCATATTTAAAAAGTGGTGCTGGCATAACTGGATATCAACATGTAGAGGAATGAAAATAGACCCATATCTATCACCATGCACAAAACTCAAGTCCAAATGGATCAAAGACCTCAACATAAAGCCAGCCACACTGAACCTCATAGAAGAGAAAGTGGGAAGTACACTTGAATGCACTGGCACATGCCTAAATATAACCTCCGTAGCACTGACACTGAGAGAAATAATAAATGGGACCTCCTGAAACTGAAAATCTTCTGTAAAGCAAAGGACACGGTCAACAAGACAAAACGGCAGCCTACAGAATGGGAAAAGATCTTCACCAACCCCACATCAGATGGAGGTCTGATCTCCAAAATATACAAAAAAAAAAAAAAAAATCAAGAAATTGGTCATAAAAAGAACAAATAATCCAATAAAAAAAATGGAGTACAGACCTAAACAGAGAACTCTCAACAGAGCAATCTAAAATGACTGAAAGACACTTAAGGAAATGTTTGACGTCCTTAATCATCAGAGAAATGCAAATCAAAACAACTCTGAGATTCCATCTTACACCTGTAAGAATGGCCAAGATCAAAAACACTGATGACAACTTATGCTGGAGAGGATGTGTGGTAAAGGGAACCCTTCTGCATTGCTGGTGGGAGTACAAATTGGTACAGCTGTTTTGGATGTCAGTGCGGTGATTTCTCAGAAAATTAGGAAACAACCTTCCTCAAGACCCAGTAATACCACTTTTGGGTATATATCCAAAGGATGTTCAAGCATACCACAAGGACATGTGCTCAACTATGTTCATAGCAGCATTGTTTGTCACAGCCAGAACCTGGAAACAACCTAAATGCCCCTGACTGAAGGATGGATAAGGAAAATGTGGTACATTTACACAATGGAGCACTACACAGCAGAAAAAAATGACATCTTGAATTTTGCAGGCAAATGGTTGGAGCTAGAAAACATCATATTGAGTGAGGTAACCCAGACCCAGAAAGACATTTATCACATGTGTTCACTCATAAATAATTTTTAAACATAAAGCAAAGAAAACCAGCCTACAAATCACA